>NC_053464.1:13312154-14532665 GCF_015227805.2 Hirundo rustica
GAGAAACCAGAGGGTCATCCCCTCAAAACTTGAGTTTATTTCCGTAAATATCAAATATGTCAGGTTCTACATCGGGGTTTCATGAGGATCCAGAAAGTGAAACTGGAAAAAAATTGCTCACCACTAGATGTCATCTTAGGGTGAGAATTTGGAGCTTGCCAAATATATTTATATATCACTGAAAAGCTGGGGTTGGGTGGGGGCAGTGAAACGTGGGGTGAATTTGCTGTAAAATGAGCACGGCTTGGTTGAAATTTTGAAATGGCTTGCATGAGTCAAAGGTATCAAACCAGCAACTTGTAAAACGTCTTTTAACTCCTCCAGATCCTTTCTTAACACCTAAGATTCCCTCTGCCTGTCACCTTGCCCGAATGCATCATTTCACAGCCACATTCACCCTCCCAGAGATGCAGCAGAAGCTTTGTCAGATGCATTCCCTGTTTTTAATGTTGTTTCCCATCATCATCTGAGAGAATATAAACTCTTGCATAGGAGTGTAATGAAAATTTTCAGGTTATGTAATTTAATCCCAATAAAGTAAGAAGGAACAGCACAGAACAGGCACAGAAGCAGTGACTAGAGGAGGGTTTTTTTTTTCCCTTATGGATATTTACCAAGCAGGTGGAATTTAGCTGGGATCATTCTTACCCACTATTTGGCCTCGGACAGCATCGGTGTCTGTGGGGTTGAGTTTGCATAGATCCAAACGCTGGTCTGCAAAGGAGAATTGGAAAAATCAACCCAGGGAAGGGCTGGGTGGGAACACTATCCACTACTCAGGTACAAGGGATGGAGGGCTCTTGGTCACACCAGGGAGGAATTGCTCTTACATCCAGTATCTTTCAGCCTGCTGATGGCATTGGAGAGAAGTCGGACACACCCCAGGAAGCCAGCTCCCTGTTTCTTATGGATTTTTTTATGGTTCCATACACTGATGGTTATGGAATCTGTTTTCCCAACGTATCTAGAAAGACACATATTAAAAGAGTAATTTTAGAAATAATAACCTCTTTTTACTCTACAGAACTGATGCTGTAATTGGTACAAATTCTGACACATTTTAGTACATCGGTCGTGCCTCTTTATTACAAATACACAAGTGCTTGTGCCCAAAATGCTGTTATTAATGAATTACTGCACAGTGATTTCACACAGCATGGGAAATTGATATTGCTGCAGCATGGATTTAACTACAGCCAGCCTCATTAAAAGCCAAACAACAAGTCGATTAACGTACAAAGCTTCAGAATTTATGCTTCTAATAATTTGAAGAAAATAAATCATTCCAACAAGGCCAATTTTCTGTAAAAGCTGGATGGCACTGCTCCAGGAGAGCTCATTAAGCCCTTGTGCTGTGTACCTGCCACACAAATATCTCCAAATTCAAACACCTAAAAGCAAAATACCACTCCTTTATTAACAAGGATTTTCTTCTTGAAAAAAAATCAGTCCCTGAGAGGGCAGGGTTAGATGGCATATTGGGAAGAAATTCTTCCCTGTGAGGGTGGGGAGGTCCTGGCACAGAGAAGCTGTGGCTCCTCCGTCCTTGGAAGTGTCTAAAGCCAGGCTGAGATCAACCTGATCTAGTGGAAGGTGTCCCTGCCCACAGCAGGGGATTGGAACTGGATCTTTAAGGTCCCTTCCAACCAAATTGTTCTGAGATTCTATGAAATGGGACTCTTCCTGCCAACAGAAAATGAAGTTGCAGTGCCAACCCTGCACTATTTATTCACTAGACAAATCCCTGGAATACTCTTTACTTGTGGCCTTACAACCAACTCACAGATCGTAATGCTGGTTCCATTTGGGGTCCAACGTGTTCTTCACAGTGTCAGTGGAATGGCACTGACCTGACCCATCCACAACTATTTTAGCAAATGGGTCAGGAAGTCCTGTGGAAAGGAAAAGCTGCTGTTAAACACAGTCCTTTGTTTTGCTGCTTCCAAGACAACGCCATTGGAAGCTCCCCCTCAAGAAAGGACAGCTGTCATTATCCTAAAAGTATTTTAGTAAATGCTGTGTTTGAGGCGGATGCTCTTGGTACCCCCCAGCACAGAGCTGTGAGCAGCAGCCTGCCTGCGCTTCCATCAGTCAGAATTTTAGCTGGAATTTGTGAGCCCTTAGTGTTTCCTACCCTGAAGTCCACACAATCAACAACCCAGAGTAATGTGTCCTTCTGTAGTAATGCAGTGCAAATGACACGCACAGATGAGCCTCCACACTAATGCACCATCTCCAAATAAATCTGATTAATCCAGAGTAGAAAGTTACACAATTAGGACATACTTACTGAAGAAATCTTTCTTTGCGAGATTCTTGGCACATAATACTGCAAAACAGAAAAGCAGATAAAGAAATCTTAAAACAATGGGAAAAAAAGGTTTCTGGTAATCATATCAGCTAAAATAATACCTGATCATAAGTCATTAAAAACACCTAAATATTAAATGTGGCCATTGTTTTCTTTATCTGGGATTGGAATATTAACATATAAATTTGGCTTTGTATTTGCTGCTTTAATTCTATTGTTATAACACACAGAAGATTTAACGAACATCCCTTTGCTTTAAAACCTCCTAATTTTCTTTACTTCATGTTTACCCAAATGCTAAATCAGATTTTGTTGTTTTAGAACAAGGGCTAAACATTTTCTGAACAAAGAACAGAAAATTCCTGGAAGGGACTTCTCTCTAAGTCCCATCAAATGCAGCACAACCTCCTGCTCCCTGCACACAAAGCGTGGATACACGGTAAAACTGAGCATGGCAGGAATTCTGCAACAGCAGAAAAAACAATCTGTAAATACACAGAGGTTTGAGGATAAGTATGACAGGGCCTCACTCAAGAGAGAAATAAATAAACTGAAAAAAAAAATCTGCATCAAGATGTTTTCATTTGAAAGGGCCTCAAATGAGACATCGTTTCCCTCTCTCCCAATTCACCAGCACAGCAGTTTAAGAAAAAATTAGATCAGGAAACTCACATCAATCTCCATTTCTACCAAGTCTATTACCAGCTACAAGTCTAATTTTGCTTTTCCATAAGGACTGCTCAGTAGGATCTCAGCAATCCAAGTTGTTTAGTATCCATTAAACTCTTCTAACAGGCCAAGAAAAACAACTCCAAAGCCAAAGAGGAAAATATTAGAGCTCTAACTTATCTCAAACTAAGATCCAAGAAAGGAAGGTAACTATAAAAGACCTAATTACTGTTGAGGGAGTCTCTTTCCCCAGTGGGAAAAAGAGAAATCTTTCAGCATGAGAATGAAGGCTCAGAAGATAATCAATGGCCAATTCCCCAGGTATGGACCATTTCCCCTTCTCATCTCCATCTCCCCTTCTTCCTGACTTACCCTCAGTCTCACTGTAATTCTATACTGGGGAAAGGGAAGGTGCAAAGGAACAAATATTTTATTTATTTATTTTTATATACTTCTACTAGAATTTCATCTCTTAGTTGCACTGAAACACTCTCTATGGAACACAGACAGCAGAGAAAAAACTGCCTCACCTCACGTGTCAAGCAGACCAAAGAAATCCACTATTTAACCCAGGAGCTCATGGGAAAAAAAATACACAAATCCTCCGTCTTAGTAACAATTAAAGCAGCCACACCAGAAAAGTATTTTTAGAATGGATTAAAAATTACTTATTTCTTACACTGGCAAACTGGATAATCAGAGAAAGCTTCTCTTGCTTTGTTTTTTTTTTAACAACTGACCAAAAAGAGAAGTGTGCAGGACTATGGCAATTCAATTTGAAACAACACAGGATTAGAGAATCACCATCCGCTGCTCTGTGGAAGCACAACAGAGCAACCTTTAATTTCCTTTTCCTGTTGCGAGTATTTCAGAGGAAAAACTGCTCAAGAAAGAGAGACTAAGTACAAGTAAAATCAGAACCTGAGCATGCTAGTACCAGCCAAAAGGAATTCTGAAGTTCCTGTGAGATTTTTAAAATCAAATAACTCTACTTTGCCATCCCAAGTTTTAAGAATAATTTATTGAGCTGGAGAGGGTTGACATCTGTAACTTTCTGCATATGGTCTGTACATATAATTATTACCTTTACTCTGTATTTCAGGTGTGCTTTCGAAATAGCAGCATAAATTTCTAAAGCTGTTATTGAAGAATTATATTTTTCATTTAACTCTTTTCCCTCTGCCCCAGCCTTTCAGTCTACAGTAGACGAGCACAGCTGCCAATTTTCCACTCTGAGCCTGTGAAACCCTCAATTTTCGATTGCAAAAATTATTGCTCTTTCTTGTAAGAAAAATATTGGCACAAAAGCTAATAGCTGAAATAAACCTTTATGGAGCAATCTCCAGAATCAGGCTGCCCGAGATGGACCATTGGCTCTGATCCACTATTTGCATGTTAAACCCACTAGAGCAAAAAAATATTTGCAAGAGCTGTATCACTTAAAAGCCACAGATTTCTAAATTCCAGTAAAAAAAACCAGGTGGCAAAGGTCAGCAACGAGAGGCTTGGATGTGCAACCACGCCAGCAGCAGAGCGGCCAGCCCCTCCCTGCTGTGCAAAGCTGGGACTGCGCCACATTTCCTTCTCAAACACATCATCTCCGACAGGAGAGGACCTCATCGCTGCTACTGCAAGCCCCAAATTCATGGACTTGGGTAGGTGTAGCTACAAAGGCTTAAAAAGTTATTAATTTTATCCCTGCTTCAGAGGGGGTTTAGCAGAATGAGACAGACCCTAAGCTCTTTGCCCAGGTCATGCCCAAATCCCCCCTTCGCCCGTTTTCCAAAGTGCTTTTACTTTTAGTTTTTCTTTCTTTTAAACAAGAAGGGTTCTGGGCTTGTCAGCAGGAGTGATCTCCCTGCATTTGTTGCAACATTACCAAAGGTACTAATTCTCCTGACTTGGGTATTTACATTCTGCCTCCTCAAAGTCAACCGACTTGTTTCAGCCTGACACAGGATTTGTTTATGCTCCGCTCCCGATTGCTGCACAGCTCTGAAGGACTTCTTTATTTAATACAACGGATCCCAAACAACACCGAAACAATGTCTGCACATCTAGATTATAATATTTATAAAGGGATGGGAATGTTTTTTTAAGTACCTGACATTATTGAGATAATTTCAAAGGCCAAATTAGCCAGCTGGGTGAAGTGCTAGTGTGAAAGCATATTTGGCAGGAGGTGAAGAAAGGACGAGCCTTAGACAAAGTCAGTATTCACCCTGGGGATGTAACTTGAGCGAGCTGAGAGGTTCCTCTGCCAGGCCCTGGTTGTCCACCCTGCCTCTAAACAGAAATGAATCATCTGCTGTGGTTCAGGAGGTGCTGCAGGAGCAGGACGGGTGTAGCGAGGAGAGCACGGAGTGGCACCAGTGTCTGAACAACCCAGCTGAGAATTGCATCAGAAAGCTGCTAATTCACCCCGAGACACCATCCTGCAGCGAGGGCAGCACTCGCAGAGAGCCACAGAAAAACAGGCTGGGAGAGGAACCATTTCAAACATTCCCAAGTAAACAGAGCCTGACTCTGCATCAGCACCACATTTATTCCCATACACCACAGAATGTCTCCGTTTGGAAGGGACCCATAAGGATCACAGAGGCCAGCTCCCAACACAGCCCATCCCATTGCACACTGCTAAGATATTACAAGCGTTTCCAGCTGCACGGTGTACAAACAACACAGTTTCCTGGGGGAGAAAGTAAAGTAAATAAGGCAAGTGATGAAAATATTCCATAGGCCCAGCCTGTACCAATGCAAAACAGCAGGCAAATGTGCACCTGGGACTGCATTCATTCACACTTTGCAAGTTAAAGGTAAGAGCCTCCATGCTCAAATTAAGGACCTTTACATGTGGGTATGATCTGAGCTAACCGCGGCCTTCAATTCAGTATCCAAGTTAATTTTGGAGACAAGACAAGACAAACCAGCAGTATGTCCACATCTTCCTCAGGAAAGGTGGGTGGGGGAGGTCACAGTGAACCATGCTGCAAATACCCATTTCAGCCATCTCTGACCTTCCCTTGGATATTCCAGGTTAATTATTTATGCTTGTACAAACAGGCAGCCAGATTCCGGGATACATTGGTTTTACTTTGTGACAGAAGATAAACACAGGCCAGCAGACTGATGGCGTAGAAAGGACTTCACTTAATATTTCCTTCTGTACAGACCATCTTTAATCATAGAGATATGCAGCATAATCATTACAAGCATCACAGGCTGGTTGGTTTGTTCTAAGATAGGAGCAAAGAAGAACAATGAGGCTTTGGAATAGAAAGCAATAAAGGTCTTGACATAAAATGAAACTGAAGTTGCTGCACACAACTGGAAAATGAAAAAGACTACAAAGCAGGTCAAATTTGAGGCATCCAAGTAATAATTCTGCTAATGTTTCAAAATCTGCGTAGGTTTTGACTTGTGAACTTGGTAGCCTGTGTTGGAGGTGCCCCAGCAGGACAAGCCCCTGTATGTGCCAGCTCACAGCCTGGTTTCCACAGCAGAAATCCCACCATTCTGAAAAACTGTTTGGGAAGGCTGCATGGCAAAAATAATGAAGTGGAAAAAAGCCTCCCCCAAGAAATGAGAAAAAAAGCAAACATCAGCTCTTCACCACACGCTGCTCCAACACCCCAAAGCTCGTAGCCCACAATTAAAATCTTTGCTGAATCTGTTCTGTGAAATCACGTCTCGTCCAAACAGTTCCGTGGATTTTGTGGAAAATACTCCGCATACCACACGCCACCCCTTCTGAAGCACCCTGAGGAATGACTCTGCTTACAGCTGTGTTCTCTGCACATAACCTTAAATGAGACTTCACCGCAGATAAGGTCTCACTTATTTCTACTACCAGACAACCCATGAAGGTTTTACATGTCTGGTTTTTTTAAGGATGACAACCACTTATACGTGGTGGGGTACAAAAAATGGTTTTATGGGAAAGGAAAGATGGCTGAAGTGTGTAAAAATGCAGTTTCTCTACGGCTAGCCACACCACTGAACTGAAATACACCACTTTATTCACAAATTGCACTTTAAATTGTCACCACAAAGGCCAAGGTTTCTATTCTAGTAATTTTTTTGTTTGCTTTAGGAATACTTTTGGTCTTTCTCTTAGTCTGCTCGAGACTGAAACGCCTAAATCCAGACTGCTTTAACTTCTCAGTAACCGAACCCGAACCGCTGCAGCGCCTGCGAGCACAAAGAGATAAACAAACCCACAGCCTTCCCCTACATTTGCCAAATAAGCCAATTAGCTGTATGGAACTAATTTCATCCTGACATGCACCCTGAGTGGCCTTCACTAACGATCTCAGCATTGTGGTGCCAATGAGATTTGCAATCTGAGACATGATCCAACCAAAAACCCCCGAGACCCCTCCGACTTCAGGCCCTGCATTCATGCCCTGACACTGGAAGGCTTTGCTTGAACTCATGCTAAACCAGACCCTGAGCACCAGATTAAAGCAAGGCTTCATTATAAAGCCCTCAATTCTCAAAGAGTCGCTAGAGTTGATACACGAACCCTTTTTGTGGCCCTTTTGTGTAGGCTGCAGTAAAAATCAAAGCCTCTTTTCAAGGCATGATCTCCTCGTGGGTTGGAACTTGGCTTCGTGTAGCCAGTTGCAAACACTAGACAACTTTGAAGAGATCTTCAAAAAACCACACACCCAGAAAAAGCCATTTTTATTAGTCCATTAACATGTCATTAAAGTATCTACATAGCCAGGAATAAAAATTCCATCCTACCTGAGAAGAAACCAGTCACGAATGAGAGGCAGCTCTCCTACTGCAAACAAAACCAAGTTGACAAAACACAAGAGCTTCATCTCCATTCCTAAGAATTACTCAAACTGAAAAATTCTCCAACAGTAAGTCTTCACATACAACCAGCAAGGGCTGACTAAGCCCTCAATAATATAAATCATTGAAAAACCCAGCACAGGGCTATTGGAAGAACAAGACTCATTAAATACCCTGTTAACTGAGACTGTGTGCAGCACAAGACCAGTAAAGCAAGTTTAAAAATTAACTGACTGAGATGAAAAACTTGGAGAAACACTAAAGAGTTATGGAATCAGCTGAAGAACTTTGCAGGAATAAAAAAGGGAGATCAATAGGAAGCTGAATTAATTCTGATGTTCAAAATCTCAGGCACACGTATCAGAGGTGGGAATAAACTTATCAATTATTCCTCATACCAACTTTTCTCTCTCTTCTTCCCCCTCTGCTCACCCCTAACAAATACCTGAGATAAAGGTTAACTCTCAGATTAAATCTTCCATTAAACCCCAGCTATTGACTCAGTTTTCTTAGACTTTGCAATGCCTCCCTCTAACCCAGGCCAAGAGCTTTGTCATACTCTCCACACAGTTCCCCCTTTCCTAGACAGACATAAACCCCAAGCATCCCCAGATGCCTGAGTCTTACAGACACACCCTCAGCTCTGAAAGCAGAAGCTGTCCATGGGGTTTATCTCTCCCATGTGCCACTCAAACTGTACTTCCATGGGCGCTTTTTCTTTTGAAGTTTATTTTTTAGGGCAAACCTTTCACAGACTGCTGTTTCCCTACCTCCAGCTAACTGTTCTTCTTGGCCCTGCAGTGGTTGCTCAGATGTAGGAAATACAACCAGAAATTTATTTGGGGAAAAAGTGAGACCCTAACTGGTGGCACCTCCTCTGTCACCAAGATGTCCTTGAAACTCTGTCTTCCCTCACATCCCTTCCACTTTCTCTTTGCTGACTGTCTCCAAACATGTCCAGAGCACAATTTCTGTGAGAACTGGAATTTAAGAGCTCAGTCAATCATTACTACCACCATTTTACAGCCATTCCCAAGAACACCCCATCAATTACACAGCTTTACCAGGAAATACGTTAACAGAACATAATGTAATTTATACCCACTGTATGGCTTCTAAAACTCAGTCCTCCACCCCTACCAACACCTCTCTCCCAGGATCACAGCCAAGTGGGACAATAATTTTGTAAGGAGAGATTTCCCAAATTCAGTCAAGATTTTGCTTTGTTAAAGTATCCCCAAACAGCCTCCCAGTTCCCTGAAAACAAAGGATACATTCAGGTTTCACCTACAGAATCAGCTTCTGTATAGATACACAGTAAGGTACAGTAGTATCTGCAAAAATCTCAAAATGGCTGTAAAAACCACTCAGAACAATATGCTGTTCTCAGGGCGAATACAACCTCTTAGCTGACAGCTAAACAAAGCAATTTCAATGCAAAAAGTCCTGCTGGAAATACAAAATGAACTTTTCATTTACTCCACACTTCACTGTGCAAGTTACAGTTACTGGGATCAACACAGCTCTGGAATTCTTCCCTTATTCAATCTTTTGCATCTCTCACCACGTGCACTTGCATTGAATAATTCATATTTCCAAGCAAGTGGTGTCTATCCAGACAGACTTATCTGCACACCTTGCACATTCTTACACTTTGGATCAGACACAACGTGAGCTGAGCAACATCATCACCAAAAAAAAAGCTAAAAATACACCAGGGAACTGTGTGGCTCAATTCTCTTAAATTGCATTAAAACTAAGGAATAAATCCATGCTGAAATCTCAATACTTTGCTTTTACAGTTACCCAAGCATCCCAAAAGCATCTGGAAAAAAATTCCTAAAGCATGAAAAACACGTTCCCCCACCCACATGCACTCATAACTCAGATTCCAAACTGAATTTTACTAAGATTGCCAAAAATATTTTGTACTTTTAACACCACGGAGGTTTCAAAGGATCTTTTTCAAATCCCTAAAAACCTCAGCACCTAACAGGACCCTGTTCTCATCCCCACATTACTCACAACAGGTCCCAAGCAGAGCTGGGGATTGAGCTCAAACCCAGCCCTAATCCCAGAGTCCCAGTAACAAAAAGTCCTTTCTAGAAATCCTGTCCAAATGTTCACCTATATGAATTTGTTTCTCTGGAAAATGTGAGGTGAACAACAGTAAATTAAAAATCAAATATAGACAATAAACCCTGAATGCTTTAGGTCCTGCTGAGGCATAAATGAGGTATGAAATCGTTGACACTCCTGTAGCGGAGGACAGCGCCTGTGCTCTGTCAGCATTTCAGGGAGGCGTGTTTCATTTAACGTGTCTCTGATCTTCACTTTCAGAAGTTCAAGGTATAAAGCCTTTTACGCCTTATTTTCATTCCCAAAAAGAAACCTAAAAGGACTCTGCTGTGCACCTGATCATTTGCTTACTAATTCACTACATTAAAGGCTTTTCCAATAAATATTACATCCATTATAAAACACAGAAATTTAGATTCTTCTTCTTCCCACATATTCTCTCCGGGGCTATCCAGACCACTACTACAACTGCATGTTTTATAAGCAGTTTGTGAGATTCGAGTTACAAGTATGTTTCTGTACTAACAGCAGCTTTTTTCCCCCCACAAAACACCATCCAGTTAATGGACTTCGAGCTTTTACAAGCCATTCATTTCCTAATTCCGTAAGGAAAACCTGCACAACTGCTCTCAGCTGCTTCATAACGGAGGAGAAAGTGCAGAACAAGAGACCAAAACCAGAAGCAACACATTTGCGGGTACTTAACTGAGCACTGCAATTAGCAGAATGCACAAGCACTCACACCAATTAAACCAGACCCAGCCTTGGGGTCCTGTTCACGGTCAGGAACACAACACGCAACTTTTTTGTACTTTCTAAGCCAGTACTATCTCTGGCTCAATATATAAATATTGCCTTGCTTCAGAATAGCTGCTTGTTATGCAGAAAGCAGAAAGGAGTCTGACCTGCTGCTGCAGAACACGTGAAACCTGTGAAAGAAGAAACCTTGGTACAGAAAATCTTGGCAAAGTTTGAGTAGATACAGCCAAGCAACAGTTCAACAGAAACACTGAATTTTTGTCGAACAGCAGAAGGTCTACTACTTCCAAGCTAAAACAAAGCAGATTTCTCAGTTTAAAACATAAAACATATGTTTTGGATCTCCAAAGAGTGGCTGGTATTTACATTCCTTCACATACAGGTAGTGTCAGTATTTCAACAAAGTAATTTGAATGTTAAGCACTATTGTAAAGGAGGAAAAAAATGTAATTTAACACATTCTCAATCTCAATTTAAAACTGAGATTTGTTTTTCCAGACAAAACCAGTATTTGACTTCTTTGATATCTTACTGCAATTAAGTAAGGTATAAAATCAACTTCACAGGAACAAAAGTTTCCAATTGGGGTACTTTAATAAACAGTACAAAATTAATGTCTGGTTTTCATCAAGTGCTAAGTAGATTGCTCAAAAGCAAGAACATTATTATTCAAAAAATGAATGGCGTTATGTGTAAGTTGCAAACTATGTAAACTATTAGTTCATCCCATGGGGCTTAAATGTATCGGTAAAAGAGTTGTAGTTAAACAATCCACATGGAACGTTGCCTTAGTGCTCAATATACAGCTTTGGCTCTGGACTGCTCAGCTCAGTGTTAAACTGAAGCTTCCTTGTGAACCAAGAGCAGGACGCTGGCAAGGGAATCACTTCAGTGACCCAGGAAACTGCTGATGTTGAGAAAAGAAGCCCCATTTTAAAAACATTGAAAATAAAACCAACGAGTTTTGCCAGAGTAATTTTTAGAAGTTCATAAATAAAAGTATAAAAACACTGTGACCACTGTTGTTACAATGTTCAAGAATCCATGTTTCTTCATTCATATTGAAACACTGAATGAAGAATTTTCAATACAGAAATTCCACAGGAAAATCTGGCCTACAGGCTACTACGTACATAGAAAGAAGAAACCTCCAAACACCGATTTCAGTATAACCCAGACTCATTTCCCATTTCTTTAATAATTGGAAATCCGATAACAAGCAGTTGTTCAAAATCTATTGCAAAGAATAACACTTACCAAGCACCTCTTCTGGCACTACTAACTTCAGTAACTGCTAGCAGGACAAATTCCAGCAGGTACTGGATGACTTTTCAAGAGGCACGGTCAACACCCCAAGTTTTTTTGCAAGTAAATGAAAAGCATTCTTACTTTCAAGTAAGGCACCAGCACCGTATCACTGCTTTACCACCACATACCTCAGGTTAACAAATGCCTCAGAAACTTTCCCTGATTTCCAGCACATCTCGCTGTTTTCCATGCTTGGATTTTAACTGAGGTATGCCGAGTGCTTTTTTGGCATGTTTGGATAGAAACATAAAAAGCCTCAAGTCTTGTCATGTAAAGCTTTTCAAAGCCATGGGCCTTGCTGCCAAAGAAACTTTTTCATACTCTTACAGCTTTTGCCCTCCTTATTCTCAGACCTGCTGTTCGCTTTGTGGTCAGGATGGTAACAAACACATGAGATGGAGCAGCTCTTCCTGAACTGAGCCAGAGAGAGCTGACTGAAAAATCAGGGCAGTGAAAGTCCATAGCCAGGGAAGAGTTAAGGGAGCACAAAAGCCCAGAGCCATGAGTTCATTTTGTTCTAGGCTACTTAGAGAGTGGCCAGCCAAAAACTGAACCAGCTGGAATTCATTCCCAAGTATGTCTTTCTTCCCAGAGCTCCCTGGGCTGTCGTTATCAACCTGAGGATAACAAACATATGGATCATCAAGATGGAGTTGGTGCTGGAAAGAAGTGGCAGAGCCTAATGGCCCATAATAAATGAAGTCTTGATCCTAACTTGGATCTTAGTGCTGAGGTATAAATGCTTTTAATGTCTTAGAGGGAAAACTGCCCACACTAGATGGAATTAAACATTCCACTGACTTCTCTTCTTGATGGTTTCCTTGTTACCAGCTCTTCCACACATCTATTTTTGTCTTCATTACCATTCCATATTCAAATTATATCCATCAGATTCCAGACGATTCAAGAGGCATATGCAAAAAAATGGGAAAATAGCACCTTGACCATCCAGATAAAATTCTAAAAAATAATTCAGGCTGATTAAGTGCCAAGCTACAAAATGGAACAATTACTTTAATTTCCTATACAAAAGCTAAAATAAAGGTGCAAAGTTTAAAAACAGGAAGAGAGAAGAAAAATTGTGTTCACCCAAATTAAATTCTTGGCATCCTTTCTCATTTTGAATCAGGTACATTAGCTGTTTCACAATATTGTTTTTAACTCCTGGAAATTTTTTTCAATCTCTAGTAGGTTGTTTTGTGATTATCCAGCCTGTTATAATCCCCTCCAACATCCGCCCAAGAGGCTACAAATCGCTCTCCACTGTCTTTATGTCTATTTTTTCATTAATTCAGAGAACGCAGCTCAAACTCTCCTTGTTCAGAAATGAAAAATTTGTAAATTTTCCCAAGGCAGCCCCAAACACCCGTGTTTGTGGAGGGCACTGATGCTAAAAGGTGAGCAGCCACCTGGACACCTGCCAGGGAATCAGCTTGTCTGGGCTTATTAGCCCGGGCCTTGTGCCAGCCCTGCTGAAGCCGGGGAGGGACGTGGGGAGGTGACAGTGGTGGCACTGGGGAAGGAGGGGGACTTCAAGTGGATGTGCAAGAATAAGGAAGCTGTGGCAGAGGCGAAGGAGAATGGGACAGAAACGAGGCTTGCTCCAAAAAAAGACCGCAATTACAGAGGTATTAATAGCTTTGTGAAGTCAAGTTTTTATCATTCATTCACCTACTTTTGTTCTTTTATTAACCCCAGGACTGAATCATTGTTTTCTTCTACAGGACATCTGTCCAGCTGTCGCAGGGAAAACATCCCTAAGTAACAAACTTTCCAAGGAATTACTACGAAAGCTTTTACGTAGAGGAAGAAAAACTAATTCAATAACCAGTCCCATTTAAAAACTACTATGAGAGAATGATGCGTAAGAGACTTTTCTCAGTGCTGCCAATTCTACAGGGTAAGTCTTGCCTACAAGAAGCACGTAGACACGCTCCCTCCAATCCACCTAATCACCTATTAGTCACACAAGTGGTAAATCCCTAAAAGCACTTTGGCCCGGGCCATGCAAACGCTGGATGAACTGAGTTGCATCAGTTCTCATCTGATTTCCTGGCAATGAGCTGCACGTGACTGCTGCCGTGCCCGAGGAAATGTGGGTCAATCCGTGTGCGCCCCGGTGCTGAACGTGCACGCTCTCGAGGGACACACGCAGCTCGGTGACTCAGGAGCACCGGGCTGGCAGGAAGGAGATTAGCGCTCAGCCCTCCAGAACTCCCTCAGCAAAATGCTCCATACAAAATGCTCAAGTGGTGGGGAAGGTTGTCAGGCACATGGCACGACAGCATAAAAGGGAACTATTTTGTTCAGGATTAATTAATCACTCGTGGTGTTTGGGTGTAAACACTCAGGTCTCACAGCCGTGTGTCTCTCAGCTGAGCAGCAGCGAGATGGACAAACACTGCTGCTGCTTTGGAGCTGGGGGCCTGGAGCAGGATTCCTCCCAGGGCATGCTCTTGCTGGATGTGGTTAACCAATAACCTCATGGCAGCACCCCCTTCTTCCAAACCCGATCTCCAATTGGTACCAAAGTTCAGCGGATCCCTGTTATATCCGTGTTATCGCTCTCTTACACAAGCAAAGCCACCCTCCTTGCTTTAGGTAATTTAAGCAAAATGTCTCATTCTTGCGTGACCTAAGGGAGGCACAAAACTGGGAGCTGAATGGCACCAAACAGGACTCTGTGAAAAGAAGGCTTTTACTCCAAATAAAGCTGTATCAGCCTATGTGTTACTCCCTTGTTCTAATCATATAGGCCAGCATCTATTTAAACTGCCAAGCTAATGACTTCAAATTTGATCAATAGTCTCTGTTTATTCAGCCAAGTGCTACTGACAGTCACCAGGGATGAACAACAAAACAAACACACTGGTCAGAGCCAATCCCTGGTTGAGCAAGAAAATCCAATCCGTGATGGCAAATACCCTTCGATTGGATGGGGAGGTGGGGAGGGAAGCCTGTCGCCCACGGACACGGACACAGCCCCTCTCCTCTGTGCCCACAGAACATTTATCCACATTATTCTGCTAACAGCCAGCTCGTGAGCCCAGTGAACTCAAGCAGAATTAACATCACTGAGTGGCTCCAACTCTTATCGTGTGCCATTGTAGCTATGCTAAAACATTTCCATTTGCTGTCCGATTAAGCATGGCGGGACATGACAACAAGAGGATGTCACTAAGCCTTTGGACCATAAGCAGTGACTTCCCTCATTGCCACCTTTTCCTCTCTAGAAGGAAATTTCCTTTGGAGAGGCTTCAAGAAAGACTGGAATCATCTTGAAAGCAGGACAAAAAAAGTCCTTGACTGAATCTCCAGCCTAAGGATGCTAGGAATGTTTTAGTTACAGACTGGCTGCAGAGAGCAAAATAAAAATAGAGTTTAGATGAAAAGAGATAAGTAGAGCTTGCATAGCATTCTAGCACAGATTTTCCTTCCAAAACAAATAAACATTTTCATTGCAAAATCAGTTTCTCAACAGTGGCTTAACAACAATATATGTGGACCTTCCTCCCATGGGCGATTTTTATTAACAACTTGCAAGCTACTCGTTAAAGGAACCTCTCTGTCAAATCCCAAGTGAATCTGCAGTCACAAAGACTGGGATCTGGGTGAAGATGTTTTACTGCATTATTCCGACCAGGATGCTTGGTCACAATTTTTTCAACATTATACATCCATCACTTCACCTGTCAACAGCACCTGTTTGCCATTTTCCTTGTACGAAATGTCAGTGTCCATTACATCAATAAATTACTGCTCTGAGATACCTTGATCAAAGGTATTACATAAATAAACTGGAGCTTGAAGGAAAAAATACATTGCCTCTTCCTAGACAACCTTAATGCATATTCAGACACAGGATTTTATGCAAGTGACACCACTCGGTCGCAGGATCCTGCAAAAAAAAAAAAAAAAAAAAAAAAAAAGAGAAGGAAGTTCTCTTAAACAAAACATTTTTTATCAAACTACTATATTAGCACATCCAAAGCCCAGAACTTAATATCTAGAAAAGCCAGCACATGAGGACAGCTGGTTCACTCAAAGCCTCAGACGTTTGCTTTCCACTTTAAATTGATTAAATAGATTGAATACATCACATTTCGCATGGATGGTTAACAGTGCTAATATTCCAGACAAAATGAAATGCTGTATGAGGAAAATTCTCACTAGGGCTACCTCCCCCTGGATATATTCCTTGCTCTCACAGTAATTTAGTATAACGGAAGCCTAACAATTTCACTGAACAGGATTACAAAAACAGCTCTTCACAGTTCATGGCACAGAAGCTCCTAGAAATATATATTTCTTCACTGCCTTCTCCACACAGGGAATGCACTTGAAAAACAGGCTGACACTGGCTTTGTGGGTACCATAAAATAATATAATGTTGGTTCCTTTGTTTTTATGAAGAAGGTGCTTCTTGTTTATCAAACAGTCGAGATATTAAAAGCCAGCCTTTTATTTGCATTCATATCACTGAGAGGACTTGCACACCTCAGAATCGGATATTGTCCAAGCACTGAATGACAAACTACTGATAAACCCAAAAGAGAGCAAATTTTAATAAAAAATTTCCACGAGAGAAAAACCTTTAAACACCATTTCACTCCTTACTCCAATAAGCTATGTGGCACTAATTTGAAGTGATAGTGCTGCTCTTTTAATTAAAAAATGCCAGTAGGAGGTTGATGCAGTGGCTGGTGCTGGAAGCGACGTGCTAGCAGGGCGCAGCTGAAGCTCTGTGTGAGGAACTAAGGCACACTTTCAGCTGGGTGAACAGGCAAAACAAAACCCCTAAATCCAAACAAACATATAGGGAGTGTTATTACAGGTGCTTGATAAAGTCATCTGGGTGTTTGCCTCAGAGAATGTTAAATTCTGGGGGGAGAAAAGCCAACAAAACCCCCAAATGCTCTCACCGCGGTTCATGAATCTTGGTTTACCTATCGCTTTGTGGGGATTAATTCAAGTATGTCCCCCCATTTCCTACCTCAGAGCTCCTCTCTCACTTTCCCAGGTTGCTCGTTCCACATCTCCTGTGCACAGGGCTGGGACCAGGAGCACTCTGCCACACCACAGGAGGGTGGATTTGCTCTCCCAAGCTTCTCATCTCCATGAGTTTTGAGCCCCGGTATGCTTAATGTCTCTGCCTTTATCAAATTTGACTCAAGTCAGAGGAAAAGCCAAAAATTAGTTAGAGGAGAATGACAGGTGAGATCCCTTTTCAGCCTGGTAATTTTTCAGTCTGGAAAAAATGGTTAAGCTTGTCCTGTAAGTTTATCCATCAGCCTGACGGTCAAATAAGGCAGCACTTTGTCCTGAAAAGTGCAGACAGCTTCCACATTCCAGGTTTCACTGCTGATTTGTGAAACACCAAAAGGCTTAAAAAACTGATTAATCTACAAGAAATCCTCACAAAAATATTTGCTGGATCATTTTCCCCTCGGTCTTGCAACATCTTAATTCCAACAGCTCAGAAGAGTCCAGCAACCACATCCAGGGCATTAAAGAGGAGCTCTGCACTGGCATTTGGGAGCACAGCAATCCTTAAAGCCAGCGCCTGCTCCTCCTGAGGAAGGAACATCCCAGAAACAAGCAGGACATTTTGCCTTTACTTGGCATATGGAGCAGCAAGAGAAGTCAGTTTATCCAAAAGCTTCTGGTATATTTACTCACCACTCCTACCATGACTATTTCAATCACGTTTACACTACCAGCAGCATCTCAAACATCACAGATAAATCTGTTTTCTTCGGCTGTTTCAAAGTCTGTTTTCTCTCTGCACACTTGCAGGATTTACATCCTAAGGCAATGAGAAAAAAACCTGTTACTACTTTCCAACTGGGCTTTATTTTCTTCTTTTTTTTTTTTTTTTTTTTTTTTCCCTATCAAAAATAGCTCTCATCTACGTTCTAGTTCAATTTGGAAGTAGCACATGCAGACTTGATAAGCATCCTGCAAAGGAAATGCCTTGAATTGCAGACTACTTACAACACATTTTCCCAAGCAACTTTTTATAAATCCCATTTGATGGCTGGTTTGCTAATTTCTATTGAAGCTTATAAAACATTATTTATAACAAGTCAAATTACTTCTATGATTGCACAAAAAAAAAAATTATAAAAGAAATGACTGTGACTGGAAGTCCAAGCCAAGCTGCTGGGTTATACTGAAGTGTTATTTATCCTGTTACCAGACAGACCTGGGACTCCAAGGAGGTATTTAATTTTAAACTAAAGAACACAACACAGTAAAACACCTATTCACATGTTTCTTTTGTTTGCCAAAGTCTCTTCCTAGTTCTCCTTCTAGGGCTGGTGACAGCACAATTATTGGAGCTGATTCTATCACCCTCAGCAGATCCAGGGGTTGCAGGCCGGTGTCGGGCTGCCCGGCTGTCTCACACAGATCTTGATAAATGAGCACAGACACATTAATTAATATGCCTTGAAAGAAGTCTATTAACATTAAATTTGCGAAAATTCTTGGAAAGAAGGAATAAAAGATGTAGGTGTTCCCATTATGGCACATTAGTCGTATACATAGCATACTATTTTTAGTTAATTATTGCCCAATATGCAAAAGTCAGTCTCATAAAGAGCCAGACACTTATTCCTACACCCTGGGCTTTTCCAGAGGCAAATTTAATGTTGGATTATTGAATGAATGATGGGATCTCTGGGAAAAGATGCAAAGATTTAATTACATCACAGAACTTAGTTATATCACACCCTCACCAAGTTGTATAAAGTCATTAAAGCCTGAGCTCGGTACTGAAGCCCTTCTCGGACTCCAGAACATTCAGAGGCTGATGGACCACACTGAGTTTCACAGCTGAACCACTCTCTGGCATCTTCTGGCTTCCCTAACTTCACTTCTGCCTTTTATCCTCATCTCACCTTATTTCACCACTCATCTGTGCAAGGGGGAACCTCAGCAGAAGTATTTTCACTCCGGTTAAAAACAATTTCAGGGGTGGGTTAAATGCATCAGCCGACCACAGCACAAAAACGCTTTACGTAAGGGATAGCTGGGAGATGAAAAATTAGATACACAGCAACTCCCTGCCAATTCCAAAAGCCACAACATTTCAGGCATTATATTTTTTTTCACCGAGCCATTTCTGCTCTCTCTGATCTGCTCAGTAGGGTATTTACAGACACATGAGATATGAACATGCCCACTGCAGTACTTAATGTGGCCATTACCTGTCTGCAGATGTTTTTAAGAAAGAGATATGAGAGACACTGCTCGGAATTCCTTGCAATATAAAGCACTGAAGTAAATATCACTTCAAGAGCCCAGAAAATTCACCCAATTTCTCTTTCAAAGGCTGACATCAGACCTTTAGCTTACGCTCACCCACTCAAGTGCAAACCCAAAGTTTACCAAATGTAATGGATTCTCTTCCCATTAACATTAAAGGAGCAACAATGAGGTATCTGCTAATTAGACTTGCACTTGTAAAATATGATATTTTAATTCTGAGTTAAAGTGAAGCTCCCATATGCTTATAAAAATGTCTGCACATGGGAAAGGAACCAAAACACATCAGCTGCAAGGACAAAGAACAAGGATTCCCTGGGAAACGCATCAATCACTGCAAGTCTGAATCAAATTGAAACTCTTCATTTTTCTAAATCCTGCACTTGTGTAGTCAAAAAATTACTGTTAAAGTAACAGTACAATCCATATACTCAGTTCATTTTTGGGCTGGAGTCTTGGGTTTTCTTTTTCCTTTTGCTCTTCAGGAAAACAGAGCACATGCATTTCTAAAGACATTTCCTTTCCAATAAACTTTTCAGGTCATATACCCCATGTACTAAAGAATGTGAAAACACTGACCACAGGGATTGAATTTGCTGCTGCAATGTCCGGTTGGCTTTGGGGGTGCAACACAGACCAAATCTGGCATGTGAAGAAGAAAGGTCAGGGCCATGAAGAAAGAAAGTCCAGACTGATGTGAGGAGTTGCCAAAATAAATAAATTATTTTCCAGTATAAATAAGAAAGGCAACTATCTTCAGCATTTTAACCTTTATTTTCAGGAGAAAAATACAAAGGAGAGCTTTTAATATTGTCTTGGAAACATCAGGGAGATAAATAAGAAGCCTAGAATTTAACACGTGCAAATTTAATTTGCTATTTTTTGATGTAAACAAGATATGGAAACTTTAAATTGATAAATACGTAACCATTTTATTTTAGTCTAATTATTAGAGGAAATGGGCAGATATTTAAGGAAGACTAAACTGTAAACATATTAAAGGGTCAACGAAAACGCTATTTTTCCTAATTCACTCATCCAAAAATGCCATTTTACTCCAAATAATGAAACGTATCTATGAAGATCTCATCAACTTGAGGAAAAAAGACTGAATCCTATCAAAACTATTTGTTTTCCTGCGACTGATTACCTACAAATGCAAAAACTCCTGCAAGAGAAGGATAATAGCAGGCTACCTAAGAAAGAAAAAAAAAAAAAAATTTTCTTCAGCAGACCTTCTTCACAACGAGTCGGGAAATAAATATCCACCATTCAAAAAACCCCACCACAGGTAAAAGCGCACATTAGTGAGGACATTCAGGGAGGCTCAGCACTCCTGGAGTACCACAGGCAGCGTAGTGGTCAATAATCCTCGAAGTCGAGAGCGTGGTTTAACACCGCCCTTCGTTCCTGAGCTACCATAAAGCCCCAGGAATCAGGACCCCAGTTGTCAAACGGGAAGCTGGCACAAAGTCCAATTCCACGGGATTTTCCATCGTTTCTTACGCTTTAGGATTATGAGCTTAACCCATGTGAACGGCAGCGCCAGCGGCCGAGGCGCGGGGCCGGAGCTCACCGGAGCCACTGCTGTGCCAAGGACAATTCCCTCCAGCTGTGGCGAGGTGAGCACAGCTGGAACGGCTGCCTGCTCACTGCAAGGGATTGTGCACTATTTTTCCATTACTCCCAAACAATAATGGATTGTTTTACCCACAAACAGATGAACAAACCTTCCATTCAAATACTTTCTGTTAAATTGTATTAGTATGCAGAATAGTGCCCATATCCTCCAAAAAAAAAAAAGTAAAAAAAAACCCACCAAAAAAACCCAGGGAAGAGGATTTTTCCGGGGGAGGGGAAGACAAGTAAAGCAGGCCCTGCCAGCTTTATCTATCTATGCTGGGAATTGGGTAGCCTTGGGGATTTTTGCCTGCTGTGCTTAGTGTCCTTGACAACAAGCCAGTTTGAATTTTGGCCTTTAACTTGACAAAAATGACTTACTGAAGAGGAAGGCATCAAGCTATTACAGCCCTGTGGAGAGATTCTTTCTGAAACAGCATGGATGCTTACTCTGCCAATTCAACTAGAGCATCATCAGATTTATCATCCTACACCCCCAAATATTCACCATGTAGCTGCCAGTTCATAAGAGAGTATGACGAAGAAAAAGTTCCATCATTTCTGCTATGTTCTCCAATTATATTTTATGACTTTCCCAGACGTGGAAAACTGTACAATATCCCCAGGGATCCCCTCCCATAAATTACTGAATTCCCCCTTAAACACATGTGAAACAAAGTTTAAAAACATGTAGCATCTTAATACTAACTGACCTACTGCCTCACTTAGCAAACATATATGCAGCTTTCTTCTTCTATTACATTAATACTTATATAAATAATTTTAAATTGAAATCTACACACTTGCTGCGCGGTTTAAGAAATCGCGAATGTCTCTTCTGATTTTCTCTCCCAAAAACTCCCAACGCATGACACGCACAAATGAGCTTTTCAATGTTCAGCGCCTTAGTCTAAATCCTAGAGCTAGACTTACACGGGGAAGCTGAGCTTGCACTGAAGCAGCTGAAGTGTGAGCACAGGTTTTCTTCCGCCAGCTTCCTCATGGCAGGTGACAAATTTTTGGCAGTGAGGGTCAGCAGACCAGGAAGGAGATAACATCTTGAGTTACTGCAGCAGTATTGCAGGAACTCATTTGTAAGCACCTGAAACATCACAATGTCAGAGCAGCAGCTTCCTCACCACCAGCCATAGTACAAGTGCTCCATGTCAGCTACCCGCAGGCTTAACTGCAGGCTTGCCAACAGACATGGTAGAGAATGTCAGATGACATGCAGGTGAAAAGAGCTGGAAATGGCTCAACTGTAGTGCTGTCCTCACAGAAGTACCCTGGGATGGCAAAGCATCAGGGACCATAGTAAGACCTCAGTGAAAATACTCTCTGAAAGCTGAGCAGATCCACAACACAATGGTTGTCAGCCTTGAGACTCAAGATCGCATTGACTCCTCTCTGCCCTGACAACCGTCAGTACCTGAAAGAACAAACCATTTGCAGTAGCAGTTTATTTCACTCTGGAAGAATAAATCAGCATCTACTTCCATGAAAAATATGAAAAATATCAAAGCTTTCAGTGATAGTCCAGACTTTAGTCCTTCTCATAATAATACTTCAACCATTTCCAGAGGAATAATAATAGAAAAACATAACAACAAAAAAGATTCTATTTTGAACTTAGTGAAAATTATGGCAGACAGAACGTCACTTACAGCTTTTTCCTTTTTAATTTTCCCCTCACTCAAGACTTATATGAATTGCTCTGCTGGGTATATACCCAACCGATTTCTCCACATCTTACCCAAACCATTCTGCTCTATCCTGCTGCCTCCACCAAGACAGCCCAAACCAACAGGGCAGTGAGTAGTTGACTCAAGAACCATAAATAGCAGCAAGTAATCCAACCAGATTAATCCAGCTCTAAAGCGTGGCAACTGGACTGGCTTCAAGGTGGGCAGCAATCCAGGTAAACCTCCAAAAACCACACACATGGAT
This sequence comes from Hirundo rustica, assembly GCF_015227805.2. Classification (NCBI taxonomy): domain Eukaryota; kingdom Metazoa; phylum Chordata; class Aves; order Passeriformes; family Hirundinidae; genus Hirundo; species Hirundo rustica. The sequence continues at coordinate 13,334,920 of NC_053464.1, forward strand.
GGTGTTTCCATGATGTTCTTCTCCATTCTGTGACCCATCAAGCAAACCACCAGCCAGCTCAGGAACAAGTGAGGGGGCTCGCTGATCTTTATTTACAGCGGCAATTTTAGCAGCCTTGGAGCTGCTGTCAGTAAAGCTCTTCTAGCCAGCACACAGAAAATTGTGGTGTAAGAGCAACCTCCTCACTGAGAAATTCAACACTGCTTGTATTTCCCTGGAATCGATGATTAATTTTGAAACACAGAAAGGATGATGCTACAAAACCTTAGAAATGTGATAAAGCTGTTTCAAGAAATGGATGAGAAAACTGTTCTTCGACTGGTGGGCAGTACGGAACAAAAAAGAAGTCATGAACTGCATAACCACATCCCAAATTGCATTTCTTTACATGAAGACATTCAATTTGACAAAAGAAAGTTTCAAGTCAGGAATAAAGTAGTTATTGTTTCTACTTTCCCCGCCTGAGGGGGATATTCAAACAAACTCCTTTTGGTGATTTAATTTACTTCCACCAGGACAATGGCGCTGGCACAGCTTTGATTTACTGAGAGAAGCAAAAAAAGAGACTTGCTCCCCATAGCCTGCATAGAGGAAAAGGCTGCTCTTTGGATGCCCACTCTGGCAGCCCAGAAATGTCAGCTGGCCAACTGCAAAGGCTCTCCACTTCCTCCCGTGAAAGCAAGATTTTATTTTCTTTAATGCCCCTAGAGTTACACCCGAGCCTCTTTGCCATCCCTATCCGTAGGGCTCTGAACAGCCACGGATTTACCTTCACAAAAACGCTGCTGCCTCCAAAGGCAAATGGGGAAGGAGGCAGAAGGAGATTAAGTGCCTCACTCAGCATCACACAGGAAATCTGTGGCCAAGCTCCGCACCGAGCTCCAGCCCCGCGCTCCAATCACAGCTGGGGCCCCGCTCCCAGCAGACGTGGGGAAGAGAAAATCCTTACGAGAAGAAAACAACGAGACACGGATTTCAACACACTCCCAGATCACCACACAAAATAAATTCGGAGCTACCCAACTGCTGCTTCCCATTGTGTCCCCCACGGCACAAAGCTGGCTCAATATTAAATACCAACTGCCAGGGAGGCTGGGATGAGCGGCCAGCTCCTCGTGCCCTCCCGCCCCAGTGCTCTTCACCTGGAACCAGCTGTCCTGATGCTCAACCATAAAACTACAGCCAGCCCATGATGTATTTACCATGTCTGATTGAGAGATCCTTACACAGATATTCATTGTTCCTGAACACGGGAGGGGAAAGTGTCCAGGTCACCAATATTAGTGCTGCTATTGATCTGTCAGTTAACTCTGCTGTGCTGATCGATACATTAGTCATGAAAGGGAAGCAGAACATCCTGACATTTGGGACACACTATAGCCTGCGCCTTTGTAACAATCCTAAGTGAACATTGCTCTAATGACAGTATGTTTTATCTTCTACTTGAAGTCACTATATTCTTTTATGGATTCCTTAAATTAGAAATGCAAAAAGTCCCAAAGCCACCCATTTACCAGTTACCAACTGGCCAGGCTTCGTGGCTGGGGCTTCCCTGAATTGGCTGACTACACTGAGCTGGAAGTGTGTGCAGGATACTCATCTGTGTCACTTCCTCCCTCTTCCCCTTTCTTTGCCACTGCTGGGCACAACCACCCTCCTTACAGGAATCAAATCTGTCACCAACAAATCCCCTCTGGTTCCTGTCTCACCTCACAGCAACCACCAGCTTCATCATCATCCTCCTCACTCCTCGCTGATGCTTCTTTCACCTGGAAGGATTCTCACCTACACTTGCCTTCCAAAACTGCCACCAAGAGCAGCAAACCTTCCCAGGCCAGGTTTTCCACGCAGGAACTGAGGACTCTGAACCACAGTGAGGTGCTTGCAGATAATTTGGCTCCTCCTGTTACACCAACTCTGGCTTCTCTGTTAAAGAAACTGTTTTGCCATCAGTCCTCAACATGGCCATCTGACCGTGTATGTGACATCCTCCCCCAGCTAAGAAGTGATCCATAAAGTTCAACTGTCCTCAGTTCCACTATGGTCCCAGAAGCCAGCCAGCTTTTAACACCTCAGCTGAGAGCCCGCTGAAAAAGCCAGAACCAATGAAACCAGAACCCAGCTTGCAGCTTTTTTGGTAAAGTTCCATGTTGAGTCCATTTCTTCATGGCCTTTTCAGCTCCATCTGCAACCTTTGCCTACAAGCTACCTGGGTCAGGGTGTCTCCCATACCCAGCACAATGAGACTGCAGTTTTCACCAGTGCTTGTGGGTGATAAAAGTGTGAGCAAGGCGTGTGTAAGCCTGGGAGATGATGAACCCTTTGGAACTTCCCCAGGGAGCAGCAGCAAACAAAGGTTTCAGAGAAACACGAGGGTAAAAATGGCAACGTGCTCTGTAGCCTGTGGATCGTGTTCCTCCTTGACCCAGCAGACCCTGAGCACATTTGGCAAGGACATGCACTCACATCACTTTATTTCTCCATCCTTGTGCCGGCAATTCCGCCACTGCTGTGCTGCCCTGATGACAGCACAGATAGGAAGAGACCACAGATTTAACAGGAAGTTTTCTCTTTGCCTAGAACTGTTCCAAGGGACAAGAGACAAGGCCAGAGTACCTCTGGCTCTTGCATCACCAGCTGGGGTAAAGGCTTTAGTGGAAAGAAGAGGAGAAACTGAGCTATGACAGGAGAGCAGCATATTTGAGATCCACAGGCCACAAAGTCATTTCAACCTGTCATGCAACTCATCGTTATATTGAGGTTTTTAGTATTTCCGCACAGGGCGCATTATTTGCCATTTTACTTCACTACAATTTGCATCAGGCTAGGACTGACATCATTCTGTATAAGCTGGGAGATCACTTCTGGTAATCATCAGAGGATTGAGAACTTTTGGATATATTCCCAGAGATAACCCCAACACTCTGCTAACACAAATACCTTTACAGCAGATGAGGGAAATATTATGTCTTTAAAAAACAATCACAGGAGATTCAACCACTGTTCCCTTGCCATTCACCCAGTGACACTCACAGGCATCCTAAGTGGTATTTACACTGCTATTTTCAGTGCTGCAAAACTTCAGTGGTGCCTAATCACAGGAGAAACACAATGCAGGTAGTAAATCATAACAAACGAGGTCCTCTGTCTTGATTTAAAAGTTCTCAAATCTCCCAATAGCCAAGGAGATGAGACAACAACAGCCAGGCACCTCAGTCCCAGCCAAGCCAAGAACTCAGCATTGCCCAACAATTCCAAAGCTAAACCTCTCCCAGAGCAATTTATTTGTTGATTAAATACAGCAATTTTTGTCACATCACCCAGTTTTCCTGCTTGTAAAAACAGAAGATGTGTTTGAGCAAGCAGGAGATTTCTTCAGTACAGTTAAAAAATGGGGAGTAATAAAAAATAAATCTACCAAGTTGCTCAATAAACTGAAACTTCAGTCTGTTCCAGGAAGCGTTCCCAGCTCGGAGAGAAGACTAGTGTATGCTCAAAGTAAAAAAGCATTTTGCTGCAGCATTCAGCCTTTAAAATTAAACCCAACAGCTTCTCTCTGTTATTTAAATGATCTCCTCCAGCTCAGAAGGGCTATGACCACGGCCTAAGTTACTTAACTCACATTTTTATTGACTGACTTGCATAAAAATAAGCCACATTAAGGACTGAGCTGACATTTGGTATACATCACCACAAAACTCATTTCAGATCAAACATCATTCATACAACCTAAAAATATTTCCAGCCTTCTCCCATCCAAGAAAAGGATTTTCAGATTTACATTATCCTCACAAACTTTGGTCTCCTGAAGCACAAGCAGTGCAGAATCAAATGATTAAAGCAACACCAGGATTTTTATTTTTTGATGATCTGCCTCTGAGTGCGTTATGTGCCAGGAGCAAGTTAACCTGTAACTGCAGTTTCACCAGCACCGTTTTCTCATCATCTGCCAATGCTTTATGCACCCACACACAAAAGATCCCTCTCCAGGGTCACCCAGAGCAGCACTGTGGCTTCTCCAGCCCAGGTGACCTCCAAGCATCCCCTTACTGCCTTTGAAAGACTACACTGGACATTATTTTTTAATAATTCACACAACAGTCTCAACAAACAGGAGCTGTGTCTCCTCTCATTAAAGAAGCAGGCTCGGCATCGACCGGAGCAGCTTCCAAAAGACTTAATCCAGATCTTTCAGGGTCCAACATAAATTGGTTTATCCATCCACGAACCCTCCAGAGGCCTTGCACGGAGGCAGGACAGACACAGCTCTGGATGTCACCTCCTGCACGGGGAAGGAACTTCCAAAGTTGAATGCCACGATGTGCCATGTGAGAACAAGTTGAGAGGAAGGAGGGAAAATTAAAAAAAACCCCAACAAACTAAAAAATAAAAAACCAAAAAACCCAAACCAGCTAAAAGGAACTAAATGGGTATTTTCTCATTAGCAACTGAGTTATCCTCCTCGGCACACGGGAGATTGGGGGGGTTGTTAATTAAAGTGAAGTAAAGAAAATTGTGAGAGGCTTTGTTGAAAGGCAGTCTGTGGGAGAGGTGGCCCGGGGAATCCCCCTGGGAAAGGTGGAGAGGAGACCCCAGGAAGGGGTAGGGTGGTCTGGAGGGGTGGAAGGGGGGACACAGGGATATCCCCATGGGGGAGGGAACAAGGGAAAACCCGGGAAAAGGCTGGGAAGGGGAAAAGGTGTGACAGGGATGCCCACATCCAGGGAAGGTGCAGAACAGACCCCAGGAAGGGGCGGGGAGTGGGGCAGGGGTGTCACAGGGACCCCCCCACACTGGGAGGGTGCAGAAGAGACCCCACAAATGGGCAGAATGCAGGGCAGAGTTATCAACAGGGATCCCCCATCGGGAAGAGGGCAGAAGAGACCCCACGTAGGGTCATGGTGCTGGAGGGGGTGGTGAGTGTCACCTTCCATGGGGGAAGGTGCAGGAAAGACCCCAGGAAGGAGAAGGGTGCCCTGACCTGCAGGTAAACGAGGGGGAGACAGCGACAAACCCCCGCCTTCCTCAAATTTATGTCACCCCAAAGGGGCTCAAGCACCCCACGCCGGAGGGGCGGGAAAAATATAAATAAACAAAAGCGCAGAGAGGCTCCGTCGGGCCGCAGGGGTAGAAGCGGAACAGAAAAACGGTGGATAAAAGTTAAGCAAGGCTGGGAGGTCGGGCCCGGCCGCCCCTCCCCTCAAAGCCAGGCCGGGGAGAGGGCGAAGGCGCCAGGAGAGCGGAGGGGACCCCGGGCCCAGCCGTGGATGTGCGGCCACACACACGGTGCGGCCGCCGCCCCGTTACCTGTGAGGCGGATCTTGATGCTGGATCCGTTCCGGCGGGTACCGGGATTCGACATCGCGCCTGGAGGAGGAGGAGGAGAAGGAGAAGGAGGAGGCGGCGGCGGCGCCGAGCTCAACCGGCGGCCCCGCGCAGCCCCGCCATGCGAGCTCGCCCGCTCCTCACGATGCCGGGGATGCCCGGGCCCGCGTTCCGGCAGCCGCCGCAGGCTCGGCGCCCTCAGTCCCTTCAGCCGCCGCCTCAGCCGCCGCTGCCGCCGCCGCTCCCGCCCGGCCCGGCCCGGCCGCGGAGAACCCTGGCCACGCCCCCGCCACGCCTCCGCGCACGGCGGAGGGCGGTGACGTCAGCACGCAGGGCGGTGCGGCCGCGCCCGGACGCCATGAGGAGAAGGTCGGAGTGTGGCGCATGCGCGGGCGGGGCCATGGAGCGCCCCCTGGCGAGGGGAGAGGATGGGGGAATAAGGGGAATTAGGGGATAGGAGTGGGATGGGAATGGGGGGGATAGAGGGGGAATGGGGGAATAAAGGGGGAATTGAGGAACAGAATGGGGGGAATAGGAGTGGGATGGGAATGGGGGAATAGAGGGGGAATAGGAGTGGGATGGGAATGGGGGAATAGAGGGGGAATTGGGGAATAGAATGGGGGAATAGGAGTGGGATGGGAATGGAGGGGAATGGGATTGGGGCGATGGGGGAATAGGAGTGAATAATGGGAAATGGGGGAACAGAGCAGAATAGGAGCAGGATGTGGGAAATGAGGGGAAATGGGGACGCCCTGAGGAGTGGCACAGGGGGAATAGGGGTGGAATGGGGGAATAGGGGTGCCTAGGGCTGTCTCGGGATGAAAAGGGGTGGAGAGGGGCGCCTGGGGGTGAATAGGTGACCTCAGGTGGAACAGGGGTGACGTGCAGGGCGGCAGGAGGGTGACAGGGGTGCCTGGGGGTGGCATGCGGATGGACAGGGGCTCTCATGGTGGCATGGAGGATATTTGGTGGGGGACATGGAGGGGGCACAGTGGTGCCTGCAGGTGGCATTGGAGGTAGCAGAGGAATGTAGAGGGGTCTTAATTTGGGGCAAATGCCACTCCAGGCAGCAGCAGTAGTGCCTTTACCATCTCCAGAAATGGACCTTCTCACCAGCTACAACACCCTGATGGGAGTGGGGAATGGACTCTTCTCCCAGGTGACAACACAAAGGAAACAGCCCTGGGTTGTGCCAGGGGTAGGTATTAGGAGAAATTTCTTTACTGGTCAAGCAGTGAGGAGCTGCCCAGGGCAGCAGTGGAGTCCCCACTCCTCAGAGCACTCAAAGAAGTAGCAGTGGCACCGTAGGGGCTGAGAGAAGTCAGGGGGTGATCATGGAGGCCTTTTCCAGCCTGACTAATCCTCCACCCACTCCTCTGGGGCCAGGACAGGGAAGGTTTTATTAGAAAAACCGGTTTTTTATGCATCCCTAGAGGGAGACTGAGCTGCCCTGAGGAAGCACAGCAGCATCTCCCCTTTGCTGGTGCCCCTGGACCCCCATCCCACCGGGACAAGGGGATGCTCAGTTGCCTGGGGCTGGCAGGGAGCAGCGGAGGGCAGCTCCCCTGGGCCAGGCAAGCAGCTGCCTGCAGGTCGCTCACACACCCACACAGCAGCCTTGGTGATCCTCCAGGCACTGGGCCCAGCGCTGCAGCTGCCAGGGGAGACAGCAGGCACATCCCCACGCTATTTTTAAGAGGGGCACATTGTCCTGTGCCCTGCTTTTGGGGCAATACTTTAGTGTAAGGCACAGATAAAAGGATGGAAAGGAGCAGCTCAGGGCCCCTGGCTTTCTGTAACATCACCAGCCCTAAGTTTATGTCCAGCACCTGCAGGAAAAAGAATCCAAGAGATCTCCTATTTCTCTTTTTATCAGAGCATCAGCAAAGAGCAGCTGTAAGGGACAGCCCTGCCTGGCCATGGGAAAAGCCAAGGGGGATGGTCCCTACAGGGCCACAGTCCCTGGCACCAGCTCCGTGTCTCCACAGCTTCCTCGTGTTCATTTCAGCCAGGGAGCCGTGGCCCTGGCCCGGTGCCCCTTCAGCCCAGGCAGCACCAGCCCTGGTTCAGGTGCATGTTCAGGCAGTGCTGGATCCTGTTTTTAAGCCCATAGTTCTGGATGTAAGAAGCACTTTGCATTTCATCAGATCCCAGCATTTGAATATTAAATAAGTGATACTCAACCCTGCTAGCCATACCCAGAGAACACATTTACTTCCACCTCCCTGTTCCCTGGGTGGCCTGTAGGAGAAATGCATAAATCCTCAGATGAACAGATCCAGGGCAGAAGAAGAGTCTGTTTCCTGAAGAGATTTTCCCTCCAGATTAAGCTCCCTGTCACATCCCCTCCCACTGCACCTGAGGAAGCAGAGCCCTGAGCCCACCCAGCGTCATTTTGAAGAGCCAAAGCAGGGAGGGAAAGCTGCTCCCTGATCCTGCATTCAGCAAAGCCTTGGAGATGCTTCAAGCCCGAGGAAGCAAAGAACTGGGGAAGGCCATCAACACTGCAAGGATGGAGCAGGGTCCAGCAGCTTGTGGAGAGCCCACAGCAAAACAATCTTTGTGCCATGGGTTCAACTCCATCCTCACTTTCTTCTGGAGACCACACTTGGAGGGCTTGGAGAAAAGAGCAGGAGCCAGGGACACACCATAGAAACCTGAAATACAGGTCCTTGGAATTAAAGGGCAGAGCCAGATCGATGGGCTCCAGGCTGAGGGATGGCAACAGGGAAGCTGCAGCAGAGGTGAATCATTGCTCCTGCACTGCCTCCAACATCTCTCCTTCCAAAGGACCAGCACTTACTCAGCTGCTCCTAGAGCCACTCTGCAATGCTTCCAGGTGAAGTAACCCACAGCAAGGACACTGACCCACCTGCCCCTGGCTCAGCTCCTTCCCTGCTGGAAGCACATCCTTGCCCACAGCCATGGTGGTGCCTGCAGAAGGGTGAAACGCTTCTCAAACAGTTTTTCAGAGCTACTTCAGCCGTTCCAAGTCAAGCTTAGAAGTTTCAGCACAAGGATTTGGTGGCAGGATGCTGCTCTCCTGCAGTTTAATGTACTTAAAAGAAAGATTCTACCTAGGAAATGTGCCCAGGGCTCCAACACACCCTGCAAGGCCTTAAGATGCTATTGGGAAAAAACGTCATTTGCAACAGCAGCTGAAAGGAGAGGGGAAATAATTAAAGGCAAGTGTTACAAAGACAAAAGTGCAATTTATTGACAAGCTTCAGAAGTAAAAAGGCTCAGCATCTCTGCTCCTCGTGGTTTGGATGTCTGAGCTCTTCCAAGGCACCTCCACCCACCAGCTTAGAACTGTGTCGTGCTTCATCATCAGAAGTTAAAGTCTCGCTTCTCCACTGAGAAATCATACAGCCCATCTTGGCCAGTCTGGGGCTCCAGGTCTGTGTTCTCCTAGGAGGAAAGGGACATCAGTCACTTCTAGAGTGTGCAATTGAATGAACCTAAGCTTTTTACAGCAACTCTGTTTTTATTCTTGCTTTAAAAATCCAGCTGTTAAACTCAGCTTGACTGCAACAGAACTCCTGGAGACCAGGCCAAGCCTTCCTGGTCCTTGCTGCACCCTGAAGCTGCAGTGTCCCTGCAGCCCACACACAAAAGCAGCCAAGCCTTTGGGCTCAGACACCAGAAGCAAAAGGAAGAAGTGGCTGCAGTGGCAGAGCTCATTGAAATTAAATGGCCTGCTTGGAAAAGCAACAAGCCAGGACTGCTGAGGGAGATTTTCCCCTGCATCCAGCCCTTCCAGCAGGAGCTGGTGTGGAGAACTTCCTCCACACCCTCCCACAGGGACACCCCACAGACCCTGCTCTGGCAAAGGACTAAACCAGACCTTTGCCCCCTGCTGCAGCTCACACCCAAAGTGAGCTACAGTTCCAAGGTCTGTCAGACCTCTAAGCCTCTTCCCTGATGTTTTCCCATCTGCAAGCCTAAGGCTAGGACCAAACATGGCATCTATGACAGTCATTGAACTCTGGCAGCTTCTAGCTGGTGTCCTATCCTCTTTTTCCATAGATTCCTTACCATGAGAAGGGTCAAGTAATCCAAATGCAACCTGAGCACTGTTATCAGCTGAGTAGGAGGCTGCCATTCATAGTGACAAGCCAGCTCAGCTCCGAAGGAGGAAACTTCTCCACATTTGGTATTCATATCAGTAACTGCAGTACCTCCAGCTGATCCCAGTTTAAATTCCAGCAGCAAGATGCTATCAAGGCATCCATGTCTGTTGTGCAACTCATTGGCTGACAACTTGGTGCTTTTACAGACCTTTAAAAGCAGCTGAAAGAAGCGCAAGGACTACTCTGGTCATGAGGAGGTCTCCTCCAAAAAAAAAAAAAAAAAAAAAACAAAAAACCACCAAACAGAAAAAACCAAAAGGAGACTCATAGACCTCTTCCAGTATCCTTAAACTCTGTGCTTCATTCCAGTGTGCATTAACTTCACATTTTCAGCTGAGGAACAGCAAGGGCTCTCATACCTCACCAGAAAAATATTTCTCTATGATGCTCAGGGCAGCTTTGTAGACCATGTCATTCTCATGGTTTTGCAAGTCTTCGATTTTCTCCAGACCATCAAGTTCTTCCACCAGCAGACACAACTTCTCTGTCTCTCCTAATTTCTCAGCTGCCTGTACCATTGGAAAGCCAGGCAGGAAAACAGATCATCAGTAACAGGTCTGAGATGGTCTTTAGTGTAATTACAACCCTCATCTACAAGACAAAGGCTCACAGTCCCTGCATTTCTGGTCCCTTCCTGATGCCAGGGATGGGACTGTGGTACCCATGGAAAACCACTCCCTGCTGGGGACTGCCAACCAAACCAGTGAGCAGGGCATGAAGAGCAACACTTTGGAACTTAATCTTGCCAAGCCCTTTAGACAATGCAAGGGTAGCCAAGAAAGAGAGACAGACTTCATGTTGTCTAAATTTTACTCCAAAAAAAAAATAAAAAAAAAAATCGTCATTCTAACCACACAGTGCAAGAATTAGGCTCACTCCTTGCTGCTCTTTTGCATCCAGGATGAGCAGATCTCACCAGGAAGAGACTTGAAATGGTGTCCAGGATGATCAGGATGGTTTTGCTGTCTTTGGCCAAGAGCAGGTTGAGCAGAGGTTTGAGGACCCCGGAACGGATGAGCTCCAGCATCTGATCCACTGTTCCTCCGCTCGTGAAGTTGGCCACTACCCACACAGCCTCCTTCTGAGCCTTGAAGTCACCCTGGAAAAGCAGCACAGCAAAGGCACTCTCAAGCTTTAGTATCCCTCTAAGATGAGTATGAGGCAAAGAAAACCATTTCCCTTCTGTGCTGCTTTCCCAGCCCTTTGGGTGATGCACGGACACCTGGCAGAGCCGCAAGAGCAGCTCCAGGAGGCATTTCCATGCAGATGTACTGACAAATCAGGATGCTCAGGCTGTCCCAAGGATCTCAACAGCTCTGAAACAGCCTGCCCAAGTGGCTCTGGGGCCAAGTGCTTCACAAATGAGCCATCCCAGGCCTCCTGAGCCCCATGTCCCTCCTGCAGCAGCACTGTGCCCATCCCTTACCTTGTCGAGCAGCTCCACCAAAGGTGGCAATAACCCACAGGTGATGATCTCTTGGATCTGATGGGAAGGCCCTGCTGCAATGTTGCTGAGGGTCCACGCTGCTTCCTTCTGGATCACAGGCTTGGTGTGCCTCAGCAGCCGGGGCAGGACAGTGAGGACACCGGCATCGATGGCTTCCTGGGTCTGCTGGTCTGTGCCTGTCACCACATTCCCAATGGCACGGAGAGCTGGAGTCTAGACAGAGATTAGAGGAGATGAGGAGAGTCCTTACCTCAAGAGATACATGTCAGAAAGCCCAGCAAGATCCCTCCCTAAGCGCTTGATCCTTCACACGAGCAGAGCACTGTGGGTGATGGCTGTTTATTTATGGCTCTGTTGTCCCTCCCTAAGAAGCTTTAGGGTCCCTATCCAGGGGAACAGAGCAGTGGCTTGACAAGCAGGGAGTCAATTCTGCAGGCTGAGGGGACAGCACACCACAGCTGCCACACAGAACAAGGGCATGTGCCTTCCCTCTCCTCAGACCTTTCTGCATTAAGGGACCAGAGGGTGGAGATTGTCAATTGTCCCCTACCATAACAATAAAATCTGGGCTGTCCATGAGTTCCACAAGCCTTGGGAGAATCCCTGTCTCCACCACAACTTGGATGCGGTCATTGCAGCCATCAGTCAGGTAGGAAAGAGCCCAGCAGGAGTCAGAGATGACATCCTTGTCCTCATGCTGCAGGAGGAAGATGAGGACTGGCAGAATCTTCTGCACAGCATCCAGGGGAGGGCAGGGGTTCTTGTTCCTGCACAGGTTTGACAGTGCCCAAGTGATGTTCCTCAGGAACCCAACCTGAAACACAAGGCAGGTGTAAGATCCTCACTGCTCCCAAGAGCCTCTCAGTCTGTGTTATCCTGTGAAGGTTCTTGCACACCAGAGGCAGAACAGCATGGCAGGAACCATTGCAGAAGGGCAGAGACAAACCACAAAGCAGCAGCAGGAAGCTTGAAGGGCAAGTTCAGCCCTTCCACATGCACATGCAAGTCTGCCCTGCACCAGTTTCATCTTATTCATAGCCTGAGATAGTCAGAGCTGGATAAGAAAGCCAAGGATGGAAGAGATCACAGTGACTAGGAGTGTCTGCCTGGCATCCCCAGCTTTGTGCATAGGCAGGGCAAGAAAAGCAGTTTAGAGAGGGGTCTCATTCAATTATACGAACAGTTTATTGTGTACAAGGCAGGCAGTGGACTCACCCATCACCCAAGGGAGCAAGAGCTGTTAAGTCAAGAAAATGAAGGTTATTTACTGGAGTTGTAGGTGACACCAGAGCCAGCAAGGGAGGAATCACATCACGAGCAATAAGAGCATCCCTGTAGAGAGGGCAATCCCCTGGACAGATATAAAAGGGTTGGTCATTGCATCTGCCCAGGTCACAAGACAGTCAACATCCAAGAGCAATCAGACCTGCAGGGCCAGGGCTGCCTGACAACACCAGCCACACACCATTAGGCATTTCCAGGTGGGAGAAATCACTGAGAAATTTACTGGGCAGACCAGAGCGCCAGCAGGCCAACCAGGTATGACCCATTCTGTTCTCCCTATGGTGACATTATGTGTTAAACCACCCCAGCAGAACAGAGCCTTGCCCTGGCTTTGGCCAAAATCCTCTTGCAGAGCCAACACAGGATCTCAAAAGCTGCCAGGCAGCAGCAAGGGGCTGAAGTGTTAACAGGGTTCAATAGGGGAAACAGCTTGAAGACAAAGCTGTGGGGAGAGGAGCACCAATGCTTTATCTCCCTTGCAGAGTCACAGAATGTCCCAAGTTGGAAGGGGCCCACAAGGATTAACAAGCTCCTGGCTCAGTCAGGGACCTCCCAATGCCCCTCCAGGTCCCCTCACCTGCGATGTTGCCCAGGGCCCACACGGACTGCTCGCTGATGTGCATGTGTGGGGAGGACAGCAGGGAGATGAAGGCTGGGATGGCCCCTCCATCCACCACTGCCCTGGTGTGTTCCGAGGTGCCAGAGGCGATGTTGGTCAGTGCCCAGGCTGCCTCGAACTGCAGGGCAGGATTGTCAGCACGGCCCAGGAATTCCACCAACCTGGGCATGATCCCCAGCTCGAGGATCTGATTGATGGGGGGGGTCCTTGTGCCTGGACAGAATTCTCCTGTGGGAGAGGACACAGCACAGCCAGCCATGAGGAACCCTGTGTGGTGCCACCATAGCCCTGTGGCCAGGCACAAGGTTGTGGCTTAGAGGGGAAGCATTGATGGTTCAGCATCCCACCACTACAAACCCTCAGCAGAGGGGCTGCCACAGAGAGGGAAGACACAGCTAAAGATGCAGGAGCAGGGTGTCTGCTGGAAGTAAAGCCCAGACATCCTCACAGCCATACTCACTGGGAATGGAGCTGGTCCCACACCAGTGGTACAACAGTTTGAGCCAGCCAAGGAAGCACCAGCAGGGATGCAGTGCATCCTCAGGAGACATCCCTGCAGCATGATGATGGCAGCCTGTGGTCCTTTGTGTCCCCACCCTTGTGGGGACAGCCCAGCTCAGCACTGACCCTTTACAGAACCAGGCCCCCAGTCCTTGTCCTTCCCAAGGTCTGGTACTCGAATTCTTGTGCGATCCAGAGTAAACCCTGGCACAGCACAGGAAGGGGCAGCACAGCCCCTTGGTTGGGTTCCAAAGAGACTGTGAGCCAAGCACAGCACACAGGCCACAGAACAGGCACCAGCTGAGATTCCCACAGACAGTTTGGGTTCCCAGGCTCCTTCTCCCTTTGCCATCTCTCTAGAGAGCTCCTCAAACAGGAACTTGCAGCCTTTTGCCCCCAGGTCCCAGCACAGTTCCAGCAGCTGTGCTCGTACCTGGTGGCCTGGGTGGCGAGCAGCTGCAGTTGGGTGTCGTCCCCATTCACAGCTTCCACGATCTTCTCCAAGGACAGCTCAATCTGTGTCACAGGGAATGATTCAGAGTCAGCCAGAGCCGGGACTCCCTCTGGTTTAATCTCAGCAGTCAATCAGCCGTCTAGACCCGGCTCCGTCACCACTTCATATCTAAGCTGTGTCTATTCTTTATGCAACACAGTTTCGAGATGAGGCAGAGGAAGAGAATCCACAAAAGCCTTCAAGGCAACTAACGCTTGTAATCAAGCAGTGAAAGAGTTCCTGACACCATAATGGGCCTGGGAGCTCAGTAATTACCCCTGGCAGTGCAGGAGCCAGACAGAAGCAGCTCCCAGCGAGCCAGAGCAGCAGCCTGCTCTACCTGCCATCAAGGGAGGCCAGCAGGACATCATCGCCATGAAAAATTGCACAGATGGAGGCCAGGCAGTCTGAAACACTCCCCAGCAATGGGAATGGGATCAGCAATGGCACCAGCTGCTTGACCCAGGTCACCCCAGCTGGAGCGGGTAGTGGCCCAAGTAGGGGATGATTGCTGCTGCACTGATCCTGCCCAGGTACAGAGCACAAAGCACTCACCAACCCATCTGCTCTGGGACTCTCCTCCTTCAAATGAATGGAAATGTTCCTGCGCTTCAGGATCTGCTCATCCTTCTTGGCCTTCCTCAGCTCAACGCTCACCTCCACCCTCTGCCTCCGCAGGGTCTGGGGGGAAGAAGAACACCATCCCACTGCTGTCTGCATTGCCCCATTGCCCAGGGAGTTCATCCCTGCAGCCCTCCACCCCACACTTCCCACAGGAGTGCAGAGCCAGCATCTCACCATGGCCTGGAAGGTGGTACAGGAGATGGGACAGAAGAAGCCTCTCCCTCAGTGTCTCCCAAGGACATGGACCACTGGATGAACCAGCAACCAGTGGGTGTTTTTAAAAATAGATTTTTCTGAACCTGAAATGCAAACTCATCTCCTCTACTGGCTTAAATCAAGCTGACAGATCCTATGTCTGACATGCCATAGCAGCCCCAGCTCTGCAGGGATAACTGCTGTGGAGAGCTCAGCAGGCTGGGGCTGAGCCATCTCCCTCCCCCTGCCCACAGCCACACACCCAAAACTCACATCCCCCTCGCCCGTGCCACCACACTCCTTGCAGCCCAGCCAGTCCCACACCTCCCAAAAGCCACACAAACAGCTCAGCTGAAGGTCTCCAGAGCCATCCTTCTGCTCCCTCAGACAGGGAGGTTTGGGGCCATGGACCTTGAGAAGCTTCTCCATCAGCTCCTGCCCACAGTGGGCTCCTCCGGGGTCCAAAATGCTGGCACAGGCAGGTGGTACTCACAGTTTCATCCTTGCCCTTGTTCTTGAACAACTTCACGTGCTGGCTGTGCTTCCCGACCGGCATCTTGGCAGAGCTGAGAGAAGTGCTGGACACCCTCAGGTGCTCTTGGGGATCAGCACAGAGCAGGGTCAGGTCACAGCTGCCCAGAAACATCCCCTGCCAGCCTCTGAGGGGGCTGGGACCCCCCACTCCCACCAGCAGCCTGGGACACACATTTCCACCCCACACTCCCAGCAAGGGAGACACTGGAGATCCCCTGCTCCAAGCAGGGCTTGGTAGGATCTTCACACACTGCAGCTGAGCCACTGAACTAAATACAAGCACAAAATACCACTTAATATCAGGCTACAAAAATTACAGCCGCTGCAATCCCAGGAGGAAGCCAGACACAGACAGCCCACGGTGACAGGAACAGCCCCTTCCTCCAGCCCTGGTCCTGGGGCTTTCACATTTCCTTTGACACAAAAATCAAGCCTGGCAAGGCCTCTGGCCTCCAAAAGGAGCAGCTCAAGTTTTGATTTGAGGACACACAACCACATCCAAGCCTCTCTCTACCACAGAGCCCAACCTGGCTTCCTCCACCTGCATCCCCACCTAGGAAAGACCCACAGTCACATGCAGGGACATGAAGTGACCAAGTTCAGCTGATAAAAGAGGAGTTCAGGAAATCCAGCAACTCGTACAGGATACCAGGTGAACATCATGAAACAGGGAGAGGTAAAAATAATTTCTGAGCACCTTCTAGAAAAAGCCAGTGATTTACACACACGCAAATAAACCAAGACCCGGCCTTCAGACAGCTTTTGTTAGAAAAAACAACAAAGCTTCCAGCCAGCATTAAGGGAGGTGTTTTCAGAGAAGACACCATCATGGGACCCCTTAACCCAGGTTGTTCATCAACACACTCAGGGCTGATCCCACACAGATGGTGCCTCCTCTCCAGGCTTACAGCCAACACCTGCAGCTCAGAGCAGCTTCCAAGGGCTCCCTCACACCATCCTTTTAAGCTCAAGGTTTTGGCGGTTTTTCCATCCTCTCTCTCCCTGTTTCCTGTCCCAGTAACCAAGGCCAGGCATCAGCTCCTACCCCACGTACCCAGCTGCAGCCCTTCTCCAGTTTCCAGAAGGGTCAGGCTGAGCCACCCTTTGGCTCAATCCACCATCCCCACAGCTTTAACCCCAACACTCAAACATCGAGGTCTGCTCCACCCCTCCCCTCCTCTGTTCCCCCAACAGAGACAAACACCCCAAAAAGCCTCTTCTTTTGGGGGAGCTTTCACCACCCCATCCCAGCAGAAGGAGGACCACAACCAACCCACTTAACCCCAGCCAAGCCCCGAACAGCCAGGAGAGCCCAGCCAGGAACCTCAGAGGGGTTATAAGAGAATAAACAACCACCCAGTACCCCAAAAAAGGGGAGGGAAACATCCCCACTTACTTTTACTCTGCCTTATACCCCCCTACCCTCAACTGCCTCTTTTATTTCCCCCATGGGGCCACACACCCCCAGTTCCCCTCCAGGATTGGCTCTTCCCAGGACAGCCCCCCGTTATCTGCACCTGCTCCCTCACCTGGATGCACCTGGAGGAGAATGGATGGTCCTGGCTGTCTTCCTGCCTGGGCCGCCTCTTAACCCCCAGATCTCCTCCACACATTTATGCTTTGCCAGCTTTGGCCAAGACCTTTTGTGTGTGATGCCAGCCTGTCTTGTACAGTGTCCTGGGCTGTGGGGGACAGTTTGGCCTCTGCCACTCCATCACTGTGCAGGGCACAGGCAGTCTGGGGCGCCCCTTATTTTGGGGTAGTGTTGCAGGCCAGGAGAACACCTCCTCCTAACCCAGGACCAGGGAGCCAGGCAGAATCAGCTGCACAGAGGTTGCAAGTGAGCCAAGACAGGATTAAGCAACTTGGAGCATCATCAGGCACTGAGCTGCTGGCTGGCACAGGAGGGAGGTGGTGAGGAGAGAAACCCAGCAGGAACCCATCATCTCCATGAGTCCTTCAGCTTTTGGCCAGGAGCTGCTGGGCTGCACAAACTGCTGAGTGTTGTGCCCATGACAGTCTCCACCAGTCAAGAGATGTTTTCATTTATGGGGCCCTCATCCCAGTCCTGCTCCTGCTGCTCTGGCCATCAGGGACAGCAGCTCCCTGACCCCCACATTACCACTGCAGCAGGGCTTGGCTGCAGCACTGTGGGCAGTTCTGGGGACTCTGAGGTGCTGAGGACATCCTGGCTTGGCACCCCCTCCACGCCATCACCCTTTTGAGCAAAGCCCCATCAAAGCCTCTCGGTGTGTGCAGGGGTGCCAGGCTGGTCCAGCCGATGGGGAAGGGAGGAGCAGTGCTTCCCAAATGGGTAGGGAAAATAGCAGTGGAAATATTTAATTAAAACTTGACTTTAAACTACTTGACAACTCTTTCTGTGAGGGAGATGGGGAAACAGAGACACTCAGAGCTGCAGGAAGGTGATCCAGGGATGCAGATGGGAACAGCACCCACCACTGGGGTCTGCACCCTTCACAGCCCTGCACCTTCCAGCCGTGCACACAGAGCCATTCCAATCCAAATTATAGGAATTGAGGGAACAACTAGTATTGCCCAGCATGGAAATACCTATGGAAACACCCTGGCTGCTCTAAGCCCTGGATTCAAGTCCTGGGGTCACACCAGTTCTGCATTTCAAGGCAAATAAAATGAGTCGTGCGCAGCTTTATGTGGAAGGTGATAGGGGAGGTTTGAGAAAAGACCTTCAGATAAATCTGTTGTTCGTAGGCATCAAAAAGCCAGTTGTGCTAATCCTGGCTGCTGTGATTTTAAGCTTCAAGTGCCACTGTTTGCATTATCTTGTTTCTTGGCTGCTTGAGACAGGAAAATTACATTTCAATTGCTTTTTAATTCAACTTAATCTGGTGCAAAAGTTAGCTTGCACCCTCTAATTTTGTTTTCTGAGCGGTTTGTTTCCACTAATTCCTAATCAGCCAACACTAAATCAAAACAGGCCTGGCTCAAGCTGAAATAGATGAGTCTTCACAACCTTGCCAAGCCATTTAATTAAATTGGCTTAAAATCACACGCCAAGGTAAGTGGGGGCAGCCTCCTGCACAGGCCAGCCCCCAGCTCTTGGTCCCCTGCTTGGAGAGCTCAGGCCCAAGGTGCTGCAGAGTGTGAATGTGAAACAAGGCCAGGAGAAGTGGTTATCCTGGGCTGCTCTTTTTCTCCCTGCTCCTTCCATTCCCTCTCCACCTGCCAAGCACAATCAGCCCCATCCTGTTCAGTTCCCTGTCACTTCCAGAGCACAGAGGGAGAGGATGGGGAGAGAAGAACTCGTGTAATGGATGAACATTCCTCTCCTTGTCCTTCACTCTGGTCCCTGATGTCATGAGAGGTGGCACTGCCTTGCAATCGACCCCAGGAGCAGGCTGAGGATGAGGGGGGTGGATTTGAACCCGAGCTGAGGACACAGAGAGATCGATATTTGCCAAACGGGAAAGGGAACAACCACTGGAGGAAAGAAAAGTTTTGGGTTTCGGCATAATAAGAAGTTATCACAGCTAATGGAGAGGAAAGGAGATAAAACCCTAAATCTACGTGACAGTGTCCCCTGAGCTCAGCCTTGTGTGCTCAAGCTGAAAATCCACATTGTGACAGGTATGAGAAGCTGTGGTTCCAGTGTAGGGGGTTTTTTTGAGGCTGTTCTCCCCCACTCTGCCACCCTTCACCCCACTACTGCACCTCAGTGAGGCTCTGACTGCAGTCGATTTGAAAACACTCATTTTAAGCCCTGAGAGAAAAGCCCTGATTTCCTCTCCTGTGTTTCTTCACGTTTCTTGCATGGATTTACCCTCAGTGCACGTAGAGAAAGGTGCCGGTCAGGGAGGTGGCAGCATGTGGCATCTCTGTGGCAGGGAGAGACCAGGCAGGAACACCCTGGGATGCACCCTGGGGTGCTGCACAGGCAGAGCAGCTGGTTGGAGCAACCCCTCTGCGAGAGGAGAGCCTCAGGTGGTGGAAGGGGAGCAGAGGGAGGGGTCCCTGCCAGCCCCCAAATGGCTGCTCTCACACAGTCCTCTCTGTCAGCAACAGCGTAGTTCCATTAAATGAACACCAACAAATTCATTTTACTTATTAATCACACTAACACCAAGGAAATATCCATGTGGGTTCCTGAAACAGCTGATGATGTAACTGCTGGAGGATTATAGAATCATGATGTGTCCTGAACTGGAAGGGACCCACAAGGATCAGAGTCCAACTCCTGGCCCTGCACAGGACATCCCAACAATCCCACCCTGTGCCTGGGAGCAGTGTCCAAACACCCCTGGAGCTCTGGGAACCTTGGGGCAGTGACCATCCCCTGGAGAGCCTGGTCAGTGCTCAACCACCTTCTGGAGGAAGAACCTTTCACTGATATCCAGCCTAAATCTCCCTGACCCAGCTTCATGCCTCCATGCATGTGGGGCATTCCTAAATGTGGCAGGGATGGAGCCTGGAAATTCCTCCTTTTTCACTTGGGATCCATGCTCCTGGCACACAATCTCCAAGGGAGGCAGTTCTAACTCCACAGGCTGCTCTGGTCCCTCCTGGGGTGGCAGAGGTTGGGCAGCTTGTGACCTCCCCAGCAGCAGCCAGCAGCTCCTTGTCAGAGCTATTGTTGGTGCAGCCGCCACGGGCGGGAGCCGGGATCGGAGCCGCTTTGTGCCAGGCACGGAACAGGCACGGAATAATGACAGCCCCCATCTGCTACAGTCTGTCTAATCAGGACATGCAGAAGGTGGGAGAAGGGATTTATTGTTATCTCTGCCTTACTGCTGAGCCAGAGGCAAAGCCGAGCGCTGCAGCTGGATTTTCTGAGGCCGAAGGTTCCGTTTGTGGTTTCCTTTAATTTAGTGGAACAGCCTCAAAAATGTGGTCCTGCTTTTCTGCCCCCGTTCCTCTGCAGCCAGGGAGGCATGGGAATGTGTCAGCTCAGAGAATCATGAAATGATTTGGGTTGGAAAGGACTCTAAAGCTCATCTCATTCCAACCCCCTACCATGAGCAGGGACATCTTCCGCTGCCCCAGGTTGCTCCAAGCCCCATCCAACCTGGTCTTGGACATTTCCAGGGATCCAGGGGCAGTCACAGCTTCTCTGGGCACCCTGTGCCAGGGCCTCCCACCCTCACAGGTGGGGAAAATTTCTTCCCAATAACCCACCTAACCCTGCCCTCTGGCAGTGGAAAGCCATTTCCTCTTGCGCTGCCCCTCCAGGCCCTTCTCCCAAGTCGCTCTCCAGATCTCTTGGAGCCTCTTTAGGCACTGGAAGGGGCTCTCAGGTATCCCCGGAGTTTTACCTTCTCCAGGATGAACAGCTCTGTCAGCCCATCTCTGTGGGAGAGAAAAGAAGGAGGAGGAAAAAGAGGAGGAGGAAAGAAGTATGGTGTTCCATCACTTCAGCTGAAAGAGCTCTTGCTGTGGCTGGGGAATTCCGTGCTGCTTTTCAAGGCAAAGTGTTCTTCAAGCCCTTTTTCCAGCCAAGAAACAGGGTCACTCTGAAATGTAGGTGCTGATAAACAAAAAGGAAAGGAATCATATTGATATTACACAGGAGAGATCTGTATTTACCGATGAAGAGGACTGGGAGAGTTGGGAATTCCCTGGGAATGAAGAGAAAGGGAATCTGTGTGCAGGAAGACAGCTTGTGGAGTGTAACACCAACTCCCATCAGCTGGGCTGGGAGCTCCTGCTGCGCTCTCAGAGCATTGGGAGGGAGAACAGCAGCAGGGCTGTGTGAGTTGTGGGAGCTCATTCCCACTTTCCAAAGGCAGCTGTTTGTGTCCATTCGGCTCCACTGTAAGCAAATGCCCCAGAAAACCAGGACAGCCCTGGAGCTCCTGTAACTCCACACCAGGCTGAACATTAAGGAACTAATTTTAACTTCTGAGCATCCTCCTTTCTGCCAGCCACGGAGGGATTAGAGTAACAGTTTTTGAAATTATTTAAAAATAACATCAGACTTAATCAGAGGTATTTATTAAATCCATTATCCTCTGTCAGTTATGGGACACTGATTCAGCTGCAGAAACTATAATCACCTATGGCAAAAATATTCCCTCTTTTTTCCCTTAGCAGGGCCCAGCAATAATTATTCCTTTAGTCCCTGACTCTGTAACTCAAGGAACTGAAACAGAGAAATCTATAGAGCTTTTGGGGATGAGGCACAACAGAGTGATGAAAAAACCTTGGAATTAATCAAAACCCCACATAATTTTGTATAAATCATGCACAGCTTTGCTCCACGTCACCTACCAGGAGAAAGGCTAAGGTGCTTTCTAAAGGGGGGGAGTACCTTGTAAATCATGCAGGGAAGAAAAACTCCATGAAAACACCAGGAAATCCATATAAATCACAGGGTCTTGAGCCTCTGGATGCCTCTTTGCTGTCAGGGAGTCCATGTGCAGCTTAATTAGCAGAGGAGATGAGCTTTCCTGCTGCCAGACACTGCTCACCTTGCTCCAGCGCCTCTGATTATCCCAGCTAAGGACAGCATTTCAACAGAAATTAGTGTCTTTGTTTAAAATGTGTATTGAGGGGCCTTCCTTTGAAAGCCATGCTTAGGAAATGCTAAAAAGAGGATTGGGCATGCATGTTTCACCTGATCCAAGAGCTGCAGATAATTTTTGCTAAGCCCAGAGGTGATGCTCGTCTCTGTTGCAACTGCTTCACATCTCACACACACTGATTTGGGAATGAGCTTCTGGGGAGCCCCACCCCGGTAATTCCATCTCATTTTCCTTCTGTCCTGGAAATATGACAGTGTAACAAATTGTATGTAAAAATGTAAGTCAAATTCTGCATGACCCACCCACATCCTGGGCTGATCGCACAGCGTGGGCAGCACAGAAGGGGATTCTGCACCTCAGCTTCACTTTCTGAGACCCCACTTGGGACAATACTTCCAGCTCTGGGGCTTCCATCATCACAAGGGTGAGGAGCTGCTGGAGTGAGCCTAGAGGATGTCATGGAGAGGCTCCAAGGGCTGCTCTGGGAGTCTTCACCTGGAAAAAAGACTCCAGGGAGAACCTAGAGCCCCTTCCAGGGCCTAAAAGGGCTCCAAGAGAGCTGGAGAGGCACTTTGGACACGGAGGGACAGGACAAGGGGGAATGGCTTCCCACCAACGGAGGCCAGGGTTACCTGAGATACTGGATGGAATTTTTCCCTGTGAGTTTGGTGAGGCCCTGGCACAGGGTGCCCAGAGAAGCTGTGGCTGCCCCATTCCTGGAAGTGTCTAAGGCCAGGTGGGACAGGGCTTGGAGCAACCTGGGATAGTGGAAGTTGTCCCTGCCCATGGCAGGGCGTGGAACAAGATGAGCTTTAGGTGTCCCTCAACCCAAAGCATTCCATGATTCTCTGATTCTGTAATTCCATGCATTGAGTGCTACAATTAAAAATGTAACACTGAAAAGTTGGATACCAGGAAGACAGACTTGAACTTTGCTTTCCTGTGTGTATTCTTTCCTGAAGCTTTTGATCACAATGCACAGCCTGTCTTCTGCAGGATCTGTGACTCACTGAGCACCTGGTGGGATTTGAAAGGCCTTGGCATTGTCCCCATCAGACCCTCTGTGCCCCACGAGCAGCGATCTGCCCTTGTTTGGTTAGAGCCTGGTCGTGTCTCCGTAGAGACAACATCCCTGCAGCCCTCACAGGAATACACTGATCCTCCCCAAGCAAGCACAGACAACAGCTGAGAATGAGGCTGCAGCTTTCATTATTTTCTAAATGACTAATAAATGCAAAAACATCTTGCAGTCTCCTGAGGCAGATCTTTATATAACTCTGATCCTTCAGCAGGGCTTTCCGATCTGGATTCCATTCCTTCCCGAACAACCAGAGATCAGTTTGCTTCTGCTGCTGAAATGCAACCCCAAAATGCAGCATCCAAACGGAGTTCCTTGTTATTCCAAGGCTTGTCACAACAGCACAAAGGCTGAGGCTCTATAGCAAGCAGTCATAAATGGTTTTGTACTCCCTGTTCCTCACCTTGTCCCTGTCCATTTACACTCTCCTTTTTTTTAATTGGGAATGTCACTATGGACACCTGGGCTGCTGTGATTAGCCTGGGGTCCCTGGCAGCACTGAGGAAGAGACAGGAGCCTTTCTTATGTCTGGTCTGTGTTGGACAGGTGGAATGCAAGTAAAACATGCAGGAAATTCTTCCCTGTGAGGGTTGGGAGGCCCTGGCACAGGGTGCCCGGAGCAGCTGTGTCTGCTCCATCCCTGGAAGTGTCCAAGGCGTGGTTGGACAGGGCTTGGAGCAACCTGGGACAGTGAAAGGTGTCCCTGCCCATGGCAGGGAGTGGAACAAGATGAGCTTTAAGATCCTTCCAACCCAAACCATTCTGAGCTTGTACATGGACTGACCTGCCTTTATCTGAAGGCCATTTTCCAACCTGAAACAGAATTACGCTCCACATCCCTCCAGGCAAGAGGGCTGGACTCTCAGTCTCACTTTAACATGATGAAGGAATCTGTGTCAGGGCAAGAAACTGAGCCCACACCAAAGGCAAACATCCTGCTTAGCAGACAACTCCCTCCACAATCCGTGGTCTGCAGGGCTTGCTGTGCACCGCTGTGGGGACACGTCACTCCACAGTCTCTCCTCTATTCTCTGAGGGAACCTTACATCCCCCCTTCCCAGAAAATGCAATCATGAGAGGACATGGCTGGGGGAAGCAGCTGCAGCCCAGCCCAGGCTGTCCCAGCAGGTTTGGAGTGTGGTGATGTGCTGGAGCAGAGTGATACAGGACAGGGCCGGGACTATGGACACGGCTACAAGACGTCATTAAACTCAGCAAGAGGCACCTTTGGAAACAAAAAGCAGTTTGGCTGAGTCCTGGCCCTTGTTGGTGTGTCTATGAGCTGAGTGGGCCAGCAGCTATTTCAGGATCACTGCATGGACAGATCCAATTGCTGCCTTTGCAACTCTCTCCTCCTGTGTGGTTAAAACATTTTTTTTTTCTCGTTACACATGAGCGAACAGGTCAGAACCCGTTATTTATTCGATGCATTTCATGTCCTTCTCTAAGATGTTGGGCTGAGAACTGTTTACAATCTTCATTCACAGATTCAAGGTTAGAAATAATTACCTAAAAAAGCCCAGAAAATACGACTTGCTCCCGAGAGATTCCTGAGGAGTTAATCACAGTTCTCAGCGTTCAGGACTCTGGCTGGCCATGGTTTCTGTGGTATTATTCTGCTCCTGACGGGACATGCTGAGTTCCTAGAATCAGATTTTCAGGGTGAATAGTCAGTTACAAATTCAAGAGGTGGGTGTAACATGAACTCTCTAATTTTCACCTCAAAGCAGTTGTTTATCTGAATCTTCCTGCTTGGAAACTCAATCCCAAGCGTGTTCACCCACAACACCCACAATGGCAATCCTGGCAGGGTAACCACATCCCAAACGCTCCAGCTGAGGCAAATATAGCAGAGAAATACTTAGGGCTGATACAGGAGCTGTTGTCTTTCATGTCTTTCTGGGCAGTTCATACCCACTGAGTGACTAAAACATGCAGGGTGGTAACACAACAACAGCTTTATCCTCTCTGCTTGCAGCAAACACACAGGGTTTATTCATCATAAACACGGGGCACGAAAATGATTTTAAAATGAAACTTCAGTTCCATCACCAGTGCGGCTGCTCCTGCCAAGGGTTCAGCCTGAGCTCTGCCTGCCAAAGATTAGGTCTGATGAAATCTGCTGTTCCACCTTGGCAAGAAAATACGGCCAAGGATGTGACTTTGCACGGAGGTTTCTTTAGATGGTCTTTCTATTTCAGCCTCTTGTCCCCTACCCCCAGCAGCTGAGTTTATAGAACACCCTACAAGGCGAGACAAGAAGAAATTGCCACAAAACAAAGCATTATTTGTTGTCTCCTGAGGGACTGAAGCTTCCCAATCAGAATCCCAGCATTACTACCTCCCTGAACTTACAGATAAGGAATTCTCTTTTAAAATGTAATCGCTGGTTCAGGCCCTCTGGACAGCTCTGAAAGAGCCTGGCCAGCCTTTGCAAACACACACCTTGCAGGACCTTGGCTTTAACCTGGTGGGTACCTGCTGTGTGGGGTGGCTGGGAATAGGTGTGGGATGGAGAGCAGAAAGGGCAGCAATGGGAGGTAGAGGCAGAGAGAGAAAATGATGGTGCCTGCAGATGTGTGTGAAGCCCATCTGGATTTATATTCACTGTTTTAGGTCAGGTAGACTTGAATTCACAGGTATTTTAACCGTAAGTTTATTAAATTCCACGTGATCTTGAGGAAATGGAATCTCAGAGTTTTAACTCACTCCCAGCTGTTGGCATGGCCTTACCCCTTCCTTGACTTTTGGGTCTATATTTACACCTAAGCTTTTAGAAAGGTGACTCCTTCTGGCTTCAGACTGAAAGGTCAAAACAAAATAGATTTTCTAGGGAGATTGTCTGCCAAAAAATGGGCTGACACTGGGTGGACAACTCTGAAGCCATCATGTCCTGCCTCAGTTTCCCCAGCTATGAAAGGATAACAAGGTAAAAAAAAAAAAAAATTAAAGATCCAGAAGAGTCTGAGCCCTACACCCAAGAAACTCTGTTTGATGCAAGTATGAGCTATTTTGTGTCATACACTTCTTTTCTGTAGGCGTTTGGTTTAACATTTCATTGATCTGTTTCAGGGACCATGTTAGTCCCTGTGTTTCAGGGAGGTGACGGATTAAGTGCAGACCTGAGCCAGAGCTCAAATATACATTGCAAATCCAGGCATCTCAACCCAGCCAGCCTACAGCTTTAGCTGTGTAGATTGAGAGGGGAAATGATTGCTGAGCTGTTACATTCCTTATCTCTGCCTGATCAAAGCGGAAATGGACGGAGGAAATTTCTCCTTCCTGCTTCGCGGGTGAAATTCACCCCAGAGCAGCAGATTGCAGCTGAGGATCTTTTGGAGCCAGGAAACTGATTTCCAAGGGCACAGCCCTGCTGCCTTGGAGTCCTTGCACACATGTATTTTTAGCCCATCAAGGTTTTCAGGAGGATGGTGGGGAAATGAGATCACCAGGACAGCCAGGGCCATCGCTGCCTCCGACCAGTGCCAAGCCGTCCTGACCGCAGCCCACGCAGTGGCCTCCAAACCCAGACCCTGGTGGCCAGAAGTCCCCTCCCCAGCCCAGGGGCTTCTCCCACTGCGCCCATTCTGACTCCTGAGCCGCCTGAGTCACCAGGCTGGCGCCCAGCATTGCTTGGGGCTGCAGAGGTGGGACGGAGAGCAGCCCTCAGCCTGGGCAGTGTGTCCCTGCTGCCAAAGAAAGCCACAGCACAGCCCCTGTTCCCTTTAATCATAGGAATGATGAAATCAGCTTCGCCTCTGCAGGGAGCAGCGAGTTGAGCAGGTAGGGCTGGTCCCTGGGGGCACATTTTTGGGTGCTGGACATGGACACAGCGCTCAGCATCAGCTGTTGCCTTGGCAGCTTTAAAGCTGGTGCAGATGTGTGGGAGGGGGAAGGAGAAGCGCCTGGAGTGTGGGACACAGTCTGCTCCCAGCATGAAACAGGTCCCAAAAAATGCAAAGCCTTGGGACATCAGTCACGCCCTTGAACTCCCCTGCTCCTTCCTCTGGAATGGCTTTGCCACGACTCAGGTTGTGACAAGAGTGAAAACCACCACGGGCCATGGGAAATGGATGTGCTGTGGACTCTCCTGGCAGTTTTGGAAGGCTGAGGGTAGGGGCTGATGAACCAGGTCTTCCCTTTCAGTTTCCTCTGAATCCCCATCCAAAAACTGCCCTCTCCAGAATTAGCCCAACAGTTTTCAGGAAAAAAAAGATGGGAGAAAAGCCCCCTGTTCTCAGCCACAGACAGGTTCCCAGTGGCCTGGCACTGTGTAGTGAGGAAGACCAAAGAGAAAGTGGCAATATTCTCCCTATTCTTTCCGAGTCAATCTCTTGTTTTCTGACCCCTCTTAGGAGCTACCACCCATATTTGGGATCTTCCTTCTGCTGCAGGTTCCTATTGAACTGGGAGGTGTGAAGAGGACACCAGCACAGGAAATTCCAGGTTTCTTCAGTCTGCTTCACAAAATGTGGGAAACATTGCTGTCCTTCTCTTTTCCTTCTACCCAAAAGAGAAGCCAAAATGACTGATGGTTACAAGGAGGAGGGTGTGGATGACACTGACCCCATGCAGCTCCTGGCTCTGCCTGAGAAAGAGAAACCCGAGGCCATGAACAAGCCCTGGGACAGATTTTTCCTTCTGGGTGAAGAGAAAGGGTTTCCTTGTTAAAAGCAAGCGGTAAAACACCGGAATATTTGAGCTCTCTGCATTCCTTTTCCCTCTCTACAAATTCATTCCCTGCACTTCATTTGTTCATTCATAGAACAGGGGGGAATCTTGGTCTGTGGCTGCAATGAATCCACACTCACACAGAGCTCTGGGGGCTCCCAGGTGCTCTGGAAATGGAAATAAATAGCAGTGGGAGGAATAATCACAGTGTTTGCAGAGAGCATGGAGATTCCTGAGAGAACAGTACCGTAGAGCAGCCCCAGGGATCCTCAGCCAGGTGGGATTTCCCAGCACTTTATCTCCTGTCACCTGCACCACCAAAGCATAGTAAAAAGTGTTTTATCTGCGCAAAATATTGTGAAGAGCAGGTTATCCAAATAATAAAGGACACGTAAGCATCAATAATCAGGGAGGGAGCCCTTTTTGTCATGATAGCAATGAGGAAAGTTATTTGGCATCAATTAGAAAAAAATCCACCATGCTGATGACAGCTCCTCTCCTCTCCTCTCCTCTCCTCTCCTCTCCTCTCCTCTCCTCTCCTCTCCTCTCCTCTCCTCTCCTCTCCTCTCCTCTCCTCTCCTCTCCTCTCCTCTCCTCTCCTCTCCTCTCCTCTCCTCTCCTCTCCTCTCCTCTCCTCTCCTCTCCTCTCCTCTCCTCTCCTCTCCTCTCCTCTCCTCTCCTCTCCTCTCCTCTCCTCTCCTTTTTCTTTGTTCTTCTTTTTTTCTTTTTCACCTCCCCTCAGACTCCACTGTGGGGGTCAGTAAAACAATTCTGAATTTAAAGACATGAATAGCAGCTTCATTTGGCCACGCAGCAGAAATCCTGTTATTCAAGCCTTGTGGGATTCCTTCGGTGGTTTCCTATTCCTCCTTCCAGCTTCCTCACCGCCAGATCTCTGGGTCGTCAAGTCCCAGCTTGTCCCTGCGTGCCTGTTTCCTCCTCCACAACTTCTCCCCCCAGGCTCTCCCTATCCCACACGCATTCCTAGCCTGTCTAATGCTGCCCTCTATCCTTGGAATAACCTTCCTCCTACTCCAAGCATCAAACCTCATTTCATACTCCAAGCAACAAACCTGATCTCATTCCTCTTTCCCAGCTTTCTGCCTGCAGATCCCAGCGTTGCCCGACCATTCCCTGTGGGTGCCTCAATCCTGGATTACCCCAAACCCTCTCCCCTAGAACACTGAGGCACTAAACCCTGCAGTTCACTTTGCATCTGGTGTTCTTTCTTGGAGCTGGGATTAGCCAGACTCCCGCCTGCCTCAAATCCCCACGGCCGGACCCCTGTGAGAGCCTCTGAAGGTGAATGGAATTCCTGCTCACAGCGGTAATTCAGCTTTTCCTGGGGGCTGGCTGACAGAAAATCCATTCCCCGGCTTGGTTTGGATGGTGAGGGGCGGTTGTGCTCAAAGAAAAGAGGTTTCTGCATTGAGCACCCTGCTGGTTTCTGCAGGGATCCCTGGAAGATCAATTCATCCGGATGAATCCTTTTCTGGAGACCCTTAATAATGCTCAAATACGAGGAAGACCAATTCCTTCCATTTGTAAGTAGCAGCCCTTCACTGGAAGGTCACTGTAGATCATACAAATTTCTTCTCTCAGAAAAAAAAAATAAAATAAAACCAAAACTATCTTAGAACACTTCCTCAAGAATTAAAGATAATTTCTATTTACTAACACTTCCCACTGAGCATTATTGGTTCCTGTTTTCTTGAACTGAGTTTGTCACTTTCATTTTGCCTTCCTGTTTTTAGATGTCAAATTTTTATATGTCAAATAAAAAAAATAGTTTTGAACAACACCTCAAATCAGTGCCCTTTTAACCAATCACTGCTGCAAACATTCAAAATGCAAATTATTTTTAATCTTACAGGTTTTTTCACATTATTTTGCAGATTTTCTGTGGTTTATTTTTAATTTTGGAGTTCTCGGTGAACACGTAAAACATTGGGAATTTCAACTGAAGCCTCACTCCTGTTTCTATATGCTACATACTTCTGCCATATGCTGCAGAGAAAGGAGGATTTCTTTAAGCTCTAATACAGAATCCAAGAAGAAAGAGGGTTTTTTATAGATCTGATCTTTGAAAAGATTAAATTTCCTCTCACTGACTTGCAAATTTGCCCCTACAGGCAACACTGTCTGTCCCTGATGAACACTCAGAACCCCTCAGCTACTTTCTGTTTTCCTACAGATATTGCAATCTTGATTAACAGACTCATCTTTTATTTTCTCATCGAGGGCAAATTTATCTGAATTCGCTGTGGTGGCACAGGGAGGCTGGCTGGGGCTAACACTGGGAGTTGTAAGTAAGCAGATAATTCTCCATATTAACTTCGCTTTGGATTTTTTCTTGTGTTGAATGGACCCTGTTTTGATTAAATCAGACACGAGCAAATCTGAAATGAATTCTGTGAACTGGAGGGATCTGCACTGCTGTAAATGAAACCAAACTCTGTCTCTTCTTCTACACGTTTTAGATGATGACAAATTTATTTCCTCTTTCTTTACTTGCCTGTGAGACTCTGTGCACACAAAAAGGACACAATGCCTCCCCTAAAGCTGGACATTTTTCACTCCACCATTATATTGCAACCATCACTAACACTCATCAGCACAACACTGTAATTGTCTTGCAACCAAGACCCTAAAAATAGCTCTGCAGGGAAGGTGCATTGTTCTGTGCCTGCACACGTGCATCCAACACTACACTGAGAGGCACAAATCTCAGCTCTCAAGGTGAAAAGACCCCACCACGTTTCCTGAATAAAGCCCTTCAACACACTGAAAAAGGAGAGAGGAAACATATGGAGCAGTCATTCTTTAATGTGGGATTGTCTGCATCCCTCCGACTTTCAACTCATCCCAGATTTGCATCACACCCAGCAACCATATGTTGGATTTGCCTCTGTGGACAGTTCAAGGCCAAAGCAAGTCGAGGTTGTTTCCTGGCAGGTTTCAGTCTCCTCCTGCCTGGCATGGCCAGACCTTTGCTGGGCAGGCAGCAGCACTGGCCAAGCTCCTCCTGCACCTTGGCTGGAGCTCTGTGGGCAGAAGGGATTGTGAGTCCTCCCCAAAGTCACTTGGACCAACCAAAATTGGCAATAAAGGTGATTTGAGTCAACCTAGACTCACCTGAAGAACTCACACGATGCAGCTCACAGCAGACTTACATGGAGAGAAGACTCCAGCTGAGAGGGAAGGATGAAAATGCCCAGGCAGGATGTCCTGGTGGGAGGATTTTGGAGTGAATTGATGCAGTGAGGTCTAGAGGAGGATGGGCTTTGTGGAGACCAAAAGCCAAACTGTGTTAGAGCCTGGCAGAAGGCATGGACAGAGTGATTACAGGGCACAAACCACCTTCTCCAGAGCTGTTCACTGAAACAAAGGGCAGTGTAACGACACAGTTCACAGGACAACCTTAAAAAGCATGCACTGGCAATTAAGAGGATACTCAGGAGCAGGATGAGTTATTCTGGAAAGCTGTTCCTGAACCCAACAATGACATAACTGGACAAGCAATGGCATTTTCTGACTCTCTTTCACTTGCTGCTAAAATACCTGCACTAAAACCTTTGTCAGTAGGAACATTGTGAAGGTTAAAGGCATGTTCTGGGAGCATCACTGAAGGATGCTTGCTGCACTCACAGGACTTCCAAAGGATCTTGGTGAAATACTGCTTTCACTGCTATCAAAAGCAAAGTTGTCACTGACATCCATAGGGCTGTGATTTTCAAGCTCTGTCAGCTGGATATATCTGGATATGTTCCCCTCTGTGTTCCATGTCTGGAGAAGTCACGTGTCACGTCTCAGGGATGAACCAAGAGATATTATAATTTCTTCCTTGAACTTACTGGTACAGCACTTTGTGTGTGTTATTCACTGCCTTTAATGCTCACATCCCTGCTCAATCCTCTGTTTCTAGGATAAAAATCCTACTCACCAGAACTGTGCTTGGTCAGAGATTGAGATAGGTTCTCTGCAGTGGGGGGTTGTTACTAATTATCCAGGAAGAAGATTGCAAGTGACTTCTCCTCAGGCAGGCCAGAGTGAGAAAGGAAAGCTGTCTTCCCTTATCTTGATCAATGCATGGTGAGGTCCCCTTGATCTGGCAGGGCTGCCACGAAGGTAAAAATGATCATTTTCAAACTGAAGTGTTGAACCACTTCATGCTAATTGCTTGAATCTCCTCAGGACACGGAAGACAGCCAGGACAAGCTTTTCAATACTCTTGAAAAAGTTTGGGTGTTCAATCCCACTTACTTTGACGTGGCTGCGATGTCAAAATGTCCTGGGCAGCCTGAGCAACTCATGCCACTAGGGGCTTTTTTTTTGTGAAACACTCAAAACGTGCCCAGGAACTGAAACGTAGAAGAACATTCAGGTCTCCAGTCCAAAACCTGCTTGTTTTGCCTTGTTTGGACTGATGGCAATTGTGTAATTATATCTTGGTCTGCCTCTTGCTGCAGAAGCTTCTGTTTGTGCTTAATCCTAATTTTTAGGATTAAATTTTAGCATGCCGGGTGCATCAAGGTGTGATCACAACAAAAAAACACAGAGAGTGGGGAAGAGCAACTTCTCACTGGAAGCCTGGAGGAATATCAGTGAAAGTGGAAATACAGCAAACAGGGTGCTCCCCCTCTGGCCTGAGCTTCCTGTAGGAATAAAATTCAGCTTCTTCACCCTGAGGATAAATAAGCAACTGAGGAGCAGCTGTGAGAGCCTGAAGATTTGGTCCATTGTCTGTGAGCTGAAGCCTGAAGATAAAATATCGGCTCCAGAGCAAATGAGCGTGATGTAGGAGTGTCTGGTTAACATTCAATGGCCCGGGGTTTGCAGGACTTCAGAGGAGCTGTAACAGGGTTTGTTTGAAGCCTGAAAACTGACAGATCTGAAAGCTGTGACAGAGACCACGGGTTAAAACCTGCTCATTTCGCATACACGTGTAATCTCAAGGAGCAGCTTTTGTGAGGGGAAGACTTGACCCTTTGTCTAGTTTTGACACATATTTTCCTTTTTAATATCATTTTGAAGAGTGTCTGTTGCTGAGCAGAGCTTATTGGGAATATCTGCTGGCTTCTGAGACTATTATTATAAGCAGGACTTGAGCTACAGAGAGATCAAACAGTCTCCAGCTGCTGAACTTCCGGTGCCCTTTCCAGCAGCTGTTGGTATTTTACAGCTCCCAGGATTTCTACATTGCAAACAAGCCTTTTGTACAAAGCAGATATGATTTTCATAGGCCACAAAGACTGGCAGTCCCAAATCATGGCTCACAAGTAACACAATGCAAGATTCTCTGGTGTGTTTGAGCTGTGCACTCTCCCTGCTCCAGGCAGGATGGGAGAGGAAAGCACAGTGCTCGCCTGATGGTGGGACCTGGCTGCTCAAATCTCAGTGGGATGGAAAATTATTTTACATGTTTGACACCATGGACTGGCTTCCAGCTTATGGTACAGATTAAGAATTCCCTTGTGGGGGTCTGTGTCCTTTCTGTCCTTTGATGTCCTGGGCTCTGGTCCAGAGGAAGAGACTTCTGATGCAGGATGTCATGGGGAAATTCAAGCAGAAGCCAAGGAGGAGTAGGCAGAGGTGGACAACATGGACCTGGGTTGAGATCTCATGCTTGGTGACACAAATCAGGACAAAGCCAGTGTGCTACAAGCTCAGCCAGTTCACTGAGATTGGAAAAGCTGCTAAAATCAGACTCTTGTTTCTGGGGAATATAGAATGACCTTAAACAACACACTGATTTTTTTAAAATGAACAGATGTGCTATTGAGAGTCAGAGCTGGCATCCACAGCTGCCACAGGGCAGCAGGCCTAGCAGATGGCTGAGCTGTCAGCTCAGGACTTGATCCTGCTTTGTCCAACAGCCCTGCCTTGCTGGTGAGTTTGGAGCCACGGTGGAGCACAGGCACAGACCCTCCAGAGCCTACAGGAGCTCAGGGGCAGCAGCACCTTGTTTGAGGTGTGTATAATGCTCTGCTCCAGCCAGCCCTGCTGAACAGCGTGTGTGTGTGTGAAGGGATGGAGCTCAGAGCTGCCTCCCTTCTGTCCTTCCCAGTTTGCTCCCAGCAGAGCTGCTCTGCAACTATTTTGCTGAGTATGCAGCAAGGGAATGGGGACAATGAGGGATTTCCTCCCTGTTATTTAGATTAACATGTTCATCTTCCCTCCAACAGTGGCTGACAAAGTTATTTAGCTGCAGTCTGGAGAGTTCCAGTGGGGTCACCACCACGCCCAGGGGAAAATCAGGGAACAAGCTGGGGTGGAAAAGCATCCTCTCATCCTCTCAGCATCATAGTCCAGAATGGAGGATTTGGCCAGCACGTCACTGTTGGCCATCAAAGGCTGCACTGTAACAGCCTCTGGGCAAATCACCCAACCACCTCAAGTCCAAGGGAGAAGGAGAACATCAGCACAGCCAGTGCAGAGCAGTTCTGTTCCTGCCATGCCCCTTCTCTAACCCTGTGTAAGCTGGAACACGCTCTTAGCAAAGTCAGAGATGAGCCCAATCTGCATGAACAGATCACCCCAAACTGCCATGGGTTTTTCATGTACAGCAACACTGGGAAAAGTAGAAGCTTGTCCCAAATGAACGTGTGTCTGTTGCCATAAAGGCAGAGGCGGTTCTGCCATACAGAAATATGCATCTCAGAAATCCTTTCCAGTGACAATTACTTGAAAACACTGATTATGCAAATGTCTGACCTGTGATGCCGCAGTTGGGCATTTTAACACACAAAGAACAGCAAGGCTGTTCCATGACTCCCCAACATGTTGCCACTGGCTTTGATTAAAAATATAATCCTTACAGAAATTCTGAAAAGGAACAAACCCCAAAAAATTCATGGCTTGGGTCTTGTAACACAGAGCTATAGGAAAGCTACCTAAAAGGCACTTCAACCAAAGATTAAATCAATTTTATCTTCCCTTGCTTGCATGCTGCTGAAGAGCCAGAGCCCTGCAGCTCACTGCAGCCTGTCTTGCCTTTCCTGGTGGCTGTGCCTCGCCTCTCTGCTGTGCTGTCACACAGCCATGCTAATGCTTAGCAGCAGGAACAGTATTTAAGCATATTATCAAACTCCACCAGTTATTCATATACTCCACTGCACAGACACACTGACAGAACATGATCAGAGCATGAATCACAGGCCCTTTGGTCTATCTTTTTTACACTCAGCAACTATTTCCTTTCTTTGCTACCAAGCAGGTTTTTGAAAGTGACATTTGACTGTGCCAAAATATGTTCTGATTGTGCTTGGTTATAGCAGCCTATAAGCCACATTGTCCTCTCTGTCAGTGTACCAAAGTATGAGCCCAAAACGTAAAAATACAATCTCTCCACAACATGCTTTCCTCTGGCAGTGCTGCAGAATCATTTATTCAGGGCAAATGGGTTTTCCGTGGAAAGGACCTCCTGTGAGGACTGAGACTCTAAGGATTGCTTTAATGCTATTCCCATGCCAGCATTAGCTCATTTCCTTTCCTTGTACCCACAGGGAGGATTTCTCCCTCTCTCTGCACAGGTTAGCAATCATAAATCTGCTTTCTCATGCACTACCAGGCTCTTCTCTTGCTGTATCTGAACTGGTCATGCCTTTCCTCCCCTGCTCCTTTCCAGGTGTGACACAGCATCACAGGGTGGAAACAGAAGAACAAGGATCCCACCAAGCAGCGGTGGATTTCCTTCAGAAATCCAACATGTCCTGCTCTGGATCCTCCTTAAAGGAGAGGAGGCTGCAGGTAGAGTGAACATCAGGGTACAATCAATTCTGTCAGCTTGACGTGTCAGCACACAAATGTCACCGGTTCTGGTGCCCGGCGCTTCCCCATCGTTCTTTTGTGGAAAGGATAAAGCCTGTTACTGTAACACTCCCTTCATCCAGGTAACGGCCTGTGTCTGCCCCTGTGTCCTTCTTTTCCCTGCTGAAAGACAATCTTGCTCTGACCTTGAAATTTCTGCCCCTCCAGCACGAGAGGCAGACGGTGAGCGCCGCGTTCATGCGCTCCGGGAAGGCACCACGAGCACTGCTCCAGAAACATTCCTGCACAGATGGAAGCGTGAGTGCAGCCCTGGATTAATGACAGGCTACATAATCTCCCCCTGGCAGTCAGTGGCCTTCTGCTGCCCAGACAAATGTCAGGTTTCGATCAACCAGAAAAACCTGCTGCCTACCAGGACTGTCATCAGCTCAGCCCAGCACTTCGCTGCTGAGAGGTGAACGGGAGAGATGGGGAAACTGCTTTTCAGTTTTTGAGCTATCAAATGGACAGGGCTGCGTCTTACATCTACTCCCTGCTTGTGGAATTCCATCTTGGGCTTTGCTAAACTGATAAAGCAGCATAAAAGGGGAGACTGACTCTTGAGATGCAGTCCAGCACCCGGAGGATGTGATTTTTTTTCTAAGGCTGCTGTCACAACACTTCCAGTAACTCTCAGGAGTGCTAGAAACAGGACAGGAAAGCTCCAAAGAATCCTGTTAGTATTTTGCCTTGAAAGTCATAAATGAAGATGGGAAATGCATTACAGGGGAAGGCTTGTGTTACTTTTCTGTGTATGCCAGTTGATATGGGGCTATGATTCCAGCTGGGAAATGCAAATGACTTTTTAAACCTGAAGGTTTTCTCTCTCCAGCCTTGGTAACTCCTCTTAGTTCTTTCACTCCACTCCTCTTTGTCCCATTCCAGGAGCAGCTGGACTAACTGAGGGTTGCTCTGCACAGCACATCCCTGCATTTCAGCCACTGCATTGCTCCAAATGGATTCAAACAGTCTGGTACAGCAATCCTCAGGCAAAGCACACAGTGCCTTCTGCACAAGCTGGGGCTGGCTGAGCAGATCCTCATTCAGCAGGGAAAGAGTCTGGGTCCTCCCTTCACAGGTTGCCTTGTGCCCCAGGGAGTGTCAGGCTGAGAGACACTTCCAAG
The DNA here is from genome assembly GCF_015227805.2 of Hirundo rustica. Taxonomy (NCBI): domain Eukaryota; kingdom Metazoa; phylum Chordata; class Aves; order Passeriformes; family Hirundinidae; genus Hirundo; species Hirundo rustica. Next base: position 13,371,254 of record NC_053464.1, read on the forward strand.
CGCCAGGGCCAGAGACAGGATGTCTAATAAAGCTCTCATTTTGTGAGAGAAGCACAAAGAATTAGGAAGTACAAGACCTGGAACTAGACAAATCGGCACCATTTTTTATTGGGCTGTATTGCCTCTTGTGACCCTATTGTTTTTTGGGGTTTTTTTTGCAGCATAACCACAGAAACTGGGAGTTCTAGAGGGGGAAGAGCAACATGAGTTTTCACCTATGACATATATAATAAAGTAGAAGGGCAAGTAATGGAAAGCGGTGAACAGCAAACAAATGTGCTATGAATAGGCACATGAAATGTGTTTGAATTCCAACACCATTACTGAATGCACATCCTCCACTTGCAGATGTCAGAGGTCTGCATCCTATGCAGGGATCCTGTCCCTGATGGGAAATCACAGAGGGAGTGGCTAGAAAGGACTGCTTCCATTGCTTCTGCTTCTCCCAAGAACTTTCACAGGTGGGAATATCCACAGGCTTCCTTACAGCAATATTTCAGTGCCTGTGGGGCTGGGAAGATACACCAGAGAAGATCTCAGGCAGTGATGAGGATTCTGCACTGCTGCTGAGTTCTCCTATCATTATACCTGTCTTTCCATGTTAGATACCTGAAACCTGAATCCCAGCTTGATCTCTCCAGGGTTTGTGGACAATAAGAAGGCACCAGAGTTGCTGCTTGGCTCTCCTGACCTGGGGGAAAAGGAGTGCAGAATTGGATACCAAAGGTTCCTTTTACTCTGACCAAACTGGGCTGAGTAAACTGGTGGCAGTTATGACTCAGGATGCCTTTGGTGTAGATAGAGCTGCAGAGTTTGAGTTTCTACAGCAACCCACTTCCTCATGCATATAATATTCTCTCTTACACACGCTCCTGAAACTGACTTTTAATCAGTTCAGTTAATAAAATGCAAATGAAGTGCACCTTCAGCTATGCGATAAATCTCACTTGCTCTTTTATTATTCCTTAGTCAGGCAAAAATCCTACTAACTGATCATTTATCCAATTTAAGACTGGAAAGTAAAATGTAGAGAGATCATTGTAGTCATCTAATATTAGCAGCATGCATCATTAATTTTGCACATATGTTTTTGTCATAACATAATGAAAGTAGCTATTGTAACAGCCACGCAGAAGGGAGCATTCTGTTCTTTCCAAGAACCTAAAATCTGCATTTCCCAACTTTTATAATAATTACACAATAGTCATCACTCCTCCAACCTACTCTATCCTTAGATTTCAACTTATGGATGGAGATCACTGCCTCAATATTACTTTTAAGCCAACAGCTGCAAGATTACTACTATTATTTTTCATTACTACTAAAACTATTTAGCGTAATTCCTGTCACAGGACAACACAAGGTGTATTTTGGTTTTATCAAGGACAAAACTTCCACCCCTACAGTTGTTTCTAAGCCCCACAGTTTCTGTTTGCCACAGGCTTGGCCTGATGGCAATTCAGAGGAATGGCCACAAGCTTCTGCAGCTGCTTTTCTGGGAGAAATTAAACATTAAGGTGAGGAAAATAAACCGAGGTTGTCCTGTTCTGCAGAATTAAACAGTGGCAATTACAGGCACTGAGAACCTTGGGATGTCTGGGGAGGAAAGATAAGGGCTGGAAGAAAAAATAACAGCCATGTTCACTTAGAGACACTGAGAAAGTCAGTGACTTTCTTGTTAATTATTGATAGGGCAAGGGGCCTGAATAATTTCCTTCCAAATCAATGCCAGAAAAGTTAGTAAATGGAGAAAATCCTGAAATCTGAGTCTATGCCTGCTGCCTCTAAGGAGTGGAAAGAGAATGTCTTCAAAATTCAAGGCCTGGATTTCCCACTTCACAAACCAGCACAGAGGAGGGGTGAGGATATGAGCATGGGAATACAAGACCTCACTAATCATTAACATTTAAAAGCTCAAACAAAGATGTTTGGTTCAATTCTCTTAAGCAGGACCACAGAGCCATCACAAAGGGGCAGTTCCAGCTCACAATCTCTTCACTTAGGCCCAGGATGGACAAATCAGTTGGATTTCTGGTAAGAGGGGAAAAAAAGTGCTGACAAAGATATACAACTTAAAGTGAAACAAAAAAATTTAAAGCAAATTTTTCATATATGGTTGAACCAAAATCTGCCTTTTTATCTGGGCACACATCTTCCCAGCTCATGTGAGCCAAATGGGGCTAAGCCACAGCCTTAGAAAGAAAAAGCTTTCAAAGGGTTCTGGTTCTATTTGGACTGGTGTGAATCTAGATCATGATAAGAATCATTCTGCATTCATATAAGTTCAGAATTTGGCATACAGTCCTGACTTCAGTGCTGGCACACAGATCTGCTCCTGTGCTCCATATCAACCTTTCCTAGGAGCTGTATTACTCACACCAGAGATATGAAACTCTGCACTAAACAGGCATTTCAGGAAACACCAGGCCTCCCACTGGTATGCAAAACCCTCTAGGATCTGATAATAAAATGACCACCTCAGGGCTTTCAGGAACCATTATAATAGAAATGGCTTGTTTTGGGAACCTCATTGCTTGAACTCCATAATTCCAGGTGAAGCTGCTGCTGAATGTGGCCCAGCAGGAGGGGGAAATCTAACTGAAGGAATGGGAGGTGAGAAGAATCATGTGAAAGGCTTGGGAGTTCAGAGAACACACAAAAGAGCAGAGGAGCTGACAAGCCACCCTCAGCCAGGAGAAGGATGACCTCCCCATCCAACTGCAGGCTGTTATCCATCGGGAATGGTTTAAGGCTCAGGATTCATCGAGGCAAGGCATCAGCTCCCTCAGGTGACTCATAAGAGGCTCCTTTTCAGAACATGGAATGAATAAAGAGCACATGGGGATGATGCATGAGCTTCACAGGCAGTCTGAGTGTAACTCAAATAATGTCCTTAGATAACAAAGGAGACTGAAAAATCTCCTGGTTAAAGCAAAGGAGCTGCTGTCACAAGTCCCAGCCAAGTTCTGTCCCTGGTCCACCACAGATAATCAGTATGAGCCACAGCAAGTCGGGGTGGCATCTTTCTGAAGTGCAAACTCCTCTTTAGGAACCTGTGTGTGAACAAACAGATTTTTTGATGCTTAACTTTAAGAAGCTGTGGCCCAAGTCACAGAGATCAACTATAACACAGGGTATATTAAGGGAATGTTATTAGCAGCCTTTCATAGGATGAACACCGGATTCCCACCCCTTCATTAGGAACAAAGGAACGTGTTGGATGCTGAGGAATACCTGGCCCAAATGACGAAATGAAGGATGGCAACTCCTGGATGTGAAGGAGATGACAGGAGGGCCAACAAGTGGATGCTGGAGGATTGGCTCAGCCATTTGAAATGGCACTTGGAAGGGCTGGAGAGCACCCTGGCTAAAACCGAGAAGGAGAAGTGGGTATGAAGCATAACAAGAGGGGGTTTTCTGCCTCATTCTTCAGGGAAATGAATGCAGCCAACTCTCACAGCTCTTCTACTCAGAGGACCTTTTGGGATGCTCAGATTTACTCAGCTCATCTCCCCCACGGTTTCTTATATTGTCTTCTAGGATCTCATGCAACCTGGGATGGATTTAATTATTCACTTCACCCTCCCACCTGCTAGCAATAGTCATTTCACAGGAAGTTTTAGGGATCTATCTATATAAAGGCATTGTATTTCCTTGACATTCTTTATTAATTAGACCCACTTTTACATAATGATGCTGCTAGGCCTCTGCTTATAACGTCTCCCTCTGCAGCCATGCAACTCCTTTCCATCCGGCCTTGGGGAATGCTTCTCCCTCTCCTGCACCTGAATTGTTTTTTTTATTTAATATAATTGGAGAAGTTTTAAATCTGCACCAGAGCAGCCATGTGGCTGTCTGCTGCTTCTTCTGAAGTCAGTGTTAACTTGCACAGGATGTTAAACTCACAGATGCCTCATATGCCTCAGAATTTATTAACTGAATCTCAGATTCCTTCTAAAGAAGCACAAGTTTCCAGTGACATTTTGTCCTGCTGCTACTAACGGCTTGTGTGATCCACAAAAACCTTTTCCCGTCTGCAGGCATTAGACCACGGGGTTCAAACTTAGATGTCTCCGCTCAGAATGACTCAGTCACTAAATGCCAAAAGGAGAAGAGGGCTTTGGAGGGAGTTCACCAGGCAGAAATAACCGTTTCATTTTTCTTTATTCTCTCCCATTCTCATTCTCCCAGTCTGGAGAAAGGAAAAAACCCCATTGTCTACTTGGTTCAATTCTGTGAGACTCCAGCATACTGCACAAACAGGAAGGGGCCGTGTTTTTCTAGGTATTAACTCATGGCAGCACACTGAACTCTTGCCAACTTGTGCCACTGCCCAAAAGAGCTGTGTGAATTCTGAGGGTGGGCAGGATGCTTTGGGAAGAGTCACTGCTGGACTGAGCTCCTGTGGTCCCATTGAAAAACCACACACGGAGCTCAGGCTGCTCTCCAGAAGCACCTCGGATGAATTCTTTGGGTTTTCAGTTTGTTGCCAGGGCAGGGTTTAGCTTCTCGCCCAACTCTGTGCACGAGTCTTGGCCTCTCCCTTCTTGGAAAACTGCAAGGTGAGGAGAACAAGGCGAGGAGAACAAGGTGAACCACGTGCCCACAAACAGCGGCCAGCCTGCCGCTCGGATATCTGAGGTGAGGCGCAGTTGCCACGGTCTCTATTTTAGATGACCCTCTTTGGTCTGGTTTCAACATGTTGGGCCCTTCTGATAAACATCATCTATTTGTTTGCTGTGGCTGCCCCATCCCTGGAATGTTCAAGGCCAGTTTGGACAGGGCTTGGAGCAACCTGGGATAGGGGAAGGTGTCCCTGCCCATGGCAGGGGGTTGCAATGGGATGGTCTTTAAGTCTCTTCCAATCCAATCATTCCATGATCCTATGATTTTCTGCTTCTTACAAAGTCTTTTTTCACTCATTCCCCTTTTTTCAGCTAGCTGGAGGACAGCTCTGAAGAAGAAAAGAAAATACATGGCAAGATGAAAAAGGCTCATTGTAAAGCAGAGCGTGACCTCAAAATGACAACTGCCAACCTCAGTGAGATGAAATGAGCAAAACTTGGAAGATGTTCTAAGGAACTTTCATGGTTTAATGTGTCAGTTGGAGTGGAATTTCCCAGGGTACAAAATCCTACTGGGTGCAGTTGTGTTACGTCACAGCTCTGACAGCATCAGCTACAGCTGAAAAGTCCCTTGACCATAAATTTACTGGGAAAATCCACAGTAATCCCAGATCTCTTCAGCATTAACCCAATGACAAGCACAAGTACGATTCAGTAATTCAGGCAGGCAGAATCAGAAATACAAGATTTTGTTTCCTTTCTCTGACTCATTGTCTGATATTTGTAATTCATCTTCCACACTCACCCACATATAAAATGTGTATAATCACTGGGAAGTTATGAGGCTTAAATGATTCATGTTTATGTAAGGCCTTCTGATCCTCAGACAAAAACTGTTTTAGAATTGCAAAATATTATCACAAATTAGAACTTTATTTTAGTGTCACTATTGACTACTTCAATAATGGGTCTGCCAGCACTGCTCTGAGAAACCTCCCCTTAGAAATGAACTTCCTGGAATACAAATATCCAACTCTATATTATCCAAACCACTAATTTACCTAGTTAATGAGCTAAGTAGCAAAGGCAATGTGTACAATCATTAATACATACTGCAAGCTTTGCTAATTCAAATTCTCCACAGGGAACACAGCTTCCTTGTGCTTCAGAGCAGGGCCACCAGAACACTTAAGTGACAGAAGAAAAATTAAGTGTTTTAGTCCTTCAGAGCTGCAAACAGGCTCAGCTTCCCAGGCTGCTTGGCCCTTTCTGTGCAGACCTGTTAGTGATGGGGTAAGAGGAGCTTCCACAAAGGAAAAAGGGACTTAAGTGCCCTGCCAGTCCCACTAAGGAGACAGTACACTAAATCTCAGCTGTTCACCACAGAGCAGAAACACTAAATTGGCTTAATTTGCCACCCCACAATAGGCAGCTCATGCAGCTTTGACTTTTTGATAAGACTGAGTAGGCATAAAAGATTAATAAAGCCCTTTAAACCTACCCTGTTAAAATGGAGTCTGGAGCCTCTCACTCTTTAAACCCTCAAATAACAGAACCAGCTGAGATTTAGTATTTATTTTTCCCCAGGCAGATGTTGATGTTTTTTCTACAGCAGATTCTGACTTCTCTATGAGCCTGTGAAACCCCTGGGCTTGGAAACATTTGCCTTTCAGTTTCCAGTGACTGAACAGTTCAGCCAGCTCTGAATCCAGCTTGTCTTGTATATTATCCACTCACTGAAAACTCCTCTGTGAAGTCTGGGGAATTGTGTGCTCACTGCAGATCTCCTGCCATGCTGCTCTGACCAGGAGAAAGGTGATGTGCTCCAGGATCCTCCTCAGGCAGTCAGCAAAGATGTCTAATAGACCTTTCCATGGACTCTACTGCACTCCAAGGCACTGTTCCTCTCACTCTGGAAGGAAAGGTGGTAAATCAAACAAGAAATGAGGCCACAGTTCACAGGATGTGCAGCATTACCATTCTGAATGCAAATATTTATTTCATCCAAGTATTTCAGGGTTCAAATATTTAACTAAACACTCAGCATTTCAACAAAAACATGACACACAGACCTAGATTGCAGCTATTTCTACGAACAAGCCTCTATTTCCCTCAAGTAACCAAATCAGCTTGATTATATTCCTGAAGGCCAAATTCCAACATCATACAGGAAGCCAACCGTGCTGCAGATAACATCAGCTGACTGCTGAGACACCTGGCCAGGCATTCCTGCTTTCTTGGCTCAGGATTCCCAGCCATAGATCTCTCCCAGGAATTAAAATCCAGTTGAGCTGACAAACATATTGAGAGGGGAGTGAGGAAATTAAGATTCTTGTTCATATTCCCACAAATTTCTCTCACATCTTCTGCTCACAGACACTGCTGTGTTTGTATGTGTACTCCAGTCACTCCAGCTGGAAGAAGACAGGGAAGCTGAGGCTATATTTGAATGGAATGCTCTGAACTTGTTCCAATGACTAATACAAATTGATAGCATCAATAATAAGGAAGGTTTCCATTTCAATTCACTTTAGAAATGTGAGCTGATTAATTCTCATCCACTTCAGGAGATAGGTCCATGTTGTCAGACACCTTGCAAGGGAGAGCAGCTTGTCCAGTGGCACAGAAAGCAGCAAGGTCAGGTCAAGCAGGGCAGGGCCACAGGAAGAGCACAGCTGCCGCAGCTGGGATAGCAGACTCATCGAGGTGCCCCAGAGTGAAAGCAAAGCTGGAGATGGACAAACAGCTCGTGAAGGCAGAAATGGGTAAGCTCAGTGTAAGCATGGCATCTCTGCAGAAATCCAGGGGGAGAGACCAGCAGGGAATTCCTCACCAAACCAGTGCAGCCGCAGGTGCAGCCATGAGTGCAAAGCAGAATCCAGCTCTCCAGTGGGAGCTGCTGATGCCAGGAAGCAGCTGTTGGCAGCTGATGCTGAACACTGCCCATCCTGGCTGATGGAGCAGGCATCCCCCTCACAAAGGTCAGGACACTCTGCACCCCCACAGGCTACTACAGTCATCCCAATGCAATTACCAACAGGAATAAACTGACTTTGCCAGGGAGGGAGGATATCTTGGCCCTTGAAGCCTCACTCAGCATCATATGACTGACCTCTCTCTTCCAGCTGAACTCCCATGCTCGTGCTCACCAGCTGGAAGATAACCTGGCTGAGGCCAATGCCCAGCTGGCTGCGGTGGAGGAGAGCCAAGATGAAAATAAAGCCATCAGGCTCCAAGGTAAATTCCTTGACAGCTTTGTGCAATGTTACCTCCCTTGGATCCTTCTCCTCCCCTACATTTCATCCAGCTCTAGCAGCCCTGTCCTGTCTCCCCTTGCAGATCTGCCCAATCCTTCTTTCTCACTCCAGTCACATTGAATTAGTTCCTCTCCTGCTTTTTTATACAGTTGTTGCACAGCCAAAACGAGCCAGCTGAATTGGGAGCTCCAGGAAACTCAGAGCAGGCTTAACCAGACTGTCCACTAAAGATTTCTCTCACCTTGCACCCAGATCACTTGAGGAGGCAGCTGGATGAAGAGTCCAAGGCGCTGGGCAACACTAGCTGCCTGCAGGGGCTGCTGCTGTCATGGGTCATGCACTGCCTTGCTCCTTTGAACTTCAGAGTACCAAACTTCAGAGTACCAAACCTGTTGTGTTACCCCTCACAAAGGAGAACTTTCTCATCCAAGTTAATATCTGGGCTTGTCACCAGCTGGTCTTGGAGGGGGTGTGGGGGACATGAACCTTGTATGGATATGGAAATAAGACATGGAGTCTCCCATGAGCTGGCAGCAGAGCAGAACACAGAAAGCCTCCTGATTATCAGTCCACTGTCCATTCAGTGGATTGTGCAGCAGTTTATTTGCAGAGATCAAAAACGTCTGTCTCAAAATAAATCAACATTTCATCTCCCTGTCTGACACCCGTGTGTTGGAAATTTCTGCTTATCTCCAAAGAGTAACTCTAGTGCTGCACCTGTATATCACCAGTCTGGCAAGGATTCTGTGTTCAGAACAATCACCAAATGGGTTTACTGTCATAATTCTTTGAAACACTGAGAGCAAACAGTGACAGTGACAAGCCAAGTTCTGTTTTCAGTTGTATGAGCTCAATTCAATTGACTGCAACACAGCAAAAAAACAGGTAAGGGAAAAAAACGAAAACACCATGGCTCCTGAACAGGAAAGTATTTTGAAGGCTGAGATGGTCCAGAACTGAGTGGTTCAAGTGGAACCTTTGCTACCTTGGCTGCTGTGGGAGCCCAGACAACACCAAACAGGATTTGGACCTGATGAAAGAGCAGCTGGAGAGAGAGAAAAGCAAAGCTGAACTGCAGTTCAGCTCTCTAAACTCAACACTGAAGTGTCGTTTGGTCTGGAGGACCAAACAGAGGATTGATGCCATTGATAGAAGCAAAAGCTGGAGGAAACCAAGTGAGCACTCAGCTTTCAGGGAGTCTGGGGCTCAGGGCACTCTCATTATTTAGTTTGGCAGCTGAGTCACAGCTTATGGATGTGATCTGTTGGGATGTAATTTGGTAGGAGAGAAAGTAAAGGGCTCCAGCCAAGAGAAGGAAAATAATACTTGCAATAACAGAGACTATTGAGACCTAACATTGGTACACTGACAACAAAAAACAAACCTTTCTGATTAAGGCTTGAATTGTGTAGCCTTTTAAAATTTCAACAGGCCTTTACTCTTCCATTAGCTCTACAAAAGCCACTATAATTTCCTAAGGATAATGCAAACACCAAAGAATTTTCAATCTGTTTTCTGAGACTGCTGCCAAGTTACCATCTTCTCCCTGGTGAAAACAGTGTTCAGTAGGTGAGGGCTGCTGATTCCACCACTCCTCAGCTCCATGAACTCCTCACCAGGATATTTCTGCCAGCTTTCCTTCAGGACACAGTTGGCTGTGAGGCTCTGGAAGCAGAGGGAACAGTGGGATGAGTCCAAGCCTGGGCTGCCAACATGGAGAAAACCAAGCAGAGGCTTCAGAATGAAGGAGGAACTCACTGTTGATTACAGGAAATCCAGCTACCCAGGAGTGTACCCAGCCTGACCACCAAGATCTAAGACCTGGTACCAGAGCTTCTGGGAGTCTTTCTGTTAACTCAGGTCCACTTTGATCCAGTCCCTCATTTCTTAAGGTCTCTCTGTTAAACGTCAAGCAATCTGTATGGCTAAGACTTCTCACATCAAGAGAGAACCCAGATGAGAGCCACAGCTAATTCCTGGGAGCACACAGCATGCTTCTCATAAGCTCATTAGCTGACTTCCAGAAACAAGAGTACAGCTAAAGCAAAAGCCCTCCTTTACTGCAAAGCAAGGTATTCATCTTCCTTTAAAGGATAATGATATCCTGCTTGGAACTTTTCAGTATTGCAGTACTGGTGGGTTGGCCAGTGGTTATTAACTACCAAACTCAAAGCAGACCTAAACAACACAGTTTAAACACCAGCTCCTTCATTAAATTAGTATTTCTACTCTTGCTCATGTTAGTGTAAGAGCATGAATAGTAGTGCAACTGTGGGATATTTGAATAAAAATGTTACTTAAAATAGGCACAAAGGCTGCTCCAAATCCACTGAAGTCCTTGGGTACCTGCCAATGCCTGCAGTTGGCTTTAGAACAGATCCCAAGAGCCGAAAATCCCACATACAGCATTGCATTACTGGGCTGAAAAAATCTGCTTCCCCATCCCTTCCTTTAATGAAGCAGTTCTTTATTCTATGGTCCCTGTGGTGTGCTTGTCACCATGGTATCTGAACACATGTGTGGATCATAAGGATATGTAGAATATTTGTGATTAAAAGCTCCTAGGAAAGAAAAATGTACCTTTATTCTTTCCCTTCATGACAAGCAGTTAAACAATCTAAAATAGTCTTGAATAACATCTTGTTTGTAACTGAATCTGCTTTGAAATAGAAAAAGTCACACTGATCAACCCAGGCAATTACCAACAGCACATCTGCACAAGGAACATCTGAAGTGGAAAACATTTGCTCCACAGCAGCACCATTATAACCACAGGAGCAAGGATGACTGTCACACTGATGGGAACTGGGTGATCTTGTTAAATTCCTAATGGTGGGGAAAGACAGCCTCATAAACATTTTAATCATCCATTCAGACTGACCATGAGAAATGCTGCCAGCCTTTAGAATGGCTGCCAATTTAACTGTGACTGGCTGGCAGGACATGCAGAGAAGTGAAGTGTGAAGAAAACTTGTGTCCAGTGAAAGCTTGGCTTTATTTTTCCAGGCCAATGCTGCTTGTGCTGCTCTGGACTAGAGGCACAGAGCCTGTGGTAAGATGCTAAAAGAGTAGCAATAAAAGGGCAAAGAGCTGCAGGTTGAAGTAAATCCACAAAAGGAATGTACACAACTGAAAATGTGGAGTTTAAGGCTGCCTATGAAGAATCCTTGGAGCACCTGGAATCCATGAAGAAAGAACAAGGCCCTTAAGGTTAAGTACTGGTCTGATGTACAAAAATTCTGCACATCATGAGCCCCTTGATTTCTACTGAATGATCTCTTGGGTTGTTTTCCAGCACCAATTCCACTTTCCTTATTCCTAGCAGTGCTATCAGTATCTGAGGACATTAATTTGGTGCCATAAAAGAGAGGCTGCAGTGCCAGTTCTGGCTACCAGCATCCTCTAATTCTGAGCAATTCACTTGGGGGGCTGTTAACAACAGCCAGCTTCACCCTGGGAAGATGACATTCCCTTTAACCTCTGTGGAGAGGATTCAGCATCTCCAGCAATCAGTTCAGTCAGTCAGACTGCTCTCAATCTTTGCATCCCTTCTTCCTACTGGCTGTTCAGTGATACCATTTCCTTCTCTCTGGTTTTTTTTTTTTTTTACACTTCTGTAAATTACAAAAATTGATCTCTTACAGGAGGCTGGAAGATGACACTGTAAACATTTAGAAGATGCTACAGTCTGCTGTCCTTGTGGCCAAGAGAAAACAGTGATGGACACCCTGGCACACACCCAGCATTTCCTGGGCTCTCCCCTCAACCCGCTGCTCCAGCTTCCATCAGCTGGCAGAGAGCCCCTCTCTGCTGCAGGGAGATGATGTGGTGTCCTGTTCCCATTTTGTGAAAGAAACCATCTGAAAGGGGGAAAAGCTGGATAAAAACTGGGAAAAAAATTCTCTTTATTTAGTGCGCTTCATTCTTCCACCTCTGTGAACACACACAGCTAGCAGGGCTCATTCAGAAATCCAGGATAAAATTTAGCAATGAAAGAAAAGGGCAGCTGACATAAAGTGACTGAAACGGTTTCATGCTGTTTCCAGTCAAAGGATCTGTCTGGTGCACTCGGTAAAGTTCATAGTCCTGAAATAAATATATCACATGAAATATCTGGTTTGTTCCCTAGAGGAAATTAAGGATCCAATCAATCAGCTGAGGAAGGGAGGGAAGAACACTCAGGAGCTGCAAACGGTGAGGCCAGAGATGGAGAAGGACGAACTGCAGGTGGCACTGGAGGAAGCAGAGTCTTCCTTGGACGTATCAATGATACAGATGTGAGAGATTCCTGCCAGCCTGGAGCGTGCTGCCCACGTACCACCAGATGGATTCTGCATGTATAACTGGATGGATTTTGTATGTATAATCACGGAGGCCATAATTACATTATGTACATAATAAAGCTGCGGCATGGAGGTTTTAAGTTAGACATTAGGAAAGTTCGATAATCATTAAGGGGAATTACTGCTTGGACCAGATCGTCTGGAGTTTACAGTGTCTGTTATTGGAAGTGAAATGCAGTCTGGTCTCACATCAAGTGGGACTGGTTTGGCAGGAGGTGATCCAGATTTTAGGCAGTACATTTTTAGGATGACCTCCTGAAATCTCTCCAGCCCTGTTTTAAAAGAAGGCTTGGTACAAAGTCCTGGTATCTCAGCTTTAACAGATTTGAAAAGTTGCTATATTTTTATTACTTGGTGGGCAATAATTTGATACAAGGGCTGGATCAGACTCAAGATAACAGACTGCTGCACCATATGCTTCACTGGAGTCCACAGAAACACTCACCAGAATGCAATTGAGTCTCTGCAGGCGAGTCTGGAGACTGAAGTGAAGGGGAGTGCTGAAGATTTCTGCCTGGAAATGATGGACACTGAGCTGACCAGAATGGAAATGCAGCTGGATTGTGCAAGCAGAAACAACAGTGAATAAACTGCAACAGCATGGCCAGGTAAACTGGAGAAGCTGCATGCAGCTCCTGGATGGAAAATAACTCCAGTTCTATTTTATACTTAAGCAACAAAGCAGTAGATTATGTGGTCTTGTTTAGACAGAAATCTTGAGCACACTGAGAATTTATATTCAAAAGCCCTGGTTCTCCCACTCACACCAATTTCAATCTGCAGTAGTTTCAACAAATCTTACACAAGACAAGCATTACTATCAGCTTTTGTCAAACTGAAAACCCAAGAACTATTTATATGTAATTAAACCAAAAAAGTTCTGTTTAAGAGAAATTGTGATTACTGTTTGAATAGGATAGCCAAGAACTGGACTGGAAACAAACAGATATAAAACTAGAGAGCTTCCTTCAGCTCTTCATTGCTAAAATAAAACTAAGAAAGTAAATTAGTAAAAAGCTGTCTCTTTGTTGGAATAAAGAGATACAACTGCTGCCAAAAATCTAATTCTAGTAACTTAAAGACTAACAACAAAGATTCTACCTCCCTATACACATCTATACACACACACACACACACTCAAACCTAACTTGTCCTCAGTTACATCAGCCTCAATCAGAAATAATTCTCCTAAAGTCAGCGTGGCTACAATGAGAGGCAAACATGATGCTGAGAGCTGGGGTTTTCATGGGGTTTGGTTTTAAGTTTTGTTTAAATAAAAATAAATCTGGCATCACCTTACAGAACAGTTTGCAGAGAGGCCTCCAACAACTTTCAGCATCCTCTCCCTGCATTATTTACATTAATATTTCACCTGCTGTCAGGACCTTTGAATCCAAAGGGACGAGGATGCTCACCAGCATGAGGAGCTGCAGGAGCTGTAAATGCTGCCTCTGCCCACCTCAGGGAGAACTGGAAGAAATGCAGGCTGACCTGGAGGGCAGTGAGCACTCTGGAAAACTCTAGGAGCAGGCAGAGGTCACGGAGAAGGCATGATGAAATCATGTATGTGTCCATACACAGAGGAAATGGAACTATTCATGCAACAGCTGCCTCATCCGAGAGTTTATGTATGCGTGGTTTAACGTTAAATCTTAATTCTGGGAAAGAAATGCAGGATTAGGCAAATAATGGATAAGAATCAGTGGTCTATAAGACAAGTCTGATAACTCTATGGAACATGAAGAGCTTAGTTTTTAAAAATATTACACTCATAGCAGGATGTTCACAAAAGCACCATCTTGGCCCAGCTTTACTCCTAGCAAAGCTTATGAGGAGACTTTTAACAAATTTGGTGGAGCAGTTAAGACACTGCTGAGGGAAAAGCCACCCTAAAATGGACAGCATGAAATTTTGCCTCCATTGAAACCAGAGTTTTACAGTTGTTTCCATGGTGCTCGGAATTCTTCCATGCACTGTAGCCCCCAGCGAGATCCATTGCAGTGAAATTCGAAGCCTCTTTGCATTACAGACTGCAGAATGAAATAACATACCTGCCACTTCAGTTTGTGCACAGATTTATGAAGCCACTTTAACATTCACCATTACAGTCTGCAGTGCTTTTCCATCAAGACCACCCATGATAACATTTCCAAGGAGAAGAGTGTAACTTCTGGAAAGGACTGATAATCCAAGAAGCACTTCTCAGCTGCAATTATGGGACATTGGTTATAAAAACTGAGTTGTAAATGTGGCTTTTATTCGAATAGGATGAAAAATACAACGAATACATTTGCCTCCAATTGACCGATAATTAAAGGATACATTTTAAACAGGTGTGCTGCTATCTCCACACTAAATTGGGGGTTTAAAACTTATTTGTTATAAAAAAAACACATAGCACTGAACTTGTGTAGCATTCTGGAACGCTGTGGCACATTTACATTTACATGATGTTGTTTTGGTGAAGAGCAGCCTTTGTTACGAGAATGCAATTTTTCTATTAAAGCCTTTGGAGCTCTCCTTCCAGAGACTGTTTTTATTATTATTATTATTATTATTTTACTGCAGCAACAACAACAGTCCTCCAATGATTCATATCAGTAAACAGTAAGTGCTAAATGAGTTGTGGGGCTCATATTTTCCATGAGATAAAAAGACACATCCATATCATAAACTGTGGAGCAGAGAGACTATGTTTGTTGAGAAAGCAATCAAATACAGCTTCAGTCGGGTCTAAAGCCAGCTGCTGCTACTGCAGCACAGCTTTGCAATAAATAATATTGGTATATAAACTCAAATCCAACAGAAATTCAGAAAAACTAATGCGGACTTCAGGCCTTGGTAAACAGGGTCTGTTTCTGCCTCAGAGGTGTATCATTGTATCACTCCCAAATCATCTCTGGCAGTTGAATGGAAAAGAGGAGCAGATAAGAACGATGTTTTGGGTCTCTAAGACTTCTTCCTGCCCTCTGAAATCAGTTTGTTTACTATTAAATGGAAGCTGGGGCCTGACCTTCAACACATTACTAATGAGCACAAGGAAATCATCAGCGAGCACTGAAGAGGTGATGAGGGAGCAAAGAAAGCTGTAGCTGATGTAAGTCACGTCCCCACCTTTCTGCCCTTTATGGTGGTAGCTGGAAACTTTCAGGTATACATTCCATTATTTCCCTCCAGTGCTGATTTGAAAGCAGTGCTAATAATAAATGTCAGCACCTGCACTGCTTTTTATGATCCTGAAAGGCAGGATGCATGTTAGCTCACTGATTGCAGCCTGGCAGAATTAATTCACAAAAGAAGAAATTCACTTTCACTCTGCCTTCCTGGTAATCTGCATCACAGATGGCACCCTGAGGAATTCCTCCATTTCCTCTTGATTTGTCCTTTCTTTCACTTATTACACAACTCCACTCCTCACACCTATCAGCCCTCCAACAAAGAGTAGGCTGGGTTCCCTCTCCAGCGAGTCAGTGGCATTTGGAATTGGCAGAGTGGAGCAGAGCTGCCAGCACTGAGCAGATTGCTCCTTTGGCACTGTGCTGACAACTGGCACTTCCCAAATATCACAGCTAGCTGGGGATTTAATGCACAGCATTTCCTCCCAGACTGACACTGAGTTTCTGCCACCTTTGTGCTTTCTGCTACTGCGTGCTCAGACAATGTCTTCAGCCTCCACCTACAGCACACACTCAGCAACCTTCTTTCCACTGGAGGGTGGAAATAAAAGCCTAGAGTGTCATTAGAATCAAAACTATTGATTTAATAACAGGTGGGGATAACAACTTTGACTAGTCCAGTGGTTCAAAGCAATCACCCCACCACCTGGTTTGTGGTCTGATCTAGAGTTGTCCGAAATGTCAGGGATTACTTCCAATCATTTCAGTGAACTCTGGATCCAGCCTTCAGAAAGGCAGCCTGTGATACACAATAAAATTAAAGATATAGCAAAATTTCTGAGAAAGTAACACACAGATTTCAAATCTACATATCCTAGCTTTCCATGATCTGTATAAATAGCTGTGCTCCCCATCTGTTTCATACCTTCCTCACAGGCTTCCTGTGTGGCAAAAAATCCGTGTCAGGAGCAGGACCATTATGTGCACCTGGAAAAGATTAAGAACAACTATTAAATTGCAATAAAAGACCTGTAAGTCAAGATGGAATAGTTAGCCCTGAGAGGAGGGGGAGAAAAACCTCCATTATGAAACTCCAGGGTAAGAAAAACATGTACAAATATATTAGAAAGATTATTCCAACAGAGCAGCTATGAAACTTTCCTGCACCTGAGCTTCCATACTCAGCACAAATACCTGAAAAGGAACATTTTCATTTAACAGCCAAGATGTCCCAAAGGGAATGCACTAATTCAAGGAAATCCAGGCTAGGCAGAAAAGCTGCACGTGGGATACTCTGAACCCACTGGAGCACAAGGGACCTTCAGCACTTTGCACCCCGTGCAGAACTCATCCATCAGAAATCTTTATGGTGCCTGGATGCAGCAGTAACAAGCCACTGGTCTCAGCAGCTGATCTACACCCATGAAGGAGAATTTGGAAGGTGCGTTGTCATCAGCAGCATAACTTTTATTTTTCAACTGCAAGAAAACCCTAGAGTACAAGTAACTTCAAATTCCTGGGGTAGATACCATCGTCCTAATTCTGACCCTCAAAACAGCACATCAGTTGTCCTTCTGCTCCTCTTCAGATGAAGGAACTGGAAACAGCCAGACACCAAACAGAAACACTGTGTGGAGACTGAGAATTCTGCACAAGAACAAGAGGTCTCTAAAGGAGCTGGTCTTCCACAAAAAAAAAAAAAAAAAAAAGGCTGTAAAACCAACCAGGTGAGAAAGATGGAGAACAAACTGTAAATGAAGAGGTTGCAGGTCTTCTCTGCTCCAGCTCAGTTTCATCACTTGGGAGTAGGACTGGATGATCCTTACAAGTCCCTTCCATCTTGATGTGTTCTGTGATCACACAATGGCACCTGGTGCACATCAGGGGCATTTTCCCCCTCCAAAACACCTGCTGTAGGAAGCACATGTTCAGCTCATACTGACAGCAGCCTTGGGCAATGTGGACCTTTGTAGACTCGATGAACCTTTTGAGACAGTCCCAGGAATGTGCGCATCAGTTCTCTACAAAGGATTGTTCTCCTCTGCCTTCTGAGCAGCCACTTCCTGCTCTCAAGCACAGTCTCTGACGTGTGCACAGACGTGAACACACAATTCATAAAACACTTATTAACTACCACTCTTCAGGGTCGTGCCCATTCTCCTCACCTTGATGTCACCATGCACAAATATCAGACATGTTCCAGGTCAATTTTTTCCAGTGCAAAGATTTCTTTTGCTAAATCAAACCATTTCTGGTACAGGAACAGAGGCTGACCAATTAGAGGAAGTCCACACATGAAGTGGAAAATGCAGAGGAGAGGGAGATGGGATGGCTCCATTGGTTCTAAACAAACTTCACACGAGGCACTGTGCCTCAGACTTTGTTTCCTGGGGAGGTTATCCAAGGCTTCAATCCTCTTCCTCTGTGCCAGTGGCTCAGGGAAGCTGGAGCTCGCGTTTGAATCCACCCGCTGTGAATTTATTAGAGCAGAAAAGGGTGTGGGATGGAGATGAGGAAAGCATAGGTGTGTTCTCAACACCAGCTGACTCGTGCAGCTCCCTGCGAATGGGAGCACAGATATTCCACAAGTCTCTTTAGGCACAGAGTTGCTCCTGGAGTAGCTAATGGACAGTACAGATGTTTCCACTAATGGTAAAACAGAAAGGGAAAAGGAGCAGCATCCTTCTACTCCCCAAATGGATCCACAGTAAGGGCTAAATCTTTTCTTAAAAGAATAGAAGACAGAAAAAGTGTGAAAGAATCTGCAGACAAAAGAATTATCTGTGTGTCAGACTCAAAACCTTGCAAATAATACATCCCTGGTATATCTGGAATGATGGAACACATCCAACACTACGTGAAGGATCTGAGCTACCAGAGATTTAAGATTTTTCAAGTCAAGGATGGGAGATGTGATCCAAGTCATCTCTTGCAAACAATTCCTCTCATCTATAGCCTTTATTCATATTCCTATTAAGGTTTATTGTATGGGGAAAAGCTTGAATTTGTTCACAGCGAGAAAGCAGAACGCACTCTGCTCAAAGTCAAGGTATAAGGCATCGCAACAGGAGAGTAGAGAGCATAGAAAAGAGCAAATTCAAACGAGCTGAGAGGCAAAAACAGCTCCTGTGGCAATGCACACCTAGAATGCACTCAAAAATGACTTTTCATCACCAATTACCTGTTTGTGTATCTAACAGCCTGCTTCCAGAAGATGTCTTTTTGACAAGCTGCTACTAGCTGAATGAGGATGTCCCAGCTTAATTCTTTTTTCACATATACCTTAAGGCCAGATTGCATCTAAATCACTTTCACTAAAATCAGTTCAGCCTTGCTTGCGAGGTTTTAATCTCAAAAACATCGGCATCCCTCCCAGATTAGCACAGCGCAATTGTATCAGCACCACACAGGAGCAGCGGTGGAAAATTCTTCAGGAAGCTTCATTGGAGACAGGGTCTTAGCTTTTAATGCTTTAAACCTCTGCAGAGCTCCTCATTTAGACACTCTCCCTCCATCTGGTGAAAGTCATTTTGTAAATATAAAACCCGTACTTAAAATGTAATTTTGTTGCTGTTACGTAACTCTACTCGGCCTAGTTGTGCATCTCTAATCCCTGCAGCTGAGGCAGTTTTATTGTTAAACCAACAAGGGCTGCACTGATTCCACATCTCAAAGCCACAGAGCCACAGGACCACTGAAAGGAGCCACCGACTCTCATCTCCTTCCCGAATACAAGAGCTCGCGTTGCACTTTTGCCATCCTGCCAAATATTTTATTTGTCCACTTCATCCATTCTTAAAAACTTCTAAAGAGCAGCCCCACATCCTGTCAAATCAGCTCCTAACACAGGGCTTCACTACTTCAAAGTAGTCACTGGCAATTTTTTACCCAGATCTGACTTGTTGTTATCTTAGCTTATGACTTCTCGCCCTACCCTGTGAACATGAGAGAACAAATTGTTCCTTTCCTCGGAGCAGCAGCCTTTCATCTCTTCAAAGACTACATACATCTTCCCTCGCTCTTCTGTCCTCTCAACAGGCTCAGCTGAAGTCATGTGTCCAAAGACCCTGATCGTTCTTGCCACCTTTTTCTCCAAATCATCCACATTTCTCTGGTGCGCAGGACTTTAATGCTCTTCCAACGCAGCTCAGCAGAGCAGGATTCCTCTGCGTGTGTTACTTGGATTTCCTCACCCACATGGGCCTGTGTGGTGTTTACCTCGTCTGCAAAAAGATATTTTTTGTTCCCGTTCAGCTTTTGACCCTCAGCAGCCCCTCCACCCTTCCCTGCAGCACAGCCATCTGCCCTATTCCCAGTGGTGTAAATCTGAAGCTGATGGCTCTGAAGTGAACAGCAGTGCACTTGCTGCTCAGCCACATCCCATTTTTACCACAGAGCTCCCATTTTGAATCCTGGTTCTGCCACTGTGTTTATTCTGAACTCGATCTCAGCTTCAGATGCAGTAATTGCATTATTGCATCACAGATGAGTAATGCACAGGTAATTCCCTGTACAAGCACTGATATTAAGTACTTCTTCCCTCAACCAGTTTTGCAACTCCTTTAGAGCAGTATCATCTAGACTGGTTTCCCAGTTTATTATTAGAATATCCTGCAAGTCAGTGTCAGAAACTCTACTAAAAATCAAGATATATGACATACATTACTTCGCCCTTATCTGCAATCCTTGTTATGCTGCCAGAAGAGGAAATTAGATTGGCTCAATTCATTCTTGACAAAGCCATACTGGCCAGCATTCACCTTCTTTTTTTTTCCCTTTGAGATGCTTATAAGTTGTTTATTTTCTCTCAGACTCAAAATTAAACTCACTACTCTATTGCTCCTTGGTGTATCTGGGAGTCACTTATCTCTCCCCATTCTCCCAGACTTTCTTGTTCATTGTTGTTGTACGTGAGCTCACAAAATCTCACAAGTTTGAAGGAGACAAACCATGAGACCTCAGAGAGGAGGCAATTCCTCAAGGGAATTTACGTGTCCAGCATTGTGGCACCTCTGTATTTTGGGAGTCATTTACTGGGAACAATTAATAATCACACCTTTGTGGGTTTTTTCTTTGTTTTTTAGAGAAACAACTGGGTGGGCAGAAATACCTTCCGTTTTTTTCCCTGTTTCCTTTCCTTGTCCTCCAGGCTGATTACAGAAGTAGATCTGAAAGGAAAGTATATTGAGGTGGGATCTAGCCTCTTCTACCGTGTCTACAATGAGAGAACTGAAGGGAATGGCCTTAAAGTTGAGGCACTGGAGAATAAATTTAGATTTTTTGGGGGGGGGTTGGGTTTGTTTTTTTTTTTTTTCAGTGTTTGGGTGGTCAGACATTGGCAACAGCTTACCCAGGTAAGCCGTGGACTCACCACACCCGGAGGCGTTTAAGAAACACTAGGCCGATGCGGTTCAGGATTCACAGCAGCGGGCGAAGATTGACGGTGGGATCTTATCACCTGAACAGTCCCTCCCTATCTCGTCAATTCCTTAATTCCCAGGCGGTGCCGCCCCGCCCTGAGGGGCTGCGCAGGCGCCGCTCCGCCCTTTGTGTGGGGAGGGCCGGCGGCGCAGGCGCGGAGCGCGTTTCCTGCCGCCCGTGTCAGAGCCGGGCCCGCTCGGCCTCTCCCGCCGCCGGAGCGGAGTCGCGTTGACTGCCCAGAGTCCGCGAGTCCCGCTCCGCCCCCGCCGCCTCAGGTGAGTCCCGGCCACGGCAGCGATGGGCGACGGGCGGGCGGGGAGCCTGCGGGCCCGCCGGCGTGAGGGGAGGGCGGGGGGGAGGCACCGCAGCATCGCTGCCCCGAGGGGCTGCGGACGGCGTGCCCTGGGTGAGGCGGTGGGCACCGCTCACCCCCTGGCCCCAGGAGGTGGCCCGCATTTCCCCCGCTGTGCCCCCCTCATATCCCCCGCTGTACCCCTCGCCGTGCCCCTGGGTTGGCAGGGCCGCAGCCCACGGTCCGTCGCCGTCCCCGCGGCTTTATCCTGCTCAGGGTGTCTCGTGTCAGGAGGTGCTCGAGAGGCGTCACCCCGCTGGGAAATCCGCGCTGAGTGACTCGGGAGGGAGTGACAGTGGTGGGAGGCTGTCCTTCATCGCAGGTGCTTGGCTTCCAGGTGTTTGGAAGTGGTGTAGGTGCTCCGGGAATAGGCAGGGATTAAAAAAAAATCCCTTTCTCGTTGTCACACACACACGTTCCATCTCCGCTTTTGAGTCCGTATCCTGCCTGGTTGCTTGTCCAGGGATGGGCTTTCACCGCGTATTGCTCACCCCACTGAGAGGTGACAGCAGCTGAGCCCTGCACATCCCAACCTCGATCCTTTCAGGCCTTGTACTGAAAGCACTGCTCTGCAAAGGTGCAAGATTTCCCTTTTTATCTCCCTTTTAAAATATTTTATTGAAACTCAAAGTCAGTTGCATTCTATTTGAAATCTCTCAGGCAGAGCTGCATTAAGAACTTGGTAACAAAGTCATACCAGTGTCTTGCCCAAGTGAAATTCTGAGGCTGGATGACAGGAAGGCATTGAGGTTATTAATTTGTCAAGAAACATAAAGCCAGCAGCATTTTCCCTAGTGAAATATGAGTTGGATTTTGCCTGTGTGTTAGTAAGGAATAAATATAACTGGAAAACTTCTTTAAGATTTATTTTCCCAAGGAAAATATCTCTGTACCTATCAGGAGACAGGAGTAGCACTGCTCTTTGAGGTTGTCATCATTGTTGTGTTTTATGGCTTTGTAACCAAACCAAAATAGAAAAAGGTCGCTTGTTGCCAGTTATGGAGCTCAAGTAGCTCAATCAATGGGAAGGAATGGATCATACAACTTTGGGTAGGGTTTGGGAACAGCTGAGTAAAAATACCTGAACTAGGAGTTAGGGTAGGACCATATTTTATATGTCATGACAATCCGTGAATAAAATACTACAGTTGTGTTAGAAAGTGTTTCAAAATAGCTGCATTCCTTGGGGAGAGGAGACTGGATATTTTTACATTTTATTTCGGAAAGAGTAGCAAAGGCTGAGCATTCCTTGTTGGTGGAACAGCTCTTGAACTTTTCCTGTATATGGAAATGTGCTGCTACTGAATGTTGGCAGAAGCTGAAGCAAGATCCTGGAAAAAGCACTTTGCAGTTGTGTTTTGCTTATATTCACATGTGGGATGTCAAATGATGGATGTCCAAGGGCAGAGGTAACCCAGATTGTGGCAACATTTTCACATTAACAGAAAATAATTAATTATTTTGCCTAGGATTGTGTGTATTTAATACTTCATTTGATTGGTAGAATGTGATTATTGTAAGAACTGTGAAAATCGTGCTGGTTAAAATTGTGAGCTGGACTAAAAGCTCGTATTGTTAAAAGTTGTGTTTCGAGTACATTTGAAGCGCACCCATAATTTGCACATTTTTAGAATGACAGTGCTCGATTTCCTTAAACAAAAAACTAAATAAAATAAAAAGTCTCTCCAGCTACTTGCGTTGGTGAAATGCTCTGCTCCAAGATCCAAGCGCTTCCAAGGTATTTGTTAAACTGATGGTGTGATAGTAATTCCTGAGGCTCCATTAGAGCGTGCCCATCCTTCTTTCACTCCTGAGTTTCTGTTGGATTGCCATTCATTTCCTGTTTGCTTCCAAATTCCTACCTTGTCCTGAAGTCTCCACCCTCTGCTAACATGGCCATACTTGGGTATGTTGTAATTCCAGGCTCTAATGGGTGTGGATGTCTTGGAATGACATCACGGAGATAGTTCTTTTAAGATGGATATGTGGGGATAAAAATGCTTTGATCCAGATCCATCAGGCAGTGATAAATTGCTGTGAAAATTAGTGGGATATACGAAAGGAATTGACAAATCCAAGTTGAATGTATTGAACTGTGCACATTTTTATTATTACAGGTGACCTTGAGTTTTTGTGGTGTTACCTTCCATCCATTTATGCTCCTCTGGTTAATACAGCACGTAGAATACTATATTTTAATATCTAAAATATTTTCATTTCAAAAATAGACTATTCCATGCCCTGTATTAAACAAAGGCAGCATAAGTGGATGGAAGATAATATAATAAAAACATTTTAAACAACTTTGTGTCTGCTGATGGATGTGCCTCCGATTGCAGATTTTCAGCACTGTCTCTTGTAACAGCCATAAGTTGAAAGAGAAAAGTAGGTATTTAGCCTTTTTAAAACAAAATACTCACAAGCTACAGTGATTCAGTTTGTTTTAGTGTTTGAGTTTCATGGGGCAGAAGCCTGATTATCAAACAGTTCAGTGCTAGAATTAATTTGAAGAAATTACTAATTAGTTAATTACTAATCAGGGTAATTTTCCCCCTGGGGTACATATAAATGGTTTTATCAAATAATATATCAGCAGATCACAGTTACACATCAGTTTGACTTCCTGAAAAAAGGATTTTGTTCTAGTGCTGCCTGTGAGTCAGGCTTTAGAATCAGCTCACTGAGCTTTGTCCTAGATATTCATTTTTTTTAATTATTCTGTTTCCATAGTAAAATTAATAGGTTTATTAGACTTCTTGAGGACCTGCTCTCTTGTCTTTGAAGACACACGAAGAAGCAAGTGTATCTAGCTTTTAGGGCAATTGCAATTATCTAACATAAGCAGGACAATGAAAATCCATTATCCTACTGAAAATATCTGGGGGTGTGACACAGGCAGCTCTTGAACAGCTTTATCACATTTATTAATTTGTGATCTGTAAATAAATTGTAACACTGTGCTGAAGGATGCTCGTTAAATGCTGAAGGCTGACTTTGTTTTATTAATTCTCCCATTTTGAAGAGTTTTGTTTTCAATTTTGCACCTTTCAGACTTTTCACTTTTTACAACCTAGGAATCTCTTTAACTCGGAATGTCTCTACATCAGTTCCTGCTGGAGCCAATCACCTGCCATGCCTGGAACAGAGACCGTACTCGTGAGTAATAAGTTCATTTTCATTTTTTAATTTTTTGGTTTTCAATTGCTGTTTTCTTTTCGCAGTCGGTTTTTGCCCTTGTGATGTTCTGGGTCACATTTAGGGAAGGTGTGATCAGGTACATGGTTCTACATGTTAAATGTTCTACTTTTGATCCAAAAAGCACATGTCTTCCAAATCTGAGCTTTTCTAAACCTGTTGCTGGAACTCTGGCATAGGGGGTAATTGAGTCTTCCTGGTGTTCCACAAAGCTTTACCTCTTGGCCAAGTTTTCTATATAATGTGGGTTACTGTGTTCCAAATGTGTTATCTTGCAGAGTACTGATGATCATTGTATGTGTACCAGCATCAAACTGCCAGAGGGCAGGGATAGATGGGATATTGGGGAAGAAATCCTTCCCTGTGAGGGTGGGGAGGCCCTGGCACAGATTCCCAGAGAAGCTGAGCCTACACCTGGATCCCTGGAAGTGTCCAGGGCCAGGTTGGATGGGGCTTGGAGCAACCTAGGTGACCTTGAGTTTTTGTGGTGTTACCACAAATAGAATAGTGGAGGGTGTCCCTGCCCATGGCAGGGGGTTGGAACTGAATGAGCTTTAAAGTCCCCTCCAACCCAAACCATTCCATGATTCTCTGTCCATAATTATTGAAGATTTTCCAGGGATTTTGGCCCTTCCTTTACAAAGCCCATGCAATGCTCTCAAATTTGTGAATAGAGGTTTTAGATAGGAAGTCTTTCCAAGTATAGCATTTGCTGTTAAAAAGCCTTCTGTACAACTGGATTGTTTTATTTCTTCTTTCAAGAGATTGCCATTAGCCCTAATAACCATGAAGTGCACATCTACAAGAAGAGTGGGAACCAGTGGGTGAAGGCTCACGAGCTGAAGGAGCACAATGGACACATTACAGGTGAGATTGTGCTGAGCCAGACATGAAGTTTTCCAGCCCCTTCTGTTTTCCCCAGTTGAGATTCTGAACAGGAAATCTGCAAGTGTTGAGTAAATAGATCTTTTTATAGGTTGGCATTCCCACTTAGAGAGAGTCTTGCGGCAGTTTTCTGAACTGCATGCAGTAAATGTTAGGAAGAAAAGCCCTATCTCACTTCCAGACATTTTGTTGGAGTTACTGAGCCATTTTTTTCTTATCTATGGCTACTGAAGTAATCTGGTTGTGTCACAGTGATGCATGCTGCTCCCTTTCAAGTGCTAGTACTAAAACTTCATCGAGTATACGACTGTAGCATTGCTTTGGGGTTTCCAACAACAATAAATACCCTTTTTTAGGGGCTGTATAAACATTTGAAGTGGTCAGTTCTGGACTTAGACCATCAGTGAGCACATTTATTGTAGGCCCAGAGCATCTGTACATCCACAGTGAAAATTAAGAAGAGCTGCCACGTTGAGTTACAAGGTGTTATTTTAAAAAATGTGATTATCCTGTGGCAGTCTTTTTATTACTGTTTGGGTTTTTTTTTCCCATGGTGATATTTTTAAAAGGGCTCCATTGTCTTAAGGAAGCACACATAATCAATACAAGCACTTGCCCAAAGCAGCAAATTTTGTTCTCAACTCACTAATGGGCAGAAGTATCAGTCCAACAGCATTTTGCAGGAATTTTATTCAATTTTTCCAATTCTTGTAGTCCTGGAGCACAGCTGTCCCTGCTTCTTTTGAAGAATCACTTGGGCTGCATTTACAAATTGTTAGAAGCCAAATATTCACGACTTGGGAAAAGAGCTCTCCCTGCTTTCCTGCCCAGTGTGAACCTTCGGAATGCAAAACCCTGTGGTGGTTGTAAAGAGTGGAGTTAAGCTGTGGTTACACACAGGAGATGCACTGATCAAACTGCTTGTAACCCCTGACAGGAGTGAGTCAGCTGCTGCCACTCCAGCTCCTGCTCACAGGGGACAAGGTCCTTCTCTTGACTCTGGTTTGTGGTGAGCTGCCTCTGCTCCCTCACAGGAAGAGCTTTTTCACTCTCTTGGCTTTGTTTTCTGCTAAGCTAAAAATCTGAACTTAAGTCAGAGCAGCAAAGGGCTGGTGAGAGGAGGTGGTGAGCAGAAGGAAAGAGAGGCAGGATGGTCCCTCTTTCAAAGGCAGTGCTAAAACTCCTGTGACTGTGGTTTCAGACTACCAAGCTCTTCACTTTTTAAGCATAAACCTATTTGAAGTAAACAATACATGAATAATATGGTAACATTAGTATTAATTCTTTCCACAGCTTTTATCCTACTTTGTTTGTGAGCTTAAGAGTTGTTTTTAATACTGAATGTAGTAATGGAAAATCACTGATATATGATTTGTGGCAGGAGAGTTGAGGACTGCATCCCAAAGGATGCTAGAGAAAAGATGAAAAATAATGTTCCCATAAGACTTTCCAGTTAGGAACATCCTTCATTGCCTAGGAGGGGAAAGAAGCAATGGCAGCCTTATCAAAGGTTTTGGTTTATTCTTTGAATTTGTTTTTTTTTTCTTGGTAAACCTTTCTTGTGACACAGCTTAAATAGGCATGGAAAAAATGTAAGGATTGTATCAGTACATAAAGATTGATAAAGTCTAACAAAAAAAGCCCTGTTATCTAAACTTTAGATCATGGCTGCAGTCTGGCAGCAAGCACAAAATATTGTTAGGGCTTGTGCAGTTTTAGAATTGCTGAGTTTCAGCTGTTGAGAGGGATCTTGCAGAAGTCAGAGGTTTGGAGGGTGCTGGCGGACAGGCTCGGCCGGTCTGCAGAGCTCCACCTGTTGGCCAGCCCTCGGAGCTTCCTCAGCCTGCAACCCCCTGGGATCTGGGAATTTGGGATCTGCACTTTGGATGAAAGCTAGAGGGAGAAACAAGTATACCTAACAGCTTGAAATAGCTCCTGGAGAATAAGAGATGAAGAGGGATGACATAACAGTAATAGCTGTCTCGGTGATCAGTTCATCAGGAACTGCAGTGACAGGGCATGGAGGAATGGCTTCAGACTGAAAGAGGGGACACTTAGCTTAGATAAATAGAAAATTCTTCCCTGTGAGGGTGGGGAGGCCCTGGCTCAGATTGCCCAGGGAAGCTGTGGCTGGCCCTGGATCCCTGGAAGTGTCCAAGACCAGGCTGGATGGGCCTTGGAGCAACCTGGGACAATGTGAATGGGAGTTGACACGGAGCTGGAACTGGATGATCTTCAAGATCCTTTCCACCCCAAACCATTATGGGATTCTGTGACAGAGTACTGTGAGGTGATCTTTGATTTGCCTTAACGCAAAGCAAACAAACACGAGGGGAAAATTAATTCCTGTGAGCTCTTCACTGGCAGGTATTGACTGGGCTCCCAAAAGCGACCGCATCGTGACGTGTGGCGCCGACCGCAACGCCTACGTGTGGAGCCAGAAGGACGGCGTGTGGAAACCCACCCTCGTCATCCTCAGGATCAACCGTGCCGCCACCTTTGTCAAGTGGTCTCCCTTGGAGAACAAATTTGCTGTGGGAAGTGGAGCTCGACTCATATCTGTGTGCTACTTTGAGTCTGAAAATGACTGGTGAGCTGGTTTTGTATCTTTAAGGTCTGCATGGAAGAGATGAAGTTGTTGAATGCTGGTAACTGCGTTACTGTTTTGCTAATTCCTGAAATAGTCAGGAAATCTAGAGGGATGGCCTCATCAGTTCTTTTGTGGACTTTAACATTTGGGGAAAAAGGTTCTCTTTCTTCTTCTCTCTGCTGTAGCACCTAAAGGCCTTTGACTTTGCCTGTTTTCAGACAGTACAGGTTGGCGTGGATGTGTTCTGCCTGACTGCCATAAACATATGTTGCGTTTCTAAAAGTGCAAGAATTTCTGCAGGGTAAAGATTTCATTGCTACAACTATATGGTTGAAAAAAATATAAATACTTCCTTCCCCTGCTTCGTGCCAGAATGAATGAAGACATCTTCACTCATGTCTTCCTTCCATATCTATTATTTTGGGCCATTTCTTGTCATTAGAGGTTTGAGTCTGTCACATCTGCAGGGTGGTCTGTTAGAAGATGTTTCAGCTGATCATTGACCTGTTCCGCATCTTGTCATGTACTTTTATCACAGTTTATAGATTTGACATAGGAATATCACAAAGCTATTTCCACTATTAATATTTTTCTCATTTTAGTATCTAAACTTAATGCCTCTGATCTTCTCCCTTTGTGGCTGCACATGTTGGAGCTACATTTGTTGTATCATCTGTAGCTGAAATCAGTGTGTGGAGTATTTCTTGCTTTGGGTTGCATAATCAGGCACAAAAACACAGGTGTCCAGTGTGCAGTCTGCCATGTGGAGATTAAAAACAATGACACCATCTGCAAAGTACATTTTAAAGATTGTTTTGGACTTTTATGCTTTCCAGCATATTCACTTATCAATATTTTTTGTCTGCCTCACTTGTCTGCAAAAGAATCAAGACTCCCTATGCTAAAGAAGTATAATTTGTAAATTGTGAGCCTTAAAACTTGTGCCTGATGGAAGTAAAATCAAAGAAAAAGCACCATCATCCCAAAGGCTGTCAAGTGGATAATAGATTTCATTACTAGTTTGTAAATAGTTCAGATAAACCAAATCTGCTGAGACATATTTAGGCCACTATTGATGCATTCAGCAGCAGGACCACTTTGCACTGCGCTGCAGATAATTGAGATGAATGCCCTGGTTGGGTCATTGGCAGTCCCCCCATTTTCTCGTTGTGTTTTATAGTTATTGTATTTTTAAACAGTAGAAAAGTCAATAGGCAAGAGATGTGACTGTAAAACTCGTTGGAAGGACTGGAGAAGGACTTGTACTTGGTGATCCATGAGAACACTGCTTAGCTCAGTGCCACAGTCACAACTGACCTCGTGTTCTCTAGGGGGAAGAGTCCTGGCAATTCCTGTGCAGAATTCACATCAAGGAGCTCCATCTGATGCATTGTGAAAATTAATTTGAAGGGGAATAGGACTAAGCTGAGGAGATACATATTTAATGTGTTTTTCCTAATATTTGAAAGTTTAATTAAGCTCACCATAAAGGTCACAGATTGCACAAGAGAATGTGAAAGATTTGGACATGAAGTTTTTTCCAGAATTGATGTGTTTAGTCATTGACAAAGAGTGATCTTTTTGAGGCGTGCTTCATGGATTTGAGGGAATCAGGTGAAATATGTTCATATAAATTTGTTGTCTTATTTTGGTTTGGTTTTGTTTTAGGTGGGTGAGCAAACACATTAAAAAGCCCATTCGTTCCACTGTCCTCAGCCTGGACTGGCACCCCAACAATGTCCTGCTGGCTGCAGGATCCTGTGACTTCAAGTGCAGGTGAGAGAATCTAAAACATCTACCTACAGTTTGGGTTACTGGATCAAATCAGTAGCTTGAGCATATGATCAGGTATTTGCACTTGCTATTAAAATAAAAGGTGGCTCACTGTGTGCTGCTGGTGAGTACCAAAATAAAATAGCCAGCTTGAGAAATGTTGGCTTGAGAAAAGTGCTGCTGTGTCCTGACTTTGGACAGCCAGCATGGATCTGCTGAGGAACACACCTGAATTTGGGGAATTGGTGGGTTCCTTCCCAGCATTACACTGCATTTAGGCTGAGATCTGGTCACTGGGCTGAAGTTGGATTAGCAAGTGTCATCTTGTAGAACACCAGTGCTGCTAGTTAAGAGTTTAAAAAGCAATATCCTAATGGTGCAGTTCCAAAATTCAGAGTAACTGGCCATTTCCAAAGGAGTTATCTTTTTATTCCCTGAGTTCCTTCTTTCTTCCCCTTTGCCTGTGGGGAGCAGAGTCAAGGAATTGATCCACCTGCAACTCAACACAATAGAAGAGCTTTTTTTGAAGACCATTAAAAAGAACAGGCTGTTAAAGGCAGATTGGTGTGAGAGATGGATGGGGGAGACTTTGCAACTGATTATGAAATTACAGCGTGAGGGATGGGCCCTGCAAACTGCTCAGTGCTGAGTGATTGGGGTCACTGCAGGGGAGTCTGCAGGGCCTGACTTGGATCCACACTGACTTAATCACTTGTACCTTGAATGATAATGAAAGCTGCTTTTCTTAAAGGCTTTATGTAATAGGGCAATTTTTAAGCTTCAAAGTGTGTACTAAAAATGACTAAGGAGGAGTGGGAGGGGGATGTGGGACTGACAATTACATTCCTTATTTCAGAATGAAACCCTGGCATCTAAACCCCATCCTTTGATACCTTTTCATGTGAGGAGAGATGTTAAATGAAAGCTGAGAGAGAGGAGAGTTGTCTCCCTTTTCCTGCCTTATTTCCAGTTTTAATTAGATAAACCATATGTATTCACTTCCTGTCACAAAACAGGTGATGTGAAACAGAAGCAGCTACTTTTCACGTGTGGATTTTTTTTTAAATTTTGTTTCATGAAGGATCTGAGGACTTTGGCATTAGGTCACCTGAAATTTGTGTGTGTATGTGTCCAATCCAAACCATTGTGGGATTCTAGGATTCTGTTTCTTCCTCAAAACCATGAAAAACTATTCTCTTTTGTAAATGATCAGTACAGAGCTCTAAAATTCCAGTTCTTCTTTCAGTTCCATGTTAAATAAAATAAAGATACCTGAAGTGTGCACCTGTTCTGATGGAAATTAGGAAACAGATCTGCCAGAGCCACTGCCATGTAATAAGCAGCTAAGTGGGAAACATTTTGGGGAAAGAATGGAGGGCAGGAGGCTGCAAATTACTGGGTATTCAGCAGTTTTTTGGTGCTTGGCCAAGATAAATGATCTCCCCTTATATTTATCTGAAATATATATATGTATCTATAGCTATGAGCAACACATAAGTATGATTTTATGTTCTTGCTGTGGGAATGGAAGTAATTTCCCAACATTCTTTGAAGGCTGGGGCCTTCAAGCTGAGGTGATTTTGGGTTTAAAAGACAGGGAGACTTTAATAAGGGAAAAGACTTCTTATATTTTTAACTAACAGTTAAATTCGAGGTCTTCCCTACTTAGGTGAGATTTTCCTGCCTTGTGTCAAAGGCTTTTGCTTTAAACATCTTGTCCTACTTCCATGCATTAAGAGACCTTTTAGGTGGCTCTATAAAATTTGGGGTTTTTTAAAGGATTATCATTAGATTATATTTAAACTGACAGAGCCAAATATATATTCATACTTAATTCCCTGAAAATCTGTACCTAATATAGCTGCAGTTAAACCCTTCTCATTCCAAGTGAGCAGCTTTATTGAAATAAGGTGAATATAGGTACCCTTAGAAGTGCTTACCCAACACGTACAAGATATAAGGAACAAGGAAGGGGGAGCTGCATTTCCTTAAACTCACTCTAAAATAATTCCTGTTTGTGTGTGACTTGCAGTCAAGAATACATGATCATAGTTTTTCATTTATACTGATCTTTTTTCCCCTCTCTGGTAGTAGCATGGTGTAGCTGCCTTGCTCCTCCTGTTCAATGGACTCAAATCCTATGGCTGTGACGTCCCATTAAATTCCATGGTAACAGTCAAGGATACCATATTGTGGCATGTCTGAATCATGCAGAAGGAATGTGATGAAAGGGGGAGGCTTTCTATTTAAACATATCTTGAAAATTGTACTGCTGAGGAAGAAAAAACCTGTAAAAACATTGCAGTATTTCAGGTTTTCGAGGCATTTTTGCAATTATGAGCCGGAAGAAGGCGGCTCAGAGCTCCTTTGCTGGCATTAGAACATCACATTTCTTTCTTTGAAATCCTGCTAAAGCAGGAATGTTCTTAAAAAGTGGGTAATTTTGTAGGTGTTTGTATTAGCTTCTAATTATACAGTGCCATTCCTGGGTTTTCTCTAACTGAAGGATTGACTCCGGAGAGCTGTTAGCACCGCAGAAGGATGAAAGGGAAATCTTGGCACAGGGGAAAATGCACCAACAACGTGTATTTTTGTGCCATCTTCTGGAAAAAAAGGGAGAGGGCTACAAGAACAGCATTTATGAGAAACCTGTGTGCTTTGCATTTGTACTGCTGCTTTCTCTCTGCGCCCTGCTGCTTCCAGGCTTGTTTAAAGACACCAAAATATTTTATTTTGGGACAATGGGGACGCATCTCTCCGCTTCCAACGTGAAACTCATCCCATGCTCCCAGGAGCTTTGTTGACACCAAAATCTTTTTATTTGCAGGGTGTTCTCTGCTTACATTAAGGAAGTGGATGAAAAGCCAGCCAGCACACCCTGGGGCTCCAAGATGCCTTTTGGGCAGCTGATGTCGGAATTCGGGGGCGCAGGCAGCGGAGGGTGGGTGCACAGCGTGAGCTTCTCCGCCAGCGGCAACCGCCTGGCCTGGGTCAGTCATGACAGCACCGTGTCAGTGGCTGATGCCTCCAAAAACATGATGTGAGTATCCCCTTGCTGGTATTATGAGCCTGATGATCCTGAAGGTCTTTTCCAACCTTAAATGATTCCATGGTTTTGTGTGGAATATTGGGCTCGCAAGCTCGCGCCTCTGTTGCCTGTTTTACTGTGGATTCCGGGAGTGTCTCTGAGGCTTATTTAAATATTCTGTAAAAAAGGTTGTTTCTGCTAATTTTAGATTATATAATTTAAATTCTTTGTAAGAATCCATTGGAGAGGGTATAGCAAGTTTATTTTGGGGGGGAAAAAGAGGCATTTGGGGAAAATGTATGTTCCACTGAGTAACCAGGGAAACAATATTTACAGTACAGAACATTCCAAACAATATTCCAGACACTATTCCCAATCCAAAGAGAATCCAGAAACATGCTCACTGCAGAACTAAGACCCCCCCCATCCCCAACCAGAATCTGGAAAATAAGTTCATAAAATATTAATTTCAACCTCTGTCCTTAAGGTGCTGCTGATGCAAAGTTTCAACTTGCACCTTCCAATACAACAAAATGTTTCACTAACAGCTGTCCCTTCTGCTCCTCCTCTTGATCTGTATCACTTTGCAGTGTCCTTGGCTTTCCAGCCAGGAAGGATGAGATTCTCCATATGTTTTGGGAGCAGAAGTATCTGGAGTCATCCAGGCATTGCTGGGATTCATTTCGAATTGTAGTTCTGATCACTACAGTTGTATAAGTACCTGGCAGAGAATTTCATTATGAAGTGTTTAAGAATTCTCTTTATTTGTCATTAAATTGCAGAAGTTGACTTTAGTGAACATCAAGGCTTTTTCCCTCTGCAAAGATGTCAAGCATCAAAACTTCAAGTGTTTTTCTATATTCAAATGAAATTAATATCATCATCAATACAGTCATTTTTGGGGTTATTCCTTTTAAACTCTTGCCCCTGTTTACACACAATTTTGGTAACGTTAACCTTTCACCTGGAATACTTGGTTTAGTTACAAATCTTCCAGCACACTTTCATTAGGCTGAAACTTTTTATTACAAATGACAACTTTCTGTTGTCACCACAGGACAGCCGTGACTTTTCCAACAATCCTTGTGTGGGAACGGTGCCTATTTTTTGTTAAGAGCCGAAAATGAGAGGTTTCAGTGAATCCCCTCTAACAAATGTCCTTGTGCTCAGGGTTTCGCAGCTGAAAACAGAGTTCCTCCCACTCCTGAGCGTGTCCTTTGTCTCTGAGAACAGCGTGGTGGCAGCTGTAAGTGTCTGCTCTTTCCTCCTTGTAGAGCTTTGGGGTGTTTTGGAGGGCGAGGAGCCCCCACGTTTTGCGCAGTTGGAATTACCAATAAACAAGCTCTGCCCTGCAGTCGGTGTTTGCATGTTGGAAGGGCAGGGTGGGAACGCTGAGCCGTTCCCTGACGGCTGTTTGGTTGCAGGGCCACGACTGCTGCCCGATGCTCTTCAACTGTGACGACCGTGGCTTGCTGAGCTTCGTTTCCAAACTCGACATTCCCAAACAGAGCATCCAGCGCAACATCTCGGCCATGGAGCGCTTCCGGAACATGGATAAAAGAGCCACCACGGAAGATCGTAACACCACGCTGGAGACGCTGCACCAAAACAGTATAACGTGAGTGTCCTGCTGCCGGGGACAGGGCAGGGAATGTTCTCCATGCCCAGTGGGTGTTCTGCAAACCCTCAGGTTTGCTGTAACAAAAGGGTGTGGCTGTAGGACATGAAAGAAAGGAGAAAGACTCCCAAGTATTTCAGAAAGCAAAAAGTATAGAAGGTTTTATTGTCTAATTCTTACCACCTTTTATAAGGTGTTCTGATACAGACTTAACATGATTGGTGAATAGGAACGACACCTCTCTAATCCTGTTGGTGAAACTAGAGAAACAGCAGAACACCACCTGGAGAAAGTTTGTTTTGGGAAAGGATAGTTGTGCTAAGATTTTGAGAAGAGGCTTTCTTGAGAACTTTTGCCTTGGAAAAGAACACTGCTAGCAGGCTAAAATCTCTTCAGACTTAGAAATGTCAGGCCCACGTGGCTGGTATCCCTTTTTCCCTGCGGTCTTTCCCTAGCAGCTCTCTGTTTTCTGGGATTTACGTGGGTGCTGGTGAAGTTAATCATTGACATGGCTACAGCTGTTTGCTCGTGGTTAATGTGTTGTGTACCTTGGACACAGCTTATCTCATTAAATATGTGGGTAGTTCCCAAGAGGCTAGTGGCACTGTGCAAAATCCAGTCAGCAAAATCCACCTGAAATTCACATGCCAGCTTCCTGTTTCAGATGTTACTGCCATGTGTATTTATTTATTATGTATCGCTGTTTTCAAACTGAAAGAGGGGAAATTTAGGTTAAACATACAGAAAAATCGTTCCCTATGAGGGTGAGAAGGCCCTGGCACAGGTTGCCCAGAGAAGCTGTGGCTGCTCCATCCCTGGAAGCTTTCAAGACCAGATTGGAGCAACTTGGGATAGTGGAAAGTGTCCCTGCCCATAGCAGGGAGTGGGACTGGATGAGCTTTAAGGTCCCTTCCACCCCAAACCATTCCATGATTCTGTTAATCAAAAGGATTCATTGAGGTTAATTGGGTAAAATACCTTCACACTAAAAAATTACATGATCCCAGAGGATGATGAGCAACTTCTCTTTATTCAAGGAAAACATTTAGTCTCACCAAGCCATTAAAGAGCTTTCAGCATCTTTTTCTTGGCTTATTTTTCTGAGGCATTCTACCAAGAATCTAGTGTAGGCTCTGGTTATAGTCATGTCTCCATCTGAAAGAGTAGGAGTAGAATCCAACCCAAATTTCCCAGTTTTCTGGCTCTCTGGAAGGGGTGTTGGAGCTCTCACTCTCTGTTTGCAGCCAAGTGTCTATTTATGAGATAGACAAACGGGATTGTCGGAAATTCTGCACCACTGGCATCGATGGAGCAATGACCATCTGGGATTTTAAGGTAAAAATGTGCTTTTACTACCATGTTTATGTGAACTAGCTGGGGTGGTGAGGGGTTTTTTTTTAATCTCTCTAGTATCAACTCCTGGGGCTCAGCCCCACGCCACGTTTTAGTAGCAGCAGAAAATCCAGACTGGAATATCCAATACCATTAGTGAAGTCCATAAGAAAAACTGATCCAAGAATCTGCATAAATGCAGATGCAGTTTGTTAAGCAGATGATGCTAATACAGATTTTTTTTTTTTTTTTTAATGGAATTACCTAATGTCCCTGAAGGAATCCCCTTAATTCTTTCATTCTCCAGCCTCAGGAACAGTTGGGCTGGAAAAATTTGTACAACACAAATTCTGTGGCTCTTCCTTCTCCCACCCCATGCAGCTCTGCTCGTTGTCCTGCTGCAGAACATGGTTCTGTCCTCTCAGAATTAACTTACCCAAGGAATAAGAAGTTGTCTCTAACAGCTGGAAAATAGAATATTGAAAACCCTAGCAGGATGTATTAATGTCCATGCTTGTTTTGCTCAGGCCTGGCCAACAGAGGTCCCTGTGGGTCTTCCCCAGACTGGGATATGGGCACTGATTCAGGGAAAGAATGGGTTGTCTGTGTTCTGTGGTGCCAGAGTGCTCTGGTGGGGACAGGAGTCAAGCAAGAGGTTGAGGTGATCTCTCAGCTGCTTTAGTGCACTTTCAGCTCTGCATCATTGGCCTGTACATGCCTGAGGTTGAAAGGAATGACTGTTGTGGTCTCTGGCTCTTGTGTCAGGAAGAAATCTTTACTTAAAGGAGAAATTCCTCCTTGTGAGGGTGAGGAGGCCCTGGCACAGGGTGCCCAGAGAAGCTGTGTCTGCCCCTGGATCCCTGGAAGTGTCCAAGGCCAAGGCTTGGAGCACCCTGGGAATGTGGAAATTGTCGCTGGCCATGGCAGGGGCTGGAACGAGATGATCTTTAAGGTCCCTTCCAACCTAAACCATTCTGGGATTCTGTGACTGAGTCTAATTTCAGATATTTATGGGTTTTATGTGTTTTGTTGGCATTTACACTGAATTTAACCCACGCTACTGCTGGAGATGGTAATTAAGATTTTTTTTTTTTCTCTCCTTCAAGACTTTAGAGTCTTCCATCCAAGGGCTACGAATCATGTAAAGATGGATTTCCACGATCTAGCAGGACAAACTGCTTGACAGAACGCAGCTCCCACATCTGCACAAACCTGAAAAGGGAGGAGGAAGGTGAAATATTTGGAAACACTGAGAAAATACAGCTTGGCAGATTTTCTTTTGAATCTAAATTTGGTGAATTGTGTTGGTTTCAAAATCAGCTGTGATTGTTCTTTTTTTTTTTTTTTTTTTTTTTTTTCCGGTTGGTTGTTTCATTCCATTCTTTACCAAAGCTGCTCCTTAAGTAGTTTATTGCAGGAAGTTATGAATCACTAACTTAAAGGGGAAATTTTATGTAAATTGTCTGCTAGAAATAATAATAATAATAATAAAAAAGAGAAAAACTGATTCTTTGTTTTGATGCTTATTGATTAGAAAAGGGATGTTAAGGAAATTGGGAGAGAGACAGAATGGGGAAAACCCTGCACTGACATTTTATGGCCTTAAACCAGGGGAAGTTCATCTTAACTGAGAAGGTTCTAAAGTTAACAGACCTGGAGTTCGGATGATCTGAATGTGGAGATTCAGATGAGCTTCTTCCAGGGGAACTCTTCCCTTGAGGTGATGATTTTGGAGGACAGATTATTTTATCCTACCTCTGTTCCTTCTGTCTGCCTTGCATTTAATCCTTAACAACAGCAAATTAACCTGAATGTCTTTTTTGTTGTCTGCTCAGTGGGTCGTACTTTTCCAAAGGTGAGTGACCAGAATTATTTGTAGTTGCCTTTGGGATTGGTCCCAAGCTGCTCCCAGGGCAGTGCCGGGGGGACAGGATGGAAAGCTGTGTGTGGAAAGTGAGACAAAAATCTGCTGAGCCTCATCTGGGGAAGATAAATTTAAAGGGAATCACTTGGTAAGTCCATGAAACTTCAAGGCTGGGGAATCACCATCCCTGGAGGTGTTCAAGGTAGAGCTGCACATGACACTGAGTGCTCTAAACTGGTTGGCAAGGTGGGGATTGGTCACAGGCTGGACTTCATGAACCTGGAGGTTTTTTTCACCCTCAGTGGCTCTGGGATTCTGTGTCCTGTTAAGAGTTGAGCTTTCAACCCATAAAATCCTGTATTTATAATCACTGGTGGGCAGATGAAGCTCCATCTGCCCAGAGGTATCAGTGTGGTCTGGCTTCTGTGCTGATCCTTTGTCCCCAGGTATCTTTTGCAGTTCAGCTCTGAGCCTCAGGAGCTCATGGAGGCATTTGCACACGATTTACTTTATTCACAGGGTGTAGTTCCTCCTCCCTGTGTTGCTGCCTTGCTGTGCTCCGAGGGGATTAGCTGGCTCATGGCATTGCTTTACAAAGCTTAAGACTGTCATTTCTGCAGAAAATGCAGAAGTGTTTTTAAAAAACCAGTATGACTAAATTTACCACTTCCTCTGGAACCAGAGTTGCTTCATACCCTGCTCGTTTCTCGGCTCGGGGTGGGGCTGAAAGGTGAGGGTGGAAGATCAGCTCTGGCAGCCACTGCTCTCCATCACAGAGCTGAATCCTTCTCTGGTCTCCTCGTGTCTCCCACCTTCTCCCCTGGCAGTCAGGCTTGCTTCTGCAATTTTCTTTCCCTTCTAGTCATAATGAGTGTTTCATTTCTCGCAGTCAGGGGATGTGGGGAGTGGTGTGGGAAGCAGGGAATGCTCACTGCAGCCTGCCTGTGACACTCTCCAAACAGAGAACGGCTGCTGCTCATCATCTGCACTGCCCCAGCCCCAGAGAAAACCCCACCAGAAGTGTCCCTGTGTCCCCAGGGTCTGGGCGCTGGGACGGTTCCTCTACAGCCTTTTTGAGGGCGTGACGTGCTGTGGGGGCAGGAGGATCTTCCCCCTTCAGAAACGGAAGAAAAGGCAAGTAAAGGGTTTGGGCAAACATGGACCAGGCAGGGCTGAGCCTCTGTGCCTGACCCCCACTGTGCCAGATTTTCCTTCTGTAGGCTGTTGAGCCCTTGGAGAGCCCCAGGCGGGGTTCAAAAGCAGTGGAGGCAGCTCATGGCACTCTAGCACGGGTTTGAGCAGGAGCAGCCTGGAGATGGGAGCAATGAGGAAAGGGAAGGGCACGTGAGGAGCAGGGCTCACACCGTCCTCTCCCTTCCTGTAGTAACGAACCCCCCAAAAAAGCTGACCCCCAGTTCATTCTCATCCCTGCCTGGGAGACATCTCAGGATCTCCCCGTGCCTGCAGGGATCACGGCAACACGCAAGAAATGAAACCTAGGAGCTAGGTGCTGCTCTCTCCGTGCCTCCTCACGTGGGGATCGATTCTGCAGCTCAGCCAACACCAGGTTCTTGTATCCCTGAATTCCAGGTTGATGTATCCCAACGCTGCAGCTGAGAAGAGCTCCTGCCCTCCCTGCAGGGCACCCAGCCTGCTGCTCTCCCAGCACCGCGACATCACTCCGAGAAGTGAGTGTATCCAGGCGGGAATGGGATAAAAACCAGTTTCTCTGAAGCAGGAGCTGATAAAAGCAGCGGGCTGGATCTCTGGTGCGTGGGGACACAGGCACGGTGACCGCAGCCAGCCTGGGACTGCATCCCGCCGTGCTCTGTGGGATGCAGGAACGAGCAGCAGCTGCTGCCGAGCACAGCCGGATCCGGCCTCCGCGGGGTCCTGCGGCTCTCCCCGGCCGTGGGAGGCGATGCCCGCGGACATCTCACCCCGCGTGGGCTCCAGGCGCGGCTGTTCCCCGCTGCGGGCCAGCACAGGCACCGGGGAGTCCCCATCCCTCCGAAACGCATCGGGGCTGAGCAGCGCGCTCCGGGGATCCCTTCCGTTCTCCTGGCTGTGCCCTTCCCTGGAGCACCCAGGGAGCGTTGCCCACGTCCCGGAGCATCCCGGGGCCGCTCCACGTGCGGCGGTGCCGGAGCGGCCCGGCCCGCAGGCACAGGGGCAGGGCGGCCGCAGCGCTGCTCTGCGCTCCCCCAACGCCCACGTAAGGAAGTGGTTGCATTTCTCGGAGAGGAAAAGGGAAGTCGGGCTGCCTCGGCGGGGCAGGCACGGCTCCAGCCGCTCGCTCCGGGCTCCGTTCGTGTCGACTGCCCAGAGTCCATGAACGAGCCCCGCCGCCCAGGAACCGAGCCCAGCCCGCGCTGCCCCGCAAGGTAAGGACGGGCTCCGTCACCCTGCCGGGACCCGCGGCTGTCACCGCTCACAGCCTGCCCCAGGGTTCGGGGGGGTCCCCCGGGGTGGGCTCAGGGGGGTGCGGGCAGCCCCCCTTGTCCCCTGCCAGTTTCGCTGTCGCGTCTCCGATGTTTTGGGGTTTTCTCCCAGCTTTGTCAGCAAGTTTGAGTTGTTTTTTATTTTATTTTCCCCTCTTGCCGGCGGTCTGACAGTTCGGAGGGGGGTTGGAAAGAGTCCTCCCTTGGGGGTCCCGTCGGGGTTGGTGCCGGCAGAGGCAGAGCTGCCGCAATCTCTCCTCTCCTCGGGAATCAGCCGCTTCCCGCTTTGCCCGGTGCGAGGAAGAGGAGGGTCAGAGCCCCACCCTGGGACGGGGGTGTCCCCTCGGGGCCGGGCTGGCTCATGGGGTAACCCCCACCCTGGGGTGTCCCCAACCCGGCTGGCAGGAGCACGGGGGGGTGACACCGTCAGCTGCCGCAGGGAGCACAGGGGCTCCCGGGGGTCTCTCTTGGGGTCTTGGTGGTGCAGGGGCCCACCACAGTGTCCGGGGGAGCTTCAAGGAGTCCCAGCTCCCAGAAGGATCCTCACTGGGTGCAATCCCTCCTCCCGCCACCCCGCCAGGCTCGTCAAAACCCAAACTCCAGCTCCTCTGGTGTGCGGCTTCCTCCCGGGACTGGGAGGAGCCCCCGGCTCTGCCAAGGTTTGGTTATCTCCCCCGAGGATGTTTCCCAACTGCTTGGACTGGCCGGGGAGATAACGGAGCTGCTCCAGCTCCCAATCCCGCCCTGTCTGGCCTTCGGAAAATTCCCATTTTCCTCCCTCAAGAGCCCCTGGGTTGTGGGGGGGATGTGAGCACACCTCCTCTGCTGCTCTTCCCAGCTGGGGAAGGGGCGGCCGAGCCCCCGTGGGTCCCTCCAGGGCGGGAGCAGGACTCAGCCAGCGGGGCACCAGCAGGGAGCTGGCTGGTTTCCACCTGGAAAAAGAAAAGGTATCGCTGTTTTCTCAGTGTCCAAGCCAGACAGCCCCTCGCTGTGTCCTGCCTCCTGTCCCTCCTCCAGGGAGCCCTTTCAGCCGGGTGCCCATTTCAGCCCGATCCTTTTTCACACATTTTCCCTCTCCTGATCTCTTGCAATGCCGACAGCAGCGTTCCTGTCGCTGATGATTTTGTCTGTCCCTCGTGGTGCTGCTCCACCCTCAGGGCTCGAGGGTGGCCGCGGCTTTGTTCCCTCCTTGGGACACCCTGTGCTGCATCCCAGGGGGGTCTGTGGGGCTGCAGAGGGCAGCTGCCTCCTCTTCCATGCCGTGTCCTTGCCCAGGCTCGTGTCCTGCTGGAATCAGCGCTGGAATTCCTCCACACGCAGAAGGCAGGGGATGGAGCTCCTCAGATTTTCTTTTCCCCGGCCCAGGGATGGAGCTTTGCTAAGAGGGATTTTTTATTATTATTTTTTTTTTTTTCTCCTTCCCCTGTAACGTTTTTTAACTGCCAAAGAAAACGGGACGTGTTCAGGGAGTTCCCAAAATAGCCGAGAGCAGGCTGTGAGTAATTCCCGTCTGCCACGCCCTGGCGAGGTGTTTCCCTCCATCCCTGCGCTCCCGCAGGGCCGAGGGGCTGTGACGCTGCCGCTCCGAGCCCTTCCCGGTCCTGTGGCACCTGGAGGGGCCTTTGGGGCCAACTGCTCCATCCCAGCACAGCTGGGGACCAGCGGGAATGGTGGGAATTCAGCCAGGAGAGGGATTAGCCCTGGGGGCTGAGCACGGATGGGATGGAAGTGCCTCCATGGGGCTTTGCCTTTTCCTAAATGCGAGGTGCGGAAGGAGTGAGCGGATCTGGGGGTTGGGGTGGAGAGAGGAGGTGCTGCCCGTGGTGGGACCCCAGGGGTGCACAAGGGGCTGCTGGCACCAGGGTCCCTGTGTGCCCAGCCAGCTCCTGCCCAGCAAATTCCAGCCAGCTGGAGCGGGGTGACAGCAGGGTTTAGAAGTTCCTGGAAATGGACAGTCTCTGAGCTTGGAAATCCTCAGGAAAACCCTCTCCCCGGCAGAGGAGAGACATGGCAGGCTGCAGCACAGGACTGATCCCAGAGGGGAGGGATCATTCTGTGGGGCTGGGAGCTGGGATCTCGTCGCTGCGGCTGCGGCAGCGTGTCCTGACAGCCTGGGGGTCTCTCCCTGTCCCCAGCCCCTGAGCCATGGCCTACCACAGCTTCCTGCTGGAGCCCATCAGCTGCCATGCCTGGAACAAGGACCGCACCCGTGAGTACACCCAGAGCACCCCGAAATTGCCCAGGACATCCCCAGGCACTGTCCGGGCTGAGCACCCATCCCCGGGCTGGGTTTGGGGAAGCAGATGCTGCCAGG
This sequence comes from Hirundo rustica, assembly GCF_015227805.2. Taxonomy (NCBI): domain Eukaryota; kingdom Metazoa; phylum Chordata; class Aves; order Passeriformes; family Hirundinidae; genus Hirundo; species Hirundo rustica. The sequence continues at coordinate 13,413,348 of NC_053464.1, forward strand.
GGCAGATTTGGGGGGCTGGGACAGCCCATTCCTGTGTCCCCCGGTGCCAGTGCCGGGACAGAGCCTGGCACAGAGGTGCCACCACTGCGTCCTGCCCCGAGGCAGCGGCAGGGAGGGATGGACACGGAGCAGAGCCGGGTGATTCCCGGCCGATGGCATTTCCCGACCGCGGCCCGGGGGATGTGGGAGAACAAAAAGCGCTTTCTGTGCTGCGGCCGGAGCGCCGGGCGGGCGGGGCGGAATGGGGCTGGGTTTGGGAACTGTGCAGCCGCAGCCGTCCTGCTCCATCCCATCCCGTCCTGCTCCATCCCATCCCGTCCTGCTCCATCCCATCCCGTCCCGTCCTGCTCCATCCCATCCCGTCCTGCTCCATCCCATCCCGTCCTGCTCCATCCCGTCCCGTCCTGCTCCATCCCCTCCCTCCAGCCCCACGGGACCACACCGTAGGGAAGGGAGGACACTGGGCTGTGGGGCACGGGGCTCTCCTTTCCCATAGGGACAGTCTGCAGCATCAAGGCAGTGCAGGACCAGGGCTGGGGGCTCGGTGGGGAGCTGGAGCCCAGGAAGGGGTGGGTGGGTGCTGCTTGTCCCTGCCTGTGACCCAGGGGAGGGCTTCGCCCCGGCCACTGTCGCCCCCAGAGATCGCCCTGTGCCCCAACAACCATGAGGTTCACATCTACCGCAAGGATGGGGCCAAGTGGAGCAAAGTCCACGAGCTGAAGGAGCACAACGGGCAGGTGACGGGTGAGTCCTGGCCGGCAGAGGGGACAGGGACACGGGTGGGGTGTGGGGCTGTCCCAGAGCTGCTCCCAGCCCTGCTCCTGGCGCTGGTGCCCAGCAGATCGGGGTTGTGCAGGGGTGGAGGAGAAGGGAGCGGGCTGTGTCCAGCTGAAGGCAGCCGGGGGTGGGAGAGTTGGAGAGGGATGGGAAGGAGGGATGGAGGGATAAGAAGGGACATGAAAATAGAATGAGATGGATTGGGATGATGTGGGATGGATGGGATGGGGTAGGGTGGATGGATGGATGATGGATATATAGGAGAGATGGGCCGGGATGGAAGAGAACAGTGTGGGAGGCATGGGAAGGGATGGGGTGGAATGAAACGGATGAGAGAGATGGGCTGGGACAGGTGGCCATGGAATGCTTCGAGGTGGGAGGGATGGGAAGGGACGGTGTGGGGCCAAGAGGAACCGTGGAGCACAGACCACCCGGAACAAGCCTCAAACATCCCCCAGGCCTGAGTGCCACCTCCCCGCTCCCATTCCTGTGCCTCCCCGGGCCACCACCATCCCCCTCTGCCTTCCAGGCATCGACTGGGCCCCTGAGAGCAACCGGCTGGTGACGTGCGGGACCGACCGCAACGCCTACGTGTGGACCCTCAAGGGCAACGTGTGGAAGCCCACCCTGGTCATCCTGCGCATCAACCGCGCCGCCCGCTGCGTCAAGTGGTCCCCCAAGGAGAACAAGTTTGCCGTGGGCAGCGGCTCCCGCCTCATCTCCATCTGCTACTTCGAGCAGGAGAACGACTGGTGAGGCTCCGGCACGGCCCCCGTGGGTCTGTCCTGATGGATGGATGGATGGATGGATGGATGGGGAAATAAGAGACTTTAGGAGGTAGAGGGGTGGACTCCCCATGCCCAAGCTGCTGTTGCAGCAGCTGCCCTGGTGGCCCAGGGCAGCTCCTGGGGCACTTGGAGGCCTGACCAACATCAGCCAGCTCCCCAAAATCCCAGGGGGGCTCTGGGCATGGTGATGCTGCCCCTCTGCTGCCACCCCCTCTCCACACAGGTGGGTTTGCAAGCACATCAAGAAGCCCATCCGCTCGACGGTGCTCAGCCTGGACTGGCACCCCAACAACGTCCTCCTGGCCGCTGGCTCCTGTGACTTCAAGTGCAGGTGAGGAGCAGGGCGTGGGTCACTGGGGGGCCTCATGCAGGGGGAGCCCCGAGGATGGGCTGGGGGTCAGGCTTCACCCTGAGTGCTGTTTGGAGCAGGGAATGGAGCACAGGGGAGATGCAGGGAGATCTGGGGCTCCTCCCAGGGATACAGCACCCACGGGAGGTAAGGGGGCACCCCGCAGGCTCTGCCGGGGAAACCGAGTCACACAATTGAGGCAAGGGGCAGGGATGAATGTGGCACGGGTCCCGCATCCAGGGACACATGGCAAGGTTCTCCCTCTCCCAGGATCTTCTCAGCCTACATCAAGGAGGTGGAGGAGCGGCCCAGCCCCACGCCCTGGGGCTCCAAGATGCCCTTTGGGGAGCTGATGTTCGAGTCCAGCAGCAGCTGTGGGTGGGTGCACAGCATCTGCTTCTCGGCCAGCGGCTCCCGCGTGGCCTGGGTGAGCCATGACAGCACCCTGTGCCTCGCCGACGCCGGCAAGAAGATGGCGTAAGCAGGGCTGGGGACGGGAGGGGGCTCGGGGGGACTGGGGGTGGCAACAGGGGTTGACCCCCAAATCAACACGGGGATGGAGATATCTGGGTTGGGTTGGGCCAAGGACAATCCCAGAGTGTCCCTGCACGTGGGTGGAAGGGAGGTGGAAAGAGCTGGGTTAGCCCTGGAGCATCTCTGAGCATCTGAGTATCCCCTGAGCACCTCAGTACTGGGGTGGGGGAGGTAGAGTGGTTCAGCCCCAGGAGCTGGGATAGCCCTGGAGCAGCCCTGACCATCCGTGGAGTATCCCTGGAGTATCTCTGACCATCCCTGCGTATCTCCTCAGCATTCCTGTACATGGGTGTGGGACATAGAGGGCTCAGCCCCAGGAGCTGGGACACCCCCGGAACATCCCCAGGTCACCGTGGGTGGAGGAGGTGCTGTGTCCCCTTGTGGGTTCCGCCCGTGTGACGAGCTGTGCCGGCCTCAGCGCGGAGGCTGAAGCTCAGCTCTTTGTTCGCACCTCGCAGCGTCGCCTCCCTGTGCACCGAGACCCTGCCGCTGCTGGCTGTCACCTTCATCACTGAGAACAGCCTGGTGGCCGCGGTGAGTCCGGGCGGGGGCACGGGGTGCCTGCTGTGCCTGGAGCCGGCCGGGGGGTGCTGAGCACGGCAGGATTGTTCCCCAGGGCCACGACTGCTGCCCGATGCTGTTCACCTACGAGGAGAGCCAGGGCTCCCTGACCTTCGGGGGGAAGCTGGACGTGCCCAAGCAGAGCTCCCAGCGCGGCCTCACCGCCCGCGAGCGCTTCCAGAACCTGGACAAGAAAGCGAGCTCGGACACGGCCAACGCCAGCCTGGACACCCTGCACAAGAACAGCATCAGGTGTGGGCTAGGGCGGGGAGGGGACAGGCTTGGGGTCACCTCAGGGGCTGCCTTGGGGGTGATGATCCCTGAGCACCCCCTGGGTGTGCTGCTATCCAGCCCTGGAGCATCCTGGGATATTTCCAGAACATTCCTGAGCATCCCTGCAAGTGGGAGGGAGAGACTGAGGCTCCAGCACCAGGAGCTGCGACAGCCTGGGGTATCCCTGAGCTTCCCAGGGTATTCCCAAGCATCCCTGGGTATCCCCAGAGCATCATTGCATGTGGGAAGGGGAGACAGAGAGGTCTAGTCCCAAAAGCTGGGATGGTCCTGGAGCATTTTTGGAGCATCCCTGTCTATCCCCAGTGCCTTCTTGCACTGGTGGGGGGAGATGAAGGGGTCCAGCCCCACTCCCACCCCTGGCTGCCAGGCAGCTCCAAGGGCTCAGCACAGGTGCTGATTCCTGCTCCCTCCTTGCACCCACAGCCAGATCTCAGTGCTGACGGGCGGGAAGGACAAGTGCTCCCAGTTCTGCACCACGGGGATGGACGGGGGCATGAGCATCTGGGATGTCAAGGTAAGGAATCCACGTGGACCCCTCAGGCTGGGAGTACCCAGCGCTGAACCATCTTCCCTCCACTTCCTCCCTTTCAGTTCCCCAGTTCCTTCTTCCAGTTTCTTTGGGAAGCAACGAGCTGATGAACGCCCTCCTGTTTCCTTTCAGAGCCTGGAGTCGGCGCTGAAGGATCTCAAGATCAAATGAAGGAGCCATTAGGAAGGGCATCCCGGCTTCCAGCTGCCCCTGCTCTGCCGCCTGCCTGCTGCCCTCTGCCACCCCCTGTGCCACACAACCCGGCCACGATGCCACCAGTGCCTGTCCCCGCTGCCAGCCAGCCCTGGTGGCTGTTTCCAGACAAAGAAAACCATTTTTCTTACTATTTTTGTTACCATCCTTCCCGATGCTGGTCATACATTGCTTGGAGAAATAGCAAATAAAGGATTTTCCTGGATAAATCAAAATGGTTTTTTTTTCACTTTTTTAGAACAAGTTCAGTTCAAACACAGGTGTGGACAGGGCAGATCATGGTGCTCACCACAGGGAATGTCCCTTCCCTGCTTCAGCACCATTTCAAAACAGGGCTGGTGTTAGGGAAAAGGGAGGGCAGGGAGCACAGGTTTCCCATTCTCTGAATTCCCCGGTAAAGTCCTGTCAGGTGGGCAATTCCCAAACCTGGAGCCAGCTCAGAGACCTTGGCCTGCCCAACGAATCCTGTGCCTTTCCAGCCTCTAATCTCGGGAGCAGATCGGTCCCAACACCGCCCACGGCCTGGGAAGGGAGCACAGGCTGGCAGAGGGATGGTGACATTTGAGTTCTGCTCCAGCCCTGTTAGTGGGAGGTGTTACTCAGAGATTTTTCCATGTGTTCACAAGCCTCAGCCCTTTCCCCCTGTGGCTCTTACCCGGCTCTATCCCAGGCATCAGCCCAAAAACTCCCTCTGTCCTGCCCCAGGCAGCGCCCTGTGCTCCAAGGATCACCCAAACCTCCCGAGTCAGGCTGTCCCCACATCAGTTCCTCCCCCTCGGAGGTGACAGCGCAGGCACCTCTCCCGGCAGCACTTGCTCATCTTCCACAGCTCCTTGAGGATATTTCCTATCCCAAACCTTGGCTTTGAGCCAGCAGCTCAAGGTGACATTCCCTGGGCACAGTCCTGTGTCACACCCTGCTGCCCCAGCCCCTGCAGCCAGGTGTGGCCGGGGTGACACGGAACAAATTCCATTTGTCACCTTTCATCTCCACAGCTGCAACCCCTCTCCCAGTGACTCCCAGTGCTCCGAGCCCTGAGGCTGGATCTCCTCCAGCCTTCAGGAAGTGAGTTTGGGAAGCACTGGTGTCCCTGGCCAGGCTGGCAGCAGGAGTGCCAGACCCCCTGGGACACAGCAGGCTGGAGCATCTCCTCCCCGGAGCCATCTGAGGAGGTGACGGTGCGGTGACTGCCCTTCTGACAGGGGACTAGGCCAGACAGGGGCCTGAGGGGAATTGTTTCCTCCACCGTGGTAAACAGATTGTGCAAGACATCCATCAGAATCGGCAGGAAAAGCTTTTTCCCTCCAGGCTGTGTGAGCTGTCGGAGCTCCCGAACTCCACACCACAACCAGGAGCCCCCAGCTGCAGCTGAGCCTCCCGCAGGACCCCCCCAGCTGTGCCCTTCACACACACACACACGAGGCCACAGCAGTTCTGATAACTTACAGTTTAATCAGCCAAATATACAAGTTCTCTTGGTGGTTTTTAAACTTGATCAAGTTTTTTTTGTTTGGTTTTTTTTTTTTTTCTCCCATCTGGATCTGACACAATAAATGTTGTTTTTCTCCTTTAAACAAAGGATGATGTGGTTAAAAACTGGCACTATCCCTAATAAGGAGGAGAAAAAGAAAATGAAGAGGAGGGAAAAGGGGAGACTGGCTGCAAGAAAGGAGGGATGAATCCGGGAAGGAACGGCACTCCAGATGTCCATGAAGTCAGGCTCCCAGCTTATACTGCAACGCCCTGCAGCAAAAATTTGATGGGCTCTTTGCCAACTGGATTCCTCAGATACATTATCCTTTGGGATTTCACACCAAATCAGCTCCCCACCCCATGCCCCACCCCAAAACGACCCCACAATCTATTTTCTTGCCATCTAGTATTTGAAGCACCTCCCCTCCCACACAGCTCCCTCCCACCCTGCCCCCCTCCCACCGTCTACGAGTTCTTGATCCTAAAAACAGCAAAAACATTCATGTTTCCCAACTGTTACAGGGAATTGCTGTCCAGCACGGCTCTGCACTGCAGAGAGCAGCTGCCCCTAACCCCAAATGGAAATCTGTGCCAGGATGAGGACAAACACATCGTCAGTGTCTCTTGGAGGTGGAGGTGAGGTCGATGCTGCAGGACGCCCTGCGTGGCGACACGGCAGAGCTCCCAGCAGGACCAGGCACAGTTCCCTGGTGGTTCCTCCTCTTGCGTGGCCTGTGCTTACTTGTTAAGGGATAGTGACTGCAGTCTTTTGCCTGCCATGGCCGCTTCGTCTTTTGCTGGGGAGGAAAACAACAGTTCCATCACTTCATGGTGCACAGCAGGGACTGGGGGTGGATTGGCAGCCCCGGGGATCAGAATCCACCAGCTGGGAAATGGAAAAAATCCCACCCTTCCCACCAATTTCTTAGAGGTAAGAGAATATTGTATACAACTCCTCTTGTATGTTCCCTTCCATCCCAGGCCTCTTTCCAGGTGTCCACAAATCACCCTGATGCCCAAATTTCTCTGCGGAAGCCACCAAGGAGCCGTGTTCAGACTTCTGGCTCACACCCCCCAGGGAAAGGCCAGGAAGGGAAGGAGAGCTGTGAACTCCCTGGGCAGTTCAGATCCCCACATGCAGAGCAGATAAATCACCCAGCCCAAGGAGCCTGCTAAATCCCCAAACTGGAGCCAGCACTGCCTGGGAGGCAGGGGACAAGATGGATATCAAGGACAATTCCCTTCTCCCTTTCTCTGCTCCAGTGCAAGAACTTTATGAGAGGGAAACAGCTGAGCCTGGCTTTGCTGAGGGGAGCTGACGAGGGATGTGTGCCTCTTGGCACTGCAGACACAGCATGGAGAGGTAGGAGAAAATGATTAAGGATTCTCTAACCTTTTCTTTCTTCTTCTTTCTTCCTGGCAGCCTCTTCCCTTTGCTTCCGAATGATGGCTAATCGGGCAAGGTCTGCCTTGGCTTGCTCTGTTTTCCCAGCTAGGTGCATTTTCATGTATCTCTCTTTTGCCTTTTGCTTCTCTATTTCCTCTCTGCCCAAAGGAAACACACCAGTCACCAGAGTATCCAGGCAAGCCCATGGGAACAGGCAGAGTGGGGCTTTCCAACCATGAAAAACCCAAAAACTGCGGGTCCTTCACCCGTTTGCAAGCACAGTTTCTGTCTAGGGTTTGAAGAGGGTGAGGTGAGGGATTATGTCTACCTTCCTTCAGCTAAGTAAGGACAGGGACACACAAGGATGTCAAACAAAATTAGCCCCACACCACAAGAACTCTGACATGTTTTTCTCAGCCTTACCCTCAAAGCTGTCCTTCTGCTGAAGCAATCTATCCCAAATAAAAAAGATTAAACCTTCCATTCCAAACCTCACCTTTGTTAATTGAAAACAGAAGATTAAACCTTGATTTTCAGGTTATTCATCTGCCCAGATAAAAATTTCAGTACAGTATCTGGAATCTGGGAAACTGCTACCTGTCACCAGGGCACCTTCTGCAGAGGGATTAAAGTGGATCCAAGGTGACATCTGGTTAATGGATTTCTGTTCAGATTTTTGGCATAAAACTTCAGGAAAGGAATGGCCTAAATCCCTTTCACAGCAGTATAAATATATATATATAGATATAAAAAATATATTTCAGGGTTTCAGTTACATCTGATTTTTGGCATAAAACCTTAGGAAAGGAAATGCCTAAATCCCTTTCTCTCAGAGCACCAGGGCAGGCTGCCTGGCTCCAGGACAGCCACAGCTGCTCCCAGAGGACAAACAACTCCTGTGAACTTTCTAAGGAACCACATTTTGAAGCACATTGAGCCCAGTTTGCTGCTGCTCAGCTCCTGCTTTAGGCAGCAACACACTTTTAAGAGCCCCCCTGAAACACTGACAAAGGGCAGGGGAAACCTCCCTGCATCCAGCTGCTGGCAGCAGCAAGGCTGAAATTCCAGGGGTGCAGCAGGGAACACTCACCAAGGCTGAAATTCCAGGGGTGCAGCAGGGAACACTCACCAAGGCTGAAATTCCAGGGGTGCAGCAGGGAACACTCACCAAGGCTGAAATTCCAGGGGTGCAGCAGGGAACACTCACCTCTCTCGTCGTGAGAGCTCCTTGGGTCCATCCAGGTCCAGCTGAGTGACTTTTTTGGTTGTCTGAATGACACGGTTTGGGTTCTCTATGTCTATCAACCCCTCCACTCCTTTGCGCTTTTGCTGCGGGTCAAGAACAAGAGGGAGGTTGACGAGCTCTCACACCCAAACACTCTGCAAAGCACCCCAAAAACACAAGGCAAGGTTTTACTGGCTAGCAGTAAAACCATTTATGAATCGAGGCACCTTCAGGTGTTTTTTTTTTAAAAATCTTGTTGCCTTTGTATTCCATTTGTGAATATTCACAAGTTTTCATTCTGGAGGGCAAAATACTGTCAAGTGACTGGTTTTTTTGGCTTCTAGAAATAGTCCTATAAAATAGTCCTATAAAAACTCTAGGTAGCTCTGCTCAGAACCCAGAGTGTGCATCTTCCCCCCAGCCCAAGTATTAGGTGCATTAAGTGCCCTGAGAATGCAGTACCTGATAATCCTCATCATCTTCATCACTCTCATCTGAATCTAAAGATTTCTTCTCCTTTTTAGGGTCCCCTGTTGCTCCTTCGCCTCCTTCTTCTTGCTCCTCCTCTTCCTACAAAATCAGAGAAAATGTATGTCACTAAAAAATCCCAAAGCCAGCTCTTAAATGGGATTTTGGGAGGGATGAGAGACAGCTCTGAGCACTGCTGTTCCTGACAGGCCCCATCAAAAAACTCCCATCACCTCCAAACAACTCTGCTGTTCCCTCTAACAGGAAAATGACTGTAAAAACCCACTGGCACTTTATTTTCCCCAAATGAAAGCTCTTCAGAAGAATTTCGGCCTGGGTTTCCAGTGCACACTACCTCAGAGACTGGAAACTACATAGATGCAGCTTAGAGCTGGGTCCCATCCTGAGTGTGGATAAATAAAAACACCTAGAGGTGAAAATCGACAACCATCAACCAGAACATTATTATCCAAGGAATTACAACCCTTTAACACAGCTTCCACTAGTCAGAAGCCTGGGAATTAATTTCTGAATCATAAGAAGAACCAGTATGGGTGTGAACAGCTTGTTTTACCCTAATAACATCTCTCATCAAGCAACCAGCAAAGTGGACGAGCAAGGAACAGTAAGAAGAGAAATTTTGTTAATTGTGGGTGGTTCTTTTTAAGCTTCCTTAATAAATCTGTGTTAGATGTAACCATCGCTCTGTGATATGGATCATGACAAAAGATAAATCCTTCTCAAAGAGGAGTTCTCTGGTGTGCTGTGAAACAAGACACACATTTCAAGTGGGTCCTGCTTTTCTGTTCCATTTCCAGTCAGTATTTTTATTAACAACATGGAAGCAGAGAACACTTACACAGTTTGTGAATGACATCACACTGGTAGGAGTTGGAATTATTTTGGAAAACAGGAAGAGACTCGTAAGTGGTTTCAGAATTTGGAAATATGGCACGAAACCAAGAAGGTGGAATCAGAAACTAACCAAGAGGAGTCACACTTTGGAAGAAGAAATCCAACACAAAGCTGGAATATGTGGTTAAGCAGCAAACCAAACAATCATCCTGAGTTCCAGCTGGACAAAACATTAAAAAGGACTCAACACTATGGCTCAGAGCTGCTTGAGAGTCATCTCAGAGGTATTCACCAAGATTTCCTACACAGGCTGTAATCATCCTCCTGTGGTCAGTGCTGTGAGGCCTCTGTTGGAATTGTGTATTTGGGCTGAGGCAGCACTTTCAGAAAGTCACAGAAAAAATACTGGAGTGTCACCAGAGCTGTGATAAGTTGGAAATAAAGAGAGCAGGAGCCTCAAAAAGCAGCCAATGCTTTTATGACAGCAGCCAGGTCATGGTGGAAGTGGGGGGAGCTGTTACAGTCCAGTGCTGGGGCACAGAAACACCCACAAGAGGCCCCACACCAGAAAACTCTGTTATCTCTCCCTAGTCAGGGAAACAAGAAAATCATGTGTCCAGGAAGAAGTCAGAGGAGTTTGGTCCAAAAATCTACAATGGAAAGAGGGCAAGTACAGTAATTTCAACATATAATAACATGATGTGGCCCTTGTTCTCCAAAGCCAAGCTGCAGAACAAATGAGCTGACACTGGAGACTGGAATGATGAAATATGGGGAGAAGAGATCTCCAGAGCTGCTGTAATCAGCTCCCCCATCCTTTAACCTTCAAATGCTGCGCTGGGTGGTGTCCCAGGCCTCAGGAACCAGACTGGGTGACACCCTGGAGTCTCCCCAGCTGGAGATATTCGGGATCCATTCTGTGATCACTGCTGGAATGATCTGCAGCACTTGGCCAAGCTGCCATTGCTCCTGAACAGCGAATAACCAGGCTGGATAAGGCAGGAATTAGGACAGAAAGCACACAAAGGAGCAAACACATACCCTTGCCTTTTGCTTTTCTGCTTGGAGCTGGGCATCAATCTCCTCAGGACTCGTGTACTGCCTTGCTCGGCCTTTGTGGCCTCCTTTTCTACCTGCACAAAATAATAAAAGTAACAAATGGTTTAGTGGTAACCTCCAGAAAGGTCTGCTCCTCCTGCAGCACTCTCCGAATTTGAGGTGTGGATAGGACAAACCAAAACAGCTCCTGTGACAGACCCTGAACAACAAAACCCCCCCACTGGACGTGGTGAAATGCTCCAAGATTTTTAGGTGAGATGCTCAGAGAACTGGGATTATTGGTATCACCCTGCCCTGCCTGTGCTCGTGGCCTCTCCAATTCCCTTCCCAGGCTGGCAAGGGATGCTCAGCCCCACTGCAGATCCCAGTTTCCTGCACAGGAGGTGTTCCTGTGGTTACAACCAACATTGACAAGCTTGGCTCCTTAACCCCTCCCACTGCACCAGGAGAAAATAGGAAGCTAATTGGACAAAAGCTTTGGGAATTACAATGTGAGCTGAGGAAGTACTAAAAAGAGCCTCCTTGTTTTACTGCTTTATGAGGGAAAATACAAACAAGCTCTAGGAAGCAAGAAAGGGAGTCACTGTGGCTGGCACTGCCCCAAGTTCCAAATTATGTTATTAAAGAACTGCTGAAGCCATGAGTGCTCCCTTCAAGCCACTGCTCTGGTTATGTTCTTCCAGCCCAAAGAACTGGGAAGCAAGTTGGATAGAGCCAATGCACAGCCTCGAGTGAGGGAGACTGGCAAAAAGCAAACAACTCTGGCAAGGCAGCTCTCTGCCACTGCAGGAGTGCTGGAAGTCCCATGGAAGGAGCAGGAAACACTGATGAGGGATGATCCCTCCCTCCCTGGCACTGTGTGGGATCCATGGGACATCTCTGCTCTCTCACTGTGTGCTGTTGGACTGGGAGGCACTGGGAGCCTTAGAGACCCAATGTTTTCTGACCAATTCACCTGGCTCAGCACAGCCAGACTCTCACAATGCCTTAGTTCTGTCCCAAAACCCCGCTGTGAAGCTTTACAGAAACTCCCAAGATATTTTTCTGAAAGAAATGGGGAAATGCAGAGACCAAATTCTTCTCCCTGGATTCAGCTGGGGAAGCTCATGGGCTCTCAAACCCTAACACAACCAAAAGCTTTGGTGCAGCCAGGCAGGTGTTTGTCTGTTTGTCCGTTCCCAGCCATCCCACATGGGAACACCGACACCCCCTGGAAGGAGATCTGCCATGGGAATGCTCCTGGGGAGACATCACCTCACTGCCCAGCACATGACATCACCCCAAAGGGAACAACGGTGACATCTGTGACACACCAACCCCTAAATAACCAAACTCTGCTCCCAGCCTGGCCAGGGCCATGATCCTCTCCCAGCTGCTCCAGAATTCCACACTGGGCTCACGACCAAGGAACACAAACCACTCATTACTGCAAATAAACAGTGGTGATAAGCGGGAGAAGCTACTAAAGAGAAATTATTTTACATTAAAAGCCTAAAAAAGAAGCAAATGGAAGAATGAAGCCCATGGGAGCTCAGCACAGTGCAGGGACGGGGCTCTGCTCCCATAGGGAGATCAAACCTCACATCAGACACGGGGAGCTGCTCTGACACCTGCCCCTGACCAGCTCTGTGCCTCAGTTTTTCCATCTGAAAACAGGGATAATGCTTCTCTTCCACCTCTGTGAAGCACTTTTAAAACAAAATCGCCTGCAGATTTCACCTGCAGCAAATCCCAGTGATGCCCAGGCAGGCCCACATTCAAACACATCTGTCTTCAGCTTTAAACAGTCTAATTAAGGAATTTACATGAAAGGGAGGGGAATGGAATGATACTGACGTAATCTCTACTTTTTAAAATCAAAGTATCAGGGGAAAGAAAAAAAGAAATTAATCAGAAATAATCCTGTAAAAAATTATTAGTAGCTGGCTAATGCCCCTCTATTTTATACTAAGTGCCAAAATCCACTCTTCTGCCAACAATCGAACAACTCCCACTGACTTGAGGGGAAAACAAGCAAAGACCCCTCTTCTTCCAAAAAGGTTTGAGTCAGATATCTAAATCTGTACAATGAAATAAAGAGCAGGAAATCCTGAAGTTACACGGCACTTAAATACGAAAAATGGGGTTATAACCCACCACGGTTCTTCGCCTTCACAAAAACCACGTGAAAGCTTCAGCCCCATCTCCTATCACTGTGCAAATGGACCCAAAATGAAGTGCTTAAATAAAATCTAAGCAAGGAATCAGTTTGGTGCTAAAGGCTGGAAAACGCTGATGAAATAAAGCAGAGCCAACTGCAGGGAAGAGGAATGAGGAGGGCTGGTTTTTAACGTATGTGACCGGGGTTTGCAAGAGCCAATTATGCAGATGGTGCATGTGGAGAAGGTTCTGGGTGGATCCTGCTGAGCCGCGACAGCCCGGCAGTGCCTCATCCCCGCTCCTGAATCACACCAGGAGCAAGTCGATACCCGCTCCGGAACACCCAAAACGCGGCGCTGCCGGAGCCACATCAAAGGAGCCGCGTTTGGAGCCCCTGAACCCCCCCGGGGCCGGACCCCCCCTCCGCGGCCGCTGGGACCCCCCGAGATCCGGCCGGGATGGTCTCCAGGCCCCGCTGGGGCTGCACCCACCTCCCCGGGGCTCCGTGAGCCCCACGCCCCTTCCCAGAGGAGCCGGCCCCGGTTCCCGTTCCAGCGGGAGCACATGGAGCCCAGCGCGGCCCCACGGGAGGCCCGGACACCCCAGGGCGCTTTGGGGGGCACAGAACGGCCCGCGGCTCTGTGAGGGGCAGGGGGAACGCGCCGTCTTCTGGGGGCGAGGCACCCCCGGAGCCCCCGAGAACGGGGCGGGGGGAAAAGAGAACCCGAGACCCCCCCCCGAGCCCAAACCCAGCCGCGGGGGCAGCGCGGGGACCGCCGTCCGCCGCCGGCAAGGGGGAAAGGGACCCCCGCAGGCTCCCCCAAGGCCGGGGAGCGCGGACCCGCCGCGGCATCTTTTCAGCCGGGGGCGAACACGAGCCCTGCCCGCGCCGGGCCCGGGGCGCCCCACACACCCCCTCAGCCCCCTCCTCTCTGTCCCCCGTGTCCCCCCGCCGCCGTTCCCCGCGGGGGGACCCTCAGCCCGGCCCGGCCCCCACCACCTTTCGGCATCGCGGCGATGGCGGCGCGGCCCCCCCGGCCCGAGCGGCGCCCGGAACCGGAACCGGAACCGCCCCCAGCGCAGGCCCCGCGCCGGGCTGCCCTCAGCGCCGCCGCTCCCGCCGCCCGCGCCGCCCCTCCCGCTGCTCCGCACGGGCCGCGGCGAGCGCGGCCGGTTCTCCCCCGGTGCTTTCTCTGCTCTCTCGGGGCGGCGGAGCGGGCGGCGGGGAGCGTTTTGCTCAGGCAGCGCGCAGGGCAGCGCAAGGGGTGGGCCCAGGGGCGGTGCGGCGGAGAGCGGCCCGCGGGTGACGGCGGCGGCGCGACGGGAGCGGGCGGTGAGCGGGAGCGGGAGTGGGATCGGGATCAGGGCCGGGATAAGAGTAGGACCGGGAAAAGGGCAGGACCGGGATCGGGATCAGGACAGGAATCGGAACCAGCACTGGAATCGGAACCAGGACTCGCGGCCTCCCCTCACCCCGCCAGCGCCGGGTTCCGCTGTGGGGCTGTCGGGGCCGGGCCGGGCGGCCTCTGTGTCACCGGGCTCAGACCGGAGTTGTCACCTCGGAGAAGGAGTGGCTGCAGCTCTTTGCTGAGGAGAAAAACTGGCTTATCGTGCAGCAGTCGCAGAGCTTTCACCTCTTTGATGAGCTCCGTAAAGCTCATTTTTATCCTTGCAGTGGAAAACGGGAAGGGGGCACAGAAACCTTAGAAGTATACCTGACAGCTGTTTTCCTTTAGTTTTTCCCAGTGGTTCTGAGGGAGTGTTGGCAGTTCCCCTCGCCTTTTGGCCCTCTCGTTCCCGAGGCAATGCCCAAAGTGAAGAGGAGCAGGAAGCCTCCCCCGGATGGCTGGGAGCTGATCGAGCCCACGCTGGATGAGCTGGATCAGAAGATGAGAGAAGGTGAGTGCGTGTTCTTAGGGATGGGACCCCAAAACAAACTCACAAGAGCTGCTTCATGAATACAGGTTGACCTTTTTTGTGTCTGTGCCTCCAGCGGTGCTGCAGGTTGATCCTGGCCCCTGCTGGTCCCTAATTTTGGGGTTATGGAGCACAGAGCTTTGGTTACAGCTGATTTAGGGATGAAGCTCATAGGTGTGTGGAGGAACTGGTAGTTCTTCTCAATGTTGCTGTGGGCATGAAGTCACCCCTGATCCCAGTGTGGGTCATATCATCCCATTACCACTGGTTCTGTATCCTAAAGGAGCTGTTCCAGGTCAGGTCCCTCTCATTTGAGTCTCCTCCCATTAAACTCAGTCTTACCCCTATCACATATTAAAGTTATGAATGTTCTTGGAAGAGTTCATTGCAAAGTGATTGAGGGAAGCACTTGGTCACCGGGTGTTTGTGTTCCCTCCCAGCGGAGACGGAGCCGCACGAAGGGAAGAGGAAAGTGGAGTCCCTCTGGCCCATCTTCAGGATCCACCACCAGAAAACACGTTACATCTTTGATCTCTTCTACAAGAGGAAAGCAATCAGCAGAGGTGAGGAGGGCAGGGGAAAACTGGAGTGAGTGAGGTGTGCACCTGTGGATGCCACTGAACTGGGAGTCGGTGGGATCAGGTTTTTGGGGAAGGAGGGATGGCTTGGCAGCTGCCTGGCTTTCCCTGCTGGTTACTACAGCTGGTAACTCCTGATAGTGAGACTTGTGACTGTTGTCTGCTCCTCCCCAGAGCTCTATGAGTACTGCATCAAGGAGGGCTACGCTGACAAAAACCTGATTGCCAAGTGGAAGAAGCAGGGCTATGAGAACCTCTGCTGCCTGCGCTGCATCCAGACTCGGGACACCAACTTTGGGACCAACTGCATCTGCAGGGTCCCCAAAAGCAAGCTGGAAGTGGTGAGTCTCCAGCTTGTTCCTCTGTTCTGCAGTAGCTGTTCTGACTCCTGCCGGCTCAGGGACAGCAGTGGGGGTAGTGCTGTTCTTCCTGGTAATTTCTTCTGCCTTTGTTGGTAAAATTGGTGTCCAGTTGGTGCTAAAGTTAGTCAGCTTTGGCATTCATTTAAGGTTGTTAAAAGTATGGGAAATAACACCAAACTGTGGAAACCCTTCCCACCCACAGCCATTCCCTGCTGCTGTGGCTTGGCTGTAACACCCTCATGTTTATTTTTCAGGGCAGAATCATTGAGTGCACTCACTGTGGATGCAGAGGCTGCTCTGGGTGAAGCCTTTTGCCATCAGACTTGTTTTTTGAACTCTGAGGGACATCTTCCTCCTCCTCCTCAATGGACTATGAGTGCAATTACAGCCATTTTCTGTGATGGGATATTTCTGTAATATAATTAAAGCAGCAGCATGATCACCTGGATCGTGCATAAATGCGGGGTACTTTGGAGTAGGGTTTTGTGTAGCCATTTATTTTAAAATAAAGCTTGCCTTCCTGAGAATGCTGGTGAATTCCTGTGCCCCTCTTCTCCTGTTGGATGTGTTCTGGGTGCTTGAAGGTTGCTCTGCACCTTGTGAGCTGCTCTGGGATTTTTTCCCAGCTAAGTCCATTTAAAAGGCTATGTAGAAAGGAAATACAATTCCCAAATGTCCAGTCTGAGTTCTTCCCTGATCACATGCAGATAGAAGCTGCATTTCACTGGAATTCTCTGCTGAGGTTTGTAACCTGGAATTAATGCACAGATCCCTTCAGGAATGCCAGCAGTCTAGAGACTTAGAAATCACATGTGAAGTGACAGGACACAGACAAAACCAGCACTGGGCTAAACCCCTGTTAAATGTGATTTTGCTTCTTCCTTGTTTTGACCAGGGTTTGCTGAACTACAGCCCATCCAATCCTCAGCAGTTGAAGGAAATTCACTGAAAATATATTTGCTCCTCCTTAAAACAAAAGGAAATATTTTATTATGTAACTATTGCAAGAACTGGGGGTTGGGGATACACAAAGCAGCTTTACTATAAGCCAGTTTAAAGACACAAGTCATGCATCTTTCTTGTGCTGGAAGAACTTGAAACTTCAGGATCCTGCTCCCTTTTCCTGCACAGCCTGTGCCTCGCTGTCCTGCCCCCCAGGCTTTGCTGTCCTGTACTTGGCCCAGGGGTGGGGGGTCTCCTCTCCAGCCATAACTTTTAACCACCGGAAGTAGTAGCCACGGAAACCATCAATCTTCTCCAGGTATGGGTTTTTGTACTTATACTGCAAAGAGAAAACCAACAGAACAGGTTTCTATTAGGTGAGAGCTCACTTCAGCACCAGTCTGCAGGAGCTAGCAAAGATGCTGCCAAAGAAACAGCGATCAAGAAATCGTCAGCCAGACCAGACAAAGCCAAAGGACACTCAGGCAGACATTAAATCATCATTTTTATGGTTCCCCTCCCTTGTTGGTGTCCTTTGTGATGCCTTCACAGCCTGCCAGTCCTGGCTCCTTACCCTGTCAAATTTGGGAGGGTACCGTGCTGCGAACTCCAGCTGCCGGATGATCACTTCATTGGGAGGCACCTGGTTATTCCTCATGTCCCGCAGGATCTCCGTGAGGTAACTGTAATCCAGCTGCCTCACAGCACCAGCAATGAGGCTGCTGTAGATGTACTTGTTGGGAGTAATTCCAGACCTCTGGAAAGAGCAAATGCTACAGTTAAGTAAGTCCTGACTAGTGCAGGACTTGCAGAAGGAAAAGGCAGAGGCACTTTTTACACAAGGAGCACAGCTCATCACAGGATGTGTGAAGCAGCTTGTGCAGTGCCAGCACAAGGTAAGACAGACCACCTGAGCTCCAGCTACTCTGGAGCTGCATGTTCTTGGGAAGGAAACAAAACCACTCGCCACAAAAACCTCAGCAGTTCTTTTAAAAGCATTAAAATTTCACTTTGCCTGTTCCTGCAGCTCAGACCCCAAGCAACAGATTTTTCTTTAATTACCTTCAAATCCGAGAGCAGCTGCAGTCCATCCTGCTGTTTCTGGCAGGCAATTGCCAAGTTACAAAATGTCTGGAGGTTAGGTGACAGTCCCCTCTTCACCAGAGCTGGCAGCACACTCTGCAAGATACAAGCATTGTCACTTCCCAAAAATTCTCACTGTACCTTTCCAGACAGGGAGCTGGACATGTTAGAATAGAATCCATAGACATTTAGAAATGAACCCAAGCACCACCTTGTGGGAAATGGTGTGAGACCTGTTTCTGTTGTGGACAGAGAAATGGGTGTCAGCAAACAAGAGGCCTGAGACAAGGAGGTGGTGATGGGGCTGGTCCTGAGGTTTTTCTCTCACCTTTGCTCCCTCCAGGTCTCCCTGTTTACTTCTCTTCCTCATTAAAGTGTTGAAGAAAGTCACATCTACTTTTACTTTATGATCATCCAGCAGTGCCAGCAAAGAGGTCTCTGAGGGGCTTTGGGGTTCCACCAGCTCAGCCAGTAACGTGAACGTTTTAATGTTGGGCTCTGCATTGTCCTCTTTCATTTTGTTCAAGAATCCCTCCACATCCCCCATCAGAGCCAGTCTGTGGGATGGTGTGGCCACTGTCCCCAGGGAAACCACGGCCGTGTCAGCCATCCTGGAATCCAACAAGTTGGGCAGTTTGCAGAAAGGCAGCTTCTGGCTTTGGTGTGGCTGTTCCACCTCACTCTGGGCTCTCCTCATCAAGGCCCCAGTCCTGCTGTCAGCAACACTGGGGCTGTCAGGAGCAGCTGGTTCTGCTTCAACCCGAGCCACATCTTTATTTTGTTGCTGGATCTGTTCCTCAGGCTGCACCGAACTCTCCTGAAATAATTGCTTTTCCATAGCTTCCACATCCAGCTGGACAGCAGCACTCTCTGATCCCTTCTTCCTCTGATTTTTCACCTTTTCCTTCTGCCTGCCAGGTGGCAGCTTTAGCTGAGGTGAATGCTCAGGGGGACTGAGCAGGACTTTAGAGGCCACAGAGGGATTGCCGATCCCACAGTCCCTGGCTGCGCGCAGCATCAGGTTGTAGGTGTGGCTGTCAGCCTTTATTCCCAGTTTATTCATTTGTTGCCAAACCTGAAGAGGGGAAGATGGATATTAAATAACAGGAGCATCTCTAGCAGCCTGTAAGTACATCTGTTAATAGGATCTGTGTGAGAAGGAGTGAATTTACAGCGTGACAAGGACAGTGACCTTGAGCTGAAGAGCCCTGTGAGATGATCCAGGGATATTTAGCAGCGTCTGACATGTCCTGAGCAAAGCCTGGTTTTCAGAACTTGTGCTAGGAGGAGCTGAACTCCTCCCATTTCACCACCCCACTGCTTTCCATGTGTTCAGGTGATGAGTTACAACACAGCAGCACTTTCCCCCCTCTCAGAACACGAGGACAAACCTGCAAGGCAAATCGGAAGCCATTTTCGCTGTCTTTTATGCAGCTCATGAGAAGGAAGCTGAAGGTCTCAGCTGTGAGGACATGGCCCTTCTGCACGATTTCCTGAAAAGAGCAGAGAGAGCATTAAACTTCTCGGTTACCCCTTGTGGTGAAGCTCAAATACCACTGCCATCTTCTGGGGATACATGTAACAAGTTTTGGACACACTCAGTTTTAAAGCCAAAGCTGCCTCTTTTTAGGTAATTAAGCCTAGAGTTTGGTACATAAATTTCACTGTATGACAATAACGATCAACGAAATATAAACACATGATCTGTAATTATCTCTGCTAGAAATGAAATTAAATGCAGCATGACAGCTTCCAGGAGCTTTAACCAAAGCACAGAATAGGAGAAAAAGCATCCTATTTACCTTGAGAACATCCAAGCACATCCTGAGGTCTGAGCAGAGGGCACAGACCTTCAGCAGGGCGTGGTAGGTGATGAGGTTCAGCTCCTCGTTTTTGCTCTGCAGCTGCTGCCGCAGTTTCAGGGCGCTCTGCAGCCCCGAGTCCTTCCAGGGAGACTCAGCACAGGCATTGAACAGGGCTGTGTAAGTGGCCTCTGTGGGGATCAACCCTCGTTTCTTCATCTAAAGGAAGAGAAGAAGGATTTGAATTGGCCTTTTATAAAAGGACAGCTTGAATTTTTCAACTTGAGTTTTTGTTAAGTTTCAGGCTAAGAAGGTGCCAACATTAACACAAATGTGTTTTGGAGACCAAGTAACATGACAGAATGCTTGAAATGCTTTTAGCTTAGGAAATGCTTTGAGGAAGAAGTTAAACCTACATCATTGTAGAGCCTGAATGCCTTTTTCACGTAGCCAACCCTGCCACAGCCACCAATGAGAACAGTGTAATTGCCTTCTTCCGGCTGGACACGCTCCTCCTTCAGCATCTGCACCTCAAACAGCTCCAGAGCCTCTGCCAGCTACAAGGATGAGAAAAAAAATCCATCATGAGGCAGCAAGAGAATCAACTACAACAAATATTAATACATGCAGCTGTGGACAGACTGTAGTGCAAGTCCTACAAAGTGTGGGGTTCCTCACAAGAAGGCTTGAGAGGATCTTTGGACAAGGGCATGTGGTAATAGGACAGAGGGAGATGGCTTGAATCTGACAGAGAGGAGATTTAGGTTAGATATTGGGAAGAAACCTTTTACAGTGAGGGCATTAGCACAGGATGCCCAGAGCTGTGGCTGCCCCATCCCTGGAAGTGTCCAAGGCCAGGCTGGACAGGGCTTGGAAAACCTGGGATAGTGGAAGGTGTCCCTGCCATGACAGGGGGTGTAACTGGATGATCTTTATGGTCTCTTCCAACCCAAACTGTTTTATTATGATTCTACAAGAAATTCTTATTTTAATTCTTTCTGAAAAGCTACCAAGTGACAGACTGGTCAGAGCTGCATCTTTCATTAGTGCTATTAAAAACAAGAAAAGAGCTGGGCTCAAACCTTGTCCTCTTTGATGAGGGCCTTGCACCGTAGGAAGTACCAGTATGGAGTGTTCTTAGGGCCACGTCGAGGTTTTCTCTCTGGTTCTTCTTCTCCTTCTTCCCGAAGCTTTAAATCCTGAAAGCGCGCTGTCGTTTTGTGGTAATATTTTCGAGAGGAAAATTTATCAGACAGCGTCCCGAACTCCACACCTTCATCATCATCATCATCATCCTTCTGCTCCTCGGTAGCTCCAGCGGAGCTGCCAGCACTGGTATCTCTCGGGTCGCTGCCGGGCAGTTTACAGGAGGCTTGGGAGGAGCTGCACGTTCTCCAGCCCGGCAGAGCTGCCTGCCCTGGGGGCCGGGATAGGAGCGGCGCCTGCCCACATCCAACCACGGGGGCTGCGCACCGCGCCCGCAGCAGAGCGGGGGACGCGTAGCGGCACCAGCGGGGGACGAGGAGCCGCAAGGAGCCCATGATGTGCCCGCTGTCCGCGGAGGCGAGCCGGTGCGGGACGGGAGCGGGACCGAACGCGAACCCGGCACCCTGCGCTCACACCGCGCCCCCCTCACACCGCCCCTGAAAAGCGGCTCCTGCGCGCACGGAAGGGGCGTGTCCTCGGCGGCCTCTGATTGGCGGCTGCCCGCGCGCTGCCCGCCGGGCGGCGGCGGCCTGGGCGCTGATTGGCCGGAGCGCGCGCGCTGCCCGCCGGGCGGCCGTGCCCGCCGTGCGTCCCGTCATTCCGCGGGCGGGCGGCGCGGGGCAGCCACGGGGCTGCCGCCGCCGCCTCCCCTCACTGTAGGCGCTGCCGGCGCGGAGCGGAGCGGGCCGGGCCGGGCCCGCCCGGGCCCGCCCGGCCGCCGCCACCAACACCGCCACCATTCCGCCCCTACCTTCCCGTTGTCGGCGGCCCCCAGCTGCCACCATGCAAGAGCTCATCGCCAGCGTGGACCACATCACGTTCGACCTGGAGCTGGCCGTGGAGCAGCAGCTGGGGGCACAGCCGCTCCCCTTCCCTGGCATGGACAGTGCGTGTGGGCTCTCTCCGCGGGCTGCTGGGGCCGGGGCCGTGGGGCCGACGAGGGTGGAATGGGCAGGGTTGGGGTGCCTGGGAGGTTTCCAGGGATTTGAGCGTCTTCCTCAGGTCTTATCCATAGGTCACCCAACTTCTGCTTTCCCCGCGAGGTTTCTGTAGTAACCCAGATGTCTTTCTTTTCTGCATAGTGAAATCCGTAGTTACTGCCATCCAGGCTGGAAAATGAAAGTTGAGATGTTACCGTGAATAAACATCACTCTCCTTCACAGTACTTTATATTTCCTTTTTCGTTCCCTTTTGGTAGATGAGGCATTTCGATGGGAAGAGTAATCATCTTTAGGTATATCCGTGGCTGACTCTAAATCTTTTCCTTCAGTCACGGACTCGGGAGTCTCATAGATTGGTGAATTTTTCTGGCTGGGCTACTAAACTTGCGTTTAACTCCCTTTAATGTTCTTCTTTGTCAGGACCAGCAAGGGATAACGTGCTAATGGTTGTTTCAGGCAGTTCTGGTAAAGAAATATAAGACTTTTAATGCCATGACTACAGATACAGGGTTCAGGAGTTGGATTTCGATGATCCCTGTGGGTCCCACCCAGCTCAGGATATTCTGTGATATGACTGACTTAACAGCAGAGGAAAACCCAGTTGAGAACTAAAATAGCAAAAACAAAAACAAGCATCTCCAAATCTCTGCAAATTCCCCTTAGGTGTCCCTCAAGAAGAAAACAAATATTTTTAAGCCCCAGGCTTTAACAAGGAACTTCTGCAGGAAAGTAAATTCCCCAGACGAAAACATTACTTTCCTCTCGATGCTGGAGATCAGCTTTTCTTTCTAGGGCAGGAAATGTTGTAGAAGTTACCATGAAGCTTTGTTAAAATAAATAATGTTTCCTTTTTCTCTCCACAGAGTCGGGCGCAGCTGTCTGTGAGTTTTTTTTAAAGGCAGCATGTGGAAAAGGCAAGTTGTATGGAATATTGGAAAAGGCAATTATTGTCACAGGGTGGAAGGGTGAATACAGATTCCCCAGCACTGTTTATAGTGCTCTTGTTTTGTAAAGCTGAGGGGATAACTTAGATACGGGAGAAAACTGAAGGATGTTGGAATATCTGCATCAGTTGGGAAATTCTGGTATTTTTTAAGGGAGCTGGGAAGTAAATGAGCAAAGCTACTGTTAAAGGAAGGTTTGAATTCACCACAAGCAGACTTTGCTGTGGGTCTTCCTCTTAGTTGCTGTGGTTTGTAGTTGCCAGGATTAAGAGCTGGGGACTTTGTTGTGAAGCTCATCAGAGGGTAGTTTTGAAGCTGTTTTGAAGCTCCCTGTTTTTTGCTGTTATCACTCGAGGCTGAAATTATAGGTGATATCTTCTGAAACCCCCCCTTGCAGAGGGGTTGCTGTTGCCCTGTGTGACGTATTTCAATTGTTCTTTTTTTCCCTTCTCCTTCCACAGGAGGCATGTGCCCGTTCCGACACATCAGTGGGGAAAAGACAGTTGTTTGTAAACACTGGCTACGAGGACTGTGCAAAAAGGGAGACCAGTGCGAGTTCCTGCACGAGTATGACATGACCAAGATGCCCGAGTGTTACTTCTACTCCAAATTTGGTAAGTAGCTCCTGCTTAGCCTTCCTTGCAGGTGTGGGAGTCTGAAGAAGATACAGATGTTTGTAACAGCTCTGTGGGAGCTACGTAATCCAGGTAATATTTTGAGAGTTGTGTTGATCTCAAGCCTGCACAATTAACTGAGAAGTGCGTTTGCCTTTGGTACAGGGGAATGCAGTAACAAGGAATGTCCATTCTTGCACATTGACCCGGAGTCGAAGATCAAAGACTGTCCCTGGTATGACAGAGGCTTCTGTAAACACGGTACGTGCCTCCCACGGTTGGATATCAAGGGTGGAGTGTTTCTGTTCCATCTTTGCGTGATCTGCTGGTGGATGTGCTGGGATATGGATGCATGGATGAAGTGCTGAGCTTTGTGTTGCAGGTCCCCTGTGCAGACATCGGCACACTCGGAGAGTCATTTGTGTGAATTACCTGGTGGGATTCTGTCCAGAGGGGCCTGCCTGTAAATTCATGCAGTGAGTATACTCCAGGCCTACCCTGCACCCTTCTGTTTCCCCTGTGGTCTGGCACATGTCAAATGAGGGTGCTCCCGTGCTTCCCAATGGTTTGGAGATTTGCCACTCTTTAGTTGGGCCAAATTTTTACTGATGTGAGGACTGAGGAAGTATTTACAAGAGCATGTAGTGACAGGACAAGGGGGAATGGTTTCAAACTGAGAGTAGGTTTAGATTAGGCATTAGAAAAAAATTCTTCACTCCTAGGATGGGGAGACCCTGGCACAGGTTGCCCAGAGAAGCTGTGGCTGCCCCATCCCTGAAAATTTCCAAAATTTCCATCCAGTCTGGATGGAGCTTGGAGCAACCTGGGATAGTGCAAAGTGTTCCTGCCTGTGGCCGTGGGGGTTGGAACTGTATGAGCTTTGGATCCCTTCCCACCCAAACCAGTCTATGATATGGGGCAGGGCCTCTCCAGGGAGTTCCCAGTGAGACTGGCATGGTGGTTTGGTGCCATCAGTACAGTGGAATCACATGGATTTGTATTCCAGAGGGATATGCTACACGTATGTAAAGAGAAGTGGGGAGGGGGAGGTCTGTTTCCTATGAGCCAGATTTAACTGGCTGAATGTTTTGTTGTTTGGAGTTACTTGACTGAGCTGATGATAAAATGTTGGCATATGATTTGAGAATCAATTTTCTTGTTTCCATCTAAACCAGCCCTCGGTTTGAACTGCCAATGGGAACCACAGAGCAACCACCACTGCCTCAGCCAACACAAACACAGCAAAAGGTACCCAGATCCTCTGTCTCCCCACACAGCCTCCCTCAAACCTCTCCCACAATGAGAAAATAATTTAAAATAGAACAGGTTGTCAAGTGGTCAAAATTGGGCACCCAGGCTCCTGAGTCTGGAAGGGAGAATTAAGCAATGAGCAACCCTGAGTGCCATTACAGTGATGAAACCCCACAATTGTTCCAACTTCACACGGAGATCATGTCACAGAACACTCCCACGCTACACAGAAACACATCATATGTGGTTGTGCAGCAGTCTGCCAGGTTTTGTAATCAGGGTGACATCCCTCCGTGATGGCAATGATATTTTAGCAGCCTAAACCTACTCTCCAAATCTGCTTTCCAGAGAAAAACAGGATCACTGGGCTTTGTAAAGCTCAGTGCTTGATTTCTTCTCTCTGGTGCTCCAGCTGGCAGAGCACCCACACACAGATTTGGAGGAAAATTGATCATTTGACATATGGGGTGCTCTTTTCCCTTCTTAACAAAACAACAACCACAAAGATCTTTATCCTGGATGCACTTAACGAGTCAGAACTCTTCTCCTACCCAACAGAGGACACCCCAAGTCATTGGAGTCATGCAATCTCAAAATAACAACAGTGGGAACAGAGGACCCCGGCCGCTGGAGCAGGTCACCTGCTACAAGGTAATGCAGAGGGGAGGGCTGAGGAGGGAAGACAAAAGGCTTTTTCACAGTGTAAAAAGGTTCATGTATTCTGGGCTCTGCTCAGTAGACATTGTGTGGTGCCTGGATACAGCTGTGGGAATTGGCCTTGAGTTCTGAGGTCGCTGCCTTGCCGGTCCTGGACTTGCTGTGACAATGACAAATTCTGTAGGACTTTGCTGTCTGCTAATAAACAGGAAAACCCTGCCCCAAAGACTGAGACTGCCAAGCTGCCCATTTCAAAATAAGAGCTAGTAATAATTTTTTGTCTCATAAGCCAGTTTGCTAACACTGGTGGGTGTAGATTCTCTTCTCCGCTATTTCGTGGAAGATCATTGAAAGTAACAGAAATTAGGTTTGCAAAGCTTGCTCAGTATTTGAGCTGTAAGTGCACCCTGTGGCGTCAAACCAAGGAATGAGTTGTTCACTTTGGTTGGTCATTGAGGAGCACCAGGAAAATTTGGACACAATCAAGTTTCCATCTCCTGATTTTTCCACAAAAGCCTCAGTCACTAGAAAAAGACAAAGAATCTTCCTGTCCCTTTAGCCCTGACAGTTACAACATTTTACATGTCAACTCTGTGCCTTAGGTACTTGTTTGGGTGAAAATCCCTGTTATTGGACAGGGATATCAAATAGCCAAATCCATTTCAATGAAAACCTTTAATAGCTGGCTATTTTATCTGCAAGTAAATGGCAGATCTGGAGAAGGCTGTTGCACCAGATACTGGCATTTCTCAGTGTTTGAGTAGCTTTAAGATGCCAAATCATGAATCTCTGACTTTCTCAAGTTCAGAGGTGCTTTTCTCTATTTATGAAGATCAGGAGAGTCTCCATGGATATGGTGCCTATCACATGGAGTAGCCTGAGGAGCCTCAAATGTTGAAACGCTCCTTGTGTGCTGAGGGTTCTCTCCTTTGAAATGCCTTAGAATAACATGGCATCAGGTTACTCCCAGCATAGAAGCAGCTTTTACTCCAAGAAGTGGCAGCAGCCCATGAATCCCTCCTGACACCCTGTTTCGCTTCACCTGTTAAATGCTGCCTCTTCCACGTGTGGAAAAGCTTCCAAACGGCAGCAGTTGCTGGGTGCCTTAATAAAGGCAGCTAGGAGGAAAAAGCTGGAACTCTGCAATAATTCCTGTCTCTCTTTCAGTGTGGTGAAAAAGGTCATTATGCCAACAGATGCACCAAAGGACACCTGGCCTTTCTCAGTGGACAGTGAAGGAGCAGCAGGAAGGTGCAAGGGAGCTGTTACCACTGAGGAAAGGTTTCTGCCTAGCACAATGTCTGGAGCTATTAATCAGGTTGTTTTTTTAATGCCATTACTGAAAGAACTGGTCAGAGGCTGGCTGCTGCTAAGCAACATTTTTGTAATTGTCCCCAACTTTTTTAAGTTTTAACCTTTTTAAAATCGATTTTGGCCTCCGCTTGTTTTCATTGAGCCCTTATGAAAGGTAGATCTAAAAGCCAGTAGATAAACCAAGCCCTTACTGATGCAGCACTCCACGTAAACACATCTTAGGCCAGTGTTTATTTTCCTTCTGCCACTTCTCTTTGGAGAATCTGCAGCGTTTCAGCCCTCCCTGTGGAAGCAGGAAGACTGACTGGGAAAACTTAACACTTGCAATGCCGTCTCCTCAGTGAGGAAGCAGGGATTCTGCTGTCCTGTAGCTCTTCAAAAGCCAAGTCCTGTTTCCAGGTCAGCCTGGTGAGCTTGTGCTGGTGGCTGACGAAACCCCTCACGTACATCAGGCAGTAAAACCCGTGTCCACTTGCTTTGTTTCTGTGCTTCTTGCTGTACTGAAGGTTAGAAATCAATCTTCTGGGAGGAAACTGATCAAGGGGGAGAATAAATTGGCATCTCTCTGGTTAGCCAGACAATAAGGAACAATGATTATAGGAAGGCTGCATCTGTGCTCAGTTCCTACTTGAAGAAGGGAGGGAAACGAGCCTGGCTTGGAGTAGAAGAACCTTGTCCCAGCCCCCATCATCCAGCTCACACTGAGCAGGTATTCCCACACTCTAGAGACCAGGAAGTGGAGCTGTATATTCTAATGGAACACTGCTTTTAAAGGGTTGCTAGAGATTCCTTCTGAGAGCAGTTTGGTTTTTTTTTTTCAACCCAAACTCCATTTAGTTTGAGATGACTATTTCAAAAGGGCCAATGACAAAATAAGAATTAAAAGGAAAAAAATACCCACAATGTGAGCCTTATTGATTCTACACCATCTCTCTGTTTGCTGCCTGCCTTTATACTTTGATTTTATTGAGATGTACTGATGGCAAAAGCTGGCTGTGAATTTATTTTCTTTAAGAAGAAGGTAAATGTGGCTGGATTAAGAGAAGTGACCAGAGCCTGTATTGGTGTCAATGACTGCAATTATTTCACTGTGGAAGTTTCAAGTCTGAAGTCACAGACCATCAGACACTTTGATAACACTCTGTGCCCCCCTGAGCTGTGTGATCTGTTATGTAGCGTGATCTGTTATGTAGCTGGGCACGTGGAAAGGGGACTAAAACACTCCAGAGTCTGATCACTGCGTTTTTGGGCTTCAGTACCAGCTTTCCAACACTGAAAGCCTTCCTGTAACCACCCAAGCTCTTGGGAGATTGTTCACGGCCCTCAAGAAGGGGTTTTCACTCTCCCCTGCTGTTCAGACAAGGATGGTTCAGGTGGGCAGCAGTGCCCAGCTCCAGGTGCTGCTGTGACTGTGGGGCAGGAGGAAGCTCAGAGCTGGGGCCATACCCACAGATGCTCCTTTAAACTGCATTTAAGTCAAGAAGGAAAGTTTTCCTTATTTTGATGGATTAAAAGTCTGAAGCTTACTGCCACTCAGAATGACCTCCCAGCTTTGGCAGTGAAAGGAGGTAGAGTTTTGATGGAAATTTTGGGTTATCTGAGGCAGTGACAGGAGAGGTGCAGATTCGTCTCATGTCAGACAGTGCTCTGCAATGATGGAAAACTTCTTTCTAATCAAAACACATCCTCTCAGCCCCTTGTCCATCCTGTCCATAATGGCCAGGAAAAAGCAATCCAATTTTTATCAAACAGATCAGGAATCAGTTGCCAACAGTTCGCCCAGTTCATAATACAACCCAAGGAGCAGTTGCTTTCCCTTTGAACTCACCCTGAGGGTTGAAACTCTCAGAAGACAAATTTATTTGCATAGTACAATTAACAGCTCAATTAGGAGAGTGTCACCTCAGCAAATGTAAAGTGTATGCACTTTATTATTGGTCACAAGAGTACAGATTTAATATCCATAGTTCTGATGTCTTCTCTCAGGGCAGCTGTGCCAGGAGCTGCACCTTCACCTCCTGATGGTGTCTCAGTGGTACTTCCTCCTGCGGTCGTGCTCTGCAGCAAAGCACAGCGAGTTAACTGCTGAACTCACGAGAAAAAATACCCCACCACACCTGAAATTACAGGCAAGAAAGCACTCTGAAAAACCCCTGAGCATGTATTTGCTAAGTGCTGTCAGGTCAGACAGGCACAAAGGTCCAAACTTCCTTCATTGCCAAGAAAGTACTCAGCAACCATTCAAGTTTACTATGGCTAAAAGAAGTTTGTTCGCCAACAATCTTTCATTTTATTTCTAAAAGCAGCAGCAGATAATTGTTTTTATTCCCCAGGCAACTTTCCAAGCTGCCCTGCACCCACTCAGCCGTGGTTTTTACTTACTGACGTGACTGTAGCTCCACGCGTAGCTGAGGACAATATACCCAGCCAGCAGCATGGAGATACCCCCGAGGCCCCCCTTCCTCACGTTGATGTATTTGTTGTAGTATCTGTCATAACCTGTGGAGGAGGAAAATTTTTCAGAGCAGGTGTTATCCTGTGTGAGAGAAAGAAGCAGCCTGGATTCACAGAACTTCAGGAAACTGGTTCTACTGAGAACATCTGAAGGTCTCAGAAGGAAGTCTGAGAGGAGGCTAACCTGGGTGTTAGTTGAGCAAGGTGATCCCAAGGAAATAGCCTTAAGCCTTAAAAAAAAAAAGGGGGAAAAATTCTTTTCCTAAATATTATTGTGACTTTCATAAGCTCAAGCTGCTTTGGAATTATCTAACTCTTCCATACATTATATATATGCAGACATGTATTATCAAAGGCAGACACTTGCATTTGACATTTTGTGTTTAAATCTACCTGAATGACATTTGTACCTACAGCAAATGACATTGGTCCCAAGTGATCCATAAGAGCTCTGTTTCCTCTTTTACCATCTGTAGGGATCAACTGCCTTTTAATTATTTTTTGTTTACACGGGATGTTGTAAAGACCCCAAGATTTTCAGCCAACAGGTTCAGGATTAAGGCCACCCCATTTCCCCTTTATACAAGAAGGAATGCTGAGAACAAACATCCGGTGTATAAAGCCCACACGAGAAATAAATTTACAGATGGAAAAACGAGATGTTACAGGAGAAACAGCTCTGGAAGGCAAAACTTGCCATTGAACAGCCCCTTGCGCTGCCAGACACCCCCTCCCGCAGGCAACATCCACTCTGGCAGCGAGGGATTCTTGTGTGTTTCTTCCCCTGGTTCCGTCAGGAGAAGGAATCAGGAACTCGCACCCTCCGGGCCTCCGCCGCAGCCCCCTCACCTCTTCGCATGGCCCCCAGGATGCCGCGGGGAGTGAAGTCCCTCATGGCCAGCCAGCTGCCCAGCTGGCCCAGCTTCACGTCCATCAGCTTCATGTCCTTGAGGAGAACTGCGGCAGGGAGAGGGAAAGAGCCCGGTCAGCGCGGGGCTGAAGGAGGGATGGGGGCACCGCGGTCACCTTGATCCCCCCGCACTCACCCGGCGGCTGCGCCATCTTGATGTGCCCGGAAGGGACGGGTACGCGGGGGCTCATGGGAGGAGGGAAGGGCGGGAACGCGGGCGGCGGGCTGGGCGGGGCCGGCGCCATGTTGGGTGTGTCACGGCGCCATGTTGGGTGTGTCGCGGCCCCCTCAGGAGGGACCGTGGCGGTCCCGGTGTCGCCTTGAGCCCCTCCAGCCTGTCCTAGGGACAGGACAAGGAGTAATGGGTGCTAATTGGAAGTGGGGAAAATTTTGATTAGAAATACAGGAAAAAATCCCTCTCTGTGAGGATGGAAAAGCCCTGGCACAGGTTGTCCAGAAAAGCTGTGGCTGCCCATCCCTGGAAGTGTCCAAGGCTAGGTTGGACAGGGATCGGAGAAACGTGATCTTGTGGAAGGTGTCCCTACCCATAGCAGAGGGTTGGAACTAGATGATCTTTAAGGTCCTCACAATCCCTTAATATTCCATGATTCTGTGGTCTCCTCTCTGAGGTACAATTCCCCAGAGGGGGCTGCACACACTCCCCAGGTGCCACAGGCACTGACAACCTGGCAGAGGGCTGGGGCACCTGCGGGATTTTCCCTTCATTTCCAGTTCAGCATGTCCCTTCACCAGCTGCGTCTTTCCTCAGGGGATGATAAACAACTCCTGAGCATGTCCTTCAATCCCCCAGGGCAGCGCCTCACACCGTCCCACGTTACAGGGTGTCAGGTGCCCTCCTTGCAGTGCTTCAGATTGTGAGAAAATATAGACAAATTCACAAGTTGTCATCAGCATCTTCACACGTCTCCATCAGCAATCTTGCCGATGTCCCACAAATGAACCTTTTCCAGTGTGTTCTTAAGTTGCAGCTCTAACACAGTAAATGTGTGCTCACAGACAGTGTATACTGCACCATACATTGAAATTGTCACTTATTGTACTTTAAGATGTCCCTTTTCAGTGCCCCCCGAGGATTTTTCCCTGTGGGAATACGCTGTGTTCTACTCCAGCTCCTCTGGAAGTGTGTCAAAGGCAAAAGAAGAGGCTGGGCTGGGGTATACGGTGTAAATAAACACACATAACCAGGGCGGTGGAGCAGTTATTGTGCAGATAAAATATTAATTTTACCTTTCTGAATCAGGAATTGCAATCTATCCCGAGCTGGAAGGGACCCACAAGGATCAGAGTCGAACTCCTGGCCCTGCACAGAACAGCCTGTTTGGACAGAGCATTGACCAAACACTCCTGGAGCTCTGGCAGCCATGGGGCTGTGACCATTTTTTGGGGAGCCTGTTTAGTGCCCCACTACTGTCTGGGCAAAGAACCTTCTACTGATATTCTCCCTGAAATTCCTGCCATTCCCTTGAGTTCTCCCTGCTCCCAGGGAGCAGAGATTGGAGCTGCCCCTGTGCTGCCCCTTGGGAGGAGCTGCAGCCCCCGATGAATCTCCCCTCAATATCCCCCAGCAGAACAAACCAAGTGACCTCAACCACTCCTTATTTTGCTTCTTGCCCCATCTTCGTAGCCCTCCTTTTAATTGCTTTCTATCTCGTATTGCGGTGCCCAAAACTGCATCCGGAACTTGAGATCAGACTGCACCTGCTCAGAGTAGAACGAGAAAGGGCCACCCAGATTTATTCCCTTTCCCCCAGAGCCTTTCTGGGGGATTCGGGACCACCCTGAGCACACCTGCAGCCCTGGGTGGTGGCACCAGGTGTGACTCCAGCAGGTGTCACTCGCAGGCAGCGCCTGATGCTCCCCGTGTAGTGACCTCTAGAGGCTTCAAATCCTCTCGTGCAGGTTCATAGCAAGTGTCAGGGTTTGTTGTTGTTTATTGTGCTGAAGCTGAATAGCGAAGTGCTGCAGCGGTAAACAGGGAGCAGCCGTTCCCCCGCTGCTGCTGACGGGTCAAACAGCACCCCGGGATTCCTGGATATGAAATCTCCAACCCACAGAGGACTGGTAGAGCGGATCAGAGATAAAAACTAAATTAAGGACGCTGAAAGGAGCCCACAGGGCTCCTACATAAACACTAATCTCTGCAGCTTTTACTTCTCTTAGCTGGCAGAGTCTTGTTCCATACTCCTTCCTCCTGCCACTGCAGGATTCTTGGAGTCTGCAGGGCTGTGTTACCTGGTATTAAATGAGGCGAGGGACTTGTGCTGTCTGAAGATATATGGAACTGTGTCACACATCAGAGGCTGGTTTCCGTGTCTAGCCTCACCTTCTATTTTACCAAAATTAATTTATTTACATTAAGTACTTCTATAGAATAATATAGCATAACATAACAACAACAACCAAAAAAAAAAGAAAATCAGAAGGAATACATTGCTGCCTGATTTTTATCCCCCCCCTTATTAACAGAAAGTAAGATTAGGAAAGTATAGTGTGTCTGATCACCTGAAGAAGGGGTTCCAAATTTAGACCCTGCTCAATGAGTTTAAAATCCTCTTATTAAATTATCCTTTATTTTATTATTGGACTTTACCGGTAACTGTCATTTTATGGCTGAAGTGTCCCCTGATGAACTACTCTGTGCCCTTTTTACCGTACTTGCAGAAAATCGTGCTCCAAGCTTACTCCCCGCATTCTTGCAAGGCAACCTATTGTTTTAAATAGGATTACTCATGCAAGGCAGATTAATTCACCTACAGGAAGAAAGCCAGTGGCGGGGGCCTCGTTTTAAGGAGTTCCTGCAGAGTAGAGGAGCACATAAAGCTGCTCAAACTGCTTATAGCAAGATCTGGGGAAATTTGGATTGTTAGGGTAAGAGTGAAAATCCTTAATGAGGATCCATCTCCAATGCAGTAAGAGGCAGCAGTGACTCAAGCCTTGGCCTGAGCTGCCCATGCTGGCAGGGTGAGAGGAGCAGGGCTGTTCTCTTTATGCCACCTTAACCTGACCCAGCAGGAGGAGTGGAATGGTACAGATGTGCAGGAGGTTTTGCTGCACATTTCCTGCTTTTGACCTCTGCTGCTGGCCAAAACTCAGGGCCTTTTTGGTTGATCCAGATGGGAGGACATGTGACAAAGAAAGGTGCTTCTCATGTGTTTGTTTGCTTGCAAGAATTCTCGCAGCCCTGCTTTCCTGACCACAGAAAAACTCACACACTGGGAGCCAGTTGCCTTGCTTAGATCTCCAGACCTGTTCCAGGCAGCAATGTGATCCCAAATCCTTGTTTTCTGTTCAGGTCTTATATCAATGATTGTTCAGGCTCTTTGAAGTTTCCGTACTCTGTTTCCATGCTCTGTCTTTCTGTCTCTTCCTCCACCCGAATCATAGCAGCCACACATAACCTTCTTTTCTTTTCATATCCTACTCCAAACTGTCCTCCCAGAGCCTTCAGGTTCTTGAGCAATCTTGTATTGTGGGTGGCAATAGACTTAATGTCTCCTTCAGCTACCCTAAATAAAGGAATGCAGTTAAACCTACCAATTTCATGAAGGCTTAGTCCAACCTCTAAAAATAAAAGCCTAATGGAGTGTTGCCCTGAGGTTTTCATCTTAGTGAAAACCTCTCTAGAAAATGCTGTGAAGTTTGTAAATAATGGCATAGAAATAATAGAAGTAGAAATAGAAATAAATTCAAAAAACACAGAATATTTTGCAAAAGACGTCAATGGGTAAAAAAGAGATTTCCTTTCTCCACTAACAAGGGTAACACATAATATTGCAGCTTTTAGTTCAAAGATTCCGCTGTGGCCCAAAAAGTTAAATCACACTTCATCTGAGTTCCTGAAAAGGAGAAGTAAAAAGCAGAACAGCCTCCCTCAGAGGCTGGGATCATTTTTCCTGTTCCGTGTGCCACCTTTTGAAGACTCAGGGTCTCATCTGTGTGGTCAGTGTTCCTGTAGGAATATACAGACACAGTGTCTGCAGGTGTGGGAGGTAGCACAGAGTGGCCTTCAAGAAGGTCAAGAAACGAGGATTTACCTAAATGATCCGGTGCCCACTGAAACTGATGACAAAGCACCCAGTGCTTTTAATAAAGGATCAAACCTTCAGTGGTTTGTGGACCAGATACGGTTCTGAAACATGTGGTTTGGCACAGGATCCTCTTGGCTCCAAAGCACTCATTTCAATCTGATGAATTCCCACCAGCACAGGTTAAGGAGCTGCAGCCATCAAGGAGAAAGAGAAATCACGGGCTACCAGCTCTTGCAGAAGCTCAACAGAGAGATGCACATTCTATCAGCCAGTAATTTGGAGAAAAGTTATGGCCCCAGGTTGCTTCATCCAGTCAGTTATTTTTTAATTGTATGAACAGTCTGGTGTGGTGAGAGCAGAGCAGCTGCTGAGGTCTCAGCATCGTTCATCTAAAATTGTGCTTGCAGTGAAAACCAGACTCCAGTGTTGAATAGGATAAGAAAAGGGTGTGGAGTTTGAAATCTCTTCCATGGCCAGACTTCCTGAGGAAAATGGTGAATTGCCTTGCAGAGATAATAATACCTAGGGATTGACATGGCAAAAGCAGTTGAGAGAAAGAACCTGTGATTGCAAGCAGATTGCTTGCTCTGTGTTATTAGAGAGCCATTTTCCTTCATCAACCTCAAAACACTTTGCAGAGGAGATCACTTACCAATGATTAATAGTTTAGCATGTACATAGTTCTTTTCTCCTTCACAGCGCTTGAGTGTTGATGCATCTTTATGCTCCTCTGATAAAATGTGTACGTTAATGTTATGATGATCTTTTCAAGTGGTGAAATTTGAGCCCTGGGTTTAGGAGTGGGGAGGGGGAATTCCTTTGGTCCCGTCTTGCTGGCCTTTGCTTGTATCTGGTGTCAGTTGCAAAAGTACCTTATTTTATAAGCCTTTGATCAGCCTGGTGGTTAGCTAAATATATACCTGTGGGGAGATAATTACGTGCTATCAGTAGTAAAGTGTACTAAAATCATGTACGTTAATTAAAACACTTGCAAAACCAAAGCAGGAATTTTCACAGAGATAAATCTGCTGCAGCAACAGCTGTATTTGAGGCTGCTTCCTAGAGACAAACATGAAAATAAAACCAGGGACCAGTAAAACCCAGTTTCTTCATGCTATGAAGCGGAAAGTCATGTACCCACTGGGAATGGCATGGTGGTATCAGTCCAGAAGGGCAGGGTGATCTGCCTTCATTTGTGGGGGAAGATTGGTGTGATAAATTCCATCTTATCCACGTGTCTGTTTGGCTAAGTGTGAGTGGCCCAACAGGAGGGATGGACAAATGGGCCTCATATTATCAGGGGAGAATATGGACACTAATTAAATGATGTGACAGAGGCTTAAAATAAATCACCTTGTTACCATCTTTGAATCCACTCTCAGTTCCTCCAGCACAATCCTTGTACTTCTCCTCTCTTCCCACATTTATGTCTGATGAAAATAAATGTGGAAATTGTCTCTCTGACCTTCCCAGCTGAAGTAGCCGATGGCTGTTCTCTCTCTCCTACCTTGTTTCTTGGGAGAAGCTGTCATTGAGCCTTACTCAGACCAAAGACACTGGTGTCTTTGGGACATTATTGCCTCCAAAGCCCTGTGGCACCTGTTGATGTTGTTTCCTGCGGATCTGAGACCATGGCCAGTTTCAATCCAGCACATCTTCCCACTGAGAACTGGAAGGGTTTATATCCCAGACTTTCTCTTCCTGAAAGCTGCAGTCACTTCACCTGTGACAGCAAGGAGACACAAGGCTGGAGCCAAGAAGAGCAACGGAGCCAGTGAGATCTCAGGCTTGTAGCACCAGTGGGTGAGCTGAGCATCTTCTTGGAAGACACAAAGGAGTCAGAAGGTTTGTAGGGCTGCAGTGGGAGAGCCCCAGCTCAGCCCTCTCCAGCCAGTCGTGTCTCACCTCGTGTAGCCCAGGCCTTCCAGTGTGGTAGTTGCATATCTGGAGGGTTAGATGGAGGCTCCTTCTCTAATCCATACATGCAATTGCCATTGGACTTGTGGCTGTGTTGATCAGTGGTAAATAAGTTAGTGCTGCTCCATCTATCCCCTCATGTGTTTGTTTGCATCATTCTCTCCTGGCACATATCCCTGTGCTTTTGTTGTCACACTTTCTTACCAAAGCGATCCTTCGCATTCTCTCCCTAACTTGCCGCAGATCAAATTCTAGCTTTTTCCTAGGTAGTGAAAATGGCATAACAGATCTGTCTAACCAGGCTTGCCATGTTATCCTATGTGCTCCTAAAGGCGGGGTGAGAGGGAGATTCCTTCCTAAAGATCAGCTAAGAGTGGGATTTCAGCCATGAGACTCTGACATTCAAGCAGGGCACGTGGGCACCCCCCTTCCCTCTGCTACGCAGTGTGGACTGGGAGGGATCACAGGGACCAGCACAGGGGAGCCAAGCAGCATCAGGAAGCATTTAAATGCATTTCATTTCAGGGTGACCTTTAACAGGTGTGGATTTACGGATGGGAGAGGGAAGTAAGCAAGGGATTAAAGGGACTTTACCCTCCCTCCACTTTAAGCACCAGCTTGCACAACATTCCAGGACTGTGAGATGCAATTTGTGGCTGTGTGGCTTTATATCTTCTGCCTCCTGGGTTCTGGGCAGGGTCATGGTTCCCCCTGGGCTTTAGAACTGCTGGGGAATCCAGTGGAAGGCATTGTGCTGCCAGGTGCCTCAGACACAAACCTGGGGAGCGGGATGGGGGTGAAAAATCCCCCTCTTCTCTGCAAGAATTGGCATTTGACCTTTAGTGGAAGTGCACAGTTCAGGCAAACACAAGGTGTGTGATATATTCCCTGGGTGACTGTGCCTGGAGGTGTTCTCTTCTTGATCCAGTGCTGCTGTGTGCTGTTGAAAAGCTGCTTTCCTCTAACCCAGCGCCTGCTGCAGTTCAGTGATGGATTAAAGCAACTCTCCATTTTCCTTATCCCTCTCCAGGGGGAGTTGTAAAGTTTAATTAATTACATTTTGTAAAACATGATGAGATTCTTGGATGATAAATGCTACACAAATGTAGAGTATTTTTTAATGAGCACTGTATGATGGCTGCAACAAAATGCTTGTTTAATCAAACTGATCGGAGCTGCAAAAAAAATTCCTCACCCTGCTGCTATCAAACAGGAATCAAGTACTCTGTCTTTCATGGGCTATTGGTTTTGAAGATCCCAAGGCATTTTTCAAAACTTTAGCAAAATAAAAAGGCAAGGAGCGTATTTGTGTCTCTATGTTTTATAGATCTTTATGTGTGCAGTTTAGATTATATAACAAACCACTCGGTAACAGGGAAGGGGAAGACCAGAATGGTGTGGCTGGATGTCATGGCTTTGTGACAGGGTGTGTGTACCTGTCCCAGACTTACTGGGCCACCATCAGGCACCACACTGCTGGCACTGGTTATTTTGTGGTTTAAATGTGTTCCAATTGTAGTCATGTGAAATCGTCCAGGCTGCAGCATCTCTGGTTATCTCTCCTGTGCAAACAAGGATAAAATGAAGCCTGGGAATGTTGGTCTTCATTGCACATGCAATGTAAACCTTCCCAGGGAACCAGTAGTTTCCATGCTGGAAACTGCAGCCTGGTGTAAGGACAAGGAGGGTGCCATTTCTTTCTCTGGAATTCAGTCAGGAAAAGAAAGAGTAATTTCTCAAGCTAAAAGACCAGCCTTGGGCCACTTGGTGGGTAGAACTTCAGCCATACACTTCTTGTGGAAAGTACCTTCTCCTGTTACTAGAATGCTGAAGCATTCGATCACCAGCGAACAGAGGAGATATGACTTGAAGCAGCACTTAGAGCAGAGCCTGGAAGGAGCAATCTAAGATTTCCATCCTGTGATGACCCAGCCCAGTCCCACAGCCTTTGGGATCCCAGGATGCTCCCAGCAGAGGTTACTGTGGCTTCTGGCACTCGTGTTGCAGGCCCTCTGTACTTCATCCCCACTGCAGTTTCCTTAAAGCTGCTGCTTTCCAATATTTGCCTTTTCTGGACCTTTTATAATCTCTGCTGCTTTTGGCCAGATGGATTTTTCCTTAAGGGGAGAAGAACAGGAGGAGAATGGCCTTGATATAGATATTGTCTGGCTGTGCTGGGAAGGAAAACGAAGACAGAAGAAATGAGCTGTTGAACTCATGGTGTTATGAGAGGAATGAGTGAGACATTTTAGGGAATAACCAACCAATCAGCCAATCTCACAAGCAATTTGTCTTTCCTCATTAAAAGACAACACCATAGTGGGAGAAATGTAGAGCCATTCTTCAGAAGATTTATTGCCCTGTAGCATCTGCGCGAGAAAACTCTAAGTGCTGAGAAGAGCAGGAAATTTGAAGTAGATTGCACAACCTGTGATTCAACAAAGTTCTTAGATCTTCTGTGGAAAGAAAGTGCTGGGATTTCAGAGCTGGTTCTAGCTGGTAAGGCTTGCTCAGTTCTGGGAGAGGAACCAGAGCACATTTGGTTAAAGCTGATGGAGGCTTTCTTATTTACTGGTCTAGCTAATAAGAGTGTCTTAGAGTGCTGCTTTAACCAGAACAGATGGAAACACTTCCCAGAGCTTTGATGGATCTAACTGTGCCTATGATTAGTGAACCAAATACACTGATATGAGCTACTGCAGTTCAGTGGACCTCTGACAAGAGAGGGCTGCCTGTATTCCCTGCTGTGAACATATCTCTTTACAGCCCTCTGTATGTACAGCATTTTCTCAGAAACCAGCCTCAGGGACAATTATACATTAATAGCTACTTCTTTCAGAAGCAGCCAGCCCTGCTCCTGAGAAACAGCTATTTTCAGGCAGTCTTGTTCCTGTGGAACTGCTATTTTTAGTGAGTTCTATTTCTGAGGCCAAAAAAAGAAGAAGAAGCCATTTCTGTATCCCTCCACCATGGCCCAGACCCACTGGCTGTGGTTGACTTGCATTTCGCAATAAACATTTCCTCTTTACATCTCAGTAGCCTGAAGAAAGTGGTTCTCCAGCCATTACAGAAAGCAGCAATCTGAGCTGGGGATAATTACACAGGGAGGGCTTGTGGGAGGCAAACCCGTGCTCACATACTATAGATTCCATTAGAAGGAGTAGGGAGATGTAACAGGGCTCTCCTGGGAGATGCAGGACTTTTAGATACCTAATTTGGAAGTCCGTTCTGGTATCCATTTTCAACATCCCAAGAGTAATGATTAATCCTGTACTCCAGGTTTCACTGAATCAGTTTGTAGCTGTAGTAAATATGGGCTGAGCACGATAACGTCACTGGTGCTCTGGGTAGATGACTTGAGGCAAGAGGAGCTCAGGGTCCCTGGCCCTTAACTCACTGTGCACCCTCATCTGGCAGCGACTGCGACTCAGGAATCTGCCACGGAGATAAAAGAGGCTCTGTCAGAGCTGAGGAATGTGGTGTTTTGCAATATAAGTATCTCAAATGCTGAAGGCCCCATAAATGCACCCCAGCAGTGCCGTGTTCTCATTCCTGCAGCATCCCAACAGCTGGGACCCGGAGATCTTCCGTATGTTCTTGTGGCTGTGGCCTTTCAGGGGGCATTTGGTGGATGCAACCACATGAAAATTCCAATAATACCTTTTTGTTATTTGCGGGTTTCATGCAAATGTTGGTGTCCTGACACAAGGGTGAAGTGTGTCTCACAATGCTGAATCTGTCCTGAATTTCAGCAGTGCCTGTGCAAAGTTCATCTCAGGTGTCTTGTGATCTCTCCCCTACAGCTGCTTCTGCCTCTGATCAGTGTGTGGCTGCAGGTAAAAGGTTTAGATTAATTTTGTTGCCCAGAGAAGCTGAGGCTGCCCCATCCCTGGAAGTGTCCAAGGCTGGGCTGGATGGGCATTGGAGCAACCTGGGATAGTGGAAGGTGTCCCTGCCCGTGGCAGGGGGTGGGACGAGGTGAGCTTGAGGTCCCTCCCAACTCAACCCATTCTATGATTCTGTGAACAGTGACATCAGCAGAGAACATAGACTGGAACCACAGCTTGCAGGGTTGTATACACTGGTAGATCTTTTCTTGGCAGGGTGTTGCTTCCTGGCTTCAGCAGAATCAGCAGCTTTAGTCTTTGCACAGGGTCTCTGCAGTACTGAAAAAGCCCCGCCCGTCCTTGCTCCAGCCCCGTTTGCTCAGGGGCTGCTCTCGGAAGACACTGGGGGTGTGTGTGTGGTCTGAAGGTCACTCTTTCTCTGGAAGAGGCTCTTCTTTCCTGTCTGAATGAGAAGGAGAGGCTGTTGGCAGTTCAGCCTTGTAAGCAGTTTCCCTTCTTTTTTTGCAGGCAATACTGATGAACTTGGTCTCTAAGTGAAGATCATTTATCTTGTTTTTAACCCTCTGCAGGAGAGGAACTCGGTTGTGTTTGTCCTGCAAAACCAGACACTTCTCCCGCCCCTCTTTTTATAAAATATTCCTCCTATCCTCCCATGTACAGGAAAAGTCATTATCTCTGGACAGTTTCTTGAAACCCAATTGCCTTTATATTCTGGTCATAAGCAGAGCATTGTTCAAAGTGTGAGCGAATCGTGGCTGCTTTTATCACAACGAGAGACCATTATTGGCACTTTTCCCTTTTTACTGCTTCACTAGAGAAAGGCAGGCAAAAAATGGGACAGAAATCTAGGAAATGAAGGGTAATTTACAGTTCACAAAGGAGCAGTAAAAATTAATTAGCTGTCTGAGGATCCGTTCCGACCTGGGCTGTGGAGTTTGTGCCAGCTCTTTGCGTTGCATAAACTGGCTGTGCTGTGCGAGGCTGCTGAGATCAGTCTTGTGCTGTGAAATTAAGGCTCGTTGCTGAGGTAGAAGTCCTTCAGGGCATGCAAAATGTGTATGCACACCTAATTTGGTGTGCCAAAGAGACATGATGGTGCATATAACTCAGGTCATTACATGCTCAACTGGCTACTTAAGTTGTTCACTATTAGTTGTCACAGTAACTGCTCATGTAAATTACTGATGCAGTTATTCACATAATTTAGCACTGAGCTCCTTTGGAAATCCAGGGCTAATTCCTCCTCTTTTTCCGAGACGGTGTTTACATGAGTGAAACACACTTTACACACCATATCCATATGGTCCAAGTCCAGAAAGGGACAGAGCCCCAGAGGGATCAGAGAAGTGACAAGACACTGTCCCAGCTGGGCTCTGGGCCAGTTTGGTCCTGCTGTAGGATGCAGGAACTGAGCAACTCCAGCATCTTGCCAATCATGTTGCCAGCCCTCCAGTCAAGCCTGAGATCCCCACCTGGAGAAAGAACTTCAAAAATCAGAAATGTCCTAATTTGGATCCTTTTTTGGTACATAATTTTCAAAACTGTAATTTCCATTTGAGAACTATTTGTCCTGATCCTGAGCGTCAGCTGAACTATTTTTTTTTTTTTTTTTTTTTTTTTTTTTTCCCTGTAGTTTAATTTAGGCAGCAGATGCCATCAGAATGTTAATGCCTTCTTAATTCTCACCTACATGCTTTTATTCTTATTAATTTGTTATCTGGGGCTTTAATATTCTATTTTTTTCCTGCTTTGATCAGTTGAAATAATTTGATGGCAGCATTTCAACGGGGCTTGCACTAGGGAAGTGTGTAATGGCGCATCACCAATGTGTGTTGCTGTGTATCCTGCAGCGTGCTCAGCTGTCGTACTGACAGAGCAGGAATCATGTGATGGTTTTAGGTGATTATAGATGAGGCTGTGCTTATCCCTGCTGTGAACAACTGGAGGGGGAACAAGCTTTAAGGACAGATTCCCTGCTTTAGGATTTTGCCCGCTACAATCAAGGCTTGGCGATCCAGGAGCGTGATCCCTGTGGAAGTGCAACTGAGCTTGCATCCAACGTGCTTGGACGGCTGCCCGGCCACAGCGGATGCTTTCAGTCAGCACCCTTAAACCACTGCTATGGGGAGGCCACAGAGGTGCCCCCACAGCATTCCCTGTTCCCAGCTCAGGGGCTCAGGGGTGGCACTTCCTGACTGAGAGCCGTGGGGAGTGAGGCAGGGATCGTTCCCAGCGGGAGGAGGGCACCTCTCAGAACCAGAGGGCAGAGAAATGGAGGTGGGTGCGTTCTTTGGTGCTCCCCAGGTGATGCTGGGTCTGACTGCACGGGAGTGTCTCTGTCACTTGGGTGCAGGGAGGCAGCAGGTTTGGCTTCTGAGACAGATTTAGTGAACGTTACCTAGGAAAGGGTGCTCTGAGCTGTCTAGAAATAACAAAAATAAAGTTAAGGAATGATAGAGAGAATGAATGGTTTTACTAGTTTAATCAAAACACTTCTGAAAGGAAGAGGAAGGGAAGTGCCCAAGTCCCAGACAGTTTCTCAGACATTGTGGTTCCCTCTCTCCTGGCAGCAGAGAGAGGAGAGACCTCGACAAACTTTACTGGCTACTTTGGTACAGCCTCAACAGGCAAAGATGCCCTTGTGCCCATTAGAGGTTGGGAACGGCCCAAAATTACCTTCCCTGGGTAAATGAGTAAAGGGAGAGGGGAAGTATTTGACCCTTTACCGTATGACAAAACTCTGTTCTTAAAGCACTCAGACATGGGTTTGGGGTGGGCAGCAGGAAGGTTCTTTCATCACGACTGGAAGATACAGTGAGGTTTTTCCAGAGAGACTGTTCCCACCATGAGAGAAAAGACAGAAGAGAAGGAGAGGGATGACAACGAATCAACATTTAACTGTGTGGCTTCTCAAGCCCAGTTTCTACAGTGTCTTCCCACATGTGCATACTTAGTGCTCCCAGTTGGGTTTTTTACCCTTTTAACTCTTCAGTGTGTCCCACAAAATCTAATTCTGTGGGAATTGTTTGCAAATGCACTTTTTCCTAATGCCCCTGCCTCAGTTTTAGGAGACAGGAATAAGGATGAGACTTTGTGTTCTTGTTATTGTTGTTATTTGAGGAATGAAATAGAGAATGATAGAATCTCAGAATGGTGTGGACTGGAAGGTACCTTTAAGCTCATCTTGTTCCAATCCCTGCCATGGACACGGACACCTTCCACTATCCCAAGCTGCTCCAAGCCCTTTCCAACCTGATCTTGGACACTTCCAGGGATGGAGCAGCCACAGCTTCTCTGGGCAGCCTCTGCAGGGGCCTCACATATGTCTTGGGTTTTTCCTTTTCTGGGAAAAGCATGGGACCAGGTTCCATTTTATCCCTCCAATACTATTTGCAGGTACCAGGGGGTCAGAGCAAACATGTCTTTTTACTGAATATTACCTACAGCATGAGGGTGCATGAAGTTGCCAAAATCATATGGCTGGCTTTTAAAAGGTTTTAAGGAAGTTTTTAAAGGTGGCATTTGTATTCAAGCAAGCAGTGGCTGCTTTTGCACTCCCAGATATGTGTGAGTTGAGTCCCACTCCAGATGTGCCTTGTGCAGACTTCATGAGTAACTGGCTGCTCTGTGTGGAGTTCTATACTGGATCTGTGCTCCAAGCCAGGCAGATTCCAGCCAGTGCTGTGTGCTGGGAAGTGCTGATGGAGTTTGTTGGAGCACAGTGACTGCTGACCAGAGCTCACTCACGTCCAGGCAGCTTGAAGGGTGACTGAAATGGTAACAATCTTGTGAAGGAAAACCTCTGCATTCAGACCAAGGGCTGCATAAGGCAGGGGCCTGGGTAGCAACAGCTGCATCCAGCAGTTTGGTGGGAAAAATCTGAGCAGGGTGAAACTGTAGCTTTCATTTGGGCAGATGGAGTCCATCTGTTGACGTGATCAGGGATGGGACAGCATCCTCTGGAAAGCTGGGATTAAGATACACAAGCGGTGCATGCAAATTAGGCATCAGATTATGCACATGAGAAGCACAACGATCTTCTGGTATTTTGGTTGGATTCCAGGTTTGGATTTGGAGTCCTTTATTTCTGGTGCATGAAGGCAGCAGCTGATGTGCTGAGCCTCAAAAGATGCCTCT
Organism: Hirundo rustica; assembly: GCF_015227805.2. Taxonomy (NCBI): domain Eukaryota; kingdom Metazoa; phylum Chordata; class Aves; order Passeriformes; family Hirundinidae; genus Hirundo; species Hirundo rustica. The sequence goes on from NC_053464.1 coordinate 13,456,925, forward strand.
GCCTGCAATGTCCGGATTCCAGCAGGACCTGATGAAATGGCAGCACACAGCCTGCTCAAGCTGTTCCCCTTCCCTCTGTACTCCTTCCATGGGACAGTGGATCCTTCTGCAAACCATTCCCTGCTTGGACAGAGGTGCCAAAGGACCTTGTACAAGCTTTGCCCTGCCCATCACATGGGCAAGGCAGGCCCATTAAGAGGTGACAGCTTTCTGGCTGCTCTGAGGTGCTGCATGACACATCAGGTATTGTGTGTGGGACTAGAAGGGGTCAGTGAGAGCTATCTGAGTCATTTGTTACCCACCAAAGTAGGTGAGTGACTGCTGTCGTCCTTATCCTTTTAGAGAAGGATGCTCAAGCACAAACAGGTCGGGATATTTAGTGAAAGTCCTGAAGGAGGAAGTATCACAGCTCAGAAACGGTGCTTGGTCCCAAGCTCAGACAATTATTCTTCACTTGCTTCTCTCTGAAAATCATGTACTAAGCATTAGTGTTATTAAGGTTGGTCAGCTCATCCTGCATAAACGCCATAATGGGAATTTAGTGTTTTCCGCTGTTTTTTGGTTGTCCATGAATCAATCCCGGTTCACCAAATGGCTCCTGCTGTGTCTGCATGATGAGCTTCCTCTCTTGGTGTTCTGTGTGCTTGTTTCATCCAGTTCACATGGGGATTTTTTTTTTTTTCTGATTCTTGTTCAGGGGAACAAGCGTTGTTTTTAAAACAAAGAAACCCGAAATATTTGGTGCTAGCATTCCCTGGGGCTGCGTGGAAGGATTTGTTCTTTAGGCTTCCTGAATGGTTTCTTTGGTTTGCAGGAGCTCTCACACCAGAACAATGTTGTTATTTGTGTTGTTATTACATCCAGACACTGGCTCGGGCACCAGTGGTGCAGGTGCTGGACAAACACCCAAGAGCTGGGTGGTCTTTGTCCCAAGGAACTTAGGAGATCAAGGTTTGCAATGTGCTGCAAGTCAGATCTGTCCTCATCCTTCCAACTCCAGTGCTTTGTGAGAGGTGAAAATTAGAAAGAACAGATAGAGAAGGTCTGAGATGTGCGTCTGAGGTAATTCCACAATAATGGGGAATAGAGGAATACATGTACGTACCCTGGAAATATATACAAATGAGGGATTTGAAGAGACCTGCTGTCTGTTTGGGAGCAACTAGAATTCCTGCTAAATAAGACTCAGCAATTCATGTGACAACTAGGGTGGTCTTGATTTTTAACCAATAAAAGAACCAGCCTCTTGATCCTCAGCTTTTCTGCAGTATGTTTCTTTTTCTCCTTCCTTTTCCCAGCCAAATCCTCCAACATACCCAGAAAAGCCTGTTCTTTTCCCAGCTGGCTGCGTCTCAACGGGCAGAATCTGTGGCCCTCTCCCATTTCAGGCCCGTTTGACCTTGCCTTGTAACCAGATGTTTCACTGGAAAACGTACACTTGGGAGAGCCTGGGTTGCACTCAGCTGCTGGTGAACTCTGCCTCGGTCAAGCGGCTGTAAACAAAACCAGCCCAAGAAAAACAAAACCTTTTCTAAGCTGAGTTGGCCAAGGATGGAGCTAAATCCAGAGATGCAGATGGCCATTAGCATGTTGACAAGGCTGCAGAGAGAGGCTCATCTGCCATCCCCGTTCTTCCACCATGGGTTTCACTCAGCTAAAGGAATTTTTTTTTTTTTTTTTTTTTTTGAGATTACAAGCATTGTTCCTCTGATTCCCAGGAGTTTGGAGATACCTGACACACAGACCCTTTCCAGTGCTGCCCAAGGCACTGGACTGTTGCAGCTCTCCATTCATTTAAGAGAGCTTTTGGCCAAGAGTATTTAGAAAGTGATGGCTTGGTGGCCTGAAAGTCTCAGAAGTAGGACTCACAAGAACACCATAGCAAAATCATGCATTAGGGACATCCTTTCTTTTAGAGGTGTGTTGGGATGATCCCCCTGGAATTTTTAGACATGTTCTCTGCAGAAATGGCTCTGTCTTCTTCACTTGATCAGGAGAAGATGCGAGGAATGTCCTTTGGGGTTAAAGCAGGGGTTTAGATTGTCAGAATGTTGTTCTTCAAAACGGGGAAGTGGCCAACCCTTGGAGCTCCCATCTTGCACGAGATACAGTGGGAGGTTTGTTAGCTGAGATGTGGGGAGAGCCTCACTTCCACAGGGGCCTCTTTAACAGCATGGGCTCCCCTCATCCTGTTGTGAGAAGTTACAGGAATTGGGGCCAGCTTGGTTTGGACCTGGAGTCCAGATCTGAGGCAGCTTTTTCCATTTGTGTTGTGCTTGGCCAGGTTAGAGTATGGAGGCGAGATTTGCCCCATCATCTCTGAACAGAATCAGTTCCCAACCCAGAACCATTCTCCAGTGAAAGGGTGTATTATCCTGAGCTGAGATCTCTGGGAGAAGGATTGCTTGGCACACGGATCCCTGCTGTACCAGTGGGATGGATGCCTGTGACTGAGCACTGTACACACAGAATTCTGTTGATATCCACATCAGTGATTTCTCCTCCACAAGGGTCAGGCTTGCCTGTCCCTGAACATCTGCTACCACTCAGCAGACATCCACCACTGTGTTATTTATCCAATATTCAGTCTTTTTTCAGAAGAAAATTTGCCATCTCCTGCTCCTATTTGTATACTACTCCACTTTCTATAGCCAAGTACCAGCTTGCTGTAGGAAATGTCGAGGTTATGTGGCTACAGCCCATTGACAGTTTCTCCTCTGATCCATCTCTGGCCCCACAAATAATTTTTAATAACCAGAGTGCTCTTAATCCACTTCTAAAGTGAGCTAGATCTGTTTAACCTAATCTGAGTATTAAAACTGATCACAATGATATCCGAGCACCTGTGACTTCCTCAGACCAGCCAGAATTCAGGACTGAGAAGCCAATGGCCTTTCCTGTCTGTGCTGTAGTGACACATCCCTTCTGGGCTGATTGATACCTTCCAGAGATGGCATTAGGGTCAGTTACACCAAGGGAAGAAGTGATGAATGGGGCCACAGGGCAGATACTCCTTTCAGATTCCCAAATAAAAGGGTTTTCAGACTCTCCAGACCTTGGCTTCAGCATCCCAGGGAGCCATTCTTCTTTTGTAAGAGGCTCTGGGAGTTGGATTGCTCAGCCAGCTGGGCACAAGGAGAGAGCTGGAAAGAGGAAGGGATCTGCTAACACTATTTTGCCCTCTGTGCTTAGATTGACACTTTGCTATGTTTTAAACATCCGCTTCATCATTCCTGCTGCCCGATATCCCACTATGGCCCCAGCAAGAGCTATTTTAATCCCTCATCATTCATCAGGAGGCCCCTTCCTGTTCCCTTTCTATCTGCTCCTGCATGCATGTGTGTGCATCTCTCCGCCGAGAAATCCCCCCGGGGTGGCTGTTGTCGGAAAGGTCACTCAGGGATATTCACAAACAGCAGGTGTAAAATTAACAACTGGTGCAATTCCAATCATCTGGCAGGAAGGAAAACATTGGACAATAGGTAGAGCCAGGGTAAAGTTTCCAGCTGAGGGCTCATTGCCTGATATAGGATGGCAGATTGGTGGGCTGGGAACTCTCCTAGGAATGTGAAACTGATAGGGTATTAGCAGCCCCCCTGCCCCTCCAACACAATTGTTTTCAGCTTGCTCAAAAATATTTGGAAACGTTACTGAGCAGGACGTGTGGGCGAGAAGGCATCCTCCAGCCAATCAGCCGGGGAGATTCCAGCCCTCCCCTTGAATTTCAAGCTTTTGTTTTCCCTGATGGAAGGGAAGGTGAATCCTCCATGTTTAATTTAGGGATCTTAAAGCATTTTGGATGAGTTCCTACAGCACACTAACAAGTGGTGCTCTCAAGGATTGCAGAAATTGCGGAGAGATGGCAAGAGAGATGGGTGGATATACGATCGATACGGATTCTGACACCTTATCATTTTTGTGAGTGGAACTGATTTTAGCTGCATGAAACAATGGGAGTTTCACTCAGTAAGGGCATCTGGATGGCACAAATCTTCTGGAGGCGTGAATGGAATGGTAGATCCTGTTAGACCTTGACTAATGCCAGCAACCAGAACAGTGGCTTGAGTCGAGGAGCACAGGAGGAAGATTTACTGTGCTGTGGATGTGTGCAAGGAAAGCTGGCAGCCCTGAACACAGTGAAGACAGTGGGGAATTGCAAAGGTTGTTGAGAAGTTTGGTTTGAATGATGGTGAGCCAGTTGTTCTGCAAGTATTGAAGTGAGGGCTGTAACAATTCCCTGCACGGAGAAAGTTTGGAGAGAGGTTTTACCTAACACATGGCCTTTCCTCTGCTGGAGTTCAGCATGGAGTTCTGGCCTACATGGAGTAAAAGTAAATGTATGAGGTCATTGCACCTCACAAGCTCATGGGTGCCTACAGCTCTGTGGCTTCTTCAGTCGCCTCTGCCCCTCTCCTTCCCCACCCTCAAAGCTCTCAGCGTGACGTGACACCAGGAGCCCTTTGGCAAAATGTTACCACACCACAACCAGAACCGTTAGTCTCCAGTCCCGCTCCCACAGTGCCCATCCTCTGTGTAAACGGTTTGGTACAAGCTCTGTCCACCACAGCACAATTAATGCCGGAAAAGTTCTCTCGCGGGTCTCTGAGCCTGCGTCGGGATCCCGTTGCTCTCGCTTAGCTGGGATGGCGCACGTGGACTGTGCTGATGAGGGGTGCTGGGCTGAGAGGGGCCTGATAAGGCAGTGTAACCCTGACATACGTTGTCAGCAGTGCTGCCATGGCCAGCGAGAGCAGGGGGAGGACTGAAATTCTCCCGTTCAATTGGGCGAATTTGATACCTTCTCGTTCTTGTGTCCTCGTGGCTCGGCCACTTGACATTTCTAAACATTCTCAAGCAAGTTCACTGGAAAACTATCCCATGTCAGGAGCTGGTGATGTCAAGGCTAATAACAGTCCTGGGGTCAAATCCTTCTGATCCTTCAGGCAAGGACCTCAAGATTTGGCTCCAAGTCAACAACAAGGTCTGTCACGTCAATGATGGCTTATTATGAATCCTAGCGCGAGCCTTTCCCAAACAAAGTGCTTTCGTTTGGTTTTCCATGCAGGAAAAGGTTAGCAGTTTCCAAAGGCATGTCCTCGCTTCCTTGTGTGGAGTGGAGAGCAAAGCCAGTGAGCTTGGAACGGGCAACAGCACTTTGCCTTAGAGCAGGAGACAGAGGTAAAGCTTTATCTGGGAAATTCTCTTCCCGTTTGGAGTGGTACAAGATTATTGTTTTCATCTCTAGAGGTACTGGGAGTTTTTTCTCTGTCTCTGTCCGTCATGTGGATGTAACAATATCACTGGGCTGCCTTTGTTGATGTTACAATGGACCTCCGAAAGGCGAACGAGCGGCACTGGGAAATGCACGGCTGGATGTCGGGGAAGGAGATAGCAGGGATCGTACTGGCTCACGCTCGTGCTGCACGGAAAAAAGGAATTGTAAATTGACGTTCCCTTGGCTATTACTTTATAATCCTGGCACTGTGTTGAGAATTATACCACTGGAATGGTGTCCAAAATGAGAATTATAACCACTTCCTATTTTTAATTTCCTCTTAATAAGGGACACAGTTGTCATCGTCTGAACAATAACGACTCTGCTCTGCCGTTCCAGATGTCAGAGCATTATAAAGCATGGAATAACAAACACTGATGTCTCTCTACAGACCTTCCTTGTGAACTGAAAACTCTGGTGCCCCCCTGCAGACACACATACCCCACCAGGTACAAACCTGAGCGCTATGGGAAGTGCTGGACCTGCTTTTTTGTTGGCCTCATTTTGCAAGGGGGCATTTAAATCATGGAAAAGTAAAGTGATTTGCTCCTTGTCCCTTGGTGAGTCAGTGGCAGAGAACAGATTCAGCTGTTCACATCTCCCCATTTTTCTCTGTCAAATGCCCTTTTTTTTTGGCTGTATTTTAGGACAGGTTTGACATGAGGTTCCTAAATATGTAAGCTGGTGTTCAGAATTGCTGAGTCCTCACTAGTTGCCCTCCAGGCAGTACCCAAACAAGATATCCATGGGGAAAGCTCTCTGGTCTTGAATATCAGCAACTGCTAATAGTTATTTCTCTTTAGAGACTCATCTATGTTTTTCAGGTGGACTCCAGTTCTGCATGCTCATCCAAGGTGATGCACGCAGAATAAGCCCAACGCAATCAGCACAGGAGATACACCCAATTTCCTAAAGGTGACGATTTCTCAGCTATTTCCCTCCTAAAAACCCACCTGGTGATAAGAAGTGCTTTGGCTGGGAGGGTTTGAGCTCTGGTTGTCAAAACTCTTAGCTGAGGGAAAGCTGGTCCATGTGATTGGCTGAGTGACCCTGTGCTTCCAAAAAACTCCTGACTCTGAAGAAAGTGGGTTGCTCATTTTGCAAAGCACATATCTCCTGCTGGCTTCAAGGAAGTTTAAGTAGGATCTTGTTCCACTGAAGGTCAGATTTCACATATCTCTTGAGATCTTAGAACCAGGGTGCTTCTGAAGGAGAAGCAGAAAGGAGGAGACTATCTGGGGTTAGGAACATCTGAGCAAAACTGCATTTTACAGCTCACACAGCAATTCCAATTATCCAGCACTTAGGCATTGGGGAAGATTCAGATAAGAGGTCTCAGATTTAGCTCCTTTCTTCTCTTTGCAAGTTAATGTGCTTTTTTTTTTTTTTTTTTTTTTTTTTTTTTTTTTAAGCAGACAATCAAATCTATGATAGCAAATTTCAAATTAAAAGGAAAAAATTGTCTCTGCAGAGAATGGAAAGAACCATTTTGGTTCTAGGGTGTTTTGTGATCCACCTGAAGTACGGGTAGCTGTCATTGCACACACATTAAACAGAAGCTGGTGAGCTTCTTGAAGGAGTAGCTGAATAGAATCCTGTGGGTTTTTTTAATAAAATTATTTCACTGCACGTTACATACTAAACTGAGCTGCTGTTATGCTTCCATCAGGCTATTTATACACTGTGACAGTGCAGGAACCTCGTTTTTGACTTGCGCCTTAAATTTGAAAAGAGTCAGTAGAAAAGCATATAGTTCTTTCAATCCTATGAAAACATTCACAAAAGCTCTTCTCCAGAGCCCCGTCCATTTCTTCTCCATTGCAAGGGGCCGGATTTCCAAAGGAAGAGCTGCCATCACCAAGCTGATAGGAGCTGTCTCCCTTCCTTCCCTGGAGTATTTGTACAGGTCAGTCTCTCTCTTCTCCTGACAGATCCCTCAAAGGAGAGCTTCCCAATTTTCCATCTCTCCTCACTGCACAGCTTCCCACAAACAGCTTCTCAGTCCTCTCAGTGCTCGTAGATCAGTAGCATATAGCAAAGATTTATGGAGCACGTGCAGCCTATACACTAATCCGACAGCACTGTGTGGAGGCTTGTATTTATTTTCTGGGATGGATAATCATCCTCTTTTGAAGAGCTTCTTCCTGAACACCTTGCTCCTAGAAGGCCATCACTCCAATCCAATGCGATTCTAACAAGAGCTATGGCTCAGAACCCTGTTATCCTTCTGTGTGGTGCCCGTGTCTTTCTCACCCCTTCTGGCTACTTCTGCTCACCTGGATACGCCAGCAAAACCTGCAGAGTTCCGACAGCTGGTGTGCGGGTCAGACAGCAGGAAAGCTCTGCTTCTCAGAGCCTTTCCTATCTACTCCAGAGCTGACTGCATCTCTGCCCCTGCCTGCCCTTTGTGTTACACTGTGGAGTGGAGAGGAGCAGTCCTCTGGATCCAACGCTCTCCCTACCCTTCTTTTTCTGCACAAGTTAACTCCCAGGCCTTGCTGCTTCTGCTCCAGCCCCTTCTGAGCGTGCTCTCATTAAGACCCCAGAGGGAGGAGGTGATGCTCTGAAATTGTCTTAATTGCTCTTGTTTATGCTGGTTACGATGGCAATAAGTTGCCATGCAGAGGAGGCTTTATTCAGATGTGCAGGTTCTCCATTGTTCCCTGCTCTGAAGGATTGTCTGTAGGCAGCTCCAAGTCATTTACAACAATAGATTAATATGAAGATCAGTTATCCTGGGTGACTCACAGTCACACACATGCGAGACCCGCCAATCGCTGTGACCTGCCGCTGGATTTGAGGGGAGGTTGAATGTTGCTGGCATGTTCTTGCAGGATGCTGAGGAGATAATGCTCTGCACTTGCACAGCTCCTGCTCTCCAGGAGCTTCCCAAACATGAATGGAGAATGCTCTCTTTCTAGGGCAGGCAATGACTCTTACACTTGCTGGAAAGCATGGAACTGGGGCAGAGTGTGTCTTTTGTCCAGTGTAAGTTAACAAGTGCCAAATCATGAGAGGGGATTTTAGCCCCTGACCTCTCTTCCAGGCACTCTATCACCCAGGCCCTGAGGAGTTTCTTTCATGCATGTTGTGTGCTGTGTCCCATTTATCACCCTTGGACACCTCTGTCTCACAGGTTCCTGTCCAGACCTCTGCAGTTCAGTGTCTGGATTTTTATTTGGCACGGGAGACAACGCTGAGACACCTCAGTGATGGGTTTGTCCCTTCTGTCAGACTGTTCACACTTAGAGCCTGTGCTGGGACCAACTGCACTGGACTAGGAGCACTTTGCTTTCCGTTCTTACTTTCCTGGATAACCCCAGCCTGCATCTCACTCTACCTCACTGATCCACCCCTTGACTCAAGAGGGGTGTGTGCCAATTTCCCCCCTAAATCCTTGTCTCAGGATTCTCATAGGAATCCTATGTCCCCTGTGTTCTGTCCTTCACCCTGGACCCACCATTCTCCTTCCACGTGCCAGGCACTCCACACATCCCCTGTCTCCCTCATCCATCACTCTCCCTGCTGTCAGGGACACATCATTCCCCCATCTTCCCTTTCCCCCATGCTGGGTGAAACAGGAGATGCCCGCTCCTATTTTTTCCCTGTTTGGGAGATACATTATTTAACAGCAGGGAACACAGGCAGAGCTGCGAGGGAGGTTGTGCTAGAAGGGATTAACAACTGTCATCAACCTGCTCTTGACTCTAAAGTCCATTACAGAGCCGGGTCAAGCTGTTGAAACTCCTCACCAGATTCCTATTTGCTGCCTATTTTCAGTCCTTGGATGCTGACAACAACCCCATAATTTCCAGTGTCAGGTTTGGTTCTCCGTGTTACCATATTGCACGAACTCCAGCAGGCAGACAAGTGCAGAAATACTTTCCAGCTGAGTATGAAAAATTGCCTCGCTCAGTCCATAAGTAATGTGCCTTGTTGAGCTGGGCTAATTTTCCTCCCTGTACAAAATAGTGAGGTTTCTGCATAATTTTGTGCATTACAAAAACACCAGATCTCAAGGGCTCCGCGGTGGGCCAGGCCCCAAATGTGTTGCAGAGCAATTACCGAGTCTTCACCTGCCTCAAGCTGAATAAAACCTTGAGGGAGCAGCTGAGGACCTGACCCCTGCTTTTCCATATTCATACAAACAGGAGTGAGTTGTACTGGGTCAGCAAAGGGCTGATTCAGGATCATGATACCAAAAGAAGGTACCGAGAATAGACTAGGAAGCCTTTTCTTCCACAAATATGTATTTCATGTAGAAACATAACTTAGGCAAATGGTTAGAAGTTCTGTGTAATTAGTAACCCTCACTGGATTTCTCTTCCACAAACTTTTCCAGGTTCTTAAGTTCATATATATTTTTAGCCTTTTCAGCATCCTGTGGCAAGGAGTTCCTTAGCTTAACCACGTCTCCTTTCTTTTGAACCTGAGATCCCCCCCTTCCTGGGAGGTTTTGAACCACCCACCTTTCACAGTGGTACACATTCACAAAGATCCTGAATTAGTCATATATTTAGTGTTAATTTGTTTTCTAATATCTCCTTCCCTTTGAATCCACCATCTGCTGCAAATCTGCCCTGCAGCATAAGTCACCATTCTGGAAGGGGAAACACGAAAGAACTGGAAGCTCTTGGAGCGAAATAGTGCAAAGCACCTGCATGAGGCACCAGTGGTCACCTTGAAGCAGCTCCCTTGGAGTCACCACGTGCTGCCATCACTAGACGGTGACATCTCCCAAGCTTTGGAGCAGGCTTGGCTGTGGATCCAGAAGAGGGCAATGGTGACACATCCTCACCGAGGCTCCCAGCACCAAATCCACTGAGGGCAGCCACTGCAGGAATGGAGCCAACAGCCTGACCACCTTGGCTAGTGGAACTGCCTGTTCCTGGCTGTTCCGTGGCAAGCAGATTGAAGTGGGAGGCAGCTTTCAGCTACTGTCTCAGGTCAGATGGGACTGTCAGTCAATTGTTAATTATGACTCTTCTTCTTACTAATTTCTCTAACTTCTATCACCATGGCAGCTAACTGCCGTGGAAAGACTCAGCCAGAAAAAGGAGAAGACAACCAAACTTTTCATAGCAGGGGAACAGGAACGAGCTACAGAGGAAAGGGGGTGGAGGAAGAGATCTGTAAATTGTTTTCCAGGAGAGTCTAACACAATGTTCTGAATCCTAAAATGGCTTTTGTTGAAGGAACCTTAAAAATCATCCTGTTCCAACCTCCCTGCCATGGGCAGGGACATCTCCCACTAGACCAGGTGGCTCCAAGCCGTGTCCAGCCTGACCTCGGACACTTCCAGGGATGGGGCAGCCTCAGCTTCTCTGGGCAAACTGTGCCACCACCCTCACAGGGAATAATTTCTTCACAATATCCCACCTAACCCTGACCTCTGGCAGTTTGAAGTCATTCCCTTTTTTCCTATTATCACATCTGCTCTGCCCTGACCTGGTCAGTTGATCAGTTTTAATCTTTGGTGATAGCTGTGTGTGCAGAAAGGGCAAGAGGAGGAAAAATTTGACAGCATTTTGAGCTCTCATTAATTTTTAAACTTCCTCCCTTTCTGCTTATTTTGTAGCTTTTGTCCAGGTGCTGAATGTGTTCTTTTCCCCATGTGTCACTTCCAGAGGAATACTGTGGAGATGAAATGCCAGTTGGTCATCACAGGCCATTTCCCCTGTGGGGGCTGGATGGAAACTCACAGGCTGGGGCCGTAGAGGGCCCAGGGACAAGCAGTGACTTCTGTCACTGCAGCAGCTCTCAGGGACAGTGACACAGTGCCTGAGTAGATCAGTAGCATGGGCAGAGCAGGTTGTGTGGGATCAATACAACAACGGCCATCTCGTTGCTGTTTTGCAGCACCACCACATAATGCTTGCTGAAATCACTGGCTGGTCCATTCAGCAACTTTCATTTCTGATTAAGCTTTCCAGCCTGTAGGTATCTTCTCTCACACCTGTCTTACCATTTCCATTTACAAGGGCTTAATTTAGAAACCCATTGTTCCTGGGCCTGCACAGACCAAGCTAATTTATTTTACACAATGCCTCAGCACTTTAGGAAACAGTCTTGTTTTAAGTCCATCCTGGAGGGAAGGATGGACTTCTGCCTCAGGTTTTGGATTGAGTTTTGAGAGAAAGAGACCCTGTTCTGACAGCATTCACAGATTTCCCCGAGACCTTTTTCAAATCACTTACCCTGCTTTGAACCTAACATTTGAGTGTGGAAAATAATCAATATAACACTTTCCTTAGCTCTGGTTTTAGGATAAACATAGTATCTGGATGGCATCAAAGTCTTTTGTGCTCTGTGCTTTAGAAGCAGAATAAAAAGCATATTTCTGTGCTGGGGGACTTTGGTGCATAAGTGGACAACAGGCAGGTGCAAGTCTGCTGAGAAGGGATGAAACAAGGCAGAGCTGACAGGCAAATAGACCCTGGGCACTGCTGCTGTCAGCTTTTCCATTGGCATCTCATCAGGGACGTGCAGGGAGGGAACGAATCGCTCCGTGGGCGTTCACAGGAAGCGGCCCCCGAGCGCGAGGGAGAGGCACGGGACAAGGGCGGTTTGAGAATCCACGTGGGTGATCTTCCCAGCAAACCTGGGTGACAGGAGACTCCGTGACGTGCCTGAAGGAGGCACAAACACCCCACTCCTCCTTGGCTCCTCAGCTGGCAAGGTCTGATCGTGTTGTTCACTTGAGGCTTTTGTTTGTTCACTAAATGCCTCCGGACTTCGCTTTTCAAGTCTCTTCCTTTCCCTGTCGTCGTCACTGCCACAGCAACAGGTGAGTTTGAGAAGTTACACGTGGGGAAGATGAGTTGCACTGAGGAAATGACTCAAACCCTTTGCAGACCCTCTGAAGACAGGTGCCCTCCATCCACAGAGCTGTGGGCATGGATGAACCATCCAGTGGCTGCGTTCCCTCCGGAGCTCTCGTCACCGTCAGTCAAACTCTTCCCCACAAAACAGCAGTGGAGGAAGCTCCAGAAGTATCACTTCTTTATGTCAGTGCTGCCACGCTCACTGACGTCCTCGCTGAGCCTCTTGCTGCAGCAGGCTGCTAATCAAAAACTCTGCTGTTGCTGCTAATCAAAACCTCTTTGCTCGCCACTTTGGCATCATTCTGCGAAGCCAACAGAGCGCAGAGATGCTCAGTTCCTCCCCCTCCACACACCTTCCATTGTCTTCAGGACTGACAGCTCTGATGTGGAGCAGTGATAAAAGCCAGCTGATGCTGTCAGGGCCTGGTACAATTGCACTGCAGGGAAAAAGGCGACTGGCTCTGAGTCATCATAGCCGCCTGGAGCTCAGGATGCCTGGCACACGTGCTGACTCCTGGCACGGCTCATCACACAGCAGTGCACCTCTGGGAGCTCCCCTCTGAGGAGGGACTGACCAGAGGACTTGAGAAAGGCCAGGAGTGGTGGCCAGCCATCCTTTGAGATGCTAGGAAACTCAGAGGGATTTTAAAAAGAGACTTTTTTGTGGAACCACTGAATATCCTGAGTTGGAAGGGACTTACAAGGATCGTCAGTCCAACAATTCCACCCTGTCCCCAAGAGCATTGGCCAAACACTCCTGGAGCTCTGGCAGCCTTGGGGCTGTGACCATTCCCTGGGGAGCCTGGGCAGTGCCCCACCACTCTCTGGGGGAAGAACCTTTCCCTGATCTCCAGCCTAAACCTCTCTGACACAGCTCCAGCCGTTTCCTGGGTGCTGTCCCTGCTCCCCAAGAGCAGAGATTGGAGCTGCCCCTGCTCTGCACCCCGATGAGATCTGACCTCTGCTGAAGCCTTTGGTGTGTATGATGCAACAAAGGTGGTTGGTTGGATGTTCCTCTGTATTCAGGGGTGTTTAGCAAAGCATTTGTGCAACTCCTGAGTGGCAGTCTATGAAATAACACCTCTCCTTCAGCTCCTCACATTCCCATCCTTATGGAATGGGCTGAGTTGTGGTTGAATTTCTGGGAGGCTCCAAAATGTGGGGGATCCAGACTTGAAAATGCATCAGGATTGCCAAGCCAAGCCAGGAAGGGCATTCAAAAAGGGGAAATTGGACTGTGATGTGAACTCCTCAGTGACCTTGAGTAAACTGGCTCAGCACTGCCCATCCTGCCCAGGTCAGCAGCTGAAATTTCCATTACTGAAAGTAGAAACTCAGGGGTCATTTCTGTTTCATTTCTCACTTTTTCCCAAACATGACATTGAATGAGAGGCATTAGGAGTTCCTCCTATAAATAGGATCACCCCTGTCAAAGCTGGTTAAGTCATACCCAGTGTCAAGCCCATAAACAAGGTGCCTCTCATGCGCTGTCTGGAGGGTGCAGAGGGGGCAAAGGGAAGTTTGACAGCTCCCTGTTTGACCATTTTGCATGGGGACATCGCTGTTTGCAAGGCAACAAACGTAATCATCCCCAGCTCCCATCTGGAGGATTTTTAGAAGTGGTGCAGAGGCAGAGTAGTTGAGGACCACTGCTCTCTGTTGTAGCAGAAGTGAACCCTCCCAGCTCCCAACCTCACAGGTGCTGGGCCCTCCATGGCTGCTGTCATGGCAGGGGTTGGACACTGATTTCATCTCTTCCTTCCAGGCCTTTCCTCTAGTTCCCCTAGAAGTCTGGGATGACCTGGAAACCCTGCACTTTCACTTGTCCCTGTTTCCCCTGGAGGGAGCTGCAGTTTCCTCCTCCTTTAGAGCTTCCCAGTTCTCCTTCAGCTCCACGAGGAGCAGCGACTCCAGTGACATCCGTGACAAAGCGGCTGTGCCACGTGGGAAGTCGGCTGGGGCATGGCAGTGAGGCCAGAGACACAAAGCAAAGAAGCATCTTTGACACAAGAGGGTTGTAAGTGTCCCCCCGTGCCAGCTGCAGGCACATCTGGATGGAGCTGGCTTGGCAGAGCCGCAGGGTCACCAGGGCTGTGCGTGGCCGTGGTGGCTCCAGAGCAGAGCACCTCAGGATAGCAGGAGCTGACAGCGGCACCTGAGGCTCCTTTGCTTTCCTCTCCTCCTCTGGGAGCTTCTTTCCACCTCTTCACCAAACTTCGTGTTGCTCTGAGACTGGGGGCTGCTCTGCTGAAGTGATGCAAGTGAATATGTCTTAAAAAAAAAAAAAAAAAAGAATAATTTTTTAAAAAAATAGATCATTTCTGTGGTCTCATTTCCCCATAGACCCACAAGCAGTTGCATCAGTACAGCTGAGGGGGTGGCAAACTGAAGTGGGGGCAGAAGAGAACAAAAACTTTCTAAGTCAGCTTTTAAAATGTTCAGTAACTGTATGGAGACCAACAGCCTCTCGTCCCCTCCAGACGTGAAGAGCTGTCTGGTGCTCGTGTGTGGAGACACAGCCAGGGAGCAGAGATGATTTGTTTTGAGGCTGAACTGAGAGCAGCTTAGCAGGGGAGGAATCGCTGCTTGTTCTGAGATAGGCTAATTATATTCTGTGTCCTTGGAAGCCAACCCTTTCCTACTCTGCTTGCATAATAGAGATCCTATAGCTTTGTACAGGAGCACCAGGGTTCCCTCCCATCTCCGCTGCACACAGCAGCCTGTCCCACTGCCAGTCTCCACCCCAGAAGGATCTGGATGTCAGTCCCGCATTCCCCGGAGGGCTGCTGAAGCACTTTGGATTCCTGGGAGATGGAAACCCTTCTAAAAACGCAGGGTAGAGTTACTCTAATTCCTTGCTGTTGGGGATCAAGCTGAAGCCTGCTGCTTAATGGGGGATAAGTGGATGTAATGCAGTCAGTCAATAACTTTATGCACACACGCAGAGCCCTTTGGATTACTGATTTCCAAAAGGCAGAGTCTCCCTCACAAACCCTGCACCACACTGAGTCAGCCCTGAGCCTTTTGACTTTGTATTTCCTTCTTCACCTGCGCTTTTATTCTTCCTCCCCTTATTCATTTTTTTCCCCCAGTTATTCATTTTCACCTCCCCCCCCACTCCAGAGAAGTTTTCAGCTTGTCAAACGACTCTCCCTCTCCCTGTCTCTTTTCTCTTTGCCTTTTGCAGTGGGAGGAAAGATAACAATAAAGGGAGCAGTTTTCAAATAAGAAGCCCCACGTGTTACCTGGGAACTGTCTCTCAGCATCCAAATACCTGCTGGGGCACAGAGCGACGAGTCCCCGCTGCCGTTTTGTACCCACCAGACGCTGTTTGTATTTTGTCACATGCTCCTGTCAGGTCTGTCACTTGGTACAAGCAGGACTGACTGGGCCCATGTAAAGGAGGATTTCCCTTTACACCTCCCTGCTAAGCGCTCCTCGCTCCTTCCCTTCCTCCTCACAGGGAAAATTGCTGCTCCAGCTGCTGCCGGGGTAGTTCCCAGGCTGGAGGGATGGGTTTGGGAGTGTTTGTGTTCTTTGTCTTGTTACTCCCAAATTCTCCTCATCTTTGGGAGCCCTTTAGTCCCGGCTCATGTCTCTGTGGGGAGGGAAGGCTGAGATGAAGGAGTCGCTGATCCTCTCTCTGTCCTCAGTCCTTGCTCAGCTTCAGGCTGAGCCCTTCACAAGTCCAGCACTTTTTATGGCCTTACGGAACTGCTCCTAAAAGGAGAAAATTGCAGGAGAAGGAGCTCCAGACCAATGAATTCCTGTAAGACCAAAAGACCTGAAATGGCTCCCTTGGGCCCCCCAGATGGGGAGGAACAGGAGGGAATGGCCCACGCTGCTGCACTTATCCCAGGCCTCTCCGTTCCCTCCCCAGGCTCCTGGCTAAAAGACTCATCTGACTTTTATAGGGCTGCAGAGACCAAGCAAACAAAGCCTCAGGGTTTAGTCAGCGCCGGCGGGTACAGCACGTGCCTTTTCCTTCTCTCCCCTCCTCTCTTTCCTGCTGACAGCTTTCCCGAACACATGTGGCGTCTGCTCGGCTCGGGAGCCTCTCCTCAGGAATGAGCCCCAGGACTGGGGCAGGAGAGCATTTCTCACCATCCTCGGTGGAGGCTGCTTTGTCTTTCACCTCCAGGACTTCTCAACCCCTCCTGGGCTCTGAGGAAGCTGAGAGAGGCAGGGAAAGAAGGGGAGGGGGGCTGGAAGAGTCTTGGAGCATGAATGTGCTCTGCTGGATGGAGAGGTGACTGGGGCATGAGCCCAAAGGGTTACAGGCAGAAGGACATGGCACTTTCCCTCCCTGCTCTTTCCTGGAGCTCTGACTTACAGCCAGAGCTTGCTCCTTCCACTGCACCAGTGCTGGGAGTCAGAGGAATTCACACAGGTCCCCACACCTCAGGGTCTCCCGAGCTGAGGAGCTGCAACAGAAAAGCTCCTTTCCCTACACACTGCTGGGTTTTTGACTGTAACCCCTCTCCCTTTGCTGCTGGGACTGTGCTCTGGGGCAGGGAATGAAGCATTGCTCATCCTGCTCCTCCGTTCCTTACAGGAGTTTTGGGAATCTTTGTAAATAAGCCAAGAACACGAGAAAGAGAAATTCCTCCCGTTCCAGGCCCTGCCTGACACTGCACAGATCCTTTGTTCTTGGCTTCTTTCTCCCTCCCAAGGCCTCAGAGAAGTTCTTCCAACAGCACAGCCCCCCCTGCTCAGCCTCTTCCACCAATTAGCAGCTATCCATTAAGCGACCAGGAATATTTCCATCAATTAGCCCATCTCCTGAGGATCTCTTTCTTTGCTGGCAATGCCACTTAAGCACCAACAGGAAAGGAGCATTCAAGAGCTATAAATGTATAGAGATGTTTGTATAGGCCCTCTTTGTTCTTCATAACTCAGTGGTGCTCCTGGTTTCAGCTGGTCCGCAGAGAGCTCAGGATCAGCCCTTACCCAGCTTATTCCTTGGAATCCTGAATTCTGTGCTCCCACAGTCGAATCAGACCTTTCTGGCATCCTTTTTCTCACTTTTTTGTTGTTTTTTTTGGTTTTTTTTTGAGGGACTGTGTGAGGGTGCCCAGAAGGCTTTGAAGCCACCCATGGTATCCTGTGATCAGGCCAGGCATGATGGAACCAGGATGGTAAGAAATAGGCTGCATGTTGTTGCAAAGGAGACTGTTCAATAAAACAAATATCTTCAAAGGAGAAGGAAAGTAGCAGGAACGAGTAGAAGAAAGGATGTTTTCAACCCTTGAAGGGGAATCTGGAGAAAGAGAGATCCTTTTTAAGGTGTAAAATGGTGCCAGTAGGAACATAGTACTGTTACTCCTTTGAAGACAGCAGTTAGCTGAAAATACGAGGATGTGCAAGTTATCCCAGATAGAGCAGAAAGTGGTGATGGAGCAGGGGGAGGTTCCTTTGAAGTTTTCTGATCCTACAAAGGAAGGATGCACTCCTGCCCACCTGATCCAGCAGGAATGAACCATAGAATCATAGAATGGTTTGGTTGGGAGTGACCTTAAAAGCCCATCTGGTTCCAGCCCCTGCCATGAGCAGGGACACCTTCCATCAGACCAGGTTGCAGGGAACGTGACCATGCTCTGCCCCATCTCTTATCTGCTCCATGTTCTCAGAGCCCTGCCCAGCTGAACCTCGCTGCAGGGGAAATGATGGAAAATCGAAAACCAGGGATACCCAAACCTAGCCTAAGGTGGAGGAGAGTGAAGGGAAAAGGATGTGATATTCTACTGACATCTGGTTTTTTTGCTGTGGTACCAGGGACTGAAAGCTGCAGGCTTCAGGCAGCGCAGCACCAGGTGGTCTGAGGGGAGCTGCTTCACCAGCCAGGAGTGGAGAGTGATCTGAGGCAGAGCTTTTAGTACCCAGATACCTTTTAAAAGCTTCTCTGCCCTTTCCCTCTTCACATGGCCGCTTATTTCCTCGTTCCCTGAGGGAAATGCTAAAGAGAGACCCGAAATCTCGGGTGAGGGAGCTGCTGGCTCAGTGATGCCGCGCTCGGTTCTGCTCAGGTAGCACAGTGGCTGCAAATTAATTACTGTTAACGATGCCACCTTCCTGCAGAGAACAGCAATTTCTGCAGCGGGCACAAGGCTTGGTTCTGTCGAGTGCCCAGCCTGCAAGGAGGCCTTCTGGCATCCCTGCACTGCCCATGAGCCCATCTGTTCCCAGTGGGAGCCACGGGGCCATCAGGCAGTGCCGGATGGAAGCTTGTTTAGACTCACGGGT
Source organism: Hirundo rustica (assembly GCF_015227805.2). Taxonomy (NCBI): domain Eukaryota; kingdom Metazoa; phylum Chordata; class Aves; order Passeriformes; family Hirundinidae; genus Hirundo; species Hirundo rustica. Next base: position 13,475,267 of record NC_053464.1, read on the forward strand.
CAGAGAAGTCTATCGTTCCCAGTCGCTTCTTTAATTGACACAGTGAAAGAAGCCACATCTTCCTGCCTGATTCTGACCAGGTCTGTAATTGAATTCGGCTCAACATCTCCGCTTCAGCCCCCCAGGGACCTGTCAATTAATGATGGATTTTTTTTTTTCTCGCCTCGGGAATTTCTCTTTGCTCCCATTCTTTTTAGTTAGTAGGATCTAGTGTTAAACCCAGTAGCAGTAAATCTCCCACCCCCCATTTCATACCTTTCCCAAAGGTGCCTCAAGAAGAAAAGGGCTTGGGCATGAAAAGAGAGATGAGTGAACTTCAGGGACTGAAAACATGTGCAGCTTTCCTGCCTTTTGTTCATTCACATCCTTCCTCTCGCTCATCTCAGGTCTTTTGTTTCTCCTTGCCAAAACTGCTTGCGCACGCTTCGCTCAGGATCTCATGAGACTGTTTTAGAAACTGCAAGGCTGAATTGGATCCTTCTTTTTCCTTCCTTGGAGCACAATGTCTGTTTAACCTTTCTCCCTTGGCATCTGTCTCTCCCAGCAACCTATTTGCAACTCCTGGTTGCGGAGGAATCCCAGCGCTGACTGGTTTAAAATGGGGGCTGCTGGGGGCGTGGGCAGCAGTATGTGATACGCTGTAGGGTACAGTTTCAGGCTGGCTGCAGGAGGCAGAAATTCCACGGATCTGCCTTAGCCTGGTCTCTCCGAGCCCTTGCCAAGGCGTAGAGGTTTTTCATTGCTCTTAGAAAGGCAAATTTGATTTGCATGTCAAAGAGCGAGAAAGGACAGGGGTCCTCAGTTCTCCGGCTTCTTTATCCACTCCTAGTCCCTCTCCCTCTCCCCACACCCCTCCCCAGCCTTCCTTTTGGCATTCCTCACGCGTGATGGCCGCGCTAACGCACCCAGGCGCCACGGCAGAGACCTTGGCGTTTCTGGAGCTGTTGGATCCCCCTTGAGCATCCTCGTTAAACTTCGCCCTTGCTGCTGCGTGCGGGAGCTGCCCACGCAGACCAAAGTTCGGTCCCCAGCCCACCGGTTCTCCCCCACAGGCGCTGACGTACGAGGCTCTGCAGGAGGCGGCGAGGGAGGGAGGGTGTTTGGGAGAACGTGTCCCTGGAACAGTGACGGTTTGGTGAATGTGCACAGACAAGTGGGGTTGGCGGGGAACCAGGTGAGAGCGCACTGTGTCCCCCCACTCTCAGGGAAAGCCCACTGGCCCTGCTCCTCGTCCTCACCAGCTGGTGATGGGTGGGAGGAAGGAGGGGAGGGGGAAATCCCTCCCTGACCCTCCCCTTGGAGGACCTCTCGTGCCGCTTTTCCCGTGAGGGAAGGGATGAAGCTGCCCAGGCTTTGTAGGAGATCTGGATTTGGTAGGTCTGAGGCCTGCCTGAAGAACTAGAAGGCAAAGAGCTTTTTCCTCTCCTTCCCATCAGTCTGTGATCCTTTCCCAGTTTCCAAAAGCTTTTCTGGTTTGTTGTTGGGCTTGTTTCTTTTTGTTCTTTGATGTTTTTTCTTCACGTGTGGGTCGGACCACACCTCTCTGGGGGGATCCACATTCACCGCCTGGATCTCCTGCACAGAGTGAGGAAGGTGCTCATACACAGCTGGAAAGAGTGTATGAACCTCAGGATGTTGCTTCCAGACACCTGCTCCTGAGACCATCAGGACAGAACCTTCACCTGATGCTGAGTTCCTCTACACCAAGAACTCACAGGACAATTCAGCTCTGCAGGGATGCCAGTGCCTGCCATGACCAGAGGAAGAGAATCGCTGAGTGTTTGGGTTGGAAAGGACTTTAAAGCTCATTCCAACCCCCTGCCGTGGGCAGGGACACCTTCCACCAGACCAGTTGCACCAAGGCCCATCTAATACCCTCCTCTCAGTGTGCTGAGACCCTCTTTTAGCTGAAAACAACAGTCCTGCGTGCAGGGACAGTCGTTCCACCGTGTGCTTGTGTCCTGCCTCCACCAGCTGTGAGGAGGAGGAGGAGATCCTCGTTGTTAGGGTGTGCTGAGACATCACTGGGATCACTGGCTTAGGGACATTTAAGCCTTTGTTTTCTATTCACAGTGTCTCACTTTCCCAGGCCTGGCAGAGAGCAGGGAAGAGTCATCTGCAGTGGGAGCAGGGCTGTCATCCTGCTCGTGTACAGGGCTGTTCTCACGCCCCATTTCCTCTGTGGACAGAAAGAAGAGTTATCAGGAGCCTGCACCTGCTTCCAGCTGAGGAGAGGAAACACTTCTGGAGGGAGCAGAGGGTGGTGGTGGTATCTCAGGAATCCAGGGAGGATCAGGGCTCTGTTGGGCTCAGCACAGTAGAGGTTGATACTGTGAGCTTGCGGCCGGGGTGGTTGGAAAAATCATTGCCGTGCGCAGGGGAGGACTCGGAATTAAAGTCATCGCCCTGATGGTTTGTAAAACTGAGCTGCTGGTGTGAGTGAGAGCTGCCCCAGGCCACAGAGGACACGTCCCCCAGCCCATGGATCGGGGAGCGCCGTACCTTCCCTCCTTGCTCTTCCCGTGCCTGGCTGTTCACAGGTGAGGAGCACCTCAGCCGGTGCTCGGCTGCCCCATTGCTCTCCTGGCTGCCTCTGGGCACGGCTGGGGCTCTCTGCTCCATCCCACAGCAGTGCTCTAGTCCTGGGGACACAGTTCTGCCCTGGCCGTGTCCCAAAGGCCCTGGAGAGCCAAAGATGTCCAGGCAGCTAAGCTGCATGGCTTGGGGGAAGGGAGGGCAAATACATCCCAGTTAAGGAGTGGTCATGTTAATGTGCTGCATTAATGAGGAAATTGGAATAAAGGACTTCATCAAAGATGTAAAGTGAATTGGTGGCAGGCTGGAAGTCTCCTAATGAGTGCTCTCCCCTGAGTTTTCTACCCTTTTGTGAAGCCAGGACAAGCTGTTTTGAAACAGTACATTAACTCGAGGCACTAAGAGGCTTCCATTAGGTGGGAGGGGAGGAAGGAGCCATGAGATGGGAAGAAAGGAGCCATGAGATGGGAAGGAAGGAGCCAGGAGATGGAGGGAGGCATTGTAGACAGCACTGCTGAGAGATGCAGCTCAGACCTCATCTGGAATGTGAACTCCCCTGTGACTTTGGGCAGGACCAGGAGCCTGGACACCCCAGCACAACGAGACGTTGACTCAGTTCTGGACACAAGCCCGGCCCTTCCCTAACACCAGCGTGCCCTTGGAGGCACCTTCCCACACAAGGAGCTGGACAACAGCACCAGCAGGTTCCCTCCAGCACAGGGCACCCGGCAGCTCCACTTACCTTTGTGTAATAAGGTTAAATCACTGCCTCATTAGAGCCCTCAAATTAAGTCCCCACCTTGGTGGATCGATAGCGTTTTCCATGATGCACTTGTGACACCAAGCCCGGCAGATGGATTGATGCTGGGAGCCTGGAGCGCTGCAGGGGAGCAGAGTCAGACCCAGCGCTGGGCAGGGCTTGTCAGGGGGGAAAAAGGGCAAATTTCCACGGAGAGCAGCAGCTGATGGCACAGGCAGGAGGTGTGGGGGAGTGGGGGCACAAGGACAGTGCCCGTGTCTCTGGCACCTCGTGGGGCTTGGAGCTGGTTCCCAGCTTAGACTTTCAGGGCTGTTACAGGGAACAGGTCCTTGTCTGTGAGAAGCCTGTGGCAGAAATGGTCTCCTCCAGGTGTGTCTGCACTGGGATTATGGTCTCAAATGGGCTGGTCTTTCTACTCCCCCATTCTCCTTCCCTCTGAGCAAGGCCTGAGAGAGGAAAGGCTGAAGGAGCAACCTCCATGGGGTGGTTGCAGTGACGTGAGGGTACTCAGTGCCGTGCTGACCCCTCTGTACAAGGGCACAGCCTTCCCACCTCAGCAGCCACATCACACTGGCTCCCTGTCCCATTGTTCCCAGGAACTGCCACCATGCCCTGAGTGGGATGGGACCAAAAGAACCCTCCAGCTGCCTTCAGCCTTCTGGAAAGATCTTAACAGGTGTCTCCCAGCGGCTCAGCTGGGGACTGGATGCAAGAGAAGAGTCCCCGGGGCTGAGTGTGAGGTGAGTTGGGGTAGTTTGGGATCACAGGTGCCGGATCACTTTTCTCTGAGCTACAGCCAGGCCAGGAAAACCTGTGGCCAAAGTGAATCCTGGCAGTCCCAAAATGCAGCTCTGGGATGTTTGTAGTTCTGCCAGCTCCCACACATGGAAGCTTTAGAAAGGACCTCTCTGATGAGGACCAGAGACCACCCACCTCATCCCAGCCACCTGCCCCACTCCAGGTGCCAGGGTTAAGGTCACCTCTTCATCTCTCGTCCCCATCTGCCTCACCCAGTGCCTTTCCCACCTCCCTCACCCGCCCTTGCCCCTCAGGACCACTAAGCCCACGATCCCCCAGCGCTGGGTGCTTGTTCAGCTGGCTGGAGGAGCAGGCAGGGCAGCTGGTGGGTGGTCAGAGCAGGGGCTGCAACCCCTTCTTCCTGCTGCTGCAGCTGGACACCACAGGGCTGGGTGATGGGGAGGGGAATGGGACCAGTCTCCTGCATGAACTGGGTGAATTTAACCCTTCCAGATCAAGCCTGGCTCTCTTGAACAGCCTTTCTCAGCCCTCTCCCTGGGAGCAGAGGAGCAATCACAGCCCTGAAACCATTCCTCACCCTCCAAACCCAAACCCCTCCTGCCCGCAGGCTGCCCGCATTGCTGCCAAACCAGAGCTCCTGTGTGCTGCCTGTGTTTCCTTTCTAAGTCCGCAACAGCACAATTTATTCGATATATTTGGCATTAAGAAAATGGGATTCCTCCTGTTAATCCCTCTGCAGACATGCCCTGAGGTGCGGGGATCCAGGCAGAGGCTGCTGCCCACCCCAGGGCGTGAGGGGTGAGTGGGTGCCTGAGAATAAAACACAAAAGCAACAGGAGGAGGGCAGAGCTGATAAAAATGCCCAGAGCAGCTGTGGCAGTGTGGGCAATGCGGTGACACCGCAATTGGCTGTCACTTATTTTAAGGCTTAGCCTCTCTGACTTGTTTAAGAAACCTTGTTTTCCTGTCCCGAGAGCCCTCTTTGGAGCTGAGGCATTTGTGCAGCCCAAAGGTCTCTGTCCTGCTTCCAGCAGGGAGGAGGAGGAGGAAATCCAAGGAGCAGGACAAACCCCTTGTGAGGAGTGAGTGCTGCTGGCTATTTGGGCTAAAAAGGTCTGATTTAAAGGTGAGAGGAAGGAAGAGACTTTCTGTGTCTCTGGCTCATACAGGGGGCAGTTCATGAGTTGATCCCCACTCTTGGGAGCTCATCCCTGGCCTGGAGAGCAGGGAGAGGAGAGGAGCAGGGACACAGCTCGTGTGGGTGCTGCCAGGGCAGCAGGGCTGGCTCTGTGCAGGCAGAGAGCTGAGCTCTTTGTTCATCCCTGCTACGAAGGCAAGAGAAAAACGCTCCTGCCGAGCGCATCCAGAAATAACCCGGGCCTCCAGCAGCCAAAAAGCTTCCAAGGGGGAATTTTAAAGTGCTGGGAATTTGGCCTCTCAGCCTGTGCTTGGGGCTCCTCTGCTGTCACAATGTCCCAGGCAGGGAAAGGCAGACCCTGAACACGGCCCTGCTCCTGAGGTCCAGGAACCCTCGTCTCAGCGGGGAACAGGGAACAGTTCACTCCTGGGTCACCCCAAGACCTTCTCAGGGTCCTCTTTTCACCCCAGTCTCTTCCAGCACCACCATCACAGCTCCTGCCCTGAAAGGGCACCGCTGATGGGCACTTTCCTTGTGAAATGTGCTTCAGGGGTCATGGAGCTCCAAAACACCTCCAGAGCCCCTCACTTTGCTGTATCCCTGAGGCCTCCTTGCTGCTACAGCCCTGCTGGCCAGGATTTGGGAATCTGGAAGGGGAACACATTAAGGATGAGAGGTTCCATTGCCTGCAGAAGGGAGGAGCTGGGGGCATTTTAAAACAGGCTTTCACTGTCTCTGGAAAGGACAGCAGATTCCTGCACTATCCATATGGGGTTTGAGTCACATCGTGAGGAGAATGGTCCCTCCCCTGACGCATGTCAGAGGCTGCAGGGAAGATAACGTTGCTTCATTTGCTCTGGCCCCACTCTTTGTTCACCCACAGGGGTCTCCTGGCCAGCTTTTCCCTGTCTCAGCATCTCCTCAGCACCCCAGAGCAAAGGCATCCTGCAGCAGGTGCTCCAGGGAGGGACAGACACCTTGTGACGGAGCAGCGGCTCTGCTCCAGCTCCTGGGGCGGCTCAGGGCTGCTCCATCCCTTCACTTTGGGGCTGTAACCCAGCACATCGCTCATCTTCCAGCATCCACGGGCTGGCTGCAGCTTCTGGAAACCTCCCACACCCCTGATCTGATCCTGCATGCCCCGAACTGCCCCTGTGGAGCAGGACACCGATGGGGGATGGCCCGAGGGGTCTGGACACATGCAGGGCATCGCTGAAGATGTGTCGGCTTTGCAGGGCAGAGCCCGTGAGGGATACAGGATCATCAGTTTATTTTAAGTTTTACAGGGGGCATTTACCCTTGCCAGGAGTTGGAGAAGAGAGGGCCTGGGTACCATCTGCCCAGGGGACTGGTGAATCATCCTATTTTCCAGTTAACAGCACTTGTTTGCTTTGGGAGATCTCCAAGTTAACGGGGAAAGAAAAAGAAAACCCAGCCCATGGATCTTTTCCCACACAATAAGAAAAATGCCTTGTTTTCTTTTTTTTCTTTTTCTTTTTTTTTTTTCTTTTCCCCAAAAGCCAGCGTAAACTCTGCTTTTACTTAGCAGTGGGCTGGATAAAAATAGACACTGAAGTCATGACGCCTTCAGAAGAAGCAGGTATGGCCTGGGGAAGAGGGGGTGAGAGGAGACAGGCTTTGGGGACAGGGACAAAAGCCAGCACGATGCAGGGTCTGTCCCCAGAGAGCTGCTGGCTACCCCAGAGTGTTGTGATTTCCTGGGAGGGGCAGGAGCCTCTTTGGTGGATGCTGCAGAGTTCAAGGTGCCCAGAGAACACCAGGAGATCATCTGTGTGCAAAGCCGAGGTGTTTGGAGCTGGAGGCACTCTGGGAAGCAAGGGGAGGCAGCAGGGGATGGAAGCCAAGGGGTTGTGCTCCTGCTTTCTCCAGGACCATATTGCTGCTGCCCTCTCGCTTAGTTTTCTGCTCAGATCTGTCTGTTCCTCCCGTTTGATCGCCTTGCCAGGCTGAGAGCACGCTGAGCTCCTTGGAATGAGTGTGCCTGGGAGAGACTTTGATGTCTCCTGCTCAGGGCAGGGGCCATGGGAGCCACCTGGACACCTGGAGCACGAGGAGATGCAGCTGGTGCCCGTATTTTGGTTCTGCTGGTAGGGTCTCCTGTGGCAAAACCTTCTGGGGCTGCTTATGCAGAGCTGGGGCACATCCTGAGCTCAATCAGGCTCGGGGCTGGGATGGCTGCAAATAAAGATCCTTTGGGGCAGTCTCTGGTATTTCTGCACCACAGGCCAAATCAGGGATGTGAGGGCAACTTTCCAGCCACACTTTCCAGCCCAGGAATGCTGAGTCCCTCTGTAGGCCGGCTTTGTCTCAGGTGGGTGCTGAAGAAGACCCCAGATCGCTGACTGTGGTGTCCCCTCTGTCACCACACAGCTCCAGTGCTGTCCTGCCAAAGCCACTGCCCCAGCTTTGGACCTTTCCAACCAAGCACCTGCTTAGGTCACGACTGAAACGAGTTTGGCTGGCCCCAGCACGCCCTTCCACAGGTATTTCTGCACATGCTTGGAAGCGCCATGGAAGCTGCAAGGAGATGCCAATTTTACATAGCAAAAAAGCTGCTGCCCAGCAGGAACACCGGGCCCTGCCAGGACCAGGGAAAGCTGGAGCTTCAGGCTTTATATTTTCAGGATATAACGTGAGGCGTTTTATTTTTGCCCTTCTTCTTACAGGAATCAAAACTTTCAAGGAGAAAAAAAAAAAATCCTGGGGAAAGTTTAGCCTCTCCCAAGGAAGGAACCTTCTATCAACGAGAAAATTCACATGGTGGGGGATAAAAACCCATGTTCTTTGCTCTTCCACCTGCTCCTGAGCCACGGTTTGCAGCGGGAGGCTGGAGAGGCACGAGGGGAATATCTGCATTTCTCTGGGATCCGTCACTGGAACCGGCATTATCACAGGAACAACGGGCTCAGCCCGGGCCGGCCGTGCCAGGGCGGCTCCACCGCAGCGCTCCCGGGTTTATTTCTGTCCGGGCTTGGAGCGGGGGTGGCAGAGATCAGGTGACGGCGCCCCAGGAGCGCTTGGCATCGCCCGTCCTGCCGCCGTGCGCGCCCACCGCCGTGGGAGCGGCGAGCTGCGGGGAGGAGGGAGCGGGGCTGGCGGGCAGGGGGCTGCTGCTCCTCTCGGGATCCTTCCCCTCGGATCGGCCTGCCCTGGAGACCCCGGGGGGAGAGGGGATCTGTCGCTAGAGGACACGAAAAGAATGATACTTACGCACCTAAATTCATGGCCAAAGGAAGGGAAGTTTATTTACTTGACCTCGCTTATATAGATTCTGGACAATGGGATTGGGGAATTTGCCACCTCTCCACTCCACTGGCCAGACTAGGAGTTCATCAATTGTCCCTCATCAGAGAGGAATGCAAAAACAATCACTACGTTTACGTTACAAGTGTGAGAAGACTCCACTACAGAAATGGAAACAATTCAGAAGGATAAGAGAATATAGCAACAGGGATCCTCTCTCAGTTTGGGAACCACTGATGCTCCCACCTGACCTGGCTTAGAGCTTTGCAGTCCATTCTGGGGAATAAGGGCAGTGACTGTGCTTCGGTAGCGGGATTAGGAGATGGAAACCAGTTCCTGGTAGAATTGAGTCCTGGGTGTACAGGAGGTGACCAAGGGGACACAGAAAGGACCGTGGTGGAGCCAGGGAAGCCCAGCTTCCCAAGAACCGCTGCAGTGTTTCCATCTCTGAGCTTGCCTCCTTTTCCATATGGTTTCCATACTGGGTTGTGAGTGAGCAGTACCAGAGACCCCAGTTCATCCCTGGTGCCCCCATGCTGTCCCAGAACTGTCAGCCTGGCAGATGTGGCTGGGATAAATTTTGAGTTTATTTGGCAATTTAGCAAGCTTGTCAAATCTGCCAATGTCCTTGGCCACACAGGAACACCTTCCCAACAAGAATCCATCCTGGATCCATCCCCAGCCCCGGCAGAGGTGAGTGTGGCACTGCCAGAGGGTTCAGCCCCTGCTTTCTCCAGCGCCTGAAAACAATCTGCAGCGCTGGAGAGTTTTATTTCCTAGGGGGCTGAGAAAAGAGAGGAGCCTGGAGTGGATCAAAGTCTGGGAAGTGTATGGAAGCAGCTGTGATGGGAGGAAGCTCACAGGCTCTGTGCTGGAGAGGGAGCAGAGCTGCTCTGGGGTCTGGGGACACGGGGAGCAGAGGGACGGGGTCTGTTCAGAGTGGCACTGTGGGAACGCAGGAACAGGACATCAATTTCTCAGGTGTGTGATGAGGAAGAGGGGCCAGGGTGCTGTGGCCTGGCCGGGGGTGCAGGTATGTGTGGCATCACACGTGTGATCACTGTTCAGAGGCCTGAGCAACATCACACAGCCCAGAGCCCTGTGCTGTGACCCAACGCACAAGTCCACCCAAGAGCTCTGTGGCAGAGGCTGGGGCTGTCCCTGATCCCAGGGGTGTTCCAGCTGCGCTCCAGGAGCCACACACTGCGAACATCCCCCTCCACAGATCAGGCCATCCTGCAAAGGATCCCCTTTCATATAAGTCCCAGCACAGGATGCGAGGGTGGAAGGAGCCTGCCCTGCCCCAGCAGGTCAGTTCAGGCTTGGCTGAGCCTCTTTCCTCTCCAGGGGATGTTTGCCAGCATCTCGGAAATGGCACCGGTGGGATTGCAGCCCCGGCACAGCACTGTCAGTCAAGGACCTGCTCTCTGCAGCTCGGAGCACCAAATCCCTCTTGCTGCAGGAGGGGAAGGATGGATGAGGTGGGAGCATCTGGAAATCTGGCAAGGGATGCACCGAGCCTAACTCAGCTTGCAAGGATCTGGCCCTGCCGGTGCCCCCCGGCTGTGTTTCCCTGGATCCCTGTGTCTGGACATCTCTGATGTTGAGATCAAAGAGCCCTGTGTTCGTCCACAGGGCTGGAAACACGCCCTGGAAGGGATGGAGGCACCGAGCACCGCCCTCTTCTGCACTCTCAGCACAACCCTTACCTTGCTCTGTGGACAAAAGACACACACAAAAACACGCAGGAGAGTAAAGCTCTGGATATCACCTATCTTTTTTCCTGAGGGGGAAGACTTCCAGACTGCTCTGCTGGGTGATATTCTGCAGACATTCAGCCAACAGGAGCTAAATCCAGCTGGGATTTGTAGTGAGATCTGATGCGTTCCCCACTCTCTGGACTGTCACAGTGAAGGCAATGTGTCTTTCTGGGCTGATTAGGGAAAGTGTCAGGGACCTCGCAGCCAAGACTGACAGGCCAGGGCTTCTCCTCTCACTCTGCTGTGTTTCACTAATTGCAGCTCTCCCTAATTAAAAATCAGCGATGTGGCTTTGGCAGCTGCAAATCAGGACCCGCAGGCGAGCCCGGGGCAGAGGCTGGGAGGTGGAGGAGGATGGAGCCATCCCTGGAGCCTGGTTCATTCCCTGCCTTGCTCGGGTGCTGCAGAGGGGCCAAACATCCAGGAGAGTCCTCCAGAGGAAGAACAAAACCAGAGCCCACCTTGCCAGAGACGTGGGGCACCCCAGGGTGTCCTGGGCCCTTTCCAGGTGGCAGTGGTGGCTCCAGTAACCACATGGAGCTGGGAGCCGGGGCTCTGCAGCGGAGGCAGCAAATCCCAGGACGCTCTGGTGAGCTGGCAACGCTCCTGCCTCTCCCAGGGGACAGGAAGGGCCAACTCACTGCCAGGCACTTAAAATCAGACCAAATAAAAGCTGGATGATCTACAGAAGTGCAGCTTCCTCTTGGCTTGTTGGTTGCTGATCTGTCGGCTCATTTTCCTTTATTTCCACGTGAGGAAATGGGTTTTGTTTCAGGTGTCTTCCCATGGGATAATAATGTCTCCAAGCAAACTCACCCTGAGGGAAGGCGGGAGGAGCACTCAGTCACTAGCACGAATGTACAATGTCAGCGACTCCAAGGTGGTTTCACTGAGTTCTTGTGCTCTCACAGCATCAGTACAGACTCTCAAACAACGGTGAATGTTCCAGTCCCCTTCCACTGTTCCAGGCTGCTCCAAGCTCTGTCCAACCTGGCCTTTTCGTACTTATACATGCCCTGTTTGGAAACCCATGGGTGAAGGGGGTGTCTGTCTGTCTGTCAGATAAGGACAGGACAGGTGATGCCTTTGTTACCCAGAGAAGCTGTAGGTGGGAATAGAGACATCAGCTCATTTTGCCTTAGAAGCTGCTCAAGTGAGGTCTTGGGAGAGGGTGAAGTGCAGGGCAGCCACTTCAAGGAGATGAAACAGGGAGGGTCTAGGAGAGGCAGGACACTCTGATCTCTCTGCTGGGCATGGACATCTTCCAGGAACTGGTGAGCAGACTTTGGAGAGTGGCTGGAAACCTTCAGTGTGGAGGTCTACAACAGAGCTGGAGAGGGATTTTGGACATGGACCTGCAATGACAGGACAAGGGGGAATGGCTTCAAACTAACAATGGGCAGGGTTAGTTGGGATATTGGGAAGAAATCCTCAGCTGTGAGGCCCCGGCACAGGTTGCCCAGAGTGTCCTGGAAGTGTCCAAGGCCAGGCTGGATGGGGCAGGTCTAGTGCAAGGTGTCCCTGCCCATGGCAGGGGGTTGGAATGAGATGAGCATTGAGGTCCCTTCCAACCCAAATCTCCCTGGAGAAAGAGGGAGGATCGTGCCCAGCTCCCTTCTCTGGCCCACAGCCAGGGAGGACTCGCAGATGGAAAACTCGTGGCAGGGCCTGGCTGCTCCAGATGGGCTAATAACACCCCTGGGAGAAGGTCAGGTGGGCAGCACCGGCAGCTCCCATTACTACAGGCTGTCATGCATCACCCTCAGCCTCCAGAAAATTTGGGGATGTCTTGGAGGAGAGCTGGCAGTGCCACCCCTCCTCCACTGGTGGATTTCCAGGCAGATGGCACCACGGCACAGAGAATTTAACCCCCGGCACCACTCCCTGCCCCGTGTCCCCGAGGTCACCACATCCTGACCTGGCTGCCACCGAGCAGGCCACCGTGCTGTCCCACGGCCACAAATGTCCCAGCAGAGAGGGTTTTTCTTGTTGAAAAGCTGCTTAACAGCTTATGGAAACAATGAAAGTAGTATTATCTTCAATGGTGAGGCAGATGGTTTGGATGATTGGTTTGACTTTTAAGCTGGATTTGAGCTACGGATATTCTGATTTTTAACAATTTTTGGCTGGTCAGACCCTGGCGGCGTAATCCCCAGATTCCCGCTCCCGTAAATCCAGTCCTCTCTGCGCTGGGGGCTGTGGGATGGAGACCTGCCCTGGGAGGGGGCCTCAGGGCCCTGCAATGCAAGGGGGCACCCAGACCCTCCCCACCTGGGCTGGCAGCCACCAACCCTGCCACCACCACGGGCACCTCCGGCCCTGCACGTGCCGGGTGTCACCGCTGCCACCGCAGCCTGGTCCCCCCGACCTTGGGGGGACGATCCCCCCGACCTTGGGGGGACGATCCCCCTCTCTGCTCCCGTCTCTGCAAATCCACCGCTGGCAGGAGCCCAGGCCTGAGCCTCTCCCCACAACACTGTCTTTTGCAGAGGGATTTGTTTCGTTTTTCCCCTAATTATCAGGAGCTGTGGACTTCCTGCCACCATCTGAGGGCGGGTGCTGGTGCTCCTTCTCCCGACGGAGCCTGTTGCTGCTGTCACCCCCGCAGCCGGTGTCAGCGTGGAGCGCTCGGAGGTGACATCCTGCCCACCAGGACATGGCCAAGGGCCTTCTCCATCCCTCCTGCAGCAGGGACCCTCAGCCACCCAGGGATCCCTCCAGGGCTAAGGGACCCCACCCTCAGGAGCCTCTGGGGTTGCCCAGTAGTCAGAGAAAGAAGGGATTTGGGAATGAAATCCACGCTCAGCGCTGTTGGGGTTGGGGAAGGCTCCTCTGAGGGCAGTTCCAGACAAATAAATGCCATGTCTGGGGGCTCGTGGTTAACCCTTGGCTGAGGGACCTGCAGCAATGTCTCAGGCGATGAATTACCTGCCCCAAACCCTGCAGCTGCCCCACCTGAGGAGAGCCATCACATCCAGAACATCCTGTGTGTTAGAGTGGTTTTTATTTAGCAAATCTCCAGAGGACTAAAATAAAACGTCCGTAAAACAAGGGTCATCTTTGCGTGTACATTGAGATCGTAAACTGAGAAAAAGAGGAAGACTTCTACAGAGGTCCAAGCTCACCCCAAACATCCCTTCGAGAGAAATATCATCAGTTCTCTGCTCCCGCTGTGAGCTCCAGTGCTGGTCAGCAGTCACCAGTGAAGCAGAAGAGAGGGAGGGATGGGGATGAAGGGTCTGGGAAATCTTTACACAGCTTGGTTCAGTCCTGCAACAAAAACACCTCCCTTGTGCAAAAACAGGGGCGGTTCTGGGTCTGTTCGTGAGAGGCAGAGGGAGGTGTCCTGGGAAGGGCTGGCTGTGGGGCCGGGGGAGGTGACACCAGGGGTGGCGACGGCACTGCGAGCTCGGTGCCCGATCCCCAGCAGCCTTTCCCCTGCCGGCTCCCGGCGGGGCCTGGCGAAGCTCTGTCAGAGCTGCCAAGCTTATCTTTAGCTCTGTTCCCTCCCTCGCCCCCGCGCCCACCTCCGCGCCGCGCTCCGCGTCCCGGCCCCCGCCAAAACGCGCGTTATATAAACGCTGGCAGAACCATCTGGGGCTGAGTCAGCCGCGAACCCAAACGGACAGCAAACCCCCGAGGAGGGGATGCCGACCCACGGATGATGGGATTTTGGGGCCATCCCCCGCCGCTGGTGTCACCCCTAGATGTCCGGCAGGGAGGGGACAGCGAGGAACAGCGCGGGAGTGATGCTCGGGGTGGTCAGGCAGAGAGGGGAAGGTTTAATTGCGTACTGATGAGGTGTTTCCAAAATAAACGCGCCAGCTGCGGGGGAAGAGGAGAGGGGGTGTCGCCTGGCTGGGGAAGGGGTGAGGATCTGTCCTGATATCCCAGGGGAAACCCTTCTCGCTTCTCCCCTTAAATCAGCACCACCAAGCCCGGGTTGATTCCAAATTTATTCACCTGGGGTTTCTCCCCAAAGCCCGGGGTCAAGACAGGAGGTGTCCTTCACCTCCTTCTTAAAAATCGCTGGTTTTCCCTGCGAGCAGCATCGCAGGAGCGTTTGTGACCTGAAGTTCGCAGTGTTATGCTGATTCACAATGGCTTGTCACAAAAAAAAAAAAAAAACCCAAACACAAAACTGCCTAAAAGTGACAGAAAAAGGGACGCTGACTAATGTGTTTGCCTTCCCCGAGCGAGGAGAAATGTGAAAGGTGAGCAAAGTACTTAACGGATGATAATTACATTCTGCACTGAAAAAAAAAAAAAAAAAAATCAATCTATATTAATAAGCCGGAGTGTTATTGCTATTTGAGGCATTTTACAATTAAAAAAAAAAAATTAAAGTGTTTGAGGTGTTTAACCTTGACAGTGACCTGTTAACAACAAGTGTAAGGAAACCCCTAATTTTGTCCCACTCACAATTATAAATCTGTGTTAAGGAGAAACTCCAGCCGCCGCCTTCCTGGACTCCCTGCAGGATGCTGGAGGCTGGTTCCCTGGCAGGATCCTGTTTTTCAGTGGGATGAAACCTGGTGTGGGATGGAGTGGAAGAGCTGGCCCCACTGGGAGAGCTCTTGGTATTGCCTTTATGGAGGGGTGAAAGGAGCTGGAGAGGGTCCACCTTAATGTAGGATGAAAAAGCAAATTGCCAGCAGGAGAGCAGAGATGCTGCTCCGTTACTATGGTTACCCCCAGAGACAACCCAGCATCGCTGGGTATGGCCCTGCGGCACCCCGAGCATCCCTGGGTATCGCCCCGAGGTACCCCAGCTCCTCCAGACACCTGGAATGGGACTGGGGCAACTCGGGTGGGCAAGGGACCACGTTTGGAGGGGTCTGTAGGGGTCTGAGGCCCTTGGAGCAGCCTGGAGAGAGGATGAATCCAGGCTGCAATGGAGAAGCAGCATCTCCAGTGGGGCCAGGGCAAAGTTCCTTGCCTTCCTCCCTCTGAGATGAGGTCCTGGTGGGAATCCAGAGTTCCCAGCCCCTCTGCCCACTCTCAGCCAGATTTTTCACCCAAGCTGATGAAGAGACACCCTGCTTTTGGGGAGGCCAAAAACCCTCTGCAAGGGCACAGAGAGACGCTCTGATCCCTTGAACCCGAAGGGAAAGAGGCAGGAGGGCAGTCAGTGAGGGCTGGTGCAATGCTGAGTTCAGAGAGGGTTTTAGCCCTTAAAGAGATCTTGAATATTAGAAGTGGAGGTTGCCAGCTAAGAAACAGCCCCAGACTCATTACACTGGTGCCCATCCCTGCTGGAAACTTCCCAGCCAGGCCTGTGAGGTGTAAGGAAGGTCACCCCCCTCAGAGTCACCCACTGCCTTCCCATCCCTGCTGCTCCCAGCCCTTAGTTCAGCTCTCGAAGACGAGCATGGTTGGACTGGAAATAAAGCAAGGGCCAAACACCCCGGCAGCGCATTTCCCGTGCTGCCAGCATCAGCTGGGCTCCCTGGGGATTTCTGTACAAGCAGCCACCGAGGGAGGAATTCTGGAGGCAGTGGGAACCGTCCCCGGGGAGCTGCCGGCTCCTGAATCATTAAATGCTTCCACAAATGAAGCTCTGGGGTTTGTAGTGCAAACGGCTGTGCGAGGAGTCACTGCCGCATGGCAAAGCAAACCCTGAGAGCGGAGGCACGGGAGCCGTGGGAAGCTGCTGCACGGGCCTCTGCGTGTCCCCAGGAGAGATGCTGCCAGGGCCCTGCCAGAGCATCCCCCGCCTCCTCCCTGGCATTTTCCTTCCCGAGATCCAGCCCGTGGTTTGGAGTAGAGTTTTTCCCCCCATCTCCTCTCCTGCCTGCCTGTAACAGGCCATTACCGTCCCCAAGAACCCCCCGCTCCCCTCCTCAGCAAGAGAAAAGCTTCCAGAAAAGCATCTGGTCCCGATTTAAAGGCATTAAGAGACAGAGATTGGTGGCTTGTTCTAATAGCTAATCATTATTAAAAGATCCCTCCTTATTTCCAAGATAGATTTGTCTGGCTTCAGCTTCCAGGAAGAGGTGGTTATTATGCCTCTCCCTGCTAGATTAAGTTACCTCTTTGTACCAGTGTATCCTCCCCCTGACAAATGCTGTAATCAAGTCACCTCTCAGTCTCCCCCTTTGCTGAATTAAACGGGCTTTGGTCTTAAATCTTGCAATCTTGCTTAGCCCCAGCCTTCTCTTCTGATGATTAGAGTGAGTGGCTGGCAGGGATTTTTTTTTTTTTTTTTTTTTTTTTTTTTTTTTTTTTTTTTTTTAATGAGTTTAAAAAAAAAAAAAAACTTCCTTATGGCAAAAAAGGATGGAGCCGACAGGACTCAACAGACCTTTAGTGGTGGGTGGAAATTATCAGCCACCGGTCACCTGAACTGGTGCCCAGCCTGGGGAATGATGATGGATGATTTCCCCAGGTTATCTCAGTCCACGAGCCCCGTTCCCTGCGGCAGCCAGGTGTGAAAGCCAGGAGGAAAATCCAGGATGGCAAATCCAGGGGCTGTGCCTCCACCAGGCCATTAACCCCTCTGTAAATAACATCTCACACGCTGCCCCCGCTTTCCTTCAGCCGTGACTTGCAATTAAAGACATTTAAATTCACTTGCACGTGGCGTGATGTCCCCTGAGGTCCCCACAGGAGGCAATGCCCGTAGGAAACAGACCCTGGCAGGGCCCAAGGGGACCAAGGTCGCTCTGGGAAGATTTGTTGGGTCGGTCTTGGATGACTGGGCTCGTTCTGCCTGGGCTGCAGACACATTTTCCCATCTCCGGGCTCCCTGCACGGCTGAGCCGCCGCGCTCCGGTCCCGTGGGCAGAGCCCATCAGGGCAGGGCACTGGAGCGAGCGGAACCCAGGGAGGGGCTGTGTTTGGGGGGCCTCTGCAGAGCCCCCCCCTGTGATGCTGAGCATTCCTGCAGCAGGGAGGAAAATTATCCTCCCAAGGAAAATTCAGCTGTGTGTTTTCTGCTCCTGCCCGGAGGCAGCGGGATGGATATTTGCTAAAAGGCTCTTAAAAATAATCTCTGTTTGTCGTGCTGGCCCCAGTCTTGCTCAAAGTTTGCTCCACATATCCTGTATGTGTGACAACTGACAGACTTGGAAACACGTCGGGAGTTGGCTACAGGCAGACACTTCACTATGATCTTTAAAATATACAGCATGACGCGAGATATTTTAAATAGATCAAAATACATTTATTACATATTTATATTATTTTCTCTAGTCTATTTATATCTTTTGGAGACTCTTATATATAATATATATAATATATTTAAAATAACATAAAATTGGCCAGTTTCGTCATCTGAAATACATTTTACAAATATATATATACATTGTCACATATATCTCAAATATATGTGCAATGAGACAGAGAAACACCGGAGGTGGAAAAGGTACAGATACTTCATTGCATCCCTCAGCTTCTCTACCACCACTGCCTCGACGAACACACTCAGCATTCTACCCCTGGGAAACCAGTGCTCCCAGTTGCCAACCCGCCCGTGTGAACTGGTGCCGGGCCTCTGTCCCTAAACCACGTGGGGCCAAGCTTAGGGGAGCACTGGGGCGTGTTTGGGGGGGAGATGGAGGGGAGATGGTGCCCTGGGAGTGACGGGAGCGGTGCCCTGGGAGCGGGCAGCAGGACAGATGTGCGCAGCTGCTGGGCGAGGGGACGGGCGGCAGCGGGTCCGGGCACTGCCCCACGTCCTGTCCCTGCCCGTGACGCATCTGGACCCTGCCCCGTGCCAACCCCCCCGTGGCAGCATTCCTGAATTGGGGGGTGGCAGGGCAGGATGCGGCCGGAGTGCTGCCACACGCTCGTTTCTGTGCGCAAGGAATGGGGAGGAAGTGGGGGGAACACGCACACCGAGGGGGCTCTTTGGGTTTGTCAGCACGAGAGGAAGGGAAAGAGCAGGAGGGTTTAAAAATAAACGTATTTGTTCTGCCTTATTAAAGATAGAAAAGGTGGCTCTGAAATCATCTCCTACAAAAGGTTTGAAGGTCAAGCAGGCACCGAATCGCGGAAGGTTGAGCGCTAAGTGATTGTCCCAGCCCTGAAAGACAAAGTGCACTAAATTCGGTGATGAGAAGCTAAGGCTCGTCCCGATGGCCCCGGCCGAGTGAGGAGCCCCCAGGGCACAGGATGCTCTTCCCAGAGGTGGATTTGAGGCGTGGGGTTGCATCTGCTTTCTGCTCTCCCTGGGGAGGTTTTTAGGGTGAAGCCAGGTGGGAGCAGCAGCAGGTCCAGCCCCGACCCCCAGCTTGGGGAGCTGCTGCTGCCGGAGGCTGCCACGAGCCCCGGGCCAGGGCAATCCCTACGGGATGCTGGCCAAGAGGATTTAGCGGCTCTCTCCTTTCTCGGACTCCTGCCATCCTCCAAGGATCAAGTGTAACGTCGGAGTAAACTCCAGGGATGGAGCTGGCTTGCTCCAGGAAATGGCCGGCGGCTGATTTTTGGTGGGGGGGAACATTTCACCTTGCTCGTCTCCAAACCCCTTCCCACAGGGATTCCACTCCACAAAAACCCAGAGCATCCCTGTGCCTTCCCAGCCCCCTAAGAAAATCCAAGTGCTGAACTTGGGCTTTTTCCACTTCTTTTTTTTTTTTGCTTTTCCCCCTTCTTTTCTTTTTTCCCCTTTTCTTTGACAATTGATGGGATTTAAACTATGGCTGGGCAGAATTCCCGATGCTCCCCGGTGGCAGGAAGAACAAAACAAAACAAAACAGAAAAACAGTAGCTCTGAGCTCTCACAGGTAGGCAAAAATAATATTTATACCCTATGTACCGGCGTGGTCCATGGTCAGGACAAGGACTATACAGTAGATATAGGACATCTCACCAGAGCTAGACCCTCACTAGCGGGATTTGGGGCAGGGGGTGCGTGAACAGGGGCCAGGGAAGGTCCGAAATCCCCTCACCGTGTCAGCCACAGGTGCTCCCTGTCCCAGTTCACATCCTCCTACACAGCAGTTTAAAAATACATGTGTATATATTATTCTATTCTCCCGGGTAACACTGTACAATCATAGAAGTTTCTTTAAAAGCAATAATTTACTTAAAGACATCTCTATTTCTCTTTTGTTTTTATACAAATATTTACTGTGATATATATATATATATATATTTATAAAGAAGTTAACCCTCTGAGAACTCTACAGCAGCAAGATGTGCACCTTTTATTTTTTTTTAATAATTATTATTTATTCAAAAGAACCTAAAACCACTTAAAAGCATTTGTTTTAAAAAAATAAATAAGTAGTGCTCACACAAAATCTCTCCGTCCCTCCCCTCCATCCTTCCCACCCCCCCAGACGCTGTGGTGCAAAAAGCAGGGGGTAAAAGCATCCCCCAGGAGCAAAGGGATTGGTGATGGGACAGCACATCCACCTTTGCTGCCTTAGAAACATAAATGTCACAGCTGGAGCTCAATGGCACGTCCCTACGCGTCCCCACTTTCGGGGACAACGCGTTTGGGGCACTCAGTGCTGAAAACCTGTCCCCCAGTGCTGCCCCTGGAGAAGGTTTTCTCCCAGTGGTTTTTAGTGGAAGCCAAAAACAGAGCAGCCCCTTGGTGGGCAGCGTGGGGTGATGGTGACAGACACTGGTGGGCAGAAACTCTGCAGGGATGATGTCCCTGTCCCCAGCACGGTGCTCGGTGGCACAGGGCAGTGGGACACTCAGGGCAGCCGTTCCCCAGAGCTCTTGGCAAGAAGAAGGTGGGGATGGGGACACAGGACAAATCCTGCTTCTGCCGCCCACGTTTGGACACGCCACAGCAAGTCCTGACCCCAGGACAGAGCTTCCCTGGTGTGGGCTGTGGGGGGAAAAGCACCGGGAGCCCATCGCAGCCAAAATGCTGTGGAGGACCCCGCTGTTGAGCCCTCTCCCCAACAGCTCCATGCCCAGGGTCAGATGAGGGATGCCCATGGGTACAAAGCCCTTCTCATGGCCACAGGGAGCAGGGAGCCAGATTTTGGCTCCCGGAGCACCAACGAGCAGCACAGCCAGGTGAAGGGACCCACAAACCTGCACCTTCCTGACTCCTTCCCTCTGCGGGGAGCAGGGCAGCAGCGGAGGCTTCCCGTGCGTGGGGTGCTTTGCCTTGTGCCAGAGCTAAAGCTAAACCAGGTTGTCACCAAGGCCAGCCTGAAAGGCGGTGGATGACGGGATGTGGGTGCTGCAGAGCGAAGGGAGCGTCACCCCCAGGGGAGGATGCAGGATGGGGGCTGTGGAGAAGGGCGGGGACACGGGATGAGTTTGCATCTCTAAGGCACAATCCACCTTGAGGCTGGGACACGGGGATGGGCTGAAGCACAAGATGGGGTGATTTCCTCGACTGGCATCTGTTGTTTTGGGGAAAACATCCGTCTCTGAAGCAGGACTTTCTGGTGGGAATTCATAAAGCCCAGCCTGGAACGGACACAGCTCCAGGACTAGAAGTGCAGCCCAATGAGATGGCTTTCCCATTGATTTCCATGTTTGAAAATATTCTTCAAGGAAGAAAAATACCAAATTGGCCAGAAAAGTGGGGAAATACCCAATTTTGAGAGCGGTCCACTCTCATTTTTGTGCTTTTCACTGTTTTGTCCCAGTTATGGTGAACCTTATGAATTCCCCATCAGAGATGTTGGGGGAGACCCAACACTTCAGCAGCTGATGTTCCAGAACCTATTTCCACCCTGAAATCCAACATTTCCAGAAATTGGCTAATTACTGTGCTTACAATGCTTTTTTTCCTCTCACAGCCCTGCTTATCCTTATTACATCCTTTGTCAATAATTCCACTACTTTCTTTCACTGCCACGGACCTACAGTCACTTACATCTGTTTTCTGCCCATGAAGCCATGCCAGTGGTAAAAAAAAACCCCAAAACTGGATGCAATGTTAATTTATAGCTCTTGCATTTACCCAGCAAGTCACGCCCTCAAAGGACCCCGGTGGCTTCTTCATTCCCTTGCTCATTTTTAAAAAATACTGAATGACTTCTTTCAGATTTAATATTATTATTATTGTTATAATTATAATAATAATTATTATTATTATTTTGGTAAACAGTCTCCCAAACGGTGCGGTGTAAAAATTAAAAACCCTCTCACCTCCCTCCCCCACTTTTTTCCCAAATTAAAAAGAAGTACGTTAATGTTGCATGTTATTTCAAGTGTTGTTCTTGTGCAACTGAACCAGACCGCCTGCCGAAGGAGCAATTGTTTTGTTGTTGCTGCTCAGTCAAAAAATAAAAGGAAAAAAAAAAAAAAAAGAAAAGAAAAGAAAGAGAGGGAGAGTGAGATTTGTTTCCTGATATTTCCTCTTTTTGGATCTCGCAGTGCTCAGCTCCAGGAAAACACTGACATTTTCCCCGCGGGGAGAGCAAAGCCCCACAGGGCCACGCGGGGCGAGCACCTGCCCACGCCCCACAGACCCTCCTCTCCTCATCCTTCCTTCTGTCCATCCATCCATCTATCCATCCATCCATCTGTCCATCCATCCCCCAGAGCCGTGGGCCCTCCCGCGGGCGCCGGGCGCGGGGGACGCGCCGTGGCCTGCCACCGTCCCCTCCTGCAGACCGCTCAGTGGTTATTGCGATGAAACTGAAAACTATGAACGATACTAATTTCTCAAGCATTCCTATGGCACTTGCATTGTTCTGCATAATTTGAGCGGGTTGTAGGGGAAGAGATTAGAGGAGGAAAAAAAATACCCTTGGAAAAGTCAACGGAAGGACCAAGAGTCATATTTCCGACTCCCTCCTGTACGACCGCTGATCCAACGCTATTGTGGCTTGAAGCCTGTCGAACTCGTGCCTGTTGTCCGGGCTGAGGTCCTCCAGGCCCCGGCTGTCATCGTCTTCCTCTTCCTCGTCGCGGCTCATGAAGGCCAGCTCGTTCTCGTAGCAGAAGGAGTTGGTGCTGGGCAGCAGGAATTTGTTCTCCACCAAGTCCTTGGCGCTGCACCGGGGGGTGGACGGGACCTCGTAGGTTTTGTGGAAGTGGGAATAGTCTACTTTGTACTGGTTTTTCTCCTCGAACAAGACGGGCTCGAAGCGGTGGCCCCACAGTATCTCACTGGCCAGGTAGGAGCTCCGAGCTTGCGTCGTCATGGCTGTGGCCTCTACCATGCCCTCCAGGATGACGACGATCTCAAAGTCATCTGTCTCCAAGTCCTGGCGGCTGATCCCGAACAAGGGGCTGTCTTCGTTGATCTCGTGGAGAATGGTGATGGGAGACACCAAGAAAATACGGTCCAAGCCTTTATCAAAACCCACGTCAATGTCTATTTGGTCGAGCGGGATGTACTCCCCTTCCTCCGTGATCCTCGGCTTAATTAGCTGAGCTCGTACGTGGGCTTCCACTATGTGGCTTTTCCGTAGGTTCCCAACTCTCCACATCAGGCAGAGTTTTCCATCTCTCATCGCCACTACAGCGTTATGGCTGAAAAGTAATGTCTGGGCCCGTTTTTTGGGCCTGGCCATTTTTGCCATTATTGCACCAATCATGAAAGAGTCGATTATACAGCCCACGATGGACTGAACCACCACCATGAAGACGGCGAGCGGACACTCCTCGGTCACGCAGCGGAAGCCGTACCCGATCGTCGTTTGGGTCTCGATGGAGAACAGAAAAGCAGCCACAAAGCCATTGACCTGCAGAACGCAAGGCTTGAAAGTGTCATCCCCACCCGGGTTTTCTAGGTCTCCATGAATGAGTGCAATTAGCCAGAAAATCAGCCCAAACAATAACCAGGACACCAGAAATGCCAGGGAAAAGAGCAAGAGCATATACCTCCAGCGGATGTCAACGCACGTGGTGAACATGTCTGCAATGTACCTCTGTGGCTTGTCATCCATGTTGGTGAACTCCACGTTGCACTGACCGTTCTTCTTTACAAACCTGTTCCTGCATTTCCTCCTGGTGTGGATTTTGCCATTGCCAAAGCCGTTGATACCAGGCATGGTGGTCAACCTCAGCCCGTCTTCCTCGGAGGACACGATGCTGTAAGGGTTGACTCTGCCCGTAGTCATCCCTGAGCCAAGCCCACAGTGAAAGTGAAGGGTCTTGCGACGCCCAGTGTCCCCCTGACCCACCCCTGCCCACCCCCCAAATTCTGCTGCGGTGGAAGAGAAGTCCCAAACTTCCACGTCTTGGCTGCCACGTCACCACGCGGATCCCGTGAGAGGCTCTGCAATGAGAAAATAAAGACAGGGCCATTACCACTCACGGCACAGGACCCGAGGGGCTGCTTGGCCAATGGGCTGCATGTTGAGTGACAACCTCCTACACTGCTCTGATTCTCCCTTCCTTGGCTGGGCTGCTCCCCAGAAACACACAGAGGAAAGGTCGAAGGTGTTAGAGTTTGCTCTTTCATGATACAAACGGAGTGAACAAATCTTACTGCCTTTGTGGGACACTCAACAACTCCGGCAGATGAAAAACCTAGAGTTTCTCCACTTCACTTTTCCCACGAGCTCTGCCACCAGAGAGGAAAGCAGAGAGGCCGAGCTGTTCTCCTTGGGACACAGATACCAATAAAGGTACTCCTGGAAGCGGCTCCATCAGTTCACATTGCCCGTGCCAGATGGATCGGCGCCCAGCCCAGCATCGACCTCAGAGCACCAGCTCTTCTGGGCTCGAGGGAAAGCACAGGAAGATGTGAATTTAACCTTTGTCCCCCTGCCCGGGGATGGGAGAGGACACAGCCAACGTGCATCTGTTTGGAGAAGGCCTCGGGAAGGTACTTGCTCAGGGCAGATGTCCTGAGGAGCAACTTTCCCAACGTATCCATCGGGACGTGGAGCCATCCACGGTCACTGATGGGTTCAGCTGGCCAAGTCTCATGAAGGAACAACTGCCACTGGGGAATGGGGAGCTGTTTTGGTCCCTTCTTGAAGGCTCAGCTGCAGGGTCAAGGACCTACACTCAGTTTTGCTTGGGAGGAAGATGACATGGACATGGGAGAGGTGGCTCAAGCCTGGTGGGCTCCCTGATGGAGATGAGCAAGTGGTGGGGGAACCCAGTGGTAGTCTGCCAGGCTGCTGGACCCCCTCAGCCCCTTGTGGGGCTGAATCAGGGAGTGGACAGGATTGTGGAGAAGCCGTGTGGCACATCCCAAGCGCTTCAAAGAGACGACACCACAGGAACTCTCCACACACCACCCCCTGCCACAGGTCACCCTATTATTTAGCGCCATGGGACGTGCCGCTGAGGATGGAACCGCCTTGCTGGTAGTGAGACCTGCACAGGGCAGCAGCGTGGTGAGGGAGTGGAGCAGAGCCCCCCATGATACCCCAGATCATGCCTGGAGCACCGGGCTGGACACGCTGTGCCGGATCTGCCGGCCCGATCGATGCGGTCGATTCCTGCAATCAGCTCCAATGCCTGGGGACATGCTGGGACAAACACACCCTTTCCATTACACGGTGTCCAGGGCCAGCCAATGCCAGGGAGCATTGCCAGGCACAACCTGCCTGGAGCTGCATCATCCCGGCTCGCAATGGTACCCTGCACTGCCTTCCACTGAAACGCTCCCCAAATCCAGCCTGGGAATCAGGAAACCCTCCAGAAGCATTGCACCACAAGCAGGAGCACTAAACCCGGCCCAAACCTCCCAGGTGCTGGACACAGACCCACGTGTGCCACCACCTCGCACCAAACAACACATTTCCCCCTGCCGCAATCCAAGCACAACAATTTTTATCCCCGAAGTTGATTTTTTTGAGAGCCACAGTGGTTTGTCAGCATCTCAGCAGACCAAGGGATTGCTCAAACACAGAATGAGAGCCTCTCCCTCCTAGGAGCCACAGGGGAGAGTAAAATAGGCACAAACACTTAATAGTAAATATTTTCAATCTTATAGTCCCTGTAATTCGAGCAGGACCACAGTGGCCTTGCAGAGCTGATCTGTCAGGCCAGCTGCCCAAAACCAACCTGGTCTCCCACCCCGAGCCTTCATCCTGTCCATCCTGGCTGCATCCATTAATGTTTCTCGTCTTTTTTCAAATGAGATCTGAGCATTTTGGGCCAGAAAATGTTGCTCCTCTATCACCCTCTGGCTCACCCCAGGGCAATGCACCAAATGCTTTTGCCTCAGGAGGAATTTAGAGTTGGGTTTTTTTTAATTAATTCTAGATGCATTTGAGAAGTGAACAAAATGCAATGAGCCCCCAGTGACCTGTGAGAGGATTAGCTGTGGTCTGGATTAACTGTGCTGGAAGGGGAGCTGTGCCTGGCTGAGTGTGGAGGCAGCAGCGCTGTCCTCACCTGGGGTGGAGTTTCCAGGGACCCTCAGGACCATCACCATCACTGCTCCCCCCTGCCTGCACCCCTTTCCCCATCTCTTCTTCCTTCTCTCCACTCTTGTTCCCTCTGTTCCTTCCTTCCTTCCTTCCTTCCTTCCTTCCTTCCTTCCTTCCTTCCTTCCTTCCTTCCTTCCTTCCTTCCTTCCTTCCTTCCTTCCTTCCTTCCTTCCTTCCTTCCTTCCTTCCTTCCTTCCTTCCTTCCTTCCTTCCTTCCTTCCTTCCTTCCTTCCTTCCTTCCTTCCTTCCTTCCTTCCTTCCTTCCTTCCTTCCTCCTTCCTTCCTTCCTTCCTTCCTTCCTTCCTTCCTTCCTTCCTTCCTTCCTTCCTTCCTTCCTTCCTTCCTTCCTTCCTTCCTTCCTCCCTTCCTCCCTTCCTCCCTTCCTCCCTTCCTCCCTTCCTCCCTTCCTCCCTTCCTCCCTTCCTCCCTTCCTCCCTTCCTCCCTTCCTCCCTTCCTCCCTTCCTCCCTTTCTCTTTTTCTTTTTCTTTTTCTTTTTCTTTTTCTTTTTCTTTTTCTTTTTCTTTTTCTTTTTCTTTTTCTTTTTCTTTTTCTTTTTCTTTTTCTTTTTCTTTTCCTTTTTCCCTTCCCTTTCCTCCCATATCACACCGAGTTTCAGGGACCCCTCTGCTGCAGGGTGATGCCAGGACAGACCCAAGGACCCGACTCCGTTTTGGGTACAAGGAAGTTCGTGTGACACAGCCCCTTTCCCATCTGGGACCCCACATTCCCGGACCGCGTCCTTCCCGACGCTCCTGGGGGGACAGAACCCCCCCGTCCCAGCCTGGGGAGACGGCAGCTAAATAAAGGCAGCAAAGTGGATGTGCCGGAGCAGGCGGCCGCCTGCGGCTCGTCCTTTATTTAGCACGGTTTTGTTTGGAAATACACTTTCTCGAGTTCGCTGAAAGCTGAAATTTCTGGTTTGGTTTAAATTTGAAGGCTGGAGCCCCACGCTGCCGCTGCGGGAGGCTCAGGCTGGGACGGGGCTCATGCAAACACGAGAAAACCGCTGGCTGGACGGGCTCTGACGGGGAACAAAATCGCCGTGGTCACCCTACATCTCCTCGGCTCAGGAGTGCATCCTCCAGCACCACCCTGGCACCTCCCCACAGCCAGAACTGCCCCAGGGTGTTCCTGGAGGTACATCCCCCTTTTCCCCTGCTTCCCAGCAGGTCCACAAACCTGCCCATCGCAATTTTCCCTCACAGGAACAAAATCAAAACTTCCCCTGGCAATCACTGCCCGTCAATCCCAGCTCCGGCGCGGACAAACCCGCGCCGGGTGTGGGGCAGGACCGGGACCATCCCCTGCTGCCGGTGCCGCGCGCCCCGTGCAGAGCTAACAGCGTTAACGCGCAGGGAACAAAACACGCTCGTCATGTGAATTTCGGGAATGAGCTCCCCGCGGCTCCCGAGGCAGCGACGCCGCGGACTGCCCCAGCTAATGAGCCGACAACAGAGGCAACAACTCCTGCCACGAAACTGCAGCAACCCAGCTCCCACCGCGGAGAGCCCCGGTGCCTCCAGCAATCTGCCAAGTGCACAGTTAATTTTAATTATTTTATTTTGGGGTTTTGGGTGGTTTTTTTGGGTTTTTTTTTTGGTTGTTTTTCTTAAAAGGGGATGTTAAACCTTGAGACAATATTCGGAGCAAGGCAGCACGCTGGGAAAATGCGTTGGGCGCCGGGGAAGTCATTAGTTAGAGCCGGCTGGATGTGTCAATGCCATTTATCATCACACCTTTCCCCGCACCCCTGGAGGGGACGCGTTTCGGCTGCCAGCCCCTTCTCGCACCCTCCCAGCGCGGATTTCCCCATGGAAGTGCGCTGTGCTCGGGTGGCGGCTCGGAGGAGCTGAGTTTGGGGATGATGAGTTCGCAGGTCTCCTGTGCCCGGGGCAGGAGAGGTGACGGGCCGGGAGGGGACGGCGTGAGCGGGTCACGCTCGGGGCCGCTGCCTGCCCTGCGCCGGAGATAACGCTGCCCTGCGCCGGGAGATAACGCTGCTATCTCCCGCGGCGATGCCCTTCATGCCCTGGCAGCGGGACAGCAATGTCAGCGCCGAGGAGGGAGCTCTGTGTGCGGCACAGCCCAGAGAGCCCAAATATCTCCCGCTCCTGACAAAGCCAGCTCTCACCCGGCACCCACAGACCGAGGGGAGGCAGCTCAGGGGCTGGAGGCTCCCCGAGACGTGCGGGGGAAGCAGCAACGCCTGAATAAATCCCCCCTATAACGCCCTGTCTTTGAGCGCTGCCGAAAAATTAAGGGTCAGCACGAGGCAGGCCAGGCCAGGACATAGAGAGAATAAATGAGGATAAATGGGCCCCTGTTTCCCCTCCACTGCCAGGGAGGACAGGAAAGGGGTTCCCACCACAGTGCATCGTTAAGGAGAAAAAAAAACTGCTCCATTTTGGCAGGGACACGGGAAGGAAACAGCCACGGGCACACAGTCCTCCCCAGGACCCCCATGCACTCCCCTGTTTGCAGCAAGCAGTCGAGAAATTGCGGTCTGCAAGACTTGTTGGCACATACAGAAGGGAAACTGAGGCACGTGGGCCAAGGAAGGCCCTTGGTGGCAGGACTGGAGGTGACAGGGTGCCCGGAGAGATGCTGGCTCATCCCTGTGCCCCGAGCCACGTGTGGATGCCACGGGTAGGGGAGGAGAAAACAAGGCCACACGCAGCGTTCGTCACCACTGGGGCCAGGTGGCCTCTGTGGGGTGACGGGCTTGTGCTTAAGCACCCTAAAACTCCTCCTAAATGAGCCCTGGATCAAAGAGATCCTGGGAAAGAGCCTTTCAGAGGCTGCACTCAGCATTTCTTCGGCCCCAAACTCCGTGGTGTGATGTGGGGACTGAGCATCCCAGTCCAGCTGTGTCCGTGTCTGTTCCAGCTCCAGCACCCATCCCTGTTCCAGCACCCTCACCCCGCACTGACATCCACCCCTGCTGCCTCCCAGTGCCCCTGGGTGCTGTCCCCCTGCCCGGCTGCAGGAGTGTCAGAGGGATCTGGGAACGCCACAACACCCACAGCCAGCCCTGCCACCCCCCGGGTCCTGCAATCCCTTCTCCTGGAAAGCACAGGCTGTTTTTCCATCCTCTCACATCCGTACACCCGGAGAGCGGGACGTGGCTGGGGGGAAGGACGAGGGCAAGGGGGTTGCAGGCCTTGGCAGAGACCACCTGCACCAGGGGCTGCCAAGGGATGCCCCAAAACCCCAGGAGACGCAGCCAGACCGCCCTGCCCGCACCACACCCACCCAAACCTCTGGGGTACCCCCTTAGCCCTCCACACAGCCCTCTGCAGAGCCCCACAGCCCCCCCAGCTCAGAGGATGGGTGTGAATATCCCAGAAAATCCCTGGGAAGGGGCAGAGCCCCAGCTGCTCCCCAGGGAGGAGGGGTCGGCCCTTACCTGGTGTGTGCCCGGGGCCACCCCGGCGCTCCCCGGGCATGGCTGCAGGGCACAGGGTGCCCCGGGGCCCTGCTGCAGCCCGGGCAGGAGACAGAGAGTTTTAATTGAATTTCTAGATTATCCTGGGGGAGGAATTGTAATCTCCTTAAATCCAACCTCTGGTCGAGTCCCGTAACCTACTGTCCTGCGCCGGGGAAGGGATTTAGCGAGGGGGAGGGGGAGGTTTCCCAGCCTGCTGATGCTCCAGGCCTTGCAGCCAGCAGGATTTGACCCACAGGACGTCAGAGATCTGCTCCCAGCAGTCCCGGGGCCCCACAAATTAAAGTTCTGCAGCAGCAATGCCCTGTCCCCATGTCCTGCCATGGTAACAGTGTCCCAGGAGCCTCAGGAGCTAATAGGGTTGGGACTCTGGTGATGGAGATGGGTGGTGCTGGATCAGCAGGGTCTTTGAAGGGTGAAGAGGAGGGACTCGTGGCTGGGAGGTGTTCAGGGCTTAGAACTGAAATGCCACCTAGCCCAGCCGTGCCCGAGGTGCCAGTGGGTTGTACAAGTCCCCAAGCAAGTCCCGTTCCCTGCCCAGGCTGTGGTGGGCAAAAAATCCATCCTTGGGTCGTGTGGGCCTGAGGATGTTCTTGGGTGGGTCAGTGACCTTGGGGTGTCTCCATCACATGGCCCTGGTCCCTCCTCCATGTTCCCAAATCCGGATACCTGCTGGGCTCCAGCTGCAGCCCCAAACCTCCCGGCTGAGGTGGGGCTGAGGCAGATGATGGCAGAGCAGGAATCGGTCGGCCACGCTCCCGCCTGCCATAGCTGGGGCCTCTGCAGGGACACGGATTTCCTTTGGGAATGGCAGGTTCCCATCCAGCACATGCCAAGAGGCTCAGGGGAGAGGCAACAGCCCTGCCCCAGCGCTGGCCCTGACCAAGGGGAGAGCATCCAGCTGCTAAAAAGCACCGTGGGAAGAAAGGGAAAAGCGAGGCAGAAAGGGCAAATGTCTCCAAGTGGATTTCATCACCGACCAGACGGAAACGAGCTGAGGGCCGCAGTGCTGAGGGCCTCCTATCCTGAAGGTAACACCAGTGACTGGTAACACCAGTCCCAGGAAGCATCCATGCGATATCACAGGCATGGATTAATTCTAGAGCCCTCTCACACCTCAGGGTCAGAGGCAGGAGGTGACGGGCCTGGATCCATTCCTCCTCGTTCAGCAGGACTCGTCCTGTACCTCCTGCTTGCCCCATTCCAACTGAAGCCTCTTTCCCAAATCCCATCACTCCCAAGGCAGGTTTTCACTTGTTCTCACCTAACACAAACCCCCCCACTCCAGGAGCCGTGCCTCCCGCTCCAGGGAAATCGTGTGTGTGGGCAGAGCCCGCGCCCAGGAAATGTTTATCCTGAGCACACAGCAGGTTGGGAGCGATGGAGCTGCCAGCCAGAGCCAGAGCCGTGGGGACAGCGATGGCATCTCCCTCTGGTGACATTCCAGCTGGGAATCTGCACGGGAAGGAGCGGGATGACCGCGAGAAGCAGCTCGGGATCCACACATCCCTTCCAGCCAGGAGAGCTGGGATCTAAGCAAGGCTGAGCCACCGACTGCTCATCAGCAACTTCCACCCTTTTTCGGACCTTAAACCCTCCATCATTCCTGCTCCATCAAAACATTAACAACTGCTCGATTCTCGGTGAGAAATACACCCGTGTCCCACTATCCCAGGCAGTTTTCCTGGCTCCATGGCCGTGCCGGGGTAAAGCTGGCATTTCCACCCCTGAAGCGCTGTGTTCCCAGTGCTCTTTGACACTGCCGTGGGTTAAGGTGTCAGCGGAGCCCTAAACGTGACTGTTAGCGCCAGGAGGAAGGAAACGGGGAGGAAGGACACGCCAGGCTCGGGGAGAGCCGCCCTCCTGCCTCTACTTACCCCGCGATGGCAGCGAGAGCCGCAGATGCTGAGCGCGGTGCCGGCGGCCGAGGGAGCGGGCGGGCGGCGGGGACTCCGCCGATGTCCTGCCTAATTGCTCCCGAGCTCAGATTACAGCCTCGCTTCTTCCCTACATGTACAGGAGCCGGCACCTCGGCCGCAGCCCCGGGCAGTCACCGGCAGCGAGGGGGATGCGCACCTCCAGCGGCATTTCCAAGGGGCAGGGAGGGGAATCGCGGGGTGACGATGGCGAGAAGCGCAAGATGCCTTAGTGGTCCCAGGGGCGTTGGAATGGAAGAGGCTTGGAGGGGATTTCAGGGATTTTTGGGAAGTGAAGGACCAGCCAGAAGGATGAGACACATTGCAAACTGGTGGATCAGCCAGTGGTGCCCGGCAGTCGGTGTTCCAAGGCAAGACCACTTTGTTCTCGCTGCTTAATGATGGCCATGACACAAACCCCATCTTCTCAGGAGAGGAAGAAAAATCCCCCTCCTTTTCTGCCGGGGCCATGCAACTCCCCTGGCACACTCATGATGCTGTCCAGCATCTTCAGAACAAAAAAGGCCCTTGCACTGTTTTTGCAGCTATTTGTTTTCCTCCAGCTCATGGCTCTGCCCACAACGGTTCATTGAGTTTCAGTGTCTTCAAAATCCTGTGAGGGCTCCCTTTAAAGCTCCCGTTCCCAGGGGGTAACAGGTTTCCGTCCCAATGTTTCTGCCCTTTCAACCCTTCTTTGCTGTCACCAGAGAGCTGAACACCCCCAAACTTCAGGCATGACCCCAAACCCAAGCAGCTGAAGGGCAGCAAAGGCAGGGCAGGGTATTTTGGGGACCGTCTTTAGCTGCTGCATGAAGATTTAGCTCAGGCGTTGCGTAACGCTGGGGGGGTCACTGCTCCTATCCCCTCTTGCCGTCAGAGATCAGAGACTCAATTAATCCTCCCTCATTCCCTGCCCACGGGGACCAGCCATGGGTGCCCTCCCAGCCCGGCCCTGGCGGCAAGAAGTCAAATCTCTGCCCAGCGTCAGCACCCACTGATGTTGGTAGCCCACAGCCTGGGGGTGAGGCGCTGTGGGACACTCCACTGCCACATCCCAGGGCACCCACTGCCACCAGCCAGGGCACCCACTGCTCCTCCCAGGACACGCACCTTGCTTGGAAAGCCCTGTTCAAACCGAGGTGGGAGTGAAGGAGCCAGACAGACACCGAGGTCCCTAAAATGACTCAATATCTCTGTGCCCCAACCTGGGCTTCTGTTGTTTAGGGACTCAGCAGACACAGAGCCTGTGGAGGAAATCTGGGAATTTCAGGCATTTAAAAGGTCATTTTTAAACCATCAAGGTTTGGTGCACATCTGCCTGTGTTCCCCCTCTGCTCCTCTGCACAGAGCAGGTCACTGGTGGGTGTCTGGCTCAGGCACACACTGCAGGATCACAACAGCAATGAAGGGATCCCTATTTTAATTTTTTTTTTGGCCAGCCCTTAAATTACAACCCCCACGTGTGTCCTTGGGCAACCCTGCAATGAACAAGGCGAGTGCAAAGCCCAGGTGCTGCTGCGTGTGCACACACGGGCTGTCAAGGAGAAGGGCACCAGCAGGCAAACCCAAAATCCTGTCACGGGAATATTTGGGGAGGTAAAGGCGGTGTCATACTGCTGCCACCCACAACGGCCTGCAGAACCCCTGGGGTCCTGGCCCTGCCCACCAGCATCCCTTGAGCCGTAAAAATAAACATCACACAGCATCCTGGCGTGGCTGGGTGGCCGTGACGGCAACGGGAGGGCACAGAGCGAAAGGAGCCCATGGCTGGGGCAGGGGCCAAGTGTGGTGGCACCGGGGAGGATGACAAGCCCGGTGGCATTGGGACACGGTGACGTGCCCCTGGGGAAGAGCCTCACGGAGAGTTACACAACGCCGGCCCGGCCGCCCTTGGCCGTGTGCGCCGTGCGCGCTGCTATCGACACGGCCCGGGCCGCTCCCCCACATCCCCGCGGGCACAGAACCCTGCGAGTGGCGTAAATGCGAGCGCACGTGAGCAGGGGACCTGCTCCAGCCCCCCCCTCGAAGCCTGGACATCCTGCAGTGGTCACCAGCCCTGCAGCAGCGTCCCGCTGTCCCCTGGCTCGGCTGTGCCGTGGCAGGGGCTCAGGAGGGCTGGGATGGTGCAGGGGAGCAGGGCAGGCACCCACCCGGGGACTTTTAGGATGTCCAAGATCAGCAAGAAGGATGCAACAAATCCAAACTTGGGGGATGTGATAACAGATTAGGGCGAGGCAGCAAGTGCTGCAGGCAGGACCTTGGTTCTTTGGTTTTGCCACTTAAGGAGGTCTGTGACCCAAAACTACCCTCAAGTCTTTTCCAGGAGAGGAAGAAAAATCCCCCTCTTTTTCTGTTGGTGGGGAAAACCACTCACTGCTCCCATAGGCAGCAAGGCAGTTCCCTCAGCACAGCAGCGGGAGAAGCAGGGATGCTCTTGTCCATAGAGAGGGGGAAACTGAGGCACGGTGGCTGGAGGAGCCTGTGTGGGGACTGGCAGCAGCCCTTGTCATCGCCTTCCCCCCTGCCTGGCCTGGCCCCAGGTCGAGATATTTATAAAGCCGATAAGGGAGCAGAAAGAATTTTCCAAACGCCGAAGTTACGTAACCTCTCCTCGCCCTCCATGGACATCGTCTTTAATTATAGGCTTGGGATGGGGGGGAGCCCTCCGTGGTGGGGCTGGTGGGGGCACCACCGCCACGGCCACCCCAAAGGGCTTCACCCTCCTCTCCCTCACTGCAGACAGTCCCCAGGGCCAGGCACCAGCCCGTGCCACCGTGTCACCCTGTGGAACCCCATCCCTGATGGTTTTGTGGTCTCCTCATCCTACGCAGGGGAACCCCAAGTTTTTGTCTGGGTTCTGGGTGTCTGATCCCTCCAGGGTGTGCACACCCATCCCAGCACGCGCTGGATGGCACAGCAGATGACAGCCTGAGCACAGCTGGCATTGCCACGGTGACAATCGATGGCTGCTGCTGGGAGGACTCGTGTGGAGGTGCTGCACCAGCACCTGCCCCCCAAAGTGCTGACCCCCACCCCAGAGACTGCAGGTACCCCCTGCCCCCCACCAACTCCATTTCCACCACTCTTTACCCCCATTACACCCCACAGGCCACTTCCAAACCCTTCCAAACCCTTCTCCATCGCCTCACAGCTGCCTCCAGCTCCACCAGCCGTGCCTCAGTTTCCTCAGTCCTGTGCTTGGCACCCCAGGGGAGGACGGAGTCCCTTCCCGGGGATATTTTTTCCCTCTCGCCCAACTTCGGCCAAGGCTGCGGAGTTGGAGGGATGCTGAACGAAGGCTCCGTCGCTGTGGCAACCCGCGGCGGCCGTCTCCAGGCGACCGCCCAGGGATGCTGCAGAGATGCTCTGGAGGCAGAGCCAGAGCGACCAGGGCGGTGGGGGATGTATCCATAGGGATGCCACCCCCTTACTCCCCTTCCCTACCCAAACCACAGCCTGGATCTTTGTACCGGGGTGTTAAAACACCCCGAGAACAGCCACGGGTTGGACTCGGGCTGCCGGCTGAGCACAGAGAGGCTCGTGGCAGCACAGGCTGGCTGCTGGGAACACCAGCAGGATGCTCCCGGGTGGGAGCAGGGCAGCTCCGTTTCCAGGGACACCTGCAGAGCTGTGGAAATCGTTGTTGGAAATAAGCCCGTTAGCTTCTTAACCCTCATTAAGCAGCTTAAGCGGGGGGGGGGACACGCGCCATCCTACGCAAACCCCGAGGCGCAGAGGGCCCTTGCCAGGGCGAAGGGGTGACGGGATCTCGGCGGGGGCTGCACGGGGGGCACGGCCCCGGCTCTCCCCTCGGCCAGCCGCGCTCCCGCATCCGTCCCCCCTGTTGCTCCTCGCCAGCCGGGGCCCATCGGCGGCTCCCGGCAGCGCTGAGCAGCGGGCAGGGACGGCGGTGATGGGATGTCACACGCGTGTGACGAGTGTGGGAGGTCTCAGCCGCAGCCCCGCCGGCGGGGGGAGCGGTGACACCCACCCGGGGCGGCGGTGACAGCGCCCGGCCAGCGCCCGGCACCGCGGGACGGAGCGGGACGCTTCTAATCGCTCCGCTTGGAAACGGTCCCGTTTTTACATTTGTTAAATTAAAGGATGACAGCGTCTGATGCCGAGCCCAGGCTCCCTCGGAAATTTAAACTAATGACAGCGAGGAAAATGAGCTGAAACCAGAGCACGGGCGCTCCCACGTTATCCAGCCGCACCAGCCATCTCCGTGGCGGGGTTTACATGGCAGCTTGCAAAGCGCCAAGCACCGCAAAGACCTCGGCTTTCTGCCCCAAAATCCAACCTTGCCCGCTCTGCTCGGCCAGAAGGTGCACAGCAAGCCAGGCTGCTGTGCTGGGGGGTGCCCAGAGACCCCCATCCTCCTCCAGCCTCTCAAAGGGCAAACACCTCCCTCTTTTCCAGGGCACCGCTGCCCTGGGCACTGGGGGTTTATCCGGGGCACGGGGTGGAAGTGGGAGAGCGGAGCAGCGGGTGCGATGTCCGGATTTCTCCAGCTCTGACGATTCCTACAGCCGGCTCCATCCTGCCTGGCCCTGCGCCAGCAGGCAGCGGGGTCCTGGCAGAGCGCGGGGGCTGCCGCCGTCACACGGCCCCTGGCTGCCCCTCTTCCCCACGGAAATACCTGGGCTCAGGCGAGGGCTTTGCTCCCGGCGCTCTCCAGGCTCCGCTGGGGTGGTTTTGTGCTGCAGCTGAGTAACAAACCACAGAGTGGTGGTTGTTTTTTTTTTTTTTTTTTTTTTTTTTTTTTTTTTTTTTTTTTTTTTTTCCTTTTATAATTTTCCCGGCGAGATAAAATTAAACAAACAAGCCCTTCTGGGAGCAGCGCGAGGAAGGGAGCCTGCTTCCCTACAGATGTGCGTGTCCTCAGCTATTACAACCACCGAATTAAGCTTTCCCTGTGGCTGGGACATTTGCACAATCCCACTCGTTCGCCTCCTGCGGTTTCACTGGTAGGAGACTGGCTCACTCTGCAGCCTCCCTCCCCATGAGGTCATTACCCAAACACCTATTTTTCACGAAAACATTGAGAATGTTGGGGATTTTTTTTCCCTGACCTCACCATCTTGCTGTCAAATTAGAGTGGTTTGGAGTGCGAGGCTGGGAGCGCTCAGCAAAGCAGAACACGCTGAGGAGAACAGAGTAGAATAGAATAGAATAGAATAGAATAGAATAGAATAGAATAGAATAGGAGATGCAGCCAGACATTCCCCAGGGAATGGGGGCTGCAGAGGAGGGGGAGCACTGTCGGTCAGGAGGGGAGTGGGGTTTCCCAGCTGCACTCCGAGCCCTGTCTGCATCCCCCAAACCCAAAAAGGAGCAATCATGGCACAAGACTTGCAAACACACCTAAACTTCCCGGCTTCATCTGCCTCGGGAGCCAGCACAGGAGCGTTGCCATAGCTCTGAGGACCACCGGTGGGTTTCGCAGCACAATCTGGACCATGGATCTATGCAAATCCCCAAGGCAGAAGTCTTTATGGAGGCATATGACAACCGAAAAAGAATAGCTCTACTCCGTGCTCTACTCCCACACGCCACCCCCCAACTTCACCATCATTTAAATCAGTCTTAAGTTGGAAGAATTCAAATCAACACTGTCGTCACAGAGCCAAGCAGAGAGGTGACACAAGTTGGATGCTGCCAGGGAAATTGCCCCCCTGAGACTCCAAACTCATCAGCCCATCACTTTTTTTTGAAACCCCATCGAGGAAAACAAATGAACTGGCAGCTCTCTGCCCCCAGCCCTCCATCGCCTCTGGCCAGGGCTGCTGGAGAGGTTTCCAACCAACCTTCCCCCTGGGATCAACGGGAGGGGGACCGGTGGGAGAAAAAAATATCTAAGACATGCTGTTGAGGTTGGAGAGATGCAGTTGGAAAAGAAATCAAAGCTCCTAAAGAGAGAGATGGAGAGGAGATACGTTGTTCCCGAGAGAAACAGGACATTCCTCTCCCAGGGGGAGAAAATGAGGAGGAAGGCTCGTGCCACCTCTTTCAGCTCTCTGGCATAGGTGCTCAGCAGTCTGGGCACAGCTTGTCCCCGCTGTGCCACACTGCAGACGCAGATGGCTTCACAGCTACTGATTTTTTTTCATGTGTTTTGTTGGGGGTTTTTATCCCCAAAGCACATTTTTCATTTGGGGGAAAGGTTTCTTGGTCCTGACAGACCCGAGGCGGATGTGGAGACACTCTTTGGGTTCCTGGAGACCTCCCTGCCTCTCTGCACCACACAGAATCACTAGAGTTGGAAAAGGGCTCTAAGATCACCCAGTCCAACTGTTATCCTAGCACTGCCATGGCCACACTAATCCATGTCCCCAAATGCTTCATCTACACCTTTAACCATCTGCCCAGACCTGCTGCTGTCTCAGGGACATGACTTGGCATCAGCAGAATCCTCAGGGCTCTTGTGGGAGTCACAAAAAGAAGAGGCTGTTGGGAAAAAAATATATTTTGCTATTGCCAGGAACACCCAAAATCAGGTCCTGGATTAGTCCAGAGGGAGAGGGATCATCAGGTTAGATTTTCCTTACAAAACACGTTTGAGTTACACAAGCAGTGGGATCAGGCCGGGAAGCAAGCGGGTGAGATCATCTCAGCGCAGCCCTGGTTGATCCCGTGAAACCACCCAGTTTGGCTGGTTCAGCACAACTCCTGCAGCGTGTTGTTCCTGCGGGAAGTTTTATACCTGTGCCCTTGGGCTAAGCCTTGACAGCATCCTTCAGTGGGAACAAGCTGCCTGCCTCCTCAAGGCAACACCTGGGGATGTCGGAGGGAGAGGAGGGCGGGAGCAGAGTTGGCCTGGCTATAAATAATCCCAGGGAAAGGAAATGGGAGGAAAAGCAGCAAACAGAAACCAATAAATCCAGGGAGATGTGTTCAGCTACAGGCACTCATTGTGAACAGCTCCTTGTGCTCCGTGTGATCCCATAGAACCAGGCACGAGAGAAAATGGGATCCATTGCAGCTCCACAGAGCAGGATCCAGCCCAGACATCACCTTTCCATGAGAAACACATGGAAACCAACCCAGAGCCCTGTGCAGGATGCAACACATGGCTCGTGGCAAGACCTCATCCACTCTGCTCCACTAGAAAAGATAAAGTTGAGAGAGGGGAGAGTTAAATTAAGGAGAGTTAAATTACAGAAAGTTAAATTAAGATGCTTGTCGGGCCACATTAACACAGAGCTGGCCTGGCTCCTGGTGCCACCGGCACTGAACACCCAGCAGTCCCATCCCCAGCAAGATGGGAAATAGCCTGTGTTTAAGGCAATCATTATTTGCAATCTGTGATCCCAGAGAAAAGGGCAGAAAAAGCAACTTCTCATTTTCACCAATAAAAGAGGAATTGCAGAAGCTCAGCAAGCGCAGTGGCCAGCAGGTCACAACCAGCAGTGCTGGAGTGATTCATCCTAAACGAGCCAGATTTAGTCAAACTAGCCTAGAAAAAGGCAGGGAAGCAGCCCAGAGCTTTCCCTGCTGGTGCCTGTCAGTTATTCACCCATGGGAGCAACAGGGCCAGCGAAGAGGAGACAGAGCAACATCAATTCCCACCACCGCTGCCCCCTCCAGCTCCAGAACAATCAATGAAAAGCTTCAACCCCAGCTCCCACACCTGCATACTGCACAAAAACCCATCAAAGAGGGATTTTTTTCCCCTCTTTTCCCAGTCCCTCTTCCCAGAGTGTATAATTTCCCAAAGGTGCTGCAGGACCAAGGGACCAGGCACTGCTCCGCAGCATCCACCGGACTGGTTTTCCCCAAAAAACCACCTGAGCAGCTTCGGTTTGGCTTGTGTGTAACTCATTATTAAAGCTGAGCAAATAATTCAGGGCAGGAGCTCCAGGAGCAGCGTTTTGCCTTTTCATTTTCCGCTCTCGAGCTGTCTGCAGTTTTCCCAGAGCTCGGGGATGATTTAAAGACCTGTCTCCGGACGGGAGCGTCTCGCTGCGACGCCGGCTCCCAGTGTTTGATGGCCCGGATTTCACGTGCATGTTTGAGGACACGCCGGACACATAAGGATGGATGAGCCTTTCCTGGTACCCTAATTAGATGAGCAGCATTTGCAAGTGGGTTCTGGGGATTTTTTTTTTTTTTTTCTTTTCTGTGTTGGAGACCTGCAAACACTTCATGCAGCGTTAATGACCGCCTGTTCGTTAGGCAGGGCTCGACGAGCCCTCTGCTTTGTGGTGCATCGTTTTTCCAGTCAATGGTGCCCATCCTGGACGTGAGATTTCCTTGGAGCATCCCATTTCCAGCTCCTCTGTACACCCCAAAGCACTGAGAATGTGGGAAAGAAGGATGGGGCCATGGGCAGAACCATGGGGCTGTTGAGAGGCGATGGCTCTGACCTTCCAGAGCTGCAGCCATCCCAGGAATTTGCTTCCTCATTAATGGAAAGGTTAGGGAGAAGGGATCGGCTCTGTGCAAACTCCCCGTGGTGCTCATGTGACACAGGCTGCCAAAGGCAGCTCGCCCCAGTGCTCGGGCAAGCGCCAGCCGAAGGAAAAGCAGGGAATGGAGAGCCACATTCCCAGGCTGAGGAACCCAAATCAGAGGTCCCCATAGCTGGAGCAGAGCCTGTCCCCCCCACACCGTCTGCCTGTCCCAGGGAAGCCCCATCTGTCCTCAAGGCCGTCTGAAACGCTGACTCCAAGCACCTCCACCCTTTTCCTGGAGGAAAGGGCTGTTGTCAGCTGCTGCTGTGACCCCAGACGCTCATCAGAGAAGCTGAAGGGGCTGAGAAAGGGACACCCCTGCTGAAGCCGCAGTGGAAGGGCTGACATTGAAGACAACCCTGTCTCCTTTAGGGGCTTGGCCCCAGAGAAGGTTTTGGGCTCCCGGGATAGGGCCAGGCAGCCGCTGTCACTCAGTTTGCTGCTTTCAGGATAAACCAATGCCATAGAGCTCCCGCTGGAAAACCCCTCAGAGCAGCTCATGTGCTGGACCGAAGGAGCCATTTAATGTCCCTCCAGCACCTGAAAGGGGCCAGGGACATTTTGGGGCCATCCCAGGTGACCAAGCCTGGGGCTCCATTAGCCCTGGTTGGAAACCCCACTCTGGCCAAACAGCTTTCTCCTCCCATTGCGTAATTGCACTTTGTTGAGCAGATCCAGCCTCTGGCAATACATTTGCTCCAGCTTTGCTGCTCTCCTGAAACATTTCCCTTATTCCTTTTGCTCTCTCTGGACAGTTGCTGAAACAGGTGGAGAGGGAGAGGAGAGAAATACTCAGTGCTTGTCCCACCAGTAAAGCAAAACCTCGGATGGGAAAAGTGGGGAAAAAAGCTGGGAGTCATGTCAGACACCTCTCCCCAATCCATCCCCTCCCAGTTTGCCCGTGGAGATTTGACAAAAGTGCTTTTTGGCTGACAAAATGATTACAGGGTGCCGAGAGAGTAAGTTGCACATGTGCTTCTTTCCTGCATTTCAAACAGGGCGAGGACATGGCTGCACTTCTGGAGGGGCTTCACGGTGATGGGGGTGAGGAAGGGGCAGTTTGGGAAGTGGAGGAAGGAGGGGAGGAGGGATACTTTCGGGAATGTGCGTGAGTGAAGCCAAAGGCAGGTGAGGCTGAAGATTCGTGATGGGGCTGGGTTTGGGAGGACGCTGGTGGCGGTGTCTGGACCAGCCCAAAGCGGGGAAGGGGGAAGCTGCACCCGCTGTCCCCTGGGCAGGGTGACATCCTGCGGCCTTCCTACGAGGTGCGTTCAGCCGCGGATGGGAGCGCGGACTGCGCGGAGCAGAGCGAGGTGCCCGGGGCGCACTCGGACCCGCCGTGCCTGCAGGCAGTGGGTGCTGGGCAGCGGGGAGGAGGAGAGGAGGCTTTCAGCTCCCAACTCAATCTGTTGGAGAACTTGGCCTGCTCCCCGTCAAGCTGAAAATAGCGCACATGTAAGGACGTGCACGCAGCGCTGGCTGTGTCCTCGCCGAGCGCTTCCTTCCTGCTGCGCTCCACGCAGCGCCCCGGCCTCCGCCTGCGCCCCCGGCCCCCCGCAGCCTCCTGAACCCCCACGGGGGACAGGCCCGGGGCGAGGTGCTCCTTAGAGCATCCTTATGCCGCAAATCAGCGCACGGATGCGAGACGCTTTCACCTTCAGCTGCTTTTCGCACGTACCGCCAGGTCCGTCCGGCGGCGGCTTCCCCGCCGTTATCATCTGGAGCGGGCGAGGCTGAGCGCGGCTCACGGCGGGAGCCGAGCTTTATTAGGAACAGGCATCTGGCTTTAGCCCTCCCTGCAGCCCCCGGCTCAGGTTGGGATCAGGATGGGGCAGAGAGCACGCACGAGTGCCCAGGCGGCAGGCGGGGAACTTCCACAAGTCCCCCGGTTTTTCTCCTGATTTTATCTCCGAGCTTATTGCTGGCGATGGGAGAATAAAGCCCCGGTGCTCCGCTGCGGGAGCAAGCGCTGCCCGGCCGGGATCGAGCCCCGGCCCTCGGAGGGACGGGGAAGCAGCAGAGCGTGCCGCAAGCTGGAGGATGGAGATAACCCCGGCAGCAGCAAGAGCTGATTCCTGCAGCGGAGAAGGAAGAAAAGAGGCTGAGCTCCCCACGGACATCAGGCACGGGAATAACGGGAGAGCTTTGTCGGGACATCGCTGCAGCTCTGAGCACAGCTTGTGCTCTCCTGCTCCTCTCCTATCCCTGCCGGCAGTATCTCTAAAGAAATGTCCCCCTAAAGGGCAAGTACCCCGGGATGGAGGAAATACAGGAAGGAGCTTTGTGGGGTGGTGACTGGGGGATGTAGGAAGTGCAAAAAGCAAATAACACCGGGGCTGGGGAGGGATGTACACGGTGATCCACATGGAGCTTGGTGTTTGGAAGGGAATTGTTCGGAACACCCAGGTTGTTCTGTGCTCGGGGTAGTCAGGGGGAGCTGTACACAGACTGTGGGGTGATTCCAGCTTCCAGGGTGTCCCATGTCCCAGGGCATGGCTCCACAGCAGCACCCAGCAGGATGGGCACTGCCTTGTGAGGACACATTTCTTATTTCTTCCCCCAAATCTCCGCTCTGCCGGAGTTCTGCTTTATGCCAGCAGCGGCTTCATGGTGCAGCGCTTGGCTGGGGACAGCAGCAGGGAATATCAGTGTCTGGGCAGGGACCAAGACCACAGTCACAGCACACCAGGTCTGCACCTGGGCATGGCCAAAACCTCTGTGCTTCCCAAAACCCTCTGAGGAGCAGCGTTCGCCAGCGTGCGGTATCAGCTCTCCTGAAACAAAGCCATTGTGGTTGAGGCAGGATCCTTATTAATTCTTTCCTCTCTTTAATTTCCAATTTTTCTCAGTTCCCTCTCCCACTGCTCGAGCAGGGCTGAGCCGGCCTGTGTCCCTGTGGCACGGTGCCACTGGTGCTATTGCTCTGTGGCACAGGGATGTGATGGGTGGCTGCATTTGGGGTCGATGGTGAGATCAGAGGCCTACAAAGGGAAAGGAGCCATGGATGGAGCAGAGAGCCCCAGATGGAGGGGAAGGGGAAGGTGGGGAGCAACAAAATAATGCCCCATCAGCACCAGGCAGTGAACTGGGAGGGGATGCACGGGTGGGTCCCAGCCCCATCCGCCATCCAGCTGG
This sequence comes from Hirundo rustica, assembly GCF_015227805.2. Classification (NCBI taxonomy): domain Eukaryota; kingdom Metazoa; phylum Chordata; class Aves; order Passeriformes; family Hirundinidae; genus Hirundo; species Hirundo rustica. The sequence continues at coordinate 13,517,696 of NC_053464.1, forward strand.
GGGGATGGAGACAGGAAACTGCCACTTATCGAATCAGCGTTGGTGAAACATCCCAGACACCATTCCTAGGGATGCACAGCAGGGAAAAGAGCGGGACAGGACACCCTCAGCACCCACAAAACACTGCTCTGCCAGCAGCACCTTCCTCAGCCACCTATCACCAACACACCGCCCTCCACCCTTGGGTCATCCCATCACCTTCATCCCCCAGGAACCCAAAAAGTACCATTTTCACCATTACAGCCCACATCCATCCCTCCCGCAGTCCCTGCGACACCGATTGTCACTGATGCCGTCACCAGGTCCCCACCTCCCGGGGGACCCTAGGCAGGGGCCGGCACACGGAGCCCCGGTGGCTCCAGGCCCTCCTGCAGTGTCCCCTCGCAGCATTTACATAAACGCCGGGCCCGGGACTGTTTGTGTTTGTGCTGCCTTCAGCGCTCTGCTCCTCAACCCTATTTGCATAACGAATAATTAATAATAATTAATGACTGGGAGAACGGTGTGGGCCGCCAGATTGTGCTGATTAGAGAACAAACGCCGATGCACAAGCGGAGGCAGGAGCCACACGGCCCCGTGTCCTCACCAAGCGTGGGGACAAGACGGGGACAACGTCTTGTGCGACTCTCGGGGAGGAGGAAGAGGAGGAAGAGGAGGAAGAGGAGGAAGAGGAGGAGGAGGAGGAAGAGGAGGAAGAGGAGGAAGAGGAGGAGGAGGCAGCGCTGCGGGTGGATCACCGGTGCTCCCAAGTGGGTGCCTCGGCGCGGCCCCGCTCTGTGCCCGCACACGTGGCATCCACAGCATCCCACGGCCGGCCCTCATTAGAGCTTGGGACAACACTCCTTAATTGTCTGGCGATGGCGCCGCTCCGCATCATTAACGAGCAAAGCAGCACCAGCTCATTAAGGCGAAGCCTTTACTCCGGCAGCTCCGCAGCCGAATCGTTCTGGGGACGCTCTGACCACAAGGTCCCTCGCAGGTGGCCTCCCCCCTCCCCGGGGCGGGGCGGCTGAAAGCACCAAAAAATTCCCCCCGTGCCAGCAATCCTGGAAAACGAGGAGTGAGGATGTGAACGATGCGGTGGCCAGTTTGGTCACCGGGACCCAGCCTCTGCCTGGACCTCGCACTCCTGCAGCTGCCTGGGGAGCTGGGAACATGGAGCATGAAAGGAAGGGGAAAGGGGAAAAGGAGAGAGAAAAGGAAAAGCAGAAAAAAACAAACAAACAAACAAACAAAAAAAACAGAAGGGGAAAAAAGATGACAGGGGGAGACAGAAAAAAAGAAATGAAAAAGGAAAGGAAAGGAAAGGAAAGGAAAGGAAAGGAAAGGAAAGGAAAGGAAAGGAAAGGAAAGGAAAGGAAAGGAAAGGAAAGGAAAGGAAAGGAAAGGAAAGGAAAGGAAAGGAAAGGAAAGGAAAGGAAAGGAAAGGAAAGGAAAGGAAAGGAAAGGAAAGGGAACGGGAAAGAAAATCAGTTCTCTTATCTTAGATCTGCTCAAGCACTGACTGCTGGTCACTCACGGGAACACTGGGAGCAGGGGGATGCTGAAGTGAGCAATGGCCAAAGCTTGTGGATCTGTGTGGCCAGAGAGAGCAAGGCACGAAACAGAGCAAAAACTCTGCAGGTCCAACTCAATTTCCCCAATCCCTGCAGTGTCCTGGACAAGCCCTGGATGCCAGCAGAGCTCCGGGGCCGCTCGGCCTCGCTCCCACTGCAGCTCCAAAGCAGCCCCTGCTCTACCCCCCAACAGAGCAGAGCTGGGTGCAATTACGCTTCACTGCCTCTCCTCTCTCACTGTAATTCCTCTGCTCCACTGAATTGCTTCCCCTTCAGCACCACACATAATCCATGGCACTGTAATTACACGGGAATTTTAATATCTGATGTATTTATAAGATGCACTTAATTCATCAGCCCCTTTAACCACACTGTCACTCCTGCCTTCAGCACGGTGGGAAGGATGACTCGCTGTCAGATGGAGATTAGCTGGCCCATGTGTGTAACGAGTTGGAGGCTGTTCTCAGCCCAGCTGAGATCCCACCCTGGCTGGGCAGCAGGATCCCACCGTGCCAGGTGCCCCAACCCTCCAGGGGATTGTGCCACGGCTGCGCCACGCTGCTGCGGGGACAAAGGGCAGCACGAGCCAGAGACTTTTCCCGAACATTTGAATCATCCAACAGGTCTGAAATTGGCAGAAACGAAGGGCCTGTGTTGGGGTGAGTTTTATCCCTACAGCCCAAGCGCTGGGGGTTCCCCAAAGGGCTCCCTAAGGTGAGGGATCCACACTCAGATCCCAAGGAGAAAGTAGCCACTACCGGAGGCATATTTTTCCTGGCATTTGTCTTGGTGGCTCCTTTCCAGCCGTGTCCTAAAAGGGAACCAAAGGCCTTTGAGCCTCTTGCAGGGAGCACAATGCAATGCTTTTCCCAGCCCGGGCAGGAAGGATGAGCTCAGTGGTGCCCTTGGCTCCCCCGGCTTCGGGGTGCGGGGTCCCTGTGCCGAGCACAGCGAGCACCGCGGCTCCTCGGGGTGCCCGGGAGAGCAGCGGCCTCAGCAGAATGCGGGGGGAGGCTGGGCTCCATCCCACCAAACCCTGGGAGAAACGCCAGCTGAGCCTGGGAACGAGGGGCAAACGGGGACTCAAAAGGGTGGCCTCACTGACTCACTCCCTGGGAGCACCCCGGCTCTCACTGATGGGTGACGCCCCATGTTCCACGCTGGGATCACACTGGGTGTTCCCACAGCCCTGCAGTGACATCCGTGCTGCCCTGCCAGGCGCCCTGTGGGCAGGTGGCACTCACGGGTGGTGGCATTGCCCCCGTGGCAGCACTGGCCGTGAGGCAGCACAGAGGCACAGCCCAGCTGGATGGTCCTGCATGAGCAGGGTGGGCCTCGGACCCCCCAGCATCCCAAAACACCGAGTGACCAATGGGACACAAACTCTGCTCCTGCTTCCAGAGAGCTGTGCCGGAGCAGGACTGTGATGACATTTCAGCTCCAGCAGGTCCCACCCTGAGCCTCTGGGTGCTATCAGCACCCTGAGCCCACCCACAGCCCTCAGGCTCCCGGGGCTGGGTCAGATCCCCGGTGCACTCTGACACTTGGCAGGGGTCAGGAACGGTGACACGCTGGTGACACGCTGGTGACACGCTGGTGACACGCTGGTTCCCTGCCAGACCACAGCCTTGGCACAACCTGGCAGTGAGGTCTGTCCCCACAGCTCCCTGCTCCAGCACCCTGTGGCTCCCTGGGAGCTCAGGCTGGGGACACGAAGGGTCCTGCAGCCAGCCTGATGTCCCCCCATGCCCCATTGTCGTGTCACACACACTCCAGAGCTGCACCCCCCTGTCAGGCTGCTCCCAGTGCCAGCAGGTCCCTGTGCCCCTGTGCCAGCCCCGAACGGGGACATGAGCTCTCGGGGCAGAGCTTGGGCTGAACTGGGGCATCTCCAGCCCAGGGTTCCCTGAGGAGCTGGTAATTCCCCGTCCCCTCCCCATCCAGAGGGTCCCTGGTACTGGCTTCCCACGAGATGTCACAGCCTCCTGCCTCAGTTTCCCCGCCTGCACAGTGCTCTCCGAGAGGGTAGAGGCAGGGCCGTGGGTGGCAGGGGGTGCAGCAGGGTCTCCAACCTGACCTCTGCCTTAGGAGCAGGTCAGGACCCTCTCTGCTGTCCCCGTCCCCAACCCCTCCTTCCACAGGGCACTGCCACCCAGGGGGAATTCTGACCCCCAAGGTCACTGACCGAAGGGGCTGGTGGCAGCCACCTCAGCCTCACGCCCAGCCAGCCCTACCAAACCACCCCGTCCAGGTGCTGGCCGCTCCCTGGAGCTCAGCTACCCCTCAGGTGTCCCCCTCCCTCCCCCGCCGTCCCCAAAAAGCAAATATCCAGGGAGATGGGCTCCGCGCTGCAGCTCTGCCGGTGGCACTGGCGCTGAGCAGAGCAGACACTGCAGCACGGCTGTTACGTAAGCCCGAGCCAGCTCTGGGGATGTAGGACACCGGGGTTATCCCCCGGACCCCCCGCCCCCCCGGGGCTGCCACCCCCACCCCGCCCCAGCCACGGGGCTTGCGGGGTTTGGGGGAAAACCCCACCAGCCGAACCCACGCTGCGAGGGCTGCAGCGGGGCTGGGGCGGCCCTTGGGCTGCTGTGGCCCTGCCATGGGGCACGGGGTGGTGGCACCGGGGTGGCAGTGAGGGGACGGGAGGGTTGTGCGGCTGCGGGGCAGGGAATGGGGCGAGCGGTGGGGTGGGATGGGGCTGGGAGGCAGAGGGTGCTGCAGCCGCACCCCGCTGGGTCCTGCTGGGCTCTCCAGGGCTCGGCCGTGCGGGTGAGAGCTCGGGGAAGGATGCTCAGGCTGTGACCCCCGGGCTGCGCCTCCCTCGGGGTGACTCACGGAGCAGCAAGAACATGGCCAGGGCAAAGGATCCAGCCCTGATCCCAGCCTGCTTCCTCTACATCCCCATCCCTCCTCACAAACCTGGAGGGTCAGCATCCCTAAGGACAGCATTCCTGGGGCCAGCATCCGACCGGCCTCCTTGGGATCAGCGTCCCTGGAACAGCACCCCAGAGAAGAACATCCCTGGTGCCTCCGGCACAAGCTGGGGAGGCACGATCTGGGTTTCCCAGAGCTGCAGGGAAGATCCTTCCCCTGCGGGACAGCCCCGGCATCACCGGCCCTGCATCCCTGCGGGGAAAGGGAGGGGAGGGACGGCACGGCCGGCATCACCCGCATCCCCCATCCCCAAAACACCCATCCCCCGTGGCGGGGGCACGGCGAGTGGGCAGGCAGTGCCGGCAGCACCGGGATCAGCCTCATCCTGGCTAACGGACCGTGGGGATCCCGGCGGCCTCCCCTGCCTCCATGGGCACAGGGGTGGGGAGCCCACGGCCCCAGAGTTATGTGATTTCTCTCTGGCTTTCTGTCAGGCACGGTCTGGATCCGGCCGTTTCTGTCAGGGGGAAAAAAAGCCCAGGCTAAAGGTCCCAGCAGTGGGAGATACCAGAGCAGGAAATTAATGTTAATTAATTCATAATGACGCTGAGATAGTGATACCAGATGCTTCAAAAGTCCAATGGGGGAATCTGAAAGAGCTTTGCAAGAAATCCATCGCCCACCGGCAGTCCTGCCTCGCTGCGAGCTGGGAATGAGGGAGTGAGCTGGGAACTGGGATCAAGCTGGGACTGGAGGATCAAGCTGGAACCAGGCAACAAGCTAGGAACGAGCCAGGAATGGTGAAAGAGGGGCACATCCCTGTGAGGTGACAAGCCCACAGTCACCCAGAGCCGTGAGCAGCGCTGGGACTCCCCTGCCACCTGCCAGCACATCCCACCTCTCTCCCTTCCACCCCAACTCAGAAGCTGGAGTGGAGCTGGAGTGACAAGACACACTGCCTAGGGCACAGGGGCTTCCTGAGACCCTTAATGCTCTTTTTTTCCCCTCCTCTCCTCCATTTCGGGCACACTGGGTTCAGGCGCAGGTGGCCGGGTGTGCACTGGGCACTCGGGTGCCCACGGGGGAATGGAGGGACAGGCTCATGATCCGGGACAGGGACACAGCTCCTTTGCCAACCACTGTCCCCACACTTGGACAATTTCTCCCTCCTCATCCATGTGAGCCAGCCCTTGCCCTGCACTGCCAAACCCAAACGGGGCTGGACTTTAACCAAGGGGTGCAAAAGAGCCCAGAAAGGGACTTGAGCCCTGTGCCACCCTCCCCGGGCCAGGGATGCCAGAGGCAGCACGGGGAAGGGTGCGACCGTGAACTCTGCAGAAACCACAGGCAAAGCCTTGGAGCTGTTTGCCCTGGCAGGGGGATTATGCTCCTTCCCACCGTGATCCAGCAGCACCTGCACCCAGAGGAGCCCCTCAGAACGGGGGCTGAGGCGGCCGAGGCCACGCAGGGCCTGGCAGTGGCAGGGCAGGGTGGCACGGCCGGGGCACGGCGCTGCCATCGCTGCTTACATAAGGTGCCCCCTCCGAGTGCCACGCACGCGAGTGGTGACAGGAGAGCAGGATGGAACTGTCCCTCCAGCAACCCCTCACGGGGACAGCGCTCCCACTCCTTCTGGAGACAGCACCCCCAAAACTGCCAACCCGGCCTCCTTGCCCCTGCACAGAGCCTGGGCGAGGCTCCCGTGTCCCTCAAGCACATTCACACCCTAAAAACCCCTAAAAGCTGTCAGGAATCGGGGTGGAAATGCCGGGTTTCAGCTGGCGGTGCTGTTCCCCCGACAGCTCCTCCGAAGTTTATCCGCAGCAGGAACGGTTTCTGCTGCGCTGCCGGCGAAGCCGCCCCAGCCAGCGGGGACAGGAAAACCCCACCGGGAGCACCACGGAAAAACCACGGAGCACCACGGCACCAGAGTCGGGGAGACACCAAAATCCCAGCCCAGCTGGTCCCAAGGGACTTGCCTGGTCATTCCGGGGCTAAGGAAAAAACTGCTTTGACTTCCCAGGTGAAGCAACTCTTGGGTAAAGAGCAGCAGAGGCAACACAGGATTTCAAAGTGTGTTTTGGATCAGAGGCAAGAAGTAAAGTGGCCTTTACGGAGCCTTCCCCAGCAAAGCCGGAGCTTTATTAAGCTTATCTGGCATGGGTGTGAATGTTCGCTGTTTTTCCAGGCCTGAAAAGAGCAGGCAAGGATTTTTCTTTTTTAATTTTTTTTTTTTTCTTTTTTTGGTCTTGTTTTCATTATTTTCTGGTGGCTTCATTGCTTTGTGCTCTCACAAAGGGAATTTCACCTGCTGTTCCAAACAAAAGGCCCTGGAAAGTTTCGCAGAGAAGGGGATGGGGGGAAGAAGGTTTGTAGAAGCAAAATGAGCTATTGCAGGGCTTGTTGTGGATTCTTTTTTGTTTTTCCACAGTGACCTGTAAAACATCCCCAGCTCTTTGCCTCTTGCAGAAGACCTGGCACCGACATGTGAGTCCCCTGTCCCCACCAGTGTCACCCCTGGGATGGGAATGGGAAGGTCTCAGAGGCTGGGGCTGATTTGGGGTGCGGAGGGAAGGCAGCGGGACCGCTTCCCATCTTTTTCACGGGCAAAGTCACGCCACGCTTTCTAAGAACAGGAAAGAAAAAAAAAAACCCCACAACAACCCAGCCCTCGTTTGCTGACACCACAGCAAAACAGGTGGTTCAAAATCACAAGTGCAAGTGGGGGGGGGGGAGGAAAAAAACCAACCCTATTTGGTGATTTTGTGCACATATTCACTGCAAAAACTGTCCGGGAATGCTGCTAAATACACACCATTTTCCCTCCTCACACTCTTCGCTCTATAATTAAGAGAGACTTCTAAAAATACGAACGGCCTCGAGCACCCAGTGAAGGCGTGCAGGTGCTGCTAACTGGAGGCACTTTAGTACAGCTCATTTTCTGGACAATTTTACTCGCCTGGCTCGTGCTCAGCGCCGATACTATTACAGTGATGCAATTATGCTGCTGCTGCTGCTGCTGCTGCTGCTGCTGCCGCTGCTGCTGCCGTGGTCGGCTCGCTCGGCTTTTTCCCTGCGCTTTGCAGTTTCCCTTCGAAGCCCCCCCAGCCCAGCAGCTCCCGGCCTCACCCCAAGCTTGTCCCTGCCAGCAGGGCCCGGGGAGCTGGGGATAAGAGGGTCACACAAGGGGTGTGTGTCACAGCCACATGTGAATATCCCTGCGCGGGCATCCAGGGCCGTAACCCCGCGTGGGCATTGCCCAAAACGACCGGCGTGCAAAAGTTTTGGGTGAGGAAGAGAGCTGGCCGGGGGAAGCGAGCAGAGGGGAGCAGGAGCACGGAGAGGGAGCCGAAAAAGCAGCAGCAAAGCCTCGGTGCTGGCTGGGCAGGGAGGGGGCCCACGGCACGGGCACGGTGACGCCGCTTGGCAAAACATCCCCCCCCCGTCCTCCCCGAGCTGGCATTTGGGGCACAGGGGTGAGGGGGAACTTTCCCCGTGGAGCCGCCGCTGCGAAACTTCCCCGTCTTATTTCTCCATTAGGGCTGCAATAGGTGGAAGTGATTGACTCACTATGAGACTGCTGTTTTTGCCTCTGACTTGGGATTAAGAAGGAGCTGGAGGAGCTGGAGGAGCCGTCGTCGGCAGGCACCGGAGCCGGCACTTACCTCTCACTGCATCCAGCCCCTCCGGCCGTGGGGCTGCAGCTCCCGGAGAGTTAGCTGGCAGGGGACCCCACATCCACTCGGGTTTCTCCCAGGACCGATGTTCGTCTGCTGCTTCTTAGGCACAGACCCAACCCCTCCATTCCGACCACAGGGGGAAAAAAATATTAAAAAAAATAAAAAGAAAAAAAAAAAAAGGAGGGAGATTAAAAAAAAAAAAAAAAAGCCAACACGTTGTTGTTTTTTGTTTTTTTCTTGGTTCGGTTTCCCCGTGGAGGAAAAAAAAACAAAAAGAAAAATAGATAAATCCCAGCGACCAAGAGATCCAGACTCAGGTGAATTTAGCTTCAAACTCCCTCTGCGCTTTCAGAGCCTTCACCCTCAAATGGGCTCTGGAAGATGCTGGGGGACCCATCGTTGCCAAAGTGCCATCAAATATCCTTCGGGCTCAACTCCGCTCCTGCCCGGGGAGGGTGGACTTCTTCCCTTCTTCCCTGCTTGCTGCGTGCTGTGGAGTTGGCAGGGACCTGCCTGTTCCAGCCTCAGCGTGGAGGGTGGGTGGGTTGGTTGGTTGATGTGGGCTGGTTTTCTTTTTCTTTTTTTTTTTTTTTTTTTTCTCGCCGCTATTGGTTTTCTTGCTATCTGATCCTGAGCGAGCGCTGCAGCTCGCCGCTTCCCTGCTTCCCCCCCCTCCCAGCTCCCAGGCTTTTGACAGGGAATGAAACACAGACACCCAGTGAGACAGGCTCCGGCTTCTACAAAGCTCCACTCCCTCCTGCTGCCTTTGTCCGCGAACAGCAACTCCTCCAACTCTGCCCATAGACAGGAGGGAACCTCTGCATCAGCACTTTCCTAATGGCTGCTTCGCCCCAGCCCTTCTGCCCTTCTTCTTCTTCTTCTTCTTCTTCTTCTTCTTCTTCTTCTTCTTCTTCTTCTTCTTCGCTTCCTCTCCTCTACCTCGATGGCTTCCGCTTGTTTTTTTCTAGCCTGGTTCCGGCAACCACAGAAGGGGGAAGCAACAATCCTCTCCCGATGGATCCATCTCAGCTCCCCCGCGGCCGAGGGGCAGCGGCCCCGCACTCCATCGCCGACCTTCCCGGGCACCTTCCAGGAAAAATCACTGGTGGGGATTCAGCGATTCAGCGTCCCTGAAGGCTTCACTTTGGGCTGCTTTAAGGGGCAGGGGGCTGCGAGTATGGAGAGAAGCCAGGGGCAGAGGGAGGGCTGAGAATTGGAACCACTTCTTTTTTATTGTGGGCAGGGATTATTTTTATTTTATTTATTTTTTTTTTTAAAAGGTTGACTGGAGTCCAAGTTTGTTTCTTCAGCGAGGAGCATTACTTTAAACCATTTGGGAGGCTTTGGGTGTCTCCAGGTCACGCTATCCTTATAACAGCGAGGCCTTCTTGAGGAGGGTCAAAGTGAAACCTTGCTCCGGCAGCCTCTTTCCCCCGCGGAGGGGAGCGGGAGGCACAGGGATGCTGCAGTGGGCTCACAACCTCGGCTGGCTCCCAGCCAGAGGGAGATGCAAACCAGCCACCGTCTGTAATTTTTGCTACACTTCCTCCACACTCGGTCACCCGCGAGATCCCAGGGCTGCTGCTGCCTGCTCCTTTTTTGGGGATTCACGGGCTTTGTTAAAAAAAAAAAAAAAAAAAGAGATCACAGCCAGGAGACCTCCAGCCTCGGCAGCGATGCTCGGCGCTGCTCAGCGCGGCTGTCACGAGCTGGCAGGTCACAGAGGAACTGAAAACCCCCCAGAACACAGCAGATGAAGAGGCTGCCTCCCCACCTGCCCTTTGGCAGCCTCTCCCTCACTTTTCCTTGTCTCCCAGCACAAGTTTGGGACCAGTAATTCCTCCCTCTCCCCTTCGGCAGCATCCTGGAGCAGCGACTCTCCCGAGATGGAGCTCTGTTCCCTCCCAGCTCCCAAACACCCCAGACATCAGAGCACCTCAGGGCAGTGCCCCCAGCGCTGCCTCCACTCCCCTCTCCACATCAGCTTGTCCCCTCTCACCCCTCTCATCCCACAAACCTCGGAAACACTGAATTTTAACCGACACCAAAACCCCAGGATGGAAAGCACTGCAGGGCCTTGCCCCAGCCCTGATGGATACCGAGGATACTGCAGGGATTTGGGATTTGCACATCAGAGGGGACGCCGGCTCACACACTGGGCACGGTGGTCTCCTGCAAGACCACCCAGGGACAACCTGACCCCAAAACACTGCTCCTTTCTGACCAGGCAGCCCCCCACATGCCAGCTTGCTGCTCCCTGATGCCTCGTCTCCTGTCAGCTCTCCATGCTCATGGAAAGCTTCCCAAACACCTCCCTGCCCCGATGCCCAGCCAGAGGTGCCAGACCAAAGTTCCTCACACTCCCTCCAAAAACAGACCCCATTAATGCACCCAAAGATTGGCTGCAGAGCTGGGCTGGGAGACTGGCCGTGGGCCAGGGGCACCCTCTGGGGTGAGGGTGAGCAGCTTCAGGCTCCCCAGTCCTGGACTGGGGCTGGCTGGGAGGGCTGGGTGGAGCTGGGCAGCCACGGCTGGCCGGGCTGGTGTTCCCATCACCTGCCCATGCTGGTGGCTTGTCCCTCTCTCCCCAGTTTGCTACAGGAAATGCAAATGAATGGCCTGGGACTTCCATCCCGGCAAGCCCCAGATGCCCTCTGCTTTTGGGCAGAAGTTCTCCACGTTTCCCATCAGGGCTGGGGAGAAGCTCGTTGTCCATTCTGTCCCCCCTGTCCCGTGGGCTCCCAGCCAGGGAACAGCTCCAGCCAGGATCCAACCTCCGGCTGCCCCAGGCCACGTGTGGCCACTCTTTTAGGAATTGTCTGAGTAAGGGAAGGAGGACGAGGGGGTGAAACGAGGGGGTGAAACCAGGGGGGCATCCCTCGGGGTCGAGCCCCTTCCGAGCGCCCGCAGCGCGGCTGCGCAGGGCCATGAGCGAGTCAGCGCTGAGCCATTAGGGCTAATTCAATCAGGACGGATGGCCCGATTGGAGGGCTGCCGTCCATAAATCCCCCACTCCCGCTGCATTAGTGTCAGGGCTCCCAGAGGAAGAGGCCGAGGGGGAGGCGCGGGCATGGGCAAACGTGCTCAGTCACCCGTGCTCCCGACGGCACGGGGCCGCTCGCATCGGTGCCACCACCCCGTCCCCTCCAGCCCTCCCCAAAAACCCAGCAGCTGGAGAGGGTGGGGTTTCAAGCAAACTGGGTTTGCTGAGCCCCGAAAGGCGCAGGGTTGTTCCCAAATCCCGCAGGGCTTTGCTCCCGTCTCGCCCCTTTGCTCCGATGGGTTTTGCAGCAGGGGGAAGGTGGGGTGCCGGGGCAAACAGGCTCGGAGCCTCACTGTATATCCCAGTGGGATAAGCGGGGCTTGGAAATACAAGCTGAGAAAGCCCCAAGGCTGATGGATGCAGCGCCCACCCCAGAGCCCAGCAGGACACGCGGAACTCGAGCCACACCAGACCACGACACCGCTGCAGGACGTCCCCACGGAACACCAGCTCCCCACTCCTGCTCCTAGAAAAGGCCATTTGCAGGCTCAGGGTCGCCGTCTGATGACCCCAAACACATCCCTCCCATCGCGCTGGGCAGCGGGGCCCGCACGTGCCAGCTCAGGAAATGATCTCCCATCCACCCAGGTTAAAAATAGCCGCGAGCTTTGCCACGGACACGCCCGGCCCTGGCGCTCCGGCCGAGCCGGCTCCCGCCTCGCCTGCCCACCCAGCCCGGCGCGGGGAAGGGTCCGGCCGGCTGCGGCCATCTGCTGCGGGCGCGGGATGCCCGCCCTGCCAGGCCGCGCTGTTGGCCGGCACAGGGATGCAGAGGGCCAAGTCCTGGCGGGATTTGGGAAGACAACGGGCCAGGGGATGCGGCAGGCGGAGGGGAGGATGGCATGGAGATTGTGGGCGCCGCTCGTGCCCCTGGAGCGCTCAGGAGCCCAGAAGAAAAGATGTTTGTGTTACCGGGTGATTTCTAGGCCTGGGAGAGCAGTCAGGGTTGTCCACGAGCAGTTGGATGCTCAGAGCGACCCTCCATGTCCGGAGCATCTCGGGGGTTGTGTCGGCACAGAGGGAGCGCTACCAAAAGAGCTCAGGGAGGCTGACCCCAGGGCATGAGGAGCAGTGAACTGTAACACTGCCCTGGATTCATCTGGAATAGAGGGATGCAAATCCCTGTGCACCTTTGGTTTTTGGCTGTCTTTCAGCAGGACCAGGAGGGAGGGACGGCAGGGAAGGAGCCCGGCTGCCGGCAGGAGGAGCACAGCAGCTGGGGTCTTTTGATTGCTGTGCTTTTTTGGCACTACGAGCGAGGTCCTGGGGACCAGAAACTGCTGATGGAGGCAAGAATTGGCCATTGCCGTGCAGGGATGTGGAGAGCCTCTCCATGGGTTGGTTGCACCATGCTCAGCAGGTCTTGCTCAACACCTTTGTATCCACTCACCCAGGAAAGAAAAATAAAGGCAGGATTGGGCCTGAGGCACCATCATCCAGGAGCAATAATCTGTTCCATGAAAAGCCATGGAGCAGGTGAGCCATTTCTCCCCGGAATGGCTAGCACAGGGAAGAAAAAAAAAAAAAAAGGCATTTGTATTTCTGCCAGTTGATGAAATGAAATGCCACTTGTAGCCAGTGAAACTCTGCAGATTTTGCTAATGAAGGACTGCTCCATCCAGCTTCCAGCTGGATTCCAGCCCCAGCCACAACACGGCCACTGGCAGCATCCCCCGTCGCATCCCAGCACTGGTGCCACGGCAGGGGCTCAGGCTCACTGCAAACCCAGGCACTGCCCCGTGGCAGGGACACAGATCCCGCTGCCAGCTTTGCTCCCACCCTTTGCTCCCCTGTGTTTGCCCTGGGGACCGTGCTGCTGGGATAGCACCGTGTCCCTTGGGAGCCTCCAGCATATCTTAGGAAATTTTCCCATTCCACTCAGCTTAATTTCACCCATTAGAGCTTGTTTCAGCAGGGTCCCCAGGGAACGTCGCTCCCCAGCATCCTCCTCTGACTCTTCCTCCGCTTCTCCTCTTCACGTGCACACAGCTCACCTCAGGATGGCTCAGCCTTGCTCCACCATGAGCAGCGCTGCTCCAAACAGCCACATCCTCCATAGAACCTGCCCCTCCCTACGCAATCCCAGAGGATTTCCCAGCTGCTCAGGATACACTTTTTAGGAGCTGAAAGGTTCTGACCTCGCCCTGCTGCCCGCAGAGAGGTCCAGCCCATGCACAAACACTTGAGGAGACCTTGGCCAGTGAATTTCATCATGGCCAGAGGTGGGAGCCTGCTCCTCATCCACAACTGAAGAGCAAAAATAGAGCCAGTTTGGGAAAACCGTGTACCACTCCAAGACCATGCCAGAGATCCCATCACTCTGGATCCTGACTGGAAAAAACCATGATAAAGCAGCAGAAAAGAAGCTTATCTGCTTCTGTCATGGCCTGCAGTGTTTGGGGGGAGGATTTGGGGCAGCAGATGGGAATTCCTAGACTTTGTGCACAATCCCAGTGCCAGCTCCATGGCCTGGACATGTTGTGATGAGCATAGCTTTGGCTTTTACCATGGGATCCTCCAAAAGGAACAGCCAAGGGCAGCTCCCCTGGGGGCTCACAGCACCCAGGAGAAACCATGGACCCCTCTCAGCTCTCTTCACCCCACGACCAATGCTCAGCCCCCCTTTCCCTCCTCCAAAGGATGGATTATTTTAGGAAGGGAGAAGGAAGATTCAGCAGCGATGAGCTGACCGATGGCTGCTCACAGCAGAGCCCATGCTGGACACCCCGGGGGTCAGAGAGGCACCTCTCACGACCCAGAGGTTCGGCTGCAGCCAGAGAGCCCAACTGGCTTCTTACATAAACAACCCGAGGGCAGCGCCTCCGAGACCACCAGGGCAGGCAGCAGATGCTCCGAGGCCAAATCCAGCCGGTCCCGGGCAGACGTCACCTAATCAGCACGTTGGCTTCTTCCCAAGGCAGTCTTGGGGCACACAGTAAATATCTTATGTAAGCACCTCTGGCCTGGGGCCGCAGCCAGTGCAGCCGTGTCACACAGCCATTCCCTCCTGGGCTGAGGCTGGCCTGGGGGGCCTGAGGGGGCTTTCACCAGGGTGGACATCTCAGATGCCCTTGGTGGTCCATCTCAGCTCGGCCAGAGGAGGCTCCAGGGGAAGCCCTGGGGTGTGGAGAAGAATTGCCCGTCCCCAGAGGCAAAAATAGACAGCAGAAGGAGTGAAAATGACAAATCGCTTCTGCCCCCCATCTATTTGTCCTCCAGGACTTGGTAGCTGAGTGCAGGGCTGGGAAGAGCCCAACAGCCCTTCCTACAAGGTCACTGCTTCCAGCCCAGCCCCAGCTGGCTGGACCATAAATCCCTTCAGGGATGGAGACATCGCACCAAGCCAGGAGACTCTGCCAGTGCTCAGCTCCCACCACATGGGAAATTTCTCATCTCAGCCTCCCCTGGGGCAGGTTAGCCACCAAAGTTCTCAGCACTGCCAGAAGCATGAGAGAGACACGGAGAGAGATATTCCTCTTTGTCCTGAGCAGCCTTCTGGAGACAGCTGGAGTTGGGAGGCTGGAGAGAGCCCGTGGATGGACACAGCTGGGGGTAAAACCGGCTGGGCTGGGGCATTAGCAGGATGCAGAGGCTGGATAACCTGTGAGCATCTTCAGCACTGAAACACCTTCAGTCACTCCAGGCTGCTCAGTGAGGTGAAAACCGTGGTGAGGGCTGTGCTGGCAGACGCTATTTCCCCCCTCTCTCTGGGCTCACATCTTCAAAGGATTTACCCACGGTGGTTTTATCCAAAGAAAATCCCAAATAAGCGGCCTCCAGCCTCACTATTGCCTTTACCTGTCAGCCACCAGCCTTGGGGGACTTGCCCATCCGTGGGACATCCAAACCAGGTCACTCGGGAGCTCGGTGGGCTCAGACATGGGCTGGAGGACGCTCGGAGGCACAGACAGGACACGACCCTCCCCAGCCTCCTGCTCCCCTTTGACGGGTCAAACCCTGCAGCCACCGAAAACCCGCCGCGTCTCTCACGAGAGGCATTTCACACCCGCCCCCGCTGCTAAATAAAGCAGCCCCAGCGTTACTGCACCTCCCGGGGCGATCCTGGGCACGGAGCAAGGTTAAATTCATCCCCGCAGAATCAGCACCAGCAGCTTCTCCATCAGCGCTGGAGCTCCGGGCTGAGCCGGCCGTGCCCCCACCGGCCCCGGGCTGGAGAGGAAAACAGAGGCAGACGGGGAATTTGGGTCTCTGTCTCTGCAGCTGGCAGAAGGGAACATATGCACAAATATTTGTGCTCTCCTGCTCTTGGCAAAGCCTCTTTGCCCGTTGCTGGCAGCTCTTAGGGTTTGGGAAAGGGCAGGCGGGTCCGGCCAGCAGCTGCCCGTGGCAGGCCCCAGAGCTGGGTATGGCAATAAAGGTAAAAACCTTCAGGATTGCTCAAGTCCTGTCCCCTAAGTGACACTGGGCAGCTGCAGGAGCCAGAGCCAAGTGCTTGGAATTTATAGAGTCAAGAAACTGTCAAAACTGGCACAAACCCCACCCCAGTTTCCACCCTCTGCTCAAAGGCACGAGCAAGACCGGCACCAAACACCAGGACTGTGCCAGGGAAGCCAAGAGACGTCTGAAACAGAGCTGCACTTCGAAATCACCTGCCCATGATGGGTTTCTGGAGGGTGGGGTCTTAGAAAGCAGAGGTTCCGTAGTGCCCAGGGCCAGGTAGATGAAAGGCTGAGCTATGCTTTGGGTTGTGGAGCAAAATAAAGCTGTACATTCATATGGAAACAAATTATTCTTAAGTGAAAGACTAAATTATAAAGGTTTGGGGTTTTTTTTCCACGAGCCTCAAAGCAGTTTGTTTAATCCAAAAGGAACCAACTCCCTACCAGGCTGTTGCACTCATTTGTAAATCACAGTTCTCCTCTAGATCATTTAAAAGACATTTGCCGAAGCAGAAGAGGCAATTGAAAAAAAAAAAAAAAATTAATCTCCAAACAGAGCACTGTGACTCTTCCTGAAAACTTCACATTTCCAAAAGGTAAAGCACCGTGATCTTCCCAGTCGTTTCTCTCCCCCATTTTGTGCAATCACATGTAATTCCCGAGCTCTGCATGAGTTTGGGATGGGTGCCAGGCTCTGCAGCGCCAGTGCCGAGCACACGCAGCTGCCGGCACCATCAGAGCCACAGCACCCAGCAAAGCCGAGGGCAGGGAGCTCCTAAAGGGGTGAGGAAACGCTCTTTCCCTTTTTCTGGGGTGCTTATCCCTGCGGGGTGAGCCAGGGAATTCCATTTGGGATGAGGGGGTGGCACCACAGATCCCATCAGGTGATACCTGGTGCTCCGGGGTGCTCCAGTGCAGGAGATTACAGAGATTACACAGAGGGGGTGATTCCCTCATGGAGCTGCTGTGGAACCTCCTAAACCCTTCCTGTTCAGAAGGGACCTCGCCCCTCCGCAATGCACAGGTGGCACATGCACCCCGGGAAGGTGTGATCCAGGTCTCTGGGAGGACAGGAAACTCCTCCTGCTGCTAGAGCAGCCCATGCCTCAAACCCAGCGCCGCTGGGATGGAAATTTGGCCGTCAGCAGCTGCGAATGCCCCCGGCAGGGCAGAAGTTAGGTGTGTCCTTCCCTAAGGACTGCAGCCAGCAGGAGGGCACTGCCGACCATGCCGGCACTTTGTGCTTCCCAGCGAAGATGCTCCTTAAGAATTCCTGTTTTCTGCCCCTCTTCCCCTCCATCCTGGATGATAAAAGACAGAGCAGCAAAACCTTCCCAGAGCCCAGTGCCGAGCCACCAGGACCCCCAATTCCCCCGCATCTCCCTGGATGTCAGCGAGGTTCCAGTGTAAATTTTTTGGGTTGGTTTATCAGGGATCGAACTGTGCCTCTCCCCAGGGGATCTTCCACTTCTTCTCCATTAAGATAAAAAGGAGGAAAGTTTTAAAAGCTCACTGTTTAACAAGGCAGCTGCAGGGAGGCTACTCGACTGATTGAGTTTTTACCTGGTCCTTACAGGCAAGCTCAAGTACTTAACATAGAAATGAGGTTTAGTCACAGCGAGGCATTTGGGATTAGAGCTGGCTGGAGAAACTCTGATGAAACCACGTTCCTCCAGAATATGCACTCTTGTCAAAATTGAAATGCTTTGTGAGATTGAATAGGTTTAGCCAGAAGTTCATTTCCCAAAGAAAGTCAGGGAGAGGCTGCAGGAAAATTTGTTGAATGAAAAAAAAGTGTTCTTTTTCTTTTGAGCCATGCTGAGGTGTATGTTGTTGAACAGGTTGGGGTTTTTTTGGTTTTTTTTCGTTGTTGTTTTGAGGGTTTATTTTTAAGTCGTGTATTGCTCAGGGAGGAACCTGAAGAACTATTTTCTCTCTAATGACAAGTTTACCCAAACTCAGCAATTCCCCGCTCCCTGCTGGCTCACAGACTGGTAGCCCTGAAGACATTTATGGCTCTGCAAGAAATTCTTGCTATCAGACTCCAAAGGACAGCACGGCTCAATAAAGACAAGCTATCAAATCCCACCTGGAGCGATCCTGGGGAGGCAAGGGAGCCAGGCAGGACCAGGGCAGGCAGCAAAACTGCGAACAGCATCAATGACCTTCACTAAGGTGAGTCCCCAGCAGCAACTGGGAATTTCTCACCCCAGCCCCACGCCTTTTGAGGAGCATCACCCCACTGAAAATAAAGAAAAGGACGGGGAATCCCTCAGCATGGAAAAAATGGGTGAGCGACTTCCATACGGAGTGACAGACCACGGGGGGTTCTGCAAACCTGTTGGTTTCAATTTTCTAACTAAGTAACATTTTGTAAATGCCAAAATCTGGCATTGCTCCTGTTAGATAAACCTGTTACTTGGGTCTCTTGGTAAAAGTTCACGCTCTTGGGTCCAACAGGTAAAACCTCAGGGTCAGGGTTTCCTTGTGAGGTGAGGATCCGCTCGGGTTTTGGGCTCTGCTTTGAGCATCAGCTGGGACCAACAATGGCCTGGGCTTCTCCTGCTCTGAGACAGCATCCTGGAGCACCTGCTTAGCAGGCAGGGGAAGGGGCATTGGGATTTCACTGTGTTGGAGCCAGCAGCAACTCCCAGACCGTCCACAGGGATTTTGCACAGCCCTTCCCTGAGATCACACCCAGGGGCTGCAGTCACCTCCGGGCTTGTTTAGCACATACCAACAGCCTCCTCTGCTCAGCTCCAGGAGGCAGGAACTCCAAACTGCCTTAGACTGGCAGCAAGTTGGTGTCTTAGCAGCCCTGCCTGGAGCAGGTAGGCTCGGAGCAGACACTTTTCCAAGGGTGGGAGAAACAGGCAGAGCTGCTGTGCCCAGCCACAACAAGGGACCCCTGTTATAACTCAAACTACAGCCCAAAACAGCTTCCCCAGGTTGTTGGGAGGTGCCAGCTATACAAGTGGATTTTGGAGAAACAATCGACAGCCCACAGTCCAAAGCAGCAAATTCACAGTTTTCCTCCAGCCCTGTTGCTGCCGCTCATTGCAGTTCGAATCCAAGGAGGGTTTGTGCCCGACCTCAGGCTGGGGGTGTCCAGGAACCCTCTGACTACTGTCCCTGTAGCCCCAGCTGTGAGCAAAGCATCCAAATCCAGCAGCACTGGGGGGGCTTTGTTTTTGTTCCCCCTCCCTTTGCTTTGGGATGAGAGGAGCTTTATAAAAGGCTTCCGCTTAATCTCCCTGCCAAGCGGACATCGCCGGCTCCTGCCGTCACATCGTGCTCTGGACTCACACAGAGTTTTCTGCCCTGGCTTAAAAAGAACATTGTTTGCAGAACAGAGCCAGCAACACGTGAAAAGGAGAAGAGAGAAAAAAAAAATTGAAAAAAAAAAAGAGAGAGAGAGAGAGATCTGTGATGTTTGCTGGAAGAAAAACCCACTCATTTGTTTGGACAAGGATTCTCAGCACGTACAATCTCAGGAACAAAAGGAGATGCTTGTTCTCTGCCGTGTTTGTGGGAAGAGTCCTGTAAATATTATGGGGTGTTTGTGCTGTAGGGATGATCTCCAGCCCTCCCTCAGAAACTCCCAGCACCCCCAAAAATCCCTGCTGAGGGGTGCAGCCCTCACACAGCCCCACAGATCCGGACCCTGAGCCCTTCCCTTTTGCATCCAGTAGCAGCCTGTTCCAACAGAAGGAAATGCAACAACAAAATTCCTTCAGGAAGAAGTTTTGGGAAGAAGCACGGCTCCATCTGACCTTGCTGGTACTCAACAAGATGTAGGTCAAATATTTTAATTGCCGAGTCTCTAATCCCCCACGCGCAGCTCTCCAACATTTGCACATTGCTGCAGACTTTCTGCCTTTGGAAGCCTCGGGGGGAAAGGAATAGCAGCTGGATTGATGGGGAAGCAATTCCTGCTGAAGCACAGCGCTGGATACAACTGCTTGGGATGAGTGGCTGTGACTGCAGGGAGAAGGCAGAGGAGCAGGGGGGAGTTGCTGCTCCACCAGCTGCATTTCCAGTTGGATTCAAAGCTCTTCCCACCTTCCCAAGACAGCATCCTTCAGCACGGGAGCACAACTGTCCCAACTGCACACAAATGCACCCTTCAAAGCTGCCCCCTCCCATCGCTGTTGGGAAGCTCGGAGGGGAGACAGGCGTTTTATTTTTGATAAGAAATCAGAGAGCGAAGCAGCCGCGGCGGCGCGAGCGCCTGCGAGCATCTCAGAGCCTGCAATGCAGCCACCTCCAGGCTGCAGCTCGCTGACACCTGAGATTCCTTTGACAGGCACAGGACCAGCAACGGCTTCCCTGCTCCCCGAGGAATTCGAACCACGATGGAATTTGACTCTCACACACACACACAAAAAACATACCACAGCTGGGATCGCAGCTCCTGGGTCGTGCAGGGACAAGGAGGAGGACCCTGAATCGCCAAGTTCAGACCCCGCCATCATCCCCAGCTACCACGCTGCATAATCAGGTTTAGAAATACCTCATGGAAACCTTGAAATTAGCTCTGTTTTCTACCCCTCGCTGGTGCCCGTGTCCTGCTCTGGAGGTGCCACCTGAGGCTGCTCCACTCCAGGTGTGCCCACCTCGAGTTCCCCACGTGTTGGGACACACAAAGCCTCACCTTGGGGCTGCTTTCCCAGTTAGGCACAAGCAGCATTAACTCAGTGACAGCATCTCCAGAGAGGAAAGGGAATGGGGACAGGGGAGTGGGATATGTGGCGTGGAAAACCTCACGTTTCCTGGGCAGAATTAAAAAGGTTGATTACGTTATCATCTCTCAGGTACAAACAGGGCCCAGCAAGACACAGCCCTGGCCCAGAGCAGCGACCTTGCTGCAGCCCTGAGCACAAATGGGAAATTCTGATGAAGGCAGAGGTTGCATCATTAAAATGGAGCGAGTTGGAGTCTGTCCGTTTGTCTACCCCTGCAAATCCAGGACAAAAGATTTTCCAGATTACGTGTGCACATTCCTTTCCCTGCTGTCCCATTAAAGAACACACAGTGCCCCTTTCCCAGCGTACGCCAGAGCATCACCCCAGGCATGCAAGAGGCAGGTTCAAAGCTTTGGGGCCCAGGGCTGTCCGGGGAAGGAGATTCCCTGGAGAAAGAAAAGACTGTGGAGCTTTTCCCTCGTTTTTTTCCTGTTTTTCAGAGAGGATGTACCTCTGCTCTTATGTGGCAGAGGGAAAGCTCAGGTTGTGACAGCAGCAGCCTGTTGGATTTGATGCAGAGCAAAAGGAGCTGGGTATTTTTCCTTGACTGCTCCAGACACTTGATGCCCACTGCTGGGGCATCGCATGGACACAGCTCATGTTCAGCCTCGCTTTCACAAATAAGAAGAAAACTTTGATTTTCACTATTTCTCCTCCTTAGACCGAGTCACACAGGAGAGTTATCCCCAGTTTTGGGACCCAGGAGCACGGAAGAGGCTGTGGCTGCTGGGGTACAAGGCTCATCCTCTTCTTTGCTCCATTCCCCCCACAGGAGTTGTTTGTGCAACTAATGCCCAAAGCGCATCCCAGGGAAAGCAGGGAACAGGTTAGAGGGGATGCTGGCCTCTGGAGCAGTGCATGGAACTTCAGTGTGTCCCACAGGGACAATTATCAAGTGGGAGAGTCAGTCTTCCCAACCCCAAGCCATTAGTTACAAAGCAGGGAAGAGGGCTTAAAGCTCTTATGTTTGAACATGTTAGCTCAGCCCTTTAGGGAACTCCTGATGTGCCAGAGCATCTAATCTCTGGAAATCACTTTTATTCAGCCTTGCTCTGGGTTTTCCTTTTTAATCAACTTAATCTTTATTCATGAGGTACGTTACTGCATTACAGAAACGCCCAGATTCTGAGCGTCAGGCTCAGGGGACGGAAATTGAGGGAACTTGGTGTTTGTTCCAGTCAGGGCTTAAGGTCTGGAGCAATTTATCTGGACTCGTGGCAGGCCCTAGAACTCCTCCACGTCCCAGCAGGGAGGAGGAGGAGGGAAACTGCCCAAGTTCTGCGAGGACAAACCCTACACCCCGGGGCTGGCACGAGGTGAGCAGCACGTCTCGTGGCTATATTTAATCAGAGAGGTCCCCGCTCAGCCTGCCTCGATGATAGAGCCTTTCTCTTACTGGGGGGGAAAAAAAAAATTATAATAAAAGATTCTGCGGAATAAAAATAACAAATTAAAGGGATCAAAGAAGCGAGCGACCGGCGAGTGACAGCAACACGAAGCAAAGAATAAAGGAAGCGTTAATGGGATTTCAAGGGGAGAAGGAGGGCAGGAGGGAGGATTTGCTCCCAGACAGAGCAGAGAGCTGCGGTGCCAGGACCCCATGAGCTGTCCCCCGTGGGATCAGATACTTGTCCTGATCCACCCCTCCTCAGGCAGAGTCTCGAGAGACAGCTCTAAACGGGGATGTAGGCAGAGCAGGACAGAGCAGGGATTGACAGCCAGCACAAGCTCCTGGGAGCAGCCTGGGACACAGCAGTGCCGGCATCTCTGTTTTGGGAGGGCAGGAGCAATTTCAGTGTCTGCTTCCCTGGAAGCAGAGGGCCATCGTTTGGGGGTTGCCAAATGAGGCTGTCTGAGCAGGACAGAAACCAAAAATCCCCACAGATCAGCCCCAGAGCACCCCCAGTTCCCCCAGTGCAAAGCGCAGCTCTCAGCAGCCCGGAGTGCCCTCAGTCTCATCCTCTGAGGATCAGCTCCCCCCCATCATGATCCAAAGGAACTAATGGGATTGTAATTCTTCTAATGAGCTGTAATTAATTAATTACCCTGTTAGCACAAGAGCTTTACATTTTTTGGCAAGCACGGTGCAGTTTTGTAGCTAGAGGGAGGCTCTTCCTCAGCACCATCAGGCTCCGACGGTGGCTGCGGACGAGCTCAACTCCCCTCCACTTCAATCTGACACAGCTCCCTTTGGGAAAGAACCTTGGATGGAAGCAGCCACACAGCTCACAGTTTTCTCCCCAATTACAGACAACCGAGGCACAGACATTCATTCAGAGGGATCACAAACGTCTCCTGTCAGTCCCTTGGGTACATCCACCCCCTCTGGCAAACTTAACCAGAAAAACACAAAACCATGGGCAGAGAGCGAGAGATACCGAGACGCTCCGTGGTCCCTGCAGAGCGGGAATGTAATGTGGGGAATTCCAAAAAGCACTAAGAACGAAGCCGGAGCAGTGTCTGATCTGTGCTGCTCAGCAGCCCCGGGATGCTCAGATCCACGCTGCAGCCCCGTGCACGCCTGGGATGCAGGACTGCGCCCCTGCACAGCAGCCACCTCTGCCAGCTTGGCTTCTCCATTACCTCCACACTTAATAATTAAAGCATCAGTGTAAAGGCATTAAAGTTTCAGGCACTGACACGTTCAGAGCGAGACGAAGGGCTCAGGGATAAGGCGAGTGCTGCTGCTGATTGCCCCTGAACAGCTCAGCCCATGAGGAGCAGGTCCCTGCCCCTCTGCCCCCACGGACCTGCCCTCTTCCCCTCGCAAATCCTTTCTTCCCAGACCTGCTTTCCAAGAGCATCCACTCCGGACTGTAGGGGAGATTTGCTCATCATCAGGTGTCTCTAAAATAAATCCTAATGGAGGGAGGGGGGAGAGGTTCCTCCCAGGGAGCGCGGCTTTTTATAGAGCGCAGGGCTTTGCGTGGAGCCAGCTCCGAGCAAGGGTTCCGAGGTACCTTTGGCTGGCTGTGGAGGCGGAACAGGAGGCCTTTCTGCAGGAGCAGATGGAGCTGCCGTGCCTGGGAGCCAGCCCAGCCCTGCTGCAGTGACAGACTGTCCCACGCCACCTCCCCCGAAGATGCTGCACTGAGACCCCCTTGAGGGGACTGGGGGAGGCACCGAGGGGCTGAGCACGGGCACAGCTCACCCCCCACCAGCAGACCCCACACCGGCCCAGCATCCAACCCACCCTGCTTGTTTCCTCCTATTTATAACCAGCAGGTGGGGAGGAGGATGCCGTTCCTGTCATTGGGTTGAGCTGGGCAAGAGGACACGAGTCTTCCCTCTAATACACCAATTAAGCTAATTGCATCCCCCTCCCCCTGAGTAGCTGGTGCTGGGTCCCTGTTCACACAGCCCAGGGGTTCTGGATCTCTCTCTGCATTTTGGGAGATAGGAGCCCCTTGAGTGTAGGATGGAATCCCCCAGATAAAACTCTTTAGATTATTTGCTCCTAAAAAACCCCACTGAATCCAACCAGAAACTCAGGGACAGTGCTCACCCCTCCATGGAGCAGCAGAGATTTGGGGTTGGTGGAGCCCTACCCATGGGGCAGCAAGGCCAGGAGAGATTTGGGGCTGAGAATGCAGGCGGGAGTGCTCAGACAGCCCCTTCCCTTCCTGCATCTCCCGCAGAAACGAAATGCAGTTTGCATTTGGAAGCGAGGATGAGCGGGGCCACCCGAGCCCAGGCTGCCACCGGGGTTGGGTGTGCCAGGTCATCAATCCTCCCGTGACACCGCCCGGGCCTGGGCACAACTGAGCATTACCTTGATTAAAAGAGATGGGTGGCTGCAGCACTTGGTCCCAGCAGGCTCCCAGGAGAGCCAGGCAGGACTGTCCCTTGTCATCAGCTCCCCGAAGCGCAGGTGACAGCAGGAGCCTGCTGGGTCCCCAGCCACCCGCCGTCCCGCGCTCCCAGGGACCGTCCCTCCTGGCCCGGCAGCCAAAGGTTGTTTCACTCATTAATCCAGCATCTGCTCCTCTGAGGATGCTCCTGCCGTTTCAAAGCTTCTCCTGGTTTGTCACCTGCCTTTTCAGGCGCTGCAGACACAAAAGACCCTGTTCTTTGTGCGATGCCACCAACCAGGCGCAGCAGCACCCCTGGGCACAGCCCTGGGCTGGATCTAATGATGCCACAGGTCACCCTCTTCTTCTGCCCCCAGGTCGTTGTCCCAGTTTTCAGCCTTGTTTCACCACTTTTGTATTTTGAAGAGATTTTTGGAGAAGTTTCTTTCATGGCAATATTTTCATAGAATCCCAACCTTAAATCTTGGCTCGTTCCACCCCCTGCCAGGGGCAGGGACACCTTCCACTATCCCAGATTGCTCCAAGCCCCGTCCAGCCTGGCCTTGAACACTTCCAGGGGTATAAATGTGATGCACAGGGATGTCCTATGCAAGGTCACCTCTCTCCCAGGCTGGCCCCATTTGTGCTGGTCCCTCTCCTTCACATCTCTGGGAGCTGCTGCCGACTCCCACAGGGACCCTTCCCAGGGCCCTCCTCCCATTTGTGCCGTTCTTGCACCTGCTTTAGTTTGCTGAACACTAAATATTTTATTTATTACCTCTCTGGAAAGTTACTGGGGAGATTTCCCAGAATAGGAAATAATCAGAGCTGCTCCTGGAGGGGTGCACCAAGCCCGGGGATGGTTCCAACCAGCTCTTTAGGCGTGCTTTGAATGTGCTTTTTTTATATCACCATTATCCCTTTCGATTTGGGTCTTTAACCAAGCCACTTGTGCTGCTTCAGTGGCACTGCCAAGATCTTCCCAGCCGTAGGGAGGCTGGTGATCCCTGGGGCTGCTTCTCCACCCTCCATCCACCTCTGCTTTTTTTGGGAATGCGGTGTTCATCCCCCAAGCACGGCATGGGGCAGCAGGACCCTCGGATGGCCGAGGACATCCAGCAGCAAGGATGGTGGCAGGGAGGAGAAGCCAGGCTCGTGTCCCTGAGCGTGGTGGCCCCTCAGGCTGCCCCAGCTCTCCGTTCCAGGTGTCAGGATGATGAAGGCGAGCCCAGCACCCGGCAGCTCCCATAATTAATGGCACCGCCAGCACTTCCCTGCCGGGCCATGAATAAAACATCCTTGCTGAGGACCCAAACTTTGAAAAATCTCTCTCTTTTTTTTTTTTTCTTTTTTTTTTTTTTCCATGTTAATTATATTTGTAGGGACACTGTGGTTTTTATTATTGTCTCCTCCTGCTTAATCCGGGGGATGGAAGTGAGTTTGGGGCCACTTCCTTCAGACTGGCAGTGTCCTAAAGGGGTGGCATAACTGCCAGGGAGATTTCCCACCCCCCCAAATTCCCTTCCCTGCCTTTGGAAAAGGATTCACCTCTGCATCTTCAAACCTGCTGGATCCTGAGATTCGCTGCAGCCATTTGGTTTTTTGGCATTTCTGCGTCTTTCAGCATCCAGCAGCCCCTCCTGGAAATCAGCCTCTCCAGACCCTTTCCATCTTGCAAATGTTTTTTTCTGCATATCCAGGCTATGGACATGGAGCTCTCCATTTTCCTCATGAGGTTGAGGCTGTACCTTTTCCCTGTCCCCCTCAGTCCAGAGAAGAAGGGACAAGACAGAGGGACATCTAAGCCAAGGGAGCCCAAGCACTTCAGATTAATTCCTGGCATGAGTCTCAGCACATCTCCCTGTCTCGGTTTCCCCGTTTCTCTATAAAATCCTCCAAAGGCTATGGGGTTTTTTCCCTATCTGTCTTCGGTATCAGCTGCTCACAGGGCTGGGAACAACTCAAGGGGAGAGAGGAGGCTGCTGGCAGCTCTGGCTCTCAAACCAGACCCTGAACATTTTCCTCTGCCTGCCCACCCTGCCATGGCTCAGGTATGTGTTTCTTCCATCCCAACTAACAGCTCATCACATCCATCCATGCCATGCCCGCAGGATGCAAAGATTTGCACTCCTGAGAGATTTTGGGAGGCTGAGCCCGTGTTTGTGCCACAAGGCAATCCCACCCCACAGCTCCCATCGCTGCTTGCCTTGGGAATGGGAGCGATGTCTGAGCAGGAGAGAGATGTTGCTTGCACATATCCAAGCCTGAGCATCTCCCTCTGTGGAGAAAGGTGGAATTCCACCCCAGCTTTGCTGGCTCTGATCCAGGAGCTGCATTAGCAGGGCTTTGTCAGGTCAGAATCAGACTCAAAGCCAGTTCCTGCTGTTGCAGAAGCATCTCAGCCACCCAAAATGCTGCAAGAGAGGGTGATATCTGCCCTGGGAGCCTGGGAGGAGGCACCAGGAGTTGAGCTCAGGGCTGTGCTGTGCTGGGACACTGCAGCAGGTGCCAACAGCCAGGACTTGTATTTCCATGATTCCCAGCTGGTTTTTAGCTGTGGTCCTGCAGGTCCTCTGGGGCTGGGGACCACAGCTGTGCCCACACCATCCCCAGATGAGGGGACTTTCAGCACAGGCCGGGGCTCTGGGACACAGCGATTTCCTGCCGGAGCAACAAGCTCTTTGCTGCTCACCAGACCCTCTGCCAGCTGATCTTCTCTCCCCGGGCTCTTTCCAGCTCATCAGCCCAGCCCCAGCACAGCACAGGGATGCAGCCAGCACTTCCAACCTGTTTTGGGATGGATGCAGCACCGGCTCAGCCCACCCACCTCATCCTGCAAGGTGCCTTCTCCTTGCCTGGCACATCCCAGGGGGCTGGGGGCCTCCTCTGCCTGTCCTGCCGTGCTTCTGTCTGCCTGAAGGTCCTGGAGATGTTCTGCTCTCGGCGAGATCCGTGCTGTGCCTCTTACAAGCTGGAGTGGAAGTGCTGGAAGTGCTCTCAAAGGGAAGAGCTGGCACCTCTAGCACTGGGAAACAAGAGCTGCATCCACTCCTACAGGTTAAGGAGGCTCCCTAGGTCTTTTAAGAGGGGTCCTGCAGAAGAAAAGGATCTTCTCCTAGATTTGGCACCCCAGTGAAAGCCTACAGCAAATAAAGGAAATGGATTCTGCCGAGGTGGAGTTGAAGTAGGGAGAGAAAAATGATGGTAATCTCAAGGGGACCACTAAAAATCCCCTGGTGGTCTTCAGCAAGCAGAGATCAGCAGGAGGATTTGCAGCAGTGCTGGAGGCTGGGGCTCAGATCTGCTGCTGAGGTTTTGCTTGGGCTCTGGTGAACAGCTTCACCTAATCTCCTGTTTCCCTGTCTGGGATGCAGGGACAATCTTAAATGCCCACAAAAAAAATCTCCATTTAGTGGTGGTTGGGAGACCCTTTGAGATCACCCAAAGCAGGGAGAAGCCATAGAGGGGCAGAGTGGGGCACAAGGGGGTGGTGATGTGATCCATGCTGCTTCTGCACCGAACTCTTCCCTCAGACCCTTTCATCAGCCTCGGTTAATTGCTCACTTGATGCCTCTGGGGTCTGCAGGAGCTCCCCCAGGCCCCTGAGACATCAGTCCCCACCAAAGCCAACAGATTCCCTCCTGAGCCAGAGATTTTTTAAAAGGCAATGAGATCAGGACCTCTAAATAAAGGCAAAGCGCACATGAGAGGAATCTTTGTGAAACTGGAACGTGTGATGGCCAAGGCCTCGCTTCCAGTGTGGTCAGGGTGAATCCTTCCCTGCCTGGGGGTCCCAGGACACCTCCCTTCATCTCCACGGGGATGGGAATCAGCCTTCCCCACCCTGGAGCCAGGGCAAGGACTGGGCTTTGCTGGGCACTGCTACCAGCAGGCATCAAGCTTTCCCAAGCCCTCCTAACACAAATAAAAAAGAGGGATTTGAACTGGCCAACAAAGATGGACCCGAAGCAATCCCAGAGGGAGCATATTTTTATAAGCCAGGGCTATAAGAGAAAGGGCAGGAAACCTGACCCATCACAAATCACTCTCCTGTCGCTTGCTGTAATCTAGAAATGCTCTATTAAAAACAAGAGCAGCCCCAGCTGCCGGCAGTGAAACAGAATCGAGGCCAGGGAGGAGGGCAGCTGGGGTTGGGATCTGGCTGCCAGGTAGGTGGAAGTCTCTGAGGCCAGGCAGCGCTGCTCTGCTCTCCTGTTTACAAAGATATATTATAAATTATATCTATATATATTACAAATAAATGGAGCTGCCCAGCTCCGTGGCATCTGTCACCTGCAGCCAGCAGATGTAGGTGGGGGAGACGTCTCTCTCCCTAATGGCTGGCTGGGCTCAGTCACAAAAGGTCTCAGGACACAGCTCCATGATTCCAGTTTGTCCCCAAAAATGCACTCCCCGGGCAGGGCAGGGGCAGGCAGCGCCCTGAGCTCCCAATGAATTGGAGCCGGTGCTGATGGGGTCGGGAATTTTCCTCCTCTCCCCTCAGCTGTGGCCACGGTGCTGTGAGCCCCTGTGGCCACCACTGCAGCAGAAAACACCAGCTAACAGTGATTCACCTGAAAAAGGAGGTTCTGGGGCAACAGGAGCACTCTGGCAATTCAGCACAAACTGAGGCAGTAATTACCGGGGGAGCAAAAATAATCCAAGGGTGTTGAAGCACTTGAGGGCTCCCAAAAGGTCTGGGTTTTTTGCCTTGGGAAATGCAGGTTCCCATTTCCTTTGAGGTTTTCTGGGTGAAATCTTTGACAGCACTTCGACATTTTCCATGTCCAAACCCGGCTGCTGTGATCACAGGGCAGGGAGCAGCTCAAGAGGAGGCAAGAAGCACCTGAGAGAGGAGTGGGAGTCTCTTCCCTCCCTCCTTCCCTGACTCCATCAGGGTTTCACAAAACCTATCTTCTCATGTCTGTCCCCCTCTAAAAACCCAAATATCCTGGACCACCTTCAGCTCCAAAAGATCTGGTGATCCCAGGAATCTCCCTGGCACGGGAAAAGCCCGGAGCAGGGCGTGCCCCCACCCCAGCCCCCTGCTGCACCCTCCTCTGAGGCCAGTGCAGAGCAGCTTGCTCAAACAAAGCCCATCTGTGCAGATTAATTACCAGACGATGTTTGCTCGGTTGCAGAAGCTGATTGGGTGATGAAAGTTTAAACAGGATGGAGAAGGGAGAACGGAGCGCGGTGTCCTAGAGATGAAACTCGTGCCTCGTGCGTCCCACCCGGAGCCAGATCCCTGAACCCTGGAAACTGCGAGCACCTCACTGGCACTCGCACAGAAGGTGACATCCCCAGAGAGCCACCGGCCCCAGGCCCTGCCCTGCAGGTTACAGCAGACACAAAACGACCTGTCCACACACCGAGAACAAAATCCCTGCCGGCGTCCAAAATCCAGACAGCGCTGTCAGAGACAGCCCAGCGTGCTGCCAACAGCCCCCAGGAACGCCCTGGAAAAGCCCGTGCTGAGACGGGGAAGGACAGAGCAAGGAATCCCTTGGTAGAAAGAATTCCTACAAAAACAAACACCTGCTCTGGCCTTGCTGCCCAGCTGGGAAGAAAAGCCCTGCTTGGGGCTGGAGCACATTGCTGCACCCTGAGCTAGACCAGAAAACCACCCTGGGTCCCTCCAAGCACCGAGATCACCCCCAGGCCACCACATCCACTCTTTCCTTCACTGCTGGGGGCAGACGAGGAGCCCAGGGCTGGAGAAAAACTCCCATATTTCCTCCTAACCCTTCCAAGTCCCGTGGGAGATGGCTGGTTCATCCCCTGAGCATCTAAATCACTTCCAGCAGATGTGGGCTGCCGTAGATCACTGCTTTGAACCTCCAAAGGACCCTTCCTGGCAATCAAGAAGCCATCTGGACCTCAGTGGGAGGTGAAACAAGGCTGGAGCAGCTGGATACGCTCGCCCATCCCACCCCACCCCAGACTCACACTCAGTCAGCTCCTGATGGCTCCTGTGCCTCTCCTCTTGCTCCTACCTCCCAAGCACTGGTGAAAAGATCTCACCTCTTTGGAGCCAGCCCTCACCACCCTCTCCTGCTGCCAGAGCCCAGAGGAGACCGCCACATCTCCATTGCTCCCGTGGGCGAGGCTGAGGAGCCGGGGAACACAGGCAGCTCGGAGAGGACGTTTCCCCACGGATGGATCCAGGGCAGGGAAAGGGCTGGGGAAGGTGGAGAACCTGCCTTCAAGCCAGCAACGCCTGCTCAACCACTGGTTAGTGGCTCCACAGGAAACACCTTTGCCGTGCTCGCCTGGAAAGACATGTTCCTAGTGAGGCAAGGCTGTCAGCAGGCAGGGAGTGGACGGGAGGCTGCAGGAGATCCACCCCTTGGCACATGCAACCTGCTCGTGGCCACAGCTGAGGAGAGGAGGCTGCCAGCGAGTCCTTTGTGCAGGATGGGGTCTGCTGTGGCCGTTCCTAAAGCTAAAAGGATTTTCTGACGCAGGCCTAATCCAGCCTGGGCTCGCTCCAGTGTAACCCTGGTATCTGGTGTTCTAACACACCTTCACGCTCCTCTGTTTTATTTTAGACTGAAGCTGTGAGGTCACACATGAGGAGAAATGGTTCTCCCATTCCTGAGCTGCTCCAGGACCAGGATCTGCAGGATCACAGCATGATCCAAGCTACAGCTGGATAAAACCAGCAAACATGGGTGGACTGTGAAGATGTGTTCAAGGCCAGGTTGGACAGGGCTTGGAGCAACTTGGGACAGTGCAAGGTGTCCCTGCCCATGGCAGGGGGTGGGAATGAGATGATCTTTGGGATCCCTTCCAGCCCAAACCATTCTGTGGGTAATTCAGTTGCTCTAAATCTTGCTTGACCTTTAGGGCGTGGACAAACCCTGGGGCTGTTGGGAGGTGAAGGTAAGTGCTGGGAAGGACCCCAGGCTTCACCATAAGCCCATCTGGACACCTCAACACTAGAGAAACCTCCAAGAAATCCATCTGAAGGTGTCACAAAGGGCTGGGGACAGCAGAAACCTGGGGCAGAAGATCGGGACAGCATCGCACCCAAACAGGTCTTGCTTACTTTGTGGAGAACAACCCAAACCTGCCTGTTACAGTCATGGCAGAGCTGCTGGGTGACAAGGAGCAGCCAGCCAGGCTTGTCCCAGCTTGGAGCTCCTCCATGGCCACCTTCTTGCTGCCAGCTCCCAGGGACAGGTACTGGATGTGGCTGCCCTGCTCCGGGACACGACGCGCACGGCTCCCCAGCTCTGCCACGGAGCTCCCTGGGAGCACAGGGCATGGTGGAAGGCTCCATTGCCTGGCAGGAGAAGGTTACTCAGAGTAAAAGCATGTGCCCGTGTGTCACATAAACAAACACTGCGTCCTCCTCCCACCGCAGTCCCCGCAGAGCCGGGCGGGATCTCCAGTGCTCACCGCAGCCACGCCAGCCTTTCTCATCACACCCCTCCCGGCTGGCTCCACCACGCCCCTCAGAGCACCAGAGGAGAGGAGAGCAGCCCTGCATGGACGTGTCAGGAGCCATCATATCCCCGAGGGACGGCTCTCTCAGCTGGCACCAGCCCTACCTGGTGGCACGGCACACGCCATCCTTCCTCCTGCTGTGCCGTGGTGGTGACAGATGCTCAGAGAAAAGCAGCACAGCTCCACCGTCACCAGGGACACAAAGTCCCTGCCCATGGTGAGGGCGTTGGGACTGGATGATCTTTAAGGTCCTTCCAAGCCAAACCATTCCGTGATTCTGTGGCTCAAAGCCGTTTTCCAAAGGCTGGTCTCACCCTTCCAGGTGTTGGGTACTTTGCATGCTCAGACCCCTCTTCAGATGCTGTTTGAAACAGCTTCTGGGTGGCTGAACAAGGCCCACATCGTTTGCCTTCCCACACCTCCGTGAGGCCACATGCCCACTCTGGGGCAGAGCTGTGGCTGCTCCAGGCTCAGGAAGGCTGGGACGTTAAGTGGGAAAACACTGATTTTTCAAGGTTCTGCAACAACGCAGGAGAAGCAAAGCCCAGCCTGGGAGAGCTGCAGCTCAAAGCACACC
The DNA here is from genome assembly GCF_015227805.2 of Hirundo rustica. Lineage (NCBI taxonomy): Eukaryota > Metazoa > Chordata > Aves > Passeriformes > Hirundinidae > Hirundo > Hirundo rustica. The sequence continues at coordinate 13,549,817 of NC_053464.1, forward strand.
AAAAAGAATTTCTTCCCAACCACACACGAGGGAAGGGGAGGAGGAGAACCAGGTGAAGCTCGGGCTGAAGCATCATCTGCCACGTGGCTTTGCAGGATGTCACCAGCTTTCACAGCCCTGAAACGGAGCCCTCTTGTTTGTAAACACACAGGGGTGTCTGGTGAAATCAAAGGGCTGTGGGCTCAGGGTGAAACACTCCCATAGCCATGAGTCAATCCGAAGCGTTGCTTCGGGCAGGAAGCTGGTGAGTCACGCATCACGGCCAGGCTGGAGGTGACCACCCAGAACATCCCTGTTATTTATAGCCATGACACTGATATGGGCAGCGAGACCCCAGCAGCCGCCCCCAGGCAGGGACAACACGGTGCATTCCCTGCACAGCACCTCCTGGGCACCTACTGCCCTCATCTCCTGGGTCTCCAGCCTGGATTCCCAACCCAGAGCTGCGTTCCTGCTGCGCTGGAAGTGCCCCCTTCACCCAGCTGACGCTCATCCATCCAACAGCCAGTCTGTGCTAAAGCCATCATTGCCAGCTGCCTCAGTACAGAACTTCCCAAGTCTCTCCCTTCACAGATACTGCTCTTGGGAAGAAACATATGGAAGAACAAACACAGAGTTTGCAGAGGGATTTCTCACATAATTTATCTGCACATCAAGTGGCACTAAGGAGGTGCAGGAGCTCTTGGATGAAGTATTTCTTCCACCTTGAAGGTCTGGCTTTGCTGGCTTTGCCAGCCAGACCCCACCAGGAGGGCTCAGGACTTTCCTGCCGTCTCCACGGCCAGCCTTCATCCTCAGCCTCATCCTCCCTCCCCCTCTGCACCCTCATTTGAGACATTTGGGCTGCGCCTCCCCGACGGGGACAGAGCAGCTGCGAGCACAGCATGCGGAGCCGGGGCCAGCAGCAGAGCTTGCCAAGAGATCCGAGGAAGGGCTGGTTGTGAGGAGCTGCCCTTTGCTTCGTGCCTCCCTTCCGACTGCCTGGTGCGCTCAGCCAAATATCATTAAAGGTTTATCCACACGCTGATCAACTTATTTGCCTTCAAAGAGGGAGCGAGGTCGGTCTCCGTGGGGAGAGGTGGTGGATGTTGCACCATCTTCCAGAACAACAGAGGATGCACTCCGAGCTCGCTTGGCTGCGGAGACTGGCCGGGACGTTCTGGAAAGAAGCGGCGATGCCTTCAAAGTGGAGAATGGGTTGATAAGAGGGGAATGGGGAGAGACATTTTAGCTCCTACTGGGTAATTATCACCCGTGGAAAGCTGAGGATTTAGCTGGTGGGAGGGAAATTACAACCTATCATAAAACCAATCTCTCCCAAATCCAGTCTCTTCAGGGCTCAAGAGCGTTTGGTCTCGTTCCAAGGCTCAGCTTCTGGAGGAGTTTGGAGAGGTCCCTCGACAGAGCTCCAGCCCCCTGGAATGCAGACACCACATCCCTTGTGTTCGGAGGAGCACAAAAACGGGGGACGTGCCAGGTGAGGGGCTGAAGGAAAACAAACGGCTTCATTCAGGAGAACCCGTCCTGGAGAGATGAGAAGGGACTTAATTACAGTAAGTCCCTTTACAGCAAAACTGCCAGGTGCTAAAAGACTTTTTAATTTAGCAGAGAAAGGCAGATCAACGCCAAGCATCTGGAAGCCGAAGACGGGGAAAATCCAATTAAAAATCAGGCAGTGCTGCGAGTAGAACAAGCTACGAAGTGATGGATTATTCATTCCACGACATCTTCAATTCAAGAGAGGGGTAGAACCATCGATCCTTCCAGCACTACATATCAGCTGATGATGAACGCTCCAGCCCAGCTTTTGGGAGCGTGCACATTCCGCTGCGAGGGCCAGGCCCCGACTTGGGCAAACTGTAAAGTTCCCATGGATGACGGAGGGCAATCCACCAGCCCTACTAGGTAAGTTGTTTTATGCTTGGAGGCATTAATAACCCAGAACTAGCAGCCAACTCCATGGAAACCAACTGGTAGTCAGTGACAAGTTCTCCTGTTGCTATAGGAACAGGGCCCAAACAAATAAAAATTACCTATAATTTCTCCTCCCCGAAGTTCTCGCACATTACATTTCCATAGCAACTAATTAGCTCATTATTGATCCGAACCACACCAGTGGAGGTGTGAACCAAGCCAGCGAACCACCGGACTGCCCTGTCCAGCTCCATCCCCTCTCGTGGTGAGCCGAGACGAGCCTTTGAGATGGTTTATGCTGGGTTTGAGAGGAAAGGCTTGAACACGAGGAGCTGGGCATCTCAGGGCTGGATTCCTTCATGCCTTCCCCAGGATACCTCTGAGACAAATATCACTTGCTCCCTTCTATTTCTAGCTGTCACCTTACACCTCAGTTTCTTTTCCTCGTCGTTCCTTTCCAGACTCCCTCCGTCGCCCCCAGGCCTGGAGTTGCTCTGTTGGACACCTGCTTGTCTTGGCAGTGTTCTCTCATCCTTCTGGCCAGGATATTCGAGTCTCTTGGCTTGTCGCTATCTCTCCTGGACCAAGCCAGCACACTGCAGGGTCCTAGCAGGAGTCTCTCTTTCCTCATGCATGCTCACAACTACAGCTCTCCATCCTCCTCTGGAAGCTCACTGCCATAGATCTCTTCTGTCTCCACCCCTGGAAGTGTCCAGAAACAGACTGGATGCGGTTTGGACCAACGTGGTCTAGTGGAAGTTGTCCCGGGGCTGGAACTGAATGATCTTGAAGATCCCTTCCAACCCAAACCACTCTGGGATTCTCTGATCCAAGGAGATTGGGTGCATTAAACCACAGGGCTGTGCCATGCGAACAGCAATGAGGAAAATTAGCCACAGCCACATGCTCGGTGGGAAGAACTGCTGTGACACCTAAACCAAGGGAAACAGAGCTGGGGGAGGTCAAGAAGAGTTCAGGCAGAGCAGGTCCACCAAGCCTCTGTCCTGGGATCCTGCAAACTCAGAGCAAGGCTTGTGGCAGCACCACACCACAGGCTGCAGGGATCGGGGTGGTGTTGTGGACCCTCATCTTCTCTTCCTCATGTGCCCTGGGGTCAGCAGCACTGGCACTGGAATGGGGGACACGTGTCCCTCCAGCATCTCGGGGGAGAAGTTGAGGCTGAGGTGGAGGATATTGTCTTCATCCCAATCCAGGGGGAAATTCCTGGCGTCTCAGCGCATCCCAGGCCTTCCCTGCCATGCCAAAGCCCCTGCCAAGGACCAAGGGATGGAGGAGAGGCTGCTGCTCGCTCTTCCCCTCCTGTTTAGTTACCCCCAGAATCACAGAGGAACCACAACATGCTGTGGATGGAAGGAGAAGAGCTTCAGAGATGTCTGGAGGCCGTAACACACACACACAGCAAACACCCCGTGAGGCACTTGCTGACAAAAAGGCATCTGGAGTGGGGGCAGCACGGCTGGAATATTCCCCCATCCCAGGGGCTGCACTCCCAGCTGAATTCACGTAAATCGCTCATGAACCCTGTAATTAACTGCTGCCCTCCACGGCTGCACACGTGCGTGAGCTGAGCCACCTCCCTGCACAGGCTCCAGGCAGGTCGGGGTGAGGCCAGCCTGGGCACCAGGAGTGCTGCGGGATGCTGGATTTGCTCCAGCCTGCACCAAGGTGGAGGGCTTTGCCAAGGAAATTGCCTTTTTTTTTTAACCAAAACCAACAGAACCTGCAGGGTTCAGCCCCCACTGAGACATTTGGTTAATTCACAGGTCCCCAAAACGTGACCTGAGCCCAGGGTGGACAGAGCCTGGCTGCTGTGTCACTTCCCCGGTGTCTCACAAGGACCAAGTGGCATCACACAAGCCCCTGTCTCTCCTCCCTCCTCCACCAGCCCCGTTTCCACGTCTCCCATGGGAATCTGACTATCAGCAAGATCTCTGCCACCGTCAGATGTGATCAAAACCACAATTCAATTAAATTTGATTGGATTGAAAGCAGAGGGTTTCAAGGAGACAGGCACGTACACCCGGAGCGGGATGCCATCCCCCAGGAGAGCAGGCTGGGATCTGTAGGATCTGCAGGATGGTCGCCCCAGGTGAAGGAAAAGCCAGGATGCAGCTCTGACCCTGGGATGAACTCCATCCTTTGGGGACAGGAGCCTTTGCCAAGTCACTCATCCTCCTCCTGAAGGATCCTGGATAGAGTAAGGTGAGCCCAACCTCCTGAAGATGCTTTTAATTCCTTCTCATCTTCTGAAATCAAATAAAATTCCAAATGAGAAACTTTGTCATCTGAGCAACAGAAGAGGAGGAAAAAAAAAAAAAAAAACAACCAACCAAACACGCCTGGAGATGAAAGGGAATTGTAGATGGATATTTCATCTCTTGCTCTTGTAAGGAACGTGAACATGAAAAAAGGGAGAAACAAACAAAAAAATCCCAGACGCGGTTAATGAGCTTTGCATTTAAATGTGCCACCAATGTCACTGCACAGACAGTTCTTCCAAGGTCCCACGTTCCTGCTCACCCCAGACAATGGGTGTGGGACAGCCTGGGAGCAAACATTGGGTGAGATTAAATTCCATTGCTGTTTAGTAAATAAAACATTCATTTTGAGAAATCGGGAAAAAGTTTGTTAAATATTTTAGTACATCTGGTCTCCCCACCCGTACGCGGCCTTACAAAATGTTTTGCATATTTATTTTAGCATGCACTAGATTTATTTAAAAATAGCATCACCAGCACTGGAAACAGCCCACTTGCTTTTCATCTAGATCTTTGCATTGAATCAATGAATCCAAAATTAAACAAGGTTGGGTGAACTAAATCTATACAAGGACCTATTTGCTGATCAATACAGGAATGGATGCCTGGGATCTCGTTGCTGTGTGAAATATGAGGACTTACGAGAGAGAAATTGCTTTTGTTATTATATTTAAAAAAAAATCAGATTTAATCTCCCCACATAAAAAAATTATTTATCGGAGAGATGCTTGGTCCTAAATAATTCATGCTGGTTGTATAGTACCCAGAAGACAGAAGACTCCTGTCTTCCATTCCTAATGAGAGGGAAAAACACCTCAAATACTTTTCTTGGATTCACTTTCATCACTGCAGGGAGATTAAATCCTACTTGGCTTTCAGAGGGTGTCCTCTCCCAGGGGAGCAGAGCCCCCCAAATCACAGAGAAACCACAACACGCTGTGGATGGAAGGAGAAGAGCTTCAGACATGTCTGGAGGCCAAATTTTAGTTACCAGTAAGAGACCCCTGGCTCTGGTGTTGAGGTCCAAGGTATGACTTTGGTATGACAAGGAGCCAGAACAAAGAAGGGTCTCCAGAAGAAGCCATCTCAATATAAATAACACATTTTTTTACATTAGATATAAATATACATATATTGGCCATAACATAAATTCAGCCTCTCCAAAACAGGGTAGGGGTGAAGCCACCCTGGGGGTACCAAGCACTGAGCCCCCAGCAAAGCACGGCTGGGAGAAGAACAAAATCTACCCAGGCCACCCCAGCTAAAAATACATGGGAAACCAAAGCTGTAATGGTCAGTGGAAGTCTGCCCTGGCCAAAAGCAGGAACAGAACTGGAGCTGAAGTGCATGGATTTGAGGAAAAAAAAAATACATTGGCCTTTTAGTCTATCCTGGGGACCAAATTTTTGAGGCTGGCTTTGGGCAGTGCCTTGCATGGCTGTTGGCTCAGCCAAGTCCTTTTCTCCTAAGCCTGCTACAGGAATTGATCCACTGAGGGCTCTACCTGCTCTGCTCCGAATAAATCTGCATATCAGCCTCTTCCATGAATGAAAAATGCATGCACCGGTAAATCTGAAGTGAAATAATACATCTGTTGTCAGCAGCCTTTTCCTTTTTTTTCCCCCCCGCTCTTTTCTCTTCCACAAGTTTCATTAAGAAGAGACACATCAGCTGTGATAAAGTTGACACCACCAGCTCACTGATGGTTCCTGACACTTCCCTGTTGCTTTGACGATGGATCGCTGCAGAAATGCCTGCCCGAGCAGGCAGGGAGGGGTGAAGTCACCTCCCTAAGATAATTCTGGGGGAAAACGTGAGGAGGCTGCAGAGGCCACAGCAGGGAATGTCCCCAAGCTGGGAATGGGGACACGGGGGTGGCAGGAGTGTCCCAAGAGCCCTGTGAGGTGCCAGCGATGGGTTCGGGTCCTGCAGGGCTCCCAAGGAGCTTCCTCTGAAGGACAGGAGGAATGGGAAATAGCTGCCCCTGGCCAGACACATCACGGACACCAGGGACAAACCTGAAGGAGCAATCCCAGCCCCAGCTTCATCCACTCGCATCATCCAGCCCTGCTGGGCAAACCCAAAACGAGTTTGGGCCCGTTGTGCTCCGGCCGTTCTCATCCCCGCTGGAAGAGCTCCATGGTGGGAAGGACGCAGAGGGAGCCAGTGCTCGGTCCCCACTCACAGCTCAGTTGATCTCAGCCCTCGCCACGGGCAGGGCAAGGCTGGTGCCAGCAGCCAGCTCCCCTGGGGATGCCAGGTGGGGCAGTGACAATGCCAGTGCGCCCTGTCCCCGCTCTGTCCCTGCGTGGCCCACAACCAGGTTGGCAGCTTGCGACACACCCCAGCACGCTGCGAAGGGACAACAGCTGCTCCCCGCTGGCCCAGATCGAGGAATTTAATTAAGGGGAAGATTTGGGGGAATAAAGGGGAAGATCTCTCTTGAAGCTGTAATTAAAGAAGCTCAGGGTGGGGCAGGATGATGAGAAAGGACGCGCCCTGTTGCTGCGGGGGCTCGGGGAGGGCACTGGGAGGGGAGTGGAGACCCCCATCAAGGCCCTGTGGGGTCAGCATTGCCCCCTTCCCCGAGTGGAAGGATCCCCCACATGCAGGTCCCAGGGGCTGCTCTGCACCCCCAAAAAACAACCTTCAGGTCTTGGCTGAGGTCCCCCACAAGGCAATCAGGTGCTCAAGCCCACAGCAAACCCAAATTCCCGTGGATCCCACTCTGAGTTATGGCAAAGGTGAGGGAGAGGCCGGAGGCTCCTCACAGCTGAAGGTCCTGACCCCAGCTCACCCCCTCTGCTCCAAAAGGGGCCAGATCAGAGCCCAGGAAACCTTTGGGAAGTGGGGTGCAGTCACCAGAATCCCCGGACCATTTTGGAGTTGTTTGGAGAGGTTCCTAAAAAGAGGCACAGCATAAGCTTCAATAAAACCAACCCCACAACCCCTGTGAAAAACACTGGGGTGAGAAGACAAGCTGGGGGCACCGCTGCCCGAGAAATCCCAGTGCCACCCCTCACACCAGCACAGCCCTGGGAGCCGCCAGCACCTCTGCACCTTCCCCCAGGCTCCCAAAATTCCCCCCAGCAGCGCTGCCCGGCTTTGTGGGGTGCGTTCCCGTTCCCGTGCCGTGCAGAGCCAGCCCGGCTCCATCGATTCACGGCATCTGCTGGGTGTTTACAGAGCCATTCACCGGCCTGCGAGCGCACAGCATCCCTGGGGCTCCCGGTGCCGGGCATGGGGCAGCAGCGCAGGAGCCAAACGCCTCCTGCCACAGCCGGGGAGCGTTCCCAATCCACGGGCACGTCCTGCGGGAGCCCCAGGATCAGCCAGCAGCTCCTCACTGCCGCCGCGGATAACGGGACCTGCTGCAGGCGGTGATGCTGCGCAGAGCCCGGGCGGAGGGTCGGGATGACCTGAGGAACGCTGATTAATTGTCTCATTGAGCCGAGCAGCGGGGCTCGGAGCAGCCACGCAACCTTCGTGGCGTTTGGGGCAGCTTGGGACCCAAGGCACAGCTTTTTGTCTGAAACCTTGGGGTTTATTTATGAAATCCCCGCTTCAGTCGGAGGAAAGGAGCGCATCACTCGAGGAGAGGACAAGCGGCCCTGAGCGGGGAATGACACCGAGGAAAACACGGCTGGTCTCAGGGTAGCATCTTTGGCTCATCAAGGTTTCTGTCTCCTCCTCCACGCCGAGCTGCTCTCCGAGGTGTAAATCAAGCACAAAAGCCACGGTGGCTCGCCGGGCTCCTCTCAGCCCCCTGCCCACACGCCCGCAGCTCCCGGCGTCTGGGAATAAACAGCCTGTTCCAGCTCCGCTTGGTATTTGCAGAAAGGTTAACGCAGCGTGCGAGGGGCCAGAGGCACCGCTCGCGGGGCTGGAAAGGCTCCCGGCAAACCCACCGGGGGAGCGGGGCTCCCCGCCTGGCAGGTGACCTCCCCGGTCACCCCCAAAGCGCTGGCGTCAAGCGTTGATATTTTCAGGCTTTGCGCTGCCGAGGCTTCCTTCTCCCACCCCCACGTTCCCCCGGCAGCATCCCCGCCTCTGAAAAATGCACAGGAGTTTTCAGGCTGAAGAGGGAAGGCTGGAGGATGACTTTCGCTGGGCGAGCCAGGAGTTTTCCCCCTGGTTTTGGGGCTCCAGCGGAAATCAGCCCAGTTTTCCAGCACCCTGTTGGTGGGGGGGTTGAAGTTGGTCCTGTGCAATTCCCAGGGGATGGAGCAGAAAAGCAGCTGTGCGTGGACTGGTGGCACAATTCACTCCATAAATGCGCACACTCTGGGGCTGGATGTGCAAAGCAGGCTGCTGGGACACACGGAAAGTGCTTGGAGATGCTTTGGCCAAGCCAGCAGTACAAACAAAGCAAAACATAGAAACTCATGGGCAGGGATGATCAATTATCAAGGGGGAAAAGCAGGGCACCAGAGCACCTGGATACCAGTGGTTAAACCAAAGTTTGAGCTCTCCTCATGTCAAAACAAGGCACCTACACTTCTGTTTGGAGAGGAGAGCTGGGAGACATTCCCAGCAGCTCCTCATGGGCAGCAAAGGCTTCTCCACGCAACGCACCTCACCTCAACCCTTCCCTCCCTGCCTGGCTGTGCTGGTCCCTCTGGGTGCCAGCTGAAACGATTTCAGAGCCTCTGGCTGGGCCAGGAAAGGCTGATCCATATTCCCGAGGCCTCATTGCTATTCTGCAGCTTCAGCTCATTAGTGCTGAGGTGCTACAAGAGCTTTGGAAGTTTCTGGGTGAGGCAGCTATTAGGGGAGGATTGAACAGGTCTGGTACAAACCCCTGGCCTGGGTGAACTCGCTAATTTACACTATCGAGCGACAAGGTGCCCACAGGCCACCCAAACCTAAAAAAACCACCCCTGTCCTAGATACGGGCTCAGCCACTGTCTGGGGGGAAAAAAAAAATAGAAAAATTAAGCAAAATAAATAACCCTCAGCCCCAGAAAACTGGCTGCATCATCACACCCCCTGCTAATCCATTAGCCAGCCCTCCTCCGCACACGGCTCTTAGGAACAGCGTGAGCTCCACTCGGGAGCTCCTGGAGAGAGCCACCGGAGAATGGAAGTACTGAAGGGTTTGGGATGGAAGGGACCTTAAAGATCACCCAGTGCCACCCCCTGCCATGACAGAGACACCTTCCACTATCCCAGGTTGCTCCAAGCCCGGTCCAGCCTGGCCTTGGACAATTCCAGGGATGGGGCATCTTCTCTGGGAATCGGTGCCAGGGCCTCCTCACCCTCACATGGAAGAATTCCTTATGTGTGTGTATCAAACCTTTCTTTTCCCCCTCTCAGTCTGAACCCGTCACTCCTTGTCCTACCACTGCAGCTCCTGATGAAGCACCCCTGCAAAAGGCCAGTACGACCAGTACAAACCCCTGCACCGTACTGGGGAACACGTTGGGGTCTGCCCTGTCAGAGGGACTGCCCGTGTTACCCATGGGTGAGGCTTTGTAAAGGGACGGCCTCAAAACACAGCTCCAGCCTGTTACTTGGGCTAAGTAGAAGGGAGCTGTGGGAGAGTGGCTCAGCTGGAACAGGGCTGGAGAGATGTGAGAGGTGTGAGAGGTGTGAGAGATGAGAGATGCGACTGCCACACGTCCACGTCGTGGTTTGTGGCGCTTGGTTGACTTGGGCTTGTTGTGCATTAAAGCTGTGTGAGCTGGTAGCCAGATAACTGCTCCAAAAGGCCGAGTTTCAGCCATCAAGAGCACTCCTTCACACCTGCCTGGCGTCCCTGCGTCGCCCGTTGTCACAACATGCTCCCAACACGTGTTCTCGGCGCAGGGCAGGGAAAGCTGTTGGCCTTTCGTCAGAGGAGGGCTGCAGCCCCGCTGCTCCCCGTGCCCCTGCCTGTGTTGGCTGTGCTGAGTTTTCCCTTCTCTGCAGTGGGAGCTGTGTCCTCCTCACCCAGGTTTGGGCACTGCCTGTTAGCACCTCGTGACAGTCCCACGGGGGAGTCAACCAGGCAGAAATAACCTCGTTTTGCCTCTGTTTGAGACAAATGGGGGGGGGGAAAAAACCCCACCTTTTCTTCCTAATAAGGGAACTCAAAGTGATGAATTTTCCACTTCTCCTGAAGTTCTTTCCTCAGAGGCACTGATGCATTTTTAATGGTCTCGGTGTAGCTATTAAGCTGGTAATTGGAACAGAGCAGACTCCAGCTCCCGGCAGGTCGGGTCCTCTCCAAGTGTGCTCTCCCCAGCACCACTGTTCCCCCTGCCCCATTTCCAGGCAAAGTGCTGCCACCAAAATCCCGGGGCTTGAGGGACCCGCAGTCCCCGCACTGAATCCGCCTGGAGAGGGCTGACAGGGAAAATACTCGGGAAGGGAGCTGTGTCCTTACCCCAGGACCCCGGCAAACCTGCGCTCCATCCCCCACGGGCACAATCCCCCGGACCCCTGCCCTCATCCCGGCCGCACACCCTCGAGGGAGGGAGGTGGGAGAGGGGGGAGCACAGCGGGCTGGGATGGAAAGGGGGGGACTCCGCCGGGTCCTGCCGCCGGTGGAGGCTCATCCCAGTGGATCCAGGCTCATCCCGGGGGATGTCCATCCCTGCGGATCCAGGCTCATCCCGCCCGGTCCCGGCGCCGGGCGCTGCCTCCCCCTCGCGGCCGCGGCCAGCCCGTGCTGCCCCGGGACCCTGGACTCGAGGGGATCCCTAATCCATGGTGAGCCTCCCCCTGCCCCAGAAACCCCCACCGCCACCCTCCTGCCCGGCCGCAAGAGCAGCCGCACCCTGGGCAGCTCCTGGCAGCGCTCCCGGGGGAAAGCTCCGAGGGTCCCTGGACTGTACAAACCCCAGACTGGAACCAGGATCACTCCCCCCAACCCATGGGGGCTGCTCCAGGGATCCCATCCCGAGGGTCACGGCTCGTACAATCCCCAAATCAGGAGCGGCATCACCCCACAAGAGGAGAAAGCAGGATCCCCCTCCAAGCCGCTGCCCCACAGCCCCCAGCTGGTGCTCAAACAAGAGGAGACAAGCAGCAGGTTTGAGGGTGAATTTTATTGGAATCAAGGACGGGGGTTGGAGGGTACAGACCATTCCCAAAAATACAGGGGGAGAGGGGCTTCCCATGCGGGCCAAAATCCTCGCCCACCTTAACGCCAAGCTGGTTCTCCCCAGGGAACTGCCACTGCAGAGGGAACACGGTGGGACAGGGAAGCAGGGAGGGGAAAAGGGACAATGGGATTTGGACAGATGAGACCCGTGCTGGATGAAGCAGAGGAGGTGGCACAGGGAGGTGGGGTGTGTTTGCCTCCTCAGCAAAGCCTCAGCTCATCCCCAGAGGCCCCAAGCCCACCCCAGAGCCACCTCCCTTGTGTTTGAAAGGGCAGATGCTCCCTTATCCCAAAATACAGAAATCAGGACTTTCTCCGGGAGGAGAAACGCAGAAAAAAAATAAAAAGCATGCAAAAAATTTTTTTTTAAAAAAAGAAATTAACACCATTCCTCAAAGCACCAAAAAAGGGTGAGATAAAGTAAGGGGGAAAAGGGTTTAAACAAAGAGAGAAGGGAGAAAACCCAAAAGCTCAGCTCAAAACAAAAATAACCCAAAGTAACCAACTATGAAAAAAAAAAAAATACAATTGTACATCTCGGCAGCAAAGCTGTCAAACCAAGCAGGTACAGGTGAGTGTCGGGTGGTTTGCAGAGCAGGATGAGGAGGAGGGAGACGTGGAGAACATCAATCACTTCCTTATTTTCCATCCAGAGGTGGGCTGGGGGGGGCAGGGTCGAACAGAAGCTGAACAGGGTTCAGCAGCTCCACCTGGGCTGCTTCCCTCAGGGTTTGCTGACTCGGGGAGGGGGATCAGAGGGATGGCACAGGGGAAAGCGTGGCTGTGTGATGCACCAAGGGCTGAAAACTCCCCAAGGCAGCTTTCCCAGAAGCAGCTCGTGGGGATAGATGGTGTGGAGCACCCCAGTTCCCAGGCACTGCATCAAACCCTGGAGTGCAGGAGCGGGGGGATCATGAATTTAAGGGGAGGTCATTCTTCATTGAGGGGGACCCTGAACACTGGAAATTCACCCCGAAATCCAGGCCTCCAGGGCATGAATTTCAGGAATAACATTTTTAAAAGATTCAGTTAAAAAATAGAAGCATTTCTTTAAAAAAAGAAAGAAAAAAAAAAAAGGCAATCTTAAGCCAGAGTGTTTTCTAAGTGACCCCTTCCCCACGTGCCCAAATTTAGCCAGAAAAATGTTATTACGCCAGATCTGCTGGCCACATAGACATCCACACATTCATCATTGATTTAAAAATATATAATATATATAGAGCACACATACACACACACAAATATATATTAGAAAAGAAAAAAAAAAAAAAAAAATCCTTCGGAAAAACTCAATTATTTAAAAAAAACCAAAAAAAACCCACAAAACCAAAATCCACAGCCGGCGCGTTTATCCGTGATCACGTACAGTAGAAGCCAGAAACCCCTCCTTGCTCCCCCGGCTCCTGGGGCTTGGGAGCACGGGGAAACACATCAGGTTTTCACAGTGGATTTGTCAGCAGAGAAGGAACTGCTCCTCCCTCCTCCCACACAGAAGGGCTCTCATTTATAGCGAGTTAGATCAAACCTAGGCAACGCGTTACAAAGTCCATTATACACAGACATCAACTGTACAAGTGCGAGCAGCCCCGGGCCCGGCACTGGGGTTTGGCTCTCGCTGGCACCCGCAGGGGCTGGGCACAGTTTGGGACGCTGGGTGCGAGCTGAGCCTCTGCAAGGAGCGGGTGGCACAGTGAGAGGTCTGACATCAGCTCCAGCGGTGGGAAGCGGAGGGAGCAGCGGCTCCTCGGGGAGCCAGGGAAGGTGGAGGCAGCCAGGGCTGAGGATGGCGATGCCTGGAGCAGGGATGTGCCCTCCCAGCCCAGGGAGGAGAGGCAGCACGGGGCACCTGCTGCGTCTCCATCACCTTGTGCCCACCAGGGAAGGGAGGGACGCTGGGTGAAGTCCCGTGGGGACGGCGTGGGCTCCTGGAAAAATGCCTTTTCCACCTCGGCCTCAGGGGAGCAGCAGGGACTGAGGGAGAGGGATGCCCGAGCTGGTGCTGCCTCAGAGGGTCCTTGAGGTGTCGAGCCAGGCAGTAAAACTGAAAACCTCTGGTGTGAGCAGCAGCCCAGGGAGCCCCACGAGCCCCTAAAGCTGCGTGGGCTCCTGGGGACGGAGAGCCAGGCACAGGGGGAAGGTCAGTGACACCAGAGCCCGGGAAAGGGCTTTGGGCAGGGAGGAGAGGAGTGGGAGAAGCACAGCAGCACTGATTCTCTGTCTTCCCCTGGCAGCAAACACACACACTCCCCTGTGCTGGGGAGGGGAGGTGGCCTCTGCCTGCTCAGGCACTGCTCCTCTCCGGCACCTCCCGAGCCTTCAGAGTCCTTGGCTTAGCTGGGAAGCTGTTGGCTTCAAAAGGCTCCTCCTGGGGGGATTTTTTTTTTCCTCGGGGCAAGGAGAAAAGCGATTTCGAGGCGGGATGGGGCCAGAGATGTCCCCAGGTTCGATTTTGTGATTTGTGCAAACCACCTTGAAGTGGAGCCCTGGCTGGCTGTCCTGGGGGAAGCCGGGATGCAGGGGCTGCAGGAAGCTGGCAGCTGGGAGTTAGGAGTCCTCCCCGAGGATCTCTGTCACGAAGGAGGCCATGTCAGTCTCTTTGGTGTCGTGCAAGGTAAAGAAAGGGTGCTCCTGCCAACGAGATCAAAGAAAACCTCAGCTGACACCAAGGGCAAGCACAGGCCCTGAGGGATGTCACACAGCTGGAGGTGGATTCCAACCTCCTCCCCACACTCCCACAGACATCACTGTCCAGCTAAAAGATGAACTTTGGCATTTCTCACTTGAGCTTGAGCAGGACACCCTGCCCTGGCAGCTGCATTACCATCCTTTGAGATCTAAACTCTCCAAGAGGGAGAAAACCCCTGGAACCCCTGATCTTAACACCCATGAAATCAACACATCCTCCCACCCGTGACACACTACACCCATCCCGCTCCGTGCCCGAAAATTCACCCACGTGTTGTCCCATTTCCCTGCTGGACCACTGATTTGAGTTCCAAAATTGGGAATAAAGACCAGCAGAAACAGCTCAGCACTCACCATAAGTTCTAAATAGTTCATTCGCTCAGCTGGGTTCTTCCTTAAGCTGCAAGGAAAGAAAAAATGAGAGGGAAAGGCTGTAGGATCTTTTTTCTTTTGCTGATCTCCCCTTCCCAGTCAACATGAAATGGGCTGCACCCATCCCTCTCCCTCCTTGGCCGAGCAGGTTTGAACCACCAGCAAAGCAGCCAGGCAGGTCACTGGGGAAGGACAACTCAGTGCTCTGCCACAAAAAGCACAAGCCAAGCAGCTCTGCAGCCTGTCCCACACAGACCAGAACAACTGGGAAGGAGAGGATTTGGCTCCTCAGCCTTTGCCTGGCAGCACCAGGCAGCACCCAGGGAGCAGGGGACACCCTGGGGGGAGCAGCTTCCCACAAAACCACAAAGCAGCTTTCACCCAGAGGCTGCCAGGGGTCGGTTCTGGTTTCACTGCCACTTTGCCAGAAAGCACCAACATTTCAGCAGCAGCGAGAGGAAAAGGGGAAGAGAAACCTCTGCACCTTCCAGCCGGCCTGGGTGAGTCAGGCCGAGAGCAAAACCAGTTTGGGCAGCGCTTCCTGCCATGCTGAGCACCAGGCACAGGCAGGAGGGGAGCAAAGGGCTCCCAAAGGACAGCAAACCCAGCCCCACGCCCCACTCCAACCCCTAGGGATCAGGGCTCCTCCTGAGCCAGGCTGGCAGAGGCAGCAGTCCCTGCTGGAGCCTCACCACTGTGCTGTGAAGTCCACAAACTCCTTGGAGAAGCGTTCAGGGGGCAGCTGGGGCGAGGGCTCCTCCACCACCTGCTTGAGCTGCTGGAAGGGCGTCCCCCAGGACTCGTACGGGAAGCGGAGAATGGCCAGCTCAATCTGGGGATGGAGGCAGGGCAAGGTGAGACACACGCCGAGCACAACCCCAGCCAGCTCAGATGCAAAGGAAAACCCTCTTTTCCTTAGAAACCCTTCTCAATTTGGGTCATACCACCTTTTTTTTTTTTTTTTTTTTTTTTTTAAATACCCGGAGGCCAAAAATACTTCCTTTTCAGGCTTGTTCAGCATATTAACGCTTTTACAGGAAGTCACAAAAGATATGTAAAATGGGATTATTTAAAAAGATAATAGTAACAGCACACAGTTTCTGCACTGGCTTCCAAAATGCTCTGCTGGCCCTAAGGCAGCCTCTGGGCCTTGGGCTGGCACTGCGTGAGCTAAACACACAAAAAATCCACAAACCCAAGCAAATTAAGTGCTAGAACATCATTTTGCCCAAACCACCTCAATTACTGGGTTCTTCCTACAAGTCACCTCTGCTCCATCCCTCATCTAAGCAGGGAAAAGTCTGTCACAGCTCCTGGGCACTCTCCTCATGCCAAGAATCAGTTCTTGTGTCAAAATGGGCAACAGAACCTTGAGACCTGCCTGGTAGGGCACGATGGGATGGGAGGAGTAACAAACCTGAAAGGACAGACACTGGGACAGAGCCCTGCCTGTGGATCAGGTCAGAGGAGTTCAGTTCCTGCTGCTGCAAAACTGAATGAAGCCACCAGCCCAGGAAGGCCTGGAATAGCCCTGCTATTCCCACAAACTGTTCTGAAATCAACCCAACCCCTTCATCAAGAAAATAAAAAGAAAAAAAAACCCCAGGAAGCCAGGAGGAAGGCACGAGAGGGAACCAAACATTCTGGGGCTCCATTCAGCTGCAGGCTGGCCAGCCTTCAGCAAGCTCCTCTCTCCCTTCCAGCTTTGGGAAGGTTTGGATATTCCATCACTCAGAGTCTCCCATCCCAGAGCTTCCTGCAGCTCAGAGCTGATGACATTTCCAGTCAGCTCTGTGCTGGCATGGGGACACCAGGCAGAGGGGTTTGGGTTTGGCACAGTGGACGAGACCACACTGGGGTACAGGGAATATTTGCCAAGACACAGCATGCACAAAGGCAGGGGTGCGGCCCCCAAAACGAAAGCCAAGGCTGAGAGGGCACAGGAAAAAATCCTGAAAATAATCCACCCTCACAGAGAGAGTCTCCTGGAAAGCAGGAGCTGTTTCTCAGGCAGCATCCCTTGGAGGCAGCAGCTGGGATTTCCTTTGTCCACTGGCGCCAGAGGATCTCAGCTGCTTTCTGCAAGGTCTGTTTCTTGCAGGAGGCAGATAAACCATCCCGAGCAGCTGCAATTTTGGAACTGAAAGCATTTCCCCTTCCTGTTGGCTGCTCTGAGCTACCCCGCAGGCAGGATTTGCTGCAAACCACACACAGCACAGCTCTCGCTGCAGCAGGACTGGAATCCCCTGCCAGGCCCTGGTGACATGGAGGGGGGGAAAGCAGCAAACCCTGCTCCACTGACCACCCCTCAGGCAGCAGGCAGGGAGCTGCACAGCAACTCAGAATCTTGGATACTCAGCGTGGATACTCGTTGTCATCGTGATATTGTCCGCTGGGAGCCTGAATCCCCTGGGTAATCAACTGAGAATTGCCCTGAGCTGTCATGCTCAAACTGAGTCCTGCTTGCTGGGCACCCACCCAGCTGCCCCTGCTGACAGCAGGGCCCCAGCCCCACCTGCCCAAAGCCCATCCCCAGCCCAGGGCTGCAGGCACAGATCCCAGCCCTTGGCGTTACCATCGTGATCCCGAGGCTCCAGACATCCGACTTCACGTTGTAGCCCTTCTGGTTCAGCTCAGGGTTTATTCTTTCTGGCTGTAACAGCAAAATGGGAGATGTCACCGCTCCTGCTTCCCCGGTGCAAACCCCAGAGAGCAAAGCTCTGGCTCCGAAAAGCCAGGCTGGGTGGATTTCCCTGGCTCACATCCCCAGGGAGGCAGGGTCTGAGGTGAAATCTAGCTCTGATGGAAGCCACATCTTGCTCCACACAGCTCACATCAGCCCTCCCTCTTCGCAGGAGAGCGAGGCTCGCGTGAGCCCTGCCTGAGGAGCACACGCTCCCCACATGGACGCCACAGATGGCAAAGGGAAATAAATCCACACTGACCCGAGGATGAAACGAAACCATCCTGCCAAGAAAAGCCTCAGCACTTTCTATCCAACAAGGAGCAGTGCCACAAGCAGCACCGGCCAGTTCTGCATCCTTCTGCGAATGGAAGGGGCAGAGGCAGAGTCGCTGTGGGATTAACACAGAGCTGGGCTTAAAGGGAGGCTCTGCTGAGCCAGGGAGACCAGAGCGCTCTGGAGAGGCTTTTATCACAGGCTGGAGGTGGAACTGACTGATTTCTAAGCAGCAGCCTCTTAAGAGTCAGGGCTGAGGGCTGCACAGGGGTTGCACTCACAGCCATGTAGGGTTTGCAGCCAGCATCCATGGTCTTGGCAACGGAGTCCACCAAGTAACCACTGATCCCAAAGTCGCACATCTTCACGTGCCCCTCCTTGTTGATCAGCACGTTGGAAGGTTTCACGTCTAAGAGGAAATGCAAGAGAGCAAATTGGGCATTTGCAGGGGTATTGAAGAGTCTGAGACAAGCCAGGCAAGTCCCTGCAGGCCTGGGAGGGATCAGGCAGGCCTCAACACAAGGGGAGGGAGACAAACCCCCACCGGTCTTATTGCAGTAAAAGCCATTCACAGGTAAACTACAACCATGTCCTTCAGGGAGAATAAGTCTCCTCTCCAGCCAGGCAGGTCAAAAGGTTGAAATAAAATATTGAGGAGTTTATCCCCAGCTCCTTAGGAGAGATTTAAGTGCCCAGCACAGCCCTTAAAGCACAGCTGTACCAAATCTTCAGGACAGTTTGTCTCACCCACATCCTGATGTGTCCACCACTACACAAGGGACTTGACCGGGATGGAGAGCAAAACCTGGGTGTTACAATTCCCATCTGTGATTTTTAAGGTCTCCTTCAGCCCTCACTTTGCTAAAACTACCCAGCCAGGAGAATTTGGTGATTTTATCTCCAAGAGCTGCCTTCAAAGCACTTCTGCACTCCAAGAGGGACAGAGATGCTCATAAAATACAGGCAGTGAGGAATTCTGTTGTTACATTCAACCCTTCACCTGGAAAGGAGGAAGAGAACAACATCCTGCAAAAAGGGAAGCATCTCAGGAACCAGGGTCTAGATCTGTTCACCACAGTCCTAAGCACCAGCAGATTCCACTTTAGGCATCCCAGAGGGACACAGCACACCTGGAAAGGAGTCCCACTCCCAGTTTATTTCAAGGCTGGATCTCCAGCCACACTGCACTAACCCCATCCAGCATTTACCTCTATGGATTACTGACAGTTTACTGTGCAGGTGCTCCAGAGCTCGTACAATCTGGGGACAAACAGAGTGAAAAAGAACCCATCAGTCACACGCAGCAGCAGCAGCCTCTCACTGCAAACACACCACAGGCCTCAGGAGAGGCTTCCAGCAGGCTCAGGGAAGGCAAAAACCCAGCTAGGAACCCAAGGGCCACTCACAGACACAGCCATTTTCCCCAAAATGTCTTCAGGGATGGTTTTCTTCTTCTCCAGTACTTTCTTGTAGAATTTATCTAGGGAGGTGTCCATGAGTTCCATGCAGATCCACACGTCACCCTGCGGGACGGAGAGAAAGCAGCTGAGAGGGAATTCCCTGGAAATCCGAGGGAGGTAAAGAGCTGGGCTGAAGAGCACAGAGGTGTTTGGGGACAGTTTGGTGCCCCCAGTGCAATCCCAGAGCCCCAGGTGCCCCCAGGCAGCCACCAGGTCAGTACCTCACGGAAGAGGGCTCCGTAGAAGGTGACAGTGTAGAAGCAGTCAACTGTCCTCATGGAGATGTCCAGGTCCATCAACAACCTCTTCTGCTCCTGAGTGTTCACAGTGGCTCGAATCCTCTGAGACAAAAAGGAGAGAAGAAGGGTTTGGTGTGAGCTGGGGTGCCACCATCACCCCCTGCAGTTCTGGGGCCAGGGCGTTCTATCCTTTATTCTGCAGCACCCAGGGGGAGACGCCCAAATTGCCTCTGCCAGACAGAGCCTTAAGGAATGCCAAACCCTTGGCATGCTCTGCAGCTGCTGCAGGGCCAGCCCAGCAGCCTGGACAGGCACTCTGACACCCCAGCCTTGCACTGCAGGCACCAACCCTCGGATTTCCAAGCCTTTTATCAACCCCACCGTGCCCAGCCACCATCAGCACAGAACCAAACCACAGCAGGAACACCGCAGGCTGCCAAACCCACACAAGCCCATCCGCGTTTTGCCACAAGCAGCGGAGCTCAGCAGCTCCTCTGCCCTCCTCGGAGCTGCCCCTCGTGATGCCCACGCCACCGGGGTGTCCTCACCTTCACGGCCATGATGGTGCCGCTCTGCGCGTGCCGGACCTTCTCCACCACGCCGTAGGCCCCACGGCCCAGCTCCGAAATGGTCACCAGGTCATCAGCTTCCACCTCGAAGTTCTGCAGGGAGAGAGGACGAAATGACATCAGGGACAAGCACATCTATCAACGAGGACGTCAGCGACACTTTCAGCTCCCTCGTGCGGAGCGTTTCCAGCGATGGCACCCGCAGGGGCACCACGCTTTGAGAGGATGGGGGGATTTTGGGCTCTGTTGAATCACAGCCCAAACTCTGTCACCCCCACACTCACCAGGGTTCATTTAATTCCCCCTCTGCAGCTAGAGATCGGGACTTTCACCCTTCAAGCCCAGGGAACGCTGCCACCAGAAAGGGCACCAAAGGCTGGTGCTCTCTGCCTGCAGGGGATTACCCACACAAGGGTATTTCTGCAGCTGCTGAACTACTTGCAGGATTTTAACAACCTGGGCAGCAGTCAGGAGCCTCCACCACTGCTCCAAACCCCTGTGTGCAGCCAGGGATCCCTCACCTCTCCCCACATCCCAAAAATCATCACAAACACACCTATGCAAAGCCTCTCTCAGACGGGGTGCACGCAGCAACTCCATTTCTAATTATCAGTGAGTTCAAACAGGCTTTCAACACTTTCTCCTGCCACCAAAAAGCTGCCAGCGAGGTAAAACCTGAGTTAACACCAAGAAAACAAGGAAGTGTTGCTCCAAGCTGGCAAAAAAGACCCACGGCCAGTGCTCACCCCAGCGAGCTCCCACACAAACAAGTTTCCCTAAAGACACATTCCCCTGTAATTGCCGGCTCTGCTGGGCAGGGCACCAGTGAGACACGGGCTATTTTTGGACTCTGCATTCATCGCTGCTAATAAGTCACAGGCCTCCTTTTAGCCAGGCTTTATCCAGTTTTCCTCCGGTCTCAGGGAACGAAAATAATACCAGGATGCCAACAAAAGGCGGCGAGGGTGGGAAAGGAGCGCGGCACAGCTCCGGATACGGTGCCTGGCGAGCTACGCCCTGAGCGGGGAGAGAGGAAACGGCCTCCGGCGTGGAGGAGCCAGGCTGGGAGATGTGGCCCCCGGCCAGCACCGGCCCCTGGGCGCTGGCCACAGCACGGGCAGCAGCCAGCAGGTCTGCTGGACCTTCCTGCCAGATGTGGCTGCAGGCAGATGCGGATGTGGCGGGCGGGGAGCGAGGGAGGAGCTCAGCGCCCAGCCGTGCTCTGCCCAGCACAGGAAGGTGCCAGCCCTTTCCCGGGATCCCGAAACGAGGAGAGCAGGGCAGAGGGGACACGTCCCACCTCCCGCCACGGGCGGCTGGCGGAGGAGCGGCGCGGGCTGGCACGGGCCTCCGGGAAGGAGCCGGTGCTGCTTTTAGGACACGCGCTCCGCGCTTGTTCCAGGTTATTGTGTTTTGCTTTTCCTGGCATTTGCCACGAGGCTTCCCCTGAAGCTCCAGGAACCAGCGCTGCTCTGCCCAGCAACAAGAGCTGGTGGGTGCAGCCACCTTCCCTCCCAGCACAATGGGATGCACGGCACGGCCTCTGCAGATCCTGTGCGCCCGAGGTCACCACCCAGCCCCATTCCTGAAGCTGGAATTCTGCCCAGGTCCTCTTCTCCGTCATGTCACTCTGAAATCCCCGGACCAGACCCTTCCTGCAAACACTGCAGCACGCAAGGAAGCGACTCCAGAGAGTTTTCCCTAGGCTGCAGCACTGTCCCCTTGCACACACAGTGCCCAGGCTGCCACAGAGAGCATCGCTCCCAGAGTTCTCGCTACACACGACACCAGGCCCAGAAAACAGCACAGGCAGCGGGATTGTTCCCTGGACCCAGCCAAAGCTTCCTCTCCTGAATCCTAATCCTTGCACTGAGGCCAAGGGACCCAGATCCCATCAGCCAAGCCACCTCCCAGCCTGGAAGGGTCCAGATATAGGGCTGATCCAATGCAGGGTATTTTTAGCTCGTTTGCAAACAGCTTCTGCAGCCCCAGGAGAGCCCATAACAAGAGAACGAAATAAAAGAGAGACAGTGGCTATTTCCAGCCGTGTTTTTCATCAGGTCACTAGGAAAAACTTTGGAGAAACTTTGTGCCCAGCTTCTGCTGGGCCTCAAGCAGCAACACAGACCTGTGGGTGGGCAGGATAAAGGGACTTTGTTGGGGACACTCAGGGCTTGGTGAGGCCAGCAAGTACAGATTAGTACATTTAGGGCAGATGGGTTGGACAATCCTAGAATGGTTTAGATTGAAAGTTGTATCCCATGAGGCTGCATTCCTGATCTGACAGGTTGCAAGGCACAATCCCACAGAGCTCTCCATGCCCAGGGGAAACCCGACTGCAGAAAAAGAAACCCCACTGACACGTACTTTATCTCCAATGGTAATGAACGCCCTGGAGTCCAAGTTCCTCGGGGGCCTGCAAGAAAAGAGACAGAGTCAGGAGAAAGCCCAGCTTCATTCACCCTCTGTGGCCAGAGCCAGGTTTCACATTCCCCTGAGCACTTTCAGCCGCCGCTTTCTCCCCCGTGCCTCGTTGTAGGTTCCAACCAGCCCCCTCCAAACACCCACAAACGCTTTAAACCCTGCCAGCAACACCCCACACCCAGGAGGCACAGCGAGAACCCCGGGGAGCCAGCCAGGTGAGGCAGGCACCAAACCACCGGGCTGTGGAACCATTCCTGCTCGGGAGAGGAGCCCCAGGAGCTGGGAGCAGCAGGGATGAGAGGTTTCTGTGGCAGAGCAGCTCGGCTGTCGTGTTTTGACAGGCAGGTGTTGTAACAGCACAGCCGCCGAGCCCGAAACGCACGCGAGGGAGCAACAGGTAATTCCTCCCCTGTGAGTCATTTGTGTACACTCTGCTGCCTGTTCCAGGCAGGCAGCACTTCGGTGTCACCCTTTGCACAACACCAGGCAGGTGAAAGTTGTCTTTTATGGCCTTTATTTTCCTTATTGCCGCCCACTTCCCCTTCTGGGCAGCACGGGCACTTTTAGAGCCACCGCGAAAAGTTCTGCCCCTGGTGCCTCTCTCTTCTGGGCTCTCCCCATCCCCTGGGAGCTTCTAAGAGCAGGGATTGCCCAACTGGTTTAGCCTCAGTTCCCATCAGAGCAGCCTCCAGCTTCAAGGAAGTACTCTGGGCTCTGAGCAAAAGCCTTGCACTGCGCAAATATTTGCACTGCAGCTTGAAGAGCAGGGAGAAAAGGAGCTGCGGGCAGCTTGCACCAGCCTCTGGGCATGCAAAGCCCTGCAGACTCCAGCACGAGGCCTTCTCCAGGGGAAATTCAGACTCTGGCAGGAGCAGAGACAAACGTGCCCGTGGGGGAAGGAGGTGCTTGTCACACACCCTGCGAGGCTGCGCAGCTCCCCTGCCTCCCCATTTCTGCCTGGGGTTTCCAGCAGTGATATTTCTCTTTTGGGGACTTCGCTGCTCTCCTGGAGCTGGGAGAGCTCTCTAGAGCAGGTTTCTGGAGCAAACAAGGCTCAGCAGCGGCGATGCAGCCCCAAGTGTTTTGGAAGAACACCATGGAAGTGGAATTTCAGCCATCTGCTCTTTGTCAAACCAAGCACTGCTTCCCTGGGCTCTCCCCCATGGCATAACAAGCATCAGCAGCTCGAAGCAAACAGGGCAGGGAGAAATTCCAGTGCCCTGAGATACTGCTGGGCACCAACCCCGGCACCAAACAGCACAACAGTGCAGGATGTCTGTGTCCTTCTTTTAGCAGGGTAAGGAGCTGCAAACAACAACTAAACCTGATACTCGGGTGGTGTAAAACACTCCCCAGCCTCCGGTGCAGTTACCACCGCCTCTTCTCTTCCCCTGCAATGAAATTCTTCCCTCTTTTTCCCTCAGGCAGATTCACTCTCTCTCCATCTTTGCCCTTTGGCATCGGCAGGGCCATGGCAGAAAGACTGAGGAGAACTCCCCAAAGGATTCTGAGTCTTTGCCTTTAGGACATTTCCTGCCAGAGAGAGACACACGCCGTGCTCGTGTCTGCACACACACGTGCAATTCCTTCTCATCACCCACGAGCCACAGCTTAAGAGAAAAGAATAACTGTGCTGATTTTTGGGAAGTCTTCACAGGCCATTCCCCTCGAGGAAGTGCCAGCTCCAGCTCTGCAGAACCTCTTTAAGCAGCAGAAATACTTACGTCGTGTTGGCAACGGGTGGTTTGATGGGGACACATGTTATCCTCAGATCCCGTTTCTTCTTGCTTTTCACTGCAAGAGAAGATGCACACGTGAGCAAATGGATTTTTGCCTTTTTTTTTCCTTCAAGCACCCTCTTCCCAGCAGCCAGTAAAGGTGGCAATTAACAGTCCCCTATCTTTGGGATTTAAAGCCTTTCTGGGGTGAAAGCTGCAATTTCTGCTGGGCACTTACCTGGTTTGTGTGGCTCCAAGGATCCTTTGGAATCTGAAAGAGAAAAACGAGACACCAGCTCAGCCCTCACGCTCCAGCCAAACCAGAGAGCAGCCCTGTCCCCCTGACGGCTCATGGACCCAGGAGAGCTCCAGGAGAGGGAGGCAGCTGGGCTTTGGGAGCGCAGCCAAGCCTGGCCCCATCCCCGTTTCTCCAGCCACAAGAGGTCCCCACGCCATTAGTGATGTGCAAGGCTCCCAAAAAATGCTCCCTGTCCAGAGGCTCCGTGACCCCCAGGGCCCCAGCCCCAGCCTGGCCTTCCTGGGAAGAGGCAGAGTTGGATCTGGCATGGAGGGCAATGACCACAGAGAGACATCCAGCAAAAGCGAGAGGGACAGAAAGTCCCAGCAGGAGAGGGACACAACATCCACAACAAACGGAAAACAGGGGAAAACCAGACACGAGCTGGCCATCAGCCAGCAGTGAACCCCTCACAAATCTGGGCTTGCACAGCCCGAGGCACCAGGACAAGGCATCAGGAGTGACTGGCAAGAGGATGCTCTTGTCCCCCTCCTCCCAACCACAAACAGCCCTGAGATAACAACACCCACTGCTGCAGAGGGAAAAGGGGCTCAGGCAGGGCCAGGACAGGCCAGAAACCTGCAGGTGAAAATTCCACCCCAGCCCCCTGGGAAAATAAACGGAGCCCAAGGGGCTGGAAGTGCAGCAGCTGAGAGCATCGAGGTCCTGATCCCCCCAGGAGAGACAAGGGGGCAGCTGCACCTTGCAGCTGAAGGTGCCCTGGCTGCACAGATCCATTGGAAAGCAGGAATATCAAGGTGTGCTCCAGGCATGGGAGCAGACAGCTCAGCGTGGCCTTGGACAGCCTTTCAAAGCAGCTCCTACCTGCCTGGCTGCCGGGAGCAGGCGTGTGGACAAAGTCCAGCGCTCCAAAGGCTGCCAGGGAAGGGAGGGGAGAGCGAGGAGCTGCAATTTCAGCAGCACCGTGCGAGAGCTGCTGCAGGACAGGAGGAGGACACGTGCCCAACGCGTCCCCATCTCTGTGCCCTGCCAGCTCCGAGACAAAACAGGCGCCTGGGACTCGCTTCTCCTGCTCTGCCCTTCCCCAAATGCAAACCTCACTGAGGCTGCGGGTTAAAGCTGGTCTGCAACCAAACTGCAAAGGTCCCAACTGCAGGACCAGCAGCATCTCTCCCTGCCGAGGGAATCAGCACAGATCAGCCCACATCCCCACCTCATCTGCCACTTTCCCTGCATCAGAGCTGAGCCATCAGCTCCGAGACCAGCAGAGTTTCCATGATGTGAACTTCCAGCTCAGTGAAACCAG
Source organism: Hirundo rustica (assembly GCF_015227805.2). NCBI lineage: Eukaryota > Metazoa > Chordata > Aves > Passeriformes > Hirundinidae > Hirundo > Hirundo rustica. The sequence goes on from NC_053464.1 coordinate 13,575,088, forward strand.
CCAACGAGCCGCTCCACCCCAAACCGATCCCGCTTGGATGGAAACCACCCGACCGTGGCAGAGCAATCACAAGTTCCAATTTGGGAGCCTGCAGAGTTTCCCTTCCCCATCACCCACCCTGCAGGGCTGGAAGGGGTACCCTGAACAGCCCCACACCACCCACTGATGGCACTTTGCAAAACACCCGGTTGAGTAATGACGGGAGCAAACGCAGAACGGGGCCAAGGGAAAGACGTTGTCCGTGGGTTCAGAAATGCCTCCCCTTCCCACTCCCAGCCTCTCGTTATTCCGTGTGGGAGGCCAAGAGCAAAATCTAGAAACTGGGGTCCCCTGAGTCCTCCTGCACTCAGGCAAGCTGGGGAGCCTGCTGTGGGCACCCATCCTATCCCGGGGGATGGATTTATCTCCGTGCCGAGCGTTTCACCCCCAGGACCCACCCCGAAACTCAGGCTGGTCTCTGCTCCATACCCCACCCCCCCAGCAGTTACCAGCCACACCTCTACACGAAACCCTGAAATCCCCCCGTGCTGGCTGGGATTCTGCTCCATCTGTTTGCTCTCCCTGTCCCCAATTGCCATAGTAACCCCGCAGAGCGGCACAAAGCGCCTTCTGTGCCACCAGCAGCTCCCCTGGCACCGCGGCTGTGACTCACAGGGCAGGAGCAGGGTGCACAGGCGCCCAAGCCAGGCTCCTGCACGATGGCCTCAGCCCTTCCTCAGCCCTTCTGGCTGCAGCACCCAGGCTGGAGGGAGCTGGGAGCACCCAGCGTGGGGTTGGGAATCACAGGGTGCGTCGTGCAGCGGAGCCCAAGCTTGCAGGCAGGATCTGCAGGGCAGCAAGAGATTCCCTGTTCCAAACCCCCTGCTCCGTGCAGGAGAGTCTTTTGATGTGCACTGGCCATGAACTCTGCTGTCACAGGCACCCTTCACACTTCCCTGTACACCCATTCTTGACTTCCCAGAGCTGGAGTCAGCAACCATCCCCTTCCCAGCCTGTCCTGCTTAGCCCCAAAAAGCATTTCCTAGCTCCAACGTGCAAAAGCACTGATAAAACCAGAGGTTATTACACCACCGCTCCCAGGCTCTGCCCGAGCCACCTGTGAAGGGCAGAAAACCCAGCTCAGCCCGTGCCTGAAGGAATAAAATCACCCAAGATGCTGCCCTGCAGCCGGGGAGCTCAGGCAGAGGTTGGATTCGTTTGTTACAGCTCTCTAAAATTTGACATGAGCTTTCCAAACGCTAGCCCTGAACTGCTCCTTGCTGCAAGCTTCTCCCACTGCTTGTGGCACCAAGGAGAGGTTCAGGTTGAATGACAGCGCAGGAAAAACTAGGAAAAGGAATAAAATAAAGGGAAAAAAAGAGAGAAGCAGAAAGGCAGCGGGATGGGCATGACACGACCCTGCAATTGAAGCCCTTCAGTGGCAGGGCAGCTTTTGCCTTTAGCCCCTGCAGGCAGCTGCTGTCAGCTCCTTCCCACTGGAGAGTCCCTGGCACTGCCTCTCCTACCCTTGAGACTCAGCACAATCCCTCCCACATCTGGGACCCCGGCAGGGTCGGGTGCAGGAGGACTGTGCACAACTGCTTATGTCACCTGAAAATCCTGGAAACGCTCCCGTTTCCCAGGGCTCTTGCAAGAGGGGTGTCTGCAAGCACAAGCTCCCCCCTCAAGAGATCCCTCTGCAAAGGCCAAAAGGCAGCAGCAGGACGAGGCGAGCTGGGGACACGTCCTGGTTATCCCTGCAAGCTGCCAGCCCCGAGCCCACGGGATGGCAGGGCACCATTCCGGGCACAGGAAAGGGCTGCCAGCCACGGACACACGCACACACACACACGGCACGGTGCCCTGCACCCAGGCAGGGGAAAATTAGCTGACAGAAGTTCCTGGTGCGGATGAAATTGCAACCCACGTGACGCCGCAGGCACGTAACTGCATCCTTTATGCTAAGAAAGGAACCATTTCCTCCTAAAGAAAAAAAAAAAAAAAAAAAAGAGAGAGAAAAAAAAGCCCAACGAGGTTTTTTTTCTCATGCTATAACCACCACCAGATAAGAACCACCAGACATTTCCTGGAACTGTCTAATTCAACACCGGAATCCTCATTTTTGCCACCACCAACTTCAGCCCCATTAAGCTGCACCTCACCGCGGGAGGCTTTTCCTTCCCACTCTGCTGGCGTGGGCGGAGAGAAATGAACAGGACAATCTAAAGAACTGCAAATAAAAACTATTTGCCTGAGTCGACCTTTGAAATTAAACCTCAGCACTGGTTGCAGCCCCAGGTGAAGTCCTGGGCACGGGAGGCTGCTCCGAGAGCTGCGCTGCTTTGTCAGTGCTGGGGGAAATGTTTTGGATGCATCCCGGCTCTCCTCGACCCAAGGAGGAGAGTCAAATGCCATGGATAGGGCAGAAGGCTGGAGGGTGGATCCCAGCCCTGCTGCAAAGAAAGAGCTGGAAAAAAAAAAAAAAAAAAAAAAAAAAAAAAAAAGCACCGAGGAAAAACAAATCTAAAAAATAATAATAATAATAATGAATTGGAGGCAGGGTGCAGAGCAGAGAGGGGAATTTGGGTGCTTGGTCATGAGAGCCAGCTCCTCACAGGCACACTTTGTGCTGGTTTCCACTGTTGGGAGTGGAAAAAGCTATCCATGGAAGTGGAAAAAGGGCTCTCAACCTGCCCAGAGCCATCACTCATCGGCCCCGGGTCCCGCTGCAGAGGGGCTCCCGCGGGTCAGCGCGCTCCGCACTTCTGCAAAACGAGAGCGAGCAGCAGGAAAAAAACACGCTGCACAAAAAAAAAAAAAAAAAAAGCCCCTTGCAGCCCCAAAAGAGCCTCTCAGCCCGTGCTGAATCAGAGCTCCCGACTGCTGGGGCCGTGGGCACCCACCTTTGCCATGCAACAGGCAGGGGACGGCCTCGAAGAGCTGCTGGAAAACCCTGCGTGCCAGGAATGCGACTCCAACCCGAGCCAGAAGCCAGCTTTACCCTCTGCATATTTTCCTTCAGACATGCTGGATTTTTTTTATTTTTTTTTTTTTTTTAAAAAACAATTAAAGACGCCGGAGTTTTAACCCCACAAAACGTGCAACTTCTCCAGCGCTTTTTAAAAACAGATCCCCGGCTGCAAACACCCGACCCACCCCCCCCCCGCCCTTGTCCGAGCCAGGAGAAACAAAACCGCGTGCATTGACCCCCGCAAAGTTACACGGCCCCTTTTTTTAGCACCAAAACCAGCCCTTCGCTCTCCCCCACCACGTGTTTTGGAAATTGCAACATCTACCTTGCTTCTTGTCCATGGTTTCCCAGAAATGAAGAGCAGCGTCGGCAAGGCTGGCAGAAGAGAGGGATGGGGGCGGACTGGAGGAGGGAGGGGGGGGGGAGCAAAAGCAAAAAAAAAAAAAAAAAAAATTCCCCCGCAGGATCCAGCGCACGGCAATTCTTTGCAAGCGCCGATGATTCTTTTCAGTGGGAATGCATGGCCCCGAGCAGCCGCCCGGCTTCACAGAGCCCTCCTCGCCCGGTGTCCCCAAACCCCAGGGGTCCCCAAGGCTGGGAGCAGCAGCGAAGGCGAGCGGGGAGGATCGGGGAAGGCAGAGCCGCGTTCCCTCATCGGCAGCTGCCGAGGTTGGCCGGACCGGGCTCCGATTACCCTGGAAAGCTCGACAGTTGTAAAAACTGCAGCGGAGAAATAGCAGGTGACGTCAACAGGAAACTGGTGGGGAGCCAGCTCCAGCTCCGGGAGCTGCCGGAGAGCCGGAGTGCTGCGGCGCATCCCGGCGGGACGCGTCCTCTTCCCACGGATCCGACCGTCCCCAGCCAGCCCGGCCCACCGGAGGGACCCGTGCTCCAGGACAGCCCCGGAAGCAAGCGGCAAAGCCAAGGGGAGCTCCGGCTCGCTGGTTTGGGCACCAAAAGGGTGCTGGGATGGAAAAGAGGTGGCGTTTGATTGTGCTGCAGGTGACACGGTAATTGCTGCGCCGCTAACGACTATCACCACAACAAATAGCAGGAACAGCGTTCCATGACAATGCCAGCACGGAGCTCAGCAGCTGTTCCAGGGTGACAGCCGAGACGGCATCTCTGGTGGCAAAATATAAATTGCTGCGTGCACTTTGGCTGGGAAATAGCGAGGGAGAGTGGGAAAATAAAAGCTTCTCTGCGAGCACGTGCAAGAAAAGCCGTGGCCGAGTATTGCTGCTCTTCCCCTTCCCCTCCAAACCGCTCCAGCAGAAGCCAACGCCGATGCTCCTGATCAAAGCCAGGCTCAGCTCTGACAGGCTGCAGTTTTGTTTTCAATTTCCCTGGCAGCCTGGAGGGGAGATACTGTACCAGATTCTTTACCTTCAACTAATCATAGAAAATCTACCAGTGCTTTGCTCCTGAGCTCTCTCTCCCAGCTCCAGGCTGTGCCGGACCAGGCACATTTGCAGGCTCAAAAGTCAGAGGTCAAGGTAAACGCACATACCAACATAATGAGCGGCTCTAATTTTAAATAGTGTTTATGTAAGCCCCAGAAGGACTGCAGAAGGTATTTTCTCAGGCTCATTTCCACTCCCAGGGTATAGTTTCAGGCACAGATCATCAGCACATAAAGGATGCTGACGCAGGAGCTGCTCTTGCAGATGGCACCGGGAGCCACCAGCACCCGTCCCCGGCACAGAGCCGTGCTGCCCTCCTGTCACCAACTCTATTAACAGCTAACTCCCTCTCACCCAGACACAGACACTCCGAGGATCTTTACAGACACCCACTGAGCCAGAGCTGCTTTGGAGCAGAAAGTCCCTAACCCAGCAGGTGGGACGGGAAACAAGATTTCCTTTGAATTTGTCCCGTTGGGTTTCAGCGCCCGAGGACCAGGGGTGGTGTAAAGCAGAGCTTCCCGACATCTCAAAAGCATCTTAAAAATAAACAAACAAGGGGGAAAAAAAAAAAAAGAGAGAAGAAACAAAAACAAACCCAACCATGCTTTCAAGTCTCACTATTGGGAACTCTTTCAAAAGTTTGCTGGTGCAGTAGGAAGAACCCAGCCTGGAAAGATGAGCACCATTTGCCAGAAATGATCCAGCCCTTTATAGGGCACAGGTAATCCCAGGGGAACAAAAAGCATCAGGTGTTTCACTGGTGTTAACAAAGCCTCCCTACGAGGGACATCACCCCAGAACAGGTGAGGGATGCTGGGAGAGCAAATCCTGGGGAGAATTCAGGCACTTGCACAGGGTCGGGTGTGCCAGGGCAGAGCCAGGGACAAGGATGGCTCCCATCCCTCCCTGCAGCCTCCTGCCAGGGGGCTGGCTTGAATAAGGGGAAGAGCACACCCTCAAAAACAGCAATGAGCTCAAACAGTGCCCTGCCAGCGCCGGGCCCCTCTCCCCACCCTTCCCCTGCGGACACACAGCCCCTCCCGAGGCCACTGCAGTTAAGGCTGGGTCACCATCACACCCAGGGAGTGGAGAAGGGGACGAGCTGCTTTGCCATGAGCAGCAGAAGTTTCCCATTTGGGGTCGGAAACGAGCTTTTGATAGGCCTGTTTGGGATAGACCAACAAAATTAACGACTTCACAAGAGCAGAGCTGCTGTCTAACCAACAGGGACAGCGCAATTTTCACGGAATAGCTCATTTCCCCTCATCGGAGACAAGCCCGTGCACCAGCCGGCTGCCCCATCCCAGCAGCACACTGCCTGATGCCCCGCATCTCTGCAGGAATGGCAGCAGCCTCCAGCCGCTGCCCCGGTCCGGCACACTCTCGCCTTTCCACACGCAAGGCGCACGTCCCGCGGGAGAGCCCCACGTGCCCGAGCCACGCACCGGCCACGCAGGCTGGAAATCGTTTTAAAACAGAACCTTTGAACTGAATCCAGCCGGAAGGGGAACAGCGGTGTCTTGCTCATCCCCTCGGACGGGGGCATGAGTCGGAGCGCACGGGACTCGAGCGGAGCGGGACGTCGCGCCCACGGGTGCCACCGGCTCCGGCTGAGACCGTGCAAGGGAGAAGGATGTGACCTGCCGGTGCCCAGCGAGGAATTTGGGGATGGGCACTCCAGGCACAGCCTCTGACAAGCGGAGGCGCTGGCACGGCCACCTCTGGGGCTCGCAGCCACACCCGGGCTCCGTGCGCCGGCCAGATAACACCGGGGCAGCCCCGGGAGGATGTCACCGCCCAGCCACATTCCAGCTGTATTTTTAGCTTACCTGCACGACCTCGAGGGCTGGAAAAAACGTTTGATTTTGGTGTCAGCCTGCTCCCAGCCCCGTGACAATGGAACGCACACGTGTGACCAGAGGCCAGACTCCCCTCAGGAAGCGGCAGAGCCACGTCTGGGTGGCACTCGCGCGGTGACATCGCAGCACACGCCACGTACGCGCCCAGAGCCGCGGCGCTCTGCACCAGAGCTCTGTGCAAAGGTGGTGACAGTCGCAGGGGCACCTCCGTGCAGCAGGCACTGAGCTGCAGGCAGGGCATCCTCTGGGATGGGCGCTGCCTCCTTCACATCCTTCGCCCAAACTGCATTTTCCCTCCCCAAAAAAAACAGTGGCTGGGGCTGCACCTCAGCAAAGCTCAGCTTTGTCATGAGACAGAGGTCTGCAAGGAATCCCTGGTGCCCTGGGGTTGTCAGGGGAAGGCAAAGGAGACAATGCTTAGAGAAGAGCAAAGGACACGCTAGGAAAAAGAGAAAACTAGAAAAAAAGGAAGGGGCAGAAGTATCATCACCTGTGCCCATCTCCTCGCCAGCAGGTACCAGCATCACTCCTTCCTTTGATTGCTCACTCCTCATGTCTCATAGGCTAAGCCATGAAAAAATAAAATCTGCCTGGGATTGATGTGACCGGCTAGTGACAGTTCCCTGATGGGAGAGAAGACTCAAGCCGTCCTTGGAACAGATCAGCCTGACAGGAGGCACAGTGGGAAAGGGAAGTTTGATTTTGTAACTGTCAGCAGTAACTCAACCCCAGCGTCAATCGACACTTTTTCTATCCAAACTGGCATCATTCAAGTACTTCCAGGTGTCCTTGTAAACTTAGCAAGAGAGCAAAGTATTCCCCTCTCTGCTTCTGAAAAAAAGAAAAATTAGGGAAGAAAGAGATTTCTACCATCCTCCCTTTAATTTGCTTTGGGCAGGGACAGAGTGATGTCATCTCTGCAAATGATGTAAGAGAGCAGGCACCTGCTATGAAAATGGGATTTATGGAGGGGAAAAATAAAACCCCTTCATGTTCACAGCTGCCTGCTCTGGGAGAGGGGCAGAAACAAGAGACCGACCCAGGTGCCTCCCTGGCCCACAGAGTTCAGGCAGGACTCTCAAGAGCAGCATCTGCCCTGGGGAACAGGCCAAGCAGCTGCTCAGAGAGCTCACAGTGACATTACTCCCCAGGGACCCGGAATGCCTCCCTGCTCCCGGGGTGCCACCACAGCTCACAGGACAAAGCCTGTCCATCCTCAGAGGAAAGCTTCTGACCTCCAGCACTGAGCCAGCACCACATCTCCGGCTGCAGGAGCAGAGAAAACCTTGAATTATTCCCTTTGGAGCAGGGTGCTGTTCCAGCAGCTTACAGAAAGCAGCAGGCAAGTGCTGCAGTACAAATCCCTACATTTCCTGCTGTCCCACACCAAATTTTCGCTCTTTTTTTTGGTGCACATTCAGTGCCATCCCTTCTCTGCTACAGGGAACCCGGCGGGAGACACAAACACAACGGGAGAGCTCAGGCCCCACAAGCTGGACCTGCAGCCTCTTCTCCTGGCATTAACCACACCATCCTTATGGCCCACCCCATGTGCCTCCTGCTCTCCCTCCCATCACTGTTCCTCTGCCCCACACTCCCAGAACAAACCCCACATCCAGCTGCTCCATGAGAAATCACCTGAGAACATTCCTCTCCTTTGTTCCCTCACACTCCCTGCTCCAAAGCTTTAAAAACGCCTTAAAAAATGCCAGGCCACCAGCACGCTGCCAGCCCCACTGCCCAGCATCACCCTGCACTCCCCTCCTCTCTTATCAAAGGCTGTGTGGGGAAAACACTCATTTTCTGCTGGATTTGCCCAGAACCCACAGGGCAGTTTTGATTCATGACAAGGAAAAGCAGGGGCTCCACAGGAAACGTGCCCACAGCTCGGCGGTGTTCTGTCACCATGGCCCCACGTGGCCCCGGCAGGAAGGGCACAGCTGCTCCTCTGGCTGGGATTGATCTTTTTCCCCCCCTCCTTCTCTCCCTCTCTCACATCCACCCATCACACTGCAACTTTTTCCAGTGTTCAGGGAAGTGAGAGTTGCAGGTTTTTCCTAGTAGAGGCAGATTAAAGAGCTGCCTCCCCATCCCAGGAAAGCAGAGGTCTCGTCCCGACGCATCCGGCTCGCATCCCAGCTCAAGAGCTCGCAGTGACTCAGCTCAGCTCAGCTCGCAGCTGTCTTGGGGCACATTCAGGGCTTCCAAGAACCATTTCCATTTGAGTAAGACAAAATCAATTTTTAAGAATCCCCTTTCTCTCTCTCTCCCTCTCACATCCGTGTTCCGGGGAAAGGAGCGGCGCTCTCTCGGCAGGGTGACGCGCGGAGAGGAGCTGCAAGGAGACGTGTGAAACATCAAACCTGTCTGAGATCAAGGCAAACACACCCTGGCTCCTGTCCCTGGGATGCTTACACACGGTTTCCCTCGCTGAGCTGAGGCTGTAAAGCCCCACGGGGAAACCCACAGTTACCCAACACAAAACCCTCTGTGGATCCAAACCGAAGGGTAAACTCTCCGGGCAGCTACCTGGAATGTACACAAAGCAATCACACCTACAGGGGAGCTGCTGGAGGAAAAGCTGAGTGGTTTTCGAGCACCTCAGAACAGCACACACAAGGCTGATAAGAATTAGAAATTCACCCACAATTTCTGCTTGGTTATTTTCTGGAGGCACCTCCTCCAGCCCGCGCTTCACTCTCAGCACCCTTCGAGAAACCAAGCACGGACAGATGTAATTAATACCTGCAAAAAGCTGCTCCTGGGTAAGAAAGCAGTGTCTGCAGAGCACAGGAGGCATGCCCAGCACAGCACAGCCCTGCAGGTGTCCTGGGCTCCAAGGACAACCCCAGCCCTGGCTGCTGCTCACCTCTGATTCTCAAGGATGACGCTCACGGCCAAACAATTGCAGGGATCAGCCAAAAACCTGAGGGAAACGGGCTGCAAATGCTGACAGAGAGTGAACACAGGGAGCTTTACAAGCAGATCATCTAAAACACCCACCACATCCCTCTTTTTAGCAGCCTTAAAGCAGCGTGGAACTGCTTCCAGACTTAAGGAAAACGGGTGCCGCCAAAAAGAGACAGACAGAGCTTGGCCCTGTCAGGTCCAGGCTGGTCACCACCCTCCAGCCACTTCATCCCTCTTTCTGCACAATTACATGCATTTATTTTTTTTTTCCTGACCACCACAGGGGTGGCAGTCAGCACCACGGGTGAATCAGGTGAGGATTTGGCACAGGGTGGAGGATTTTAGTTCTGGCAAGACCAGGGGAAACCTCCGAAGTCAGCTGAGCACACGTGCACACGCACACACACAGAGGTGTCTCACACTGCCCTGCCCCGTGCCAGCAGGGATTTTCTGGGGGGGTTTTACAAACAGGCACGTGGGGCTGGGCCTGTCACCTACCCCCGAGCACCTTGCAGAGGCGTTTGGAAGATGACAAAGAGCAGCCAGAGCCACGTATCAGCACGAGATCGTCTCAGCTTTGGCCCGGGCGCAACTTGGCAGCACGTCAGGAGAGAAACCAAGCGGTGCAGAGCGGCTGGGGATCGTGAACTATGCAGAGCAGCTTTCCTCAAAAGCCCTGACCGTGAGCACATCTGGCCCTCAGCACGGGAGCCACGTCATCTTCGGTGACGAGCTGCAAAGACATCCCGGCGTCCGCGGCACAACGCGCCCCTGCAGCCGTGCCCGTAACGCTGAGGGCTGATTCAGAGGGGCCATCCCAAGGGCTGCACACTTTGCTGCTGCATCATCTCCCCCCCTCAAGCCTCAGCTTTCCCACTCCCACACCAAATGAACCAAGATCTCGGCGCTACAGCAAAAAGAAACTCCTCGGCGGCGCAGCGCGGTCGCCCGTCACCACCTTGGAAGAGTTTCCTGTGGGCAGGGATGAGCGCAGCAAGGGGGAACATCTGCCCCAGCTGTGCAGGGTCAGGATGCTGCCAGCTCCAAGCTGCTGCTCACACACCCCAGTGAGCACAGCCACGGCAGCCAGGCCCTGCAGGACAGCCAGGCTGCTGCGTCAGCCGTCCCCACGAGACCCCGGCCAGGAGGGAATTCTTACACACACACACGCGCCACAAAGCAGTTTCTAACTGGCCTGCAAGCCCAGACAGGCTGACACGCCCTAGATAACCCCGTCATCCTCCCCTAAACCACCCCCAGCCCATCCACGTAAGCAGCCCTGCGTGTTTATGATCTGTCACACACATGACTGTCACCTGCCAGGCCCTGCAGGACAACTTCTGCCCCCCCTGCCCCCTCTGTCCTGCACCCGTGGATGCTGAGGGAGGACGTGGCTCTTGGCACCGGGACCCCATCCCAGCTGCAGGGATCTGTGCATTCCTTATGAGAAACCTCTGAGACCTTTAGGATCGAAGTACAGGAATTAAAAGCTGTTTTTAAGTTTCCTAAAAGGCACTGTGACAGCAGAAGAGGATCAACGCTGGTGACAGGGGGCACTCGGTGCTCAGCAGGCAGATCCCAGGGAGAAAAGGGTCCAAGCCTTTTCCAGACACAAGCAGCTTGGCTGATGCCAGTGCCAAACCACAGCTAAGGTTAGCAGCCTCTGATGGGAAATTACTTCTATTGAGCACACTGGAGGTTTCTTCCTTTCCAAACCCAGATTTGTCTTTGGTGGTGGTGAAGGGGGGAGGAAGGGTGAACGCTCCACAAACAACTTCTGGTAAGCGTTGTCTCCTCCTCATCCTGCCTTCTCTTACACTCAAGTCACGTTTTTAGTGGAAATGTATCTTTTAAAAAAAAAAATTTAAAAATAATTTCAATTGAAATGATGAAATTGAGGCTTAGAGCACAGGACAGATCAACTCAGCAGTGCCCACCCTGGGCACAGTGCAGGCAAGAGGATGGAGGCTGTGGCAGCTCAGTGGGTGCTGGAGGGGGTCCACCTCATCCTCATCTTCACCCCACTGCAGGTCCCCAGCATAAGGCAATGATTTCCTTCCTCCCCTGCCCACTGGGACCCCCAAATTCTGCTCTTCCCCATTCCACAAAAGCAGCACCTCCTCTCCAGCCTTTTGATGGGCAGAGAAATGGCTGGAAGAGAAAGGAGCACACAGGGAGCCCTGTCCCAGCTCCAAAAACACGGAGCAGACTCAGATCCACTGCGGCCACAAGGCAGCACCATGGCATCCAAAATCGCTGCAGTTGTGTCCAGCAATTCCAGTGTTCCTCAGGAAAAGAACATTGGGACTCACAACGCTGCCACAGCACCACTGCAGCACTGCCCCCACACAGATAAGAGCCTGTGAGGAGATGGGATACCTCCCAGGTGGAAAAAACCAACAGAAACTTCCAGTTTCCATCATTAAAAAAAAATCCTCTCTGCCCTTTCCCCCACTCCAGATCCCTGACTAACACTTGACCTGAGCTACAGAGGTTTGTCAGCAAGAGGCAGCGGGCAGATCCAGCCCCGAGTGTACCCCAAGCCATCCTGAGTCATGCCAGCAAAACCCCAAACTTTTTGTTGACAGAGTAAAGAATCACCTCCCCAGCCAACACAAGCTCCTCTCCCAGCTCTTTCCCCAGCAAAGAGCCAGCACAGGCTGTGCCTTATTAACCAACACGAGTAAAAAAAACATCTCCTGTCCAAAAACCCCCAGAGCCCCACATCTGCAGAGGTGACATTTTGGGGCCACAAAACCACCAGTACCAGAAAGCTGCTCCCAAAGGGAGCCTGCACAAAGCACAGATGAGTTTCCTCCAGCCACAACAACCTTTGCAAACAACAGGGGCAAACAAACTCCAGCTCATCCCTGGACCACGGCTCAGAGCTGAAAAATAAAAGGATCAGCCTTCAGGGGAAGACTCATTATCCACTAAAAGAAAAGCAGGGAAGCATCCCTCCAGGGAGGGAAACGGATTGCTGAGGCACAGCTAAATATTTATCACATCCAGCATGATATTTTCCAGGTGCCAGCAGAGGAGGAAGGCAGGAGCAAAGTGCCGTGTTTTCTCTGGGATCGTTAGAATTAATTGGATTCGAGCTCCGTGATGCTTCAGCTGGAATTAAATAATGGCTCCATGGGATCAGAGCTCCCACCCCTCCAGCCACTCACACCCTGGGAACACCAGGCTGCTCTGCCTGGACACGACAGGAGCCCACAGCCAAAGTCCTGCTTCAGCAGGTCACGACCCACACGCGTATTTTTGGCAGAGCTGCCTTTTTTTGGGGAGCGTGGCAGCTGGAAAAGTGCGAATGGCAGATGAGACAGTGCTGGATTCACAGACTGAATTGCCTAACAGTGGTGTGCTCCCACGGAGGGCACGGCCAGGGCACGGCAGGGACACGCCAGGGACACGTCCCCACTGCTTATTTACCCACCCAGAATAGACGTGCCACGAGAACAAGCGCCACTTCATCCCCAGCTCCTGGCATCACTCATTGCTGATTTTTCCAAGCCTCTGCGGCCAAGGAGAGCTGCCTCCCCAGGGGCACAGCCTGGCTCCAGACAGATCCTGATCCCTGTCCCCAACAGCACCTCCATTCCCACAGGGCAATCTCCCTTCTAAGGAAAACCACTTGCTTTTGAATTACTCAGGCATGGGTGCTGGGTGAGCCAGGGGAGGCCAAGCAAGTCTTCTCCCTCCCTCCCTCCCTCGCAGCTGCGTTTCCCAGCAAACTCCAAAATTTTGGGAAACAAGTTCCCAAGGCACGTTCCTGCCTGTCCCTCCAGGAGGAGCTTCCCAGGCATCAGGAGCCACTCAAGTCACAGCCAAACAGTGACAGGCACAGGGATTTCCACATGCAGGGCAGGCAGAAGATACACCTTGAGGTCCAGGGAAAAGGCAACAGCCTGGGTTTGTGTCCCCAGAGCCTCAGACCTTGCACCCTGCACTGTGTTTCTGTACCCACAAAAAGGCTGAAAATTCCCTGAGGCTTCATTCCCTCCTGCTTTAACCTCTGGGATACAACACCCTCCGTGCACAGCATCCATTCCCTGAAAAAGGTGCAGACCTTGCAGGAAAATCACACCCAGGCCCAGCCACAGGCTGCAAGCTGCAGCCAGAGGCTGTGTGTGCCTCCCAAAGCCCTGCAAGGAGGACACAGGGACAGCTCCAGAGCTTTGTTCCCAGTTCCTTCCTACAGTGCCACCCATGCCATGAGGCACAGCTCAAGGGAACTTGGGTGACCTGAGAAGACAGGGAGCTTTTGCATATATGAGTAAACATCAGCCTCAACAGCTGCAAGATAACACAAGAGACTTCTCCCACATACGAGATCCTGCGAGATAACTTGGATGAAGCAGACAGGAGCAATGGGAAGAGGAAGAAAGAAAGCTGAAATCCTCCCTAAGCTCCACAAAATCCCCAGAAGGCGTTTATCTCCCAAGCTATGTTTAGTGCAGAGCAAAGCCCCGGCCCAGCACCATTCCTATCGCCAGTGTCACGACCAGCCACGCATCCCAAAAATCTCCCGAGGCAGGAGAGAACCCCGTGACTAAGCCAGAGTGATGGCAGGTGAGTTTTGGAAGGCATCTGTCAAGGAAAGAGCCAACCAAGAGCTTCAGCACAGTGGCCTCTGTTTACAACCCTGAGCAATACAAAACGCAAGGAGAATCAGCAGAGGAAACCTGAGATTGCTCGCTGAAATTCCCTAAGGAAAACCAGGGAAAATTAGCTTAAATTCAGGCTGCCTGAAAGAAAGGGAAGTAGCTGCCATGAGCAGCAGGTGCACACACTCAGACCTGCGAGCATCCCTGGAAAAACCCGCTGGGAGGCAGGTGCAAGGCAAGGAGAGGGCTGCGAGGAGGCAGATGTGCAACACACGCTCAGGATCGATCCTCAGCTGCTGCTGCTGCCCTGATGGAAGCAAAGGAGCTCAGGTCAGACGGGGACCCGGAGCTCTCAGCACCCCTGGGACACCTCCAGCACAGCACATCAGGGTTAACTGCATGAATGAACCAGTTCGTCACAACCAACAGAAAACCTGCAGACACAGAGCGGCTCTCCAAACCTCCTCCGAGGAAAGCACCGCGCTCCCAGGCGCTCCTCCAGGCATCATCTCTTGGCGTCAGCCACGCTGCTTCCCCCAAAATCCTCCAGGCCCAGCTCGGGCTTCATCTGCTGTGGGGCACAAGCGGTGCCAGGCCAGGCTCACCTCGTCCCTCCATGCACACATCCAGTCCGGCACACGCAGCCCAGGAAGGGTCTGGGCTCGGGTGTCCCAGCCTTTAAGAAGCCTGGATGATCCCTTCCAAGGCTGGATGGCTGGAGGCATGTGCTCCTACCTGTGAGTCAGCAGCTCCCTAAATCGCTGCTGATTCACCCCCTGCTTACACAGCAAACAGGAAACTCAGGTCCACATTCCCTCCGGATAAGACACGGATCATTTAAAACCAAGGGGGGAGAAGAAAAAATAATAAAAAAAAAAAAGTCACGGGAGGTGCGTACATCTGCTCACATGGCTCCTGACTCCAAGTTTCCAGAGCATCACTCTCGCACAGGGAAAACCCCTCAGATTCTATTCCGCTGATAGAGAGAGGCAGCAGCCGCACTCCGAGCGCTCCCTCCTCCGTCCGGTCTGCGCGGATGGAGCCGGCTCCGGGGAGCTCCGGGACACCGGCAGAGCCATTTCCCTGTCCCCATCCAGCCCCGATACCGGCCGGGATGCTCACCTCGGGATGGGCACGGGCCCCCATGAGTCACGGCCACGCTCTGCAAATAACACCTGTGACACACGGTCACGTTCTCCGGCTGGGGACAGCGGGAAACCAGCGAGGCACCCCCGGCACACGCCGGCATCGGGTCCTGGCCGTGCCCGAACGGCGACACGGCCCAAGCACGGGATCCCAGCCCGGCCCTTCCCACCCGCCTGAGCCGCGCCGGGGGCTCCGAGCCCAGGATTCCCGAGGAATGGAAACCCAAGACAGCGAAAACCTCCGGCGGCAGCAAACCAAACCCAAACCCGCCTGTTTCCACCGCTCTCCCCACGCCAAACGCGGCTTCGCCCCGTCCCTCCCTCCGCACATCCCCACCAAGGGCTCCGCAGCCCCGCGCATCGCGGCAGCGGCACCGGCTCCGGCCCCAGCGACGGCGCCGGGCTGCGGAATCACCGGGGCCCGCGCAGAGGAAGCGGCGAGGAACCCACGCCCGGCGGGTTGGGCAACAGCCCCGGCCCCGCGGTTCCCCCCGGGCGCGGCCGCCCGTTCCCATTCCCATTCTCCATTCCCATTCCCGTTCCCGTTCCCGTTCCCCGATCCCGTTCCCGCTCGTACCTCTGGGCAGGGACATGGCGCTGTGCGAGCCCGGCGGGCCCGGCCCGAGCGGAGCCCGCGAGTCCCGCCCGCCGCGGCCGCGCCGGCAGCCGCCCCGCCGGCCCCGCCCCCGCGCCGCCATTGGCCAGCGCCGGCGAGGGGGCGTGGTCAATGCCCCCCGCGCCGAAACGGCTTTGCGGTTCTCGGGCGCGGCTGCGAGGGTGAAGTGAGGCGGGCGGGCGGCGCCGCTGCTCCCGAAGAGAGGCGGCCTCGGTGTCCCCCGGTGTCCCCGGTGTCCCCGGCGGCGGTGTGGCCTCGCCGAGGAACCCGCAGGGTCGGGGCGCGGAGCATCCCCTGAGGTCCCTGTCCTGTGCTGCTCCTCGATCCACGCACCTCACCTGTCAGCTAAGGATGGTCAACTCGCCACATCTTCCGTGGGTCCAGCACGCCACGGGTGCCGCCCGTGGGTCCGGCTGGGAAGTGGACAGGGGATCGAGGGAATGGCTGGAGCTGTGCCAGGGAAGGTTTAGGTTGGATATCAGGGAAGGTTCTTCCCCCAGAGGGGCACTGAACAGGCTCCCCAGGGAATGGGCACAGCCCCAAGGCTGTCAGAGCTGCAGGAGCGTCTGGACAAGGCTCCCAGGCACAGGTGGGATTTTGGGGCCTGGAGTTGGACTGGATGATCCTTGTGTGTCCCTTCCAGCTCAGGATACTCTGTGATTCTATGATTAATTCCTCTCTGAGTCACTGAGGAATCAATCCCTCCTACACGTGGCACATCCCAAGCTAAGGATGCTCCCACAAACGCTGTGCTGGACAGGATGTGAGAGATGCAGTTGAACAAGGAAAAAAAAGGAGATTCCAAGTGCCATTTTCTGGCTGGAATTCTTAGCGTGATCTGTAAAGATCCAAAGGAGGGGTTGGAGGGGTGGCGACTGCTGACAGCACCGGTGAGGTCACAGCTGCTCTGCCACGGCCGGCTCTCAGCTTTGTAGAGCATTTGGGGTGAATTTGAGGACTGGAAAAACTTCCTCAAACCCAGGCAGTAGAAGGGAATGAGTGCCAGAGGGAAGGAGCTGGACGGGTCGGGATCTGTGGCTGCACGGGTGCCTCGAGCAGAGCTGCGATCCAGCCCCGATGGCACCGGATCAGCTGCACGCTGAAGGTGGAAGAGTTCAAATGGAAAATAAATTACAGGGTTTTTTTAATGGGGGGAGCAATTACCTTCCCCAGAGACGTCGCAGATTCAACCACCTTTCAAGTCTTTCAACACAGACGAGGAGGAGTCTTTCCTAAAAAAAAAAACCACCAAACTGCTCTGCAGCCCAACCGCGGGTCATTAGCGCTGATGCAAGAGCTGGGGATGTCACTGCAGGGCTGGGCAAGCGTGAGCCGAGCGGACCTTTTTGACCTTTATCCACACAGATCTTGGCATCAGCAGCGGGGTTGGAACCGTTCCACACAGCTTTGGGCCGAGCCAGTGCTGGGGTGTGAGCTTTGGAGGGGTCCGTGGCACAGCAGAGCATCACCAGCACTTCTGCAAACGTGGAGCTGTGGGGACCTGTGGGACCCCGGCCCTGCTGCTGGGGTGTCACTGCCAGTGCAGGGTGTGACCCTGCTGTCCCCAAGCGCGTCCCAGCCCTCGCCTTCCCTCCCGCATCCCTGCGCACGGCATCTCACAGGGACCACGGCCTGGTGCTTCCACCCCACAGCCGCGGGGCAGGGAGCGCAGTACACAGGGAGAGCGCCCAGGGTCTGCCCGGGACGGGGGCACAACCGGGCGGCACCAGCACAGCCCCAGTAACCCGGGACGGAAAACCAGTGCAGAACCAGCGCGGGACCAGTACAGAACCCGTGAGGAATCATTGTGGGACCAGCAGAGAAACAGCACGGGACCAGTACAAACAAAACCAGTGCAAAACCAGTACAGAACCCATGAGGGATCAGTGCGGGACCAGTACAGAACCCGTGAGGAATCATTGTGGGACCAGCAGAGAACCAGTACAGGACCAGTACAGAACCAGTGCAGTACCACTACAGAACTCCTGAGGGATCAGTGCAGGACCAGCAGAGAGCCAGTGCAGAACCAGTGCGGGACCAGTACAGAGCCGGTAAAGGACCAGTACGAACAGAACCAGTGCAGAACCGCTACAGAACCAGCGCGGGACCAGTACAGAACCCGTGAGGAATCATTGTGGGACCAGTACAGAACCCCTGAGGAATCACTGTGAGACCAGCAGAGAACTATTGCAGCACCGGCACAGAACCAGTACAGATGCAGTACAGAATCAGTGCCAAACCAGTGTAGGACCCGTACAGAACCAGCACAGAGCCCCTGAGGAATCACTGTGGGACCAGTAGAGAGCTAGTGCAGGACCAGTACAGAACCAGTGCAGTACCACTACAGAACTCATGAGGGATCAGTGCAGGACCAGCAGAGAACCAGTGCAGGACCAGTACAGAACCAGTGTGGGACCAGTGCAGGACCTGTACAGAACCAGTACAGAACCAGTGCGGCACCAGTACAGAACCACCATGGAACCAATACAGAACCAGTTACAGAACCACTACGGCACCAGTACGGCACCAGTACGGCACCAGCACAGAACCAGTATGTAACCAGTACAGACCCAGCACAGAACCAGTGCGGGACCTGTACAGAACCAGTACATAACCAGTACAGACCCAGCACAGAACCAGTATGGCACCTGTACAGAACCAGTACAGACCCAGCACAGAACCAGTATGGCACCAGTACAGAACCAGTACAGACCCAGCACAGAACCAGTATGACACTTGTACAGAACCAGCGCGGCACCAGTACAGAACCAGTACGTAACCAGTACAGAACCAGTACGTAACCAGTACAGACCCAGCACAGAACCAGTATGGCACCTGTACAGAACCAGTACAGACCCAGTACAGACCCAGCACGGCACCAGTACGGCACCAGCAGGTCCCAGCACAGCACCACGGCAGGGCCGCGCTGCCCGCGGGCGCTGGTGGCGGTGCCCGCCCGCGCGGGGGCGCCGTGCGCTGCCCGCGGTGCCCGGGCCCGTGGCGGCGTTGCCCCTTTAAGGCCCGCGCGGCCGTACCAAAACAAAAGCGCGGCGCGGCCATTGGCTGCGGGGCGGGCACGTGCCGCACAGCTGGGGCTTCCTGCGGCCGGGGCCCGACCGCGCCTCCGCTCCGCTCCGCTCCGCTCCGCCAGCGGCACCGGCACCGACACCGGCACCGACACCGACACCGGCACCGGCACCGGCACCGGCACCGGCAGCGGCCCCGGCCCCGGCCCGCCATGGCGCACTCGGCGCCGCTCGGCCTCCTGGAGCAGGGCTGCCCCATCCAGGTGGAGCACGATCGCAAGCGGCGGCAGTTCACCGTGCGCCTCAACGGTAAGGGACGGCGCTCGGGGCTCCCCGGGCGTTACCTGCCGCCCGCTGCCCGCGGTTCCACCTCGCCGGGGAACCCAGATTCGCTATCCTTTTCAGACCTCGCTGTTTCCCCCTCCTCCTCTCCATTTGGCCCCCCCGTCTCTGCGCTCTTTCCCCTCCCCGTTCCTCCTCCCCGTTGCTCTCCCCCTTTTTTCTTCTTGTTCCTCCCCCTTTTTCCTGTTCTCACCTATTTCCCCCCCGGTTCTCCCGATGCCTCCTCCTCCCGTGCCGCTGTGTCCCACAGCACTTTCCCCTGTACTCTCCGCCGTGCCGCGGTGTGACCCCCCCCCAAACCCTCCCCACCCCTTCCTGCACCCTAAATCCTTCTCCCAGGAGATCTGGGGTTCTCTCGCCTAAAACCTTCTCCCGGATCTGGGGATCTCTCGGCTCGCTCGGTTGGGGTCGGTGTGTGGAGCCCGATGGTGGCACGGGCAGGTTTGGGGGCACTGCCTTGTCCCCCCAGGAGCACCTTTGGGTGCTGTGGAGCTGCGGTGCCAGCTGGGAACCGGGGCCCCTCTGGGGACATTCCTTCAGGGAAGCCCCTCGGGGGCTCCAGCAGGGAGGGTGTCACGGTTCTGTGGGATCGTCAGCAGGGATCCAAGCTGCCACAGCCACCTGTGGGACCAGGGCTGCGGAGCTCCGGTGACACAGTGACCCCCAAAAAGCTCTGTCACATATTGGGTGGAGTGAACAAAGAAAACAAAGTAGGTGCCACGAAAATTCGTCTGTGGTGCACTGATTCTTTCCCAGCCTTCATCTTAATGGTTAATTCCAGATATTCAGCAATCCCAGCATCTCTTCCCCATCCATTTTTGTCATGCTGAGAACTACTCTGGGTAGAGCTGCCTCATTTGCCCTGCAGAAATCGCATAAAATAAAATGTGCAGTTCAGAAATCGTAGGGAGTGCAGGAGGCTTCGTCGATAAAACAACAGGAATAGTCCAGATTTTATTTTTGACTTCTCTTCCTCCCCACCCCTACCCCATTTTCATTTCAACCACTAATTACAAAGTGCAGGCTGGAGGCTCGGCAGTGGTGGAGCGAGGAAGGAGGAGACGGGTGCGGAGAAAACAATTTCACCAACTGCTTATTTCAGCCTGAGATCAAACAAGGTCCCAGGTGCCACCACCAGAGCATTGTCCCTGTCAGTGAAGTTGGTGTGTGCGGGAAATAGAGGGCACAGCCAAGGGTTATTAGGGAAACGTAATCTTTTATCGTGGTTTTTTGGATAAAAGCTCTGCCAGCCACACCATGGGCCGAGCAGCGTTTGGTGGCTGAGCAGGGATGAGTCGTGACTGGAGAGGGTGAACTTTGAGAGGGAGAGAATCAGCTGTGGGAGTCGTGTGTGAATCAGCACAGAACCTCCTGGTTCGGGAGGGGGTCGTGGAATCACAGAATCCCGGAATGGTTTGGGTTGGAAGGATCCTAAAGCTCATCCCATTCCAGCCTTGGGTGGGACAATTTCTCTGTGCCCAGACATGGACCAGGTTGCTCCGAGCCCCATCCAGTCCGGCCATGGCCTCACCCAGCTGAATGCCCGTGATGAAGGTCGGGTTTTTCTGGGAGTTCAGGGCGTTCACCGTTTTTTGTGAGTTCACAGGCGAGGCAGCCGAGCAGAGCAGCGTCCTGGTGCCGCGGTGCCCGCGCTGCCGCGCTGCCTGACACCGTGTGGAGCGGGTGATCCGTGTCTCCTCCTCCTTGTGAGGCGCTCGCTGGTAGCAGCCAAGCCCTGGAAGATGGTCAGGAGATAACATCTCTGTGGGAGTGCGTGGCAGGGTGTTTATTTCCTGCACTGCTCTTTGTCGCTCCTACTCCTGGCACGATGAGCACCAGCGGTGTGGAATGCCCTGGGAGGTTTTCCCTGCCGCGTGCAGGGAGCCACAAGAAATGGGTCAGACGCGGATTTTGGCATCGAAGTGACCCCCGTGTCCCTCAGGGAGCGCTCCTGTCCCGTGTCACTGCGCTGCAGCAGAGATGAGCAGCGGTTTGTGGGCTCCAGGGTCGACTTTCCTGTTCCTGTGACGTCCTAATTTCTGCTAAATGTCAAGTGTGGGTGATACCCTGGGAAAACATGGATGCACCAGGCATGTGGACCGAGCGGCCAGGCTTTGACACCTGGTGGTTTATGGTGGTGTGATGTCGGGTAGAAAACTTCCCAATGGTGATGAATTTCTGGAAATCCCTGGAGCAGGAGGCCTGAGACAGTGAAAGCTGTGAACTGGTTGTGAAAGTGTTCATTTTCAGCATCATCCTGTGTTTGCCTCTGCGCCCCTGTGTGACCTCGTGTCAGGACTTCCTCCTTGTGCGCAAGGAAGATGAATTGCACTCGATTTTTTGGGGCTTGCCCTGTCTTTTCTTTCTCTGCTGGTTCCTCCCCTGTCTCCCCTGTTTGCTGCAGTAGCTCCTAAAACTCTGATAGGAACAGCTGCTTCACTTGAACACGTTCCCTTTTCCCTTGCATCCCAAATGAAAGAACATTTAGAAGCTGAAAGCAAAGCTGATTATAACCAGACCTCACTGAGCCTCGTTATCCCTCGAGAGGAGGGCAGAAAGATGCCCAACTGGATTTGTAATGGGTTAGGATGTGACTAACAGCCTGAGCCAGCCGGAAATCTCCCTGTGCAGAGACTCTCTTGGAAAATGTCAGTTTGCCAAAGCTAAAAGCTTCCATGGGAATCATATAGGCTGGTTTTGTGAGGAATATCGGGCATTTCTTTGGATCTGAGATGAAATCTCAGGTCAAAACAAGAAAGCCAAAGGGATTCCCCCACCCCAGAGCAGTCGGCTGGTCGGTCCAGCTGCTGGCACAGATGTTTGGGGCAGGGGAAGAGCTTTTAGCAGCAGCTGCTGTGATTTCTTGGTGCCCATCACACCCATCAGGCTCTCCAGTCAGGAGCACAGGCTCCACGTGCATGGAGCAGCTCCAGTTCCTCAGGGACGCGCGGGCTTCTGGCACATTCCGACTCCCATTCTCCAACACTCGGGTGCAGCACACCACACTTCCCAAACCTCCCACTCCTCGCCAGCTGCGTTTGGGCAGGATTTTGGCTGGAAGCTCCTGCTTTGCCCGCTGCTCATCTGAGTCTTGGGAGCTCCTTGTCCAGGAGGCCAGACTCAGATTTATTGGGGAACACTGGAGCAGGTCGTGCCTTGGAGCTTTCCTCCCTGGCGCTTTCCAGGAGAGGGGAAGGTGCTGAGTTTGCAGCAGGGACCAAGGGATCTGTCACCAGCCACTGCATCAAAGACATCCCCGCTCTTCCCATGCCACAGGCGCCTCCAGAGAGCTCCTAAACAGGAAACTGCTCCAAACCAGAGCCCCCCCGCTGCCATCCCTGCCAGTGAGGCCCTTCCATGAGGGTTGTGCTGTCTCCGCTCTGGCTGTTGTGCTCTGTTGTGTTTTCTCTCCGTAGTAACGTGCCAGTAGCTCCCTGGGGAATGAGGCCAGCCCATGGCAGGCAGCGAGCTCCAGCCTGGGATGCATGAGCTCCTCGGGACGTCTCGTCCTCTCAGCCCACCCCACACGCAGCTTTTTGCTTTTTTTTTTCCCCCACTGTTCGGCTCAGCAGCTGAAGACCTGAGCTGCCTCCTGGCCCCTGCTCCTGGGAGTTGGGGCTGGCGTTTGTTGTCTCCCTTTGCTCCCAGGGAATGGCTTTGCTGCAGTGTCCTAAGGGGGCTGGAGCTCAGGGGCTGCTCCAAAGGCTGGGGCACAGAAATTGGCTTTGCAGGCAGCAGCCATGGCCCTGCCCGGGCCCTGGGCACACAAAGGGGTGTGGTGGGCTGGGGTTGCTGCAGGGGGACGGGGAGAAGGATAGTCCTGCAGTGCTGCAGGTACCGGCTGGGCTGGCACTGGGTGTATGCCAGGGGAGGGGGTCAGTGAGGGAAGGGCTGCAGCGGGCTCTGTGTGTTCCTGACGTGTCCCTTCCTCAGCTGGGCTGGCACTGGGTGTATGCCAGGGGAGGGGGTCAGTGAGGGAAGGGCTGCAGCGGGCTCTGTGTGTTCCTGACGTGTCCCTTCCTCAGCTGGGCTGGCACTGGGCTCGCTGCTCCCCAGGCTCCCAAGCCTCCCAGCCTGGGCGCTTGTGTCTGACATCAGGGCTGAGCCCGGCACTGCTCCCGGTGGAAACCCTCCATGGAGAGCGAGTTTACACCTGGTGCCTTGCCCAGCTTCCCCTTCCCTGTGCCCCCCGTGAGCGGAGGGAGGGACAGAGGGCCAGCAGGGCGCCGGCTGTGCTGCCATTGCTGCCACCCTGCTCCTCTCTGCCGGTGCTGATTTGCATCGGCTCCACTTCCTCGCCTCCAGAGGAGTGTCAGTGGCTCCAACACCACGGGCAGGCTCCTGGGGCTCTGCTGGCGGAGGTTTGTGCCAAGGTCTGTGCAGGCTGATGAACTCCTGTCCTGGAGCCCAAGGGGCTGGCACGGGCTGGAGGCTGGCAGGAGGTGTCTCCTGTGCCGTGCTTGGTGGGGTTCCTGCTTGTGCCCCCTCTCTTTGGGGGGGATTGCACCAAACTGGGGCTGGGTGCTCCCAGGAAGGGTCAGCACTGCTTCCAGCTCCCCCAGCTTTCCTGGGAGCAGCCCCCCATGTCCAGGGTACCCCACAGCACCAGGGCTGGTTTATTGCTAGCTGTGACCTGCAGGGCCCACACCATAGCCTGTGGCACGAGCGTGTGTGCATGTGATCATGCACTTGGCTGAACTGGGATGGTTTTTTTTTTTTTCCTGAGCTGAGCCCTGTTTCCAGCAGCATTGACTCTGTGTTGTAAAATCGGGCTGGTTGTAAAATCCTTTCTGTGTGTGTTCATCTGTGCCCTGGTGGCACTCCGCAGCTCCTGTCCTGGCTGGGGGTTTGTGGTGCTGCTGTGGTACAGGGAATATCGAGGAAAAGCCTGGCAGGACATGTCTGAGATCCTCCAAACACTGCATCACCTCCCGCTTTAAAATGCATTTGTGTCTGATGCTTCTAAACAGATCATATATTCTAAAAGTGTATTTAAAGAAAAAAGATTTTTTTTTTTTCTGTTGTCAATTCAGTTTTAAACTTCTCAAAGCTTCAGGCAGAGGCTATGGAAAGTTTTAGCCTGGGAGGAGAGTGGAGTGGAAGGGCTGGAACGAGTGAAAGCTGCTGTTATAAGATCATTTTACAGCCTTTGGTGCTGCCAACTCTGCCCTTGCCACCCCTGAGTGCTGCCACCAAATGCTCTGTGAGGTTGAGGGCACCTCTCAGGCCCCAGCCTGGGCAGGTTTCCCTCCAGCAAGACAGGTCTGTGCTGCTGGGGGAGGGCTTCACCTGCTCCCTTGGCTTTTTTGGGGTGCCTGGATCCACATGGAGAAACACTGCAGTGCTCCTTTTCTGTCTGGGGGAAACTCGAAGAGTTTGGCTTTTTGGTGAACCAGAGCTGAGAGGGGCAGGACTGAAGCCTATAAATACTTGGGGGAACAGCAGGGAGGGAAATTATTTATGTCCACCCAAGAACAATGTTGGCACAAGCAGGAGTGGGCAGAAACCAGCAGGAATAAACTCGGGCTGGAAATGTGAAGGTTTCCATCCAGTGCAGGAGAATTGAGTGCCTGCATAAAAGGAGCAGGAATAAAAGCTTGAGCTGCTTCTCTGGAAACACAAAATTCCAATGGGCTAATTTCTAGTTTCTCTTGAATACAGGGACGAGGCAAACTGGGCTGGAGTTGTCAGCTGAAATGCAGTGAAATAGAGTGTACTGAGCTCAGCTAAAGCAGATCCTGAATGCAGGCGAACTTAAAAAACCATTGGAGAGAAGGAAGTTTCCATTATTTTAATCAAACTTGTCTCTTTGATTGGGATCTTGCATTTCTGAAACTCACTTTTAAGTACAGAAACTCTCTAGAAATGAAACATTTGCTGCTGCACTGAAGGCAGAAGCTCAGGTTCTGTGGCTGAAACCAGAGGGGTGTTCTGACTCCTCTGATTATACATGAGCTGAAACTTCTTTTTTCCTGTAACTGTGCTGCTGTGAGAGAGGTCAGGGTGTCGAAACAGGAAGCCTGTGTGTGTGTACATGTAAATTTGTGTGCACAGCCCCCCTTGCACACCTGTGTGCTCTTTCCTGTGTGTTTGTGGGATTCACCTCCCCAGCATCTCCCCCAAAACGTGTCTGGACAATGCTGCACCACCAGACCAAGGAGCCTTGTCCTGTTTCATGTGCCACAACAAATAACCCTACACTGGAGGAGAAGTTAATTGGCTGTTACCTGGGTCAGCTTTGTTGTTTTTCCCTCTCTCCTTTTTGCTATCCCCAACCATCACCACATCTCCTCCCTCCTCACAGCTGCTTTCCTACCCTAAACATGTTGTGCTGGCATCATTGATTCAGGGCTGGGTCAAAAACTTGCTCCTGCTCCAGGGCCTTGGAAAGGCCGAGCAGACCTGGCTCTGGGGGACCAGTGAGGACATCCAGGTGTCACTGAGAGCAAAGTGTCTGACCCAGCACCAGAGCCATTCCCATGGGCACGAGGGATGCTGTAGCCATCCCAAAACTGCCCATGCACTGCAGTGGGCTCTCTGGGGACATGCCAACCCTCAATCCTCTCCCCATGCACTGCAGTGGGCTCTCTGGGGACATGCCAACCCTCAATCCTCTCCCCATGCAGTGCAGCGGGCTCTCTGGGGACATGCCAACCCTCAATCCTCTCCCCCATGCACTGCAGCGGGCTCTCTGGGGACATGCCAACCCTCAATCCTCTCCCCCATGCACTGCAGCAGGCTCTCTGGGGACATGCCAACCCTCACCCCTCTCCCCATGCACTGCAGTGGGCTCTCTGGGGACATGCCAACCCTCAATCCTCTGTCCCATGCAGTGCAGTGGGCTCTCTGGGGACATGCCAACCCTCAATCCTCTGTCCCATGCAGTGCAGTGGGCTCTCTGGGGACATGCCAACCCTCAGTCCTCTCTCCCATGCACTGCAGCAGGCTCTCTGGGGACATGCCAACCCTCACCCCTCTCTCCCATGCACTGCAGTGGGCTCTCTGGGGACATGCCAACCCTCACCCCTCTGTCCCACCCCCCAGGTTGCCACGACAAGGCCGTGCTGCTCTACGAGTACGTGGGGAAGCGGATCGTGGACTTGCAGCACACGGAGGTGCCGGATGCCTATCGAGGGAGAGGAATAGCCAAGCACCTGGCAAAGGTACGAGCCCAGCCACCCACAAGGGCGAGGGCTGCTGCCATCCCAGCTGTGGATAAAGATCCTGGCTGAAGCCAGGCCCCATCACGTTGCAATTGCATGTGTGCCCTGTGGGAATCCAGCTCTGATGGGAGAAGGGGCAGATGGAAATCTGGGGTCAGACATTCCTGTTTCTTACCCTGAGCTGGGTAAGTGTCAGCAAATCCATCCATTCGCCTAGGTTTGGCCCATTCCTCCTCTCAGCAGAAAACCCTCGTGCAGGGGCTGATGCTTCACCTCAGCTCAAGCTGGACCCCTCCTCTCAAACCCTCAGTGCCCTCGTGAGCCCTTTGCTGTGCAGGGAGAGCTGAGCAGCCATGAGCACAACGGTGGGGGGACTGTGGGGTGATGCTTTGGGGTACAGCTGCTCCCCGGCCCCATAAGCAGTGACAAAGGGATGATGAAGGTGGGCTGGGTCACCCCAGGGGCTGGATGTGTTGAGGGCTAAACCGGGGACTCTGTGGTGAGGTGGTGGCTGCGGCAGGACAGTGCTGTCCCCTCAAGCCTCTCCCTCCACCTGCCTCGCACAGGGGGTACCCTGCTGCTTCCCCCATCTGGGTGAGGGGTACAGGACCCCACGAGGCTTCAGAGGGGAGCGGAGGCTGGGGTTGCTGGCTGTAACTCACCTGATCCCCGTCGGTTGCAGGCAGCCCTGGACTTTGTGGTGGAGGAGGACCTGAAGGCTCACCTGACGTGCTGGTACATTCAGAAATACGTCAAGGAGAACCCGCTGCCGCAGTACCTGGAACACTTGCAGCCTTAAGGCAGGACTGCTCCCACACCAGCACACCTGTCCCTGACTGTTCAACGCGGCCTTCGCTTCTCCGCAGTCTCAGGAAACCCCTTCCCACACTCGCAATTCCCGTTTTCCTCAAGCGTGTCCATGCGGCGCGCGAGTGTGGGCACGACCTCCCGCTCTCTGCCCACGTGTGAGCATGGCTGCAGCCCCTGGGCCAGGCTGGCTCTGGGCACACGTGGTGCCCCCCAGTGCTTTTCACCAGGGGATAGGAGAGGGTGATTTTTCCGCCAAACTCCGTCGCAAGGCCAGGGGATGACTTGTTCCGCACCTCGTCCTCTCCCCTCCGCTTGGCGACGGCTCTGAACTCGCTGGGGGATGTTGGTTAGGGGTGATTGTGGGGTACCAACCCCCTCTTTGCTCCTGGCAGCCGGGGAGATGCTGTGGATTAAGCTCCGTGGGACAGAGGGGGGTGTCAGGTTCATCCCCTGCAGCCCCTGTTGGGCACCAAGCCGTGTCCAAGCCCACATGCAATACATACAGGAACATGTGGACCGTGGTGGCACCTCGGGAGCTTTGCTGCACTGGTTGTGGAGACGCTGGGGTGGTGACACCCCCGAGCCCAGAGACGAGAGCCGTGTGAGGAGCGGACATGGACTGCGGAGTCTGTGCAGAGGAAGAAATGTGGCTGAGTTGCAGATGCTGCTCCCTGGAGATGCCAGCTCCTGCCCAGCTTCTGTACACAAGCCTGAAGAGGCATCCCACAGGGACATGGACTGTTATTCCCATCTTCCTGCCCTTGGTGTGGACACAGCCTGCTCAGGAGAAGAGACCAGCCCCACAGCCAGCCCTGGCCTAAGCGATGAGGGGCATCCCAGGACACCAAGGTGGTTTCCTGCAGCTGAGGAAGAAGGCTCCCCACATCTCCCTCTTCTCCATCTCTGCATCCCTGTCAATGCCCCAGATCAGCCCCCTCATGACATCCTGAGAGCAGCAGGGTGAGGCCTCCAGGACCTGCTCCAGGGTTCAGTGCTGGAGGCGTCCATGTGGATTCCAATGGCTTCTCCTTACAGCCTTTGGAGAGAAGCCCTGGCTCATGGCATAACCTGTCTGCTCAGTGGCCTCCTCACAGCTCCGAGCTCAGGGCACTGGCAGCATCGTGGGGACCTTGGCCAGCAGCAGGAGCACCCTCATTTTGTGCTCTTACCTCCACGGATGATGATTCTGTAGCACAACCCGGCATTGCCACGCTCAGATGTAGAGGTGACACCATGATGGCAGGGCACTGCCAGGTTCCAGCTTGCTGCCTGCCCTGCCTCGCCTGGTTTTTCCAGGTCCTGAGCTGCACCTCAGAGCATCTCACAGGGAGCTCTCAGGATTCTGTAGTGTCCCAGGGCAGGGCAGTGGTGAGGGAGATGATGTTTTCAATACACCCAGCCCTGAGCAGCAGCTGGAGGCTGCAGCCAGGCAGGAGATGGAGAGCCTCTCACCTGGAGACCAAATCCAGACCTTGCTTAGCCCAGCAGTGACTAAAGTTTACAATCTGTGCCACGGAGTGACTGAAGCCCCAGGTGAGAGGCAGCTCAGCCCTTTCCCAGAGCCCAGCACAAAGTCCATGGCAGCAAAGGCAAAAACTCCTGCAAGTCTTCTCTCCTGGCTGGGATGGCCAGAGATGGAGGCCCTGTGCCAGGATTTCAGCCTGAGCTGTCCCTGGCCACCAGCTCGAGGGGAACCCTTGCTGCCTGCCCGTGCTTTTGGGCTGCCCATCACCAGCACAGCGCAGCCCTCTCAGGCTTCCAAACCTCCCAAACTCCATCCCTGCCCTGCACGCTGCAGGCTGTGAGACCCCTGCCCGTGCCCACCACCTGTGCCAGGGGGCAGAGCCGCCCCTGCTTTGTGCTGCTCAGGGAAGGCCTCGAGCTCAGCCCTGCCTCTGCTTCATTTCTGCCCTCCTGCTGCTTATTTCACCCAGGCTGTGACCTTTAGGGTGGCTTCGAGGGACAGGGAAAGGGTGGCAGGTAGCAAACTAAGGGGGCTAGAGAAGAAATGTGGGCTGCTAAATGTTCCTTCTTTAACATGCAGAACGCACTTCAACACACAGTTACAGGAGCAAGGCTGGCTCTGGCACTGCTGTGATGACTGAACCGTCTCTTCTCTTGATTCCAAGGTGAAGCTGAACTGTTTTCTCCCCTGGAAGCCAAGATAAGACACTTGTGTCTTTGCCACAGCAGGGCTGGGTGCTCGGGAGCGATGTTTGAGCCCAGTGCTGCGAGCCCCTGTGCTGGTTTTGTGCTCATTTCCACTGTGTGCAGCCTCCAGCAGTTCCCTGTTGTGTCAGCTCGCTGGAGGGTGTGCTGTGCTCGCTGTCTGGGCAGTGTCCCAGTGTCCAGCCTGGCTCTGGAGCCCCTTGTGCTGCTCTGGCAGGAACCTCGTGCTTCCCGGCGCCGGCTCACCCGCAGCGATGGCTGCCTTAAATCAGGCACAGCACACGGTTTTGCTGCTGCTTCCCTTCGAGGTGCTACAACCCCTGACCTGACAGAGACGTGTGCCAGTGTCTGTGCCAACCATTTCTCCGCTGTGTCCGTGCTCTGTCCCAGCCTTCCCTCCTCCTCGATGCCAGTGAATAGCAATACCCGCAGGTCACCACCCACCAGGGTCGGGTGGGACCCGCCTCGGGGTCCCTCGGTGCTGGGACTAGCCCTTCCCTGCCTCCCCACCAGCTGCCTTTTCCCAGGTGGTCTCTGCAGAAAGGAGCTTTGAGTCCTGCGCTGCCCCTTGGTGCTGATCAAGCCTGCAGGAGTTTGGGATCTTGGACTCTCCCCGGGCAACAGGAGTGTGGAAGTGGTTTGGTTGAATACTGAGCTCCCCAAACCCATTTGAACTACAGACCTTTGGTGGGTGGGGGAATGCAGGTGGCTGTCAAACCTGCTTCCACAGCCCCCAACTTGAAACACCCCCTCCCTCGTCCGCTCTCCAGCGTTGTCTTCCTCTGTCCAAGGTTTCCGTTCTGTTGGATTCGGTGGTTACGATGTGCCTTTCCTTCTCAGGACCTGTTACAAACGACCTTTCTGCTCTTGTTTATGTTTAACATTTATCTTGACTCCTCCCTCTGTCATACTATAAAACATGAACATAATGCATGGAATACAATACAATAAAAGTGTGGCTTAACTGAGCTGCAGTGGCTGTGCTGCGCTGGGGGGGCCACATGCTCCCATTGCGAATGAACAGTAGGTGAGGGGTGAAATTACTGTGTTTTATTTGAGGTCACATGGCTGGCTGACCTCGTGATGACTGTGCAGGGCTCAGGGTGAGCGGGATCAAAACTGCTTCCTCTCCTTTGCCGGCTGATCCAGCCCTGCTCACCTTCATCATTCCTCAGGATTTCAGGCCGGTCTTTGGGAGTTGTCCTGAAAATGAGCAGACACTCAGGCTTTTATGTCCACTGTTTTAAATATCCAGCTCTGTGCTTGTCCAGAGCCAGGTGGGCAGCAGTGACTCAGAGGGACAGTAGGCACTTCCCTCCTGGAGCCAGCACTCCTCAGGACTCGGAGCACAGCCTGAGCACTCAGGATCCTAGCAGGGCACCTCTGTCACTTCCCAATGCTGTGTGAAGGCTGCAGAGGCTGAGGCTGGAGTTTGGATAACTCATACTGCCGGGAAGGTTGGTTTGGGGAACAGTTATGATTTGATCCAGTGTGACAAGCTGCCCCTGGGCTGCAGCAGGAGCGTGGGGTTTGTGCTCCCGAGGGACAGCACGGGCGGTTGGGATCTGTAGCTGGGCTGTTGCTGGTAACACACTCTGTTTACATTCCACATTCCAGACAGTCCGTGCTCCGGCCTGTCCCGGCACTGCTGCACGTTCTGCCGGGCTGGGCACGCTTCCCAAACACCTCCTTGTTCCTGCGAATGCAGCGTTTACCTCCCCCGAAACAGCTGCCCCCCAAAATACAGCTGAGAGAGCAGCGGTGTGGGAGGGCCCTGTAGGCTGGAAGAGCAGCCTCGGCATGCCTGGGAAGGTGGAGGCAGCCAGGGGTTTGTTCTCTTCAGTCACATTACATCACTTGGGAATAATGTTGTCCAAAAGAGGGTTTTTCTAGGAACGGGAGATGCAGAACCAGCGCTGTCTCCTGATGTGCGCTGTCAGGCTGGAGGAGGGCTCCCAGAAAGGGGGAATACAGAACAGGGAGCTGCTGTTTGATAAAGGAAAACTTAAAATTCCTGAGAAAAAGGCTTCTCTTCTAGGAGGAATCCGGATAGAAGCAAGAGAGAGCCCTGCAGAGGCTCGAGCATCCCGGAGATAACCAATCCAAGCACCTTGGCACAGGTTGCCCACAAAACCTGATGGATCCACAGGAGCTGAGAAACCTCTGGCAGCAGCAAGCCTACATTGCAATTCTAGAGGAGCGTTTGGTTATAAACTTGGTATTGACTTGATGATCTTGAGGTCTTTACCTAAGTGATTCTGTGGTTTGTTCCTCAGAGATGCAGCAGGGGAGCCTCCCTATTCACTGCCCCTTCTTTCGAGATTAAGGGACCGAAATTCACCCCAAAACCGCCCAGCCTCTCCTTCCAGGGAGGTGCT
Source organism: Hirundo rustica (assembly GCF_015227805.2). Classification (NCBI taxonomy): domain Eukaryota; kingdom Metazoa; phylum Chordata; class Aves; order Passeriformes; family Hirundinidae; genus Hirundo; species Hirundo rustica. The sequence continues at coordinate 13,606,472 of NC_053464.1, forward strand.
GCATGAGCACCTAGTCCCCTGCAGGGAAGAAACCTCCTGGGTTTTTTGGATCGGGGATACGAGGCGACGCAGCGGCTGCCGACCGGTGCCCACCCTCGGCAGCCGCATCCTCTCATGGCGAGGCCGCGGGGCAGGCCGGGACTCGCCGCCGCGCTCCTCCCACCGGGTGGAAGATCGCGGGCGGCGGAGCCGAACCGAGCCGAGCCCCGCGGAGCCGCTCCGCCACCGGTGACGGGGCTGTGGCCGGGGGTTTCACCGGCCTCTCACCGCGGTGCCCCCCTGGGCCCCACCGCCCCCGTCCAAGGGACTACGCGCCCCAGAGCCCCCCGCGGCCGTGCGGTGGTGCGGGGCACTCTGGGACTTGTAGTCCTTTCGCGGGCTCAGCCCCACCCCGAGCAGCGGCCGCCGCCGCCCCCGCGCACTACATCTTCCGTCGGGCGTCGCGGCGCGCCCGCGGGCCGCCGGCGGAGACATTTGCGAGGCGAGTGTCTCCAAGATGGCGGCGTGGGGAAGGAGGCGCGCGGGCCCCGGCGGCACCAACAGCGGCGGCGGCCGGGACAGGTGAGGGGCGGCCGGGCCGGGGCGAGGGGCGGCGGGGGCTGCGGGGCTGCACCGCCCGCGGCGGCCCCGCGACCCCGCGGCAAGAGCGGGGGCGCCGCGAGGGGAGCGTGGCCGGGCGGGGCGGGCGCGGGACGCGGCCGCGCTGAGGCGCGGAGGGGCCGGGGGCGCTCGGCGCGGCCGGCCCGGGGAAGGTCAGCGCGGCCCGCGGCGTGTCTGGGGCAGCGCTGCCCGCGGCGGGATGCGGTGCTGGGGGCCGGGTAGAGGAGGGCCGGCCCCGGGAGGCTCCTTCCGTCCACGGCTATTTTTAAAGGCGGGGAGGGAGCGGCGAGTCCTCCAGGGTGACCTCCTTCTGCCGGGGCCGCGGCGAGCAGAGAGCTCGGTACCGCGCTCCGGCCTCTGCCAGGGCGGAGGAGCGGCTAGCACAGGCTGGAAATACCCACGGAGCAGCGGTGGAAGTTTGGGGATCGCAACTTTAAAATGGGAAAAAGAAACAGGGAAATCTCACTGAATCAATTAGGTTCGAAAGACCTCTGAGATCATCGAGTCCAACCTGTGACCGATCCCCACCCCGTCACCCAGACCAGAGCACTGAGTGCCACCCAGTCTTTCCTGAAACACCTCCAGGGACGGTGACTCCACTACCTCCCAGGGCTGCCCATTCCAGTATTTAATCACCCTTTCTGTGAAGAAATCCTTTCAAATGTCCGACCTGAACCTCCCCTGGCACAGCTTAAGACAATGTCTGGTCGAGCTGCTTTAAAATCCGTGTTCACAGCTCTCCACCTGCTGAAAATGTCTGGGTTTATCCCGCATTTCCTGACGTTGGCATTTTTCTGTTCTGCCTCAGGGCTGACTGATGTAACCGGCAGCTGCTGAAAGCTGCTGCACTGTTTTCTGAGTTTTCCTTTGTCCTGCCACCTTGCCTCGAAACTCTGATATCCCTCTTAATTAGCAACTCTGATATCCCCCTTCATTTGTGTTGTGGTTTTTGCTTCACTTTGTTCCCTTTGCTGTGTTCAACAGTGTTTGCTTTGATGCTGTTGAATTTACATGGCCAAGGAGAGCCACAAGTAGCCCTGAAAATCCTGGCGCTAATGTGAATTACAGGAATGCTGCCTGTGTTCAGGGAATTCAAAAGTAATTGAACTGGAAGGGCCAATGGAATTCCTGCATCAGCGTGGTTTAAATAAACAACTAAGAATACCACAGTGGTAAAACTGTCTGCACCCAGTGCTGGCACTGCCCCAGCACGGGAGGTGTGGAGTTTCCATGTGGATTTTTCATGTGCCCTCCCAACAGAAGGGAAGAAACAGAACATGGAAAAGAACACCTAATAACTTCAATTATTTTTCTAGGGTGAAAATTGACGCAGACTTAAAAGTGAGTTGTTACTGTGTAACTTCATCTGTGACCTGTACAATAATCTAATTGTTGTTTGAGATGATCTTTTTTCAAAGCTGTGATTGCTCTTGATCTTACGATCAAAAATATTCCTAAACACGAGTCATTCCACAAACCTGCTGCATGTATTATTTTTCCTTTGCCAGCGAGAAGGGTATGGAAGAGAACAGAACAGCAGATCCTCCCCTGAGCAGCGTTTCACAATCTCCATCAAAAGCTGGTGATTCTTAAGGTGTCACCCTGTACAAATGTGACAGGAGGATCATTCCAAAAGGTGTTGGGTGATGTCAGCGAGGTGCTGCTCCTTCCTGGCACTTGCAGAGCAGGAGATGAGGATGACTGGGCCTCTGCTGATCCCAAACCACACCTGCCCATCTTGTTGGGCTGCTGCAGCACCGGTTGTGCAAAGGCAGCGCTGACAGACCTGATGTCATCACATGACGGCATGTGCTTTTTATAGGGTGAATAGAGTTTTCTTACTCTGGGCAGGATTCTTGTCCAAAGACACGTTCTTTTGAACTGAATGTGCTGATACAGTTTTCCTGGTAACTGAGCTGCTTCAAGGAGTGTTTGTAGTTGTCAGCCAGCCGCTCTAAAAGGCATCTGTGTGTCGGAGGAGACTCGGTGCTGAATAAAATCCTGTCTGCTGTGAGACTAGAGAAGCTTTCATTTGAATTTATTTAAAAAAAAAAAAAAAAAGACCAGCATATCTGTGGAGACTGAGTCCCTTCAAAAGTGACTTTATTGATACAGTGAAAGCTGTAACTGGTTTAAAAGTGCTTTCCTTGCTAGGAGTGAATGTTAGGACATTAATTTCAAAGGATGTTGACTGAACTCCAGCTGGCCCTGGTGGTGAAATAATAATGTTAAAACAAAATAACCAAAAACACTGAAGGGAACCAACTAAATATTTGTTTTGCTTCATTCTGGATAGACTCTTTAATGGAGCTTGTCTAAAGGGAATTGTTAATCTGTAGACCAAAACAACTTTTTCATACAGAACAGACACTGGATTGTACTGGGTGTTTTTGTATAAAAGGCAGCCCAGTGCCCGCCAGAGCAGTGGACAGCATGTTGTTTGTTCCCCTGGGAGATGTTCTGACAAACTCTGGAAAGAACAGCTTTCATGTCATCACCACTGCCTGCACTGGCTCCTCTGTGCCCTCACAGAGCTCTCGCTACCTGCACTGCTCAGATTTCTGGTACTCTGCTTGCAGCAATGATTGACCTATTTCCATCAGTCTGGCTAATCATTAGTTGACTTAAAATTGACACCTCCTTGTTGTCTGAGGGCTGGATTTGTTGGAATGGTCTGGTGGTGTTTTCCTTAGTGTTCAGGGAATGTTGTCCCTCCCTAAGGCTGCTTGAAGAGCTTCCCAATGTTCACCTGTCCTTTTTCCTATTTGAATTCAAGGTGCATCTTTTGAATTAAAGTCTTGCTTTATTGCCCCGCATTTCCTGTTCTTCCTCTGCTTGAGTGCCCTTCTTAAAGCCCCAAGCCTGACAGCCCTGGCTGAGGGCTTGAGCCTGGTAGATTGTGGGGACCTTCAGCAGAGAAAACAATTCTCCAGGTGTTTAGGGTGGGATGTGTTTGTGCTTTCTGTGCACCATATCCTGAGCAGAAACGTACACTGGGGAATATGACGGGGAGGTGGAATATTTCCACTGAGAATTAAAGGCAGGCCACAGCTCATTCCTTAATCTTGAAATTAAATTAAATTTCAGGAAGGATTTAAGTTGGAGGGAGGGAAGTTTAGGGTTTGAATTTGTCATGCCTTGACTCTGTTGACTTCCTCCAGCTTGGCTGAGATGCTGACAATGCTCCCAGACATGCTCTGGCCATCTGTAATGTCCTTTTTCTAAGATCTTGCACAGCCAGCACGAAATCCCTTTTGCACTGTTTTGCTGGACTGTATGTGCTGCTTGTGACCAGGTGTTATCACACTGCTGCAAGCTTCTCTTTTCTAATTTTTTTAACTACTTATCAGACTGGTCTTCATTTTCAGTTAATCTGACTGTGTGGTGCTCCGAGCAAAACTCTTGCTCAGTAAAGAAAACTTCGATAAAACTTGACCTGCATGTTATGGGAGGGGCTCAAAAGAACTTTTTATTTTTACCCAGAACTGTATTTAAGATTGTTTGCAAGTGTGATTTTGAGCATTTGCAGAACTGAGATAGTTGGGTAACTTGAAACCCTCTCCAGTAGTCTGTCTGGCAGGTGCCATTAGGTTGAAGACAACAAACTCAGGAGGCTCAGTCCTTCTCCCTGCAGGTGGGCAGTGGTGGGAGGATGCTGAGGGTTCTCCCAGGATGTTTTCCCCTGCCTTGTACTCAGTCCTCTGTTCCTTTGTTTCTGCTTTTGCCACCTGGCAAAAAAGATCTTTTGACATGAAGAGACATTGTGCCTCCTCTTTGGAACGTTATTTATTTCTTCATCCATAAAGACTGTCCAATAGAAATTCCCATTTACCAGGCAGGCTGCTGTTTTCAGGAGCCTCCTTCCAAGGTGGAGGCAGAGAAATGGAATTGTACTGAGGACTGGAACTTCAGAAGAGGTTCTGTGAGGGTGGAGATGCCCTGGCACCGGTGCCCAGAGAAGCTGTGGCTGCCCCTGGATCCCTGGAAGTGTCCAAGGCCAGGACTTGGAGCAACCTGGGACAGTGGAAGGTGTCCATGCCCGTGGCAGGGGATTGGAAATGGATGTGCTTTGAGGTCCCTTGCAAACCATTTCAGGATTTGATGAACTGCTGGAGCTGCTATTGTTCACCCTGTCCTGGTGCTCTCCCATATTCCCATGTTAGGAAGACAATCCAAATGTAATTTGAAGCTTGCTCTATAGCTAACACAGACACTTCTGCCCCTCCTGCTGCTGTAGTTCTGTTAACAATGGATTCCTTATTTATAACTTTGGCAATACCAAACTTTGACATCGCTGAGTTTTAACTGATTTACATCTTGCTGTGATGAATAGCTGAGAGTTCTGTCACATTCCCTCATCTAGGCATTCATTCAGCACTAAAAGTTCTCAAATACAGAATGCCTGAAGCTGCAATAGAACAAATATTTGGACATAAGGTCTAGAACTATTCTTACAGAACAGGTGTGCAAGTTTTTAAGTGTGCCCTCTTATTTGGACTGGGGAGACAGGTCCTGGAAAATCCTTTGATTGAATGATATTAACAACTGCTTTTAGGCTCTGGTCTCTCTAGTAAACAGAGCCTGTCAGGCTTCTGAACACCTGGCAGTATTTTATGTCTTCTGGCATTAGGTGCTCTCTGGTTATTTACTATTCTTTTAAGTAAAATGGAGTTTATATAAAATGCCCACACTTGCTAAATGATGCCAGCTCAGAGTTGCTTGCACAGCTCTGCAGTTGTGTTTGTCATGGCCAGGGGTGGGTGACAAGCTCCAAAAGGCAAACTCCACGGCCTCCAGTGTTTGAGCAAATCCAGTTGCTTTGACTGGATTTGTTCGTGTGCAGTTCATGTGTTCAATGGAAAGGCTGTGTCAGGAGAGTTCCCTCTGTGAAGTCCTTGGCTGAAACCTCCTCAAGCTCACAAATCTCTGTCTCTTTCTGTATCATCTGAAATCCAAACAGTTTTCAGCTTTCCATGTTCCAAGGGCAGCCAGTTCTTGTGTGGAAATAATACATAAGAACCCCAATTCCCTGTGCAGAAATGGAGACTTGCTGCCTGCCTTCCTGACTCTTCACATGTTTTATTTGAACAGATACCTTTTCATTTGTCATTTTTGGATTGGCTGTTTTGCCATGTGCAGTTTCAGCACTATGATACAGATTTATTCTGATTTTAGAGGACTCATTTGGAGAAACAGCACAGTTGGGGAGCTGACTTTTTCAGGGACGAAGCCTTTGAGCTGTTTAGTTCCCAGTGATTTTTTATTTTTCCCAGCACAACATACTTTAAATTCTGCTTTTTTTTGGTATTGGAGGACTGTGCTTTTCTTGACTATTGTTAGAAAGCCCCAGAGCATGGCAAGCCAAAAACTTCCAGAGGAGATGAACAGTGCTGCCTCTGGCCAGTCTGTTGGATTCCTGCTGACAGGTGGCTGTTGTGGTGTGGCTCTGCTGGTGCAGTGACGGTGAAAAGAAAAAAGAGGGAAGAACAGGCAAGAGCTGAGCGAGGAGAAATGAGGCTGATGGGTTTGTGCCACCTGTCCTGGTGCTGAGCCTGGAGCAATCCCATGTAATGTAGATCCTGAATTCCTGGAGTTAGAAGCTCAGTTCCCATGGCTCTTGTACAGGCAGGGAAGGAATGGGCTCGCTTCATCCATGTTTTCCCAGTGATGACACGGAGATCTGGAATGACAACAACTGTGCTGCAAAGCCTCTGGGAAGTTCTTAGTTGAATTTGGATTCTGCTTCTCTATTTTGCAGACCCATCTGCATGTTCCCAGGTATTACAAAACACTGAAAGTGTTGAAAAGCTGGAAGCTCCTCGTTGGAAATATCAATTCTGTCAGGAGGATTGTGTTAGCTCTGGGTTGGTTTCCAGCTTGAAAATGCCTTTCAGCAATAGCTTTTCCATGAAGTCATTATGCCCTAGCAAGTGGTTTCACAAAGTCATGGCTGGTGGTGTGCAGTTACCTTAAGTCTCTATATGTCTTTCACAGTGAAACTGGAATTTTTGATCTGGAAGAAGCTGCACTTGGAGCAGCTGTTACCAGGGAAAAGAATCCTTGACAGAAACCATGACCAGCTGTGTCCTTGGGGTCAGCGTAACACCTGCTTAACTGGTTTCTTGTCAGAAATTCCTTATATAGGTCCTGTCCTTAATTTTTTTTCTCTAAATACCTCTCAGTTCACTGCAGAACAGCAGAGTGCTGAAAGGGTTAATGGTAATTTTCCCAACAATGCCTGACAAACTCATTGCCCTAAAGAAGCCCCCGGCATACACGGAATTAAGGCGGATTTTTATTTTTCTTTCTACACATGAACAGGCCAAAGGGGAAATGCACTGCAAGGAACTCAATAACTACATTGTAAGTTGAGTTTTCCTTGTAGGTTATATAAATTCCAGCTGGACTTTTAATGAAAGTGCTTATAACTCTGCTTTGGGAGAGGGTGGTGCCTCTCAGGTCCTGCTGGTTGATGTTTGCTGCTCTTACAAACCCAGCCATGTCTGCAACAGCTTGTAATTTAAAAATATTCTTGATTACAGCTGGCCACTGCTCAATCCCCTTTGCAGCCTGAGTGGAGCTGCACATTAAGGATAATGTTTGGCAACAGCAGCCTGTGAATGTGTATTTTTCTCTCTTATTTTCCAGTGCATGCACATAAGTACCACTGTACTAATGGAGCAAAAAGTGCTCATTCTGTTCTCCACATCAGCAGTGTGTTCCTCCTGGTATCACAGGGATGAGGCTGCTTTGTCTGCTGTGATTAGGTCAGATGTGTGATTTGTTCTCCTTCTGCTAAAGGAATCTGCTAGATATTTTTATCTGTGCTAGGCCACGTGCTCAGTTTTGCTCTGGTTAAGCACAAGTATGTCAGAAATATTCATTTCTGCTTAGAAGGGAGGATTTTGCCTGCTTCTGATGGATAGGTTTTTACCCGTTCTCAGAGCAGGTATACAGTCATAATCTTCTTTCTTAGCAGTCTGTACATGAAAGTAACTGCAGATACAAGGTGATGCGGTAAAGAGGGTAGAGGGAAGGTGGAAAATGATGTGACATGAGGTAGATGAAAGCTGCTGCTCCAATACAAGTTCCCTGAATCCCCTGGGTAAGAAATGTGCTCCCAGGTAAAGTGAGCAGCTCTTTCTTCACTGCTTAAGCCTGCCTGGGTTAAAAACTTGTGTCTTACTTTGTTGCATTCCACTTCAGGAGAGGGAGTGTTCTGCCACAAACTGAATGCTCTGCTGCCTTCTTCGCCTTCCCTTTCAGCGGAAAGGGAAAGATGGTCCTTGGCCATCCCTGTTGGATTTACCATGGATTTAATAGGCTGTGTTAATATGCAGGACTAAATAGCAAGCTGCATCAGAAAGCAAATGTATCCAACTAGAGATGCTTCCTCTCTCCAGACCTCCCAGAGCAGCATGTCCTCCTGATCAATGAGCCGCTTGTCTTGGTTTCTGTGAAAGCTCCCGAAGTCTGTGTGGTTTGTTCAGTGATGTGTTGTGGTCACTAGGGTGTGAGTGACACTTCTGCTCTCTCCAGAGAAACTGTGTGGGTTTCAGTGTGAGAAACCATTTCAGGACTGTTACAAGACCCTGTTTCTCAAATTGTTCTAGATCCTTCAGGTTAGGAAAAGGTAAGAAAAACATTGCCTTCTTTTGGGATCAATTATTGTACAGCAGGAGCGATCAGCTGATGTGAAATGGAGCTTGAGTTGAGAAGCTGCTGGTTGTGAAACAGAGGCAGTGACCTTGAGGGGCTGCCCTCACTTAGGACACTCGTGTCCTGCTCTCCCAGCCGGGTGGGTGAACGGCCTGTCCTTCAGCCCTGTAGTTTTAATTCTTCATTTCCCTTACCAGGGTGACCTTGTCCTCCACGGACTGTTACATTGTGCACGAGATCTACAACGGGGAGAACGCTCAGGACCAGTTTGAGTACGAGCTGGAGCAGGCGCTGGAAGCGCAGTACAAGTACATCGTGATCGAGCCCACGCGCATCGGGGACGAGACGGCGCGCTGGATCACCGTGGGGAACTGCCTGCACAAGACGGCCGTGCTGGCGGGCACCACCTGCCTCTTCACGCCCCTGGCGCTGCCCGTAGATTATTCTCACTACATCTCCCTGCCCGCCGGAGTGCTGAGCGTGGCTTGCTGCACCCTCTACGGGATCTCTTGGCAGTTTGATCCCTGCTGCAAGTACCAGGTCGAGTACGACGCCTATAAACTTTCGCGCCTGCCCCTGCATACGCTCACCTCGTCCACTCCCGTGGTGCTGGTGAGGAAGGATGACCTGCACAGAAAGAGACTGCACAACACGATAGCACTCGCTGCCCTGGTGTACTGTGTAAAGAAGATCTATGAACTCTATGCTGTATGACTTCAGCAGGGAAGAGAGAAACCCACAAAGACAAGTGTATTAAGACTCCCACAGTAACATTTTGTTTTTCCTCTTTGAGAAGCGCTGGAGACTGGGAAGGATTTGGTTTAATAGAGCTGTTATTTTTCAAATAACACATCACTGGTGCACCAAGGTTTTTCAGTTCTTCATTACACTTGAGATGTGGATGTGTGGTGACTTGAGATACGTATGTTAGGCCAGGGGAGTCCAATACAGCAGTGGAATGTCGATAAAAGGAAGCAGTAGAAAGAAGGGGTGTGAGAGCTGCTTTCTTTTTTTTTTTTTTTTCCTTTTTTTTTCCCCTTTTTTTTTTTTTTTTTTTTGGGAAACATTTAAGTATATTGTTTAATTGTATTACACAGAACCAGACAGAAGTTATCATTGACCATTAAAGGATGAGAATTTCAAATGCTCTTGCTCTCTTGTCACTGTTATCATAGTGATACCACTTTAAGTGTCCAGCTACAAACACATTCTGCTCAGTTCTTGTGAGTTCTTCCTAAGGTGGATACATCTCTGAAATGCCTTGAGCCACGTGCAGGGCTGGGGGCTGCCAAGGTGGGAGCCTGCTTGTCCTGCCCTGACCACACAATTCCACTGCTCTTGCCTGGAACACAGGAGCTGCTTGCTCCTGCTGCAGGGCATCCACGTGACTGCGTCTTGTAACTGAAATTTTAGAATTCAGTCCTGTGCATTAATTCATTTTTTAGCTCTCAACTCAAAATCTTGTTCTTAGAATGGGAAGCATTTATTCTTCTGCGAGATCTGCCAGTTATTTGGAGAAGATAGGGGCTTGCTGTCTGTAATCTCCTCCCACCACATGGGGAATAGGTGTGGCTGGTGTTGGCAGGGCCAGCTTGGCACAGCTCCAGGTGTTACATTTGGAACAGGAGAGCAAAGGCCTGCAGTGAGAGCTGCCTGTGCACTTTGTGCTCCCTGCTCCAGTGGGAGCTGCAGCCGGACCTTACAGCTGAAACAGTGACCTTGACAGGGGTCAGACCCCAAATTCTGCCTTCCTGTCTTTATCTCTCCAAATTGCCACAGCAGGCACCAAGGACTCTCCCTGTCCTCACCCCCATGGGCTGTTTGACCCCGTTCTGACTTGTGTTTCTCGGCTGGGGCAGTTTTTCTGTGAGCAGGACATGCAGCCCATTGTGTGTGTGCTGGGCAAACTGGGTTTGCTGGGTGTTCTCCGTCCTTGGCAGCAGCACAGGCAGCTGTACCCGAGTGGGCTGGAGGAGCTCCAGTGGCAGTGAGACATTTCTGGGTGGCAGCAGCCTTTTGTACAGTGGCTGAGCTCTCTCCCTCCAAGGTTAAAAGAAGCTGGGATCCAGAGTGTCTATTTATAGCAACAATGTACAGTTGCCTTGGCAGAGAGAGGAGGCAAAGAAATGCAACTACTTCATCTTTCAGTGGTTAAGCTATGCTGGGCAGGCTGCCCTTCCACCCTGACGTGTTTCCACAGTCCCTGCTGGATGGATTTGGAGTCAGTGGCACATCTGCCACAGCTAATACTGCTTTATTGCTACAGAAGGTCCTGAAATACCTTAGTGCTGGCCACACCAAAGGTGTTCCTGGTCTTTTTTTACTTAATGCAGAATAATTCTCAAGGCTGTTAGTTCCTTTCCTGCACCAAACACTTATTTGTGTTAAGCTTCCCCTGCTGTAGAATGATCACTATGGCAGGTTCCCTAAATGCATGGCTGGCATCAGAGACTTGAGTTAAAAATTATCAAGTTTCCTGGGGTCTCATTGCAGGAGGAAAGGTGAAAAGTCAGCTTGGCTCTCACAATGGGTAGGTCTGATTGAAAAACACAGCTGTTACTCCATTCTGAGGTGGAGGGGCAGAGGGGCTTGTTTTCCAAGGAATCTGAGTGATAACGTGGCTAAAATGCTTTCTAACATTCTGGTTGTTATTCAGGGCTGTAACTGTACAAGGTGACCTGGGAGAATGAGAGGGGGATTTTAGTGCACAGTGAAATGCTAAAACAACTTCCAAAAATTCTCATCCATGTGGACTGGTGCTGTATCTGCTGTCCCCAGTGCCAGTAGCTCAGTGGAACCAACAGTGGCTGGGGAGAAACCTCCCTTCAGAAGCCCCCACACTTTGCTGCCCACCCTGCCCATTGTGGCATGCTCTGCATTCCCCTTGTCACAGAGAGGGAATTTACTTCCAAAGGGAATGGGTGCACCCTCAGCAACCTCTGCCTTGGAGCTGCAGTTCCCACAGTAACTACAGGAACTCCCCACACATAATTTTTCCCTCAGGCGTGATGTGTTTTACCCTCAGTGCCCTGGATGGGAACACAGAAATGCAAAGCAGCCCCTCGGTCCTTCCCGGGGAGCCACGACCTGAAACACCGGAACATGGAACAGCTGAACAAGCCTGGCAGGAGCATTGCATTTCACCAAGGAAGTGAGGAGCTGAGTATGGGAAACACAAAAGGAAAAAAAAAAAGCACAGCTAACACCAGCACTCCCCTTGTGGAGAGGCAGAGAAAGTAATGCCTTGCTTTCCTATCTTAACAGGAAAAAAGGTGTCTACACACCTGAAAGCTTCAATTTGTCAATCCAACCCCAGACGTTCCTGTGACACAGCTGCAGCCTCAGCCACAGGGAAGGTGGCAGAGGATGGATGTCCTGACAAAGAGCAGCACTGTCGTCAATAAGCACATCCTGCTTCTCAGAGATCGTTTGTAAATCTGTAGTGGTTAAGAAAAGGTTTTTGGAAGAAGGTCCTTCTGAGCCTGCACACCTGTATCAGGGTTTGTGTGACTAATCCTCTGTGTGGATTTACAGGTCCCATAAAGAGGACTGGAATAAATAAAGCATGTTGTTCTGCAGCTGCTGCTGGTACAATAGCACCTTGCAGGGATGTAAGAAAAAACAAACCCCTCCTGCTTTCCCTTCCTCATATGTTACATGCTGTGAGGAGCTGGAGTAGACCCAGGGATTAACTTCATAGCAATGAAATTGTCATCAGATGTGCACTCCCAGGCAGGACATGTGAGGCAGGACACACGGAAAATGCTGGCAAGTGCATGGAGGTGGCAGGAGTGGTCTGGACCTTGGCTCCTACTAGCAGAGTTTATTTCAATTTTAAGATTATTTCCGTCCTATCTCTGTGCAGCAATTCCTTTTTCCTAGTGCTGCTGGTATCCCTCACATGAGGAGAAGAGGTGAGGAATGAAACACGGCACCCCTTCAGGCTGTTGGGCTCCCTGAAGTGATACCTGAACAGGCAGCTATCATTCCCCACTGGATGTGATCCTAATTAGCATCTGTGATTGCTTTAAAGCAGATGAGAACAAAGGCTCTGTGTGCTACGCTCTGCACCCTACACAGATGGATTCTCCTCCAGTGCCAGAGAGTGCCTGGTCTCCAGAGGATCACTCCTGCTCTGTGCTGCAGGTGGCCCAGGTGTGCTCCTGCCACCTGTGCAATGTGTCCTGGCAGCAGCTGCTTTGCTGTTCTACCTGTCCAGTGCTTCCCTGCATTCCTTGGGCTGGGATTCACGGGGCGCTGTCACTGCAGAATTAACTCTCCCAGTACATTGGTAGGGCATGATTCAGACAGGTAAAATGATGGCCAAATACATCAGGTACTTCTTTAAAAGTGGCACTGGATGGAGCTTAATTTATCAGATGACTTGGCACGTTAACAAGAAGAGGCTCTGAAGTTCCCACTGCAGGCAGCATGTCCTGGATCAGATTGGAAGGAGTGGGAATGAGACACTGATCACGAGAGCTCCCGGCTGAGGACTGTATTTCACAGGGGTGGGGACAGCCAAGGTCTGGTGGTGTGAAGGCAGAACAGGTGGTTTTATTTGTAGCAGGCCAGTAAAGCTGAGCATGCCTGCAGTGAGGTGAGGAGTCTCCCAGCCAGGGGCTTCCCCAGCTGCAGTGTTCCCCTGACCCCTCCCCTGCAGCTCTCCCCCATTGTCCAAGCACCCTTCCTTCTCCAGCTGAGGTTTAGGTGCTGTCTTCCAGCAGTGTGGGGGAAAACACTTCCCAGTCTCCATGCAACGGTAAACCGCATTTTGAGAAAGGATTTTCCTGCAGGAGCACCTCCAGTGATGTCCCAGCCGACTGCAGGGGCTCAGCCTCTCCCTGCTCAGGGGAGCTGAGCTCTAAGAACCCTTTACTTTTCTCTCCTTTTTTGCTCTAGATGCCATTAAGTTGAAGAAGAGCCTGGGGCAGAGGTTCCTCAGGTAGACAGCCAGACAGGGGGTCAGGCCAGCCACAAGCACTTCCTTCTTCTTCTGTCCCACTGCATTGAGAACCACCTGAGCCACCTCGGCCGCCGTCTGTCCCTCGGCCGTGGTCTTGTCCATCACTGCCAAGGGAAAGCTGAGTGAGCACCAACACCAGCAGGTAAACCCTCACTGAGGTACCCTTCCTAGCAATGCTCTAACTGCACATGGCTGCTTGCTTTGCTTCTTACTCCAGCTGTGGGTGGGCAGGTGTTCCTCATGGCTGGCCTGGAAGGCAAGAGTTGCTGTCTGGGAAGACTAAATTTTGGGGCTCGCTGTTCCTACCCTGCCTCCAAAGTTGTTTTTTGGTCCTCCAGGGCTAACCCGTGTCCCCACCAGAGGCCATGTGTTGCCAACACACCTTATAATAACATGGAGATGTTTTAGAAATAGGGCAGTGAGCGGTATCTCACCTCCATAGCGAGATCCGTCCGCTGTGACAGCGTTGAGGGACAGGTTTGTCTGGATGTACCCAGGGCTCACAACTGTCACTTCAATGTCATACTGCTCCACCTCTGCTCGCAGACAGTCAAAGAAGGCCTGGGTAGCATGCTTAGAGGCAGCATCTGGAAAACAGGAAAAGGACTGTGCACCAAGGAGAAGGAGCAGGGCTGAAGGAATTTTCACTTTCTGAATGGATTTTTCACTGCAATGCAGCTGCTTCTCAGCAAGAACCCGAGAGCTGTTCTCCAGCCTCTACATTTGTTTTTGTTTAGTGAACGGCAGCAACAGGTAGTGGGAGTCAGGGGCAATTTAGGAAGACAAAACGTAAACTCAAGTTGAAAACTGGCTGGGATCCTGAGCTTAATGTCACAGCCCTGCCAAAGCACTCCAGAGTGAACCCAAGCTGCCTCCCACTCCTGATAAAGGAGACCCAAAGCCTTTGGAAGGCAGAGCTGGCTGCCCCGCACGTGCTGAGCACTGGGGACTTGCAGAGCAGGTTCAGGGCTTGGCTGCACAAAAGGCAACACCAGATCACACAGGCAGGGAAGCGTGGCCTAGGGCAGGATTTTCCCCCATGAAATGGCTGAGTGACTCCTTTGGCTTGGCCACTGCCTGCGACTGCCACCACCACACCAGCAGCACCAGAGCCAGCTCAGCACGGGCTGCTCACCCTGCGAGGACCCAGGCAACGGCTGAGCTCCTGCTGCCAGCTCCACATGGCTCTGGTCCCTGTGCAAGCGCTCTGGGAGCTCCTCAGAACACAATTCTGGAGCAATTGGACCCACATCACCTGCGAAACCCCATGGCTCAGGCGTTCCAGGCTCTCCCCAGCTCAGCATCATTCCTGACCCACCATATGCCATCACCACTCTACTTCTGGTGTTGGCTTTCAGTGATTTACAGATGCCTGTGTGTCAAACGCTCTCCTCTTAGTTCGTCCATCTTTTAAAAAGCTATTTTTTCAATAATCCCACCAATATTTCTTGTCATAACTGATTTAGCATGAAGGGTTTGCTGGATCAAGATTGTTTAGGCTTCTGTTCTGGCATTGTTTGTACTATGGCACTTCATAATTTATTAAAACAAAAAATTTCTGCTTTCTTAGAGGAGATAATGCAGACAAATGACAAGGATAAAATACCATAAAACTATGGAATTACAGTGATTCTCGCATGTTAATATAAGACTATCAAGCTGTTTTCAAAACATTCTCCTTCTCCATCCCTTAAAAGCTTTAGGACAGGGCTAAGATTTTGTATTTAAGAGCTCTGTCAGTGGTTTGTGACCCCACTGAGGGTGATGCACATCTCTGCCTTCCCTGCACACAGCCAATTCTATGGAGAGCTAAATGTGGAAGCAGAAGCCAAGTATTTATTCAGCCTGGTGCCCCAAATATGTCTTTCCCATCTTCTGTGGAGGTACTTACATGCAGATCTGAAAGGAATGCTTATTTTGCCTTGCACGCTGCTGATGGCCACAATGTGGCCTTGTCTCCTCTTGATCATGGAGGGGAGAAGTGCTAGCAAAGGACAGAAAAGACCCATTCAGACAGCAGTCCTGCCATTGGTGCTGTCAAGAATCAAAGCTTTCAGCGCACTCAGAGATGCTGAGGGGAATTACAAGATCCCTCTTCAGTGCAGGGGTTGGGACAGTGCTTGGGATGCCTGACTGAAGCTGTGTCTGGCTGGGACGTTCACCTGTGAGGAGATTCCTTGTGCCAGAGGCTGCACAAGGGCTGCTGGGGTGGCTCTGATCTCCCACACAGGGGGCAGCAGGACTTGCTTTTCCTACCACCAGAGCATCTTCCCATTTCCTGCAGCTGACACGCTCTGGGCTGAGCTTTCTGTGTCAGTGCAGACAGGATAACTGGACCTCTTCCAAGTCCCTGCCAGGGTCAGTCAGAGATGGAACCAGGGATCACCTCCAGTGGGGTATTTCCCACACAGTCATGCCCTCAGGCCTGCCCATAACCCCAAACCTCCCTTCACCCTGTACCAGGGACAGTTACAAACACAACTGAAGCTGTGCTGGTCTGCAGAGGCATCAGCCACAGCCTGTGGATCACAGGTACCTTTGGTGAGGGCTATAGGTCCAAAGTAATTTGTTTCCATCACTTTCTTATCCACATCCAGTCCTGTGTCCACAATTGTGCCTCGGAAGCTGATGCCAGCATTGTTGATCAGGATGTCCACATGACCCAAGGCCCTCAGGATCTCCTCAGCACCATTTACCACAGTTTTGGTGTCTGAGAGGTCAAACACCACAGTGTGAGGTTCGTGTGTCTGTGAATAAACTAAAGTTAGCAAAATACAGTTCAGTGCTGGATGTGCCAGCTCGTGATGGGATCCCCCAGCTCTGGAAGCACAGGGCCCCGTGCAACTACACTGCAGCAGTTCCATGTGGCAGGAATTCATGACAGAAGCAGGTTGTGCTTGTCTTTCTCTGCTCCTGTAGCCTGTTCCTTATCCCTGAGCCTAAGAAAGGGACAAGAGAGATCTTCCTCAAGTGTCCTGTTGTCTTATTAAAGGAAATGTACCGGAAAAAGGCAAAACGTAACCCCTGTATTTCCTGCAGTACCTTTCTTAGCCACTGTCAGCAGGCATAGATGTAAAAAAATAAAAGCCAACAGAAAGAAAGTCACTTTTCCAGATTCAGTGTATGAGGTGCAGGTGTAAGGGGTCTGGGCACTCTGCCCTCATGTGCTTTTGCTTCCATTTCTAGCCAAGATGGCTTCTTTTGGTGGGATTTTTACAAGGAATGCCATGCCAGCTCAGTGTACTCCTATATCCCTAACCACGGAGTTGTATTTTTCCTATTGCTCAAGAGAACAACCCACAGGCAATTCTGTAACTCCTGTAACAACCCGAGCAGAAATCCAGGGCACAGGCCTGTCCTTGTCCCACACTCACGTTTTTGCGGTGATTCTTCACGGCACAAAGCTCCTGCACCAGCTCTTTGAGCTTCTTGCTGTCTCTGCCACAGAGCACCACCTTGGAGCCAGCTGCGTGGAAAGCTTTGGCACATTCTGTGGAGGAAGCAAGGAAGAGAGAAAAGTAGGCATGTGAATCCCAGACAAAGGACAGACCCACATCAGACCTGGTGACAGCTAAAACTGCTGATTGCTGGCAGGGTCTGAGGTGGCTTCACTGCTGCTGTGTGATGGCCAGGCTGATTTACAGCCACATCCCACTCTCCTGAGTGCTGTTTACACATCCTCCCCCATAGCTGGTCAAATTTGCCTGTGCCTCTTCCTTTTTGACTTTACGCCCTTCTTAATAGGGACCCCTGGGTTTGTCATCTAACACGGGTCTTAGGAGTTTCGGTTCTAATGAACACCTCCAGAGGTTCTGGGAGCCTGGGATTTAATGGCTTCACCAAGGTGATTCCCTTCACTGGGAAAAGCCTGGAGAAGGGATGCCAGACTATTGTCCTCCTAATTGCACGTTCCTGTCCCCTCTGGGAGCCAAAGGGACAAACTGCTTGTTTGCACAAGGGATGACAGTGGATGGCAATGAACACGCAGTAATTAGAGGTGGTCTGGTGCATTAATAACTAGGAGTAAGGGGAGTTGTAAAAGGTCTTGCAAATGAGTCAAGAAGGGAGGAAACTTTACTGTACAGTGGTGGAAGTCTCTTCACCCCACAGCACACACGGAGCTCCAGCTGGAAGGTCTCTCCTGGAATACTAATTTCCTCTCTTCTTGATGAGAAGTACAAGATCCTTTACCACTCCCATTCTTTGGCTGAGGCAGGCAGAGAGAACCAGTTCATCTCCTCTGGCCAGTTCCTGAACACCCCTGTCCTTAGAGACAAACTCACATGCAAAGGCAGCATCAATTAAAGCTCTATTTGTTCTATAAATGTACTCATCCTAATGAAAGGCCTTGATAGCAGAGAGCACCTTGTCTTCTCTTCAAGCAGCTTTTAAAGCAATTATAGAAAGCAGAATTAGAGAATGTAGCCACTGAAGCAAAACATAAGTTTCAGTTGGAAAAGAAATACTCCCTGGTGTTAATAATGCCAAGAGTTTGACTTTAGAGTGGATGGATTTCTACCATGAGAGGAAAAGTACCTTAACTTGAAGGGTGAGGGACAAGGAGAAGGAGTGGAAAGTTTGGCAGAGCAGCTGGAAGTACACAAATGCAGAACACCACTTCTGGGAGGTTTTACTGAAACAATTTGGCTTCCTGGCTTTTTCAGGATTTAGGAAAAAGACCCCTGCCAGCATAAAAACAGCATCTAATTCCTTGCTTTGATAAGCTCCGGTTATACAGGATGATTAAAATTTTCTGTAGCAAATGTTGAGATTTTCTTACATCCAAATCTGCACTGGCTGCGGTTATAACTGAGGTGGGAGCCGCGTCTCTCAAAACTCGGATCACCAGGAGCTTTCAGCTCATTACCGCTTCATTCCAAGAGCTGCTCCTGCCACAGCCCCCCTGCCTGTCCTGCCCCTGGTGCCCTGCTTTGGGTCCATACCTTTTCCCAGGCCAGAGGTGGCCCCTGTGATCACCACCACTGCTTCCTGCAGGTACGCTCGCATCCGCATCCACTGCAGCAGCCGGAACAGCGCGAAGATCCCCAAGCTGCCAAAAAGCAGCGGGATGATGACAGTGCTTGTGAAATCCATGAGCTTTCCTTTCTGAACTGTCTTCCTGGAGCCACAGGATGAAAGGAAAGAGACCATTTCACCACGAAGAAAATCAGCAAAGGCTCGAAAAGTATTTTGAAATTCTTTTTCTTAACCCTGCCTTAGACCACCAATAAACCACTAAGATACCTCTGCATCTTCAAGAGATTTTCTCATCCCTCCATTTAGGCTTTGGAAAGTTCACATCAGTACCCAGTTTTAAGCATTTAAATAGTAATGTGAACATCCCAGCAGGACACTTGGCATTGCATCCTGTCAGCTGTCACGTAACAAAACTTGGGTTCAGGGATGCAGTTCCCGTGTTTTGCCCTAAATTCACCCTCTTGTGTGGAAATTCCTCAGGGCTGGGATATTTCTCCACATTCTTCTGATTGTATAAAACTGTTCAGATTTCTCTAGAACAGCCAGTACCAGAGTATCTACAAGCCAGAGATCAGTTACTGTGTATTTTCCCAGATGGACATAAGCCAGTCTGTCTTTTGGAGGCTCCAGGTTTTCTCTCTGAGTCAGTTATTTGCTTAACACACTGAAATCTCATCCTGGAATTGGACTCTGATACCAAGGCACAGCCCTAATCCCCTTGCTAAGCCATTCCTTCATGGGAGTAGTTTATGTGACAGCTTACTACAGGGCCAAAGAGCAAGTGGGACTTCTGTGAGAAGGCCACTAATTTTCCCTCTGTGTATCCTTGAGCTTTTATCAAAGCTTGGTGAGAGAGTAAAGTTAATTACAAGCCCTTCCTGAAATCTTCTGGGTGACACATGAAGCCAAAACCAAACATCAGGGTATTTTCCCTTCCCTTCTTCTTTCTTGTGCAGGCAAGAGTTTGAACTCTTGCAGTCTGAATTGCAAGAGAGGCCTTTACTGGGAATATACTGGGAAATTCTGGGCACACAACTCGTGTTCCTTCAAATAAAAGGACAGCATGAGAAGCAGAAAACAAGAGGTGGCTACAATGCTAAGACAGAATTCAGTGCCTTTGAGTAGGACTGAGCTTGTGTGGAACTGAGGGGATGGCAGAGGCTCTGCATGCCATGGAACAGAGCTAATGTGGAAAATGTCAGGCTCTTCCAGATATACATCAGGGGCTTGGAGAGAATTCCTCAAATAGCTGCTCAGTGAACAGCTTGCTGAAATAGTAGTGAAGTGAATAAAGTAAGTATTTCTGGGGGTACAGCTGGAACACAATAAAATAACACATAAAGACAGCTCTAAATAAACTTGGCAAGGTCTAAAAACAAAGCCATCGAGTCAGAACACAACTCTTCTTGGGGTTCTTTGGAGCTTCCCATTCCCAAACTGACTTGTGTGCGTCTGAAGTCCTTCCTGGTGTGCTCCACTGTGGATAATGCAGGGAGAGATGGGAACAGCAGCTCCCCCGGGCACAGGGAGTGTGCCCAGAGCAGGAAAGCAGAAACCCAGAAGGAGGATTCAGCTCAGGCCACTGCAAAGCATCTTATTCCTCCACCCCTGTGCTGAGAGAGTGCACACAGGGTGTATTTTGTATTTTGTGCTGGTTTGCAGCCAGGGACTGGTACAGTTCATTTGACGTAAGAGAATGGATCTTCCCTAAAATAATTCCTGGGAAAGAGATGTTTTGACACAAGGCCACTGGATTTTTAGGCTGGATGAGAAGGTTCTCCTGACTGGTTCATGCTCAGGTGGTCATTGAAAGCAGCTGCCTTCTTTATGATTCCCCTTTTTTTGCTCTCTCAAAGGTCTCTTGAGAGTCACAACACGAGGTGTGGGCAGGGCCAACAGGTGCTGTGCTGACACTGGGCTTATAGGACATTCTGGAATCAAAACCAAAATCTTCAGCCCACGTTTAGGCCCTTTCATTGTTTCCAAAGTGGGAGCTGACAGGTGCAGTGGCACTTCCTTCATGAGGCAGTGGAAAAAGCTGGCCCTGCTCTGGTTTCAGTGAAATGCAGGTGAAAAGTTAACTGGGAACAGGGGGCTTTCCTGACACCTCTCCTAACTAAAGCACACTAAGATCTGAAAAATATTTCCAAGTCTTTTACTGTTTTTCTTTCCTTCTTCTCCATGTTATACACAGGAGCTGGGCAGATTGTCCATCTCTGCCTGAGGGCTGCAGCAAACCAAGAACCCAGGCAGGAGCAACAACCTGCTCTGGCAGCTTCCAGGCTGGAGACTGAACCAACAGGTAACAGCTCTGGGGAGGGGAAATATGGGGTGGGGAAGAAAAGGATTTGCCAATCAGAGATGTAAACCCCTTTATATTGGGGCATGCAGATGCAGTTCCTTCTTAGAAGGTGCTCAAATGGCCTCTTAACCCCAAAACAAAGAAAATCTCAGTTCAGTCAGACTTGAGAGAGCGGACAACTCAGCTGAATAAATTATTTGGCACAGAAGAACTTCTGTAGCACTTCAGACCTACAGCAACAAGTTTTGCTTTGATTTCGTGATTTGCTTCTATCACAAACCCAACTTTAGGTAACAGTGAAGCAGCCAAAGACACCCCAGCACAGGTAATGCTGTGTCACAGGGTGTGAGGGTGGGGAACACACGGGTTCCACACCTAATTTGAGATGAACTGAGCATCTCAGGCCTCCTGCTCAAAGGTCTGAGACCCCACTGTCACCTTTGTTCAATAATTTGGGTGTTTATGCTGAAAAAAAAATCCCTGTGATTAACAGGTAATGTTTATAACACCAGGGTTTCAGAATGGGAGAAGCCACTGCTCGTTAACTGGTGCAAACCAAGTCCTGTAATTCCCAATTCTCCATCCCAAAAGGCAGGATTGGAACGTGCAGAAATCAGAGAGCAGAAATAAGGACACTGACAATGTGAGCAAATATAGGCGATAGGAAAATTTTTGAAGGCTTCACACAGAATAAATCACATTCATCCAATTAAAAGCAAACCCAGAACTTTCCCCTTAAAACAAAACTGGATATTCTTCTATAAAAGCCAGGATAATGGTTTCTGAAGGAACAAGGATATTAATTAATAAGGTCAAAGGTGCACAAAAGGCAGCAAAGATGAGACCAAGTCCTAAACAACCAAACTCCTGAAAGCTTCCCCAAATAATTTTGATTCTGTGGCTTCAGGCTCCCAGAATCACATTGTCCTTTCCATGACAAGTGGCAGCAACCAGGAGGCTGCATTCCCAAATCTAAAGGCTGGAGGGATAAAAGGAAGGGGGGGAAATCTGCTTTTCCTAAGGCAGAAAGCACAGCCCCTCTAGGCTTGAGTGAGGACTTTAGTCTGAAGAAAGCACAATGTCCTACCTGAGAAAGGGGCTCACTTGCAGTGACTCTGAGCTGGAGCTCCCTCGGTCCCGGAGCAGGACAGCCCCGGCTTAAATTTGGAAATGGCAGCGATCCAAGCAAGTGTCCAATGCCACCTCAGCCAAGGGCTGCCTCTAAAAACAAACCTTGGGAATACA
This sequence comes from Hirundo rustica, assembly GCF_015227805.2. NCBI lineage: Eukaryota > Metazoa > Chordata > Aves > Passeriformes > Hirundinidae > Hirundo > Hirundo rustica. The sequence continues at coordinate 13,628,221 of NC_053464.1, forward strand.
GGCTCTGACCTTTCCAGTGGAGGGGGGGAATTTAACCCCCAGGCTGAGAAGATGGAAGTGAACTCAGACTTCTGAAACCAGTAAAAACTCCTAAGGAGGAATGAAGCAACTGGACAGAGCTCCTTGTTCCAAACAGAAAACGGGAGAAGGAAAACAACCACCCAAGTGGAATTGTCAACAGAAAGCTGCCACCCAGGCATTACCTGAAGCATCACCTAAGGAAACCCTCAGCAGTCATTCTGTGCATCCTGCCTAAGTTCTTCCATAATTGTTATGCAAAACAACAACCTCAACCCATGGTGCAGCAAGAGGGGAAAAAATATGTTTCCAAAAAACCAGCCTGGACTTGAGAAATTATCTGGTCTTCCAGCTGGTCTATGGAAGGTGTCGCTGTCCATGGCAGGGGTAGAATGAGACAGGATTTAAGGTCCTTTCAACCCGAACCAGCCAAGGATTATATTAAATTGTCCTCTCATTAATCTTCGTGCCACTTTTACTCAGTTACAAACTGTAATTCCACCCTCCCACGCGGAATTCCTCTATTGGTGTTCGGGACAGAAACAAAGGTGGCCCGATGAGAAAACAGAAACATTTGTTATTCTAAAGAAAGCATTTTGCAGGCATTTACCAAATCAAGAACCACCTAAACCTCCGTGAGAACACGACCGCTGGCTGCCTCCCTGGTTTATCTATAATTAGGTATTTAATGGCAGTACCGGCGGTGAACTCTGTCCCGGAGAGCGCTGGCTGTCCGTGCGCGCACCAACGCCGCGTTTCCCCACTCTCTCCGGCATTTCCCAGACCCCCCGCCGCCCTCAGGGCCGTGCCCGCAGCTCCCCGGCCCCTCCCGGGTGTCCCCCGGCCCCTCCTGTCCCTCCCTGGCCTCGCTGTTCCCACCTGGCCGCCGCCGTCACCATGGCCACCGCCGGAAGTGACGAAACACTTCCGTCCAGGTTCCGATCCGCCCTGACGCCAACCGGAAGTCGCTGCCGGAGAGCTGCTGCCCTCACCTGTCCTCCCGCCTGTGCAGCCCGGCCGGGGAGCGGCGCTGCCAAGCAGGGGTTCTGCCCTCTCGGGGTTCCCCTCCGGGTGGGCATTGCCCTCACTCCCAGAATCCCAAAATCCCAAAGGGGTCGGGCTGGGAGGGACCGTGGGGCATCTGCGTCAGCCTTCTTGCTCAGCAGGGCCATCGCAGAGCACGGCACGGGATTGCGTCCTGGCAGCTCTGGAATATCCCCGGTGAGGGAGGCTCCACGCCCTCTCTGCTCGGGCACTGCACGGTGAATTTCTTCTCATGTCCAGGTGGAACTTCCTGGGCATCAGTTTGTGTCCATTCCTCTTGTGCCATCGCTGGGCCCCACAGAGCAGATCCTGGACCATCTCTGACCCCTCCCTGCACATCCCGAATTCCCAGCTGCAGTGGTCACTCTTTTAAGTGCTCATTGCTGATGACACCGACCTAAATTCCATCCTCTTCATATCGCCACATGAAAACAATCACACAAAAAGCTCGGTTGGAAGGGACCCACACGGGTCACCAGCTCCAGGTCCTGCACAGGACATCCCCAAAATCCCACAGGACAGGATCCCTCGCGAGGCTTGAGTGTGAGGAACAGCAGTTAAATCCTGTAGGAGAAAAGAGGCGTTTCTGCAGAGCCTCTTTCAAATCCATGGCGGGATAAAACCCGATTTCTGTGCTTTCCCGTGAGCTCTGTGCAGGAACGGGGCCCGAATGTGCTGCAGGTTGTGCAGATTTAGATAAATCCCCTGGCTGGGGTGCTGGCACTGCTAAGGGCCATGGAGCGCTGCCAGGCTGTGGCACAAACCTGGCTCCAGTGATCCCAAAAGCCCAAAGTCCAAATGTGTCAGGACTCTTGCCCTGAGGAAGGAAAGGCACAGGGAGCTTCCCCACCTCTTTGTGAAGGTTTTTTACAGAGGCAGTCAGAGATACTCAAACGTTTCCAAGGGCAGTTAATCCCACATATCTTTCCCTGTGGACAGCAGTGAGATAAAGGATAGCTTTTTGCAGCAGTTCTTTGAAAGACGGTTTTATCGTTAATTTTTGTGGTAACTTTTTTCTGCTCCTCTCCTCTAATAGGGAAAACAATGAAATTAACCCAAAACTTCAGTGCCACTTCATCATTAGTAAGGGATCAATATTTCAGGGAAAAGATGAGAAAATAATTCAAAAATCTTCCTAAAAATTACCATCTGAAAGTAAGGATGATAATGCACTTTTTTGACTTCGGGGACAATGTGTTATGAAATGGAAGAATCAATAATTTTATTTACACAGATGAACTCGAAAAATAAAACCCAGAAGAAGGTTTATGTCATGGCAGCCTTACTGGGAGCTGTAGTTGGTTCAGTCTTGTGAAAATCAGAGCTGGAAAAAACCATCTCAGTCCTTCTTTTCCTCTCAAGTGGGGCAGCAAGAGCTGTAGCTTAATGCACAGGACAGCAGTTATCTGAGAGCTCTGCCCAAGCTGCTCTGGTCATTTTCCTGGGATCTCCCAGGTGTTTATTTTAACAGGAATGCTCTGTGCCCAAACTGGCAGCTGCTGGCAGAGTTGGTTGAAACCAAGTGCCCAGCAAGTCACACAGCAAAGGGTCAGACTGGAGCTGCAGTTGGAGAGGGAAAGTCAGTGAAGTAAAGCTTTACTTTGTCACTTTGATTGAGATTCCATTTTCTTAGGTTAATCTAATGTAATTAGCAACAAATTCACCTCTGATTTAAACCTGCTCATTGACATATCACGCACTGGATGGGAATTAGATGATTTACTTATGTCAACATGTCTTTGTTCTCAGAACCATTAGTGAAGACTCTACCCCAAATCTAGGACTGGTTTGCAGACTGTGCAAGCCCCAACTGGTAAATGTTGGCATAATCTAAAACTATGTTTGTTGTTTTTATTAGCACTCAAATCTCTCCTCTTTTCTTTCTCATTTTGTCAGGCCACAACTGCAGAGGGCTGGAATCCTTTTAACGTGTTAACACTTCCTTAGACAAACATCCTGCTGTTCTCCCTGTGCCTTCTTGCAGTGCAGGAACTCTTTTTTGAGGGGGAGAAAAGGAAAAAAATCTCCAAACTGAAGGATTTGAGTTAGCCCTTGTGTTTGGTGACATCTGCTTCACTGCAATCACTGAGTGCAGATCTGCAGCCTTTTAACCCTAATCTTTAGGGCAGCAATTTTGTGCCCTATTTCCTATTTGTCACCCTTTTTTTTTTTTTTTTTTTTTTTTTTTCCCCCGCAAGGAGTATAAGATGTAGCTTCTTTCTGTAAGAAAAGCTTTGGTTGCTTATCCTAAGAGCAAAGGTCTGGGCAGAAATCCCCACAGGGTAACAAAACCCTTCCCCAGGGAAAACATCCTTGAACTAGTTTGAACTGAGAGCTCCCAGTTTCACAGCGCCTGTGGCTGGAAGATGTAAATGTTCAAAAGGCTGTGGCAGGATTAAAGATTTTCTTGTCTCAGCCTCTCATACAAGGGTGCAGACTCTTTTCCTCCCCTCCCTGCTCCCATAACTGGGTTTATAGGAGTCAATTACAACATTCTGGGGTGGTAGGAAAAAACCAAACAAACAACCCCCAAAAAAACAGACCTAGGATGGAAAACAGAAAAATAAGGGCTTCTCAGGGCTTTTCCAATTCTTTGCCCCTGCAGCTGTTTGCAGATTTGTCTGTGTCCCTTCAAGACAGTGACCCGAGAAGATGGTCATAACTTTTGCCTCTGTTATAGTTCTGGTTTGGAACTGGGCTCTGACTCAAGGACATCAAACTCCTTTCAGAGAACTCTTTCTGGATACTTGGTCACTATTTCTCTCAGCTCGTGTCTCTGGGAGAATTTTGCTGCAGGTTCAGTTCATTGCAGTTCAGTTTTTTTCCACCGCCTGAGTATTATTTTTCTTTCCCAGCTACTTTCTATAAGGTTTGTTTGTAATCACTGTCTCCTGCAAAGCCTGCACTGCAGCATTTCCAAGCTCAGTGTGAGAACAGTGTAGACTTAGTGAAACTGCATTTCCGATGTGTGATCGTGCTGCAAATCCCCAATCCTTGCGGATCACCCAAAAGCTGGGGAAGAGGGAGAGGCAGCAATATCCTCTCCTCCTGCAGCTAAAGATCCCCACACTCCACAGTCGTTTTAGTGGAGCTGAATGCTTCCAGGGGAGAGAGTGATGTTTTGTCACACACAGATATGGCAAAGCTGAGGTACCATTTCCATTAAAAGATGCTAATTGCGGTTGTTTTAATTGATGAAGGGACAGCTCAGGCCGACTGTACAGAAATATTTCCTACCTGCATCTTCACTGCTCTCAGGAAATCCAACCCTGTCCTTCCCTACTGCCTTTACTTCTTGGTTTGGAGGGGGAAAAGCAGGTACGGGCTGAGGGCTGGGCCCCCAAGAGCTGTAAAGCCGCGGGTACATATGCAGGGGAGCGGAGAGCCCACCCCTCTCTGGGTTTTGGTGGGTCAGGAAGGAGTTAAATGACAACAGAGGGAGAGGCTGTGCTATTGTTCAGGCATCCCTGGGTCCAGGGTGGCTGATCTCTATTCCCGGATCTGCCTCTGGCTTCCTGCACGACCTTGGACCGCTCACTTACCTTTTCTTTTCCTTAGCTCCCAAACTACAACGTGGAAATCCTTCTCTTCCTGTGGTGCCTCATTCCCCGCGGGTTTCAGGGGGGCTGAGGTTCTCTGGTGGGAGATGAGGGGAGGAGAAGAACGCGTTTCCACTCAGAAAGATTTAAGGAGAGGGCAGCAATTTTTGGGGCATGTTCGTGTTCGTTCAGGTCCAGCACGGGCTGTGCATATTTGGGTGATATTTGGGGGTTTTTAGCAGCGAACCTGCGGGGAAAGGCAAATGTTGGTGCAGCTGCCCAGAGCGCTGCCAGCTGCAAGGAGCCCGTTCTTCACTAGATGGTGCTTTGATCAAAGATTTGGATAACCGCAGTTCTTTCCGCACAGAATTTCCTAATTTTTCTTCCCCAGTCTCCATTCCTGCCCCTTTTTCCTGTGTTTTAACACCACGGGAGACACTTAATGATGCTGGATATCGAACGAGGCTAATCTGTGGTACTGCAGGCTCCAAGCACCCACCAGCCCGCCGGGCTCCCGGGCTTTGGGGTTTGAAGTGTGGATCAGTGCTGCTGGGCTGTGGCAGAGAATTGAATTCTTTCCGTGTTTTCTATTCCCATAAGGAAAAGGCTTCAAAGAGCAGGTCCCCTCCCCCTCTCTGCTGGTGAAGGGCATTTAGGGAAGCTGGGAAAGAAATCCAGCCCTGACAGACGCATTTATTTAACAAACCACTGCCTTTCCCTACCTTAGCAGAAGACTGGGTGATTTTTAAAAAAGGGAATTGCTGCTTTTATATCTGTCTTTGTATTCAGGAGACGGTTACCTAGCCAAGGTCATTGCTGCTGAATGCCTGGATCGAGCAGCGAGCCATCCTCGTCTTCTTGAATGAGCGCTGCTTTCAGTGGGGCTCCACCAAGGGAAAAAATAGGAATTAGGCTTGGATCTGGCCAGCGCAAGGTCCCAAGCTGCTGCCGGGCAGAGAAAGCCACGGGAACAGCGTCCCCTTTTCCAACGGCAGCGGAGGAGATGAATGGAGCTGTAATCAAACATTTCCTGTGCAGACATGCACGGGGCTGGGCTGGGCTGTGACAGCCTGTTCCCGGCACTCCAATCCGGCACACACTGCGAGAGCCAGCGGCTGGGCCCCTGCCACGTCTCCCTGAGGCTGTCGCCTCCCTGGGGATGGTCCCTGGTGTCCCCAGTGCCTCGGTGCCAGGCTGCTGTGCCAGTGCCCGCGGGCATCCCGGCGCTGCCGGCGGGTTCCATCGGGCGCAGCTCCCTCCCCGTGCGGTTTGGCGAGCATCAGTGAACGGGGCTGGGTGGCTGCTCGGAGCCCACGGCCACGCTCACGGTGACAGTCCGAGATCGCGCTCCTGTCCCCGGCACCGCACCAGCCACCGCTGCCAACGCCAAGGTCGAGAGTTCGATCCCCGGATGGGCCATTCACGTCTGCGTTGGGCTCGGTGATCCTCCCAGCTCAGAATATCCTGGGGTTCTGTGCCTGCACGTGTGTGCTGGGGAGGCCGGTGCCAGCAGCATCCCCCTCCTCACATGCAGGATGTGCTCATGGCAGCGATGTCCCCACAGCAGGGACACAGCGATGCCGTGACACGAAACTCCCCTCGGGACCGGGAGCTGACACGGATTTCTCCGTCATTCCCCTGTTTTCAGCGTCCCTCTGCACATGCATTTGTTGGTCATTATTAAGATATCGATGCTGACTAAACCCTGAGCCTGCATCACGCAGAAATTCGCCCAGAACTGCGGGGCTCGGACTCGCAGAGAGTGAGAAGTGGGGACGGGGCATTTCCTCACATCCATTCCATCTGGAGAGCAAACCCCTCTCTCAGTCCCTCCTCGCTGGCAGGGAATTGCATCACTGGCGCGTGCAGAGGTTTTTGTTTTGTTTTGTTTTTCCCCTGAAAAGTGCTTGTTTTATTGTTTTCCTGCGATGGAATTTGCCAGCCTGTTCCCAAATTATGTGGTTCTGAAGTTTAAAAGCAACGTACCTGTGTGGGGGAGAGATGGAGTGGTTTTCACTGTGCAAGCTGGCTCTTCCTTCCCTCCTCCCTTCTCCCCACATCCCCATGTGCTATGGAGCCAGCTGCTCCCGGAATAGTTTGGGAATGAAATGTCACCATTTGAAACTGGTGAGTCACACTTTTGGGAGGAGGGGAGGAGAAGAATCTGAAATCTTGCCGTGTGGCAGAGCGTCTCCTGGTGAGTACAGAGAGATTTTTAAAACCACAGACTCCCTCATGGTGGAGTTGAGGGGCTTTGAACAGAGGCTGCTGGGTGTGTCCACGCTGCCTATTTCTGCAGGAGGATCTCAAAATCCTCTGCAAACTTGAATTTCCTTCCCCAACATGCCCACTGCAGCTGGATGCTGGTGCCTGCTCCAGCAGCACTGGGTTGTATCCGTCTGACAACACACCTACAGTGACTCTCTTAATTAAGTCTCCTGCACCGCTGCGAGGTGTGTAATTACAGCGAGACCTGACTTAAGCATCCACTCGAGGGACTAACAAAAAAGAATTCTTTACCGAGCAGGGAGGAACAGAACTTTACTGAATAATTTTTTTTTTTTAAATATATATTTTAGGGGAAGTTTATTAAAAAAAAGGAGGGTAATTATTCTGGTTTTGCTTTCTCCCAAAATTAGGATGATGCCTTTAATATACTGAGCATTAACATAATCAGCTTTTCTTTTCCTACCAAAAGGATACTTGAGAAATTCTTTTAGCAGAGATTACTACAAAAAAGTGACAATTAGTGCAAATGGTGGCAATGATCTTGCAAAATGAAGTACTGTTTATCAGAAGCTCAGCAGTTTTCCCTCCCTACCCAAGCCAATGACAGATTTTTTTTAGTGGAAGTGCAGCATTGCAGTTTTAGGGTGCTATAACCTCCCATTTTCAGCACTCTACCTGGCAGCTTGGCCTCACTGGTACCAAGAACTGTGTCTGGAAGTAGCTGTAACACTAATGGTGCCTCCCAAAGAGCTGTAGCAGTTCCAGGAGGATGGATTTTGGCTGTTGCTGCCCCAGCTCAGTGTCAGAAGTCTCAGCCCTGGCCCTGAGGTGGCCGCTGAGCTGTGCATCCCCACACACAGCCCAGGGTATTCATCCAGCCCTGCAATTATTTCAGGATCCCTGGCTATTCCGAGCACTGCGGTGACACTGAGAGATTTGCCACCCATCCTGCAGCCCCAATGATCTCCAGCTCAAGGACAGGAAGAAACTGGAAATAGTAATATCAGAAATAGCCCCCAGAGGGGCTGTCCACCCTGAGGTCCCACCTTCAGTGGCATTCTGAGCTCATGCTCTGAGTGGAACTCCCAAATTGCCCTCTAAGCTTGCAGTGAACTTGGTGGGGATTTTGCAAACATAAGGCCCTGGAGGGTTTGATGCCATCTCGGTTTTATTTGGAAGACTGAGCTCGAAGCAAGATTTTATGAAGTGTGCATTATTTCTATCTCAAATTCTAGATAGCGTTAACTAGAAACCCACATCCTCCATTGTCGCTGGATTTGGCAGAAATCATCCCTGGCTGCAGAAATTTGCTGCAGAGCCTCAGGTTTTCTTTAATACAAAATAAAACTACCTCAAAGACAGCCTCGGAAAGTCAAACCCGGGTGCTGTTCCACGTGCATTTTCTCAGCAGAAAAGCCTGTTTATTCTCTTAAGTGTATCACTGTTGCCCTTTTCTCTTAGCTCAGACTGTCACGGTGATTTTGCACTGCAGGGCTCCACAGAGTCCAACCAGCAACGCTGCAGGAGCTGAAAGTTGCAGTGAGCCAAGGAGCCAGGTCAGAAAAGGGAACCCCTCTGGGTACCTGCTGCACCCTCAGGTGTGAACTTGGGGCTATTCCACACCAGTAACTCCTAAGATATGGGAATGTCAGTGGATCATCAATTCTGAGGCAAAATGACAGCATTTTAGTGCTTGATATTGTGTTACCACTGTTTGTTCTAGCATAGGTGTCTGCCTGGTAGGTTCAGCTCCCCAGATTCCTGCTGGGGATTCCCTTTAGCCTGCAGCTTCCTGCAGATAACTCCCATGATAATGCTGGGAATGATCAGTGTAAATACTCCCGACAGAAAAGCGGCTTGTTTCGCAGAATGAGGTTATTGTCCTTTCAAATAGAGTAACAAAAAGCAAATTTACTGAGTATACAACTCACTGAAGCACTGCCTGTTTCAAAGATATGTGATGATTTCTTTAAAACTTAATGGATTTTTGCCCAAATCAAAGGATTTTGTCTCATCACCTACAGTGGGATTTCCCAGAGGGCCTGAGACAACACATCCTCAGCCTCCCGGACCTTGGCTAAACTGATACATAATGTGTGGAAGCCTTCCCAACAGGAACAAGCAACTCTGGAAGGCCAAGACTACCACTGATCTGGTTTTGGGGAAAAATAAAAAAGAAAAAGACAACTGAAATGACGTTGGACATTCATTAGCAAAGCATTGTCAGAACACAATAGAAGAAGAGACAAAACCAGCCCAGATTCTGCGGTATTTCCTAAAGGGCTCCCTCTGGCACATGGCTATTCCCTGCCAATCCTTCTGTATTGTTTTTGATAATGAATAGAAGCTGAACAGATGATTGTTGTATTGTCCACTAAGTGATTCATTTACATTAAATAGTGCTCCAAAAGTAGGCTTTGGGTGGACTTTTTAGTCTCTTCAGTTATTTATTTATACAGTTTAATTACTGTCTTTTAACTCTCCACTGTAATAATTATTTCCTGATTGCTTCAGCTAAATTACTCCTCTCAATTCAGTGGCCCAACAAGCCCTGACATGAGAAGCAGCATCCATGCATTTTCAAAGATGCTTAATTTTGCATGACCACCTCCAGGGAAGTGCTCCTGATTTGGGAAGGTGCTGAGATTCTTGAGCAGGTCGCTGGTGTCCCTGATGCCTGTCACTGAATGAAGCAGAAACTTTGCTGCATAAACCATCACAGTTCCATGAATTTCTTTGTTAACCTCTCAACTCTTGCTGTATTTTCACCAAGGTTCTTGATTAACCCAGGGGTCTCATTGCAATTTCAAACTTTTCTTAAAGAGGTCAAAAGTTTTGGTTTGGTTTTAGATATCATGTCATGTGCTTGAGGGCCTGTTGTTGGAGAGAACTTCAGTGTGAGAAGATATTTAGCCCCAAATCCACATCTAGGGCTGCAACACCACTAATTTGGATGTACTAATGGGTGGGGGAGAATGACATGTACTGAAGGGCTCTTTGATGGCCGAAGAATTTGAGAAAATCAACACCCAGGCCTTTTCAACTCCAGTTCTCTGAGAAGCTGCATGACTTTGTTGAGTGGCTGCAGTTACTCCTCAAATTCCCTGATTTTGTAATTATTCTCTCTTCCCTGTTCCACGTACAAGGCAGGGAAGCAGCGATGTAGAGAGAGGAAGGGAACAGTCCCAACAGTGTTGAGCTCTCCATGAAATGTGGCCTCAGTTTAAACCTCCCAGGGCAGAGCAAGGCAGCCTTTGCAGGCTGACATTTCCTCAGTCCCCTCTCCTTCCATTTGGGAAAAACAAACTTGGCAGCCCTGCGCCAAAGAAAGAACAAAAGTTTGTTTTGAAGAGTTTAATTGTCTGTACCTGCCAAAATGAGGCAAGATTGACTTTTTGCAACCGGTTTCCTACCAGCTCCTCAGTAAAATGAACACAGAGGACAATAATATTCCAGTTCCACTGTAGCCTTCCAGCTCCTTGCCATTCTCCACTGCTCTGGCTACAGAATCTGGGCAGAAGCCGCTGTGTGACTACTTAAGCTTTAGGTATCTGTTTGTGTCACATTTTTCCTACCCTGCTTCAGAAACTGCCTTTACCTGGCCTGTGATTACAGCAAACTACCCACCCTCAGGATCTCCCTGAGCTTCAGCCTTCATCTGGGATATGTGGCATCATCATAAACCCAGATGAGACTCGGCAGACACAGAAATAAAACCATCCCCTCCCTCTGCATAAACCCACAAAGCGCTGCCAGGGTTTCCCCTGCTGGCTTCCACTTTAACCCTGCAGCGTTGCTCTCCCCGTGCTCCTGCTCTCCCAGGGGCCCAGATCGCTCTGTGCTCGTGGCAGCCATGGAATCAAACACTGCATTAGCAGCCCCATAATAGCTGTGCTCAGTGGCACCCGGCTCCCTTCATTAATCCAGAAAATGAGAGTTGTTTTCGTGCATTTGAGAAGCTAATTATTTAAGTGCCGGGAATTAAGGCTCATCAGATGCTGGTGACTGAGTTTGGTTTTGCATCCCAAGGGAGGGAAGGACACCAAGGGAAGCTGGATTTGCACAGGTGAGCAGTACAGCAACTTACCAGTACTAGGGCAGGGAACAGATCCCTGCCTACCTGATGCACAAAAGGCCCTCTCTTTGTACACCTCTGTTCTTCCAGACATCCTCCAGTGACTCAGAGAAGTTCTGGATGACCAGAGAAGTTCTGAATGCTCCATCTCTGGAAGTGCTCAAGGCCAGGTTGGACAGGACTTGAAGCAACCTGGTTTAGTGGAAAGTGTCCCTGCCCACAGCATGGAGCTGGAACTGGATAATCTTTAATGTCCCTTCCAATCAAAACTGTTCTGTGATCTTGTGATTCTTCCCATCCAAATTGATTTTTTTTAACCACACTGATCAAATAATTCTATATATAGGGTTTTTTTTTTTTCCTGCCAGGAAAAGGTGTGCCCTACTTGAGGTTGACCTAACCTTTATATTTTGCAATAAATCAATATTGCCTTGTCTTAGGTGGGTTTTTAGAAAGAGAAATGAGCTCACACCATTTGTTCCCCTGTAATCAGTTGTGCTTCAGCCTTACCTTTGACCACCATACCCAGAGAAGGGTTTAGATAGAAATGCTGCTCCCTGACCTAACAAGAGACCTTCCAGTGCCTTGGGAAACAGAAGATGAACTGGGTGAAAACCCCCCTCGTCTGCGAGAAACCACAGATGAGGCCAGATCTGCTGTTCTAAACAAAGTTTTTACAACAGAATGACTTGCAACAGTAGATGGGTGCTTTTGACATTCTTCCCAGAAAGTGACAGAAAATCTATTGATGCTATTGCCAAAAACTATAGGCTAAGGAACAGGGACTTGGTTCCTGGATGTCACTGGATGGATCCCCTCTTCATTACAAACAGCTTGCCAAGAACAAATGTTTCATTTTTTATGGAGATAGCCAACGTCCTGTGTTGCCTTCAGAGACTGAGGGAGCAAACTGCTCTGTGTGTTCACTTGAAGCCAGATGTTAAAGTATTGTCTGGATGTAATTGGCTTGACAAATAGCAGGAGTGACATTTTAGCTCCATTCAAGTCAGTGGCAAAATTCCTGTTGAGTTCAGCTGGGGCCAAGATTTCACCCTCTGACAGTGCTGACGGGAAATCTAATGAGTGATCTTCAGAAAAATAAGCACAGGCATTGTGTTTTTCTAGGACTGTTTTCAACCCATGGGCCATGAATCCTTGGAGTCTTGTGCACTGCTTTGAAGAGGTCTGCAGAAGACCTCAAAGACAAGGAATTTTAGTGTCAGTACCTTTAAATTTGCTATACAGGGGGCCATGCTTCCGAGGGAGAATGTCAGGAGTTGATCACCAAGTTCGAAGTCAGCTTGATCCATTGAAATCCACTTATCTGTGCAGTCCTTGGACTGACAATCATCTTTCTGGCAGGATCTGCTCAGCTGAACCAATCCTTTATCATGGAATGTTGTGGATTCAAGAAACCACTCTGTGTCCTTTGCTAAGACTGAGCCACATGGAAATCTCTGCTCTGGCACCTACCAGGTGCCGTTACCAATGGATTGGGATGAAAACAAGGCTTTTTAGAGAAGCTGGTGTAGCTGGGACTTTACAGCCCATTTAGTTTTGTAGCAAGGTCAGTACTCCATCCCCGAGATAAATGACAGGTACCAGTGTTTCCCTACAGACCTTCAGGTGTCTGAGGTAACTCAGCTGAATTTGTAGGGATTCAGAAGCAATCACCTTCAGGCAGAATCACACAATGGATTCTGGATATCTCCAGAGCTTTAAGCCCTGCAGCCAGACATACAACCTCATCTGCTTTAAACCCTTTGGATTAAGCAACAACAGTACTACTTGGATGAAAGTTTACAGGGCTTGGATGGCAAAAGGCTTGAGCTCAGGGGAAAAAAAAATTCCTGAAGATTAAAACTAGGGTCATTTTTAAGAGGTAGAAGTGTTCCTTTTAGGCTTTAAAATATTCTTCTGTGTGTGTTTTGGTAAGCAGAATTGTTCTGTGAGTTCTTTCCTTTTAGAATGTGGAAAAACTTGTATTTTTTGGAGTGCTTGAAAAAATGCAGGAGAGGTACAGAGGAATCTTCACGTATTCTGTATTGTTTATTAGCATGGAGAGCCCTTCTACTCGCAGGAGCAAAGCTCCTGAACATCTCCCTTTAAATTCACTTGTGGAGCCAGGGGCTTCAGCCTCCTGCAGGTCCAAACTTAGGCCAGCTTCCCTTGTAATCCAAGGTTACAGGAGGAATCCTACCCAAATCCTTGATGTTGCTCAGATATGTGATCAAAGGGAAAGGTTCCTGTTTACCTGAGAACTAAATTGGACATCTTAACACATATCATGGCAAAGCATGCCCAAGTGATGAGGTAATAGTTGATTCATGCCTGTCCAGAGGAGTCTAGAAGTGCCAGTTTGGGACGACATGGATAGAAGAGGCAGTTACTTTGCTTTTCCATGTAAAGAATGCTGCTTCTCCCCAGCTGAGCTATCATGGAATGCAGATGACTCTCTGGAGGAAGACTTTGCTGCACATTTGCAGTGTGTTTTAGCTACTATCAACATTTATATTCCACTGGCATTTGAGGGTAAGCACTAATTAGCATAATCATCAATGCCTTAAAATTAAAAATTCTTCCAAGAGACACAGGAGGGATTGAAACTGTTTCATTCCCCCAGAGGCAAATCCTTTCCCAAGCTATCTGCTGCACCAAAAGGTTTTATTCTAGAAACATTCCCAAGCTATGCCCAAGAGTAAATTTAACTACAGCAAACTTGTAAACTTGTGTGTGTGTGTGTGTGTGTGTGTGCAGCAAGCAGGCCCTGCTTTGACAATTACTACCTGACAAAAGGTTGTCACTATCTTCTGCTCCTATTTTGTTTTGGCTGCTGCTCTGTGCTGTTGTGTCACCTTTAGTGCGTGGGCTGCAATAATCAAGAAGTGTCTGTAGAGTTGGAAGTTTTTATACTTCATAGGAGTCTGGCATCTTCACAGACCAGAAAGCAAAGGGTTTAATGACATGTGTAGAGTTTTTGCCTCAAGACCCCCAAATCAGGAGCTGGCCTCAAAAAATCTCAAAAGCCACTGTTTTCTACACTTTTCCGAAGTGGATTTTTACTCTGGTTCCAATTTACCACAAGAACCCCAAGCTGAATTTTTAGCATAAATAAACCTTTTTTATGGAGAATAAGGTGCCAAGGAAACCTTGGGGGAACTTCACATTTGAAAGGTAACATCTATACTTTGGAAATGTCCCCAAAGAGCTGATCTTTCAATTTCTACATTGCTCCTTTGGGAAGTGAACAGTGGGTGTCACCAGGTGCTGTCCAGGATGGGTGTCCTCCATGTGGGTTCTTTGTGGCTCAGAGGATGCTCCTCACATCCTCAGCTGGGCCAGAAACCCCCAGGACAGGAGAGATTAACTGTGCTAATTATTCTGGAAGTGGCCAGAGAGAAAGATCAGTTATTTTTCCGAAGGTTCTCTCTTTGAAAGAGGACCCCTAAAAAAATGTAGGTTTTTCTTAAAACAATTTCATTTAAACTCACAATTCTCGTTATTTCTGCATAAGACACCACACCCTATGGGGAGTAAACACAGGGACTCTGCAAGACAGGGCAGCACAGAAATCTCCGTGAAAATTTCAGAGTCTGCAGGACACTGAACATATGTATTGTCTCTTTGGTATCATGGTTTTTTTTTCAGCGAGATGGACTTAAATTTCATCGGCAGAAATTCTCTCTTTTATCTTTATCTCCTGTTTTGATGTGGTAGCCATGGAGAAAAGCCCCAGATTAGTAACAGTAGGTTGGTGCAGAATAAGAATAACTTTCTGCTTGTATTTAGACTGTAGCAATATCAGGGGCTTTGTTTAATTGGAAATATTCAGAGAATAATTATTAGATGCTGTTAGTACACTAATCACCCATCCCATTCCCTTCTATGCACCTTGAGCTGACAATCCTTAATTTCCCTCTTCTGAGGGATGTTTAGGTGGTTTTCACAGGGGAGGGACTGGCTCCCTCTGACTCCTGCTATTGAAAACTAGTTAATTCTCCTGCAATTTGGGTTAACACAGGAAGGATGTGCAGCACCAATTCCTGTTCCCTTCCCAAGAGGTGTAGGCTGAACTGTGATGACTTAATAAGTCTAATAATTACATAGGGTCAAAGAGGGTACAGCCTCCCTCCAGATTCCGCTCATAATCTTCTGAAACATTCAGTGCAATCTGTGTACACAGTGGGATAATCAGGCCCTCTCCTGGCTCTTGGCATCTTTTTTTTTCCACCTGTGGGGCAATTCCAGGTTTATCGCTGGAGCGTAATCTCCAGACTGCACAGAAGGATTTAGGATTTCTGGGAGAGGCTAATAAGTAGTGTGAGCCAGGAGATGCAACAACTACAGGTGTCCCACGCAGAAGGACAGGGTGTCCTGCTGCTGCCTCAGCCTGGGGGCACAAACCCAGCTCTTTTCTTAGTCCTACTCTGCCACCAAACCTTCTAGCTATATACAAATCGTAAACTAAGCTTCCTATGACCTACCTTGCTTTCTTTTTAAAACAGCAGCACCTCTGAAGGAAATGGAAAGTCCTCAGGTGATTGTCAAAATTTTCTGTATTTATTTCTTGCAAGCTGTAGCAGCAGGTCAGGAAACTGGACACTATATGAAAATCTGCCAGGATGAAGATTTCAAGGTTACTGCTCCCAAGGAATGTGATTAGCACGCACTGAAAAATGGGTTTGGTGAAATAATGTGGTGGCACTTCGCCACTTATTTCCTTGTTGCAGTGTCCAAAGCCTCCGGTCTCTCTCTTCAGAAACCACGGCACAATTCCCATCCTGTCCCTCCTTCCTCACTCAATGATGTATATGTATGCCTCCATATGTATATCTATGCCTCCACCCCTGTAGTGTGTGTGGCATACAAGATGAAAACTATGTACAGATTCCAACATTTTTAACTGTCTTCCCATTTCCTTGTATAGGAAAAAGCTGAAATAACAACAGTTCTGGTTATACACCGCTTTTGTTTCTTCCCTATGGAAACACCAGGATGCAGGCTGGCGGTATGGAGGGACCATATATGGTCCTGGGAGCCCGTCGGAGCGTGGCGCGGAGCTTCTCCCGGGAGCGCGGCGATCCCTCTTCCCTCAGGAGATCCCTCTTCCCTCAGGAAACCACTGAGGGAACAGCGAGAGCGGGACCAGCGGATGTGACAGCAGCGCAGGCTGCTCTGGGAGGAACCGCCCCCTCCCGGCCACCGCCAATCCGCTCTCCGCTTGCGATGTGACTGACACACATTCTAACTAATCATACCGCCGCTCCCACCACACAGACCCCCGCCTCTTATCTCAGTTGGTCAGATAACCTGTCAATCGTCCGGGATGTCCCGCCTTTTTCCGGCGGGGGAAATGCTAGGTAGGAAGGGTGGAGGGGGATAGAAGAAAGAGAAAGAAACCAATGAGACACTAGAGATGGATAGATTGACAGATAGGTTGACCAATCGTCACTCTCCTTCCCCCCGCCGCTCCCTCCCTCGCGGGCGGCGGGGCAGAGGGGGCGCTCCTCCCGCACCTTCCCCGTTGGTCTATCCCACTCCGGGCCGGGCGGGCTGGGTTGAGTGAGCGGCTCGGACCATTGCTCGCGGCGGGCGGGGGGGGCGCGGGCGAGGCGGAGGAGGAAGGAGCCGGCGAAGGAGGCGGGGGGGCGGTTTAAAGGGACAAGAGCCGTGCGGGCGCCAGCGGGGGAAGCCGGAGCAGCAGCGGGCGGGGACTCGCCCCCTTCCCCACACACGCCCGCTCGCACCGCGGCCAGGGTCGCCGCCGCCAGCGCCCCCATCCCCTCCCTTCCCCTCCGCCCGCCGCTTCCACAGCGGCCTCTATGAGGTAGAAGGGAGCGGCGGCCACTCCGGGGGCGGCAGCGGCCGCTACAGCCGCCGCCTCCTCCTTCTCCTCGCCTCAGAGCGCCCCATCTTTGTGTGTGCGGGAGAAGGGCGGGAGGGAGTGCGCGCTGCCCGCCCGCCGCGCTTTGTTCGGAGCCGGGGGGCCGTGGCGGAGCCCCGGCTCTATGTGCCAGCGGCTCCCCGGCGGCGGCGGCGTGAGGGGCCGGAGCCCCTGAGGGCGGGGGGGCCCCGGCCCGTGTCGGTGCTGCGGGGCGGGGGAAGGGGCCGGCTCGCTGCCCGCCGGCCCGGCCCGTGTGCGGGCGGATTGATGTGGGGGGGTCTGACATGAGTCCGCCGGCGGCCGGGTGCTGCCATGTGACCGGCTTCAAGGTGGAGAACTGGAAGCAGAACCTGCGGGCGATTTACCAGTGCTTCGTGTGGAGCGGCTCGGCCGAGACCAGGAAGCGCAAGGTACCGGGGGCGGCTCGCATCCACCCCCCTTCCCTTCCCTCCCTCCTTCCCTCCCTCCCCGACCTACCCACCGCCGCCTCGGGGAGGGGACGGGTCCGGTCCCCCTCTAGCCCTCCCTCCTTCCCTCCCCACGGGGCAGGTGGGCCCGAGCTCCCGCACGCGGTCCTGGGAGGAGGGAGGAGGAAGCGCTCGGTGCCTCCGGGATGGCGAGGGGGGGGCACCGGGATGGAGGAGGGAACCAGCCCCGGCGGGGCCTCCCTCCCTGCCACCTGCCCCGGCGGCTTTTCCGCAGCGGGGCTGTTCCGCAGCGCCGCCGCTTCCTCCTCCTCCTCCCAGAGGTTTCCCGGAATACCGGGGGGAGGGGAGGCCCGGGGCACCGGGCACGTCCGGCCTGTGGCGGAGCTTTGTGGAGCCCCGCGGGGCCGCGCCCGAGCCCGGGGGGCTGCGCGGAGCACAATGGCTGGGAGCGGGTCCCGGCGCCGGGGGCTGCGGCTCGCTCGGTTATGTGTGTGTTTTTCCTTAAAAAAAAAAAAAAAAGAAAAAAAAAGAAAAAAAAAAAAAAAAAGAAAGAAAAAAGCTGCTCGTGCTGATAATCCACTTGGAAAAGGGGATTCTTGTTCTGGTGAGGCGGGGGGAAGGAACTGGCTCAGCCTGGAGTACAGGCAAGGGCAGGAGGGGTTTGCTTTGGGAGCTGTTGGCACCTGGGAAAAATCCCTGTAAACCAGGCAAAAAGCAGGAAGAGTGCTTTTCCCCACCTATCTCCTATAATAACATCCTTATACACATGCATGTTTCTGGAGGGCTTCTCTCTGCGCTGTGCAACTAATTACTGTTTTTCCCTAGAATCAACTAGTTTTTGCTCCAAAGTGACTTGGCAGATTTGTGTCAGTCGTCGAATTGGTGACTGAGGAGGGGAAGGCAGCAGCTACACGGAGCAAAACTTGGGGTTTGGGACAGCACGGATTGTGTTTTTGTTGGAACAACCCATTGAAAACTTTCTGATCCCAGTGCTTTGCATTAAGCTGCTCAGTTTATTATTCGTAACAGAACTAGAGCATGAAGGATGGACTTTAAGGGTGAGGTGCCTGACCATTTTTCTGCGTTCAGTTCATGTTCTCAGCATAATCCAGTTTCCCAGCTTTTTTACCTAAAGAGGAAAAAATGGAATCCGAGAAGAAATGCGTTTTAAATGGATTTAATTACTTGATAGCCCTGCAAAGTATAGCCCGACTTATTTTAAATATCTTACAATTCCCTACAGGTCAATATTATGAAGTATAATTGTCAAAATCTGGGTTTATGTAGTCTCTAGCATGTTAAAATACAAATTAGGATATGGTAGATGGTGCTTTCAGCTTAAATGGAGAAAAATTGTATATGTGCTGTGGAAGAAAAAAAATGGCAAGTGAGGTATGAAGATATCTCAGACATCTATATACTAAATATAAAGCAAGTGCTATGTGGAAGAATGAAAATAAAATTTCTTTAGCAAAACAGCCTTTTTCTAAATATGGAGCATCCTGTGTAACCTGCATACCTCTTGTGTGCTGCAACAGCTTTTTCCTTCCGAAATTGAATGTAGGGATGCTTGAGAAAACAGCTGGAAATACAGAATATTCCATTGTAATCAATCTGTTCTCACTTCCTCTTTGCACAGCCAGGCTCATAAAGCAGAACAGGATTGTTTCAAAATTATCTGTTAGCCCAGGGAAAACACCAGTTTTCCTAATACATACTAAAAATGCTTTCCTCCCCCCCCTTTTTTTTTTAAGCAGGTTACCAGTATGAAAACAGTTGGGTTTCTGAATCCAGCCCAGCTGAAATATGTGGGTGTACGTGATCAATATAGGGGAACGTTTTGGGTTGCTAAATTGGGATTCAATTCCCTGTCTATGTTTATAAGGATTGAAGAAAGTCTATAAATTACTGTTATGGTACTTTATTGACCCCTTATGTATGTGCACATGAGACCTCTTCCCATGGAATTTTAATTCACTGAAATTCCCTGTCCATATATATGCCTTACAGTTTTACATGTAAAATTAGAAAATTGGTGTTTTCTGCTTGGTGGCATCTTTATAGTCTAATAACTAGAAATAAAATTACCTAGATAGTCCGTATAACTGGAAAACAGTCCTTTGTCTTTCAATAGTTTACATACACATATATTATGTATATGTATATATATATTCTATGAGGAAGCTGCGACTTCTTAAGAGCACCTATTGGTGAAGATTCTTCGTAATCCTAATCATCAAAATGATGAGGCTAAATTAAAGGTTTATTAGCAAGTGATATTCTTTTTACTACATGATCAAGGACAGTCACATTATATACTTATCACAGGAAACATCCCATATATGTAATTGATCTTTATGGAAGGCACTGGGCAATTTGACTGTTGTTCAGATGAAGGTAGGTGTAAAAATGCCTTGGCTGTTGGTGAGAGCCAGGTGTAAATGGTTCTGATTCTAGAATGGTAACTACCATCCCTCCTAAACCTGTCTTAAAAATCCAGGGAGCTGTGGGAACTGCAGGGGGCAGAAAGGGTCTGTTCTCCTGCTGTACCTACACTGCGTTCTGCCTTGGCAGACCATTTTAGTGCTGTGCTGTTTGGTTTTAATACGCACCTTTTCTGTGAATAAGCTTTTACGAGCTCCAGCTCGCGCTTCAGTTTGCTTTACAGCCAGTGCTTCGAGCAGAATGGCTCTAAAGCCTGGTTTATAGCAGGAAAGCTGTCTCCTGAATGTGTATTTCAATCCTCAGTCAGAACCAAGGGGTAATTATATATGTGTCTTTGTAGGCACTGGGATTCTGGTGAAGATTTTCAGAGTGTGTTTGCTCCCGAAGCGTTGGCTATGCCAGGATTTGAGCTGTCATCACGGTGCATTGTTGTACCCACATGGAGGAGTGTGGCTGTGACTTGCCTCATCTCACTGCATCTTGGCCAAACTCAACTGCAGCACTCGTACAAGCTGTTCTAGACACAGGGCTTGCTGTGGTGCAGTTGTGGTGCTGGTGGTGAAGCCTAAGGAAAGACAAAACTGTCACGCTTCAGTGTGGAATAGAAGAGGGAGAGGGAGAGAAATCCAAAGACTGACTCTTGAAATTGTAGTTATTGTGATTAAGAGTTGGAGCTAGGTTTTAGGGCTCAAGTTGTGTGTAAAGTGACACAAAATTAGGGTGGACTGTCTCATTGTTGGGACTGGGACTTGTAACTCTTGATTTTTAATTTGCCGTAGTTAGAATCTGTTTAATAACCTGATGGCAAAGCTCATGTTTCTGTAGGTCGTGGACTTTACCTTGAATATTTTGATGTGAAAATTATCTCACGCTTAATTAAGTAACACTCTAGAAGAGGTCCTTAAATTTGTCACCACTACTCCCCATTCAGGAATTACGGAGCAGACAGAGGATGCTGAAAAGGCCAGACCTTCATGTCAGCTTCTTTCATTTTTCTGTAGGGTCACACTTGAAACATTTGGCTTATTCCTTTAGAATTACAGATGAGAAGAATCTGTTTCGCAGTGCTGAATGTAGCTTTTGTTCCATAGTGAGCAATTACACGTGTAGATGCATCTTTGTGTCCAGGAGTTGGTAAGTAATGGTTTCATTGTTGGAAGGGCAACTGAATTTATGATTAAATTCCCTCTTCTTGGACTTGAAGGAAAACTGTCTTATTCTGTCCCTCTACGCCTTGGAGGAAAACTGTCTCATTGTGAAGGGTTCTTACTATCACTGCCCTGAAAAGGCTCTTGATGATAAAAGTAAACTGGTCATTGTGACCACAGTTGTGATATGCACAAGGTTCTGTGTGGAATTTCAGAATGTTTGTTCAGTGCTTCAGCCAATAGATCAAAGAATAATTGCCTGTCAGGGGCTGTGCACTCTCAGTGACAGCAGCTGTGTTCTGGCGTATTTCTGCCTGTTTGAGAGCTTCTCTTGTTTTCCCCATTATTCTCTCTTTATGTGGGTCCTACAGACCAATTGATCCTTTCAGATATGAAGAAACATTTGCTTTTATAGGTGATGACTTTTTGTCAGGTATCACTCTCCCCATGAACTTGTGACTTCAGTGTGCGGTTCCTTGTAATATTTTGACAGATAATCAATTCTTACACTTAAACCTGAAGTGACTTTTGTTCATTTCCTAACTTTCAAAGTAGAAAAAGCTTAAAAGAACTTAGCAGATAACTGCCGTGTCATGTTTTCAGTAGCAAGTATTGTGGTTCACAGTCTAAATCAGCGTGTCATATTCTTGCTAAAGCGACCTTGCAGTCTTCAGGATGAGCTACTGGTGGAACTTCTCATCTTGTGCCAGTTGAGGCACATTTGCTCCCCAAGGGCCTTGCCCCATGTACCTGTCCAGGGAGGTGTTGCTTAGGTGATTTGCTTTGTACTGTAACCAATGGGCCAGGAACCTCACCAGGCTGTGCCACCTTTGCAGGCTCAGTGTTTGGATTAATGAGGAAATCTTAGCTTGTTTTTCTTTGATGTTTTTAGTGTGTGCACCAAACTTCTGGATTGCAAATTCTGTGGAGCATTTGAAAGAGGAGTCCAGGATTCAAGAAGCATGTCTCTTTTTCAGCTCTGCTTTGGCTGCCTGTGTGAACTGTCTGGTTGACTCAGGAAGGATGTTCTTCTTTGCCATGTCTGTGGGTACTGCCTTCTCCCTGAAAGCCCGTGAGAAGTGTCAGAGTCAGCTGCAAGCTTGATTGTTCTGGAGGTCTCCAGTTTCATACCTGAGCAGTCTTCCTTAGTTCTTAACCACTAAGGACTAAAAAGGTCCTTAGACCTGCTGAAGGTAATGTTCTCTTTCCTCTCAGTGTGAAGACATGACCTTTGGTGTGAGAGATACAGACAAGAGGTTTTAACTCCATACCCAGCAGAGCCTTGTGTATGTGGCACATGCCAGATTGAGAATGCTCCACTGAGTTTGTCTCTGGTGCTGAAGAACTTAATAGGAGACCTTCCTCTTCCTAGTGGTGCTAATGCCTATTTTGTATCCTGTACCATGGGGTTTTTTAAAATCACTTTTTGGTTTCTGGGCCAAAGGTTAGGAATTAGTCTTGCACTGTGAACTTGAAGGTGGTGAATAGCAATTCTTAAGTTGTGGGATCTGAGCCATCAGGACTTCTCTGTTTTTTAACATGGATTGGAGAGACAGTAAATGCAGTTTTCTCCCTGATTGTGTTTGTTCTCCATTGTAGAGCAAGAAGATGGATCTGCACAAGCTGATGAAGGAAAAAATAGGGATATGTTGGACAAGAAGGCTTAGTTACTTTTTTCTGTAGTCTTATCAGCAGTCAAAGGTTTGCTCATAGCCAAGCTGTTTGTCAGTGTAGTTGTGGCATCTCTTTAATTTTGTGTGCAGTCAATGATTTTATTTGCTTAATGCTGAAAGCTTTTAAACTGAAATGACAGCGAATAGTGTGAAGGTTAGCAGGGTGGAATGGCTTTGTTTGATTTGCTCGTCTATCTGTTGAGATTTATTTTAAGCCATCAGAGCTTTAAACCCCAAACAAAGGTTAGGTGATAGCCTAATTTTTTGTTTCAAGCCTTAATCTGTAGAGTTAAGGTGAAACCAGAGCTGCAAATTGCTTGCAAACCTTGTACTCTCTTGCTTTCATTTGAGGATTTTTTGTTTCAGTAACCGTGTGTAACAAATTTAGAGACAAATGTTAGTGACTGGGAGTGGAAGTTCTCTGCCTGTGAGTTGCTAAGTCCCCTTCTCTTGAATTACTGCTCCTTGAGTTGAGCAAAAAAAAAAAAAAAAAAAAGTATTTTCCTTTGGGGTGGATTCAGGGGATCCTTCTTCCTAACAAATGCTCTTGCAACTGTTACTTTGATTCCCAGTGGTGGCTGATTTGTTTTAAACCAGAGAAGGATTAACTCGGTTTAAAACCTTGTCTCCCACATTAAACCAAGCACCCACAGTTTTTCATGTTTATTTGCAGATCTGTAAATTCTTAGGAACTATGAATTCTCATGAAGAAACTTTTTGTCTTTCCTGGTAGATATGGGGCTTTTTTTTTTTCGCCCTTTTTTTTAACCTACCACACATTTCCATTTCACTTGACTGACTGCTACTTTTAAACGGTTGGTTTGGGTTTTTTATATACTTGTATTCTCGTAGTTCTCCAAGTATTTGTAAAGTGTCTATAGCCCACAGCAGTATCCAAGGTGAGGAGATCCATATGTCCTCTTATTACACATCAGGTATAGTGGCATCAGGAGAAAGGCAGTCTGAAGGTGACCCACATGCATTTCAATGGCCTGTTCAAAACATTATTAAAAAAAGAAATTATCTTTTTCCCCACCATGCAAACAGCCATTGTTAGAACCTTTCTATAGCTGGACAGAAAGAGCTGCTTAGGACCACTGTCTCCAGTCTCTTGTTAACCTATGGACAATGGAGCAAGTGAGTGAAACGCTCTAATGACATTACAGTTTATTCTGTTATCCCGGACTGTGTTGTCAGCAAGCAGTGCTGCAGCATAAGGGAGAGCTGTATGTTATCTGAGAGGCCTGAATTGGGAACCTTTCCTTAGCAGAAACAGTTCTAGAAGCTGATGGATCTGTTCTGACTGGATGAAAGCTCTGTCTTGGTAGTTGTATTCTCTTACATATTGATTTGGCAGTCCTTTATGTACACTCGGCTTAATTCAAGCTAAGAACTTTGCTGCATTAGCTGGTAATAGAATCAATGTTGTAAAGAGTTACTCCTTGCAAAATTGACCTGCATTCTGTTTGGGAGTGGGACCACATAATGCAACTGGCACAGCAGCTCGAGAATGATCTGTGGTTTACTTTAGTGCTGGAGAGGCTGCCATGGTGCTGATCTCTCTCATTTAAGAGAAATAATCATTTTATCTGTCTCAAGACCTTATTTGAGGATCTGTAAAGTGAACTGTTACCAAACACCAGTTGATTCAAAGTAACCTGAGATTCACTTTATCAGTTGATAACTGATTAGCAGCAAGCAGTCTGTCCTGTCACATTCTTTTTTTTTGTGTGGAGTACAGCAAATACTCTAGATTTTCCATTTCTCTACTTCAGTAGAATGTTCCTTAAGGTTTGGTTTTATTTTTCTTAAAACATCTCAGTGATATGCAACGGTAATGTAAAACCCATAATTTTTTTTGCCTGTCTCTGCTACTTTTAAAGTTGGTAAAGAGAACTTTTCCCCCTCTTATTCTTCCTTTCCTGTGTTTAATGGAGCTTGAAATTAACGTGGCACTTCTTGTCTACCTCTTGCATAGTATCACTGGTGATGTCAGCATATCCCTGGTGGGAAATTTATCTGTGAAGATCTACAGTGCACTAAATTTGTCATTGAATTAAAAAAAAATGGGTATTAGACAAGGTGAAACTCGAAGAGAAAAAAGTGGATATTGGTAACAAGAGTTGTTTTCTACACTGCTTAAAATGTTGGGTCTTTTTAATGTAACTATTGAGGCTAGGGCAAGTTTTCATATCCTGACAGGAATTCTGACATTAAACATGACAAATGTATTAAATATCCGCGTAGTCAAAGTACTGGTGAGTACTGGCTCACTAACTGACATTGCTTTGTAGTAAGTCTGAAGACAGAACTGGGATTTGACTGAGCTTTAGTGGTCTTGTCCTTGTACCGTGCTGGTTTTGCCATGGTTGGTTTGAACACACAACTGAGCTCTTCTGCACATACATGTAAGGTGTGAAAATATAATTATTCATACCTTCAGTGAGTTGTGTTTATGGAGAATTAAGATGTAGAGATTATGAATCTACATTACAGTCAAGAGATCATTGGAATATCTTCTCTCTGTCATTAGTGCCTTCATGTGGAGTTCTGCATTGCAGCTCTTCCCTGGGATATTAAACCAAGTTTTCATCCATGTATTAATCCATAGTTCAAGATGTATTATATTTAAAAATAATGTAGTTATTAGTCCCTTTATTTTTCTTAAATGCATAAAAGAGCCTGCAGTATTTGAACATAGTTTAGTGATGGGGATGATGGAGTATCAAACACCCATGTGGCACTGAGTTCCATTTGCCTCACTTGTCACTCAGAAGTTCATGCAGCCAAGTAGCCTCTTTTAAATAGGGTTTGGCTTTGGATTCATCTCACTGAATTGACTGCCAGGGCTTTTATATGTATGTTTTGCTTCTGTTTTTAATGGGCTTTTGTTTTTGCATCGAGTACAGACTTGAATTACTTCAGTGTTTATCAGCACAAGGAGAGAAAGCAGCAGTTTATAAGCTGTATTTTTGCCTACCTCCGCCTTGCCAACTTCTATTTAAAAAGTATCTTTCCCTCCTTGTGTCTTTGTACAAATTGATGTTATTTCACAGAGTTTGTCTAATTACAGTTTGTGCTTCTGTCCTCTGCAATCAGCCTTGTTGTTGCATTGCAAGTCAGGTTTTAAGGGACCTTGTCTACAATATACTTGGTAAATAAAAGTGAGATTTATTGCACAGCAGATGTATGACAGCTCACTAAGTGCAGACAGCTGAGATAGCTGACTGATCTCAGTACCTCGTTTGTGTTAGGTGAGCTTTTGTGACCCTCTGCCCTCCAGGGACAAATGCAAAATTTGTCTTAAGGTTTTATGTTTTTCTTTGCTGTGCTTCATTTTTTTCGTATTACTGCCCAGTTTTGCTCTGAAATGTATCTCTGTCCTGTTGGCAGCTGGTGACCAGGGTGAAACTCATTCACATTGGCTTCTGTGCCCTTCTGACTTCTGCTGTGCTCCCTCAGCAAGCATCCCCTCCCAAGAGCTTACTACTGGATATGTTTATCTGCATGATGAGCACTCAGTTCTTTGGTCACTCATGACTGCATTTTGTGTTTTTGGTTGTGAGATGATCTTGATGCGGAGAACAGGATGAGAAATGCCGTGAAAATAGTTCCAAGAGTTCCTGCAGTTCTGTGCATAAAGAGGAACAAGACTCTCCTCTGTCATGATGAGGCTGTTCCCTAAGGAAATTTATCTTATACTGTGTTCAGCATAATTTTATCTTACTGCCCTTTGTGATGTATTTCCTTGTCACATAGTTCTGCTACTGAGAACTTTTCTTGCTATGCAAGTTACCACAATAAATTAAATTTCTGCATCTCTTTATAATAATTACATCCTTATTGAGAGGCTTTGGGGTGTCGGAGATGTTTTCTTTGTCTGTCTTAGGCTGTGCACTGCACAAATCTGACTGTAAAAAAACTATTCCAATTTTGCAGTAACTTGAAGAATTACTTTATTACTGTAATTCTTTATAAAACAAGCAGTTTAACTCTGTAAGCACGTTATACCTGTGCATTGAAACTGGCTGACAAGTTGTTTTATGCAGTGGTGAAAAGGATGTTAAGGAGAAGGTGAGTTAGCAAATCTGACAAGTTTTAAAATCTTGAATTGAAATTTGGAAACTGGTTGTAGATATGGGTTCCAGTGAGGTACAAGTACATGAAGGATTGGTAGATGGTTCGGGTGAGAAGAATGCCACTGAGGTAAGGGACAGGCAATATTTGATTTATCACAGAAAAGCCAGAGATGTAAAATTTGAACTTTTCTGTGCATTATGGAGATTGGTGAGTAAAGAACATGAAATCCAGCTCTTCAGCTGTGGGTGAACAAGTATCTTTCCTTAACATAAATGTAAGGAATTACCAGCTCTGGGCTGCACGTTCCTGCTGTTGTGCCTTTGCTGTGTCATGCTTGTGTTGTTGTGCCATGAACCAGAAAGAGCAGGTAAAGATGAACATTTTTTTTTCTCCTCTTACTGATATTTTACCAAGCTGGGTAGTGACATTGGGAGGCTGCATGTGGCAGCTTGAATAATAACTGCTGCTGTGCTCTGGACTGTGCCAGTGACAGACCCTGTGTGTTGTCCTAATGGTGGCTTCTTCTGTAAAGAGTTTCTAATACTGACTTAATCCAAAAGGTTCTGTGAAGAAACGTCTGTTAGTGCTGCAGTGGTGTGCTTGTACCTGCTGTTCTCACAGGGGATGCACTGGCTTGTGCTGAGCCTGATACATGAAACTCGTCTTATGTCTGCAATTGTTGGAACTTACTCCTGTATGCAAATAAGTTTCCTTGTGAAAAATAAATGAATCAGGGAGCGTAGAAGGTCTGTAATCTGTGATCAGCTATTACAGCAAATCCACTTTTCATATTATGTTTAATTTAATGAAATGAATAGTGTTTTTCCAAGTAATCAAGTTATGAGCCACTTGTGTCCCTCTTTAAATAGGCCCGTCTCTAAGATTTCTGTCTTTTATAATCCAGCTCTAGTGAGCTAACGTAACTTTTTTTTGTTGGTTTAAAGCATGTGGTTGTGGGGCATGTGCCTAGATCATGCTCCTGCTGCATGTAGTCGAGGATGATGGGATAATGGGACTGTAAATTATCTCTTTATGGTGCTGGTTTTCCTCTGGCCTCCTCCCTTGTGCAGTGGAGAGCAGCCCCAGGGCTGTTCCGAGCGGTGCCAGCTGGCTGGAGCCCTGGGGGCCGCTGTGCCAGATGGAGCCAGCAGCACTCCGGTGAAAGCCAAGCGTGCTTCCCGGGGTCGTGGAGAGGTGCAGCCTCTGCAACCCCGCCCGGGATCCCTGGGCAGGAGCTGTCCTGGGACTCACTCACTCCTGTACTGGTGCAGCCATGGAAAGGACTGGGCTTGGGCATCAGTCGGGCTTTTTTTGGAGTTGATTCACAGTGTTCAGCTATTAAACATTTTCAGTGTGTTAGCATGTCCTTTTTCCTGGTTTATGGTTCTGTACTGTATCTGTGAAATGTTCAATTCTGTAGCATGTACAGATGCTCGGTATTGAGACAGATTTTTTCAATTTGATTAAGTGTGGTGATTCCTGATGTGTTGTCCTGATTTTTTCCTGACTACCAAAAAATGCTGTTATCCATAGGATACTCAGACTAGAAAAAGCTTGTTAATGCTGATATTTTTAGTTTTTTCATTAAAATGAAACAACACCCCAAACCGTTCATTCCACTGTCTGTAATGACAACTTCAGATATGCCCAAAAATAAAAGCAGAAGTTTTCATCCCTTCATTTGCCTAGTTGACTTTATAGTACTTACTGAAAAAAATCTATTTTTTAGAGTACCATTGAAATCAGTTGTTGGTGTTACTGCATTGTGTTTAGCCCGGTGGCTTTTTTTGTATTCCAGAGCAATCTTAGTGTAGAATAACCTCATCTGCACAAGATGTACCCCACAAAACCCATGTGATTGAGTATCCCCATCTTGTGGAGATGAGGACAATAAATGGGTGAAACTCTACGAAGAATCCAATTCCCTGGTGGCTGCTCCAACAGATACTTGTTTTGTAGAGGAGCTGAGATATACCAACCTACCCAGTGTTTCTTCACTCTCTTGACCCAGAAGGCTTTGTTCTTATTGACCCATTAATGCAGCTCACGCTTCTAATCCAGCAGCCCGAAATAGCTGCCAAGCCTGGATTTTTTTGTGGTGGCATTTGCTGCACAGGTAGTTGGTGTAACCCATCATGCAGAATTGCAGCTGAAACCACCCCCAAGCTGAGGCATGTGAGATTATTTGGGGCAGATGTTTCAAGTGTCTAATTTAAACAAGGTAATAAACACAACTTGATAGTATGTACAAAGGACTTATTGGAACAACAAGTATATTTTGAGTCAGCTTTCCCTGTCAAGTCTCCAGAACTGCTGGATATGAGTGGGAGTAGGGAAGGAAGGATGTGCCTCCTAGCTCCCTTGCCCTGATGATTGTGCTAGAGGAGTGAGCTACAAGGGGAACCGACCACAGAAAGTGGTAGTTACCATATTCCAGCCTAAATATTATTTATCTCTGGTCTTGAAGGGAGAAGGATGGTGTTTTTGTGATCTCTGAGGACATAGGTTTGGGAGTGATCATTCAGTCTTGTATTAGCAAGGCAAATGATTTAAAGCTGAGTCTATCCTGAAGGGCACACGAGCTTGAGGTAATGAAGCAGTGGGAAGAAATGTATGGTGAGAAATAATTTAAAGGCTTTAGATGAATTTCCCTGATTTCTTTACAAAGTAGATTTTTTCAAAGTGACCTTCAGTTGCAGGAACTGTTTCTACTCAGTGTGTGCTCCTCTTTGCTACATAATATTTTTGCTACCTTTTTACTTGGAGAAGCTTCGAATCGCAGGGAATTGGAGGCAATTTCCTAGCAAGGTAGTAAATGACTTGTAATAGCTTCCTTACAAAATTCTCAACACATACTGTTCTCTTAATTCTCTGTTTTGCAGGTGAGTTATATCTACTTACAGGTATCTGAAATAAAGCTTTTCAAGAGAATAGTGAAATTTTCCTTTTGTCATGCAGGAAGCTCTGTTCTATGTAAACCCTTGCTGAGTGTGATGCCTGCAAGACTGTTCCTGTCACTTTAAGTACTTTTCTATCCCGCTACTACTAATAGTGAATTATTTTCTTTCAAGACCTGAAATCCTTTTGTCCTGCTCTTCCTCAGTGTTGAACCCCTTAACCTCACCAATTCATATGTTTCAACTCACACTGCTTAACTTCTTAAAGTATTTCCTTCAAGTTAAGGTCTTGAAAGTAGAACAGATAATATGTGAAATCAACTCTTAACAGCATTAATGTACTTTTCTTCTGGTTCACGAAGCAAAGAGATTGAATTAGAATTGAAGCTGATGATTGGTGGAATTTCCAAACTGTTTATTGAAAAAAAAATTAGCAGACCAGATCAAAGAGCAGAAGTCATGCTTTATAGTTCTGTCAAGTCTACAGAGCAGAAGAAGGTCTAAGTATGGCGAGTGTTCACGCAGGGAGGAGATTCCACTATGTTTTCTTCAGCTTTGTCCTACATTTCCCTCTGCAGTTTTTGGTCTAAGAACTTGTGGTAAGGAGCTTTGGTTCCAGATTTCTTCTCTCTGTGGTCACTTAGCTGGAAAAGTGGAATGGATGACCAGAAGTCTGCTTCTTAGCAGAGATGGGTTTTGATGTAATTTCCTCTCTGACCTTCCAGTGAGGCCAAAGCTGGTTTTGAACCTGCCCTTAACTCACAAGTAAAGGTGAGTTCTGCTGCAGAGCACACAAGATCTGACGAACTTTGTAATGTCCTGAGTTGGGCTCAGTGATCACATCAAGCTTTCTGAGCTTGATGGATACCACTGGATACTTCAGTGGTTTTGTGTTAAACAGAGGTAATCTGCTGCATTGTTTTCCAGTTTTTGTTCTGTATCTATTCTTTGGAGCACATCCTCTAGGACAGACAGTACCTTGTTTTCAATGGCTACTTTTTTCTTCATTCTTTTTTTTTTTCTTCCATACCATGAGATTTCCTTCGTGTTCCTACTTCTCTGGCTGTACACTGCCTTTTCCCCTAGAAATTATCTGTTTGTTTACAGTTTAGACAAATGTCTACATTTCTGTGCTCCTAATTTCTTAACATGAGCCCACCCTTTCGAGCCTAAGCATGGAGCACTGCTCCTGACACAGAGTCTGAGCAGACTGTTCCTCATGCCAAGGTTGTAAGTGTTAATCTTGCTGCAGACTGGGGTGATAATTCATTGCTGTCACAGCAACACATGCTGAAAGTTGCTTCTTGCCAGATTTGTTGGCTATATGCTACACTAGAGAAAATTATTTCAAGAGTCTTATTGCATAGCCAGATGCTGCAGAACTCATGCAATCAAGCTCCCCTCCCCCCTTTTTATGGCTGTTCTGACTTCAGGGAGGAAAAACTATTATACACTGAAACACATTCCTGTGTAACACCAGTGAAGACGTGGATGAACTTCTGATTGTGGCTAATTTTTCTGGTTTTTCTTGTAGGGAAGTTCTGGTTTGTGTTCAGGATAAAGAGAAATGAAAGCTTTTAAGGTAGGATGAGGGGATTTTAAAAAGGAAATTAACAGTGTCTCCCTTGCTGGTTTCTCTGGGTGCTGTGGAAATTCTGTGTTTTCTTTAAGAGCTAGGTTGGCTCAATTCTGAAGAACTGTAGCCTTTGCCAGCTGTATTCTTAGGACCTTTCAAAAGCAGGAGAACCTTTGTGAACTCTGGATATCATAGTATCTCAGCACTGGCCTAAAGATGATGTTTGGTTTAGTTATATGTAAGATGTAGAGCCCTGAAGAGGAAAATAAGTGGGTTTTTGGTACAGGATCTGAGTCCCCATAACGACATTTGCTCTTATATATGTGCTGTAGAAAAATGCAAGTTATGTAGGTTTTTTCACAAGGTATCCATTACATTTTGGGCATGGTGGTGTCTGATTACCAGGGAGCTGAGATTTACTGACTGTTCTGGTCAGACAGAAATAGACTTTACCTAGTGTATTTCCAGCATAAATCTCATCATATCCAGTGGCTGGGCATTGTGTCACCAATAATTTTATCCTCTCTGGTATTTTAAGAGAAGGTGCCATAGAAGTTATGTTATTATGAATGCCTTCCCCCAGGACAAAATCCAGGTAAAAATGCAGTGTTGGTGAGTTTATTATTACCCACACAGTGTGTGTCATGCAGCGCTCCTCTGCTTTTCATTCCTTGTGCCTCAATTCTGTGCACTTTGAGATCACAGGAAACACTGCCCTGAAAATCAGAACTCAAAAGGGCTTCTTTTAGACCTGAGCAAATCACCTCTTTGCTTGGCAGGGAGAGCTTTTCAGCAATTTAAGGTACTCTGAGAAGGCCCAGGGCCTCAATGCTTTCAAATGCTTTTTTAATCCTGCTGTAAAGCGTAAAGGCCATGTATTTGTCCCCAAAACACCACCAATGTTTATAACTCTGGAGACAAAGCAAGCGATCAGGACTAGAAATATGTACTGGCTCTCATGGAGTATTTTTGCTCTAATCTATGTGAGATTACTGGTGATTTGCAATTGTAATACTCTCTTGAAGAATCTCTTGGTTTTGCTTCAAGCTCTTAACTGGTTTTTCAAGTGCAATATACCAAGGAAGTTCTGGCTTTCCTTCAGATAAAAGACTTAATAATTCACTTTCTCCCTTGTTCCCATGTTTCCCCTTATCCTGCCCTATCCCAGTGTTGTGGTTTGTGTGTGTATCAGCCTTTCATTTTTCTGTGTACAGGGGCCTTAAGAGCCCAGACAGTTCCTGGGGTAGCCTGCACGGCTCTTGGGGGCTGAGGGGAGAAAGGCTGAGTTCCCTGGTCTGTTTCTGGCCTCCATTGCCACATCCAAATGATGGATTGAGGCTCAATCTGCTCATTATAGATGTTGAGTTTATTCCTGGTACTGTTTCTTTGAGCGCAGGAGCAGGAATTTGTTTAGAACAAATTGACAGATGAGTTCTCTGTTCTTACCAACATTCAGATTGCACTGTGGTTATTTTTAATAGCAAATACAATGTCTTTTTTTCTTTCTTTCTTTTTAGCAATGCCAAGCACACAGAAATGTCTGCTGCTATGTTAACTTTGGTGAGGGATTTGGAGCTTTGATGAGTTGCTGTATATCAGCTAATGTTTTCCCTAAGTGTTGGTAAGTCTGTCTGAGTTTTGAAAGCTGGGACAGGCTAGATCCATGGAAGAATGTGCAAAAACGTGTCTCATCTACCAAAGAGGATTTGTTAGTGTGTTCAGGGCAATAAATAATTAAAAGTTTCTGAAAACTGTTAAGGTTTATGTGATATGGGGAAGAAGGAAAGCAAATGATAAATACATTACTTCCCTCTTTCCCAGTGAGACTGCAGTTTGAGATCTTGAAGTCCAGCTGTCCCCTCCTCCCAAATTCAGTTGCTCAGTTGGGAGGCAAGGAGTGTTAAGTTGATCTGTTAGCTTGAACACTGATTTCAGACATCAGTCATTTACAGCTTTGGGGCAGAGCTTGTGGAGTCTTACCTTGTGATGATGTTTCCCTGTTGGAATGCAATGTGGTAACTCCTGAGATTGCATCAGCTGGATTCCCTGCTTAAGGGGAGGCTGTGGATTCCAGCAGACCATCCACACTCATTTGGGGAGAGAACTGAAATTGAGAAGGGAAGGCGGGACACACAGAGCCCTTGCTGCTGTCTGAGCATTGGCTTGTTGGGCTTCTCTGTAATTCAGTCTTCGGCTTGATAGAAATAATTACCTTCTAACTCAGCAAAAAAGGTTTGCTTCTGTATGGAAAGTAAGTAAATGGACAATAATGAGAGATGGAAGCCTGTACAGAATCTCATACAAAGTGTGAGGGAAGGTGGAAGAGTCTGAGGCAAAGCCTCTTTGTTTTAGGTGGAGAGATGATGAGGGAAGAGTGTTTTTGATGTGGTGGTTGTTCGGGAAACCCCTGAACAGTGAGCAGTGAGGATATGGCAGGAAATTCACTGATAACTGCCCGCTTGAGTGCGGTAGAGCAACCCAGAGTTGTGTTCAGGTGTAGTGATCCCTCCAGACCTTAGGAAGAAACAGGATTTCAGGCTGATTCTGTCAGGATGGTGTTTGGTGGCACAGCTGATTCTGCCCATCCCAGCAATGTGTTCTGTACACGATTGTTAACAGGAGGCCTTGGCACAGGAACTGTTGGCCAAGTTTGATTTCCCTGAAGGACGCTGTAAATTCAGCAGAAATTACAGAGTAAGCTCAGCTCAGAGGGAAGTTACAGCACTTTACTGTGGATGGACCTTCTTGCTTTTTTGTCCTTTTTTTTTTTTAATGCATGTGTTGAGATCCAGATTCAAAACTGCATAACAAAGGAAACTTTTTCTATCAATCTGAAACCCAGAACCCTTTTACTTGGTGCTGTAGGAGCATGTGAGATTTCTCAATTGTACCAATACTTCTTATTCTTGGAGAGTCTTGAAGAAACATATTGGCTGATGGGAAGCCAGTTGGAAATGAGAACTCTTTTCTTCAATTGGAAAACCAAATGAGTATATCCTTAAGTCCCTCAAAAGCACTGCTCCTGGTATCTAATGTCTGTTAATCATTTCTTAGGAGAAATTATGGAAATGTTACTCAATGCACTAACTCTCTACAGTGTTTCTAATTACTCCATTGATTTTTTTTTGAAGCCTAGATTTGTGTAAAAGAACACTGGGGTATATTTGAACAAATACAGAGCAATAAAATTGTAACTGTAATTCATGTATGTTCAACAAATATTATTTTTATTAGTTTTTCCAGCAGTCTGTATGTTTGAAGTCTGTGGTTGGTTCCTTCTTAAGCCTGTGATTCATTAAACTTTCTGCACTGTTTTGTCTCATCTGTCAGGCAGTCTCACATTGATTTGATGTTTTATATGTAGATATTGTGTAGGTAATTAATTATAAAAAGTCGAGAAATGTACGCAAAGGCTGGTTTAGTAGTTGCTTTTGGTAAAGTTTTCCCCTTCTCCATGGTATTGTCTTAATCATAAAAGAAGAAAAATGTTCCTCAGGTTATTCCAGTCAGTCTGCATTCAGTGACTGAGTTCTGGTCCACTGAACAGTCACTGCTCTGTTATAGCAGACTTAATAATACTGTGACTTCATCTATTGTTTTACTAAAAATGCAAGTAATTATTGTAAGTGGTTATAAAATTTCTTTCTTTCAATCCCAGTGCCTCACGACAGGCTCTTGTTAAACTTCATCTCATATCGTGAGAGACCAGAATGTATGACAAGAAAATGTGTTTTGGTATTTAGAATCCTGTATGAGCGCTTATTTCTTTTTTGTGATGTTGTCGTTGGGTGGAGCTCAGGGTTTGGGTTTGTTTTTTTTTTTCCCCCTATATAAATGCATTTCCAGATGTTAACTTTTGAAAGTCTCAGTTTGAATTTTGAGGTTAATCCTTCATTTCATTGCTCAGAATCATTGTAGTGGGGTTTTTTTGAAGTTTAATTAGGGTTTTTTGGTGTGCGTCTATATGTTAAAAACCCACACGCATATAGTCACTGGTGATTTGCTTAACCTTGGGCAGGAACAGTGGAGAATGGTAACAGGAGATGCTTCAAGGTGTGTGGTATCCAGTATAGTACAGAATCTGTTCTTTCTCTGCCTTTTTAAGCCTCAGGTTCACCAATTTAACGATCAATTAAAGAGGCTTCGAGGTCTGCTGTGTTTTGTCAGAGCAGCAGAGCTAGACCATGTGCAGGATGTCTTTTCCCTTTATCCTTTTCTGTAGTTTCTTTGGATGTGTTTGGCTGTTGGTGTTTGTTGTCTTATTCTCTGATTAAAAGATGAATTTAGTTTGGGATAGGAGTTAAAAAGCAATTTGTTTCACCAATGCGTGCTCCAGTTTTCATTAGTGTCTTTTTTCTAGTTGGGAGTCTTCAGATACAAAGTTTTTGCTTTCCAAAGAAGTTATTTAAATGACATGGTTATTATATTCATACAACTGAAGTTTTCTGTGTTCTGCTTTGTACAAAAGTGCATGTGTGCCAAGTACCCTCACACTCCTCTGATAATATAAGCTCTAAATTATATCTGAGTAATTCTTTTTCTGAAGCTGTCTGCAGCCTTGCTGTACAGATGCCCTTTTGCTAAATGAAACACTACTTATCTTAATTATTAGTGTTAATGGATATGCTGTGGGCTCAGTATTTGCTATTGTCAGGTAGAATCTAAGTTATGTCTTTCTCTGCTTGACAAATGTGACAGAACTGTAGTTCTGACTGTCGTGTCTGAATGAATCAGTGCCACGTGCGTGAGGAGTTGCTGGCAATCACCTGGAATTCATAAGCAGACTGACTTCTCTTCTTTCAAGCATCTTTTGCAGGCACTGTTATTCCTGAAAGGCCACATGCTCCTAATTTGTCAGGTGCATGTGTTCCAGTAATGGCTCCTTCTGCATTTTTCTCTTCTTAAAGATCTCTCAGCTCTTATAGAACCTGCTTCTGTCCAAGGATGCAATGTGAACTACTGAATATCCATGGCATTAATATAAGTAGACATAAATAGATCAAAGCCTCTACAAAAACCCCATGTATTTTCCCATTATACGGACATTTCTTGTGTGAAGGCATTATTTTTAATTGAAATTGCGGTGTGTTTCTGGTACTTGGTATTTGCTGCATGTTAAGAGTATATAAATTGTGTTCTGAAACCATCTTTGCAGGAAATTAAGATTCAAATGATGTTTTCTTTCTTCTGAGTAGAATGGCTAGAATTTTTAACACGTTGTATGTATGTGTGTGTATATATGCACATAAATTGTATTTTCATTTGAAAAGGAAGATTAGTCTTTCCAAATTAGAGTTTCCCATGAGCCAATGAAAGAAAAGGGATCTAAGCGGGCTGAAATGATTTTGATCTAAGAAGTTGTCACATTGAGTGGAGTTCTGCTTTCCCTCTTTCTTCACAGTGTTCCTGACATGTCCACTATGTGGATTTTTTTTCTCCTTGTTGCTTTTTAGTGTTGTCAGTTGAATTGTCTCTAGCAGAACTGCGGTGATGAATTTGCTATGCAAACAATTGTTCAAAGGGCCATGTGGAATATGAATCGATCTGATAAGTTTTTCCTTCATGAGTTTTACCTGGAAATGGTGAACTGGAAAGTCCTAATGCAGATTTTGGGTTAAACATGTGTAGGTATCACTCTCTCCCCGTTTCCCTCATCAGTTACCACTGCCATCACTTGATTATCAGAAATGGGATGTCAGGAAATCCTACTCTGATTAAGTCTTTTGGCACGTTAATTTCAATTATTTCATTACTGAGGAAGAAGTGCCAAGGAATGGATTTGCAGGACTGATGAAAACCACTTGAACTCGCCTGTAAAGTTTCTGAAAAATCTCCCCTCTCTTAGAGAATCTTTTCTCTGCATCCTTAATTTCTGTGTGATTAATGAAAGAATAACTGGATTAATAAATTAACTTTGACAGGCAAATTGTCTTTTACATCCAAGTACTGTTCTAGCTCTCTGGCAGTGGACAAAATTAAATCTCTAACAGAAACCTTAATGTCCTCATAAAAAAAGAGGTGGAAAATGTTATGTATTATGTAGCATGTTACCTTTTCTTGCTTGCAGGCTACAGACATAAGGGCTTGTAGAGCACCTGGAAGGTGAGATGGTTGTTTTGAATACTTCACTGACACCTGGCTCGTGTAAGGGCAGGAGTTAAACCCGCTGAAGGTGAACTCATTGGTGTTTCTTTTTAAAATCAGGTCTTTGTCGCTAAGCTTCATAAGCATTTTTGGTTTGGATGTAGTTTCAAGATATTCTTTGACATCTTGAAACATTTTGCGTTGCTGTCTTGTAACTTCTTTCTTACAAGTTCTTGTATTCTGGTTTAAAGAGCAGTTTGTGAGAATGTGAGGCATTGTGCACATTATGAGTTCTGAAGTACTGTCAGAAAGATGCACTGTGGAATGAAGAGGTGGCATCGTGTCCAACGTGTTCTGTCTTGATGGTTCCTGTTCTGCAGAACTCTGAGCAGTTTCAGGAGCTGAATAGTTTTAGGATTTTTTAAGTTCAGATTTTCAAGTATTTAGGTTTAAAGCTGTGTGCCTTTTGAAAGATCACTAACAACTGCTTGGAGCTGGCTACCAGACATGGTTCTTGGAACTCCCCAGTTGCTCTGTAAGATGAGTCTTTTATGGGGTACAGCAATAAGGAGTTGTTCTGGTTCCTGGTTGGTTTGAGGGTTTATTTTTGAAGACACAGGATTTGATGTATATGGTAGCATAAAGGCAGATGGATTTTTATCTCACTGGGACTGGGTAGCACCTCAACTGAAATATCATCTTCCATTTCCATCTTCCATATTTTAATAGAAACTTTAGAATTTCATGCATCCTAATCAATTTAGAAAGAAACTGGTGTTTGCACGGACAGGGTGTTTAATTATGTTTTCGTGCTTTACATCAATGAAGGAAGGCTTGGTTAATTCCTGCACTTTTTAACTGTATTTTGACCCTTTTTTCTGCAGCCTTTCCAGCCCCTTCCTTTGGAACAGCAGAGGGTAGGTGACACAGGCTTCTCTGTACAACATTGCAAATCAAATGGCAAAAAGTGGAGGTGCCTTGGGTTTGGTTTACTCCGTCCTTCAAAGAGACAGGAAAATAGGGAGAAAGATCTGTTGTTGATATTATGAAATAGACTTTCACTGTAATTAACAGCCTGGGAGTTTTTCTGCTTGCTTTTCTTATCCTGGTGTTGCGAAAGCTTTCTGTCCTGCTGGGATTTCTTTTTGGAATGCAGAGGTGTGTTCTAGCTAAAAGCATGTGCTTTGCCTAATAAGCTTTCCTAGCCACTGAGCCCAGCTGGCTGCTGCAGTCTGCGTCTGTTTTGTCTTAACTAATTTTTATAGCCATGCTTTAAATGAAACTAACACTTTTTACATTTAATGACAAACCGAATACAATGTCCATAAATGAAACCCAACACTATAATCTACTAATTTTTGCTTTCAGCAGGCAGCATTATGTAACCTAGGAGCCAACTAAAAAGGAAGATGTGGAAATAATACTGGTGGGATGTGAATGGGACTAAGTTGAAGGGATTAGCCTTTGTTGGAGGGAATGTCGGTGTTGAGTTAAGGGTTTAGCACTTCCTCTCATAACTACAGATGAGTGAAGAGAGTGGGGCCTGGCTGGTCAGCACAAAATGTTCTTGTCAAATGTTGGTATCTTTTGCTGTAGGTGATGATGAATGTCATCAACATGTAGCACTTCGCTGGAGTCTCCTTATGGGTTAACTTTCAGGGTGGCTGCAGTCTTGCAGGTACCTTGAGCTGATAAAAAGTGTTCAAACACTCTGAAATTCAGCCAGATCTTTCCAATTTGTTCCAAATTATGAATGAACGGAAGAAATGCTAGAAGGTAAAACATGAAATAGAGTCTGTTTCAAAATACTCATGAATCATTGTTTACAAGTCTGCAGTAGTGACGCTGGAATTGTTGTGCAAGTTTGTTCTCCATGAATTTGTGGAAAATAATGTTTTTGTTCTGACTTTGTGCTGAATGTGAACATTTTCCATACAGTACTAGTCAAATATACAAAGCTCTGGCCAATTTCTGCTTGGCTGTTCGTTTCAGTGGAGCTTTTTTAATATGATGCAGCAGCTGCTTGGAAATTAAATAAAAGAAAAACCAAACCCATAACAACAATAATAAAACCACCACCACCAAGATATCTCTATAACCCTGGTTGGATGTTTATTCACAGAAATATGGGCAGATTTTTTTTTTTCCTCTAGTGAATTCACATAGCTCAAAGCTGCTATGAGCAGGAACTTCTCCTATTGCTGTGAGGGTGAGTGGCATCTGACCTGCACACAAATGTTTCCTGGTCGTTGCAGGCAGCTGTGTGAGCTGGGTCAGGGGAAGGTTTGAACCTCTTTGCTGGTTCTTTTTGCTGCTTTTTGAATAATTGCATTGCAGTGAAGCTCCAGACCTCTTTTTTATTTTTTTTCCTTTACGCAAATGTCAGTGGACAGATTTAGGGCCTGGGTGTCAACTCCATTCATTTACAGGTTTGCCTCGTGTTTATTAAACTGTGATTGATCAGAATCATGTTAAGTTTTTTGGAGTCAAAATTACTGAGGATGGCACCTCTGAAAGACACAGATAATTGCATTTGCACTATTAAAAAAGGGTAGACTTTTTCATGTGACTTTAAAAAGTAGCACTTTTTTCTTAGTAGTGCTCCTTTTAGTAATTTACAGGAGAGACTATGGAAAATAGCGGGATGAATTTCTGTGTGCTCCATTTTAAAAATGTCAATTCAGAAATTTGTCAATTTAAGTTGCCTGAACTAAGCAGTGACACTAATATATAATTAATCTATTAATGGCCTACAGGCAGCTGTGAGAAAGAAATATATGGATTTTTACTTAATACTCATGATTGGTACATTAAGAAAACAAACAAAGTGTTGTTGAGTGTACAGATATTGCTGGGAAAAAAAATATCAGAAGATGTCTTCAGATGTATTCAACAAACTGCAGTGAGGAAAGAATTCAGAGCTGCTTCTGTGAGGTTGTCATCCTACACTCTTCCTATAACTGAAACCTTGTTAAAATACATAATAACCAAGTGGTGTCTTCAACAGTCCTGATAGCCAATGTGGGGCACATTGGTTGACATTTTTGTTGCTTCTTGGTTCCATATATGTGACTCCAAACGTCTCTGTGTGGGAAGCACCCCTTCCCCGAGCCCTCCTTAACCACAGGAGGTAGAATTCCCTGTGCCCTGATCTTGAGAGGTACTCACTGTTTATCAGCACCTTCCTCCCAATTAATTCCTCTGGGAGGAGGGTAAAATGCACATATTTTGCAAAACAAGTTCATGTTCTAAATGCATCACGAAGTGTTAGAACATAGTTGGCTGTACACTCTGTGGAAAGAGACAGAAGCTCTTTGCTAAGAATCTATCGCCCACCTTCCTACATGCTTTGTGATTAATGTTTGTTATATTATTGTGGGATTGCAGCAATTTGCAAACTCTTTAAATGGATAAAGGAGTAAATCTCTGTCATGAGACTGCTTCTTTCCCAGCTGTTTTTCTGAAGATGCTTTCATTCATCTTACCAGTTTTAATGCAAGAAATCAAAGCTCCTTTTCTCTTCCAGAACATATTTTATGCTCATATTGCTTTAATAATGTTTTTTCTATGCTGACCTGCCTGTCTGTAGAGTTCAAGAATATCCATCTGTCTAAATCTTGTCCTCTAAAGGGTGAATTGCAATTCTGACTACCTCTGTCTTATCTCCATAACTTTAGGCTTGCAAATTTGCATAAAAGTTTTGCAGTGAATGAATGACCTCTTATTTAGCTCTAGTAACATGAATTATTAATTTGTTTTGTATTGAGGCGTGAGGGAAGAGTAAGCTTCAGCTTACTGGATATCAAGCGTGTTCTGTGCAAGCACATTGGGAATTTGCTTTCATTCTCTGGCTGTTCCTCAGCAGTAATGTGCAGGTTGGCTTGGAGTATTCCTGAACATAAATACTCAGCTGCTGACTTAAAATCATAAGTGGAACTAGACAAGCAGAATTTCTAATTTCATATATATGTCATATATAAGAACTCAAACAAGTCTTGACAAATCAGCAGTAGATGTGCCCTGTTCAGTGTGGCATTGGGGTTTTTAAAGTCATAGAATGACTTGGGTTGGAAGGGACCTTAAAGATCAGTTAGTCACTAATGGATGCCATTTCTCATTCTACTGCTGCTCATTTGCAACTGATCATCTTTTTTGCTGTATTTGTCCCACAGATCAGTCACACCGTGGAGAATCTGTGCTGTAGCATCATCCCATCCATCTTTCCTACCAGCAGAATTGCTTTGACTTTGATCTGGACTAATTAAGTGCCTGTATTTTTATGGCTATCTTAGAGCAGTTAAAGAAAAGATAGCTGGGATATGTGTACTTTTCCAAATGAGCCTGTAGGAGTTGTTAGGGCTTTGATCCTATGTATCCTGAAGTTTCTTTTTTCTTTCCTTTCTGAAAGAATGCTATCTAGAGTATTTCCATCAAAGTGCTGTGGCAAACTTCCCAAGAGCATTCCTGTTTCCATAGGAAGAATCCCATTTCTTAGTTTTACACAGGGCAAAACGTAATCTCTGCAGCCTGGGCAGGGTTTAATAAGACTCTGCATAGCATCAGGCAGGTTTGGCTGTTTCGCTTATTCCTTGAACTGCTTTCCCAGTCACGTGCCCACAGAAGAGATCGATGCGTTACCTAATAGGACATTTAAAAACATTTCCACGATCTGCTGACGTGGGGGAACGGTGAAGGAAAGGAATAGATTTTGCACTCGATCTGAGCACACACCGCTGCGGTCTTGGCAAGCCCCTCGTTCTCATATGGAATTTGCTGCTGCAGTGGTGCATTGCAGGAAATAGATAAAAATCAACACACAGAATGGTTCCATGCAATGTAGATATCCAGGGAAAGAGCCATGCATTTGAACCTTAAGAAGCTTATGTATTTTCACAAGGCAAATAGACTTCCCACTGTTAAAAGAATCTTACTATAGAAGGACGTGTGTTTTAATTTAAATAAGGTCCATTATTTAAATGGTTTAAAAACACAAAAGACTCTTAACTGCATCTTTTATAGAGTACTTGAGAAATAATTTCGATTTGTAAATGCTGGTGGAGGGGATGAGCACCTACCAAAGGAGAAGCAAAGAAGCAATTTCAGCATAGTCATTTGAATTCCGGAGAATTGCTTTGTTCTTGTTGAAATACAACTTTTTACTACTGTGACTATGTACAGGAAAAGCAGAATTACATTTTTAGAGCATCCTTCTATTTTTTCCTCTATCTCATGCTGTCTTTTAAATTGCACAACTCTTCTTTTCTTCCCGAGTTTCATTTCAGCCTTGAACCTGTTGCAGAATTTTGTGTAAAACAAAAAATGGAAAAAGTTAAAAGAACTGCAGAGATTCAATATCCATCTCTTGAAACGACTCATCATCCAATAAGGAGAGCAGGAGTACAATCTGTATGTAGAATTAATGATACCTACTCAGTTCTCTGTTTTGCCCCCAGATACAATTACTAATTCCATCTGAGTTATGTAGTTGTAGGTTGACTTGCATTGTTCTCTTGATGAGAGCCCTTGAACCAAAGTAATGTTGTTGTAACTTGGATAGACTTTGGCTGCAACACGGTTCTCGTTTAATGATGTCTTCATTTCAGAGTGAATTCAGAAATATGTGTTGTGTTTCTTTTGAGTATTGTCCATGCGTATAATCCCTCTCAGGTGAAAGGGGAAAAAGTTTCCTCAAGTTGCTTTCTATCATGTTCAGTGCTTTCCTTTTTCTCTTCCACAGTTTTTTCAGTTACAGACAGAAGTAGGACTCACTGGAATCAGCAGCAAGCTGCTCACATGGTCATAATGGTATATTTTTATTTACACTCAATTTGAGAACTGTGATGTTATTTAACAGCTTAGGCCATTTCATCTTTAATTATAAATTGTGATATTGTTGTCTTCAAACTTCAAGCAGATGGTCAGAGCCAAGTGTCCTGTTCAGTCTGGGAGAGCTGTGTAGACGTCTCCTCTCTGCCTTTTTTTTTTTTTTTTTTTTTTTTTTTTGGTTCTGCTGCTATCTAAATAAACTTCTAGAATAACCCAGTTTAAGAAGTTACCTGTGATTTTTCTGAGCACTTACAAACTCAAAAATTCTGTAACTAGTGCACAGTTTTGCTTATACAAATAAAAACTTTTTGGGTACCCCTGACCTCAGTGGGTCTGAAAATAAAATTTACAATATTGATGTCATGTTCTCTTAAAGACAAAATTGACATCTCTAATTGGACAATATCATAACTCAGACTTGGTTGCAGGAAGTGAGTGAACAATACTTAAGTTGATTTTTTAATTATTTAAAGCTGGTGTGTCAGAGCAGTGCACTGACTCAGAGTAACTGAATCATCCTATCAGCATGTGGAGGAGTGATTTATATGCCACATCATGGAGAACTGTAGAATCAATTCCCTCTTTTTGTCTCTTCAACTCTTAAGAACATGGCTTTGAAGTTTTATTTAAATTTCTGAAAAGTCCCAGCCCCTGTACTGGTGGCTGATGGATTTGTGACAGACTGGTGTCAGGAACACAGCACGGAGAGGCTGGGAGTAAATACAGACTAAGGAGTGACAGAATTGTCATAAGACAGATTTGACCCATTTTTGTTACTCTTGAGGTGCAGGGTACTCAAGAGCAATAAATGCTCTTGGCTGTGCTTTAATCCTGGCTCTGTCCTCCTGCCGGGCAGAAGAAACACCACTGTTAGAATAGCCATAGGGTCTCCATCTTCAGCCAGGAGAGAAGCGGTGGTTAGTTTCATGGCCTTTTGTGAT
Source organism: Hirundo rustica (assembly GCF_015227805.2). Lineage (NCBI taxonomy): Eukaryota > Metazoa > Chordata > Aves > Passeriformes > Hirundinidae > Hirundo > Hirundo rustica. The sequence continues at coordinate 13,672,108 of NC_053464.1, forward strand.
TATCTGGCCTTTTTTCCTTTCAAAAATAGGCCAAGGGAAGCACACTGTTCGTCACTCAACATGAGCTGCTGTGGCTGCTTTAGATCTGGAAGAGAATTGGTTGCAAGATGAATGAATAAGAATAAAAATAAAACTCCGTGTCTAGGCTGTGATCTAAACATAGCGAGGGGAATAGAATAGGCAAAAATTCCCAGAGAGGATTGACTGTTCCTAAAATGTGAATATTAAAGCCTGGAACACTGAATAAGTGAGGAAATGTTTAAATTTTGCCTCAGAGTCTTGATCTGTAGCCCAGTGAAGGCACTTACACTTCATATTAAAAAAAATTCAGTCTAAGGTCTCTGACTTTTCTGGTTTGGGCTTGTTTTTTCTTCTTTCCCCTGTTCTGCTGTTAAGGTAATGAACACTACGAACCTTAAATCAGTCTCTTCACTTTTGTTCATGTGTCTGTAAGGGATTAAGAATTCAAGGAAGCAGAGTTTTATTGCAGGAACTGTCACAGATTCCTAAGGCTCTGCACAAGTGTTGCTTTCACCTTTTTTCAAATCCTCTGAAGCACAACCTTGTAAGGAAGAGTTTGGCAGAGCCGAGGTAACACTTCTGGAGCACAAACACTGCTCCTGGGGAATGAAGCAGGTTATGGTGGCAAACTTAGGCATGGAGAATTTGCCACATATATTCTCTAGGTAGGCATAAGTAGAGCTACCCAACAAACAATCTGTGCAGACTGAGAATAAAGTTATTTCTGAAGAAGGTTTGGGCTGGAAAATGAAAAAACTTCCAGTAATGATTATAACATGTTAGAAAATGAAAGCCTTTCTCTTTTTTTCTGATGTGTCTAAACGTTGTATCTGTTTTACACAAAAGACTTACATCAAAAGATGGGGAAATAGAAGTAGATTTGGTTTGGGAAGCTTTTACTTTTCCTATTGCTACAAATTTGTACTTGATCCAACACTGCAGGCATCCATAACTGGTGTTTGCTTTAAGGCTGCCTTAAGAATCTGCTTCTTTGAGCTACTTGTGAACACGTGTGTGGCAACACGTTCCTTATGATCTTTTAACCTCCCAAGCCTCCCACTGTCTTGTTAGTGTTACCTCCATCATCTTTTCCCCTGTACCTTTCTGGTGGATATGTTTTGCTGGCTGTGAAGGGTAGGAGGTCTTTGGCTTACAAGCTTGTAGCTAAAAACCTCTCTGTTCTCAAAGTGCGTTGATATATTTAGTGTGAGCATAAGAGGCAAGACTCCTAAGTACCTCAGTGGAAAACTTCAAAAAAGATGTTTTCCTCTTATCACATACAGTTAAATAAAAATTGTATTTCTAAAGCTATTTCTGAAATAGCTGCAAGTGTGGATGGAGAGTTTGTAATAGCTCAGGTCACTGGATGCCTCTGGCTTTCCCTGCACTATTGGCTTTGTAGGGATGGTTTATTTCCATTGCCGTTGGTTGTTTTGAGAAGCCAGCGTCACATGGAACTGAAACAGGTTTGTGGGTTTTTAGAACAAGTGATGCTCCTCCCCTGTGTGACCTTCTTGCATTAGGTGGAGCCTGAGCTGGCCCAGGACAGCAGAGCAGGAGCTGTCAGACTGGCCCAGGACAGCAGAGCAGGAGCTGTCAGACTGGCCCAGGACAGCAGAGCAGGAGCTGTCAGACCGAGAAGTGCAAGGGCAGAACATTGGTGGATGTGTTCATTTTCTCCATTGCTGTTCTGATGGTTTGATGGTAAACGAGTGATAAGCTGTTCTGACAATTTGGGAAGATTTGGAGTGTCAGCACTCTAGGTTTTGACCTAGTGATGCCTGCTGCTTTCTTTTTTAACCCATTTTGTATCATAACTGTTCACAGCATTGAGAGCAGTTTTGGAGGTGGGCTTTTGACTGTTCTCACAGGTGATCACAGCCAGTTCCCCTGTGTGTGTCATGCACTAACGTTTGCACCTTCTTTTGCTGAGCTAAACCTCCTCTACAGAGGGTACAAAGCCATTGCTGGGGTCTGGGCCTGTGAGTTACCCCAGCCCTGGCAGCAATACAGGAGATCAGTAGAGGGTGAAGCACTGCAGAGAACTGAGACGCTGTCAGAATGATCAGTAACTCTCTGTATGTGCATATACCATTTCTATTGTGCAGGACCATTCTTTCCTATCATTTAAAAAAGTGATTACAAGCTTCCAGAAGGAAAACATTCAAGGCCTCCTCTGGTTTGTGTGTGACTTGTTGGAATATCAGAGTAAAAATAAAGGGGACAGGCAGAGGTTCAGTATGGATTGAGGAAGACTGGCTGGGGACATGAAGAGGAGGGATTGTGTGTGGTAAGGGGAGAGAATGGGGTGAAAGATGGAGAGTGGAGTACTTGAGGGTGAGTATAATACAGGAGAGAAGCAGGAAGGGAGAGAACAAAATGAGGAGGGAGCAGAATAATAGAGGGAGAGGGTGTGAAGAAAGGGGAAAATTGTCTTGGATAAGGAGGGGATGTTCCTGTATCTTGGAGGAGGAGAAGTGACAGGTTGATTCTGTAACTGGAACCCTGGTGGAGTTTGCTAAAGTATCCAGACCATAAGCAAGACCCAACTTGCTTTTTTAAAAAGTTGAATCCTGTTTTAAAACAAGCTGGTGAGTGTATGGATCTGACTGATTCTCATTACTCATTTGCAGTATTCTGTTTCATCTTAGACTGTAGCCTCAAGAGATGTGAGCAGGGGTGGGAGTATTATGAAACAAAGTAATTTGATTATTTGGGGTGGGGTAGGAGGGTGGCAGCTTTGTTTTAACTTAGCAAATTGTTTAAAAGCACAGACAGATGAAAAGGAGACAGCTAATCTGGTTAAGAAAAGCCACTATGGTTTTTAATATTGATTTCTTTCCGTACTCTATCTTTTAACCTTGTTTTCTTACAACTTTTGAAAACCCATCTTGAGCTATACTGAACAAATAGAGGATATGGATAAAATAGCTTCCTTCCAAGAGGTGATTGAACTTCTCCTTCGACTTACCACTAAATTTCATAGACATTCTTCAATTTCTCTTAATTTCCATTGCAGTAAAAACTCTTTAAGATACGAATGTTCTACCTTTTAGCCTAAAATGACCAGCTTTTACATGCTTGTTATGTCATGTGTTTACAATACATTTAATGCTAAAAGATTTATTTTTAGCTGGCTCAGTAAAATAGCTGGTTGCTGGAGTTGTTGTCATAGCAGCAATCTTAACAGATAGGCTGATCCTATTTAGCTTTTGCAGCCAACGAGCGGCCGTTAGGCAACAGTTTGACAGTTCTGCAGCATTTTTCTAAAGATGGAAATTGTGCTGGTGGTGGTGAATTTTTTTTGGCCCAACTTTAAAATATTTCTTTCTGTAGGTGTGTGGAGTTCGATTCAACATTTTCCCCTAACAACTTATGATAACTTTGAATACACAACATGTGAGATTCGGAATTTAAGCCTTAATTTGTAGGAGCTTGAAAATAAATTACATGGTGCAACATATTGCAAGCTGCTTTGATGATTTTTTTAAAAAGCCAGAAGTATTCTGAGATAAAAATGCCAGACTAGAGAACAAGATTGTGCATCATTTATTCAGCAGTAATTTTAAGTCGTGGCAGACTGGGCAAATATTACTGAAGAATTTTGTGGGTTGTTTTTGATGAAATGCACTGCCTGGATTAGATGATATCTTAGGATTTTAGTAATACCAATTCTTTTTAGTATGGAAAGGATCCTTCTATATTGACAAGCAAAGAAATAGTATTTTCAGATTGGGCTGTAAAATCGTACCTAGACATACCTCTAAGTGTTCTTTGTAGCTCTAAGCTGTTACAGAAGTTCAGTTGCTCTCAGACATAGGTCTAAATGCAGTTCTGAGATGAAAAGTGAATTTACTGCAAGGAATTTCCCCTGACTGTAGGTTCCAGTCGCATGGTATTGAACCTAAATTCCTGTCAATGTGGTTGAGCAAAAGACTTACTCTCAAAACTCTCTCAAGTCTCTTATTAGACAGAGTAATTAAAAAATATATATATTGAAGTACTTTAGTTTAATGCTAAGAGATGGGTTTGAATACTGTTGGCTTAGAGTGCTTCAAATATGATTAAGAGTCCAAAGGTGTATTTAAGCTTCCAATGACTTTTTTTGGTCCTTAAGCCTCACTTGTTAAAATGTTTTGTTATCATAGGCTGTCGTATCAGGGGTGTGTGCTTATTAATTTCCAATGAATCAAGGCAACTTTCCTCAGACCTGCCCATTCTGGGTAGTTTTGGGGAACAGTTCAGCCCATTGCTGTCAGCTCCTGGTTCAAAGCCAGTCTCAGAATGGCAAAGGCAACTTCTGTAACTCTGGCCGGTATGGATTTGATATTATGCCACTGTTTTGTGAACTAATGTAGAAAAACTTAATGAGGGAATCTGGCAGAATCTCCCAGCAGAAAAATAAATATCATATGCCCACACACATTTTAACGTTCAAGTTATATGACAGCTTTTGAGTGCATCGAGGAGGTCAGTGCTTTGAAAAAGCAGAGTTCTTGCCGCAGTCCCACCACCCAAACTCCTGCCTCTTCACCACTTAACCTCCCTGCAGGGCAGCTGCTTTCCCTGGCTTCTGGTGTTCACCTGAATTGTGAGACCTTCTCCCTGACAGAACTTGGAAACCTGTTGGACAAATGGAAGAGTTTTCTCTGTTATGTCCAGCTGTTGGCTCTGTGTCACATGAGCACAGAACAGTTCCCTGCAGCATCCCAGAGGCACCGAGGGAAAGGGAAGGGCGACCGTGAGAGCTGCGCCCCGTTACCTGGGCCTGGGGATGTGTTTCTGACACTCACAGTCTCTCTCTGTTTTGCTGTTTCAGGCAAAGTCGTGCATTTGTCATATGTGTGGTGCCCACCTGAACAGACTCCACTCTTGCCTCTACTGTGTCTTCTTTGGCTGTTTTACAAAGAAACATATTCACGAGCACGCGAAGACAAAGCGACACAATTTAGGTGAGTTCTCATCCCAGTGGTGCTCATCCTCCTCTGTGTTATCCCTGGCTGTTCCAGGCCAGTAAAATGATATTTTCTTGTAGTTACCTCATTAGGCAGGGAGATAATTTTATTTGTGGTTTGGGTTAGTTTAGTGGCATCATTCTAAACTTGGTGCTTAAACTTCCGTTGCATCACTGTTAAGTTTATCTTCACAACTTAAAATTTCCTTAGTATCTTGGTATTTATGAATTAATGTCATATATAAAAATGTGAGAAGGCAGAGTTTTGTTGTTTTTTTTTTTTTTCCTAAGTGTTAAAAATGGTGGGTTTGGTGCCTGGAACTAGAACATTTATTTCAGTAAACTTTTTTTTCGGGAGGTCATGTTCACTTCTTTTCTTGCTGAGGAAAACACCCATCATTTGTATCACAAAGAAGTCTAATCGAGTAGCAATCAGAATTATTTAAATTGCTAAAGTTTGGGGGTGGGCAGGGGGAAGGTTTCTTAATTTTTCTGTGTTGGCTTCTTGTTTCTATTTGGGTCAGTAACCTAAGTAGTAAGAAAACAATTTAATTCATATGGAATACCTTTCCCTCAACAGTCTCAGAAAATGCTGGTTTCAAGGCCAACAAGTTCTGTTGTGTCAATTTTGGTGCTATTTCGTGTTCAAAACCAAAAGCCTTTGGTTTTGTTTCAAATTATTTATTGCTTGTAGCTCAGAAGAGTTATAATGCAAAATCCTGATCTATATTCTATATTAAAATTCTCTTTTAAAATGGATGGATATAATTATTCTCCATATTAAAATACATACCTGGTGGAATGATCAGAAACAGAAAAAAAAAAAAAAAAGGCATAATTTTATGGCATAAATTTCCTCTTGACCAGTGTGGCCACCATTCCTAATTTAATTTATCCTAAGTGCTCATGGAACAAACTGTCTTTATTTTTCATGAAGACAGAAAAGCTCCAGAAGGCCAACAGTGCTGTGTACTCCTGTGCTTAAGAAACGAGTGTGTAAGTTTACTATTTATGGAAAAGATGATTTAAACCAGCAGATCGTTATAGTTTCTTCCTCCATATGTGTCGAGAAAGAAAAAGATGAGGCTCAGTAGTGGTATAGTTGAAGTTTGTAAATGTCTTTGAAAAATAGAATGCTGGAAACTAGTACTGAAAATTCCATACTGAAAATTCCATCATGGTGTGGCTGAGAGCCCTGGGACTGCTCAGCTCACGGGAGAGGCTGAGGGGAGCCTCATGAATGGGTACAAATACCTGAAAGTGGGGTTAAAAAAAGCTTTTGGGCTCTTTCCAGTGGTGTCCAAGAGGCAGGGAGGACAAATGAAATACAGGAGGTTCTGTCTGATTGTCACACGCCTGTGAGGGTGACCAAGAACTGGAACAAGTTGCCCTGAGAGGTTGTGGAGGGTCTATCTCCAAATATATTCTGAATCTCTCTGGACATGGGCCTGGGCAGCCTGGATGTTCTGGATGGACCTGCAGGAGCAGGAGCTGGACAAGGTGACCTCAGAGGTCCCTGCCAACCTCAGCCACGCTGTGAAAACTGAAAATACCAAACCAACCCTGTGTGTGACATCTTTTAATTGCTTTTTGCAGAGTGTGATCTCAAAGAGCTTTTAAAGTCAATTCATTAGCTGAAATTATTTTAGAATCTTTACGAATGCAGAAGTGCAAATTATTTGAGGTAAACTCAAAGAATTTCTGGTAAAAGGGGTGTGTGGGTATGTGTATATATATATATAAAACAACCTTTTCTGCTAATGCAAGTTTATGGCCACATTTAAGGTTTAAAAAATACTGCGCTAAATTGAGACTGTCAACAGTATTTACCTGTTTATGTGTGGACACTTTGTAAACACTGTAATATTTTTACCACTAACCACACCATATTTATGGAGCACCTTTTAAAAAAGCTTTTTAATCTCGTGCATTCTCAGCTGCTGTTTATGTATTTGGGAAGCTTTAATTCAAGTTATTTTTTTGTGCAAGGTAGAATTTACTGTTGTCTGCTGTAGTGAATTAGCTTCTGATTCCTTGAAGGAAAACCAAAACTGGATGGAGGAGGGAGATTCTTAGAGATGCTCTTGCTTAAGGAGCTGTTGTCCTGGTATTAGACAATCAAGGCTGTGTCAGAAAAGGTACTTCCCAAAAGGAATAGCCTTTACATAAAAAGGGCAGGAGTTAATTAAGCCAAAGCACAAAATACTTCACTGAACCATCCCAAAAAGGATTCTTCAGAAGCTAAATATAAATTACTTGGTGCACAAATACATATAATGTGAAGATTGTGCAAGTGACTGCTCGATTTCTAGTTTTGGAGATTCCTTTCTCTCTTTTATTTTAATGTATGTTTTGGTGTTTAATTTCCAGCTGCATGTGAAATGAGCTTTAAAAATATTTTTGTAGTTTTACTAGTGCTTTTGGTTGCTTTTCCTGCTGCAGTTTTAGTTGGGAAAATAACATCTGATAGGCAAAAACAAGTTAAATGCTTTGAAATTTCCAAACGAAGAGGAATTATTTTAAAGCACTTGGTGACTTTTTGCTGAGCCAACATCAGTCTCCATGGAGACAGGCAGGAGCTGCACACTTAATCACAGTTGTAAGAAATACCACGGATTTCAGCTGTAACAGCTGTCTGAGCGTGGCAGGGATGTGTTTGCAGCTCTCTGCTATGACTTTCAGGAGGCCCCAGCATCATGTTCCAGAGTGGTGTTAAATACATCCCTTGCTATCTCTGCTTCCCTGAGCCATCTAAATTAGGCACTCACAATCTGACCTTACAGTGATACCTGTGCTCTTGAATCTGCCTCCCTCTTCAATGTATGTTAATAATGCTGTGCTTAATTTGATGTATTCCTTGAGCTGTGGATGTGGGTGACAGGTAGGTGAGGTAAGATCCAGCTATAGGAGCTGCTTTTTTTCATCTCTGCATTGCTCAGTCTCTCTCAGTTGATGTCCAGGACAGTCTGATATTCCCACTGGGCTCTGGGTGTCTTTTGTGAGGAGTTGTCTAATGGTGAGGGCAAAGTCCTTACTGAGCTCTCCTGGGATTTTTGGTATTTTGGATCCTGTCAGATATTTCCTTTTTCCCACCTGTAGGAACCTGAACTATTTTCTACTTTTCTTATTGAAACTCTTGTATGATTCTCAATATCATCATCATACTTGGCTTTTCTATTTCTACTGTGTCCATTTCTTGTTCCAGCCCTTTGGATTAAGACAGTTTGCTGTGCTAATGTCTTGCACTCTTAGTTAATGCTGCCAATATTTTGTGCTTCTTGACCTGTTGTTCAGCACAGAGCTGATATTGTTACTTGGGAGTTAAACGAAGAGGCTCCAAAACTTCCTGAGGGAGGTGAATTAGCAGGAACGAGGTTCAGTGGTTTAGAGGCTAAGCAAGAAATAGTTGGAAGACTGAACTATTATTCCATTTCTAGAGACACTGGCAAACAGTTCATTATGGAGTTGGGCCTGCTAGAGTACATTCATTATTTATTAGATCACAAACTGTTTCTTGAGCAACTGTTTTCTTTAAGTATATGTTGATGTAAAATTCAGTCCAATAAATACATTTGTGGTGAGAGGAACTGGGTGGGTGAGCCTGATAGTAAAGCTCATAGATTAAGTTGAGGATTTTTGGTACAACTCAAAAAGCTTTTACTTCCTGTAGAAAACAAATAACTAATTTTTTTCATCTGATTCAGAGGAAACATGATAGAAAGCTGGTTTCTATACAGAAATGGGTAAAAGGGAAAAATCTGGTTGCTGCTGTTAGTGCATACCTGTCTGAAATTTAATATATAGAAACAGAACACTTCTGTAAAGGAGTGACAGTAAAAGCTGTTTAATTTTCATTTGAGTTGGAAGGTGTTGACTGTAGTGTTGATTCTGCCAGTTCTCTTTTAAACAGCAAAGATTTTCATTACACCCTACATGAAAAGGGCAATTAAAGCTGTTCCCAGCGCAGTTTCCTGCAGTGCTGGAGTAGCAGTTTGGTTTTTCTGTTCACATCCAGGCTCAGAAAGTGGTAGAAAAGGTCATCTGGGTATTTTACCAGCCTCTGGATTTGAGTTCTAATGCTTTTCTTGGTAGTGGTGTGGAGGAGTCTGTTGGGGAGATGAAAGTGAGGGGAAAGCAGCACAGAAAGTGTTCTGTTATGTCAGAGATGGATTGTGTCACATGAATATGCCTTTTTTGATAACACAACTGATTTTCACAGAAAAAAGGAAATAGACTGAACCTGACTCATCTGGACCAAGTAAAGGATTTGACGTTTTGCCCCCTGAGGTAGAAGTGGCAAGGATCAGTACGAGAACCATGGTGCAGAAGAAGCATGAAGAAGGGAAGTTGATGATGAATGAACTGAAAGCAGAGTGTGTAGGACACAGACTTTAACTAGCAGAACCAGTGCTGATTTACTGCTATTTTCTAGTAATTCAGGGGAAGGAATTTTGTCTGGGTATGAAATTTCTGATGGTCACAAAGTTCAGAGGTGTTACTTGTGCTGAGAAGGGCTGGGTAACCCTATGAATTAAATAACCTCAGTGACTCTAGCAAAAAAAAAAGAGGTGAAATTTGATAGCAGAAGTTACAAAATACTATACTTCAATGTAATATCCTCGTGGGGCCAACTGGAGAATCATTGATTGGAAGAGGAGGAGAATGAGGAAAGCATTTTGGATGCACAGGTCAGTTCCAGGATATGGCTTGAACTTCCAATATGCCTGATTGCCATTAACAATATTTGCTGCTCTGGGATGTTTTGTGCAAAGTATTTCAGGGAATATTTTGCTTATGTGAGGCACGTTCCAGCATGGCATTCCTGCTTGGAGCCAGACTGGACTCATAAGGAGGCAGCAGGAAAGTTAATTGGAATTGTCTTCTGCTGGGAGCTGCTCTGGAAGGTGCAGGTAGTGATGAGCTCCTGCCAGCTGTCCCTCAAAAGCTCCTTTTAGTATCAGAAAGGACTTCTGAAGAGTTCTCTCTATACCTGGAATATTCTTATCCCTCTGAAAGCCAACTTGCTGATTTACCAGCTCTGGATATATCTGCTTGCCTCAGACCCAGCCACAGAGTTCTGGATCTTGCTACTGCTTCTACTGAAAATAGTGATTTTTTTAGATAAGTCTCCACTGTTGTTCAGATGAGAATATGCAGATGAATAGAAGCAGTTTGTATCACATCATGTGCAGCAGCTCAAAACTTGGTGACTGTGATCTGGGGACTCTTCCCCCAGATTTCTGAAAAAAAAAAACTAACAAGGTGAAGTAAGGGAGTGTTTAACAATTTCTCTCCTTCAAACCTGAATAATATTTTGTGGGATCAAGAAAACGTGCTGTAGTAGGAGGATTTCATTCTTCTCAGTTTTCAAAGGTTTGCTGCAAAGAGGGGAACTGTGGAAGGTTGTAGAGTCAGAGGAGGGCAAGGAGAAGACTGACAAATGGTAAAATATATTTTATGATAGGACAACTTATGTATAGGAATACTGCAGCCTCCTCTGCAGCATATTGGGTCATGCACACGTGTGTAGGTAATGTGTGTGTACAATCCATGTATTTCTGATTGAGGTCAAGGAGCTGGAATTAATAATTCCACTTATGACAACTTAACATCAAATGGTTTGACACACTGTGGTTCCTCTAAATGAGCAGTTAAAAGCAGATTTGCTGTCTAGATTCCATAGGGATACCAGGACATTTTTTCTCCCTCTTATCTTTCCTGGCTTGGATTCATCTGGAGTTGCAGGATGATATTCTAAACCATCACAGAGTGTACAGCACAGGGGCTGCCCATTTGGCTCCTGGTGTTAAGTGGTTTGCAGGATAGTATTGGGTGCTTGCCATGTTTGGATTGCAGGCAAATCGAATTTAAACATTAAAATTCTAGATCCATATGGGGCCAATAGGCATCTTGGAGAATTCAGAGCCACAAAAACACTTCTGACCTGTTGGCTCCTGGTTTGAAAAAAAGAAGAAAAAGCAGCACTTAATGGAATAATTCTACCTCGAATATTAGGAGAAGATACTCAGTGTGAGAGGGAAGGATAATGCTTGACTCTGACTAAAATTTTTAATGTGGATTAAAAGATTTTGGCAACAGAAGGCTGTTTGGGGTTTTTGTTTGGTTTTTTCCCTGACAGTAAATACCTGCAGTTCTCAATGGCTGGATCATCATTTAGCAAAAGTAGTCCATTTTCCACTTCTTTTCCTTCCTTCTTATCAATTCAGGAGTTCTGACCTGTGGTGCAGGTTCCAAGTGCCAGGAAATTAGGAGGAAGGCAATCAGATGCCTGCTTTGTACTGATAGATCAGAGACAAGATCCATTGGAGAACGGGCTGAAGTTTAACAAATCACTGCTTGGGAACCTGAGCCAATTACCTGGAATGGGTTTAATGATTAACACTCAAAGTGAGAAATCAGGGAGCATGAATTAGCTTCAGATGTTGGCTTAAAATGGTCTGAAAGAATTGCCAATTTAGCCTCCTTTGTTAGAGAAGTTGAAGAAAATGCAGGTTTCTTGCATAGGACACAGAGCGTGTTGATTTGAGGTTGATAATATGCCAAGTCACAGAAATTCACAATGGAATTAATTTCAGTACAGGTTAAAACTGACCTGAATTCTGAGTTGCTGCTGGATGGTTTTTTTGCTACTTGAGTGCACCCAGTGATCCAAGGGAGATGATACCAAAACATGATTCACAAATATCTCCTGTCTGATGAATGGTATCAAATATTATGGTGAAGTGTCCCATTCCCAGCTGAGCAAAATCAATTCTTTTAACCTGGATCTTTCAAAAACTGGACATCCAACGTTTTTTACCTGGATGAGATGTGCACACTCTGGTTTTTTACCTGGATGAGATGTGCACTTCCCTGCTTCTGTTGTGTTCCCGTCATCTCTGGTCTCTAACATTTTCACAAGGACATCAGTTGATATAGTTGGTAAAGTAAAGCACTTAGGCTTAAGTAAAACACTTTATTTGGCTCCCAGATGCAGTTTGAAGACCTTTTGCTGCCAGATTTAAACTTTCACCACAGAGCTGTTGTTTTTTAAAACGTAGTGTTCCTTGCACCAGTAAATAAAGTTATTGTTCCTGCATGATCTCTTGTGCTGCCTCCTTGTCTCTCCAGGCTGATAGTTTTATTTTTAAATGAAAAATAAAATGTACTTTCCTTCCTCTCTTGGGTTGCAGCTGCTTATAATTTTGTATGTAAAGGGGAATGAGGAGATCAGACTTTAAAGGAAGGGAAGCTTATTGTCAGCACAGAAGGTATAAAAGCAAAGAAGAACGTTACATTCCAAGAGGTCTTTTCATTCTTAAATTGTTCCACCTGTGATCACCAAGTAGGTATTTTGAATTCCTAACCCATGAATCTGGATTGATCAAATTTAAGAAAATGACATTATGATTCTTTCAAATTGCTTTTCGTTCTTCCTTGTGAAAGAAAAAGGTAGATTTCTACTTAATGTATATTTTATTTTCCCAGGGTAATAAATTCTGTAGGTATATTAAGCTAAAACTGAAGTTCACTGATTTTATCCCCCTGTACCTTCCTGAGAGAAGGTTTGGAGAAGTTTTAGGAAAAGCAAATCCTGGAGATTGGAAGCAGCAGCCATTCCAGAGGAGCTCCCTAAAAGAGATGTTCATCGTGAGGAATGTGGGGCATCCTGGCAGACTTGGCAGGGGGTTAATCCAAAACACCTGAGCATTATTCCTCGGTTGGTAGTTCCCAAACTTTTTATGAATTTGAGGTCTTTTTGTTAGTTTTGTGATCCAAAGTATCAGTGCAAATACCAGTGGCAAAATTGCTGCATGTGCATTCTCATGCTTTACTGTCGTGGTTTTTTACGGAATTTTCTGGCCAGGTGTTTCAGTTTGGGATAGAGCTTCATGGCACTTTAGTTTAAAACAAAAAAAGTTTAGCCTACCAATGAGATGAAATTTGTTTCATTCCCCCTCAGTCCTTTGAGGGAGAAAGTTTTGTGTGGACTTTGTTGTTAGGGTGTGGTGTAACTTCAGTCAGTGCTAAGGAATTGCTAGCTTGGGACGTTTCTGTCAGTAAAACAGCCCCTTCAGTGGGTCCTCTGTTCTTCTTTACCTCAAGACAACCAGCATAAGAAAGATTAAGTGTATTTCAATGGAAAAAAAACCCAAACCCAAATTACATTAACCTGAAACAATTAACTTCCAAACTTTCCTAGAAGATTCTTCTCCTGAGCAGCCCTGTTCTGGCTCCATGAGAAACTCCTGCCTTTCCTCTGTGCTGTGGCCAGGCCTGTGTGGCTGCCCTATCACTGGTGCTTGAGGTAATTTGTCCAAAACCCCTTGCAGTCATTAAAAAGACATTGGAAGTGTTGGCAAATGTACAACTGCATTGTTCCCATAAGTGTGCTGGAGAGAGGATATTTCCTCAAGAGTCATTAATCAGGTGCTGGACAATTACAGCTTTAATTCCACCAGTGTTTCTATGAAACTTTCTGTTACTTTACACCACAAATTCCTTCTGCTCTGAACAAGTGGTTTGTGAAAGGTGGTCTCTTGTTGGTTTAGATGCTGACATCTCTGTTTCATTGCTCAGGCATGTAAATCCAGGAAGAAAGGAAAGGTGAGGAATCATCTGAGCACAGCTATGCCTACACAGCCTGATGGCCAATTGTAACTATTAGTGCTCACAAAGTCCTATTTATTCAGTATTCTGCCAGCTCTGTTCTATTATTTTTGGGGGTCTGTTATTGGGATGCTTTAGAAGTACATGCAGAACAATATTTGGGTTTGAGTTTTAAGGCCAATACTTTGGATTTTCAACAGGTGTTTTGCAGAGCTGGTAATGCAAAAAGTAATGGAGTAAATATTGTAGAACTCTAATATTCTGTAAGTTGTGATATATCACCCACCCCAGTTGCATTGTGTTTTGTTACTGATCCTCCACCACAGCTCAGTCTTGTCTCCTTTTGGGATGTTCTGCTAAAGGAGTTGATTCAGTCCTCTGGGCATCAGGGTGAAATATTCTGGTGTTGGGACATGACCCAAGGCAATGAAAATCCTGAGTTGGTGACTTTACATGAGGTAACACAGTCCTTATCCTCTTCCACAAACCGAGCGTGGTCCAAACAGGTAAGACAGAAGAATGGAGCGCATCAGCAAGATAAAAAACTGTTTAAAGTAATTGGGGTTTATTGACTAGGAGGAGAAGTAACAAACAATTGACATAATCATTAAAAAAGTGATTTTAAAAGAGAGGAAGGAGGGGAAAAAACCAGTTTGCAATGGACTAGAGGAGAGGAAGAGAAGGTTGTGAGGGAGAAGAGGCTGTGAAGGATGGAGGAGATGGAGTTAGAAAGGAACTTTACCAAAAAATCTCACCACAAGCACTGCCCCACTAACAGGAGCACAGAGACTTCACCTGTGTTGCCTGCTGGGCTCCATGGCAGAATTCCTGCTGCATGGCATGTGGTTTGGCTTACTGAGCACTTCAGAGTAATTCACTGCTGTTCCTTGCAGGCCACCTAATGTGGTAATGGTTTCCTGTGTTTAAAACAAGTTTCCATTGCAATAAGATTACTCTAATAATGCTAATCTGGAAATAAAAGGAATTTAAAAACCAAAATAAATGAAAGCTCTACACTTGAGGGAGAAGGGGGATGTGTTTCTTAGGTATTTGCTGATTGTGTTTCAGTAAGATTTATTAGTGCCAGCTGATTTTTAACTTTCTTGTGATTGTTGCTGTTTTTCATATCTATGTACTGAAAATCAGCAGTTTACTATGATTACTTTGCACTTTTTCCGTGGTATATGTTGGAGTAAGATTACACTTCTCATTTTGTTTCTTGGCTTTCTTTTGTTTAAGGTTGTGCAAGAAAAATATTTTTAGCATTGGTCAGTGTTCATTTGTTTGTTCTGAAAGGGTGTGTGAAATGAAAAATGGAGACAGAAGTAACCTGTGGAATAAACTACCCTGGAAAACCTTTCCCCTGGAGAAACAGCTTTGAATTTGCAGTGCTGTCTTCTGTTTGAGCCTTCATTTGGATTTTTAACTGGATGCTTTCTGATTATTATAATGGCCTTGAAGAGAACTTGCTGAAGTCTTAGGAAAAGACAGTTCAAACTCATATATCAACTCTTACAGGGCTGGTTCTGTGTGTGTTGTAGTCAGTCACTGTCCTGATGCCTCCTGGTAACTCAGGTGTTTGAAAGGTAAATTGTGGATTACAAACAGCTTGAAGGCAGCTTATGCTTTGTTGTCCTGCAGTTTTCTTGCTCTGCCTGAAGCAACTGAATAACTCACACTGAAACTGGAAAAATGTCTGGGTTTTTCTCTCTCTCTTTTTTTTTTTTTTTTTTCCCTCTTCCAGATTCTAAGGTACAGCTTTTTCTTCTTTTGTGGACTGCTTGGAAGAAAGAATGCCTGACTTGGAAGCCTGCTTTAAAATGCCTTCTGGTTTATGAACTCACATCTTTTTTCCTCCTCCCCAACTTCCCTTCTGTTTTGCAGCCATAGACCTTTTGTATGGGGGTATATACTGCTTTATGTGTCAAGATTACATATACGACAAAGACATGGAACAAATTGCCAAAGAAGAACAACGAAAAGCTTGGAAATTACAAGGTTTGGTTTTCCTGCCTGAATTTCTTGTTTCTGTTTTTAATCATACCTGTCCCTCCTATTTGTTCAGTGGCAAAAAGAAAAATAAAAAACAAATGCTGAGGGGAAGAAAGAGCTCTTTGGATAGAGTAGTGCAAGCCATGGGAGAGAGATGTTAGTTCTTGCTTTCCAGGAGTCAGACTGTGGGTTTAACACGTGCACCACACCTAATTGTAGCAAAAATATTTTATTTTTAATTCTAGAAATTATAGAACTATCTAACATTAGTCCTGCAGAACTTGCATAATATCAAAAGTTAGATCTTTATTAGGTAGAGAATGTAACAGTCTGCTCCTTTAGGCTTATTTACGTGGTACAGGCAATAAATCTGTTCCCCTCACATGAAATGCCACCCTTGTGTGTGATTTTTTTTTTTTTTTTTTGTAACTTTTTTTTTTTTTTAAATAGATCATGCCAGCTTACTTACACACCTGTGCTTTCATGGTACATGCACAGTATCTATGTAGAAATATTTACACACAAATATATGTACACACATTTGTTTTATTCAGTTTGCTTTCCCTAATTTTTTCTTTTTTAGCCTTCACCCCAACAGTGGTTTCTCACTACCAGTGTACAATGACAGGTAAGAGGCGTGGGCTGGCGACGCACCTCACTAACAAGCGTCCCTTTGCTGATTATCCTGCCATTTTAGACATGAATCACAGTTAAGAATGCCAGTTTTATCGTGCAAATCGTTTTCCTCTTGTTTGGATATGTTCCAATGATTGAACAATTGCAGCAAACTTGATTTCATATGCCCTTTCCTTGATAGAGTTCCTCCAAAACAACCTTTTTTTTTTCCTTATGTTTCTGGTGGGTGTGGGGTTTTTTGTTTGTTTTGGGGGGTGTTTTTTGTGTTTGGTTTGGTTTTTTGTTTGGTTTTTTTTGTTGTTGGTTTGGTTGGTTGGTTGGTTTTGTTGGTTTTGGTTTTTTGTTGGGGTTTTTTGTTGCTGTTGTTTTTTGGAAAGGAAATATCATTCATTCTAAACTGAGTAGTTTGTAAGCATCACTTTTAAAAGCTTGTCATCTTCCATTTCCATTGGCCTCTGGGGGGTATGTTTGCTTAAAGTGGGAAAGTCTGTATTTGAAGACAGATGACTTCTGTCTAGTAACGTCTCTTCCGGAATCCGTGGCATCCTGTTTCAATGTGACAACCTTAGTCAGGGCTGATATGACTTCAAACCATTCTTAACCTCATTTCCAATTTTAAAAATAGCAGCTAACATCGTATTAACGAGAGCTTTTCTGCTGGCTCAGAAGATAGCTGCCTTCACTTGGTTCCTGCTACAGATCCCTGTCTGCTTCCTGCTTGTTCCCTGTTTGAGGGAAGGGAGTCAGAGGAAGGAGGGATTGGGAGTCCTAGAGCAAGGAAATGCACCTTAAAATGTTTTAGCACAAAGCACTGGTTTTCAAGGCAAGACAAAACGGGAATATGTTTAAAAACCTTTCATTCAAGCTCTGCAGCTATTCTGGAAACTCCTTCAGTCTGTGTTTGAGGCACCAAATTAATCAGCTGCAACAACATAACAGATCTTCATTATGCTATAGAAGAGGAAACCTCCCCCAGTTCCTTACTTCTAAATATGCAGATTTAAAGAGTAATTTCTTAGTTATGTTGTCCTTATCAATGCATTTGTGCCTTGTGGACTGAGCTGCAGCCACTTTGTCCTGCCTTGGACATCATCCTGCTGTAGTTTGTATTCCAGGGAATTACAGCTACAAGATTTTCCTCTGGTCATCTTTGACCACAGAATTGTGGAGGGAAGGTTGGAGACTCACCCAGAGGAACTGTCAGGCAGGAAGCCTCTGTCCTGATTAACTGACTAATGAATGGCACATTAAATATACATACACAAATGCATATTTGTATGAATATGCACATTGCATCTTCTGTCCCTGGAGAGCTAATCTGTAGTGACCAGTGAAGACAGAAAATCAAGAAGCAGACAACAATACTCTAAATTACAGCAGTCTGCAATGTAGCCTTTTAATTTTTTTCTTTAAAGTCATGGCATAGGTTCTTTTTTATGTTTTTATTATAAAACCATGTGTTTCCTCAAAAATTTATCTGAGGGATGAGAAATCTATATGGGAGAAATAGTGGAGAATTATGTCCAGTTTCTTCCTTCTCTCTCTGTTGTTCCAGTCCATATGCTCTCCCTCCCTCTTGTTATTTGAAAGATCCCTTCTTTCTCCAAACTGAATGTCAAGAGGAGCACAAACCCCAAACTCAGTGTCTTGCGTTTATATTGCTACCACAGAGTTAATTTACCTCAGATCTTGTTGCCAACTTAACTTCAGAAGTGAATCCAGTCTGCAGAAACTGATTGGCTTAAAAACTGAAGGGTAAATGCAATATATTTTCAACTTTCTCTCCACAGTGCTTGAAGGATGTTAGTTTATACTTTAATAGATGCTCACATAACAACATGATGCCTGGAGAAAAAAAAAATGTTTAAGAAAACCCCCAAATGTCATGAGATTCATTTCATACTCCTGTAGTATTAACTCTCAGTGTGCTGAATTCCCCAGTCCAGCTGCAGTTCAGGGTTATCTGATGTAACTCTGAACAAGTTGTAACTTGGCCAGTGTTTTTTCCTTTGGTATTGAATATTAATAACAGGGGAGGTGAGAATACGCAAAGCCCTTCGTTCTAATTAATGTCTGAATTTTTGGGAGGAGAAAAATGGGAATTTGCTGATGTTTAGCAAAGTAAATAACGATTGAAAAATGGTGACTTACATAAACTAGAGTCTTAATTTTCCTTCACTCAACCCTATGCCCCTGATGAATTCTCTGAGAAATGCCAATTTCAGTATTTCACCCAATAAAATAATTTCTTAGATGGAGATTTCACATGCTGACTTGAATCTCTGGCTATTTTATAGCAACATTTTAAAAATACTAATTTTCACTTCTCTAACACTACTTTCCTTTAATTGTAAATGGTGACCTGTGCATGGTTTGCAAATCTTCGTTTAAGGTAGTTTATGTTGGAGTTTTTGGCATGCTTGTGAGTGTTATTAAACCTTTTTATTAAACCTCTTTCCTTCTTTGTCTTTTGGGTTTTTTTGTTGCTGTTTTTAATTTTTAAACATCAAACCATTCCTGGTAAATGGCTCTGCCTTTTCCAAAATTTTGAGAGTAATATAACCTCAGCATTCCTGCTAAGTTATATAGCTGGAACAGGACATGTTTTAATTTCTGTGTCTGACTTTACTTGTGCTCCTTCTAATGAAAGGCTTCTGCAAAAACCTTTTCTGTCTGGTTTGCTCTGTTTGTGGCATTAATTGCACATGTTTTTTTGTTTCCTTTCATTTCTTTTTAATTGAACAAATATTTGATTCACCCAGAATCCTTAAAAGTAATTCAGTCTGTCATGTTTAACCTTACTTAGAGTTGCTCTTATGATATGCTTTGGTCCCCATCCTCTACATCATCTAAACTATATAACTATATATAGATAAATATAAATACACATGAATAGTGCTGCTGATATACGTGGAGCTATTGCATGCCTAAAGTGCACATGTGTTTCCAGGTATGAATTTTGTTGTATTTGACTTAAACCAGGATTTAAACACATCCAAGGGGTATTTTTTAATTATTATCAGGGTTCATCACACTGACTGCCTGCGTTTGGCCGCGTTTTAACTGCACTGAACCCAAACACAGGAATTTCCAGCCGCACAGTGCAATTACTGCTGCTAACACGGTTGTTACCAATGAATTTATATCAATTCCTCAGGGAGCATTACAAACATGACCAGGGTTGCTGGAGACATCCAGTGCCAAACCTGTTGGAAGCCAATGTTCCATCCTCTGTGAAGTGTCCATCTGTGCGTCTCCAAAGGGTCTCTGCAGACGTGCAGTGTGTCCAAAGCATTGCAGCTGTGTTATCTCATCAGTCTCAGTCATTCCCTGCCTTTTCTGTTTTCCTGGGTGTGTAGCTTGATGCTGAACCTTGGATGAAGGAAAGGATTCTGGTGGTGTTCCTTAAGCTCCTTGCGTAATCTGTTGTTGAATCAAATAAAGTGAGAGATGGGTGTATTTGTGTAAATAAGAATTCTCTAGTCCTTGAGAATCCAAAAAATGAGAGCTTCTATTACTAGAACCTGGAGGGTCGGTAGTAACCATGAATTGAACATTTTTGGGAGGGTAGTTTCTGACAAGCATAGCTATTTCTGAAAATGAAGA
Source organism: Hirundo rustica (assembly GCF_015227805.2). NCBI lineage: Eukaryota > Metazoa > Chordata > Aves > Passeriformes > Hirundinidae > Hirundo > Hirundo rustica. The sequence goes on from NC_053464.1 coordinate 13,691,927, forward strand.
TCAAAGAACGATTAAAATTTAATGTATATTATGCAGAATGTGTAAGCCTCCAGCTATATTTTTCTACTATCCTTTTCATATGTATGATTTATAATTTATTTTCTGTGGCAAAGCGCTGCTTCTGCTCCATGCATTCTGTGAAAAATAACTCTTAATTGACTTTAATTCTCAGTTTTAGAATAGACTGCTTGCCATCTTCTAATTCTTTATTTTTAATGGTGAGATGCCTTTGTGATCCACAATAATTGACCTTGCACAGCAATTTCTGTGCTACGTAGAAAGCTGCAGCAGTATTGAGCTGGTCAGCACGTGAGTCTTCACTGTTGTGTGTTTCTAGTATCAGGTTTACACTGAACACAGCTCTGTGCTGATTTTAAATCTGGTCTCCATGCTACTGACCTGACTCATTCCTACTGCGCTTTCCTTTGAGCAAAAGAAATCTACTGGAAATGCAATGTTGGTCTTCAAAGAGAATAATGACAGATTTTAGCTATGAGAAAGGGTAGTTTAATATTTGGAGAGTTTTGGCTGGTTGGTGGAGGGAGGGTGGTGTTTAAACCTACTACTAATTTCATTTTTAGATAACATTAGATATGTCAGCAAAGGGAATGTCAAAAATTAAAACTTGTCTAATCCTGCATTAATAATATAAGGAGAGGTCATTCTATGTAATGGCATATCCTAAGACATGTAGTAACTGTTTAGTATATTGAATTATTAAATTCTGCTGTTCTCTAAAGATTATCTGTCCATTAAGTTGGGTCAGTTTAGATTTATTTAATAACTTGTCGAGTTCATCAATGCTGGTTCTGTCATTTAACCTCCTCTGAGCACAAAGAAATGTATTTTTGAGTAACAACAAGTTTATTCTTGTGCTGGAATTTCTTTTTTTAGCTGAAAGGAGGATTATAATCCAATAGTGGAAAGTATTGGCCTAGCTGTTCTTTATAAGTAAAAAAGAACCTTTATTTTCTTATATTAGTTTTTCTTTGTTGGAAAATATGGTGATACCTTTCCAAAACATATATTTTTAAAAGGGGTAAAAAGCAATCAGTGTCCTGAAGTTGTGCATAAATTGAATCTAACCTAATGGACAGAAGGTTGAAAGTTTTGACTTGAACAGAATTTTTAATCCTTTCACTAAAGAACTTCCTGAAACTTTGTTTTCATCTGCTTAGGCATTGGAGAGAAGTATTCAACATGGGAGCCGACCAAGAGAGAGTTAGAATTGCTACGACACAACCCCAAGCGAAGAAAAATAACCACAAACTGCACCATAGGTGAGTTCCAGAAATCCTTTCTGGAGCCAAATTGTCACTGATTTCTATGTTCAGAATTCTGTGTTGTTTTTCCATTGGCAATTGTAGTGGATTTCTGTAAGCTTTAGGATAACAAAATCCGTTTATTTTACACTATCTTTTTCTTGCTGTGGAAGGATATCTGCTCCGTCACTTCAGGTACTGCTGATGATTGAGCTGTGTAACAGCAACAAAACACAATCCTTTTTTTGACAAAATACTTATAATGAGAAATCAGTGATATTATCTCAGCCTTCACCAGAGATCCCATGCAGAGCTGTGAAGGGAAATCCTGTAGTTGGTGCCTCCTTAACCAAAGCAGTCTATTGGTAAATCTGGTTTAGCAGAAGCAGCACATTCCTGCTTCAAGTTTTACACGCTAAATGGGATCTCTTCATCCTCATATGAGCTCTGAAAAGTGATTTTATTTCTCCAGTGGCGCCAAGTAGCAGGTTTGAAATGCATCTCAAAGGTTGAATGCTTTAAGAGTTCAGTGGTCTAGAGCAAAGAATTCTCTGAAATGTGTGCATCTGCTTCTGGCTGGACAGTTATTTGGGTAAAGGTGATAAAAATTAACAGTTCTTCCAATTTTTTCCCCGCTGTTTTTAGGTTGGGGTAGCAGGGGGTTAAAATAATTCCCCGACAAGCTCTAATTAAGATTATCAGGCATTTTCCTATGCTGTTAAATGCACAGTAACATTTTAATGGTGAAGGTTGGAAATAATGGTTAATGGTACGAGATTGTTAATCATACAAAGCTGGAGGTGTAGCTATAGACCTTGCAAGTAGGAAACTTTAAATTTTTTCCACAGTTTTAAAGCTCTATGCTGTTTCATGGAAGATGTCGCGCTTTCAGCACGCTTGCATTTGTCAAAATACACTGAACATACTTTCTAAAGCTTTCTAATGTCATGTTTCTAACACAGTAAGTCATTTAATCCGAAGTATGTGTATATTTATTTGGAAAAAAATGGACTGAGACGCACTGAGTAAGTTGAAAACGTATATAAAACAGTAATTCTAAAGAAAGGGCCCATGGTTTTGCAGTCGTGGGACAGGGAAGACAGTTGGAAAAACATCTGGACTTTGGAAACTTCAAGCAGCCTAGGAAAAATTAACTAAGCAAAGATTGATTGGATCATGTTCACATTGGGGTTTGTGTTCTGAGAGACTCCAGTGTATTTTGTAAAGAACGTTACAAATTACTACAGATAATAGAGCTGGAGGGGGGGGGGGGAAGAAGTTTGATAGAGTTTTGAAGGTTACCATGACCTTTGTGAAGAACTGAAGCACATTTCAGTGTTTCCCTTTCCAATCAGAAGGAATGCTCTGCTTGCTCTTGGAGGATTTTAAATCTTTCAGGCTGTTTAAAAAGGCCGTGTGTGGTTGCGTGAAATCTCATCTGCGGCTGCCTGGGCGGGGGAGCTCCGGGAACACGGGGACAAGGGAATGACTGATCTCTTCACTTCTACAGGCCTGCTTTTAAGAGTTCTCCTACTGAGCCCTGGAGCTGCCTGTGTGCTGAGATTTAGAAAGGAAAGGAAAAAAAAAAAAAAAAAAAATCAAAGCACCCAGGAGCCATAATGCAGTTTTGGGCTGCAGTTGAAAGCAGAAGACTTGCTTTCTTTCAAAAAAATGCATTGGGGGTTTAGCTCAAGAAAGAAAAGACCTGCCATTGTCCTTGAGCCTTTTCTCTCCACCTAACCTGCTGCTAAATATAAATCTGCTTCAGAGTCTTTTTGCCTTCCCTTCCCTCACTTTGACTTGTCTGTTTGCAGTTTCAGATCAGTGAAGAGCCTATTTGCAGACTGAAATGCTGCAGTAGCTGGACATTCTCGTTTCTCTCTTTTTCTAATACTCAGTTCTTTTGACATCAGGTTTTTATCAATCCCGTAGCAGATATTAGTGAGTCCAGTTTATCTTCTGAGGTAGGTAAATGGCTCAGAGAGTAGGCATGATGTCCAGTTTTATTGGTTCTGGAAATGAAAATGATGCTGATAACCATCTCTGATAGACGCTGCACATCTGTTGAGCACTTCTGTTTACACAAGAGTCTTTTAAAACATAACCAGCTGCCTTTTATGCATAAAATGCTCTTTTCAAAGCTGTTTTAAGAAGAAGGCCAGGGTGAGGTTTATGGCTTTCTACCCCCAGAGATCCAGGGATATCACTTGGGAGTAGAACGTTCCGCTGCTCTGCCATGACCTGGAATGGTGGTTGTGCCAACTCTTGTTTCAGCATTTGTGTAAGACAAGTGTCTCAGTGTTACAACTAAAATACTTGGGACAGCAGACTGAAACCTGGGCAGGTGTGGCCTTGCAAGGATGTACATAACTTGTATGTGAAGGATTTGCATATGATTTTGAGCCCTGACAATAAAATACATTAAACTTGATGTTCTTCCTATCTAAAGCACACTTAGGTGGTACAATATGTCTGTTGCAGTTGCCTGACACATCTGTGTGACGTGCATGACACTCATGTAGGTGGATGTTTACTCTGGGGCTGAACGTTCTGGGTACATGAAGGGAATTTTTTTAATCCCAGATTTGTAGCAATCTCATGGTGTTTCTCAAAACAGCTGGATGTGTCTGCTGCTTTTGGAGCTGTTTGAACTTTTGTACAGCTGCAGGATCTTTTGTCTTTGATCAGCACCATGAATTCAAACTGAAGAATACTCAGACACAAGATGAATATCTTATAATGGAGACTTGAACTGGTAGTTCAAGGAGGAAATAATGTGCAAAGCTCACAGCTTTTGATTTTTCTACTTGAGTGACAATTTGAAACCCATTGAAGAAGGAACTTCTTGTTCACATCCTCAGAAAAATGAGGAAAAACCAGAAATCCATAAATTTTCCTTGGTCCTCTTTAAAATGTTGTGTGTTTCCATCTCCTAGGTACTTTTCCAGTGAATAAGAAGATAGTGCAGGTAACCTGACTTGAATCTCTATTTTGCCATTGAGCAAATTGCTCTTGAAATGAGAACTCACACTGGGCACTGCTGCAGGCTGTGGAAACTGTGCCGATTCCTGTCTTTTGGGATGTACAGAGTTGTTCCCAATGTTGCGCATAAACACCTTCAAAGTAACTTGGAACACGCTGTTAACCAAGTGGAAACATTGAGTTGTCTTACAGGCAAAAAGCCATGATGAGAAATCCTTGCAGTGTGGATTTTATGTGGGACATTGCATGTTCTGGTGTCCTGACTTGACATTTTGATGGAGCTTCTGTATTTCAGGAGATTCAGGAGGAATGTCACATCCACTCAGACCACAAACGTGCTCTGTGGAAGCGGTGTCAGTTCAAGACATTCTCAGACCTTGTTCCACCTCAGACACTTGCATGCTGATTTTTTTTCATTGTATTGCCACAGCTTTTTCCGCAGATGAGGCTGAAGGGATGGTGTATTGTGGGGAACATAGAAATTTCCCAAGTTATTTTACGTTGCTCTCAGCAGCAGGACTGAGTAGTGTCCTGGACTATTCAGCATTCTTAGAAATGCTCATCTTCATTTTGTGTTGAAACTGATGTTTCAGGCAAAAATTAGGTAAGACTTAACAGCTAATTAATTAGATTCCAACATTGTAAAAGAAAAAACCTAATTTTTTCATTCTCCTCTTGTCTGTAAAGCAGCCTCCCTCTGCAAGGGAGGGAAGGGACAAAGCTCCACATTCACAAGCAAATTATTTGTAAGGGGGTTGTACTAGAAGTGATACAATATCTTTTGGGAACTATTTGCCAAGCTGGTGTTGCTCTGCTGTCATTAATGCCCCCAGCAGATCCATTCTCCTGAGTATATGAAATATTAGCTTGGGATCAGCTGTTCTCTGATTAGCATATGAAGTGACTTAGTGGCTAAAGATGGGTGTATTAACAATAGGAAGAATGAGACTCCCAATGCACGTGGGTAATTAGCAGGAGCCACCCGGGATTCCCATTAGCAGTGTTACAAAAAGGCAGAGGGGAGACAAACCTTTCCAGGAGACTGAGCAAATCCTCTTCACCAGGAGTGAGGGGCTGGAGAGGTGGCAAAACAAAAAACTGCCGGGGAGTAGCAGCTGGGTTTTGCAGCTGCAGTGCTGAGCAGCACGAGTGGAATAAATATTGCAGCAGAACTCCCGTGTGAAGGTGGCAAGGGAAGAGGAATGGTGACCTGGAAAATATTGCTGGTTCTCTAGACAAGCTACCTGAAGGATTTTTGCCTCTCTAACTTGGAAGTGTTGAAGGCTGCTTTAGTACTGGGATGATTTTTGTGATTGTACCAGCACTCAGGTGTGTTTTTTCTCGTTGGATGGTGCTTAAGGTAGCTCAAGTGGAAAAGAGGAATGAAAAATATGGTTTGGTACAGTGCCACGTTTTTAGCTGTGGCTTTAAATTTAAATCAGTGATTTGTAAGTAGTAGTACTTTGATACTTGAAGTTATGACTGCACAAAGTGCATCCTGAATGGAAATCTCTGATTCTTAAATTCTTTTAGATTGCTGTGTGATGAAGGAAAGGAAAACCACCTTTAAGACTACTCAGGTGAATGTTTCTTCTTTGGCTTTATTTGTATTAATTTCATTATTAAAATCATTTTCTTGATGAAAAATTGTTTTTTAAAAGGTTGGATTGGTAAAATCAAAAAATGATACCTTCATATCAATAAGAAGAGTCTTCTGTTCCTGTTTTACTTTGTCACGAGCTTAGCATGTCTGACCATTGGACCCAGCTGTGTAATACATTTCTTAGGTCTAAAATTGATAAAGCTGATCCTAAAAATAAATTTTAGAAGGCCCTCCCTCTCAAAGCTCTCAGGGAATTCTAAGAAAAATTAGAGGAACGTGAATATTTTAAGCATTCCAAAACACAAGTAGCCATTTACTGTCTGAGGTTTGTAGAGCTGTTCTTTAAGAAAGTCTTATTAGACTTCCTTAAATGTAGCTCTGCAAAAGGCTTTGTGTGAGGAGAAATTCCAGACTGGATGCTTCAGTTGCCTTTTTGTGTGTTGACTGTCTGGGAGCTTGTCACCTGGTTTTCCAAAGCTGGTGCCAGAAAGCAATTTGCATCACTGCAGTAATGTCACTGTGTGTAGTTTATCTGCACAGCAATTGGTTGAGTTATCTGTGATTTAATTGTTCCTGGGTAAGATTAGGAACATTCAAGTTATCAGTGAAGTCCCTGCAGCATTTTCCTGCTTGGGGCCATCAAACTTTTGTTGTAGAAACTTTTGTTAGACAAAAATCAGCATCTGAAGAGCTGACTGATGAACAGCACTTCCTCAGAATACCTTGTTGCCACTAGGCCAGCTCCAGTGAAGAATGATGAGGGTTCTGATCTTGTTATCTCAATATTTGTTTGAATTTTAGACCCTCAGTGTATGAGTTGTCCTGTTGATGTTTTCATTTCACGTCAGCTAAAACCCCTGCAGACTGTACAAAGTTAAAACTGCTTATATGTGAAATCAGCAGATTGCAGTTGGGGTTGAATTTCTCTCTTATCCTGTCTTGGAAAACTGCCATTCCTATTACTTGCATAGAAAATACTTTAATTTGTAACTCTAGGTGGCTCTTGGGGATTGGAGGCAAAGGAAGATATCCTGTGTGTGCACAATGGGAAATTCCTTAGAAGACAGGGTTCTTGATCCAGGGCTTGGATCACGTTCCAAACTTCTAACTCAAACCTGATTTTCCTGCTCTGGAGTTTTTAGAAGTAGGTCCATGGTTGTTACTGATCCAGACACATTATTTTTAGTTTACAGACAGTGTTTCAATTTGATTTGCCTAAACTGTGCTCTGTACTTCTTCAGGTGAAACTTAATCACTTAAATCCAGTTGGATAAAAGCACCAGAAGCTCTTTTTTTTTCTCCCTCATAGATACTGATTTCAAGTGTAAAATGTTTGCTGACTCAGTTATTTGTCTTACCTCTTTCTCTAATGGTAGTTAATTTTTTTCCTGTGTTTTCTGTGTTTTCTTCACTAAGTCATTATATAACTTCAGTATGCAGTCAAAACAACAGCCTCTCTGAAAAATGCGGTGTCAGTGACTTTGTCATCTGTTTGAATGGGTTTTTATGGGAATCTGAATTTTCTTACCAGGTAAAACCCAACAGCAGTACTTAGCCAGAATCTGATTATGGCTCTCTGAAGAAGATACCTCATTTTGATGAGGTATTTGTTGATACAGATAAGGAAGTTGAGAATCAGCCCATGGAGCTGCAGTGGTTATAGCAAGTGCCTGTTGCCTGGTCATAGGCAGACATGTGTCCTTAGCATGAGAAGGTCTTTTTCTTAAAAGAATCACAGAATGATTGTGTTAGAAGAGACCTTAAAGCTCACCCAGTTCTACTCCCTGCCATGGGCAGAGACACCTTCACCTAGACCAGGTTGTGCCAAGCCCTTTCCAACCTGGCCTTGGAAACACTTCTAGGGATGGCACATCCATAGATACCTCTGGCCAACAATCTGAAATAAACCTTGATTTACCACTGTATTTTCACCTGATTAACTCGGTGTCAGCACAGCAGGCGTGACATTTTCAACAAGGCCAGGCATCCCCTTCTCAGTTTTGTTCTTTTGTGGATTGCTTTTGGATTATATTTACTCTGACCTTCCATTCTGCTCTTTCCTGTCTGCTTCCAGAGTTGGCTTTCTGTGGCCAGAAGGTAGATACAGTATATACTGGAAGCAGGAATATGCATAAACAGCATGTGGTGTGGTTTGTGTTGTGGATTGTTGGACGAGCTCCGTGCCAGTTCATCAACAATAATTTGTGCATATTAATATATTTGGATGCAGTTAATTTCATTGGCGCTTAGCCTGCTCCTTAAGTTATTAATTTGTGAAATCTGTTTGGAGGAAGGGTGAAAACTTGTAGGCAGCATATGGTGTGATATTGGGGGGAAAGGACGGCTGCGGGTGTGAATTTTATTTTGTCAGTTTGGTGGGAGTACCTCTTGTTCTTTATGGGTGCCATCTGCACAGGGCTCTCTCTGCAAGGCTTGTGCTCTGTGCAGAGCACGCAAGAGCTCGCTGAGCTTTTAACTTCGGCTGCTTTGGGGGAGGGCAAAGAGAATATTTTATTCTGTGCCACCTTTTGAAGTGTTTTGTTTTGTATAAACGCTTTCTTTTGCCAGAGGAAAACACCTTGAAGGGTCTACAGCTTAACTGGCTGTTAAAGACCAGTGTCATAAAGCTCTGGATCCATCATTCAGGCGTTTTCACAAACAGAATTCCTGTTCTTTGCCTGCTGCAGTTACTTTTTTGATGCTGGATGTCTTCTGTTCTCCCTGACCTTCCAGCAATTATGAGAATAACCATTATTTTCATGCTCTGGTTCTTAGGACTTCAGTGTCTTGAACTTTATAAGGTCTGTGAGACAAGGCAGCTCCTGGTTGTTTTGTGGGCTTCTCCACAGCTTTATTCAATTTCTTTAAATTTGTTGAGCTTGTTAATCTGAGTATGCAATGATCACCACAGTTGAGACGTCTCTGGCTTCTATAGTAAACGAAGGCATTTTATACAGTGCATATACTTAAATGTGGCATTTCATTGTTCTTTCTGCTTTTCAGGAATAGGAGCTTTCTTGTTTCTGAAGCTCTTGTTCTGACATGCTTCCACATCCCTAGTGGAAGGAGTCCCTGCCCATGGCAGGGGATTGGAATTAGGAGATCTTCAAGCTCCCTTCCAACCCAAACCTTTCCAGGATTCTACAATTCTTTCTCCTCCAGGCAGTTGATCTTCATATTTTAAAGGGATCATATTTTACTTTGATATTTATCTAGATTTGATTATGTGGTTATTTCCAGTGACATACATGAAAGGTGTTTTCTTCTCTTGTCTGTACATTCCCCAATGTTTGCTCAATGCTCAAAGATGCTGACAGAGACTGGGTCAGGTTGAAGCCCAACAGTCAAAATTTGTTCAGTGGGTCTTGATATGCCAGGACAGGAATTCAGAGAAGTTTGGTTTGAGTTCTGCTGCAGAATTTAACGTCTTTTTCAGCTTTCTCCATTTCAGTTGAGAGAATTGAACAGAGAAATGGTTGCTGTGAATGATTACAGGCTGTGTACGTTTCTGGTTTGAGAACATCCTGTGTTGGTTTCCTCCTGACACCTGAGAGAGAAAAACAATTTCGCAATGCAGATGGTCAGTAAAAATTCTGAAATACAAAATTACAGATATAAAACCTGACATTTTCCATGGCCTTGAAGGGGAAGAAAAAAAAGGCCTTTATTTGCAGGGTGCTCCTGGGTCCTCATCATGTGAGATGGCTTGCTAAAAGGTTCCAAACTACTCTTGCACAATGCAGAAATCCTTTCTTTTAACTCACCTTTTCCTCTCCCTCACATTTATTTTCAACTTAAGCTTGCTGTGGGAGATAGTAAATTCATATAGATCAAGAAAACCAGTGATTAACCCAGTATCTTGGACAAGTTGTCTCCTCCCTCATTTTAGGAGCTTTTGTAAAGCTATTGCTGTTTGCAGCATTATATTTATTCTAATTCAGAAGCTCGAGCACTAGGGGAGCTTATCTGTATGTTTTATTGTATGTGTATCTTCCATATTAATGTTGTTGCAGTTCTTAAACTCTGACTTACTTTGTTTACAAAAATGAGACTGGAACACTTCAGAATACAAGTGGCATCAGGGAATATTGCAGAATCTCATCACTGAAGAGATTTAAGAACAACTCAGAAACATTTGTCAGGAATAATACATGTGCTGCTAATTCTGCACTGAGGTATAGGGACAGATCAGGTGACATCTCAAGAACTTCTACAGCTGTTTCCTGTGATTTTAGTCGAAGATTCAATGTACTTTTCAGTGGCTTGGTCAAAACCCCTCACTTTATTTTGTTTTGGAAACACATTTCTTAATTTAAATTCAGAGGGAAGAGATACTTGCAGTCCCTTGTCTTGCTTTAAACAGCTTCTCTATTTACACAGGCCATATGAAAAATTAACCTTAAGGGGTTTGTTTGTTTGTATTGCCAGATATTTTAGGAATGCTGACTCATTTTACCAAGCTGAGGGTGTGCACACAGGAGTCAATTGCCACCAAATCAGAAGGAGAAGAACTTAAAGGACATCAAGTGCTCCTGCTCTGTCTGTGTACTTGGTCTTAATCTGGGCATGCAGCCACTGCAAAGTAGTGACAAGCTGTAACCTCACAGCCCACACTGTCCAAAGAGGCCATTTGCCTTGTGTGAAATGCTCTAAGCCTGGAGAAACGGGAATAAAAACAATCCTAAGTGATCAGTACCCCTCCAGAGAATCAGGAGCACGGTGCTTGCACACTGCTGAGCACACACAGCAACCCCAGGAAATGAAATCACAGGGAGCGTGCCCTAAGGCAGGGAATGGGAACTCGTCTGGGCAGTGCACAGGCTCCTGTTTTGGCATCATCACTTTGGGAATTGGCTCAAAGATATGCATGTTGGAAGTAGAGTATAGAGAGTACTTTTTGTGTCTGGCACACTGTGCACACTCAGGAGTCATTTCTGGCTCAGAGGTTTCATCTGTGCAATAATAATAAAATGATACACTTTGTGTTGGATCATACTCTTGGTAACTTGTTTGATGTGTTGGCTCCAGCGATGTCACTTGCCCTTAGGTTCTTCCAGCAATATGTGTCCGAGTAGGATGTGTGGAAAGGCCAAGCTGTTGCTCTTGGGAAGGATCTGTAGTAAAGCCATCTCTGGTAGTCATTGCTTAGAGATGTCATTTTCCTCCTAAATCTGGCAAAGGGCAACCTTTCTTGAATCTCATCTCCATTTTATGTCATTGTTAGAAATTCTTTGTTTAAATAAGCCACAAACACATATCTCTTATGCTGAACCCTGGGTCCAGTCTTGTGTCAATGTTTTGCAATTGATTTTAATTGAAGGTGCAGCACGATACAGGAACTCCACTGAGCTCCTCCAGAATTGATTTTTAAACCTTCTTGATAGCTGCAAACTTAAATTTTCCTTGACACACAGTAGCATGTGTGACACGAAGGTAATGAACCGAAATACCAGACCCAGGCAATCTCTTTGCATTATCCTGTGACTCTTTTTTTGAATTACTAAATGGAGAGAATGATGCATTGAGCCACAAATGCAAAAGCCCATGCACAGAATACCTATGTAATCTAAAAATAACACTGAGGAGAGTTAGCAGCCCTCACTCCAGCAGCAGCTGTTACCTGTTCTCCATCCTTGCCTGAGTGGCAGCAGGGCAGGTAATTTTGGTTTCCAGAGCTGTGAGGTTGAGTAGGGATCCAGGGATGAGGGCTTTTCGCTGCTCAGCCTGTGGCTTTCAGACACCTGCCTGCACTGGGGGTTTGTTACAGGAGAGGGGTGCCTGGTTTTGGGAGGCACTGACAGGTCCTGCAGCCCTCTCTTGTTCTGGCACTGTCTGTGTGTCCTGGCTGGCTGCGGGCTGGGTGAAGCTGCTCGGAGCTCAGAGGCTCCTTGCTGTGTGCAGGGGGTGAGTCCATCCTTTCTGTGACACCACTTCTGCGCTTGGCATCAGGTGGGCTGAGCTGTGGTGTGGAAATGCCCTCACCTTCCCCTTCCTGCCAGGGCTGGTCTGTGTGCTTGGATCAGGCTGGGAGATCAGTCTGAGGGGCTGAGCAGGGTCAGGATGAGAAACAGGGAAGGGCATCAAACACCTCTTCTGAGTCAGGTGCACTGGGCTGACAGAGCTGCTTTTGGAACCACTCCAGCAACTCAGAGTCCCAAACTCCCTCATTGCCATGTTTTCTAACTGAGACAATTATTTTTAATATCTAATTAAATTTTGCTTTTTGTGAGCTCAGTCTTTTTTTTTTTTATTATAGCTTTGGTAGGTCACAAGAGTTAATTACAGTCCTCACTGTAGTGGCCTGTAACATACTTGAAAATTGTCAGCCTGGCTGTTCCTCCACCAGCACTATCTGGTTTTAATTAATTAACTCAACCAGTGGATTCTTCAGTTGTTTCTCCAGTCTCAAATATTGATTCCATTCAAATTTTTACTCGTGTTCTTGATTTTGCATAGTTTCTTTTTAAAATGGGTGCTCAATTCCAGACATGGTACAGCTGAGGTTTACCTGTCACCAGAGCAGAGTGACCTCCAGGCCTTCTCATATTCCTGTTAAGTTCCAAAATGCTGTTTGTAGAAGAGCTACAGCTCAAGACTGAGTTGTTGAGGCTGAGTTATTGTAGCCATTGCTCCTTATTTTGTGTTTGTCCACTTAATTTTTCCTTGTTTCCTACTTCACAGTGTTTTTTATTGAATTTAATTGATTTCAGATAGTTTCTCCCCTTTAACAAGTTGCTCTTGAGTTATTGTTTTGTCTTCCAATTACATTTGCACTGTCCTGATGCAGTTTGTCCCTTCTCTAAGTGTGTATTATGTGATGCCACTGAAGCTATTGAATAAAAATAGTGAATGCAATCAATTCCCTGTTAACTAAGAGGGGTGGGGGCAAACTAAATGCTGGAAAAACGTTATTGGTGTCTCAGTAAGTGCTGTTGTTTCCATGTGGTGTGGATGAACTGGGTCCTCTTCATACATGTGCTAGAAAATACATTCATCTCTGCTGCTGAATTGCTGCAAATCTCACTGTACATCCATCCTGACAATGTGATGTAGGTGGGTTTTTGCCATTTGGTAACTTTTCATGGGTTTATGGATGTTTTAATGGAGAAAACAAATAAAAACATTGACTTTTGAATGGCAATTCTGACACGACATAAAGAATAAATCTGGAAAGTCTCCTAGGAATGCTGAGGTCACACCAGAACTGCCCAGTTGCACACAAATATGCCAGAAATTATCCAGAAAAAGACTTGAAGTTGCCCTGTGAGCCTGAATAAAGCACTTGAACATGCTGTTAAATGTTGGATTTAAGTCAAAGCACATAAGGTGAGATTTTTTTTCTTACAGACTGGGAAATACGAACGGCTGTGTTGTTTTGTTTATTTTGAACCAGGTGGGAAATGAACTCTCTTTTAGAAAAAAAAAAACCATCCTTGGTCAGGAACCTTAGGAAAAGTAAGTCCATGCCAGAGCACCTGGTGGAGGTGCCAGCCTGCGTTCAGTGTGTGGGACACATTCCCCTTTTGGGTTTGGGTTGTCGGTTGCTCAGGTAGAGAGTGAATTTTGTCTGGATCATTCCTTTAAATGGATTGACTGAGCCAGTTTAGCCTCGGGGTAGAGCAGCGTTAACAGTGAAACAGGTCAGCAGTGAGGATGAATTCCACCAACTCTGTTCAGCAGTGACACACCGAGACTGAGAACTTTGGGGTTTGATGATTCAGCCTTATAAATAGTCCTTGTCTTCTGGTGCTGCTGATACATCCAAGGAGGAATAATGACTATATTGTTTTCTCTCCACAGTTAATGATTTTGCAATACATGTACCACTCATGGCATATTCTTCTTCCCTCCAGTGCAGCAGCTTCTGTAGTTTGACTCCAGGGTTCTCAACTGGAAACAAACTCGTGGACAATTTCTTTTAGTACACATAAGCAAATTTTTTGCTATTGAGCAATCTGTTACTTCAGTAGCAATGGAAAAAATGCAGTGATCCAGAATCCTTTAGCTGGAAATGGGAAAGTTAAAGATGGGATTTCATTTAAAATTCAAATATTTCTTTTTCCTATGATGGCTTTTTTTCTTTTTTTTCCCCATTCCAGAAGGCCTTTTCTGTTTTATTTGCCTTTCTGCTATGTAGGGATTGCTAAACTTACAGGTTTTGGTGTAGTGCACAATGCAGTGTATCTAAAATAGTCCTATAATTTATTTTCTCACTGTTTATAGGACTTATTCTTCATAGTCTTATGCTGACTGCTTCTGGGCTCAATGTCTTCTGTATTATCAAGGCTTTTAGATGAAGGGACTGGTTTCAGATTCCTGTCAGTGACAAATGAAAATACTTATTTATAGTTAAAACTGGAAAAAGAAATCCAAATTTTTATAACAATATTATCTAAATACAATGTCTTCTGTCATCCTCTCAGCCTCCCAAAATTGTAGGATTCAACATGGCCTATGAATCTTGATGTGCACAAACATATATATGATATTTTTAGATAACAGAGCGATACAGTAGAAATATTAATGTATAGAATATAACATATATAGAAAAAAATTGGAAAAATGTACTGCAGATCTCATTTTCTAAAGTAAGATGTATTGCTCTATCCTGACTTGTGATTTAAAAGGTTTAAGCTTAGAAGTTGGGTCGAGAAGAGTGAGTGAAGCTCTCCAGGTTGTGCCTGTTGGTGCTGAGCAGCTCAGGGGGTGGGAGGTGGGTGGGTGGGTGCTGCTGATGCAGCTCAGGGAAGGTGGTTTGTTTCCAGAGGGATTTACAGTCATTCACACTGAGCAGGGACTGACCTGGCAGCCCTGAATAGCTGGAGGAGTCAAGTCAGAAAAATAAAAAAGAGGGAGCATGAGCGTGTTTTCACCTGGTTCAGTAGTAACCCAGCAAGGAAAGAGTATTGCCCTGAGTGTTCATCTTCGCTTCTTTGATCTGTCGTGTAATCCCTTGCTGTCAAAACCACCCTGCTGAAGAAAAGATCTACTGATGAAGCAGTGTGAATCAATGAATCACGTATTTTCTTTTTCCTCTTCTCACTCCCAAGGTGATTTTTTTTTTTTTTCTTTTAGGGTAGATTGCATGTTCTGTGTTTGCTGGAGGTAGTCGAATTGTTCAGTTAGTTTTTAAGATCACGTCATTGAAGTTTCTTCATTTTATTTGGCTGTGGCAAAAGTTTCTGCAGTTTTTTTCTTAAACAGTTGTCAAAACAATTTAATACCCAAATGTGTTATTGGTAAGTTTGTAAAAAATGTTCAGTAAAAGCCTCTGAAGAAGAAGTTCTAATTCATTTGACTCAGTGTTCCTGGTTCTGTAGTTCCTGTGGATTTCAGTCCCTGAGGAAGGATGCTTAGCTGGAGTGTTGGGAAATAAATTCACCAAAACTGCATGGTTGGGGTTTTTTGATCACTCTTGTGATCATCGGTGTCACAGAATGTGATGAGTTTTCCTGTGTAGACTTGTAATTTTACATGTCTGTATACTGCTGCTTTCTGAAATGAGTATTTTTGTATTAACATTTCAAAAGGGATTAGCTTTGGAGAGTAATTGCTGTCACTAACCCCATTAGCACAACTGCTGCTCCTGGCATGCAGGTGCAACAGCAGCTCTGGGTCTGACTGGGCCAGTGTTTGTGGCAGCTCCATTCAGGTCCTGTGTGATTAGTTCTACACCTGAAATTTGAGAGCTGAGAGAAAATTTGGCTGTAGTTTGAGGTGCTAGGGCAGTCCTCTCTTGATATTTCAGTGAGCTCTTCCTCACTTGTGACACTGTCTGATGGAGCTGCAGGGAAGCATCAACACCAGATGGGGGACTGGGGGTAGGGGACAAAGATTGCTCTAAGGTGTTGCCAGCCTGTGCTTCATGTAGAAAGGATCACAGGCTGGCCGTGCTTCGGTGCATCTGAACTATCTCCTGGTTGTCTCACCAAGGTGCATTGACCAGTGACCGCTGCTCTTCCTTCCAGAACCTTCATTCCATTAAATCCCAGCTTTCTGCATGGGAACATTTGTTCAGACTGGTTTGTTTGCTGTCTTTCCAGTCCGAGCCTCAAGCCTGGGATTAGAAGCAAACTGAACCTCCTCCATGAGGTCAAGATTGGGTTTTCTGTATTTTCTATTCATGTGTGGTCCTCTCATTTCCCTGCTTCCCCACCTCTAATAGCTGTAGAGTTGCATTTCATGGAGAAGTGGAATTTCCTTATCTTGGCTTGGATTTTTCATCGTCCCTACGTGGGTGGACTGGCAGAACCAGTGTTCTGTTCTGGATCTCCCTGCAGCCCAACAACCATTGTTGCCTGGTGTTGCAGATCCATTGCTCTGAGCATTGGAAAAACAGAACCTGTTCCTGGAAGAAGATGGAAGAACTGAAGCTGACAAAGGTAAGCCAGCCAAAGCCCAGTCTTGAGACCAAATGTACAAAGAATTTCCCAGATGGGTTTCCCTGTGCTCAAAGCATTGCAAAAGTCGATTTCTTGCCTTTGCTTATGCCCTGCCTTACCCAACTTTTGGCAGAACGAGAGTAGTGTTGGTATGCCATGCATGATGATTAAAGGATATTTCCTTCTTTTATGATTATACCATACATGACGATTTTGTCTTGACAGCAACATTAATTTATTCTAATATTTACTATTGTATCAGCAAGGTTCAGAGCTAGAACTGCTTTCCTGTGAAGTAAATTTACCACAACAGCACACACCCATGTGTAGAAAATACTAAGTATCTCACAGGTTGCCCTTGCTCATTTCAGAAACAATTCGTGAGAAACAAAAATAAAGACAGTGCTATGAAGCTCAGCAGAAGTTTGCAAAGTACCAGAGCTTTATTATTAATAGAGGTTGGAGCCTGCTGGCAATTTTTAGACTCTGATTAGAGCCTGGTGGAGACCACTGTGGGTGCTCTAGCACAAATGGGCTGCTGCATGTGAGGTTTTGGCACATTATTTTTCTATTAATTTATGACCCACATGTTGCAATGCTTGACTGTTCCAGCAAAACCTTGCCAGGCTTTATTAAAGGGGAGGGAATAGGTGTGGCAGGCACAAAGCTTTTACATTCTCAATATGTTATTGACCAGCGTGCTGTCACTTTTAGCTGTTTTTCTTTCCAACAAAACTCATTATTCCCCATAAAAGTTAAGCACAAGAGGATGTGTTGCTCTGGGTTCTGTCAGCTCTTTTAGTTTACCTACATCAGATTCTGATGGTTTTCAATGTGCTGCAATTACTTATGCAGTACCTGAGCTGTAGTTCCTCCTACCTGTTTAATTTCAAACACCCGTTTAACAGACTGTGCAGCAGCTGCAGTCATGGCTTCCACAAGGATAAGATTGATGTGTGCTCCTTTCCTTTTTCCCTTTTCAACTGAGTAAGTTCTCATGTTTTGCTACAAATCAGCATTTTCTGATTTTTATTGGGGTTTGGAGTATTCACGTTTCAGCCTTTTCTGTTTTGCAGGTTGCTTTGTCTTGGTTCATTCAAGTGAAGCCCCAGCACATGAATCACTCCATTTAGATCCGTGAAAAACTGACCAAGACCAAGCAAGCAGAGTAAACCAAGAGCCTTCTGAGTTTGATGCCTGTAACTGTCTCCTGGTGGCATCTCTGAGGAAGATTTGATTCTTGTGGTCACAGGGAAAGACAGTCCAGCCACAGGCATGTAATAAATGATTCTTAATAAATGATTCCAAAAAGCTGCCTTTATGTGTTTGCTTTTGTGACTGCTCTATTAGACACCAAAAAGTGCTAGGGAGAATCTCTAAATGTACTACTGGTTTTCCTCCAGTTTTTCTGTGCTGAACAGGCTGGCTTGGAAATCTGGTGCTAACCAGAGGGAGAAATAGGGAGAGATTCTTCTGCTTCTCAAAATACCCTGCATGTCAGGGAGCCTTCCAGCCTCCTGTGAGCGCAGCCTGTGATTTAAATAAACCCAGTCAATTTTAAATGGCAGAAAACGAGGGGAGAGGTAAGCAAGAGGTACCAAGACGTTTCTCCACTTGCACAGTGTGAACCCCCTCCTGTTGTGACATTGTTTGCAGAGACGCAGACTGGGAATTGAAATAGGGTTGTGGACCAAGCTGAAGCATCACACAGTATTTCAAGCTGCTCCAACAAATTAACTATTTAACACTCTGCTAATGTTGTGCACACACTTATTGCCTCTCAGCATGAAAATCAAGCAAATAATTGCAACAAGCTTCTGCCCGGTAGAAATCACTGTAATATAATGAGAAACTTTGTCCTGTGAATAAACAGAAGGAACAGGAAGCTGTTGGAAGCAGCTCGATATTGCTTTAGATGCAGGAAAAAAAAAAAAAAATTTAGGAGTGCTCTGTGCCCGTGCCTTCAGCTCCGGGTGCAGTTCAGGCTGCTGTGGTGCCCGTTCTCCTCGGTAACGTAGCAACTGCACCACACCCCCTCCTGCTGCAGGATGCTAAAGAGCCCTTGGAGCACTATCTGCTGTACTGCACGGGAACTGCACCACTCCTAATTAGCACAGCACTGCCAGCTCAGAGGGGTTGGGGTTGGTTTTTTTTTCATCCCGTGGAATGACAAGGAAATTCTTCGTTCTCTGTCCAGTAATCCTGTGTTTTCTTTCAATGTTTCTGTAGTAATCTTATTTTTATTGCAGAAGAGGACTGTGTTAGTTTTAAATCAGTACCAGAATTGTATCTATCGGTGCGTTTTGTCTCCTTTTGAAGTAAGTTGGTGATTAAAAATAAGCATTCTTAGCCACCTGGTGCTCTTCTCGTTTAGTGCTCCTGTATGGTGGTATTATGTTAACGTTTTGGAAGAATACTCAAGGATTTGAGCATGTTTTTCTTCTCACTTAGACTTTGCAAATGACTGAAAAGCTTTCCCCACTCCTAACCTCTCTTCTGTTGTGCAACAAAAGAGCTTTCATTTAAGCATCTTGATTTCCAAGCACAAGGAGTCGTCTCTGGGCATTACTGAACGTTTGACTTAAGGTGTGATGAATCCTCTTATGCCAAGTTGAATTTTTTGATGTATGCTCTAGATTAATGTTTAATTTACCTAAAACGAGTGTGGAATTAGTGTTATTCAGAGTTTCTTTTTTAAAGTTGTTCTGTTCAGATGTTGGGTTTTGTACAAAATCTCCTAAGTCTGCATTGGATGTCACAGCCTGACTCGGTTTGTCAGGGGTGTTTCCTTTGCTGCCTGTCTTAGAAAGATGATGATTATAACAGTGCAAAAGCTTATTCTGGCTTCATGACCTGCATGCAGGAAAGCTTTTTAAACAATTTGAAAACTTACTCACTGATTTCTTTAGATGTATTGGTTTCTTACTGTACTGATTTACCAGTTGTTGTCATTTCACTTTGGTATCAGTCTTGGGGAGGGACATGTTTTGGTGACATGTGGCACAGCAGCCATTGCAAAATAGTGGTATTGGTATTGCTGAACTTTTAGGTTTCTTTATTTCTTAGAATTTAAGAAA
Organism: Hirundo rustica; assembly: GCF_015227805.2. Classification (NCBI taxonomy): domain Eukaryota; kingdom Metazoa; phylum Chordata; class Aves; order Passeriformes; family Hirundinidae; genus Hirundo; species Hirundo rustica. Next base: position 13,711,233 of record NC_053464.1, read on the forward strand.
TCCTAGTGTAGTTCAGAAAGCTTCTGCAGCTTCTTGTGACTTGAGTACAGAAATACCAATAGCCTCCCTAAACCAGTATAAAACTGTATTTGGAGCCGTGCATGTAATACCATAAATCCATGGCAATATTGCAAAAACTATATAAAAATGCAAATTACCGGTTTTTTAACTTGATAATGCTTATGCATCCCCTCCCCCTTTCTGTCTTTATAGGTCTACGAGGGCTAATCAATCTTGGGAACACATGTTTTATGAACTGTATTGTCCAGGCACTTACCCACACTCCACTGCTGCGAGATTTCTTCCTCTCCGACAGGCACAAATGTGAAATGCAAAGCCCCAGCTCATGTCTGGTCTGTGAAATGTCTACGCTCTTTCAGGAGGTGAGTGCTCTTTGCCACAAAGCATCGCCTTGCCACAGATGCTGTTTCTTACCCCGAAAGGAATTGTGTTCTGTTTGCAAATATAAAGGGAGTGCAAGTCATATTTCCCCTCAAAATGTAGTAAAACGAAGCAGTAAAGATTGAGACCTCCCTGTCAAAAATACGCAGCTGCTGAAACGAAAACTAACGGCTTTCAAGTCCTGTTGTGAAGTCACCCTTGTTTAGGCAAAGCTGGTACTGGAAATAATTACAGCGCTGCCTGTTCTTCTGAGACTGATCTGGGAGTCCTTAGTCTTAAAGCTGAATGTGTGCTTTAATTAAAAGTGCAAGTTGTAACTGGAAAATATGTCATGAGCTCTTTGGATGATAATGGGAGTGAGAATAAAGCAGTAGTGTACATCCTTGTGGTTTAAGGTGCTGGATTATGTAGGTCTGTATGAATATTTTAAAGATCTCAATTCAGTGCTTGTTCACCGGCAGAAACATCTTTTCTGTCATCTCTTACGTGCAAACCCAGTAAGGGCAAGGAAGGAGGATCAAGAGAAGTAAATGTGTTGCCACAGTTTGTGTCTTCCCTGTACAAGCTGCACCTCCTTCCCTTTCCCACTCAGGAATCTGGCTTTGCAGTGTGTCTTTACTGTAGGTCTGCTCTGTGCTGTATGAGACCGGCACAGGCTTTTCCTTAATAAGTAGTTTTTATTAACTATCTTAATTCCACATCAGTAATGTAAGGACTGGGGGTGGACACAGGCTCGTAATTTTAAGATGTCTTTCAAAACAAACCCAGTTCTGTGCCTTTCCCTCAGTGGTAGATCTGCTTTCTTGGAAAGTAAAATAAAACCAAAAAACCAAAAAGAGCTGTAGTGTAGTGCTGTCATGGAGTGTTTAAAATTGCTGGAGATGTCTGTACACAGAGCAGGTTTTCTGTGGATGTGCTGTTGTGGAATTTCATTCTGACAGGGACCAACCTAAAATAGCTTTACCTTTATCTTGTGATTTTCAATTTGATTTTACTCTTGTGCCTTTTTCACAAGAGATTATTCTTTTTGGCCACTGCAGGTGAGTTAAACATATTCATAAGAAGGTAAAGCCCCTTTAGTTGTTCCAGTACAAAGCTGTTTTCTGCTCATACTCAAGACTTCTGGGGAATTGCAACGTTTCATGCTGCTTATCAATCATTAGCTGCATGTTACATTTCTTACTTTTTGTTCTATTTTTCAATTGTTCCTGAGTCTGTCAGGAAAAGAGGTAAAAACAAAAGGCAGGCAGACCAATAGGTAGCAGCTGTAGGATTATTGAAACCAGATGTGCAGTTAAGTGGGGAAATACCACAATGCCTAGATAAAAAAATCAGTCATGGTACAGAAATACCAGTTTCTGTACACTGTTAAAGCAGAAACCTATTTGCTTATTTAAAAATAAGGAACTATTATATTCTTGATATCCTTTCCTGAAATAGTGATATAAAGTCTTATGTTGATGAACATCACCACACTCTACTAACACATGGGTTTTTTAAAAAATCCCTTGGGAAAGGGGGACATGAGTGTTAGGTTACAGATTGAGAGGCTGCAGGAAAGATCAAGACTCTCTAAGTAATGATTTTTGTTTCCATTTTTATATGTGGAGCCCTGTTGATGGCTCAGGATGCCTTTTGCTCTACTGTGAGCATGGAACAAAGAACAGGCTGTTATCCAAAATGGGGGTTAAATACAGCATTTGTATTAGTTTCACTTGTAATCAAGTTAAATTTCATACACAGCTTTGGGAAGCTCGGCCTCCATTTTCAAATCAAAATGCATGCCTACACTTGCATTAGTTCTATTAATTAACTGTTCTGCAACACGAGGGTGTATGGATGAGGGAACAGCCATATCTGTGACACCAGACTGTGCAGACAGCAATAGTCCCTGTCCTTATTTCACATTAAATACTGCAGCCATGTGCTGTGGGAGGACACAGAAAGTGACTCAAGCTCCTTGAAGTAAAACTGGAGTTTAATCCTCCTGAGCAAAGCTGTTGGGTCTGTAACCAACTCGGTGGATTTTAACTGACAAGCAGTAAATACCTTACTGGTTTTATGGCTGTCAGCACCCATTGTATAGCTCTGTTCCCAGAGAGTTTTAATTCTTTGCATTCAGAATTAAAATGAAAATTTTGGATTGGTTTGGAGCAGCCTGGTCATGCTTCACATCCCAGCTCTGTGCAGTGGTTCCAGTGAAGATTCTGTCACTGCCTTTGCAGAGCTGAGGTCTGAGTGAAGGAAGGCAAACCAGGAGATCTCAGTGCTATGGTTAAGAATTCCTCTGTAATTGAATTACCAGGGAAACTTTGATTCAGGTTCTGTCTTGTTTCTACATAGCTTTCCCACCGGGATTAACTGGTGTGGTTATCCCAAAGCATCTTACCCAGGGACAAACAATCAGGGCAAGGGTTAATTTCATCTCCCCTCCACCCTTCTTTTCTGAAGGTGTGATCTCAGGCAAATGGAATGCCAGGGGATCTGATGAGTGCCTGAGTGGGAGCTCTCCAGGAGAAAAAAATCGAGACTGTGTTGAGCATGAAATGAAACTTGCTATATATAAATAAGCAAGTTTTGCCCTTTTGGCTCTTAAACAGAAGTTACCATCCCACTTTTGTTTTGTTTAAGGTTGTGTAGGTATATAGGTTGAGTGATTTCTCTGTGATAAATAGGAACCTACAAAGTTCTTCCACCTTGAAGTAGGTTGGTGGTGAGTAATGACTATCAAATGGTTCTCAGGACTGAAGTGTTTTTTTTCCTGGTAGCTTTTCTTACAGACACACCAAGCATTGAGCTCTGTTTGTTTTAAAAATATCTGACTGCATCAATTAACGTTCCCATTTGTGCTACATGAAACCTGTTTCTCAATAGAATCATGGCATGACTTACACTGCATAAGAAAAGGAATGGAAAGGATTTGGGAGTAACAGATAGTGGTGAAGCTGGACAGAGGGAAGATAGAACACCCAGAATCCATTCATTGAGCCTTTTGCTGAAAGGGTTGGTGCACTCCTTTTTACCTACTGGTGTTTGTGTTGTAGTTTTGCTTCAGCAATAAAAATGAATTTTAGGATGGTCTACGCCCTGAGGTTTATCCAAATCCTTCCCAGAATGAGCACTCAGGAAGGTAGGATTAGAAGATCTGTGTTCTCATGTGCTCTGTGACTGGAATAGTAAGAATACCCGGGAGTAGAGCAGAATGCAGCGTATCAGAGATGGAAGGAACAAAACCTTCCTTCTTCCCATCATTACTCATCCTCGTGAACCTATCTCAGTGCACAGCACAAGCACAGGAAGAGCTGAGAAGTGAGGACCAAGAGGGAAAAGGAGGAGATGATTTATGCCTTTGATACCTGAAGATGCTACTGTTGAAGTGACTTTTGTATAAAATAAGTTACAACAAAGGTACAACAGGAGGGGAAAATGTAGTTAAGGCTCTTTACGTAGACAGAAGCCTTGCATTTTGTCATGGAAAATACAAAGTTTGTGCTGGTTTAATAAAACCTTTTCCCTGAAATAAGTGTAGAACATTCAGAGTTCACGCAAGCAAAATGCATTTTGTGATTCTTTGAACCATTGTTCTTTGGGAAATCTCCAGAAGGTGTTCTCCTGCATGTGTTCCATGTGCTGCCCAGTCCTTTCATCCATTGTAAATTGTCAGAAAATTTAAAGTCTTTACTGAGAACCAATTTCCAAGAGGAGTATATTTTACTTCTCTAATTGGACTTGAACCTGGTACAGGATTTCTGCCTATAAACTCATAATTACAAAGCTCAGAGACTATTTAGCAGATACATGTACAGGATAAATCAAATTTATCTGGTTATTCACATAACTGAAAAACTTCTGTACATTTTTTTGGCAGGAGGAGGAGAAAGAAATACAGATGTGTATGCTGAGGTCTTGTTTTGTTTTAAAACCTCACTGGTATCTGTATATTTTTGGTAACAACAATACAAATTAAAAAGCCTGTAGTCTTCTAAATCCCCCAAAGATTCTAAAGTACAACAGCAAGTGTTTTAAATGGAAAAGCAAGATTACTTTTACTTGGGCTGTGTGTAAGAATGGAAGCTTTGAATCCTGGTTGGTTTGTTCCTTTCTCCCCCCCTTCCTTTTTTTTCCTGGAACAGCAATTAAGCAGTGTATTACCCCACACTTTGAAATTGCTCAGACTGGTTCTCTCCAATATAAACAGCTGGTACTGCTGAATTGAAAACAAATTTAAACAAAAAAAAAAAGATTTTTATGTTTGGAACAGTTGTGCCATTGAAGTGTTTTAAAGATGACAAATACATTGTTGTTTATATTTTCACACTTCAGTGAAAAGGTTGGAATAAGACTTTACATGGACTCTTTTCCTTTTTGTGGATTGGAACAGCTCTGATAGGCTGCTCTTCCCAGCAGCAAGGAAATGACAGAGATGGGATGGATGTTTTAGACATTCCAGTTCAAATATTATTATTGAATGTGCTCAGATTCTTTGTTTTATTTAGTATTTATTCGAGCAGTGAAGCTTTTCCCCCACCCCACATTCTGACCAGGCAGGTTTCTTATTTTTTGTGAGATAATTGTTAATAATTCGCTAAAGCTTCACGTCAGATCCTTCTCATCCTACTGAGGCAGCAGAGAAATCTGCTGGCAGGTCTTGTGTCTGCAGTGGAGTAATTACATGGAGTGCTGGTGGTTAAAATGACCGGAGAGCTCTGGGACTAATTGTAAGAAGTGACAGAACAGGGAAGTTTTATTGCTGCAGTTCCCTGAATTATGTTGAGCAGCAGCTGCGTCAGCAGATTTCAATTACCACACTCCTGCTCCAGCCCCTCGGTGTCATCCTTGTTGGCATCAGAGCTAACTATTGATCTTTGTATTTATAGGAGCTGCAGAGGTGCAGCTTCTTGTTTGGGAATATTTCTGTGGGGGGAAAATCCACTAAAATAATGTAGAAAATCCTTACCAATATGAGGACTGGGTGAAGATTGTGCTGCATTTTGCTAACCTGTCCCTTAAAATACAGTGTTTTCTCTCAGCAGGTTTGTAGCACAGTGCCTGTGCTTGGATTTACATAAAATGTTCAGAGACTGTGCAGGGAGAAACTCGGGGATGGGGAAGGGAGCTCACTTTTCCAATAAGGATGAGAATTACATACTGCTGGGGGTTTAAATCTTGGTTTTGTTCTGTGTATTTGCCACTGTCTGTCTTCTGTTTGGGAAGAATGACTGAAAAGAAACTGCCATGGATTTGATAGGATCTTGGGAAAACATAATTGTGGAGTTGCAGGCAGCATTTACTGGCAGATACCTTTGCCGAAGGTGAGGGAAGGCAAAATGACTCACAAATGTTCACTTATTAAAAATAAAATGTTACTCTGTCAAGTGAATAAACTCTTCTGAGCCTTTTCTGACTCCTGCAGGGACACCACAAGCATCCCTGCTTTGCTTTTGGAACTGGTATCACTGTGCAGGGATAAAGGAAGGGCTGAGCCTCAACCCAGGGAAACACAGACCCTTAGCATGGGTGGTTTTTTGGCATGTTTTTTTGGGGGGTGGGTTGGTTGGTTGGGGTATTGTTTTGTTTGTTTGGGTTTTTTCAAGTGGGGCTTGGCTGATTTTTAATTAAAAAAAGTTTCAGTGGCAGTGTCTTCCTGCCCTGTGCTGACTTCCCTCCCCAGCTGTGTCACCCCCCAGCAGCAGCAGTGTTTCACATCAGGCTGGGCTGACTGAATAATTCATCTGTGCACTCTCTAATGTGCTTCTGGCAAAATCACCTGGGGCAGTTTTAGTCACTCTGGAGCCAACTCATCAAATTTTGACTGAAGCAGATGAAGGAGCAGATGCAGGAGCTGGTCCAGCACCAGATTCCCAGGCAGGGGCACCCTGCTGGAGCAGTGATGGCAGCTGGCTTTGGGGATTGCTGACTGAATGGGGACCTTCAGCTCTGCAAACAGCTGGCTCAATAAAGTTGTTTTCAAAGCCTTTTACAGTGAAAGGCCAGTACTGGCATGAGACTGCTGCCCTGCTTGGAAATTTTTCCATAAAATTGGACTGTGCACAGCATTTGGATGCGGAGTTGCCATGGGTCGGGGATTGGCTGACAGTCAGCATCTAATATTCTCATCTTCCGTGTTTGTTCTGATATGGGGTGGGTGTTTCATTCACATAATTTGTGAATGAAATTGCTGATCCTTTTCAGATGCAGGATTTTTTTCCTCTCTTTCCTCCCCAGCCTATTTTAATAAAAGCCAATGGTAACAGTAAGCAAATTGTGAGTGATGTTTGTGTCTGTCTACCCCACTCCCTTCACCCCCACATTTTTCAGGCTAATCCATCACAAACCGATGGAATTTCAGGGGAGGAAACTGAGCTGCTCAGTTCTGAGATCACTTCTCCAGCAGTTTGTGACAAAATCTGCCTCTCTCCTTTCTTATTAAGGCCATCAGAATTAAACGTTTTAAATTGATTTGACTAATTGCGCTCATTTAACTTTTTTAATAATGAAATGCACTGAGGCTGTGTAAGTTGTTAACAGTCGTGTCCTTCTCTTTGCTTTGAGCAGTTTTACTCTGGGCACCGATCTCCTCACATTCCATATAGGTTATTGCACCTGGTATGGACTCACGCACGGCATTTAGCAGGGTACGAGCAACAAGATGCACACGAGTTCCTCATTGCTGCATTAGATGTGCTACACAGACACTGCAAAGGTAAGGCTTGTCCTGAGGCTCCAATCAACAAGGATTATTGCATCAAAAGGAGGTAGAGCCATCTCTTCTTAAACCAGGTTTAGTGTCAGTACAGCACTCTTGGCAAATTGCTTTTAAAATGTTCGGTAGGCTTAAAAATATTTCTAAATAAATAAATAAACAAACCGTTTCCACTGTCAAAAAGATCAAGAGTTAGAAGCAGACAAGCCTGTACATTGGTTTGAATCACCATCATGATGTTCTCTTATTGGTTGTGAGTCACTGTCTTTTCTTTTAAATTGCCATTTTCATTCTATTTATACGTGAAGTAGTTAGAACTCTTACTCAGAGTGTCATGGGACTGATGAAAATAACATAGGGGAGAGGTTATGTCTTAATACTTAATGCTATTATTCTGCTTAAATATGATTCTCCTGTATTTCTGATACCAAACTGCTGAAAGAAATGGGTGGCTATGGGATCTTGTTTTATTAGTCTGTATAGAACAATACATAATTGTACCACACAATAAAAATATCCACTGCCATGCTTTTTTGATAGGAAGTATCTAAGTCTTGATTTTCTAATATCAGACAAAATTATGTATGTTCTGTTTGTTAGCTGAAGTGAAAATTTCCCAGTCTGCCAATGTTTGCTCTAGCTTGATTCGCTTACTGCAGCAGCAAAAATTTTACTGTTCCTCCAAGAGAAAAGTAGTAGGGTTGATACTAACAGAACAAACAAAAAGTCCTTGGCTATCAAAAAGAAGATTTAAGCGCTCAACTTTGCTCAAATGCTCTTAGGAAAAGCACTTAGGGTTTAGTTCTTTGCCTTATCAGAGGACTGTCCAAAGGAAGGCTGCTGCTGCTGCTGCTTCTCTGAACCACTGTGAATCTTGCTTTTATCTCTGAGGTAGCCCTGCGTGGCAGCAGATGGGCTTGTTCACATCCATAATTGGTGCCTCCAAAAGAATCTTCTCCAAAAAAAGTATTGCTAAGGACAGGAGTACACAGAGCAGTTCCTTTGTAGCTATTAATATCTGTCATTTGACAATCACTAGCTGGATTTCAATAATCCAAATGAAACTGGTGTGGAAGTCCAGTAAGGAACAAAATCTACCCAAATATTGACTTCTCACTTCTGAACACTGAACAAATTCAGCTGCAAACAGAAGCACTCCTTTGTTCCTGTTAAATTTCTGAACCATTGATCTAACAAATCTTCTTTTTCATTATCTCTGATACAAGAGAATGTTCATATTTCTTCTACACATCCTCATTAATGAATGAATGAATAGTATTTGTGTCTCAGAATTGTAAAGAGAAAAACTTGCAAGAATAAAGGTCCCTGAGCTCTTCTCAAACTGATAAAGAATCTGAAAAGACTTTAGAAGAAAATGTGATTTGACTTTAAATTAAGAATCTCTCTGACATATCTTCCTTGACATCTCTGCAGCCAGGTTTTCAAATTTCTGTTTCTGAAGAAATAGAGAGGCTTTTATTAAATCATAGTAAATAATCTATACCACATCAAGGTAATTTAAAAGAAGTGGCTGAGCAGTTGTGTGAGAACCAAACAAGTTAATCTAAACCAGAATTTCAAGTATAGTCATGCAAAACCACATTTGGAGCAAACTAGTTTCCAGTGTAATGAGAAAGTTTTCCCACTTGTGTATCCACACAGACACACTTGCATGTGAAGTGTGCAGATGTAAAAATATTATTACTAATAGTGAGAATATGTCCTACAGCTACAATAAGCAAATAATACTTCCCCTGCCAGTATTAAATATTTATTTTAATGAACGAAAAAAGCTTTTAAAGCTTCCAGTCAATAGTAATGAAGTTTTAAAATTAACACACAGTGAAATAAAATAAAGTCATGGGGGAAATTTTGCTCTGGCTTTTGGACATTATTCATGATCACCAAAGCTTCAGGCACCAAAGTAAATGAAAGTGTTCCTTATGTACAAATATCCAGTGATGTTTGTGTGGCTGTCATTAGTCATTTATCCCTTTTCCATTCCATGTACTCAGCTGTCTAGGAAGTGTCTTAGTGCAAGTGAAGACAAAGCTGTGAATATTTGTTATCTGTCACTGCCTAAATTATGAAAAATACGTGATTCTGATGTCCATGTAAAGATAAGTTTTGTAATCCTACAACTGCCCTGAGATATTATGTGGGCAGGCTGGCCCGGGTAATTTTGTTTTGATTTGGTTGGTGTTTAAATGCTGATTGAATCTATACTTTGCTTTTAGTGGCATTGTGGAGTTTTGGAAGCCCAGGATATCTGTCTGATCTCCATGTAAATCCTGGCTGAGGGCTGATAGGTGTGCTGGCACTGTTGGGTTGAGCTGTGGCACCTGGGCAGGGCATATTCTGAACCCTCAGTAGGGCTCCTCTCTGTTACTCCTCTCCTGGAGTAACAGAAAATATTTTTGAATAAAAGAGCTCGAGTGTGTCTTGCCTGTGCATCAGTTTTTCATTCCAACAGCCAGAGGCAGGGATCTGACTGGAAACTCGTATTTTGGTGGAAAAAAAATAGTGTAAATAATCTGTATTTCTGCCCATACTGTAAAGCATTAAGTCAGCTTTTAGTCATCATGACAGATACATCTTTATCCCCAGTGCTCTTGGATAAATTCGGGGTTCTAATTCTGTAATCTCCCACCCCAGTGAGGCTCCAGTCATGCAGACACTTTTTAGTTTCCCACCTTGGTCTCAGACATCTTCAAGTCAAGCTTAGTGAAACTTAGACCAGAATTACTGTTCTCTTAAAAGGATCAAGGCTGCAAGTCAAAAATGATTGTTCTGTCCAGTGACATCACTGGCTGTGGGGGTTCCTGTTTGTAGGAGCAACAGCATTCAAGTGGCAGAGATGGGCAGTGGTACACAAAGGTTTGAAAAGCGAGATAGAAAAATAGAAATAATCCTGTGTTTTTATGCCAGTCTTTACTCAGTAGCCTAAAAAAAGGGAGACTAGTACTTTAAAGCTGATTAGTCCTCATTTATTAGGATTTCTTGAAGCTTTTTACATTCAACCTTTAACAAGGGGTGCTGCAAAACAAATCTGAAGCCAGAAAAAGAGTGGTGTATTGAGATTTGGGAGGAAAACACTGCCCTGCTCTGTGAATTCTGTATGATATTCTTAGGAATTGGTAGAGCATATGCTTGTGAAACATGTCATCTGCTCTGATCCATACAGAGTTGTGTGTACACTGCTTTGTCAGAAATAACAAGCGCTTGTTCAGAACACCAGGGACCAAAGCTGAAATATTAACATTAATGTCTTGTTTTGATAAACACCCCTTTAAAATCTGATAATTCTTGACTTCCCTTTTCTCATTTAAAATACAGAATGGAAGACTGAGGCAAAATTTGTATTTTTATATCAAAAGCAAAAACAATCTTAAAAAATGGTCTATAGCTGTTTTTACTGTTGCTGTGTATTATTCACCTTTAGTGGTATATTAAATTTGAGCACAGATTAGCATGCTTAGTTATTGTACAGACACAGTAGTAACCTGTGTGGGGGTTTTTGAGACTTGCATTTAATTTGAGTCTAAACTCCTAAACTCAATTTTCAGCCATTCTCTTAATAATTAATGTGTACATTGATGTATTTTTAAGTTTGCTTTTAGTCTCGTGCTGACCGTTCTTAGAAGCTGCTGATTTCCCTGGACCGGATTTAAACCCTCCAAAAAAATCTGAAATTAAAACCTCATTCAGGAGAAATGTTGAAGGGAACCTTAACTTGAGCACACCAATCTAGCAGCTTCTAGTTCTCAGCTGCATAATATACCTCCCCTCAGCATCTGTTCCATATTGACAAGTGTGTGTAGGTGGTAATCTTACTCTTTTTTTCCCTCCTCTCCAACCAAATGTCATGGGAAATAATGTTGAGTGGGTAATACCCTTCTGTTTTGCTGGGAACAAGCTTGCAGGATATTCGTTTGAGACCCTCTCATCACTGATCCTAAGTGACTTGTGTAATTGAAAAGGGAGCTCAGTTCCCTCTGGAGGAGGAGGTGACTGTCTGCTGCAGGTGTCCAGCTGGGATGGTTGGTACCTGTGGTCCAGGGAAAAGCTCTCAGCACTGCTTTTCTCCTTCTGCCCCCTCCAAACAAAGCACAGACCATGTTTGAACTGGGGACGTTACAGAGATATGGTAGTTGCATGTGGATTCTTTAAAAAGTGCAGTTTTAACTAAAACCCAGGTAATTCTATTTTGAATTTTTTTTTTCCTTTAATGCTTGTGAATGTAAGAGAAGCTTTTGCTGTAGGTGAGGGATGCCTTGCACAGTCTCTATCCTGTATGCCCTCTTCATTAGCTTAGCATAATTGAGCCCTTTAAAAGCTCTTAAGTTCAGTAAGATTTAGCTGAAATTCCCATCAAGAAACGCCTCAGACCGGGTGTGATAACCCTCAACTTGAACCTCGTACACTTGAAATCTAATTTTAGAGCATTTTCTTCAAGAGTCTTTTTAAGGAAACAATGTGCTTTTCTTGGCAATTCAGACAAAAGTTTCTAAAGCCTAAATCCGGCAGCTGAGGGAGAACTTTCCTGAGGCATTTAGAATCTAATTAACTCAAGTGGCCCATTGCAGCTTAGCAGGTATCACCTATGACTGCTTTTCCACACTTAGGATCCCGTGGAACCTTTGCCAGATTATTATGTAATACTTTTCAACATAATTCTAAAGCTTCAGTGGAAGAAAAAAAAAAACATAATTCTATCTGTTCCTGCTACAAGAAAACTCCAGTTAGAGCACCTTAGACACATGAAGATGGTCTGTTGCCCTACTTTTAGAAACTTTCCATTTCTTCAGATGGTTTTTTGGACATTCTTGGGTAGAAAATAAATGGTTTTGAGAAATAGCTGAGATTTGAGGAGTATTTCAGTATTTCCGTCTTAGCATTTCACTTTCAGAAATCAAATACTTCCCAGTGAGTTAAATACACTGGGAAATCTGTCCAAACTTAGTTCTGTTGTAGCAGTTGCTGTTGAAGGAGTTGGGAAAACATCTTGAGATGTATTTTAAAAAATAATTAGCTGGTGCTGTGTAGTAGTTGGTGTGTGCAGCTCTGATGGCAAAGCAAGCCCAGGTGCATCTGTACTACCCAAGGAGAATAAGCAGTGCACAGTCTGCACATCCAAAGTAAAGGGTGGCATTCCTACTTCACCTGTGAGGAATGCAGGGAGAAGGCTTTGAAGCTGAGGACTGTGTGAAGAAGTGTTTGGTTATTTAATACTCTGGTTATTTTGAGAAAGTTGAATTGGCCTAATCTCAGCACTCGAGTCCTAAAAATGACACTTTACTCCTGGGACCTGCAGTGACAGTGTGTGATGCCTGAAAGATGGGAATGTGTTCACTGTGCCCCTGGGGAGCTCAGAGGATTGCTGTGCCTCTGGAGAAGCTGGAGGAGGACACAGCATAGCCTCCTCACTTCAGATAAGGACATCTTTCATTTTCCCACTGAGAAAACCTGCATGGAAGGTGCACATTGATGGTGAAAGGCAGTGGGCTGGGGGTAAATGGCTCTTAACAAACCCTCTCCCCTCACTCTACTCACAGAAGCTGACTGGGATAGAAGTAAAAAGTAGCATTTGCTGAAGTTTCTTTCCCTCTGTGAGGTTTAAATATTGATTTTCATGAACCATCTTGGCAGCTCCTTTGTCTCAGGAGCTGATCTCTGTGCCAGGCAGTGCAAAGAAACCTCTGTAAAGGGAGATGCCCTGAGCAAGGGTTTGGCTAAGAGCTGCTACGGCTTAAAGCTTCACCTCTACATTTAGTCACCTTCTGATTATCTTCTATATTTTTCAAGGAGTTCCCATCTTGCTTCCATGTTTCTGCAATGCACAACTTTTGCAGGGTTCTGTATTATCCTTGTGAACTTGCAGTGTAAGTCTGAGTTAGAAAGAGTTACTGGAGACACAGTCCAAGACAAACCACTGTTCCCTCAGAGGATTTTTGACTTCTGAGCCTGTGTTTGCATTCCTGCAGGTGATGATAATGGGAAGAAGGCCAACAACCCCAACCACTGTAACTGCATCATAGACCAAATCTTCACAGGCGGACTGCAGTCGGATGTTACCTGTCAAGTCTGCCAGTAAGTCACTTCTTCCTGATCCTGGGCTCTGATTCGAATCTGCACCTCCTCCAGTGCAGTGCCCTGACCCTTTCCTCTCTTGAATGCCAATAAATACCAGCAAAACTCCAGAAGGATGAGAACTGTGTAAGTGCAGCACCATGAGGCACCAGCACAGATTTCCCAGACAAGCTGTGGCTGCCCCATCCCTGGGAGTGTTCAGTGCAAGGCTGGATGAAGCTCTGAGCAGCCTGCTCTAGTGGGAAGTGTCCCTGCCCATGGCAAGGGCTGGAATGAGATGATGTTTAAGGTTTCTTCCTACCAAACCATCCTGGGATTCTATAATTCTATCAGCTAAATGCAAGCAATTACCAGTTAACTGTCACAGATTAGGACACACCTTAAAAGCTGCCTGAAGAGCACCACAGGCTTATGCACATAAACCTTTTACTAGTCTGGAAAAGGTGGGTGTTTCCCAAGATCATAAGGAAAAGACTTCCAAGATCTCTTTGAATTTCGAAATACATAATTGCAACTACATTTGAAGAAGATTCTGATACAGAGCCACATTTTCCTTCAGTCAGGAGCCTCATGTATCATCGGGAGAGGTTTCAAAGAGGCGGATGCCTAATGTAATCTCAGGTACCAGAAAAAAAAGCCTTTAGAAGAGTATGGAAAAAGGTATTTATTGTTCTGCTCTGTACTGGAACAAGTTGACTTCTCTTTGGAGATGTTTGGTGTTGCCATAGTGCAGAAGTCAGAGTTCTTGTTTTTTGTTCTGCCTTGCATTCTTGCTGTCCTGCACATGGGCTGGGCTTGTTTGAATCTGCTTTTATTCTCAGTGTCCTGGAGGGATTTGCAAAAGATTTACTGTAAGGAAAGCATAGGAGATTTTGTTCTATGCCTGGTAGAGCCACAGAATCCTTATGTGGTAATGCAAAGCTTGATTTGTTATGACACAATATTAACATTGATGAAACTTTGACAAAAGCAGTTTTCTTTTGAAAACTGACAACTTTTGCACAAATGAAGCAGGGGAAAAGGTAGAATATTGAAGGCTTAATGAGATAGCAGAGTGAAAGATGCTAGTTTTAGGGGAAGAGGGAACTCAAAAATTAAACATAACAAGGAGCTTAGACCCCTGAAGTTCTCTTAAAAATGTGGATGCTGGAAGAAAAGATTTGAGTCAATAGCAGTTAAAATTTTGAGCAGCTTTTTCTGCAGTCTGGCTCTTGGCTTCTCTTCAGCTGTCTTTAGACAGCTCTGATGGAGAACATGAGCTACCACTTGGTGTAGTTATTCTTTGGCCTCTCAAATCTCAAATGCTGCAGGAGATGGTTAGAGGAACTGCAAAGCTGAATTCAGTGCATTGCTGGACACCAAAAGTATTTTTAAAGACTTCTCTTTTTTGAGGTAGCCTCAAGCACCATCTTCCATAACTTGAGCAGACAAGATCAGCTTGTAAATGAGTTGGATGGCACGTAGCTGCTGTCACAGATGTGAACTGGTTTATACTGGGCAGGAGTGTCTCTGTCTCAGAGCAGCTCTGCTTTGAGTCTCAGGGCTCCAGTGAGTGTGAGAATGTCTTAAACGCTTTCATTTTGCATTTAATGCATCGGGTGCATTTCCCCAGGCGCAGGGCTTTTAAATATGCAGGGAAACGATCGATTGTGGGGAAACACTCTGGAGCAGCTCTATTTTCTGTCATCTCTGAGTGCCCTCTAGGGGTGATGGAGATCCCAAAGCCCTTAAAACCAAGTACCTGGAGTGTCCCCCCCAAAGCGAGAGAGAAACCCTTCCTTTGGCTTCCTTTAAAGGTGTGTGGCACCCTTCTGTTTCCCACAGTGGCGTTTCCACGACGATAGACCCCTTCTGGGACATCAGTTTGGATCTGCCAGGCTCTTCCACCCCGTTCTGGCCGCTGAGTCCGGGCAGCGATGGCAGCGTCGTCAATGGGGAAAGCCACGTGTCGGGCACCACCACGCTCACAGACTGCTTGCGAAGGTATGGCCTGCCTCAGGCACAGCTTGGCCTTGGAGAAAGGGACTTTGCCTTCATCTCCTTCTCCTGGTGGCTCTGAACACTGGGATTAAGTGGTGCTTTGTCACAGCTCTGTCCACAAGCGGCATTTTTACACGTATTTTTGTTGTTTGCACGTGAGGAAGTAAGAAGGCTCAGCAACAATAAGCACTCAAAGCCTCTTGCCGCATGATGTAAGAAAAAACCAAATTTTGCGTTGGCTACTGCCAGGCAGTGTGGTTTTACATGATCAAAATCGCTAACATCTGTCTCCCTGTTCTTGGTTCTGGTGGCTGAGGAGGCACATGAGAAGAATTTACATTGCATTTAATATTTATCTAAATTCTAACACCAAGTAGGGGTCAGATTTTTGCTCTAAGCACGGCTGAGAGTCAGCTACTGCCAGCTTAGTTGCAGGGATGCCATTAAGGATTAAAAGAATGGAGCTTTCAAAAAGAAAAGGTAATTCTGAGGCTGACACTTTGGCATCTTGGAAAGAGGTACCTGGGGAGAAGGTTGTGGCTTTGTGTACAGTTCACTTGGATCTTTCAGCAGATCTGAAAGTCATTCTCTTGTGGCAAATGCAGATATTTGCCTGAGGAAGAGGTTATGTGGAGCCTAGGGCAAAGCTAATCCTCCTGAAATAAAAATTCGTAGTCTCTAACATCTGGTTTCTAATCTGCTTGACACCATTAAGATCAATAATTTTAAGGAAATGAGGGAATTAGTGATGATGAAAAATTGCTGATGCAGGAATACATCAAGAGGCAAAACCAATCGAATTTTGGTGATTTTCTTCAACACAGAGATTGGTAGAATCAAAATTGATGATAGGGAAGGAAAAACATCCAGGTTCAAAGATACTTCCAGAAAGTATGGATTTTGGAAAGAAGTTGAACTGTAATGGATACAGGGGATGGGTCTGTGTGTTTATCCAAAAGTTAGCAAGAAAAAGGGTGTGCAGCTTCATGGCAGTGTGGCCATGCAGCTGAAGTTGACCTGAGGAAGGAAGGATTCAGCAGGAATGTGACACAAAAATGAGAAGATAAGGGCATTCCAAACAACTATCAGAGCAAGTTTATAAGCCTTTGAAGTGATTTAAGGGAAAACAAATGCAAAGCAAAGAAAAAAAAGAAAAACAAAAGGATGATGACACATAGGCCAGGTAAAGGAAATCTTGTCAATTAATCAGGAAGCTGTGGTTTCATTTAAGTCTAGAGGCTGCTCTGGCCATAGAATGAGGTGAGGGACAAACTGACACTGTTACCCTCACATTCTTTGTGTGCATTAATGGAAAAAAAAACCCTACATTTCAAAATACTTCATCTGAAAAATCCTAGTTACAAGGCAGCCTCTGGGGACATGGTTGAGTTGCCCTGTGGAAATCTAAACTTGGAGGAAAGGACTGAGAAAGGAAAAGTCCATGGTCCTGGCCTCTCTGTTCTGAATTTCTGGAAAAGAAGGATTTTGCGTTAGTTTGTAGTGAGAACATTGAGGTAGTCCATTTTCTGTGAGCCCTTCCCTGTTCCCTAATGGTCTCTTCCCATCATTCCTTTGAGCAGCTCTGTCTGAAAATTTTGAAAGAGATTTTTTCTACTTGTCAACAAAGGTTTTTTAGAAGGGTATTTTGAAAAGAACTTTGTGTTTACAGGCCTTTCCATCTCAGAGCTTTGATCTCAGCCCTGGAGGGCTGCAAGGTAGAATAGTGTGTTGCACAAGAGTATCTTCCATATCAGTGTTTTTGGGTTTGAAAACAAAAGATCTTTCTTTGCTTTCTCTATGAAAATGAGCTGTTCTGCTGTAGATGAACTAACACTGAGCTCCTTTCTTAGCCACTGATTCACTTCAGTGCAGGTGAGAGCAATGATCCATGTCCCATTTGGATATCTGAGCCACAGCACTTGACATTATTATGGTGTTATTGTAGGCTTTTCCAAAATTACTTAAAACCCACTGACTCTGGTCTCTTGTGGTGCCAGTGACCCACAAATAAAAGTGTTTTCAGCACATGTCAAAAACCATCTGATTGTTTTGTGCATTCCTTTGCTTTTCAATATTATTTTTAGGTTTACAAGGCCAGAACATCTAGGAAGCAGTGCCAAAATCAAATGTAGTGGTTGCCATAGCTACCAAGAATCTACCAAACAACTCACTATGAAGAAGTTACCCATTGTGGCCTGTTTTCATCTCAAAGTAAGTTCACGGGGGGCCAACAGAGCAGAGGATGTGGATTCCTCTCTGAGAGGATGAGCTGAATTCCTGGATATGTATTCTGGCTTTCACTGACTAAACTTTTATGATATAAATTAATATAAAGAACATCTTGCCTTGCCCAGGTAGATTTTTTGTTAAGATGGTGTTACATTATCTCTGATGTAGCTTTGCACTGTGTCTGGGGGAACTTAACCAGCTTGAATCCGGAGACAGAATGGAAGTTACACTCCTTCATCCTACATGATACAATTTTTACACTTTCACTGAAAGGCTGCCACTGTATTGAAGGAAAAGCATTGAAAAGTTCTGATATCAATGGAGAAACATTATTGTATCTTCCAATTGCAGTGAAGTTTTAAACATTTTAAATATTTCCAAAGCAGATGTCAGGTGAAGTTATGGCAGATAATGTCACAGCTGGGGCCCTTGGAGAGTTTAGTCCTGTATAATTTCTGTCTGAAATGTGGTGTAAAGTGAGCAGCTGTCACAGCAGGTGAAGGTCATTCTGTGTCAAGAGGCAAAGGGTCCTTTGTGATGCCACGTGATGCCACGTGCCAAGTGATGCCACGTCCTGGAAGAAGGTGTATCAGGTGGAAGGACTTCCCCCTCTAATTCACAGGCTTTTCCAGACTGTGGGACAGTCATTCCTGCAGGTGTTCATCCCCACCAGCTTCTTCAGCTGCAGCTTCAGCATTGCCCATGAGGATGTGCAGTGTCACGTGCCAGATGTTATAGCCTGACTGGACTGGGTAGAAGCACAGTTCCTTAGTTTTAATTTGGCTCTTTCTGATCTTCCTGAAGGACATTGTTTCATCAGTTTTGGGCTTCTGTCTTTATTGCTGTAGAGTAGTTGACAAAATAGACCTTCATGATTCTGCTCTTTAGGCAAGTCAAGGTGAATGTGCTCCACTCCTTTCCTATACTTAGTTCAGTATTTGTGTTATCCCAAATGACTGAAGATTTCTTTTGGAAAATAAATTCCTTTTCCTAAGTGATTGTGTTGCCGTGTCCATGCAAAATGCAAATTTCATTTTGTGTGTTAATGCAAGAGAGAAACACAAAAGATAAGTATTACAGAAGTCTCAGCTTTTCACATCTGGATCTGTTGCTAGGGAATTGTTACAGCAACACAATTGGAAAATAATTAACTTGAAGTGTAAATAGAGCAGAATTTCTGAAAAATGGAGAGGGAAGCTGCCCTTAAATAGAAACTCATTCATCTCTTTCTGGTATTCGTTCCTGTTTCCATTTAATGTTCAGTGAAGGAGATGAGGAGAGGATGGTGGGTATTGCAGGCCCCTTTTGGCTGAGGGACAAGGCTTTTTTTGTTAGCATATTCCATTTTTTGCCATCATTTGAGTGGGTATTCCTGTGTAGGCTTGACTCCTGTCACTTGAGATGATTGGATGGGTGGATTCAGAGTGTGAATCTGAAGGCAAACTCTGTTCTCACCAGTTCTGTGAGGCAGGGTAGGCAGCAGCCATGGGTTTGAACAGCCCTCGTGCCAATGAACACTGCTTTGGGTAAAGGCTCTGTGTGCTCTCCCTGTTTAATAGATTTTTTTTCTTTGATGTCAGGTGGGAATAAGTTTGTATGCACAGACATCAAGGTAAAGAATCTAATTAATACTGTATTAACACTGAGCCCCCAAATGGTGGGTTATTTTCCTGATAGAAACGTGTTGTTATTTACATGAACATTCCCAGAGAGATGGTAGGAAAAAATCCGGGGCTGTCCCTGCACGGTGACTGCTGATGTGCTTTCATGTTATTGTTTCTAAGCTTAGGACATTTATAAAAGACATGAAATTTAACTTTTCTCTAAAGAAAAAACCCTCTTGCCTTTGCCTACAGCGGTTTGAACACTCAGCCAAACTGAGGCGGAAGATCACTACGTATGTCTCGTTTCCACTGGAGCTGGACATGACACCTTTCATGGCTTCCAGGTGGGTTCCCAGTCCAAAACCCCCCAGAGACCTGAGCAGAACTGGTTCCCAGTTCATACATGTGCAGCACAAAACAGGGAGAACAGTGTCTGTGCTGGTACTTCTGCCATGAGCTTCTCTGTGGAAGGTGTAACTTGTCTAAACCCATTTTTAGCTAAACTGTTCAGTTTCATGTGCCTGAAAAGGATTTATATTTAAACATTGTGGTGGGGTTCTTTAATTAATGTGTGTTATGTTTCTGGTTGCCTGTTAAATTTATGGACCCACGTCCATCCTGCCTTCAGATCCCTGCTTTGGTCCCATCCCTTCAGTGCCCACCCACCTGCCATCCTGTGCAGTTGGCCACAGCAGAGCCAACCTAATCCCTAACCAGTATTCCTGAAGTTATAAAAACCCTTCCTCTTTATTCCTGCACATATGCAAATCCAGAGGTTTTTGTTTAGTGCCTTCAACTTGTGTTTAGAGAATGCTGCAAGAAGCAAAAACATAGTTCAGATTAAAATAGAAACAGCAAGACTTCTCCCACCTCCCAGGTTTGTGGAAGAAGTGGCATTTATATAAATGCATCTTTTTTATGAAAGGAATTTAATCAGCTTAATTAAAAAAGTATTTGTCAGGTATTCATGCAAATATGCAAGAGGGTATTCAGATTGAATTTATATCTGAAGCAGTGCAAAAAGCCCCAAACCATGGTATCTCTTAACAGAGAGACTCTATTTGATGCCTAAATTTTACTTAAAATTTCAAGCTTTGCCTGCACTCCTCATTTCCCAAGAAAAAAAAAAAAAAAGTAGATGCTTCTACCAAGAGAGAAAGGAGAGCCCTGAAGCTCTGTTAAATACTGTTATATTAAGAATATATGGTTTATTCCAATATATTCTGGAGATTTTGTGACTTCCTTGTCCTCTGTGGTGAATTCTCCCTGGATGGAACAGGCTCTGCTGATGAAAGGCATCCAGCATAATGGAATAGAGATGGGATAATCAGCAGGCATAACTCAGTACTCTGAATTTCACCAGCATAATCCTATTGCTGCTGTCAAAACACAAAATGAATTTACAAGTCGGAGCCGGGATGATTGACCCATCACAAGATAAAGGATTGATGTAATTAGATAATTTCCCGCGTTTCAAACACAAATCTTCTCTTAACCTCTTTTTAAGCTTTTTGGATAAAACATTTGACGTAAACAGATGTGTATTTGACCAGGAGGAGAAATGGTGTTTGTGATGTAGCACTGCTGGGAGAGCAAATAAAGCATCTTTAGCATCCTGATCAGCCCTTTGCTGCTCAGCTGGAATAAGGACCTGGATTCAGCAAACCGGGCTGTGTCGTGCCAGAGTAAATTCCTGGGTTTGGGAAGCCTCTGCTTTAAGTGACTGGATTTTTGTGTGTGTGTGTTGCAGTAAAGAGAGCAGAATGAACGGGCAGTACCAGCAGCCGACGGATAGTCTAAACAATGATAATAAGTAAGTGCTACATTCCATGGCTCCTGTTGTGAAAGGTAGTTGCCTTCTAGAAGGAGATGGTGTTGCTTTATGTCCTGCAGTGCCGGTGCATTACCATGTCTGACAGCGCAGTAAGTCTGAAATGTTGCAAAATAAAGCTTCACTCCCTGCAGTTCCTGCTCTGGCAGCTGTTCCAGAGCTGAGGGTGATTCCCCCAGCACATGGGCTGTGGGCAAAATCAAATGCTGGGGTCACAATTTTTATGACAAGGGATGGGTGTCGCCTTGAATTATTCCTCTTCTTATTGCAAAGGGAGTTCCAGAGGACCAAAGAAAGTTAATAGAACACCGACAAAGTCAGGAGTAGATATCCCAGAAATCCTGGGGTCTGTTGGTCAGATGTTGATTCCAGTCAGAATAAATGATGAACTTGTGTGGGACTCTGTCAGGATCATAAAGGGGATGTCATTGAAACCAGTATCCACTGCTGTATGGGAATAGAAATGGTCACACAAACCTTACCTCTTCAGTTAAATAAGGTTACAAGTTTCATTGCTGCTGTTGTGTATTTAAAGTCAAGGCACTTGGTTTGCCACTAAAAGTTCCAGTAAGAGTCACACAAAGATGTAAAACCAAACTAACCAGGTCTTAGAGCAGGTGTTGTGTGGGCCTACAGCTCGAATCATTACATGTGGGGTGTTCAGTAGTGTTGGAAAAGGTCTGAAGGTAACACAGCTGATCACTTTTGAGGTTTGCACATGCCTCAACTTGAGAAGTTGTTAAAAATTAGGCAGATTTAGGTAATGAGAGCAAAGACATCTGGATTCCTCAGGGATCTGGGTGCCAGGGAACAGCTGGGGCAATGTCAGAAGGCTCCAGCTGGGTCTGAGGGGTGCTGTCCATCCATCCGAGATGGATTCAAGGACTCCCCTGGAGAGGGTGGCTCTAAATCAGTGGCTCTGTAGGCAGTCAGTGAATAGGTGCCTTGTTGTGGCACCGCTGTGTCAAAAGAGGTCTGTGAATTTTAAACTTGAGTAGGACAATGTCAAGTGAGATTAGAGAGATTATTTTACCATTGTGTAGCTGTCCTTGTGTCACACACAAAGTGTGAGGGCAGCATTTTATGAAAGAGTTAAAGAGAGTGGAAAATGCTTGAAAAAGAGCCACTGGTGTGTTTAAGACTGGAAACAAAATCTTACCTTAGAACAAAAGAGCCAAAGACTTCGGTCTTGCACTCGGGGAAAAAAAAAAAAAAAAAAAAAAATGAGAGCAACTTGATTATCAGTATCTTTTTTGGAACAGAGGTGGGCCTGAAAGTTTTCAGGCAAATGCACAGCAGCATCTGAGAGCTGGAAGTTGAGGCTGAATAAATTCAGTACTTCAAAATAAGTACAGGCTTTGCAGATTAAGGATAGTTAATCAGTTCAGCAGTTTATCATTAGAAATATCTAAGACTACCTCTTTCCCTATGCCTCAAATGCATTTTTTTCTGGTTCACTAGAGTAAATCAGGGAAGTAGAAGGTCAGACTGGATAATCAGTGGTCCTCTTCAGGAATGCACCAATATTGATCTATTTTTGAAATTTGGTAGGCAGTATTGGTAAAGCTGACAGTGGTCACCAGACTGGAGAGCTGCAGAAATAGCAAGACAGGAAAAGAAAAAAATGTTTCTTTTTTTTCCCTGGGCAAGGCCACCTTTGTCCCAGCCTAGTGTTAAAGCTGGTGTTTTACTCGTGTATCAGATCCTTCACCATTGCTATGTGCTATTTATGTACAAAAGCTTCTGCCTGTCTGAAATACCCGTTGTTTTCCCCTTCCCCCTGCTGATGCACGTATTCATGATGTGTTTTGTGTCCCAGGTATTCCTTGTTTGCAGTAGTTAATCACCAGGGAACCTTGGAGAGTGGGCATTATACCAGCTTCATCAGGCAGCACAAGGACCAGTGGTTCAAGTGTGATGATGCCATTATCACCAAGGCAAGCATTAAGGATGTGCTAGACAGTGAAGGGTAAGTGGTCACCTGGGAAGGGGAAAGGGAAGCAAACTTTGACCTTTGTTGGGTTTTCCTTACTTTAAAAAACCCCATTTACTCATAGAGGAGGGTAATTTCTCTCTTGAATAGCCCTTGTAATGCTCAGTGCTTCAGCATGAGACTGCACAATTACATTTATACAGAATTGCTCTATAACCCTGGATTTGCTGAAGGAGAGGGAGGGGAATCGGGTGACTCTGCAATGTCTGGAGCTGGTGCTCATGTCCAAACTCCTGCTGATGGAAGGGATTCTGAAAACCAGGGTGATGTGATCACCCAGTGCAGGAGCAGTGCTTACCTCTGTGGCACAATCCAGTCTGCGCCTGCAGAACCTTTGGATTGTTATGAGTGTAAAAGATTTAAAGAAAAGCCATTAAGGAAGTGCTGTGACCTAGAATAGTAAGGCTCTATGGGAGGCAGGTAGAGAACATGAGCTGTTTCTTAGCTCATGGCTTTAAATTAATCTCAGATTGACATTATGCCTTCTGATATTTATATTACACAAGCTTTGGGAGGACAGAGCGGTATTTTTTAGGGGAAGCACCGTGGTGTTCCTCATTTGAGGGAAGCACTGAGGACTGGTGTATGTCCCAAGAAAAAAGCAACTTAAAATCTGAAGTCTTCATCTTGCATTTTCAGCCATGGATTTGGTACTGCAGAGATAAGTCTTTACCATTCTTGTTTTAATTATTCATGACATTTTCAAAGATTGCTGCAGGCACAGTGTTCAGGTTGTAATTTTTTTAATAGATTCTCCCATTTTTCCTTTTTTTAAACTTCATTTAGGAAGTAAAAACAGAAATCCATAATACCTGAATTTTAGCGTTAAATGACTTGACGGGGAACTTCTGCTTTGAGGCGAGCAGAGAAAGGAGTTTGTTGTGATTCAGTCACACGTGCCTGGTGCTCAGGTGGGGTTATGCCCATGGAAGAACCTGCCAGAGGCCAGGAGGAGAGGATGGACGGCACAGCTATTGCCCAGAAAGGCTGGTTTGAGCTTTGATGCATTTCCCTGGTTCAGATAAAGGCTGACACAGTGGCTCTGCATTGTGTGAGGGAATCCCTAGGGCCTGGATGGAATTACAACAATTGGAACATCTCAGAAGTGCTCTGAGGACTCAGCAGTGGCTGTGCCAGTGTGGGAACGGGGTTGTGTGGAGATCAGTCCCCTTCTTCTGTGTGACTGCTGAGGGGCTGGGCTCCCTTCTGTACCAGTGCACTCACAGTAATTAGGGACAGGAAGAATTTCATCCTTTAAAACACCAGATTTGAGTACAGATTGACACATCAGATATTGGACTGGGACATGAGTGTTCACCCACATGGCTGCTGCTTCGTTTTGCTTCTGTTCCAGTAAATAGGAGGCATTTTGCAGTAATCCTGGTCTGATCTCTGGCAGTGGGACTCTAAAGCAACAGTTGTACCTTAAAGCACCTTTCTTTTGTGTCACATTACTATTAAATGGTTGCTGCCTGCCTCAGCACCAACAGAATCCAATCTTCCAGAGTTTTCAGGTCCTGATTTCACAAGGTTTGACTTCTATAGAATCATAGAATGGCCTGGCTAAGAAAAGACCTTAAATCTCATCTCACTCCAAGCCCCTTTTACTATTCCACCTTTTTACTTTTACGCCTTATAGTATCCCAGGTTGCTCCAAGCCCTGTCCCTGGCCTTGAACACTTCCAGGGATGAGGAATCCATGGGGTTCCTCTTTGATGTACAGCTGTTCAGTTCCCTGAGTTGCTGGTAAAATTATGTCAGCTGGCTCCCCTCCCTCTCATCCCTGGTTAGCGTCCCTGGAATGGCCTCAAACTGAAAAGAAAACCAAAATTAACAGCCCTCGTGCTTCATGGTTGCATCAATGGAAACTCATCTGCTTTGGCACGGAACTGACACCGACCCTCTGCTCTCTTCCAGATATTTGCTGTTCTATCACAAACAGTTCCTGGAGTATGAATAGCCTTATCCAGCAGCTTGTCAGATGTAAACAAGGAAGAAAACAACGCAAGCCTTCTGAATCGACACACAAACCTACCTGAAATGAAAAGACCCATTACAAACCAACTCGCACTGAGCTGTAACAGGACCTACTTGACACTGACTCCCAGCCTGGAGAGTGAGACATGAACAATGTCCAACGTGTGTGCAGTGCCACGAGGACAGAAAGGGGGAAAGGAGGCTGCAGTCAGTCACTTAACAGAGGAAATATAAAATGAAAGGAATGCTCTGGGTGGGGGAAATGGGAGCAGAGGAGTCCGGGCGCTGGTACATCTCCTGTGTTCCTCCAAAATGTGTGTGGGAAGGCAAAGGATTCTACCCTCATCTCCATAAAGCATCTTCTCCATTTGGTGCTTCAGCTCCAACGACCAATCATATAACAGTTAAAATTAAAAATCCAAACCCATTTTTTTATGCATATGGGTCTGAAAGCAGTAGAGTGGAGGAGGAGGGGATGAGACAACTAAAGGACTTTGCAAGTATCTTTTTATTTGTGAATTTTAGTTATTAAATAAATACAGTATGAAACTATTAGGCTCTTTATTCTTCCAACAACCATGAAAGAAATCCTGGATTGTGGAACTGAAGCTGCAGCACTCAGACAGGTTTTCAAGCATGCCTGCTTGCCCAGGTAATGTTCAATGCCATCGGACTGCTCATCCAAAAGCATCAGCACAGATTCTGTTGTTTGAGCCCTTTGTTTTTTGTTTTGTTTTCTATAAATAGCTATTTTCTTAATTTTTTTTCCTTTTATTCCCTTTTTTTTCACAAGAATGAAATTCATAAATGCAACCATCAGTAAAAATGAATGAATTGGCATGTTTATACTGTAAGAGTTGTCTTGGTTCTTTTTCGTTTTGTTTTGTTTTGTTTTTTAATCTTGTGAATTAAGTTTGAATTTCTCAAAAGCGCTTGTTTTGTTGTTGCTAGGTTTTGGTTTGGTTGTTTTTGTTGGTTTTTTTTTTTACCCTTGCTGCCTTCCAAAGGTGGGTTTATATATATCTGACACTTGAGAGAACCTCAGTGGTGAAAAATGTACCATCTGTTGGGGACGGTGGCTGCCGGGGCAGCTTTGAGCGATGGATCTGCTGCTATTGAGCCCTTCTGCAGTGCTCTAAGTAAACAACACATTTTCCTGGTATGTGCTGGGCTGGTATTGGTTCCTTGTGTCCTCCCACATGGATTAACTCTTCACGTGCTCTTTTCCTCCTGCAGTGCCACAGCCTGTGTGTTGGTGTCAGCTCGCAGCTCTGGGGCCTTTCCTCCGCTCCATCGCTGTGGTCAGGTACCAGCAGGAGCTGCTCGTGCTGCATCTTGCTCTCAGGAGCTTGGGCTGGGAGAGGAAGCCTTGAGAACAGAGCTGGAAGAGCAAAAAGAGCTTTGTTCTCCCTTGTGGAGAGGGTGAAGTGTCAGCTGGGCACTGTGTGAATTGGTGTCACACCAAAAGTCACAGAACGGTTTGGGTTGGACCTTCAGGATCATCTTGTTCCGGTCCTTGCCCGGGGTAGGAACACCTTCTGCTGTCTCGGATTGCTCCGAGTCCTGTCCAGCCCGGCCTGGGACAATTCCAGGGATCCAGGGGCTTCTCTGATCTTTGACCTCGGCACGAATCCCCAGCCAGCCATTCCTGGCTTTGCCGGTGTGGAAGGGCAGGGAGGGACGGGAGCCTTTAGTTCTGTGCTCTAGGAACGAGGTACAGGTGTGAAACCTGCCCGAAACACAGCAAAAGAGGAAAAGAAGGGAGCTGAGTGTGTTTGGTCATTAAACGGCCATCTCACAAGAGCAGCTGAGCAGAAGGACGGTGGAATCCTTTCGATTGCACACAGGCTGGAACAGCACGAGGAGCATTTGTACATCTGCGACAGGGCACGGAGGAAGAAGGGACAAGTCGAAGCATCTCGAGGCAGACCCAGGAGTTTGGGCGTGGTGCGGGGGGTTCCCCGCTTCGCTGCCTGCGGAACGCGTCTCGCTGGGGCGATTTCATTTCCATTTGTCCTCGGCGCTTTTAGCCCAGCGTTCCCGGCCGGGGATCCGCAGGATCCGCTCCTTCCCCCGAGCCCGGCGCGGTGCGGATGCCGTGAGACGCTTTCCACTCGCTCTGAATAATGCAGCAGGCTTGCGGGGGGAGGCGGGGAGCAGGCTCCGCTCACCCGGCGCTGCTGCATTGCCGTTCCCGCCCGGATCAGAGCTGCCACCCCGCGGCAGGCGCCCGGCCGCGGCGGGGAGGAGTCCGGCGGTGCTTCGGCTTTGTAACGCCCGGGTCTGAGCCTTCGGCTGCCCTTTTAATGAATTCTGTTCTCCGCTGCCGCCGGCTTTGTGAAGCCTTCGGGAACAAATTGTTTAGGGACGAGGCAGCCGTGTAAATCACCCTTGGTTTTATCTCCCCGCCCATCTGGTGGAGAGGGTTCTGCTCTGTGCGGCTGCACGGGCGCAGATGGTTCTCGGGGGCAGCTTTCAGGGCTCTCTTTCTGGTTTCAAAAGCAGGATTTCTGGGGTATTAAAAGGTCTATTATTCTTTTCTTCCCCACTCTCTCCCGCCTGCCACCCCAGCCCCCGTGTCCCTGCCCGGATGGCGGCAGGTTCTGTTTCCAGCAGCAGTAAATCCACGGCGGTTCCCAGAGGAGGGGACAGCGTTTTCCCTTTTCTTATAAAAATGGAAGAGCAGCTGCCGGCGTGCGAGCAGCGCTACCCCTCACGCTGCTTTCCCTCAAACACAGCTTTCAATCCCCCTCCATCCCTTCAGCAGCAGCCGGGGAGCTCCTGCGCTGAATTATCCCCGGCAGAGCCGGGAGGATTCTCCGCGGAACTCCCTCAACATCGCCTGCAGGAACGCGCCGGGCACGGAGCAGCCGAAGGGAGGAGGGTGAAGCAAAGGCTCCCTGAGGTGCTGACAGCAGTGCCAGGCTGCCTCCTCCACCACCGACAGCTCCTCGTCCCGGGGAGCAGTTCGGGCTTGACTTGTTTATTTTGAGGCACATTTTCTGTCGGCGCAGCTGGATCTGTCGGGAGGAGGCGTCGGCAGAAACGACTGGAGACAAAGACTGGCGCAGCGATGCAGGCTCACGGTGGGGTGTGTTCTGTTACCTGCCAGCCGCGATCGCAGCTCTACAGGGGACACAAAAATAGCCAGAAAGCGGTTTTAGCTACGTTTTCATGTCCCCCGGCCACTCGAGTAGGGATAAAGCTTTGCCTGATGCTGGTGCCTGATGGAAAAAGCAGAAATGTGAGGATTGGTTAAACCCTGGGCCGGGGCTCTTGCTCAGAATCAGAATCCCGTGTGGTTTGACTCGTCCCATCTGGAGCTGCTGGTGCCCTGTACTCAGTGTCCCTCTCATACTGGAACTGATGTCTCCAGGTATGATCCTTTGGAGCTGCTGGCCAGTGGCTGTAAAGTGTGATGCCAGAACCATTGATTCCTCTTGGTTCTCCAGTGTTTGCCATTTTCCTGCTGATTTGTTCGAGTTGCTCCGTGTTACTCTTTCTCTGCTGGTAGTTGTAGTTACATTACCACAAGGAGGGGAGGGTGAGGGATGCTCCCCTCTTATTTCTGAGAAGGACTTGGCTCCCATTGAGTGTTTTCCCCAGTTTTTGAGACACCACATGGCGACAGGAGAAGCAGCCCTGTCCTAGCCCTGGCTTTGCCTGGGTGTGAGGTGAGTGACCTCCTGAGCCAGCCAGGGCAGGAGCTGCTGGTGCCACACAGGGTGAGCTCCTGCTCTCACTGGCACGGCCCTAAAATCCTTCTCATTTGAATAATTGATGCCTCTTGATCCTCCAGGGATGTCCTAATTGCGACACTGGCGGCACGTGTTCACTTATTTCTGTCCTGTTTTTAAATAAGGTTCAGAATCTCTGTATAAATACCATGACCAGGGGTTCCTGGAGGTGACACTCGAAGGTCTGTAGGGCACCAGGGCTGGGCTGGATCCACGAGTCCCCAGGAGCTCCCTGCTGGAAAGGGGCAGCCTGGTGAGGCACTGGCTGCTGCTCAGGGTTTTCCTTCTCCTGAATTCCCTGTCCTTGCTGGGAAGGGCTTCCTGGGAATTCCTCCCTGTGAGGGTGGGAGGCCCTGGCACAGAGTGCCCAGAGAAGCTGTGGCTGCCTCTGGATCCCTGGAAGTGTCCAGGGCCAGGTTGGACAGGGCTTGGAGCAACCTGGGAATGTGGAAGGTGTCCCTGCCCATGGCAGGGGGTTGGAATGTGATAATCTTTATGATTCCTTCCAACCCCAAATCATCCTGGGATTCTCCCTGCAGAGTCTGGGAAGGGAAATGCGGAGGAGGAAGAGATGTGGGGCTGTCGGTGCTGGGGGGCCCCACCCGAGGGGGATCTGAGCCCCAGTGAGGGTGCGGGACGTGGTGCTGCAGGAACACGGAGCAGGAGCCAGGGTGAAGAGGAGCCAAGAGGTTTGGAACACAAACAGGAACCTGAGGAGAACAGAGCAGGAGCAGAGCACAAATGCAAAGGGAGACTGAAGGATGTAGGAGACAGAGCAGGAGATGATGGGAGGGCAAGGAAGAGGCTGAGCTGGAACAGGAACCAAGAGCCTGGGGAAGCTGAGGGAGAGATTAATCTGTGCCAAGGTGCAGAATGAGGGAGAGCTGAGGCTGAGCAGGGCTGGGGAGCTCAGCAAGGGTGGAGGCCAAGGTGACTTCTGGGGCTGAAAGACTTCTGGAGTTGTAGAGGACTTGCGTTGCTATTGATCCCACAGGATTTGGGGCCGTGGTGTTGGAGACTGTGGGAGCTGAGGCTGTGGGGCAGAAAACCACAGGTCTGGAGACCACGGGAACTGACAGCAGCATGTTTAAACACAATTCCATTAAGGATTTTGGTGCCTGTCCCAGCTCCTCACGTGCAGC
This sequence comes from Hirundo rustica, assembly GCF_015227805.2. Classification (NCBI taxonomy): domain Eukaryota; kingdom Metazoa; phylum Chordata; class Aves; order Passeriformes; family Hirundinidae; genus Hirundo; species Hirundo rustica. The sequence goes on from NC_053464.1 coordinate 13,740,921, forward strand.
ATCATGTCCTGGTGGTGAGGCAAAGCCTCACCATCGCCCATGGCAGTGCTGGAAACTGACAGTGGAGCTTCCCACACTGGCTCCTTACAAATTCCACCAGGAAATCCTTGGATCCAATTCCACATTTGAGATGTTCACAGCTGTGAGAATCATTCTGATACATGAAGGAATGTCCAAGCAGGGAGGGGTGAGCTCTCCATGGGCAGGCACCGCTTGGTCCTTTGCAGGGATGCTGGTGGTGGAACCAGGATGAAAACCCCCCTGAGATGTCCCCAACGGCCGGGATGCACCGAGGTCAAGCTGGAGGGTGAAGTCAGATGCTGCTACATGGGAAGCAACTTCTTTCACTGGGAGTGCCCAAGAACAACGGGAATTTAGTTTCCTGGGTGGAAGCAAACAGCTCCGTGCAACCTCCAGCTCTGTCTGTATCCTGCAGCCCTTGGCACAGCCCGGGCTGGGTGGGGATTGTTCCAGTCACTGGCAGCAGAGGGTGAAGCAGCTTTGATTTGGGCGCAGAGGGAGCATCCCTCCGTTCTGATCCCGTGCTGGCACATCCACTGAGCTCACACCACGGGTGCCTTCTCTTGGGAAGGAGAACAGATGATTTTGAAGTGGCCGTCGTCCTGGCTGGGAACGGCCCCGGCGCTTCCCGTGCTGCAGATCCCGGAGAAGGAGGGAGCAGCCCTTTCCCCAGGGTGGCAGGAGCTGCCGGGGCAGGATTTGGTCTCTTGTACAGCAGAGCCATGTCCAGGGAAGCAGAAGCCACAGGTTTCCACTGGTTCTGGGATTCTGATGCTGGTGAATCCATCACCAACGCTGCCAGCCTCCACCAGCCGATCTGCAAATAGACTCGGAGTCAGCTGAGGGGGTTTAGGAGCAGCTTTGACCTGAGGATGCCCTGAAGCACTGCACTAGAGCCCGTGAAAAGCTGTCCTGGAACTGGAGAGGACACCCAGCTCCCAGCATGGATTCACTGCATCACTTAAAACCACCCAGAAAATCTCTCCAAACCTGGTGGCTTATCTTAAAAATGACCCTTTGATCCCTGTGTCCTTCAGCAAACAGACAGGAACGGCTTGAGGGACAGTCCTTGGAGTGACTCCAGGTGTCACATTGGCTCATGGGCACTTCCTGTGTGATTTTTAACGTTCGTGGCTCTGAGGTGGATGTGTGTAAACGTGGATGTGTGTGATGTGAGTGCAGAAACAGGTAAGTAGGCAATTCTTCTTTGGAAAGGCAGGAGAGAAGAAAAGAAGGAAGAATAAAAACACCTTTTCCATGTTGAATTGTTCCACGTTATCCTTTCTCCTTTTCTCCCTAACACAAGGACTTGTGAAGCCCCTCTGGCTGCGGAACTAAACCTGGGTTTTTCTGGGATAGGTGCTTGTTTTGGGTTGGCTTTTCTCCCCTGTCTTGGTTTTGAAAGACAGTTGTCTGCCAAGGAAAGCTAGAGCCTCTCTTGGAATGGAGAATGTAAACCCCCTTCTCTCCAAGACATCCCCTCAGCCTCTGCATGGGGTCTGGAGAGGTCCTGGCTGTGGAGCAGCTCCAAGAGGGAATCTTGGAGGGGATCTGTGCCCGGGGCTTTGCAGGGAGAGACTGAGGGGTCACAGGGGCCCAGTCCCGCTCCCCTTCCAGGCTCACCCTCTTTGTCTTTGCTGTTTCTCGCCACCCTGTCAGGAGCTGGCTCTGCTTTCTGCCTCTCCAGCAGCTCCTGGCAGCCCGAGCCTGCCCCCCACAGCCCCCCACCCTCTCCCAGTGCCCCCAGCGCCGCCAGCACCCACCTTTGGCAGGGTCCTCCTTGCAGTGGCAGGTGCCGGCGCTGGCCTGGCAGGAGACCCCCTCTCCCTTCCTGCGCAGGTGAGTCCAGCCCAGGAGCAGGGAGCAGATGAGGGTGCAGAGGCAGAGCCCCAGCAGCAGGTACAGCACCAGCCACGGGTCCTGCTCGGCGCACGCCTTCTGCTCCAGCACGGCGGCGGGCGTGGCTGTGGGGCAGAGACACGGGGGAGCTCAGGCACCTCCGCGGCGGCTTTCGGGTAGGGAAAGGGCTGATGGAGCCCGTGCCCTCCGCTGGGAAAGGATCTGAGAGCAGCTCTGGATCCCCTCTGTTCGCCGGCACTCCTCTTCCACGGTGAGGGAGAGGAGATCCCTCCCCACACCCCATTCACGCCCTCCCCCATCTCCAGGGATCGCTTCAAGCCCACTGTAGGACTTGGAGGTCTTGGAGATCGGCCCCCTCCTCCTCCTGTCCCCGAGGGCCGGGGGCAGCTCAGCCGGGTGGGATCCACAACCCAATTCCAGCCCGGCTGGAGGAGCTGCCCAGCCTGTGAAACACCAGCCCAGGATGGGGAAAAGCCACTGCAGGATGGAGAAAAATGGGAAAGAGATGCCCCGGCTGCTTTTGCCCAGCCCCCAGAAGCGCAGTCCCAACCCCTGGGACAAAGTGGGGCACTTTGGGTTCCCCTTCCCCGACTCACGCTCGCAGGACGGGGCGCATTCCTTGGGGTGCTGCCCGCACACCGCGCTGCACTTGATGCAGTTCTTCACGAGATCGTCGTAGTAGAACCCGGGTTTCTTGTTGCAGTCCATGGACTCTGCGGGAGGAGAGGGAGACGATCACGGTGTCCTCAGGCCCGGATTCATGAGAGGATGAGCCCAGCTCACGGCGCTGGCAGGCACAGGGTGGGACCTGCCCACTGCCCGAGGCGCTGGCAACCTCTGCAGGGCTGGCAGGGGGACAGATCCACGGGGTTTGGGGTGGTGTTTGGCTGGAGAGCCGGGGAGAGGCATCTGCTCGGGGAGGGGATGAGCCAGAGGCAGCCATGCTCACCTGGGAGCTCCTGGCTGCCGCTCTCAGAGCTGCTGCTGCTGCCCTGGGGCTGGCACGGCTTTTTGGGACGCACCAAAACCTGCCTCAGCACCGGCTCGGGATGCCAGGAATGGCATCTCCTGTCCTCAGCCAGGAGTTGTTCCCTTGTGGCTACTGAATGAACCCTGGGACGGGGTGAAGCCGCCTCAGCCTACGGCTCAAGGAAAGGCGCTGGCACGGGGTTGGGGGCACGAAGTTTCTGTCTCCTTTTTCCACCTCCCCAGGCGTTTTCAGGACACCTCAGGGCCTGTCCCAGGTCAGGGGTTTGTCATTATCCGTATCCACTGAACCTGGTGGCTCCCCAGCCCTGCCTTGGGAGGGTGGGGTGGCCCCAGGAGGGGACAGGGGTGCTGTGACCCCGGCAGGGAGCAGTGCAGCGCTGCAGGTCCCGGTCTCGCTCCTGAGCTGTTGCCAGCCCCAGCCCATCCGTGGGAAGCTGTCACGTCCCCCCGTGGTTTTGGCTCGAAGCTCTGCAAAGCTGAGCGGGCTCAGAGCCTGTCCCGGGGTCTGATCCTCCCTCCCAGCTTTGCCCCATCCCCGATGGACAGGCAGGGACAGCGCAGCACTCACCACACACAGCATCACACCTGGCCAGGGAGCGCCGGCACGCCAGGCTGCAGGGGATGCACTGGGAAACCAGGGTGTCCCAGTACTCCCGGTCAGTGCAGTTCCTCATGGCATCCTGCCCCACGCGTGTCCCATCCATGGCTGCAGGACAGACACACGCGTGGGTACGGGGTGGTCACGCGGGGCAGGGAGATCCCGGCCGCCCCTCTGCCCTCCCTGCTCCCAGGCTTGAGCAAGAGCACACAGTCAAATCTGCATTTCAGACTCTGTGTGTGTGTCCTGTGCCAGCCCCAGGGGACGCACAGAGAACCAGCCCCGGCTTCGAGGGGGCCCCGTGCTGTGTCTGGGGGTCCCTGCACCTGCCAGTGGGAGCCCAGGCTCTGGGGGCTGTTCCTGTCTGAAAATACCAGAAACACGAGCTGGTGTGTCATTGCTGCCCTTTCTCTTGGGTGCTCTGGTGTCATAGTGAAACCCAGGCCGATGTGTAAGACGTGTCAGAGCAGAAGGAGGAAAAATCTCCCCAGGAGACTGGGCACCGGTTTAACCAGTGCCGGCTGGAGGTGGATGTGCTCTTGTCCCTGTCACGGGCTGCTTGTCCCCTCCCCGTGCCCTCGTGCACTGGGTGTGATGCCACCGGCACAGGAGCAGTTCTCAGCAGCCTGAAAAATCTGCCCCAAAGCTTCATTCGGAAGAATTAGCTGGCTGATAAAAGCTCCTGCGTTGTGCCACGCGCGGGGTCTGCAGCCAGCGCCATGGAGCTGCTGCAGAAGCTCTGACCCAACACGAGGGTGGCCGTGGTGGAAATGTGTGCTTTACAGCCTGAGAGGGCTCCGCGGAGCCACATCCCTCCCCGGAGCCGCATCCCTCCCCGGAGCCGCATCGCTCCCCGGAGCCGCATCGCTCCCCGGAGCCGCATCCCTCCCCGGAGCCGCATCGCTCCCCGGAGCCGCATCGCTCCCCGGAGCCGTGCCTGGAGCCGCATCCCTCCCCGGAGCCGCATCCCTCCCCGGAGCCGTGCCTGGAGCCGCAGCTGTTTCCTGCACGGCTGGGAGATGCTGGTGCTGACAGAGCCCAAAGGTTTGAAACTTCCCCGAAGCCACAGTGCTGGTCTCTGCGTGCCCGAAGGCTGAGCTGCTGCTCTGGCAGAGCCAAACCTTTGATTTCTACACAGAAAATCCCCTGTGCTCTGCCAGGATTTCTCCTCTATCCCTAGGACCCGGGAGCGTGCAGAGGTTTGGGAGCTTTGCACGTCCGTCCTGCCACTGCCGACCCAGCACCTTCCTGCAGAGGGGCTGGGGATGTTCCACATGTGCCTGGGGCAAATTCCCTCCCATTTCCAGGGAAAAAATCCTCTCTGCACTGAGATGCCGGCCTGACACTCCCAGTTGTTCAATTAACATTGCTGTAAAATTAAATAATGACTTTCTGTCGAGCTGACATCCCCAGGTGGAGCCAGGCTCAGGCCATCGCAATCCTCGGATGCTCTTGGAAGAAATTTTGTACCTGGAGAAATCCCCCAGGAGTGGCAGGAAACCCTTTGGGGGGTTCCTGCAAGCCCTGGGGATGGCAGGGAGCTGAGCCACCCTTGGCTTAGGGGGGTTTCCCTTGGGAAAATTGATGGGAAACGGATCTGGGGCTGTGTTAAAGCTGAGGAGCTGCAGGCTGGGAATCTCCCTCCCAGATGCTGCGAGGACACGTCCAAGGAGATGTTGGGTCTCATCTAGGACAGAACTTCCCCTCCCTGGGAAGTCCCAAGGTACATGTGGTGCTCCCAGCATGGATTTCTCAGCCGTGGATTTTCCAGCCGAGCCAGGTGAGATTTCCTCTGCCTCTCAACCACCAGGATCCTCTGAATTCCCCCACAGAGCCCTCAGGCCAAGCTTTAAGCAACCACAGGACAAGGGGGAATGGCTTTAAGCTGAAGGAGGGTAGATTTAGATCAGTTATCAGGAAAAAATGCATCCCTGTGAGGATGGTGAAGCCCTGGCTTAGATTCCCAGAGCAGCTGTGGCTGCCCCTGGATCCCTGGAAGTGTCCAAGGCCGGGTTGGACGGGGCTTGGAGCAGCCTGGGACAGTGGAAGGTGTCCCTGCCCATGGCAGGGGGTTGGAGCTGGATGAGAATTCAGCTCCCTACCAGCTCACACCATTCTGTGATTCCCTCTCCAGCCCCAGTGCGCTGCCCACCCTCAGCTCTGAGCAGACCCTCGGCTCCCTGCGGGCACTGGGAGCAGAACCAGCCCCAAACCCTGGCACAGACACAGCCCTCGCCCCCAGCCCTGCAGCCCCTCCCCGGGGGAACTCACGCCTGACTCTCCAGCGCTGTCTACTCGCCCCAGGCTCCTGCCATGGCCCCACGAGCTGCAGCCCTGAGCCCCTGCACGGCTCAGGGGTTTATTATTAGAGAGATTTGATTAATGCCTGCGCTCTGCGTTTCCTGGGGCTTCCCCTCGTCCCTTCCATGCAAATTGGCTGCACACTCAGCGCCCTGCATTGGCTCGTGGGGTCCCTGGGCTGCTGGGGACAGGGTGGGGGGACGCTGTGTCACCAGGACCAGGGACAGGTGTCCTGGGCCAGGTGGCCACATTTCAGAGGGCCTTGGTGGAGTGGGAGCTCTGCAGCACCCGCTCTTGGACCACAGGACTGCGGCAGAATCCCAGAATTAAAAAGGTTGGGAAAACCCTCTAAGATCATGGAGTCCAACCATCCCCCAGCACTGCCACGTTCACGGATGAACCACATCCCGAGTGCCACAATTAAACACCTTTTAAATCCCTCCAGGGCTGGTGATTCCACCACTGCCCTGGGCAGCCTGTGCCTGGGGGATGTTTCCTTCAGAGAAAGGTGTTTCATTCTGTGTGAGGCAATTGCCAGGAGCAAGCATCGCTGGGAGCTTCCATCCTTTCCATGTCCTCAGGATGGTCAGCACAAGCCTCTGTCCTGTCTCCTAACTCACAGAACATCTCTGGAGCCCAATGAGGTGCCTTAAACATTGACTGTCTCTGGTGATCCACGTCCAGGAGGCAGGAGGGCTGTGCTGTGTCCTGCATGGGCAACGGAGTCCCAGCTGGGCTCGGGGCACAAAGCATTAATAACACGTGAATAACACATGAACAGCACATTAATAACACATTAATAGCACATTAATAACACATGAACAGCACATCAATAACACAGCTTGCTCTCACAGAGGGAAAGAGCCACCTCTGCACTCCCGAGGTTTGTCCCTGTTTCCCGGCACGGCTTTGGCAGCGGTGCCAGGAAGAGGCACGAGGTGCCGGGAGCATGGCAGCACAGTGACTCAGCTCAGTCCACAGGGACGTTTCTGCAGAAGCAGCTCAAGGAGGAAGGAAGCAGCAATACCTGTTATTAAAAACATTAGTGGAGCAGCGTCGAGGGTTCTTGTTTGGTTCAAAAACTCCTCTATTTTGTGTTTGCCACGTGGAGCTGGAAGGGAGAGGCCAGAGGATGTTTCACTCCTGTGTCCATTGCAGGGACACTGGAGGATGATCCTGCTCATGGGGAGCAGAGCCCGAAGCAGAGGGACGCAGCTCGTGGCGTTTGGATGTGACCCATCACAGCCCAGACCCTGAAGGAGGGCGGGAAGCAGCACTGGCATCATCCGATGGACCACGGGGGCTTGGAGCAAGGACCAAGAGAGGAGGAGGCGCCACAGCGACACCGCAACGCTGCCACTTGTCGTGTATCCGGTATAAAGGATGAGATCTCCGCTGCCCTTCAGCCTCCCACTGGGAGGGAAATCACGATTTTGGCGTTGCCTGAGCTGGTTGAGTGTGGCAGAGCTGGGAGATGGCCCCAGCCCGCCGGCTCTCGGGGTTTTGCAGGGGAAACTCACCTCTGTAAATAGCACCAGAGACTTGCAGTTTCCACCCTGGTGAGCTCTCGAGGGGGAAGTGAGAAGCACTTGGGGGTGGTTTGTCCCTCCTCGCTGAGCAGTGTGGTTTCAGCTGTAGAATTCTGGAGCTGTGTGGACTGCAGCCCCATTTTCTCTGCTGTGTGCCCCAGTGGCCTGACTTTCTGTGCCCCAAACGCCATCACGCCCTCCTAGAGCCTCTGAGGATGCTCTGTGGCTCCCCATCACCTCTGGACATGGTCCCCCGTCAGCTCCTGTCCCACAGCCATGACAGTCTGGGGTTGTTCCCGAGGTTTGGGCAGCCACTGCCATCCCCCTGCTCTGGATTTCTGGATTAAACCCTTCCCTTGCTGAGTTCACTGGTTCCCCAGAGCATCAACCAGCAGCTCCCCGTGCATCCTCCGAGTGCAGTGCATCCCTCTGCAGGGCTTTGCATCCCCCCACATCGTTTTGCATCCTTCAGTGCCCATCTGAGCCTGGCTCCGGAGGTGCCACCCTCTCTTCAGGGTGACAGAGCCCGTTTGATTTTTTTTCCTGACAACAAAAATCTACTTTTCTGCGGGGCTCTTGCCCCAGTGGCAGTGCTGCAAGGGGAGCTGCAGCTAACAGGCAGACAGGGCGGATAATGCTTGGCTCTGAAAACTTTTAGGGGGTGCTTTGCCTTCCCCTTGAGCGACTCTCTTGGGATGATTTCCTCCCCTCAGCCCCGAGCCTTGGCCAGGGCGTTTGCTCGCACACGTGCTGCTTTTAGGGCCCGAAAAAAAGGGAGGGGCTGCGGGGGAAGAAGGAGAAGAAGGGGGAGAGGAGCCCTTTTGGATCGAAACCGCCAACTGCGGGGCCGGGCTGAGCGCAGACGGCTCCCAGGCTCATTTCTGTCACCCTGATTCCCCGCGGAGGCGCTGGGGACAGGACGCGTCTGTCCCCGCACCCAGCCTGGGCATCCCCCGCGTCCTGCCAGCGTCAAAGCACGGACAGAAGCACGGCCTGACCGAACCCCGGGGCTGCTGCTGCCCCCGGGGCCGTGCAGAGCTGAAGGACATCGCCGTGTGCCCGTGTGCCCGTGTGCCCGTGTGCCCGTGTGCCGGCGGCTCGGGGCGCGGCTGTGCGGATGCGTCCCCAGGAGATGGCAGCCTCGGCCAGCGCAGCCCGGCTCCCGCCGGCCCCCGGCGCTCCGGCCGCCTCCCCCAGCACAGCCAGGCCGGGGGGGATCGCAGCATCACAGAGTGGTTGGGGTTCAAGGGACCTTAAAGCTCAGCCGGTTCCGCCCGGACACTTTCCACTCGCTCAGGTTGCTCCAAGCCCGGTCCAACCTGGCCTCGGATGCTTCCCCGTGGGGATGCAGCCCCTCCAGCCCGGCTCCTGCCCTCCCCTGGTACCTCGGTTTGCAGCAGCTCCCAGAGCCTGGGGGGTTCAGGGCCCCCCATACACCCCTCACTGCTCAATTCCTCCCTCTGCTCCCCTGTCACCACCCCGGGGCTGCCGTGGGGCATCATCCCAAGGATGCTCAGCACCCAGCGGTGTCGGGGGGTCTGACCCTCACAGGGGTTGTGCCGGGGCTCTGGGTGAGCCCGGGGTGAGCCAGGCTCCGGAGGTGCCCCTGTGCATCGGCGGGGCGATGCCGCGACGGCCTCCTTGCCAAAAGCCTGCACGGATCAGGGAAAGGGAAGCATTTTACCAAAAGCCAGGCTGTGCTCGCGGCTGGTTCCCCAAACCCAGCAGACAGCACAACAAGGATGGCCAGATGGGAAAAGACCTGGGTTGGCTGAGGTCTGGCACAGAGATGAGGAAAAAGCCCTAAAAATGCGTAGGGAAGGAGCAGGGGAAAGAGGGTTCAGTGCCAGGGCTGTGTGCTGAGGTGTAAAGCGTGGGTGGTGGATAAAGGAGATGAGTCAAAGAACAATCTTTGTCCAGAACAGCTGATGTGATTAGGTGGAGTTTTGACCTGGTGGGAACAACTCCTCGTCCTCACTGCTGAATTCTCTCTGGAGAGGCGTTTTCCTGGCAGAACCCTCATGGGAAGGGGTTTGCAGCCTGCCCAAGAGCTCTGCTGTTAATTTTTAACACTAAAACCCTGGGGAAATTCCAGAGGACTGGAGGGTGGCCAGTGGGAGTCAATTTAATATTTAAAAGGGATAAAAGGGCTGATCCTGGGAATTATAGGCCAGGTGAGGCCGATCGCCGTCCCTGCACAAATTATGGGCTGGGTAATTGAGGATACTGTCAGCCAAAAATTAGAAGCTAAAAATATAATTAAGGTCGTTAGCTTGGTTTCATGGATGGCAGCTCCTGTCAAGTGAGTCGGCTTTGGTTTTTGGCATGACTCTGGGCTGGCTGATAAAGCTAATTGTGCTGCTGCATTATAATGGGTTTCTCCAAAGTATTTAATTTAGGGCCATGTGACATTTTCATTTGTAAAACTTGCATTATATGGAGCCAGCAGAGCAGACATCCGACGGCTGCGCTGGCAGCTGCGGGGCGGTGGCCGAGGGGGCGAGCGATGGAGGAGGCTGAGAGCGCTGGATTTTGCACAGGGTGATGTTTTTAGCAGGGATGCCGAGGTCACAGGGGGTTGGCAGGGCGGGCAGCCTCACAGGGGGATCCCCTCTGCCCTGACAGGAAACACAGGTGGGAACGAAAATTGGGATTTTCCTGCTAAAGCCCAGCAAGGTCCGATGGCAGCAGCAGCCATTGATAACGCAGCTGGGGGTGTGATTAACCAGTTTTAGGAGAAAGGTAGGAACTTGCAGACATTTGGCATCTCTGGACAAGAGGAAAGTTCTGCTTGATGGGACAGGGTTTGTTGCTGCTTCTGCATGTGTGTGCAGCTCGCTCTGGACCATCCTCCTGGGCTGGTCCATCCCCATGGAAGCTGCATCCTCTCCTCTGGGCTGCATCAGCTGCAGCTGAGTGCTGTGGATTTCCTCCAGTGGATAATTTGGGTCCTTTTCTTCTTCCCAGTGGAAAAAATGGGATTGAACGGGGCTTGGAGCAACCTGGTCTAGTGGAAGGTGTCCCTGCCCATGGCAGGGGGTGGAACAAGATGATCTTTAAGGTCTCTTGCAACTTAAACCACTCTGATTCTGTGACAATTGGGCACTGAGCATCCATGGGGCCTCTCTCTCCATCCAGGAAGGCGTTTTTCACCCCATATGGATTTCCACCCTGTGGGTCTCACCCCTATAAGACACACGGCGTCATGACGGGCATCCAAGCCTCCTTTGGTCAGCGTTTCCTGCCAGATATTCCCCAGGCAGGGCTGTGGGGGGCTCTGGGCTCCTCTCGGAGCAGGGCAGGAGGAGGGGAGCCCTGTCAGGCGCCGCTCAGTCCAAGCCTGGATCCAGTGTGAATCCAGGAGCCAGCTCCGAGCCGTGACTCCTGTCCTCTCCCCCGGGCATCCATCTGTCTGGCTCCACGGTAATGACGGCGAGCTGGCGGCACGGAGGCGTTAAATGCCTTGCCCAAGGTGCCGTGGGGAGCGATGGCCACCCGACAGGAGCGCCCGGCTGTCCTGCTCCTGCCCCGCCAGCGCCCGGCCCTGCAGAAAAATGCGCCACATCAGAGCCGGAAAAAAACACGGCACAGCCCCACGGACCGTGTCCCCAAACCGGTGACATCCTGGTGAGCAGATGGATGGTGCTGGTGGGATGTGCAAAGCGTGACCAGGAGCAGGGGCTGCTCGGACCCTTCCCTGGAGCTGGAGGGTTTTGCCGGTGCCCTGCCGGGCTGAGGCTGGCACAGGCCGAGCCGTGACTAACACCTCTCGGTTTGCAGCTTGTTTACCTGGCGCTGGGGCTTCTTTTTGGAAGGCTGACTCACCACAGCACCTTCTCCCTCTCTGCCGCTGCAGCTCCCTGACAAAAACTTTCCATTTTCCCATTGTTTTAATTGCCCTCGTTTGAGAAAACTCCTCCGGAAAAAAAAAAAAAAAGAACTGGCTCTTCCACCGGGTTGGAGAGACATGGCAGCCCCAACTGGGCATTCCCGATGGGAGGAGGATGGGTGGGACACCCACCCCACGGCACCCTCGGTGCCACGGCTGTGCCAGGATCCGGGGCGCACAGGGGACATCGCAGGCAGTGAGTTTCCAGCAGCCACCAAACGTGGCACACGGGCGAACGCACGGCTGAATGCGGCCCGACAGGTTTGCGGAGAAGCTCGTCCCGTTCAGCTGGATTTTTGGAGAGGCTGGAGCCAGCCCCGGCAGCAGCCGCTTTCCCGCGAGGTGCTGCCGGCTCCGGCAGAGCCGTGCGCGGCGCCAGGTCACGGCCCCGAGCCCACGGGGCAGGCACAGCCTGCGGATGGGGCACACGGGGCTCGCCCCACGCTCTGTGCCAACGCCGCACCGTTCCTTGGGGAACCGTGCCCCGTGGGAGCAGGGAAAGAGCAGCCCCTTCCCTTCTGGAGGGTTCCTTCAGTTTGTGGGGTCAATGCCCTGAGGAGGTGGAGAAGGGTTGGGGACCATGAGGACAACACGTGGAGGTGTCCATGGAGCTGCAGAGAGGTTTTTTGATGGAAAAAAAAAATGCTGGGCATCCGTCGGAGCTGTGGGATGCAGGGCATGCCAGGTGCCCAGCAAGCAACGTGGCAGGGAATAATCCAACATTGGGGATGGAAGCAGGGAGGGAGGAAATGGGAATCAGGGAAGGACAAGAGCTGGTTGGGAAAATCATCCACCCTTCTCCAAGGAGCAGCATTTCCGCTGTCATGTGCCAGGTGAACCCTGGACCCACAGCGAGGGCAGCAGGGTCTGTACATTCCAGAGGGGAAAATCCCCTCTTCCTGGGGCGGGGTCGTGCTGCTTTTATAACATTAGGATCAAGGAAAAGGTGGGAGAATCCACCCAAAACGGTGACGTGTGGCCACCCTGGGATCATCATGTGGGCTCGGGGCTGGCTGAGGATGCCCTGGGGGTCACCGGTGCTCTGCTGTCCCATCCCAATCCGTGCCACACGGTGTGCGCTGCGAGTGGCCCTGGCAGGATGGAGAGAGATGATTAAAGCTGCCTTTGATGAAGCAAAAATTAATAAACAAGCAGGCAATTGTGCTGGGCTTTATTTACTCGGGATGACAGCGCGGAGCCGGCGTGGCGAGGCCGGGTCCCACATCAAACAGCGGGACAGCGCCGGGCGCGAGGGGACCACGCCGTCGCCTCTTCTCCAACGGGTTTTTCCTGGTCCCAAAAATCCAGGAAGATCCATGTGTTGTGTTCCTCATAGCAGGGCCCCATCCCACTCCAGCAGGGAACACTGGGATGAGCAGGACATGCTCTGTGCCATGGTGGTCTGACTGTGGCAGGATGTGCCAGACTTGGGTGTATTTTGGAGGTGACACCTGGCACCTTTGCCCTGTCCCCCTGCCCCAGGGTCAGCATTCCCACCTCTCCTGACCCAGAGTTGCTCCACAGGCACTGAGCTCCCTTCCCTGGCACTCCTGTGCAGAACCCAGGGGCAGAGCTGGGAGGCCAAACCAGTGGCCTCGCAGCGGGTCCTTATCAGCCGGTCAGGAATATTTACCCGCCGGTTTCCACCGGATGAAAACTCACTGGACAAACAGGAGCTCCCAGCTGGCCCCAGGGCGGTGGCACAGCGGGGACGTGGCTGAGGTGGGACATGCAGCCCTGTCCCTGCTTCATCCCCGGTCTGTCCCCAGTGCCGCAGGTCACCGAGGTGCCACAGGAGCGTGAGGGACATCGTGCCCACCAAATCCAAGTGTCCAAGGGTCGGTGACCATTGTACCCCCTCGTGTGCCAAGGCTGGGGACAGCGTCGGGGTCATGGATTGTCACCCCGTGTCACTGTGTCCCGCTGATGGGGTGGGCTGTGTGTGGGCTGTATGGGAGGGTCATTGTGCTCTATGGGGGCCAAGGGCAGGGGCACTGCTCCTACAAGGGGCTGGGCTGAGCTGAACTGGTCTGGGACAAAACGAGCTGAGCAAAGCTCAGCTGAGCTGAGTTGAGCTGAGCCGTGCTGAGAGAGGCTGAAGAGAGCTGAGCTGGAATGAGCAGAGCCAAACCAAGTTGTGTCAGGCCAAGCCGAGCCGAGCTCATATGTGCCAGGCTGAGCCAAGTCAGGTTGAACTGACTTGGGCCGAAGGAAGCTGGGCTGGGCCGAGCTGAGCCAAATTGTGGTGGGCTGAGCTGAGACAATCTGTGCAAGGCTGAGCCGAACCGATTCGAACCAAGCTGGGCTGAGCCGAGCCGGGCCGAACCGGGACTAACGGGGCCGAGCCGGGCCGAACGGAGCCGAACGGAACCGAGCCGAGCCAACGGAGCCGAGCCGGGCCGAACGGAGCCGAACGGAACCGAGCCGAGCCAACGGAGCCGAGCCGGCCGAGCAGGGCCGAACGGAGCCGAGCCGAAGGGGGCCGATCCCGCCCGAGCTGTCAGCGCACCGCCCCTCCCCGCGGCCGAGGCGGCCCCGCCGCGCCCGCCCCTTTCCCTGCTCGCCATTGGCCAGCGCGGCCACCCGTTCGGGGCGGGAGCGCGTTCCCATTGGCGGGCGGGTACGTCGGTCCCCGCCGCGCCCCCGCCCCCTTTTCCGCCTGGCTCCGCGGCGCTGGAAACTTTGCGGGCGGCGCAGTCGGGAGCGGCTCCCGCAGCGCCCGCACGCCCGGCCCGCCCCGCGCCGGCCCCCGGCCCCGCACCGCACCGACCCCCGCGCCGCCCCTCAGCGTCCCGCCCGGCCCCGCACGGCGCGGGCAGCGCCGCCCCTCCGCGCTCCGCCGCCGCCCGCCCATGCGCGCCTGCTGAGCCGCAGCAGAGGCGGCCGCCCTGCGCTTCGCTCCCTCCTTTGATTATTCTTTTGCCTGCTGTATTCGTTGGCGTTCTGTGTTGGTTTTTGCGTTCGCCTGACGCCCCCCGCGGGCGCGGGGCGGCGGCGATGGGCGCGGCGGCGGGCGGGCGCTCCGCGGGGCGCTGAGCGGGCGCTGAGCGGGCGCGGGCCGCGCCATGGCCGCCAAGGACAATCCCTGCAGGAAGTTCCAGGCCAACATCTTCAACAAGAGCAAGTGCCAGAATTGCTTCAAGCCCCGCGAGTCCCACCTGCTCAACGACGAGGATCTCAACCAGGTGGGATCTTCCCCCACAAACCCGCTGTTTTCTCCCCAAAATCCAGCCCGGCGTCCCGCCCCCCTGCCCGCCCCTAGGGCGCCCTGGCTCTCCATGCGGTGTCCGCTGGCCCCGTGGGTAGCCTGGGGTCCCACAGGTACCTTGGGAGCCCCCTGGGGAGTTTAAGGTCCCATGGGTGTCCCGATGGATAGCTCGGGATGCGATGGATAGTATAGGGTCCCGTGGACATCCTGGGGTCCCACGGATAGAACAGGGTGCCACGCGTGCCTGCTGTCCCCATGGCTCACGCAGGATCCCATGGGATTCCCATGGGTGCTACAGGGTGCCTGCTGGACACAGATATGGTAGGGTCCTGTGGGATCAGGTCAGGGATGCTGTGGGGTCCCATGGATGTGACTTAGAGTTATCCTTATATTCCTTGGGATGTTGTGGAGCTCCAAGGGTGCTCCCTGGTCCCATAGGGTATGTAGGAGCCCCATGGGGTGTTCGCTGATCTTACAGATAGCCCAGGGACCCACAGGTATCCATGGATTCTGTGGTGTGTTCAGGAGCCCCACTGGTGCAGTCTGGTCCTGTAAAGTGTCCAGGAGTCCCAGGGGTGCCTGCTGACCCCATGGGAGGTGCGTGGTCCCATGGGGTGCCTCCTGACTCCATGGGTTGTGTGTGGTCCCATGGGGTGCCTGCTGACCCCATGGATAGCACAGGGATCCACATGTATATATAGGTCCCCTGGGGTGTCCAGGAGCCCCATGGTTGCTCTCTGGTGCCATAGGGTATCCAGTGATTCCAGCGGGTACCCGCTGGTCCCATGCGTATCCTGTGGTCGCTTTTGCTTGCTGACCCCGCAGATAGTACAGGGACTCACAAGTATTTGCAAAGCCCCTGGGATGTCCAGAAGCACTTTGGGTGCTCTCTGGTCCCACAGGGTGTCCAGCGATCCCATGAGATGCCTGCTGACCCCACAGATGCCCAGGTGTCCCACGGAGCACCCACAGTGCCCACTGTTCCCATGGCTCACCCCAGTGCCACCTCCCCTGGGGCCTCACCCCCTGAGGCCATGTGGGGCCCCGCACCAGCACTTGGGGTGATCCCATCCCTTCCTGGGGTGCATGGCAGCAGGTGGGGGGTGAGCTCCTGTGAGCTCCATCAAGCGATCCAGAAAGTCCTGGGAAAAAAAAAACAAAACTCTGTTGAAAACAAAACGTCCCCTCCTGGAGGTGCCGGACATGAGCCCCCTGCCCTACAACCCGCTGCTTTCCCAGGGACATGGGGAGGGGACCCCAGCCCCTTTTGGGACAGGGTTCAGCGCTGGGGGGGCTGCCAGGGCTGGGCCTTCCTCCTCTTCCTCCTCTTCCTCCCCGGCCTCACGCAGGCCCAAGGCCGGCACTCCCATGGCAGGGGGTGTTTGGGGCATGGGGGGCGTTTTTGGGGTGCGGGGGCCCGTCCGTGGTGTCGGGGTGAGGGGAACAGGGCCTCCCTCCCTCCTCCCACACCTTTCTGGGCCAGCGCTGCCATCCCCGCTCCCGATCCTATTATGGCAATGAGATCAGACATATTGCTGCGCTCGCTGGGGGGGCGGCGGAGGGGGGGGCATCGTGAAATCTGAGGGCTAATATGGAAAAAATGTAACTGGAAAAAAATGCCGTGGTGTGTGCGGGAAAGGGGAGGGCGGCGCGGAGCTTCGCGGCCGTGCCCAGACAAAGGAGCCGTCCCGGAGGGTGCTCGGGAAGAGCCCCCCGCTCCCGGCCGGCCCCTTCCCGCTGCCCCGGGGATTGCGCTGTCTCCTGGTGCGAAGCTTATTGACTTTTGTTGGGGGGCTCAGAGCATCGCACGCAGCCCGCCGTAGTGCCTGCCTGCCTGCCTGCCCTGCCACGGCGGCCACCCACCTCTCTGGGGAGCCGGGGACGTGTTTCGGGCAGCCCCTGGTTGGCTTTGTTCCCGTCGGGCCGGTGGGTGGCCCTGGGGGGCTGCCCTCGCGTCCGGCTCCCACGGGGTCGGGGTCAGCCCCGTGGCCGGATCCAGGCCCTGCGCGGGGGGCTCGGGTTGGGAAAACGGCGCAATCCTGCTCGGCTTCTCCCTTGCAGCTGGGGTGAAGTAATCCCGCTTCCCAGATAAGATGGTGGCTGTGGTAGCGTGCGATGCACGCACGCACCTCCCGCCCTGCCCGCGGCTCCAGGAGCCCCCCGAGCCCGGCGCTCGCCCGCCTCCCCTCCCGGTTTGTGCCCCGTTTCGCAGCCTGGCTGGATGTGGCGGTGTGCTCGCTCCGAAGAAGCACACCCAGGAATAACGGTTCATTTAACAGCTCTGAATGTTTCTGCCTTTTAATCTCAAACATTTTAAGCTTGTGTTGCGGGGTCCAGCTCTGCAGCGTGGGGGCTCGGTGCCCAGCACGTCCTATTCTCCCCCTGGACAGGGACAGTGTTGGTGATTACCTAGAGCCAGGCTAGAAAAGTCTTTTGGAGTCATCTGACCTTTGTACTTGGCTTGGAGGAAAGGTGAAGGTACTTCACACTTACGCACTCGTGTCTCTTTTGGATTTTTATTAGATAAAAATACCTGTGTGTGTGTCAGGAGCTGCCCCCGCTGCTTCCTGAGGTGCTGCAGGGCGCTGGAGCCGCTTGGGGTAGAGACCCTGTGTGTGTTTGCAAAGAGTCACAAATATTCAGTGGTAGTAGTGGATTTCCATCGTGCTCGGGAACCGGCTTAGGAATGGGGCTGGGAGGGGGGGAAATCCAGCCCCAAACATCAGGATTAATGAGCTGGAGCTCTCTAATAATAATCAGACTTAGCGCTTCCAACTTCAAAGGGCTGTGCGGACGCTAAGTCCCTAATCCCGGGAGCGCTGCGTTCACGAGTTGTTTTTGTGCGTGGCTGTGCTGCCGGACGGGGCTCGGTGTGATTTGGGGCAGCTACATGTGGTCCCACCATCTGTTGGGGACATGACTGTCCCCTCCCCAGGGTGCAGGTGGGAGGTGATGTGCTTTTGCCTCCCTCAATCTGTGTTTGACCTTCTGAGGTGCCCACACAGCATGGGAAAAATTGGGTCAGTCAGCATGGCTGTTCTCCCTTTGGGAAAATCTGTTGCTGTGGGTTGTGAGCTGTCAGATCCCTCGATCCTGTGCGGTGGCAGGATCTGGCCACTGGCAGACACGGTGCTGTTGGTGGTTCTGTTCTGGCTGTGCCACCCACCTGTTGCCAGCTTGTCTTACGCTGCTCCTTTCCCATCCAGGGAGAAATTCCCTTTTTGTGGGAATTTCCGCTTTTCCTGGCAAAGACATGCCCATGCTGGCACTGCACGGTCCCTCTGTAACCACCTGCAAACCTCATACGAAACTCGGCTTTCCAGAACCTGCCCTGTGAAGAGGGATGGTTCCTAGCGTCCCCCTCCTGTCTCCAAGAAAAAGCCAGTGGGACCCTTTTCCCAAGCAGCCACCCAAGGCTCTCGTGGGGGTGTCCCTGTGGGCTCCCTGCTCTCCACGCTGGCTGCTCCGGGCCAATCCATGTCTGCACACACATGCCCTCAGTGTGTGAGATGAAGCCCCCAACAACATGGGACATGCTGGGAATTAACCTAAAAATTTTGCCTGGCCTGAATTGGAAGAAGAGCAGAGTGTAAAGCAGTTGCTTTTAATTTTCTCCATGCATTTGCTCTCTCGGGGAGTGGGGACTGGCACAGATAGAGGAATTTGAGGACGTCTTTCCAGCTACCAGTGTCTTTTTTTCCCTCGTTTTTTTTCTTTTTATTAGAGATCGTGGCACAGATGCCCAGAGGACCACCCAGTTAGAAAATAGAGCTCGCAGAGTTTTCCCACTGCCTCTTGCCGTGACACCCCTGCTCAGTGGCAGGGGGTGGTTATTTCCATCTCTTCTCCATTGGACATTATCACTTTCCTACTGTTCTGGATGCTGAGCAGCTGGTGGCCAGCAGCCCTAAGGCTGGAGTGTGTCAGCGTTGGGTCGCAGATTTGGCTTTGCTCTGGGACATTGCATCCATAGGGCTGGGATGCCCTTTTCCGCAGGGGTCTTGTCCTGGCTCCTTGCATTGTCCAGAGGGTGACAGGGTGAGGGATCATGTCCCGGCCACACTTTCCCCTCCAGCCCTGCTCCTCTTTGGGAGGGAAAGCCCCCGTTTTCCTGGAAAGCAGCCCCTGCGCTTGCATTCCCTGCTCCCCGCTGCTTGTATCATGCTGCAAAAATCCGCCTCTACTTGACTAATTATTAGCACTGAACAGGGGGAGATTTCTCTGCAAATGTCAAATTTGCCTCTGTCTGTGGCAGAGGGCAGGGACTTGGGGGGCAGGGTCATGGTGGCTCTGCCCTTTGGGCAGCATCCCATCCTTGGACAGTGACGCGCAGGCAGGGAAGGCAGCAAGCACTCGGAAGCTGTGTTGGATGCTGGCATTAATTTGGGGTGCACTTGAACCTCTGCCTGGCCCAAGGGAAGGGACGTGGTGGCGCCTTTGGGTGCTGGAGAACCATCCCACTTGCTTGCTGCTGGGTTTTTGCATGGCGCCGCACCTTATCTGCTGGCACCCGACAAAGTGATAAATCCCCTCTCCAGCACCGTGGAGAGATGTTGCGGCTTCTCCCAGGCGCTGAGGAAGGCCAGTGGTGGGAAGTGGTTAGATACGCCTGCTCGCTGCCAGGCACACCGCCTTCGGGGCTGCTCGAGGAGGAGCTGGAATTGCAAAGTCCATTCTGTCCCGCTTCGTTTTGCTGCTGCTTGACAAATTCCCTGTGCGTGCCTCGGCCGGCTCTCACCCCGACTGCCCCAGGCAACGGCGGCGCTCAGACCCAAGCACGGCCCTGGACCAGGGGTGTTTGCCGAAGGAGGCCGGCTGTTTGCGCGAAGGGTGAATTCAACCTTTCCCCTTCCTGTTCCTCTGGCCGGTCGGTCACTCCCACTGCCCACACAGCAGACTGTTCGGGCAGCTCTGTCCTTTGGGATTTGCCGGCGCCTGGGGCGGCGCTGGCGGAGTGCGAGGAGGGCTGTGCCATGCACGGTGCCCAGCAGCTGGCAGTAGCGCTTGGTGCTCCTTGTGCCCCAGGTCCAGCCTGTCCAGTCTGGTTTGGCCTTGTGCTGCATGTGGAGATGTGTCGGTGGTGAAATCCTGGCCTGGGATTTGCACCTCTGGCAGTGGCCGACTCATGCCTGCCTTGTGCAAGTGTGTTTTGGCAGAAGAGCAGGATATGGATGGAGAGGGGACTCTCTCCATCATCCAGGGTGGCCTCCAGGAGCTGCCCAGGTCTTGTCCTGGAAAAAATACTGTTAGGGCTGAACCCAGGGGCAGTGGGAGTGACCAACAAGAAGCTGCTTGGATGAGGAGCTGGGGGATGGGAGAGTGTTTTTGCTTCAGGAATGGTTGTGGGTGCTCAGAGGCAGCGCTGCAGCCTCCACGCTGGGGTTTGGCGTCACCAGGTGACAGACAGCAGAGGGGAAATGTTGTTCAGGCAGGGAAACAGTGATGTAAGCAGCTTAACTACTGAGGCTGGGCTTCATCCCAGCCCTTGGGATTGCTGCTGGAGCATGGGTTTGCCCAGCAGTTTGCAGAGCCTCCCGACAGCCGTGGTCACGGGTCTCTGGTGGATCTCCACCTGCCATCCCACTGGGAGCGCACAGAATGTCAAGTGATGCCTGTCTCTCAGTTCCTAGAAGCCATTCCGTGGGTGGGAACACCTGCTTGGGTAACACATCCCATTCCCTCCCTGAACACCGTGTCACCTTCCCCATTCCTGCCGAGTGACGGCTGCTCCGACTCATCCATCAGCGATGTTCTCGTGGCTCCAAGGTGTGCAAAACTGAGAGCAGAGTGGAGCTGAAACGGCCCAGATTTCCTGTTTTGAGGTTGCAAACTCAGTATTGGTAGTGACTTTCTCCTTGACCTGTGCCAGAAACGGGTCCCCGCCTATGGGGAGCTGAGTGAATCAGGAGACAGTGCACAGGCAACAGTGACCTTACTGTTGCCCCTCTCTGGGTCTGGATGAGAGCTGTGACCCCACTGTGCTCCCCTGAGTGTGGGGAGCAGCAGGCACTCCTGTCAGAGAGGCTCCTCTGGTGAATATTGGGGCTGACCCATAAAGGTGATGGAATGACTTCCACCATGGATTCACCCACAGCCTGGGCACATCATTCTTTTGTGGGGCTGCTGTAAGCCCTGGCATCACTCCCCTGGTGCACAGGGCTCCCTGCTCCCAGTGCTGGAGGCAGAGCCTAAAGCTCCGATGCAGCAATCCATTTTTCTTCCCCTTCCCGCTCAGTTGCCAAGCCTGAACAAAACAAGCCCTGCCTCCACCCGAGACAGGCTGATTACGTCTGCCGGCAGCCTAAACAGATTATCCCTCCCGCCACGCGCTCGGAGCCAGGAGTCTCTCCCGGCTGTGGATTCGGACTTCCCTCAGAACATGTGGGGGTGGGTGGGCACCGGCTGTGGGAGCATCCCAGCCCACCCAGGTGTCCAGCACCCCAGCAGGGATGTGGGTACTCGGCCGTGGGGTTGAGTCTGGACCCTAAGAGAGGGTGTGCACGTTGGTACAGCTCTCCTGTTCCACCTTGTGCAGTGAACTCCTGCTGCACTGTGGGGCTGGCACGCTGTGGCTTCGGTGGGTCCTGGGTGCCTGGCTGGTTTGTGTGGGGAGGGAAGAGCTGAAGGTACCACCAAAAACACAAGAGGTGTGAAAGCCTGTCCAGCAGGCAGCTGGATGGTGTCACAGCCCACCTCCAGCCCTGTGATCTGGTGCTTCGTGGGCTGCCACGCTCCTGTGACCTATCCTGCCCTCTGGAAGCAGGTGCCCAGTGGCCCTGGGGGTGTGCAGGGGTTCCTGTGTCACCCTGGGCTTTGGGAAGTGCTGAGTGGCTCTGCACATCCTTCAAGCCCAGTTCCCCATCTGCTGGGAGTTGTGTTCCCAGTGCTGGTGGAGCTGGTTGGGGTGGTTTGTCCATGCCTGGGCAGCATCAGCACAGCAGCCTGACAGCTTTGTGTAAACCCAGCTGGGGCCGCTTCCTTCTCCGCTTCCTCCCACCCGCCGTGCTGCCGGCGCTGGGCTGGAGGCAGCGTCCTCCCCCTGGATGCACTCTAGGCCCATGGGCTGAGGGGATGGAAGCAGTGGCTGGAACAGCGACCTGAGAGGCAGGTGAGGCGCTGCGGGTGCCCCGCAGCCCAGCTCCAGTGTCGGATCAAAGGTGGGATGCGATACCTGGACACTCCCAGAGGTGTGACAGGAAGCGGAGCGGTGACGTGGGGATGTTTCTGCCTGAGTCAGCCTCCAGCAGTCCCAGGGAAGGGATGGAGCTGGGCACCGTGGGGCTGCAAACCGGCCGCACCTCTCACGTGATGAGCGTTACCCCACCCTGCCCCAGCTCCATCAGCAGCCGCTCTCCACTCTGCTTTCCCATAGCATTTTGTGGCTCTCTCTGCAGCCAGGTAGCTTCTGGTTAAAAGCAAAGCCACCCACCCACTGCCTGAGCACCCTGTGTGGCTTCTACCTGTGGAGAAACGACTTGCAGCTGCCCATTGGATATCACCAAATCTGCCAGGAGGCAAACAGGGCCCTGTGTGGTTGAAGGCATCCTGGGAACCCTGGGGTTGCTCTAACACCATCCCTGAATGTGAGGTTGGACAAATCTCCTCGGAAGAGGGAATTTTTTGCTCTGAGGTCTTGCTCAGCGCTGGCTGTTGCATTTTCCTCCTCTTGAGGAGCTCTTCCAGAGGAAGCTGAGCCAGTGGAAAGGACATGTGATTCCAGCTCCATCCTGGTGCTCCAACACCCCCTCAGACCTGCCTCCCACATCGGGTTTATTTTAAACCTTGCTTCAGCAGGGCTATTCCAATCCAGGTGTGACGAGCTTATTTCAGACACTTCATGTGCTAATTCATGTCCCTTTCATTTAGGCTTGTACCTCTCTGAGCATTTGCTTGGTTTTAGCAGGAGCTTGTTTAGGTTTGGCTTTAAAAAGCGCTGCTGCGTGTTCGTTTGTTGATGGGTGGAACCAGGCTGCCCACGCTGCCTGGCTCTAACTCATACCTTTCAGCTATTTTGGTTTCAATATCTGGAATTGGATGCTTCTGCCTAAGTAAGTGTAGCCCACTGGTGGTTTTTTATGACGCCGGTACAGAAATGACCATGCTCTGTGTTAAGGGTGTGTATTTCAGGTGCTCGGTGTTTATTTACAGACAGTTTGTGCTAAAATTGGAATGGCTTAGGGCAAAATCATGTCTGCTGGGGGGTGTGAGCCAGGCTGAGGTAGGGCAGGACTTCATGCCTGTAATACTGGGTTGAGGCTGCTTGCTGCTGGCCCTGGTGATGATGTCCGCTCTTGGTTTCACAGTTACTTAGTCCCTGCTGTGGCACTGGGTCCTGCCTGCTGCCTGTCACACAGGCTGGATGCTGTGGGGTGCTCGGAGTGGCTGGGGTGGCTGCAGTGCTGTGGCTTGTGTCAGGGAGAGTTTTTGCTCATGGGGCTTTGCTGGGTTGAGCACTTGGTCTTGGTCTGGAGCTGTGCTGGGGCATGGAGGGGAAAACAGGATGGCGGAGGGCTGAGCCCTGCACGCAGCTCAGCTGTCCGGAGCATCACCAGGGTGCTGCCTTGGTGCTGTGGTGCCAAGCACTGGGGATGTCACATGCTGTTGTCACTGCCATCCGCTTGTTCCTGCATGGTCGAGACCACTCCTCAGATCTTCTCAAGCCCCAGCTGCTCAGCACTCACCCCAGGTTCTCTCATGGCACTTGGGGATCCCATTTCCTGTCACAGCGACCCATTGAAGGCTCTCTGATGGGTCATCATTAGTCATTTGCAATTCTTCTTTTCCCCTGTAAAACCCAAGAGAAATCTGGGATGTTTGACTCTTCCCAGGCCACGCTGGTGGCCGCGGCCACATCCCAGCGTGGCGGGGAGCGTTGGGATCCCCGGCTCCGGAGCCCTCCCATCGCGTGGGCACGGATGCGTCACGGACGGCTTTGGGTGGGGGCGCGGGGCGGGGTGTGCCGGGGGAGTGGCAGAGCCTGGCTCACCTGCGGGGCGTTGGCAGCGTGGGCTGCAGGGAGACGGGCACGGAGCCGGGCCCTGAGCAGTGCTGGGCAGCTGGAGGTGGCGTGGGGACCATGGGAGAGCAGGGCACCAGCATCCAGGTGAGCTGGGCAGGGGTGACGGGGGGGCTCTGGGCTCTTTGCCAAACCCAGGGAGGGTTGTGGTGCACACAGGTGCCGTTGTGCGCCCCCAGCGTGGTCGTGGGAACAGGTGTAGGGGTGCCCTGGGCCCCTCTAACTCCCCCAAACTGGATCCCAATCCCAGCGCTTTGTTTTCATTGGTTTAAATCTCATTTAAAGGGGGAAGGAAGGAAGGTCTTCTCAAATCATGTTTTCCCAGCTGCTGGGAGAGCAACACCTCGGGCTGGTATGTCGCATGGTGGAGGGGATATGAGATTTTGTTATTTCTTTTCACTTTATAAACAGCAAAAGGTCTCCTCCGGCGTGTTTCCAGTTTGCTTACTCAGTGCTTCATGCATTTGACAGTTTCTGGTGCATAGGCAGTTTTTTCTATTGTTTGCAGGGATTTTTCCAGAGGGGAAACTTTTTTTTAACATTACAAAACCACAGAAACTGGCAGGAGGAATCTAGGGGAGGTACTGAATTGGAAACAGTTTTAAACTTTAAGGAACAGAAAAGAATGAAAGCAACAAGATCAACTGAATCAGTTAGAGAAGAGCTGGGAGTGTGCGTCCTTGTGACTTTTTGGCTGGGCCAGGATAGACGTGCATGGATGTTCCACGGTGGAAAGCAGCGTTCCCAGACCCAGGGTCTCTGAGAGCTGGATCTGCTCTGGGTTTCCTCCCTCCTGGTCTGTCTTGGTATCTGTGGAGCCGCCTTGCTGGTGTGGCAATGCCTTGCCGCTCTTGCAGCAGGATTTGGCCCCAGCCCTTGCCAGGTGTTGGCTCATCATTTACAGCTTGACAATGCAGCAGGAGCGGTGCCCGCAGGACTCTGCGTGGGAGGACGTGCCCGGTGCCCATCCCCATCCCACCGCTTGCCGTGGGTCAGCTTCACCCTGGCCCCTTCTGCATCCAAGCCGCCGGTGGAAAGAGCCTGGATATTTTTTTTCCCACTGACATACGGCGGTGCTGCAAGGTTCTTTCCGAGTATTCTTTCCCTTTCTCTTCCCGGCTGGCTGAATGAGCTGTTTTCCCTCCTCCTGGCTCTGACCTTCCTGTGTGCTCGGCCGTGGGCCTCTGGACGCTGCTGGCAGGGGGAGCGGGCTGGCAGGGGCTGCCCCTGCAGGGAAGCAGGAGTTGGATGTGCACAGCACAGGAAGCGGCTGGGAACTGGAGAACTGCCAGCGCTGGGTAGTTTTTCCTCTCTTAATTAACAAACGGAAAACATCGAGCTCTCCTTCAGAGCGTGTTTTTGCTTTGGAGTAGAGGCACGCTGCCGATGGCAATGGGAAGAGCCGTCGGTGGGGATGGGCTGTGCCGCTCGGCAGTGCCCGGGAGCTCGGTGCTCTGGGCACGGTGCCATGCAGGAGCAGCTGTGTTTGGAGTTTGTGGCTGGGGTTTTGCCTCCTCCCGAGTCCTCGTCTCAGCCCCGTTGGCACACAGTGTGTGTCACACCGCGGGTTGCCATCAGACACCACGTTCCCTGCGCTGGGAAGGCTGAGTTTGCCTGCGTGCGGGAGGCCGAGCTCACGCAGCTGCCTTCGTGCTGGGGCTGCTGCAGTTCCCCGTGGTCCCTGACCATCGATTCCCCGTGGTGCTGATCCATGTTGAGCCGTTTTCCGTCGTGCCTGAGTGTTTCTCTGCTGTTTCTTTGCAGGCCAAACCCATTTATGGTGGCTGGCTGCTGCTGGCCCCGGAAGGAACGGACTTTGACAACCCCGTCCATCGCTCCCGGGTAAGTGAAGCTGAGACATCCCCTCCCCATGACGTTGGTGGGGGTGGTAGGAGGAGCAGCAAGGGCTGTCCTTGCCCTTGGGGGTGGCTGTGACCCTGGGAGTGCCGAGGGCATCTCCGTGCACCCCTTGTGCAAACCAGGAAGCTGGGAGATGTTTCTGGCAGCAAGGCTGGAATGCCTTCTCTGGGATGCAAGGTCTCCCGTGCTGGGGCAGGAGCCTGGGGCACTGCAGGTGCAGGTCAGACTCAGACTGTGCAATTTTATTGCTTGTTGCTTTTGCTTTTTGATGTTTTTGATGCTGCTCTGGATTTCCTGCCACGTGCCGTGCTGCCAGGAAGGCGCTCAGGCCAGTGGGGTGTGGGCTGTGTGACTCTGAGCTGTGCTGTGACCAGTTTTCCTTTGGGGCTTGGAAACATCTACTTTATTTTCTGCAGCTCACCATGAGCGTGCTGCCCAGAGCTCTAGAGGGAGGCTGCATCCCATCCCCTACTGTGAATATGCCAATGTCAGGCAGGTCCTGCAGCAAGGAAAGGGCTGAGTGGTGGCTCCCATTTGCTGTAACCCTGCAGAGCTCTGAAGCCAAGTGGGACCTGCAGACAGAGCAGGACACACTCAGCTCCTTCCCAAAGGGGTTTTCTCATGCCTGGCAGAAACAGCAGCATCCTGTGGGCATGGAGCATCCCCCAGTTTCCTGTCCTGGGGGGTGTGAGGCTCAGAAGGATGTGGCCAGGCTGATGTCCTTTCACTGCTGGCTTGTGACGAGGACTTTCAAGCTGTCCCCAAGCTTGTCTTGCAGGGAGCTTCTGCTGAGGCTGCCAGGATGGGGCTGTCTTGTGCGTGGGAGGGATGGCAATGGTCCGTGAACCCTCTGTCGTGCAGCCAAAACGCTCTCGGAGCTGTTTGTAGTAAAAAAATTGCTCCCGAATGAGCAAGAATTGGGTTCTGAGTTCAGCCTGGGGTATATGGGTCATTACTTGGAGTCACAGCTTGTCATAGACTTGATGGCCTCACATCAAGGGGACGTGGGATCCCGTTCTCCCCAGAACCCAGGCTGCCTGCTAAGCTGGGGCTTGTGGAGGTCCACAAGGTCCTCTGTAGTTCTGCTTGTCCCTGAGCACCCTGGACTTTGCCCGAAGGCTGAGAAAAATGAGATAAGAATTGCTGCACTGGGGCTATGAATCCAGGATCTTTTTTATTTCAGCCTGCTCAACCAGTTTTTGCTCTTGGCTGAAAACAATCTGGCACACATGAAAAAAAAAAGAAAGGGCAGTTTTCCAGCCAGATCAGTCCTTCAATCTGATTTGCTGTGCAGCTGCAGAGGCAGCAGTGCCAGCACGGTGCCAGGATTGCCTGGGCAGTGCCATGCCAGAAGTATAACCACCATCCAGACTGAGCTCATGTGCTGCTGGGGGATGCCTGACGTGACACCCTGTCACCCTCCAGCACTGGATGCTGGAATAGATGATGCAGGATGAAGCTGAGAGCTCAGAGCATTTAGTTTGGGGATCCTTCTGCCGAGTATTCCTGGCATAAACCTGAGTCATGAGAAGTTTAGTTTGGATATTGGTTCTTCCCCCAGAGGGTGGTCGGGCACTGAACAGGCTCCCCAGGGAGTGGTCAAGGGCCCAAGGCTGCCAGAGCTCAAGGCAGTCAGCATTGGGCAATGTGGGCTGGTGCACACAGACCTTTGGCAGGGCCCAGCTGGTGTGCAGCTCCAGTGCTCCCAGCAAGGCCCAGGGACTGGTGGGCACTGCCATGACCCACCTCGATGTCTTCTCTTGCAGAAATGGCAGCGTCGGTTCTTCATCCTCTACGAGCACGGGCTGCTGCGCTATGCCCTCGACGAGATGGTGAGTGCTGCCTGCTCTGGGGATCAGCTGCGTTATCTGCTGCCCTTGGAGTGCTCTGCCAAGCTGGAGGAGAGTAGTGCTCGCTGGGTTTGACTCTGTGCCAGGCTGGGTTTGTGTGGGAGCTCAGTGGACACTCTGCAGAGGATGGTGGGTGTTTGGGAGGTGTGCAGGTCCCCCCGGCATGGGATTCATCGGTTGCTGAGGGATCCCACTCTGGCAGGAAGTGCTGGAGGGGATCCCCGAGGTCATTCCCCCTCCTTTTTGCCATTTTCCTGGTGCCAGCTGGGTTTTGGTTGTGGTGAATCACCTTGGCAGTGTCCGACAAGGAGGCCCTGCCTAGCGATGCCCGTGGAAAGTAGGTCAGCTGGAACGCCTTCCTGCTGCCTGCCCGCCCCGGAGCTGCAGCTTGTCACCAGCACCGTCCCCACCGGTAAAAGGGGATCAAAGGAGGGGAAACCCATCCTCTGTGAGCTGCACAGTGGGGGTGAGGAGCCCAGTAGGTCAATCCCAAGAGCACCCGGGTCTGCTGATTTATGCTGCTGGCTACAGCAAGCCCACGGGAGGGTGCCCAAGGCTGTGCAGGCTGGCACAGTGGACACCCAAGTGCTGAGATCTGCCTGACCAGGAGGCTCAGGAAGCCAGCTGGAGAGAGCACACCTGTGGGACAGGGACATGTGGGGACCTGCATCTGTGGCAGGGAGGCTCCCTGCGAGGTCAGTTGCCTTGGTCCTCCTCCAGTGCCTCCTGTGAGGGCACCGTGGAATGAGGAGGCACGGCGAGTGTGGCTCAGATTTCATGCTGTGTTTGTTTGTATTTTTACTTGGGGTTGGTCCAAGTGCCCTAAATAATTTAGATGTCTTGGGTAGGAGCAGCGAGGCTTTAATACATTTTCAGTGTCAGCAACCTGGCTCTGCATTGTGCTGGTGTTTCCTGTCCTACACTGGCAGGAGGGTGCTTTGTGTCTGGATGGAGTAGGGAGATTACCCAGTCTGAGGCAGAGGTGCAGGAATGCTGGGAAGCACACTCTGGAATATTTTTTTGCTGTTTTGCATCCTGAAGAGGTTGACCTGTCCTAGGTTCTGCCACTTCTGGGCAGAAGCAGACAGGCAGTACCCCCAACCCTGTGCCACAGAGACCAGAGAGCACCCAGAGGACAGCAGGAACATCCCGCAGTTCTCCAGGCACCTGTTGGGCTTTTTCCCCTTGAGAAGGGAGAAAGTGGAAAAATAGAAACCAAAAGGGAAGGTCCAGATGTGCAGCATGGGATGGTGTCCCAGACAGTGTGACACCACTGTGCTGGCTTCTGGACTCACTGGCCACCTGTGGTGTGATCGATCCCCCCCAGGAGGGTCTGGCCTTGTCATAGTCATAGATGGAGGAGACTGTCATGGATCCTTGCTCCTCACTAGGGTTTGACACATGGTATTAAAATAAAATACCCTCTTGACCTTTCCATCCCTCCAGCTGTCTGGCACCTTGCCCTGTCCCCACCATGGACAGGTGAGGTGTGACAGGGGGTGCCAGCAGAGACAATGTTTTTTTCCATGTGGGATCCACTTTGCAGTCCACTCAGGGATTATCTGCCCACAGTGTGCCCCAGTTTCTGTGCAGGAGCTGGGTTGGGATCCCATGGGAGCCTTGGTGCGGAGCAGCCTTGGGAGCGTGCAGGAGCTGGGCAGCAGCTGGCTGGAGACCTCCCAGGCAGTTGCAGGCTGGGATTGAATGGCTTTGCTTCAACCTTTCAGACAGGAATTTTGTGGGTTTGGCAATTTTTGCTCTTACTAAAAGCAGAATTGGAGGGAGGGGTGAGCTTGGGAGGGGAGTCCTGGGCTGGTGATGCTGATGGAGACATTCCTGTGCCTGGCCAGGGAAGTTCTGCTCCTGGCTCCCAGCAGGTTGGAGAGCAGTGGGGTATGGAGGGGCAGCTAAAGTGCAAGCCCAGGTTGGGGAGACTTCAGGGAGTCCCTGGAGATCTTGGTGCAGTGGTGCTCAGAGGAAATGGGATGGGGCAGCATTGGGCACAGGGAGCCTTTTTCCATGGGATGGGTAAAGTTTGGTGTTGGATTGGAGCATTTTGGGCATGGAAGGTGAGACAAGCAGGCAGCAGCTGTCCTGCTTGTCCCACTCTCTCCTGAGACCTGCCAGGGATATCCCAGAGCTGATCCTGAGTCCGTCCTCATGCTTGGCCACCTTCTTTTTGTGTGTCCATCGTTCTGTCTGTCCTTGCTCTGCCATAGTTCCAGTCTGAAAACAAAATGAGTTCTGCGTGATGGCTGCGATGGGGAGAATTTGCACAGGCTGTGGACCTTCATCCCCACGGAGCAGGCTGAGCTGCCAGACTCTCTCCCTGGGGTCTCTGTCTTTGAGGCTGGGTGCAGTTGGTGGCACCCAGAACCAGCCTGGCCACGGGGAATGCCCAGCAGATCCCACCCCCTTCCCCTCTGCAGGGACCGTGCCAGCAGCTGTTCCCAGCTCTGCCGAGCCCTGGCTAAGCCGAGCCTGCTCAGACGTGCAGAAATTCCTGCCTCCCAACTGTGGGTGGATGTGGAGGTTGTGTGATCACTTAGGGATGCCTTCCCATGCTGCGCATCCACGACTGCACCCCGATGGTAACTTGCTCCTGCTGTTTGATAAACCTTTGTACTGGGGCTGCTGATGACAGGGCTGATGCTTCTCTGCAGAGCTGGAGGATGACAAAGCCACTGTTTTGAGGGAAAGCAGGAAAGAACAGGCTTGGGATTGAGCTGCTGTGTTGTGAGCGTCCAAGGACGAGTTTCAGTTCTCCTGGTAAAACACCCTGTGGTCTCCAGTGAAACCACTGCCGTGGGAGAGCAGCTCCGCAGTGCTGGGGCGCTCCAGGAGGCTTTGGTTGGGATATGGGAGCTGCCACAAGAATAGTGCCGGGCTCAGGGGCCAGAGCCAGCAAGTGGCAAGTGCAGAGCTTTTGCCTCCTTTTGTTTTGATTGCTGCGATCTATAATTAGCGGCCGAGGTCTCTATAAATAGAGCCTGTGTGCGTGGGAATGGAAAGGCAGGAGGGGCTTTGTAGGGATGGGGAGCGCTGCCGTGTCCCTCCCTGCGCCTGCAGGTGGGCACTGCCTGGGGATGGATCCAGCCCCGTGGCTGGGGCAGGTCAGAGGAGTCTGGATCTCCAGGCCATCTTCTTAATGAGTGCATGGCCAGGCCTTGTCTCTGTGCCTCAGTTTACCCCTGTGCTGCTTCTCTTGAGCTGGGATTTATACTAGACTGGCATTTTGCGTCCTCCCTGGGGGTATTCTTGTGTCACATCAGCCTTCATTTTGGTAGCTGAGACTATTAATTTAGAGGGTTTTTGCTTTGTGCATATACTGGTTTGGAAACAGGGCAAAATTCAGGCTTGTCTGGGAGCATCTCAAACTCTCTGATGCTGTGAATGAGGGCCAAGGTGAGAGAATCTTCTGGATGGGCTCTTTTAGTTTCCCTGCAGGGATTCAGGAGGAGCATCCTCGTCTGTGTCTGGTACTACCCAGCTTGATGAAATGTGTAAGCCCTGTCTCTACTCCTCCCTTTACTTGCTGGAGTCAAATTGCTTTGTGAAATTGGGAAGGGATCTAGGAGGATGCTTGAACCAGTAGTCAGCCACCTCAGTACCAGAGATTTCTGGGGTTGGATGATTGTGTCCTCCGTGGTGGTGTTGCAGACCCTTCCCAAGCTCACAGCAGGGTGGTCCCGCTCCTAAATCAGGAACTTGAATGGAGCCTAATGTCATTAACCTCAGTATAGTGGAGCAGACATCCCTGCTCCAACCTGTGATGGCAGGGAGAGAGGCCAGGAGGGAGCCAGGAGCTGGTGGGACTGGGGTGGGATGAAGGGTGAGGCCAGCCTGGCATCTGGGAATGGTTAAGGGAGCAGTGGGACCCCTGGGCTGAGTGTATAAACAGGAGAAGAGAGGCCAGCTCAGAGGTGGGAGGTCTGGCACTACACAGCAGGGCTGCGGGGTCACATCTGGAGACCTGCTCGGCCCCAGGCCCCATTCCTGGCCACAGAAACCTAAGGAACTGATAAATGGGTAAAAAATGGGAATGGTGTAAGCATTGGTGGCAGCTGGAGGGGGATCAGAGGAAGGGATGTGTGCTTGCTGTTGTTGTGATCCACAGACCTGGGTGATTATTGTTTCCTAATTCACCCCCGTCCAAAACCCTCTTTATTTGGAGGAAAGGGGCATTTTAAAATGTCACTGTCAGCAGAGCTGTGCCATGTTAATTTTCATTGTAGTTACCTCTTTTGTCATCTGTATTGTTTTAAGAAGCCAAGAACCCGTGCGTGTGTTTTTTTTCCTCCCTTTTAGATCAAAGCAGTTTACTTCAGTTTTGGCACAGAGTTGAAATTCATTGGCAGGGATTAAAAACAAACCTTAAACATCCTGGCCTCTCTGTCCTTACTTTTTCCACACGTTTTGCCATTAAAGTGTTTCCAAACTCTCCCTGCCCCCTCCTCTGTGGGAGCAACCAGACTTTACAAACCCCATCCCCAGTGGTTCTCCCTCCATGGACACAATTTTGCCAGTGCCTCTGTTTGCCAGACAGAGACTTTCAGTTTCTGTTCAGCCTAAAAAGCTTTTGGCTTGAATCAAAGCATGTTTGAAATTTAAAGTAAGCAGAGACAGGAAGGCTGGGTGGGAGTGACTGTGAGGCTCAGACAGTGACAGGGACCCCCATCCCAGTTTTTTCCAAGACTGGATGTAGTAAAGTCAGGGTGAACAATGATCTGTGAGGAGGTTTTGTTTGGGGTGTTTGGTGTGAATCTCATAGGTGATGCGGTAGCAATAAGGAAAGGATGGGAAAATTGGGAAGCAGAGATCCTTTCTCCTTCAGGGAAGCTGGGCAGGAAAGGGACACCTGAAATCAGGGTGCACAAAGTACATCCTTGTGACTGCTCTAGAGGAGATGCAGAGACAGCACAAGTGCTGGTGACTTGACAGAGCTCAGACATCTTTGATGAATTTGTTGTGTTTATTTTCAGTACTAATTTGGGGGAAAAAATACCCATGAACTTTCAGGGAGCCCTGGGAACTCATTTCCCAGGACATTGCTGAAGCCAGGACCAAGCAGCCTTGAAGGAGGTGAGAGGAGGATACACAGATCTTCATTTGTGGTTTTATATTAATGCCTGCCTTGATGTTGGTGCAAGTGTCATTACTGGGGTTGGGTGTGGGGATCCCATAAGGGTGGCTTCGGGGTGCTTGTGTCTTCCCATTTCTCTCTGTTCCAAGTGTCTGGCCCCAGTTGCTGTGGGAGGTGGGTCCTGCTGTCAGGATACCCGTGGACTCCTCCAGGAATAGTTCTTCTGTTTTATGTCTTTTAGTTCAGCTTAGTGTGCTTGGGAAGGTAAAACTGCTGAGCTGCAGTAGGAGGATTTGGTAGGGGGCTGAGGGAACAGGAAGGTCTCCTCCAGGGATGGCTTCATCACGAGTCCTGACAACTGACAACGGCCAGGGACCATCATCGGGGCCCCAAAAGCACCTGGGTTTATTGTGAGCTTTGGAGAACACTGCTGTCCACATCCAACCCCCCCTAGAAGGACATTTTGTGGCTGCAGGACCCTCCTGGGAGAGGCGCCGGTGTGAAACAGTCCGTGGTGGGAGGTTTGGGAGTTAACAGGCAGAAAGAGGATGAAAGTGGAGTTGAAAGCTCGATGCAGCCAGCAACCTCCTAACACAAGCTGCTTTGATGACCTGGCCCAGGTGTTTCCTTCCTGGAAACAACACAGCTCCTATTGTCTTCTGCAAAGCTGGAATTGCTCTTAGGCTGAGCAGCGAGGACAGGTTCAAGTGGCTCCATCCTTCTGCTTTTTCCCCACTCCTTGTCCCTCGGGACCTAGCAGAGATGTTTCTGTAGAAGACGTGTGCCAGAGCAGCGAGGGAAGTGAGCTGGAGTTTAGATGGCATTTATCTTGTTTGTGGGGGGCAGAGTGAAACAGGAACTTGTAGCAGCTGGATTTCCTTTTTGACTCCTGGACCTGTGGCTTCCAGCCTGGCTGCGGGCTCCTGGTGAAGGGAAAATTGTATCTACCCTAAAAGGTTAATGTGAAAATCAAGCTCTGATGGCATTTAGGGGGGAGGATGTCAGGGCTGGCAGTGAAATGGCGCAGCTAAGGCTGAGCAGTTACCCTCGCACGGGCCTTGTGGTCCCCCCGGGCAGCAGAGGAGGGGGCAGCAGTGGGTGCCTGATCCCAGCTCTTTCCAAGCCAGGGCAGTGCTGGACTCCCAGGCATCCCCCAGTCCCTGGGTGGCCGTGCCAGTCCGCACGTGAGCGACCAAACCACCCAAGGAAACAACAACAACACCATTTTTTCACGTTGCTGTTGCTTGGTGCTGGGGAGAGGATGTGAAATGAGGTGCCTGCAGAACAACCCTGAGCCCACCAGCTGCAGCCATGTGGTGGGGATGGGGTCGGGTTTAATTCTTTCCAGCCCTGTTGTAGCCCACCAGATGAGGTCACTGAGGACCACCAGTGGGCTGTGGGCTACAGGTTGGGTGATGCTGGGTGACAGCATCCCTTTCCCTGCTCCTAGGAGAAGCAGCATGCCAGCTGCTGGCACATCCCTCTTCCTGTTGACGGTCATGAAGTATCCTGGCATTGACTGGTGGGATTCAGTGCTGCAAACCCCTCAGTGACACCTCAGACAGGAGGAGGACGAGGACATGAATGGAACAAGGCAACAAAACCGCTCCAAAAATCAAAGCGCGTTCCCCCTTTTTTTTTTTATTCCCGGCAGAGATCCCGCATTCATTGATTGTTGACATGACATATGTGAGTTGGAGAAAGGCAGCGGCAGCTTCTGGCAGGGGAGGAAGGGGCTGGGGTGGGGGGGGCCGGAGGGGCTCTGCAAGCCGAGATGCTGATTACCAGGGGCAGCAAATAGCTTGCAGCTGCCTCCGCTCAACACGCTCTTTGTGGCGCTTGCAGCCACTCTTTGGACGCAGCTATTTTTAATTTCCCCAAGCGCGCACAAAGCAAAGGGGGGTGGGCGATGCCGCCGGCGTCCCCCCTTCCTGCCCCCCGCTCCCACCCCTTTCCCAGCCAGCCCTGCGCTTCCCGGCTTCCTCCCACCCTCCGGGGAATGTGGGGAGCTGCACTCCCCCTTTTCTTTTTTTTAGTTTTTTTTTTTTGGGTCCGCGTTGAGAGCCGGCCTTGGCTCCCCCCCCCCCTTCCCCACCCTGCGCCAGTGTGTGCGGGGAGCTGGGAAAATGCAGAAATAAATAAATACGCAATTAGGCAGGCGTCCAGCCGTGGAAGGGGGGCGTGCTGCGAAAAGAGGCTCCGGCCAAATTTTGGAATGCCTGAGAAAGCGGCTGGAGCTGTGGGCGAGCGCGGGGTTGTGGGATTCCTCCCGATGGAAGGACCCCCGAGGAGGAGGAGGAGGATGAGGAGGAAGGGTGGCAGCTCCCAGCCTTGCTCTTGGGGTCTTTCCCCCCACTGACTTCTCCCTGAGCCCAGGACAAGGCGTGTTTGTGCTGGAGCTGTGGTGAGAGTGGGGGATCTCAGCGTGCTTTTGCCTCGTCTCAGGAGCAATTTTTGTGCCGAATTGTGCCCTCTGTTCAAGCAGCAACACGGTTCGGGGTTAATAAATTACTTATTTGCAGTCCTTGTTTCTCTGTTAGGTAAGCATTGGTGAATATGATATTTCTGCTTTATCCCAGGCATGAATTATTCATCAGGTTTGGAGGCTGTAAAAGGGACGTCAGGTTAAAACTTGCGTGGAGACAAGCTGAGGTCTTCGGTGAGGTTTTGTTAAGAGCTTTTCTCAGGGTTACCAAGGCCAGGGTTTTTGCAGGAGTCTTCCTCCTTTTGTCTCTGCTGTTTTGAGGCATTTCTGGTGAAAAATGAGAATTTCCTGGAAGGTTTGGTTATTGGTCTTGCTTATTTACTTATCATGGGCTGCAAGATACGAAAGTAGAAATAAAAAAGCCATGAAAAAACTGGTTTCCCTTTATGCTAGACCAGGTAACAGCGTGTTCATGTGCTCTTGGTAATACATATTTTGTAAGATCTTTTTATTTTGCCCTATTTCTTCAAAGCTACAGAAGAGGCTCTTCCCTGCAGTCACTGAAGTCTGCCTGCAAGTAGGTAACGAGATAAAAACAGCCAGACAGTCTCGCTGAAAGTTGAAATTACTATAGGTTAATCACGTGTGTGGCAACTTCACTTACCCTTCACCTCCTTCCTGCAGGATCTGATCCAGGAGCTGCTTTGTGGGAGTGTGTTCACAGGCTCGTGCTCTGCCGCCCGCCGCAGGCAGCGCAGCTCCTCCTGTGCTGCTGCAGGAGAGCAGGTCCAGGGGCAGAGGTGCTGCATGTGGAGCTTGGGGTGCTCCAGGAGCTGGGGAGAGTCCCACCTTCCATGGAAGTTTTTTCCACACACGTTTTCGTGGCGTGGACCCCAGCACAACGCCCAGTCTTTGCTGCCATGGCACCCCTTGCCGTGGGGCTGTGGGGAAGAAATCCTTCCCTGTGAGGGTGGGGAGGCCCTGGCACAGGCTGCCCAGAGAAGCTGTTGCTGCTCCATCCCTGGAAGTGTCCCAGGCTGGGTTGGTTGGGGCTTGGAGCAACCTGGGATAGTGGAAGGTGTCCCTGCCCATGGCAGAGGCTTGGAACTGGATGGGCTTTAAGGTTCCTTCCAACCCAAACCATTCTGGGATTCTGTGGCATCATCCTGAGGGTCTTGGCTCTTGCACCCCGCAAGCCCTGGGTGCTGTGGCTTCCAGGTGCTGTAACTGTGGCTCTCCATGATTTTATGGCCAAACAGAGCCCTGGGAACCTGCAGTGAGGCCGTGGGCTGCTCTCCCTCTGTGACCCATGGCTGTTCCCACTCTCCTCCCAGTTCCCTTTGCTGTGGGTGACTGGTCCTTGGGCAGAGGAGACAGAGGGAACAGGCGCGCAGGGTGGTTTGAGAAGCGTCCCAGCAGCATCCTGAGCTCATGTGGGATTTCCACCTGTTGTGATGGTGTGACTGGAGAGAAAGGTGGGGTTTTGGAGCACACCCAGCCATGGCCCTTTCCTCCACATTTCATCAGCCCTGCTGGGATCGCATTGATAAAATCACAGGGATCACCAGGACGCTGGGGAGCTACTGGGATATAATTAGGGTTTTGGTTCACTTTCCTGGCTGCTTTCCTGTTAGGGGAGGGACAGCAGGGATTATGGATGGAGCAGATGTGTGTAGGGAGGGGACGTTCAGCTTGCATGGGTGGTTAATGCCATGTACAGGCCAGTGCTGGGGGGGAGTGAAGTCTGTCATCCCAGGCATGGGGGATGGAGAAATCTCTTGTGCTCATCCCCCTCACATGCACTAGCCCCAGATTGCTCCTCTCTGCTGGGATTGCACAGCTGCTCCCAAAGGAGGGGCTGGGAGCAGCACACGGCTTTGAACTCCCTCCTCTCCCTCTATTCCTCTACAGGAGCCAGATGTGAGCAGCAGGTTTAGGGACAGTTCCAGCAGCTCTGTGTGTTAGTCTCAAAATTTTCCTGGGGATTTAAAGCACTTTTTACCCCAGGTGCCACTTGCCTATGAACTGCCTGGCCAGGACAGCTCTTTGCTATCAGTGTCAGTGCCTCCCCCACATCGTGCCTGTGGCAGCAAAGCCCAGCTCAAGCTGCTGCTGAGTGGTCTCCTTGCCCCACAACAGTCGTGTGTGCCTGTTGGCAACTTTTCTCCTTGGAACTGCCCAGGAGCCTCACATTTTGTGCCATTTGATGGGTTGGCCAATGGTCAAAGTCTGGAAAACTCCCTCCAGCCGTCACCTTGGCTTTTAGGAAGGTCTATAGGGTCCATACTGGTCTGGAAGCTGCTGGAAGCAACGCAGAGTGGGTGTGGGATTTTCTGTAGGGGCGTGGGTGCAGGAAGTGGCTGCTGCTTGGTTGGCTAAGCCCAGCCAACCTCTTTGGCTCACGTTGGCCCTCGCACCTCCAGCTGCAGACCCAAGCGCCCTGGGAGCCCGGCCTCCTGGTATTCCCAGCTCGGCAGGAAGCTCTGCAAAGTTCATAAGAGCGGCGCTGGGGAATAATGAGATTTCCAGACTAATTTGGCCGGATTCAAGAACTTCCACTGAGGCATCTGCGCCTGTGGGAGTTTCCCGAGCCTCCGGTGGTTGTGGTGCTGCTGATCCCAGGGTTGTCCTCTCCTCCTCTGCAGTTGTTGAGTGCCAGTACAAGACCCTGCATTGACAGTGCTGGGGGGTGAAGGTGGGATACCCCACCATGGTGGCTCCAGGGCCTGAAATTATGCAGAGCCCCAAACAATGGCTGTTGGGGGTGGCTCTTCCTGGCTGTGATGATGCTGATGACTTGGTCTGTCCCTGATTGCTCTGCTTGGTTGCATTTGCAGGAGAGGTTGTGGGATGGCTGGGGATGAGG
This sequence comes from Hirundo rustica, assembly GCF_015227805.2. Lineage (NCBI taxonomy): Eukaryota > Metazoa > Chordata > Aves > Passeriformes > Hirundinidae > Hirundo > Hirundo rustica. The sequence goes on from NC_053464.1 coordinate 13,778,417, forward strand.
AGATCTGTCCCTCCTTCCCCTCTAGGCTGGAAGGGAGATGGGCTTACTTAGTGGGAGGTACAGGGATTTGATTGATTTAATTTTCTGCCTTCCTTGGATGACAGTTACTTTGGTCATGTTCCCTCACCCCCGTGAAACAGAAATCCAGGTCCAGCTGTGGTGGAGCAGAGCTGACCGACATGGGTAGAGGTCATCCTGCCTCGATCCAAGCTTTCCTCCTCCTGAGCCGTGCCCAAAACTGGCGTCACTGTGTGCATGACCATCTTTGTGTGTGGGTGACCTTAGGGAGATGTGGTTGCTGGTGTTTGGTGAAGCCCCTTGCTGCTGTGGAGGGCCATGAGCACGGAGGTGGTGGTGAGCTCCTGCACATGTGTGCCTGGCACGCGGTGCAGGGACCACCTGGGACTCGTCTCCTACACTGAGGGGGTGGAGGATAAAGTTGACAAGGCCAATTTGGAACGGTGCAATTTCAGATTCAACTATCAAGATGCAAATGAAGCCCATTTTTCCTTCCCACCTCCAAACTACTGCAGTTCCCTCTCCAGAAAGCTCCTGAGAGGAGTGATCCCTGCCCCAGGCTCTGGTCTGTCCATGGTCTTGCCGGGTTTTTGCCATCAGGCTGATTACCATGACAGCTTGCTGGAAGGCTGCAGATATTTGCTTCCCCTTTGGCTGTTGTGCCTGTAGATGCCACGCTGGCAGCTGTGAGCAGATGGGGTCGGATCGGTTATCATGTATTCCTCCCGCCCCCCTCCTCAGAGGGGAGGAGGACATTTTGCATTTTAAATGCAACTAAATCCCATAGAGTAAGAGGAAAGAATAACTATTGGGTTTGCAGGGCTGCAAGGGGGTGCCTTTGGCGCTGCAGGGCTGGCAAATGCCTGTGCATTTCTGGGCTTCTGCTTTGGTCCCCAAAGAGTTGGGATAGGACTTGAACAGATGCTCCAAGCTCTTTGTAAAACGTTTGGCTTTTTGCTCTGGTCTGCAAACAGCCGGGATGGCAGCTCAGAGCAGCCTCTGGGTCCCCCATCCTGGAGGGTCCTTGCTGTCCTTCCCATCATGGTGCCGACATTTTCTGCGTCTCTCTCCCGGTGTTGGAAGTGGAATGTGCATATCCATGGAGGCAAGCTTCCCTGAAAAGCTTCTGGACTTGTCCATGCTGCTGAGGACCTGGAGGGTCAGACACAAGTACTGAGGGAGGTTGAACCCACTTGGTGACCACCACTGGGTTTGCTGACCCTCCCTGCCCAGCGCGGGCGGTTGTGCCAAGGCTGGATGCGGCTGTTCCCACCGTGCACAGACCCCTCCGAGGCCGTTCAGCAGGAAAGAGGTTAACAGGAAGGAGGCAGGCTAGGCTCTGGCTGCCAACTCCGACCCTGCTTTGGAGTGGGGAGCAGCTGGGAGCTGCAAGAGCAGTGCGAAAATAGCCTTATAAGGCCAAGACAAGCCGGCTCCAGCCTCCACACAGCCCCGGCTGGGCTCGCTCCGCTCCAGCACCCGCTCACCGGATGGGTGCTCGCGGAGATGGGGCTACAAATGGGATGTGTGACCCCAAACCTGATGCCTGGGCACCCCTGGGATGGGTGCTGCCCATGCCTGGCTGAGGTGGCACTGGGTGGGAGAGGAGCCCGAGGGTGCACACAGGCAGTTCGCAGGCAGCTCCCGGCCTCGCTCAGTGTTTAGACTCGCTGTCTGTGGACATAAACACCGACTCTGCTTAAAAGCGGCCCCTGGCTGAACTCTCCTGCCCAGCCCCTGCACTTCACCCCCTTCTCAAACTGCTCCCCAGGGGAGAAAATTCCATCCCGCTGGCAAAAGGGGAGCTGATGTTGTTTGATGTCCTGGTGGAGGCTCAGGAGGGCCCTTCAGGGGCTGGCATGCAGGGTCAGGTGTGTGTGGCACTTGCTGACCCATCCCACCCCCTTGGGCTGGGTGAGCTGGGGCTGTGGGGAATTCCTTCAGCAAAAAGCAAATCTCAGGAGCTGTCTGTCGGCACCTGTGATGAGCAAGCCAGAGTCAACAGTGGGGAAACCTATGGTGGGGCTGGGGGAAGTGGCATTTGTGGCATTTGTTCATTTGGGGGATGTTCTGCATTGCTGGCTGCACACCAGGGCAAGTGTCCTACCTCCTTCTTGTGCTGGCACAGGTCTGTTGCCAGTACAGAGGCACGTTGGCAAGTGCCAAGGCCACATCTGCAGAGCACTGTTTGTGCCTCCATCTGTGAAAGGTGACAATGGTTTCTGTCAGGCTGGTGAGTCCAGGCAGTGGTGACATCTGGGGACATCTTCCCCTGTTTCTTGCACCGGGGCACAAGGTGTGAGTACTGAAGTGCAGGGGACGTGTTGCTTGATACTTCCCCTGTGGGTGTGACAGCTGAGGACATGATTTAATGGTGAACGTGGTGGTGGTGCCGGGTTGATGGTTAGGCTGAATGATCTTAAAGGTTTTTTCCAACCTTTATGGTTCTGTGATTCCCCTGCCAGTGGTAAAAACCTATTTTTCCATTGCCTGGTGCATGGCTGGAGGTTTCTCAGTGGCTTTCATGAGCAGTAGATGCTGATACAGGAAGTTTGCATGTGCTCAGGTAGCCAAGAAAAGATACCTGCCACTTCCTTGGGTGGCACAGGGAAAGCAGAGCTTCCATGGGGGTGTGGGAGCACAACCTTCTACTGCCCTTCCATGGGTGACTGCTCCAATCCATCCTTTTTGCAGAGCCCACAGAGGTTGTTTTCAAGAGCCTTTGTCTAATTTAATAAATCCAGGATGCTCAGCCTGCCAGCAGATCTATAAGTGTAATAAAATCCGCCCACCGCAGCGCTCCAGCCCCGTTGTGGCCCTATCGATAGCCTCGTGCCTGGTGGCAGGAAGCCCAAAAGGCTCATTAAAGCCCTGCTGCTGTGCCAGCCGTGCTTGCCTGGCGCCTGGGCAGCTCAGGGCAGGCTGAGCCAGCCCTGTGTGTGTGCACTGAGCATCCCCAGCTGGGATTTGGGAGGTCGTGCCTCGCCTTGCGTGGCTGAAAAGGGGTGACTCTACATCTGAAAAGGGGATCCTCTGCAATTACCTGAAAGGTCGTAGCCAAGCGTGGGTCAGTCTTTTCTCACAAATAGCAAGTGATAGGACAAGAGGATATAGCCTCAAGTTGCTCCAGAGGAGTTTTAGGTTGGATGTTAGGAAAAATTTCTTTAATGGAAGAGTGGTCAAGCATAGGAATGGGCTGCCCAGGAAAGTGGTGGAGTCTCCATCCCTGGAAGTGATCAAGAGATGTCGATGTGGTGCTTAAGGAAATGGTTTAGTGGAGGACCTGGCAGTGCCCTGGGTTAATGGCTGGAGGTGTTTCTACGATTCTGGAGCTTTTCAAGGAGTCGGTGCTTTCTTGATGGCCTCCAGGTGGGAATGGTGGATGTGGCTCTGCTCTGGGCTCCCAGTGCCATGCTGGTGCTGGGAGCTGCGTCTCCAAGCTCTGTCTGTGCCCTTGCCCAAGCCGAGTTGTCTCTGTGTTGCCCTGATGTGCCTGTGAGGATGAGACAGCGAGGTCTTGGTCCCTTCTGTTTGCATCCTGCCTGCAGCACTGTGATCAGCTGAGCCTGGGCACTGGGATGGGTGAAGCTTTTAGCAAGCACAGGAGCTGCCTTTGCAGAGCTTCGAGTGAGCAGCAAGTGAGCAGCGCTCGGCAGCCACCCTCATGAATATTTTAGCTGGGAGAATTAACATTTGTCAAGGCACATTTACGGAGGCAGCCCCCATCCCCAGGCGCCACAGGCTCGCTGCTGCTCCAGGGCAGAGCCAGGCAGATCCTGAGCCCAGAGTGGGACAGCAGAGCTGTGATCTCCCCTGGGACAGCCAGGCCCCGATGCCAAGGCAACCAGCCTGCCATGCGAGATAGACAAATGGTTGTGGGTTTTTTGTTTTTTGGTTTGTTTTTTTTTTTTCTTTTCCCCTCCTGGTTCTTGGCAGAAAGTAAAATGTCCCTTTTGTTTGGTTTCCTCCTCCCCCTGCCCCATCGCCTTTCTTTAAAGGTTGTGTTCCAGATTTCATCAACCCACGTTGTGTAATAGCCCCAGAGAATGGGTTGGGCATTGGCCATGTCCCATGGAGGCCATGGCAGAGCCCCTCCTTGGGAGCTTGACCGTGGGGTTACCTGCTCCAAAACGTCCTGTGTACAGCTCCTGAGCAAAGCCCCCTTGTATTTTGTATCAAGCTGCCATGATCCCCATGTGATAGAAATGACAGGGAAAGTCCTTGGAAAAAAATTCAGAAATTTTTGAATCTAAATAATCCTGGTTTTCTACCTCAGCCCTGCAATGCCTTATGGAAATGAGGGACTTGGCAGATAAACTCTTGATTTACAGCATCAACTCCTGTACCTGGGAGTTCATCACCTGTGAAGCATCCAGCACCGTGCTGGAGGATGTAGTAATGCCCTGCTTGGGATTTCTTCCTTCAAGCTTCTAAGAGGTCACCATTCTTTCTTTCCCTCTTTTCCACTGCCCTAGGAGGGGGTTGCTGAGCTCTGCATCCTAGCAGCATCCATCCAAAGATCCCTGCATCTCATGAAGAGGCTGCTGGTGTTGTTGATGTGGAGAGCCTGGCATGACTCATGGCCTGGGCACCCGGGGAGGGAGAGGAGGAGGAGGAGGAGAGCTCTCTATAGGCTTTGTGTGTTATGGAGAGGGATGCTGTGAGCACGTGTGTGTGTCAATAGGGTTCTGTTATTCCAGAGGGAAACAGCAGCACAATTGTTTCTTGTCTCCGGTTCCTCTGCTGGCACTGGCAGCTGTAGCTGCTCGTGTGATGCAAGTGCTCCTTTTCCTGTCCTGGTGAGGGACGGGGACTGCTCGAATGACTGGGCTGGAGGCACCTGGTGGCACTGGTGGCCTCAAGGAGAGCTGCTGCTGGTGATGGTGGCTGTAATGGCGTCCTCTGCTTCCACAGAGGTACACCCTGCCGTGCTTCCACTCCTACCTCTAGTTAAATGACACACCCAGCCACCAGATCCAGTTCTGGGGTAGCTGTGGACTCCATCCCGTTGGCAGCAGCATGGGAGAGGGCAAAGGCAGGGCCAGAGCCTGGGGACGAGGCTGTCCCTCAGCTGGGGACTGGCAGCAGCCAGCAGCTGGAGCAGGAGCTGAGCCTGAGCATCCACTCCTGCCTCACCCAGACACAAAGCCACCCTGGGGTCTGATGCTAGGTTCAGCCTTGTATCAAAGCGTCTGCTCTTCCAAGGGCTGGTTGAAATCCCAGCCCTGTTGTTTTAGTGTCTCTGCCATGCAACACCTCAGTGCTTCTGCATTTGTTTATTCCCTTCCAACTGCTGGAGCCACACAGTCCTCACCTGGCCAGGGACCAGCTTTGCTCACCCTTCTCCAGGGTTCCCCAGCCTTGAGAAACCTTCCAGCCCAGAAACAGAGCTGAAGAAAGGGTCCAAGCCATCTCCTTTTCCTTGGTGGAGTTGTTGTGCGTGCACACGCGTTTCCATTTGCATTTTGCTTCACTTCAAAGCGCCTGTGCTGCCTCCGAGGAAGGAAACAAGTGGTGTAAAGGAATTTACATCCCAGCGAGGCTGCTGGTCTGTCAGGTTTCATCTGCTACCGAGGGGTGTGGGGATGCAGGGGAGCTGCTGTGGCATGGAGGGTTCATCCCTGGGTTCACAGGTGGAAGGGGGTCATTCCCAGCTTTGTTCCCAGCTCTTTCCTTGTGTCCTGGCTCGGAGGTGTGGTGGTGGACTGAGACCCATGTGTCAGGCTGTGCAAGGTGCCAGCATTCACCCTTCACAGGGAGGGCTGAGTGGCAAAACCACTCTGCAGGGCCAGCCCAGCAGTGGGGAGGCCCCAAACCGGCTCCTCTGCTCCCGGCACGCTTCGGTCAGGGCTGGGTGTGGGCAGAAGCTGCAGCTGCCCTGAGCTGCCGTGGGGTTGAAGGGTGTTGCTTCTTCCTCTCCTCCTGTGCCAGCTCCCTGCCAAATCCCTCTGGGCCCTTTAAGTGAGTCAAGGGACTGAGTGGCCCAGGATCCCCCTGTGGGACTGGGGCTCCCTCCCTCCTCCTCACCCTCCTGTCCTTTTTGAATTCCCTGGTGCAGAACTGCTCTGGGAGGGGAAGGAGGTTGGACCTGGCCCTACAGTCCTGGAGGCCTTGGCTGTGCCAGAGGCCAGCAAGACAAAAACTTTTCTAAGACTCCACTTGGAACAGGAGAAAGTTTTTCCGTTGGGTTTTTATAGCTCCCGGAAAGCGGGGTTTTATTTTTGTTGTCTAAGACAAAAAAATCCTCTTAGGAGCTGACTACCCGTGGCGATGCAGGGCGGGAGGCTGGGCCTGGGCTGGGCTTTGCTTTCCCTCCCTGCATCCTGGGGGTTCTCTGGATGCTGATTTCCACAAGGAAATGAGGAGGGTTTGGTGTCCCTGATGTAAAACTGGTCCCATTCGTGTACCCAGTGCTGCAGCGCCTGTGATGGCTCCTTGCCACCCCTGGGCTGTCATAGGATGCTCCCACCCAGGGACACAGCTGCCTTTTTCCTGGGGAAAGGGGCTGTTTCCCACCACCCACAGATGGCTAAACTGTGGGCTCTGGGGAGCTGATCTGAATTTTCTGGGTTTGTAGGCTGGGGCCGTTGAGCTCTCCCCTGTCACCCTTTCTTTGCATGGCACAGGCTGCTTTTGGAGGGGTTTTGCTGGCAGGGGAGCTGGTTTCCATGGTAAAAACCTTAACAGCATCTGCCAGAAATCCGTCTCCTTGTTGGCCTGGCCATCTGGAGGGCACAAGGAGGCTTTGGCAGGGTGAGGAGGTGTCCACAGGCTGCTTTAGGTCCTCCTTTGGTGCTGTTGGCAGCTCGGAGGGTTCTCTCCCTCAATCATTTATGTCCCAGGTGCAGCTTTGCCCTGGGATGCTGGATGGACCCCAGTGTCACTGAGCCTGGTGGGGACATGGGAGCCATGGAATTGCTCAGGAGGGGAGGGCTGCAGGCACTGGGGACGGGGGGATACGCCGTAATCGGATGAGCCAGCGCTGCTCCAGATGGACCTGTCAGCTCTTGTCAGTGCTGACACCCCTCTGGGTGTCCCTCAATGTCCCCTTGGGCCACAGGGGCCACCACCTGTCCCATTGCACCAGGTCTCCTTGGAGCTGTGGGGCTGAGAAGTGACACTGTTCAAAAAACCCACCAAGCAAGGTCCCTTCCGTGCTGCAGTCCCTCCCTGGCAAACTCCATGGGGCTTTTTTAAATTTAATGGGAAGAACCTGGCACTTGTGTCTGTTTATCCCTGACCCATCCTGTGCTGAGGGCAGTGGGACCTTGCTGCTTTGCCAACCCTGTCCCCAGGTGTCACCCCACTAGCCCAAATGCAGCTGCAGACCCAGAGTTGGCCACTTGATGCCCTTCCTTGGTGTCCAGGAGCCACAGCAGAGCATCCATACATCCCTGAATATTTGGCATAGGAGAAGCACCTTACTGGCAGGAGTTGTACCTGTTGGTCTGTGTCCCCAGATGTGTGACACAGAGCTTTGCCACGTGCTGTGCACGGCACACGTATGGATCTGATTACTTGTGGGCAAAGCGTCTTGGTGTGTAGGCTCCTGGTGTCCTCCAGGAGAGCTTTTAGGGCTCAGCTGTGCACTCCTCTGCTCTTCTCTCCCTAAAGTTGCTGGTTTCTCCTTTCCCTCGCAGCCGACCACCCTGCCGCAGGGCACCATCAACATGAACCAGTGCACGGATGTGGTGGATGGCGAGAGCCGGACGGGGCAGAAGTTCTCCCTGTGCATCCTGACACCGGAGAAGGAGCATTTCATCCGGGCTGAGAACAAAGAGATCATCAGTGGGTGAGTGCAGGTCTGGGGCTGAGCCGCTCCCAGGCTCTTCCATCAGCCAGGAGGAAGAGGAAGGTGGGTAGGACCTTGACCAAGGCTGGGTGCTATGGCTGTGCGTACCCAGGCTGATCCTGGGTGCTGGGGTTCATGAGACCCCACAGTGCTTTTAGAGATCCCATCAGGCACCCAGCCCGCTGGCACAGGTCCTGTCCCCACAGCAGTGATCCCATAATTCTGGGGCTGGCATGTCCAACCCCAAGTGCCCCATACACTCTCTGATCCTTATCTCTGGTCAGACGTGGAATCCTGGGGTGGATGCTCCCGACTTCCCTGGTCCCAGGGGAGCATCTTGCTTCCAAGGATGATTAAAATGTCACAGCAACGCAGTGGCTCAGTGATACCAAAGATCAGACTGCTGAAACGAGGAAATCAGTGTAAATTTCCCAACTCCAGGTGTTGGGTGGTGACCTAGAAACATCCTCTTCCATCACTCACATGCCAGGTAGGGCTGAAGCTGGTGCTGGTGAAGGTGCAGAGTTGAGCTGCCAGCACACAGTGAGAGAGTGTGGCTGTGCTGCTGCTCATCTGAGAGCCTTTCCCACATGGAGTGTCTGGAGCTCAGTGCCTCCCTCCCAAAATTTGATGACATGTGAAACTCCAGCAGGAAGTTGAAGGGATGAACACTTGCTCTTTCCCACTGTTCCCAAGGCACAGCATCTCCTGCCTCCCCCAGCCCTGGCAGCAGCAGTGTCAGTGCTTTCTGCTGACATTTCTATTTCCAAGCCTTACCTTCGGCTGTGACTCCCCTCGTTTTGCAAATACTTGTTGCAATAGACATTTGTCTACCAAGAGCTCAGGATTTTGACCAGATGAGCGTTTTCATGCATTGAAATTTCCCTGCCCTGCTGAGACAAGTGAGCACAGGTGAACCTTGGGTCGGCAAACCTGTCCCCTCAGCCCCATTCACAGCGACGTGTTGCAGTGGAGAATCATGGCACAGGAGAGTGAGCTCCTCTCCTCCCTGGTGGAGCAGTGATTATGTCCCAAACCATGGCCAGCCCCCCTGGCCTGCCCTCTCCGCCCTCTCCCCACGCTCCAGTTCCCAGCTCAGCCTTTGTTGCCAGTTCTGCCTGCCGTGGGAGGGAGAGGCATTGCGGAGTGAGGTGGGGCTGATTTATTGCTCATCAGCCCAGCGATGGGTTTTGAAGCAGAGCGTTTGCTCCTGACTGCAGGCATTAATCATCCCCAAGCAGTCCCGCTCTGGGGCCGAGCCAGGCTGGTTTCGTTTGCAGTTGCAGCACGACAGGAAGATTTCCCTGGCTGGGGGAGAATTTGTTTTACGTTCATTCTGTGCTTCTGGTGTTTATTGCTTAACCAATTGATGTGGTCATCTCCGAACGCTTTACAGCAGCAGTGTGCAAAGTGGGGGGAGAAGGAAAGAGGAACAGGGACATTTGAAGCAGGAATGTTTCCCAGTGGTCCAGGGATCCCTGTGGAGCTCTCAGAGATGCGGGGGCAGGTTGTCAGGCCACACCACGGTGGGAGGACACAGGACTTCTCAATGCCGAGTTCATGCTGCTCTTCCTTGGACAAAAGCGCTTTGTCTGCAGCTTGCGGGTGTTGGCATCACTCAAGGGGACGGTCCTGCTGGAGGCTCTGTCCCTCTCCAATGTCTTTCAGGATCCTTGAATCCCTGCCCCATGTCAGCCTTGGCTGTGGTCTCACTTTTGCAGAGATCAGGTTTTGAGCCAAAGCACCCTGGGGTCATCCCTCTTTTCCTGCTTTATTTTTCCCCCAGCGGTTGGTTGGGATGGTTTCTGGGTATTGTTCACCAAGCTGGCCCTGACCAGGTCACATCACTCCTGTCCCTGTGGCACAGACCTCACCTTCTGCTTTCTCTGCCTGCAGGTGGCTGGAGATGCTGATCATCTATCCCAGGACAAACAAGCAGAATCAGAAGAAGAAGAGGAAGGTAGAGCCCCCAACTCCCCAGGTAACCCAGGAGCACACCCACACACTGCCACCCAGTCCCTTCTCCCTCTCAGGGCCATGTCCCTGCTCTGGTCCTGGGGTAGATCCCCCCCAGCCATCGGGGTCACCATCCCCCCGATGCTGCCTGTGTGGAGGGTGAGAGCTGGGGCAAACCAGGGCAGCAGATGGGTGCAGATTAATTCCCGGTCATCACTTCCAGGGTCACACACTCCTGCTTTCCTGGCTGCTTTGGGGGCACGTTTTTCCCCCTGTGTGCTGTTTCGTGGTGCCACCCCTGCACACAACCCTGGGAGTGGCCACAAAGCCACGTGGGTCCCCACGGGGGACCAGGGAGAGGTGCTGTTCATGGGCCGTTTCATCAGAAACAGGATGAAATTCCATCGGGCTCCAGTTACTCCCTTTGAGATGACCCCAGAGATAATGGGAATGAAAGGAAAATACTAAAGGCCAGGGCCAGGCTGGGAGCTCCGGGGGCCGGAGCTGGGCTCTCCAGGGACCCAGCAGTGGCTTCGTGCTCACTCTGACTATAAATGGTAAAAAGTGGGGCCGGCCGTGACTCACTCGTTCCTGCCCTGCTCCCACGTGGCCGGAATGGGGGAGAATCCCACAGATGGGGAACGTGACCCCAAGGCCACGCTTGTCCCTCGCCGGGGCTGAGAACAGCCGTGTCCCTGAGGCTGCCCGAGCTCCGGGCGCGTGTCCCACCCTACAGGGGACCGGCTGGGAGCGCTCCTCCAGCCGTGCCAGGGACCAAAACCAGCATCAGGGCTCCCCTGAGCCTTGGTTTGCAGGTCCTCTTTGATGAAGTTCCAAGGATGGCCCTGGTACAAACTGGGCCGTGGATGGGTTTTGTACAGTGTTTGTTTAAATAAGTTTTCATCACTCCGCTGGATAAAGACATTCTGGGCAATGGGAAAAAAGTTAGTGGGGCTTTTTTTGCAAAAGATCCGAGCTGTGTAAGTCTGAGCCACCCCTTGCCAAGGTCTGGGGTCCTCACAGTCTGAACGACCCCTCAAGTGCTGGCTCTGGTGATGCTCCAGGGAAGATGCCTCCTCCCTCCGTGTTTCGAGTTGTCAGTCCTCAGTTCCCAAGAAGAGAACTGTTGCATTTGGAGCACCCCAGGGAATGGATGTATCAGGGCAGGGATGCTCACCCTGGCCGGGGTGCACCACTAAACCCAGGCTGGGTTCAGGAGGGGGACGGCGTGGAGAGGAGAAGAGGCGCAGAGCCAGAAAAACATCATTCTGGGTTACATTTCATCACCATGGCAACTTCTTGGAAACTCTACAGGATCTGAGCTCCTGAGCACCAAATAAGGGAAGCGGCTGTGGGAAGGATGCCGGCTCCCCCTGGGCAGATGGGCTCCCCAGGTGCTTGGGGATGGGGACCAGAGACCCTCGTGGCACACTGCCCTCTTGTCTTGGGACAGACCAATCCTGTCTTGCTTGCTACCTTCCACTCTCTCCATCCCATGGCTTCCAGCTTCATGGTGCTGGAAAAAAGCTCAAATTCACTTTGCAAAACCAACCTCAGTGTGGGAGCTGCTGCTGGATGTGCTGTCAGGCACTTAGGAGCAACCTGCAAAGGCAGAAGCAGCATCTTTCGTCTGTCTCCCAAATCCTGCTGATGCAGGTGGCTGCTCCAGGGAAGGAAAGAGGATGCTGAGGAGAAAATCAGCACCAAATTCTCCTCTGTGAAATGGCCTCTCCTGAAGTTGGATGCTGTTCGGCTTGCTCTCCATGTGCTAGTGGAGAAAGCTTGCCCTCTTCCTCAAGATGGCCACACACTAATCTGGAAACCAATCAGATCAGCTTTAGAGCTGCTTAGGGAGGGGTGTACACCTTTGTGATACTAAAAAACAGTTGGATATTCCTGCTTTTTCTCACTCTCACATAGTTCTTGCTTGCCTGTGGTAGAGCTAAGCTTGGATGCTCTTGGAGCATCAAGGTCATTTCTGAGTCCCCCCATCATTTTGCATCATCCCTCTGCAAAATCACCAGGGTGGGAGCAATGCAGGGAATACCGCTCCTGCTGCAGATTTTTGGACAGGGAGTGTTAGGTGTTTTCACTTTGCTTTGCAAGCAGGTTGCACTTTTAGGGGGAAGAAGGAAGGTTTCTCTTGCAGCTTTTGCCGTGCTCCGGCAGAGAGGTGCAGGCAGCAGGAGAGACTGGAATGCCTGTGCCTGCCTGCTGCCCATGGGAATTTGAGGCAGGATTTGGGGCTGAAATGTGGGATTTGAGTCTGTGCCCTGGGTTTGCACAGGGGTGTGGCAGGCTCAGGTAAGCAGAGCATGCCCAGACACACCTCATGCAACTGGAGGCCGGTTTTGCCAATTTTGGTGCACTCTGCCTTTTGGAGTTGTTCATATCCCTGAGCAGCAGACAGTTAATGTCTCTGCTCCCTCACAGACTTCTTTTTGGCCCACATCTCTGCCTAATTAAATACATATCTACAAATAATTACACGGGGGTGTGTGTAAGTGATATATAAAGATCTATATCCTGAGCTGGTGATTAGCTTTGGGCTTGGATCAATGAGGGAGAGTATAGGGGAGCTTGGAGATTGGCCTGATCCTCTGCTTGAGCAGGGTCCCCTTGAGCAGGGTGGCCGTGAACTCTGGATCGTTTACCTCCAACACTGCATTCCTTTAGTGTGAAATTTCCCAAGGGGATTTTGCTTTTTCAAATTGAGGTCATTTGCTGCTTGTCATGGCTGTGTGTGGAGCCAGGACCCACTCCCTGGGAGATCCCTGGTGGCTCCAGCACAGCCCTGCAAATGCCAGTGGAGGTGCAGGGCTAAAACCCATCTGGTGTGGGAGGAGGGGGTAAAGAGGATGCTCTTTGCAGCCCCTGTTCCCAGCTTTCAGTTGCCAGTTCGTGCACCCCTGTATCCCCCCTGCTCCATGGAAAGGGAGCAAGCAGCTGGAAAACTTCCCACAATCCAAAGGGGAGTTAATTGTCTTTGATTTATTGGTGGCTTTAAGAAAAATAATCTGTGAATGCAGAAGCTTAATATGACAACAGCAAAACATCTGCTAATGAACAAAGCCAAGGAAGGAGTAGGGAAAGCTGCTGCCTCTTCTGGGTCCCACTCTGAACCTGGGCTGTGGCCACCAGAGGGGCATCATCCATCATCTGATGGACTCCAGAGCTCCTTGTTAGCAGAGAAGCACTGAAGAGGATGGGGAATGTTTTAAAAGGGTGTAAAGCACTGGCACGTGTCACTGTCCCATCCCTGTCCCGCTGTCATGTGTCGTGGGCAGCACCCAAACTGTGTGGAACTCACACCGTGGGGCCAAGCTCCTGGGGACCCCGAGTGTGGAGTTGGGGCAAACTCTCTAATTTCCTGTGCCTCCTGGTTTTTTTAGGAGCCTGGTCCTGCTAAGATGGCTGTGACCAGCAGCAACATTCCCAGTGCTGAGAAGGTCCCTGCCACCAAGTCCACGCTCTGGCAGGAGGAAATGAGGGGCAAAGACCAAGCAGATGGGGGGAGTGGCATTGGACCAACCCAGAGCCCCATGCAAGGCCAGGCTGGGGCTGCCAGCTCCATGAAGGATCCCGTGCTGGACAGCAAGGAAGGTGAGAGATGGGGATGCCAGCACTGGTGTAGCATCGTGATGGTCATGCCGTTGTTCTCCCTGGAACAGTGGGGGCTGGGGACAGGTCACAGTGCTGGAGACATTTCCCTTATCTTCCCACTCAAATGGGGAATGTTTTCTGCAGTGAGGTGTCCATTGCCTTGCACCCACGGAGCTGTGGCTGCTGCCAGGCTGGGAAGGACAGGGATGGGAATAGATGCAGAGATGTGACTGCAGCTGCCCTTTTCTTGGTTTGAAAGTTCAAATCTTTCTCCCCTACAAACCTGGCCCAAGGGCTGGATCAGCATCCCCAGTCCCCTGCAGACTGTCCCACCATCTCCATGGGCATGAGGGCTGGGCAGGGTGGAAAAGCCAAGGGTGCAGGAGGTAGCACCACATGGGGCTGGTGCCCAGACCAACTTTGCTCCCACACCTGCCCCTGTCCTGGGTTAGGGCATTTCTTTCTTAAAAGCAGAACTTGGACTTGAAACCAAGCGCGGTGACTTCTCTGTCCCTTAGAGGAGAGCTCCATGAACGGAGACCGGATAGACTGCGGGCGGAAGACGCGCGTCGAGAGCGGGTACTTCTCCTTGGAGAAGACCAAACAAGACTCGAAGCTGGAAGAGCAGCAACTGCAACCCCCACCAAGCCCGCCCAGCCCCAGCACCCCGAACAACAGGTACAGTTATCCCAAATCGCCCTCGCAGGAGCATGCCCAGCCCTTTCCTTCCCCAGGTATCCGATCAGGCGACCGAATGATTCACAGCTTCTCTCTGAACTCCTTGGACTCGAAGAGCAGTTGCTCCATGCACAAGGACTCCAGCAGCAGAGATGTAGGAAGGGGAGCTGAAAAATCGGGGCGTCCCCTTTCTTTTAAAGCCAGCCGGCAGTACACCACCCTGGCCGACGTTCCCAAGGCCATTAGGATCAGTAATCGTGAGGCCTTCCAGGTGGAGAGGAAGCGGCTAGAGCGGAGAACCCGGGCTCGTAGCCCTGGGAGAGAAGAAGTGGCCCGGCTCTTTGGGAATGAGAGAAGGTAAGGGATGAGTGGCTCATCTCCTTGCATGCTTCTAGCAGCAGTGAGGTTGGAGGGAGCAGGTGGAATTCGTTGGGTGGAGCCTCTTTGTTTTTCAGTGCTCCTGGGTTTAAGGGTGCCCCATCCATGCTGACCGAGTGGTGGGATGTTGTCAGTAGTGGCAGTGGGCAGGTGTCACCCTGCCTGGCTGCTCTGGGGATATGGAATGATTTGGGTTGGAAGGGACCTTAAATTTCATCCAGTTCCATCCTCTGCCATGGGCAGGGACACCTTTCACTGTTCCAGGTTGCTCCAAGCCCCATCCAGCCTGGCCTTGGACACTTCCAGGGATCCAGGGGCAACCACAGCTTCTCTGGGCACCCTCTGCCAGTGCCTCACCACCCTCACAGGGAGGAATTTCATGCTGCTATTTAATCTAAACCTACCCTGGTGTTGGGTGGTGTTGGATGCCCACGTTGCCATCAAGCCCACCCTGCCGGCCCCTCCCGGCGCGGCACACGCTGGCAGCCGGCACCATTAATTAGGTTAGCTCTCCTAATGGCGTTAGTGCCAGGTGCCTTACGCAACTGCCTAATGAGCTGAGAGAGGCTTCAAAATGTCACGGCATTAATCTGGGAGAGGAGGGAGAGGCGGGTGCAGTGCCAAGGCAGGGCTCAGCGGGCTGCAAAACAGCTTAGCGCGGAGGAGGACGGGGAGGGCGTCCGCAGCGCGCGCCGGGTGCCCTCTGGGCGAGGCCAGGGACGGGCTCCACTCGCCCTGGGAGAGACACGTTCGTGCATTGAGGGCAGTGGAGCAAACTGGGAGACAGGCCCTGGGCGAGAGGGCCGCCTGCCAGTCTGATTTTCCTGCCCTGGTTCTCCTCCGGGCATGTTCTCTCTCGCACAGTTTCAGTAGGAGCTTCTCCTCTGTTTCTTCCCAGCCCCTAAAGGACTGTTTTCCAGACTGGCTTCTGAGAGCTGGGAGCAGGTCTGGGATGCGCAGCACAGCCTTGTGCTGGTGCCATCAGTCAGCAGGAGGATCCCAAACCCTGCCCAGAGTGTGTGCAGGGAGTGCTGGACTGGGGATAAATGAGGAAAGCTTGGGTTTGGCTTTGTCTGCCTTGGGAATTGGCTTTTCCCCAGGGTGGAGGAGGAGGATACCACCTTGGCCATCCTGGCTGGGGACAGGGCTGAGAAAAGGCTCTGGTTTTCAGGCTGAGCTGGTGCTGCCTGTGGGTGACATCGTGTCCCTGCTGTGTGACAGAACAGTGCATTTCTCCAGTGCCAGCAGTCCCTTGCCCTGCGGTATCCTGCAACACTGGGATCATCCTGCACGGAGCTGGGGAGCAGAATTATAACAGATAACGGGGCCTGGGAGAGGACATTGCTGCCAGACTCTGTCCTTTTTTAACCTCAGGCCCACTCACTGCCTGCTGGTTGGTGCCTTTTCCCAGGAAAAGTCTGTTTTTCCCAGCCTGGCTCAGGCTGTTAAGTTTTTTTTGCTTATCAGTATTGGCAGCAATTTCCCTGTATCAGCCCAGGGCTTTTATCAGAGCAGAATGGGTGCAGGGAGAGGAGCAGGAGCTGCACCAGGTGCTGGGGTCTTGCAGCCCATGGGGCTGAACCTGGTCCAGCTTTTGGGAGGGGGGTGATGGCAGAGAGAAGGGGGAGGGGTCCTCACCTGCCAGAGGGTTTGGCCGTGGATCACAGCCCACGGCGCTGCAGGAACGTGCCGTGAGCAGGGATGGCTCGGTGGGTGTTCAGGGATGGGAACGTTTGTTTTCTCCTCTGGTAACTGGGAATTGGCCAGTGCAGGTGGTGGGGTGGAGAGGCCCTGTGTCCTGGAGCTGGGACAGCCGTGTTGGAGCTCAGTGGACTCAACAGGGCACAGAGACGCTGTCCAGTGTTGCACCCGAGAATTAACATTTCCTAGCACCCTGCTCAGCTTGGCTTGGCTGCTTTTTAAACTTGAGTTTACTTAGTCCCCTTGTCCCTCTCATTTTTCTCCTCCGAGCTCAGACTGTGCTGTTTGGTTGGGCAGATACAAAAACTCATTTCCATGCTGTGGGGTTGGCTTTTTCCCCCTGGTTTAACACCATTTGTAATAATCCTTCTCAGTAACCCACTAACATGTCTGGGAACACTTGTCCCATGCCAGCCCCACAGGCACCAGCCAGGCGTCGTGCAGATCTGCTCTCAGTGCAGCCAAATGATCTCACTCAGATTCTGTTGGTATTTTCAGCTCTTCCTCCGATTTTTTTTTTTTTTTTGGTGTAAATCAGTGCAAGTGGCAGAGCTGTGGATGGCAAAGAATTACTTGAGGTACCCAGTGTTGCATCCTGAGTGCCACACCTGCAGGCTTAGCTCCAGATAAAGCCGTTTGTCGAGGCTTCTCATCCTGTTTTCCTTATCACAGGAAATATTACGTGATTTAAGTCCAGGAATTTTCTGTGTTGACCCTTTATACCTGACGCCGCCTCCACGCCCCATGCAGACGTCTGAGCTTGCAGCCACTCAGAGCCAGGAATCAGCAAACAGGAGATAATCTCCACGATTTTGGCGGAGCAGCAGAGTGCGAGTTCCCTCTGCTGGCACGTGGCAGGACGGGGCTGCGGCACCCACCAGGATGTCACACTGGGCTGGGGGACAGGGATTGAGGCCAGAGGAGTGGAGCCATCGCCAGTCTCCCTTCTCAGACCCATCCCTAGGGCAGAAAGGCTGGGGCAGCTCTTTGGAAACCCCATGGATGAATCTCAAGGTGTTGTACACAAAAATCACAAGTGAAAGGAGCTGCAGGAATGTCCTTAGGCAGCAGTCCCCATGTCCCAGAGGGACTCTGCAGCTGCAGGGATAAATCCCTGCACATCTCAGGATTTCTGTTTGACAAACTTGGCTTTTGGTGCACAATTCCAGGGGTGCAGCCTGTGAAACCTCAGCTTTCCCAGTTGACCTTGTGTTCTTCTCCCACTGGCAAGAGTTCACTGTGGTGTCAGCCAGATCTGCTGTAGGAGAGTGGTCAGGGGCTGAGGTGTATTTCTAGCATCAATTAATAGCAGAGTTGCCTGAAATTGCGTAAAAGACTTCTCTCGCTCAAATTCCTTCTCTGGAGTTTCCTGAGGTGTAAAGCTCTGCTCTGAATTCTGCTTTTCCCCATACAGACGAGCTCCTGCTCTTCCAAATACAGTTTTTTTCCTTGTAAAACTATCCTCATCATTCTTGTGGACCTCTTGGGAAATTCCTCTTCCTTTTCCTGACACTCGCTATCTTTCCTGATGCTAAATAATGAATGAATCCAATAAAAACAAAGCCCTTTCTTCCAATCAAAGAAAATCACTTTAATGACAGCTCGTGCTGCTCTTTTGAGCTTTCCTTCCCACTGCACACCCTCTCCACTAACAGCTGAGGTCTGCAGCTTGGGTTTAGTGGCCTGGAAAAGACTAACAGCCTGCATGGCCGAGGAATTCCTTGGGATGAGCTTTTGTAGTTGAAAAGCATTACATGGCACCACAGCTTTTAAAAAGCTTCCTCCTACCTGTCCCAGCCTTGTTTTGTCCACACAGAGCTGCTGTGCGGAGGGAGCAGCTCCATCCAACACGTGGGGAGGGGAGGAGAGCCCGCCCTTCCCCATCCCTCCAAGATCTCTGGCAGAAACCTCTCTGAAATGTTGATCTAATGGGGAAAAAAAAAAAAAAAAAAAGATTCTTTCCTGTAATCTGGTTGATATTAACCCTTGGGGCTGTGATTTGGTTGCAGTGATTTATTTTTCTCCTCCCTTTTTCAATGACGAATGACTGGAATGATTTTGATTTTGTTTTGTATGTAGATGCAGATATATAATTTCCTCTTCTGTTCATTCATTTTCCAGCCTTGTTTTCTTCCAGGTCTTGTTGCTCTCCACCTTCTCCTGCTGTGTTGCTGTGTGACGTGTCCACCTTTACTTCGCCTGCTTCGCTACCATCTCATCTCAATCTCAAGCCGTAGAACAACCTGGTGGTGCAGCCCCTTTCATGAGAAATCAACCTGCTTTTGATTTTGTTTTTAAGTTTTTTTTTTTGGTTGGGTTTTTGTTCCTTTTTTTTTTTTTTTTTTTTTTTTTCCCTCTTGATTTGTTTTTCTTCAGACCTTCACCTAATAGGGCACAGACAATGTTAATTCATGGACCTTTTCCTCCCTCCTGAACTGAGACTCAGAGAAGGCTGGGCCAGTACAAAAAGGGTTAAAAAAATGTGACTCCAAAACGGTTCCCTGTCTGTCAGTGAGCACAGAGCGTGGATTTATGCCTGTGTCAGACATCTCATGAGCAGAACATCCCAGGGAAATGAGGAGTTCTGCACGAGCCCAGGGTCTGCCCACTCCCAGTTCGCAAACTGGGAGGCAGCGGGGGCTGAACAGATGTCCCCTAAAAGCATCAAGTATCTTTAAATTTACAAAACAACGTCTTCCCCACCAATTTTGTCCCTTCCTCTTTGGTTGTGTCCTGGCAGCCTGGCTCTGAGCAGCAGTGGGAGGCCCCAGCCCCCCAGGGGATGGGATGTGCTCAGACTGGTTGTCTCATTTATAGAGTTTGGTGCAAGTACTGGTTGAAAACTGAACATCTCGTGGTTTTTGAACCCTTAACCTGCTGTTCCTCTTTGTGGGAAGTGTTAAAAATGTTTTTATTTTGGATAACCTGTTCTCTCTCATGTGGTTGCCATTGTGATTTTCACGCACATCAGAGGCTCACACAGAACAAGCAGCCCCAAGTTTAGATGTGGCATGTGTGGGTCCAAATTCTGTGCCAAGAAACCACCGGGACAGAGCTTTTTGGGGAGGTTTGAAGTGGAGCTTTAAGCCTCACAGCTCAGAGCACAGCTGGCATGTGCTGGTGGTGGGTTATTGCTTTATATTCCCAGTTTGTGATTGAAGACCTGAGGCTGATACTTTCCTGAACCCCCAGGAATGCAAACTTAGACATGAGCAGGTTCTTTGGAAATTCCTCTCCTGTGGGTCAGCGAGCAGCTTCTCATGCTGAAACAGCATTTCCAATTCCACCTGTTTGCTCGTCCTTAAGAGAATCCCATTTGGGTTTGATCCAGGGTTGCCTGCATCCACATTTCCTCGTAGTTCTCCATCCTCAGAGACACAAGTGCCACGGAACAACGAGCCACCAAGGCAGTGTCTGAGAGCCCAGGTTGTGCTCCCTGATGTCCACATTGGATTTTCAGCACAGTTAAAAGGAGGGAAAGGCCCCAGGTTCTCCAGGGAGTGCCCTGCCGTGGTACAGGGTGCTGCTCATCTCCTTGAGCTCTTTCAGCTGGTGCATCCTGTGAGCCAGAACTGTGGTCTGAGGGCACCTATGGACACCCCTTGCTCCATGCAGTCCCGTGGCTGTTCCCTGTGTGGGGCTGAGTTTTCAGAGGTTCCTGTTGCAGTGAACACACTGGGGGGACCCCGAGCCACCTCTGCACCCCAGCTTGGTCTGATGTGTCAGTGCTCTGGGATCTGGGGAGCAGTTGAGAGCCCCAGTGCTAGAGGGTAAAGGCAGAGCTTAAGCCAAAGCTACTCCATAATCCCTGCTTCCCAAGGGGCTGTAAATTCACAAATAAAAAGTTATTGCTGGTTTTGTGAGGGGTTTCTAGTTACTGAAGAAGATGCTAGGTGCAGAGCTGAATAATGTGAGGTTTTTCCCCACTTTGTGGGTAAAACAATGTCAGATGAGGGTTTTTACCCTGGATTTGGCCATGCTGGAACTCACAGAGAAACGGGGACCAAAAGCCAGGTGTGCATGAACTCCGGGTCGAGCAATTCTTCAACCTTAAATTTGTGGGCTTGTACAGCTCCACGCAGTTGCTGCTCTTGTGTTTAAACCGTCTCTGGTTTCCCTTTTGTCTCTGTTTTCCAGGAGATCCCAGGTGATCGAGAAATTCGAGGCACTGGACATTGAGAATGCGGAGCACATGGAAACGAACGCGTCGGGAGGCGCTGCCCTTTCCAGCGAGACGCGGCAGGGCAGGAGCGAGAAGAGGGTTTTCCCACGGAAACGGGTAAGATGCTCAGCCAAGTTCTCCTGGAAGATGAAACCTGGAATCCTGCAGCCCAGGATAGAGGGTTTAGCTGCAGGGTTTGTTCCTGGATGTGGATTTGGAGTCGCAGGCAGGTCCTGCAGGAGCCAAACCTCTGTGTGTGCGCAGTCTGTGGAAATTTTCCTGCTCTGCTCCCTTGGCCCAGGTGTGGATCAGAGTGGGAAATCAGGCTGTCTCTTCTTTCTCCGTAATACAGAGGGAAACTTCAGATCTTGCATGGCAGGACACATCAGGATAGGGTGAAGTAACAAAAGAAACAGGTTTGAGAGTCCTAGATATGCTTGGATATAATGGGAACAAATTAATGCCTGAAAGGACAAAAAAACGTATTGCCAAGGAAATGACACTTGTTCTGAGCTTCAGATGCCCCTTAAATAAAGCAGATTTTTATGCCATGAGCCAAGAGAGCAGGACTCTGTCCTAGTTCCTGCACTGATCTGGGCTAATGCTGTTCACACAGGACTTCACTTGTGAAGGAGCAGCCGTGGGCTCCATCCTGGATGTGTCTGCGTCACCTCTGTCCCCACACCGCCGGGCAAAGTCGCTGGACAGAAGGTCCACGGAGTCCTCTATGACGGTGAGCCACCAGGACCGTGTCCCCTGCCTTGGGGGAGGACATGAGAGGCCTTTCCCAGAAGGTCCCACAGAAACTGGACTGTTGCTGCTTTCCTCACAGCCAGCACGCAGGATATGGGATACACTCATGAATTTGGAGGAGGTTCAGGAGCCTGAATCAGGTGTAACCAACCCTGAAAGTCTCAGGGGCTCAGCTGGAGAAGGGCCACACTCTTTGCCTGTTGCAGGAATTAAAACTCAAACTCTTTTGAGGAGCAGGTTTCCTTAAAGTGCAGCAGCAGCTTGGGAAGCAGACCCTGTTCTGGTTATTTTCCCCTGGAATACCTCATTTCCTCGATGTTTTGTGCGGTGTGTCAGGCACTCATGCTGTAGGTCACCCTAGAAGTGTTGGGGTCACCTCACCTGGCCAGAGCCCCTCTTTGCCTCATGGTGTCCCCCAGCAGAGGCTGCAGCAGGGCATTTCCAGCTCAGCAGAGAGTCAGCCCAGTTTCTGGGCTTGGACCAGCTGCTGTGTCATGACTGTGGTATTTTCATAGGATCACAGAATCCCAGAATGGTTTGGGATGGAAGGGACCTTAAAGATCATCTTGTTCCAACTCCCCTGCCAGGGGCAGGGACACAGACCAGGCTGAGCAAACACGTCCCAGTTTTCTAATGCCATTTCCTTGATGTTTATGCAGTTGGAAGTGGGGGTGTGAGTGGGATGAAGGCTGCAAGGAAGGGCTGAACCTTCCCTCCTGAGCTTTCCTCCCTTTGCATATTTCAAATGCTCACCAGACCTGGAGGCAAACAGTACAGAATAAACACAAAGTTCTCTCCTCTCCCTCACCACCCTTCTGTAGGGACAAAATAAATACACTTGCTAATCTCTCAAATAGATTACAGAGCTACTGTAAATACAAGTTGCATTTTTTGTGGATGGACAGCTTCTATTCAAGGACTTATCAGAAAAATGCAGTGGCTTGGTGTTTCTGGAGCTTTTCCTGTAGACTTGTACAACCACAAGAGTGATTTTAAAATTCTTGGTGGGAATTAAAAGTGCAAGAAGTGCATATGAAGTGGCAATGCACATTATCTAGTGAAGAGAAGAAAGTCACGCAGGTTTAGATTAGATATTAGGAAAGAATTCTTCCCTGTGAGGGTGGTGAAGCACTGGAACGGATTCCCAGAGAAGCTGTGGCTGCTCCATCTCTGGAAGCATCCAAGGCCAGGTTGGATGGGGTTTGGAGAAACCTGGGATAGTGGAAGCTGTCCCTGCCCATGGCATGGGGTGGAACTGGATGATTTTACTGTTCCTTTCAACCCAAAACATTCTATAATTCAATACTTTATTTTCCCCTGTGTTTTTGTGGAGCAGGACTGGGTTCCCATCACGGGATCACTCAGATGTGGGATGTACTGCCCCACAGGTTTGATTGAATAGGCTCCCAGCCCCAGTTTCCATTGCTGCCCTTGCTGTAGCCCATCTCAGATGCCGCAGCTGCATTTCACACTCTGCTGTTCTTTCCTCCTGCACTCTGCAGCACGTGGAGCAGCTGGAGGAGCTCAGCCTCGGGGGAGTGAAAGCATTTCCACCACATCCTTCCCTGCACACGGGCGGGGCTGGGAGGAGGGGCTGGCAGCAGTTATCCCACGCTGTCCTGCTTGCTTTTTTCAGGAATTCAGCATCCCCATGCACCCCCATTGGAGGGAAAAGCAGGTGTCATTTGGATGGAGCAGGGCTCAGATTCCCTGTATTTCCAGCCTTGGGAACTCAGCCTGTTTTGAACCCTGCAGCCTTGCATCAGAGGCACATAGTTTTTCTTTCATAATATATAATAGAGGGTAAAACTGCCTGAAGTCTTGCTAATTCTTGTTTACCCTTTCTCTGTAATGCTGGTGTAGCAGTAGGAAATTGCAGGAGAAATGGTAGGAAGGGAACAGCCTGAATAAACTGTGCAGAGGTCTCCATTCCTCCTGGGAGCAAACATTTAGCCACCACGCAGTGTAATGATTCAGTTTGGGCTAGATGACCTTTAAAGGGCCCTTCCAACCCAAACTATTCTACGAATTTAACAGCTGTGGTCTCTTTTATTGCTCTGCTGGGTTTTATGAACTCGCTGCTGTTGCCTTCTGGGCGCAGACTCTTCTTCCCTCTCCTGATCCCTCTTTCCTTTCTTCCAGCCCGACCTGCTGAACTTCAAGAAGGGCTGGTTGACAAAGCAATACGAGGATGGGCAGGTGAGTCAGGAGAAAGCTCTGCCCTTTGTGTCAGTGTTTGCTGCTGTGGTCCGTGCTGGTTTCTGGCAGCTTACTCCAACATCCTGGCTGTGCATGGAGCAGCTCTCGGTGCTGATGGAGCCCCAATGTCCTGGGTAGATCAGTATTGGGCTTCTCTTGAGGTGGGAATTGCTGGTGCTCTGTCCTGGGGAGGTTTCAGAAGGTGGATATCATATGGTGGGTTTCTAGGGAGTCAGGGCAGCTTGGATGGCAGCACTGGTTTCATGTTCCTGTTCCCTATTTATTAGTCTCGTCTCCCTTGCAACCCAGCGACCTCTTTGGTGTCAGAAATAGGCTCAGGTAAAGTCTCCTGAGTGCCAGGGAAATGGCAGTAAATAAATAAATGAATGGCTCTGAGGGAAGCAGCTGGTGCCACTTTCCCACTGCCAATTCCCAAAGGGCTGCAGGATGTTCTTGGGAGTGGGCACTGGTGCTGAGGCAGCGAGGATGGCCCTGGCTGTTCCCAAACTGTCCCTTCCCTGCATTTCCTTCCCTCCTACTCAGCTGTCAAGAGAAAACGAGGACAATTTTCCCATGGCTCTGGGTGGCCCAGGCTCTGCTGTGGGTACCCCTGGGTCCAAGGACACATCCACAGACAGCCAAAGGGGAATTGGGAGCTGGAGCGAGTGCTTTATTGACTGAAAGCTGCCTTGGGTGAGGCTGTGCTGGAAGCGTTCAGGAGGCACATTTGTAAAGAGCAAGGGCCAGGAATAGATCCCCAACTCAATTTCTAGGTACTGCAGATAAAACATGAATCTTTTACTACTTTTTTTTTTTTTTTTTTTTTTTGTGCTAAAAAGGTTTTAAGTGCAGTCCCTAAAAGCCTTGTCTTGCAGTGGAGCTAATGGGGAGGCTGCGATTGCCCCGTGGCTCTCGTGGTGTCACTGTCACGTGCAGGGTCTGGTACTCTGCAGGGTGACAGCAAACCATCCCTGTCCCTTACACTGCTGCCTGTTTGGGTCTCCCCTTTCCCATGGAGGGGCCTTGATAAAGGAGCTGGGAGGGACAGGCATCCAGCTGCCTCCTGCAGGGTGTCTCTGCTGGTTGACTTTGTGAGCAGCCATGGGAATGTGGGGGGGAAGGAGCAGGATTGTAACTGCTCCATCTTTGTTGTTTCCTAGTGGAAGAAGCACTGGTTTGTGCTGACAGACCAGAGCCTGAGATACTACCGGGATTCAGTGGCAGAGGAGGTAAGTGTCTTCTGTCAGTGTTCAGCCTGTTATAGGGCAGCTCCTGGTGCTTCCAAACGGATCCTGGGCAGGTCACTGCCTCCCTCAGTGCCCCCATTCCCAGATGCCAAAGTCCTGGAGCCCCTTTGTGCTCGTCAGGGACCTCCTGTGCCTCCCTGTCACCCCACCATGCTTTGGGGCTGCAAAGCTTTGTGGCTTATTTTGCCTCTTCCCTCTGCAGGCAGCTGACCTGGATGGAGAAATCGATTTATCCACGTGCTATGATGTCACTGAGTACCCAGTTCAGAGGAACTACGGCTTCCAGATACATGTAAGGAAAATGTGGGGAGGAGAAAGAGTCCAGCTGCAGGACAGCTGATGGGGATGCTTGTCTGTGACAAGGGGAACATCTCACCAAACACCCAAGAGAGGTCACTCAGCATTCCCTGCAGTGCTCCAGAGAGTTTGGCCTTGGGTTTGAGAGCCAGTTTTTTAGCTGTTGGAAAAGGAAGGGGGGAAAGAGAAGGTTTTGTCACAGCCTTAGGGTCTCACCTATGGCAGAATCAGCCTGATTGCTGAGAAATGCTAATTCCAACCAGGAGTGTGCTGGGGGATGCAGGGGCTGGGTTTGACCTCTTTGTGGCCAGCAAGAGTGCCCCAGCACTGGGGCTTGGGTGCAGGGTGGTCTGGGGGAGTTGGGAAGCTGCTGGTGGGTGCAGTCACCTGCTCTGAGCTGTTCTTTCTGTCTCTGTAGACAAAGGAAGGGGAGTTCACCCTCTCTGCCATGACGTCGGGCATCCGCCGCAACTGGATCCAGACCATCATGAAACACGTTCGCCCCACCACTGCTCCCGATGTTACAAGGTAAGGGGGGGCTGTAGCAGCCCCTGCAGCTGTGTGGTTTGCTGTGCAGGAGTAACTCGTCCCTCATCCCTTTTCTTTCCTCTTTCTGAGCCTGTCTGTTCCTGGAAGCTGCAGCTCTTTCTCACATCTCTCTGAGCTTAATTTGGATACACTTTGTGGGGACGCTGATATGCCGAGTTATTCTTACGCGTGCAGATTTCAAAGAGGGTTGAAAATGTGGTTTTAATTTGTGCATAGGGCTATGAAATACTGTTCCTTTATCAAGGCTCCTCTGGATTCCCACCAGGTATTGTGAAACCACTTGGATTCAGTTGTGCTGGGTTCACCCTTTCCTCTGGCTACTGTTCAGCATGAGCTGCCCAGCCCCTCTATGGGTCACAGCAGCAGGAGCCCAGGGGTCAGTTTTAGAAACTGTTTGGCTCTGATCTATTTTAAACTCCAGCCAGGAAATCATCTTCCCTCCTCTTCTCATCTTCCAGAAAGCTGCTGCAGCTCGTCCCCCTTAAGCTGTAGTAATGCTGGTGTCTCCTGCTGCGTCGGTGCCAGAGGAAGGGGACCTCTTGCGTCACAGAGTACCTTCTGTGGGCGCTTCTGGCTGTGTGTACAGGGGGTTTGGCCTCCTCACAGCTGTCTGTGCTGGCCACACTCGTACAGGCCACCTCTTACAGGCTGCATGGACACGGCCGCACCACTAACTCCATCTCCTGTCCTTACCGTAGCTGCAGCCAGCAGGTTTTTGCCAGGTTTATCGCTGCGTTGGTGGAATGGCTCTTCTCACCCAGTGCTGTTGACCTGGAGATGCTCCAGCCTCTCCTTCCCCATCCTGCTTAGCTCTCAGCCGTTGTTTTCCCAGCCCTGCCCGAGCTCTGGTGGATCTCACAGGGGTCTCGGGGAAGCCGCCTCTCTCCTCACTCCTGTGTATGTTTGATTTCCATGCAATCCCAGGAAAAACTTCTCTTTGAAACTATCCGTGCTGAAGCCCAGGTTGGAAAACTGTGTTCTCTCCTGTATTAACATTCTGTGGTTTGTATATCTCGTGATTCACTGCATGCTCCTCCTTTTCTGCACCTCGGATGGGAAGTCCTGCAGTTTCCATTTATTTTTGCTGCAGTTTCCATTTATTTTTCTTTCTTTTCTTCCTCCCTTCCTTTTTTTTTTTTTTTTTTTTTTTCCCTTTAAATAAAAGGCAGAGAGAAGGGAAGAAGCAACCTGGTCTTGACCCTTGGTTTCCCCAGACTGGTATCTTCCGATGTGACTAGATAACGAAGATGAAGATCAAGGAAATTTGAGGGGACCTCTCTGCCTTTAAAGAGCCAGATGTATTTATGGTTGCTCACAGGTTACTGCAGCACGATAGCCCTGTGCTCACTGTCTCACCTGCTCTGAGCCCACACAAAGTGGTTTCACTTGGCTTCCCCTCTGAGAGGGTTCAGGCGCAGGTCCCGGTTGGGCAGTAACTCGTTACACTGCACAAACAGACCGTGATCCGATCCCGAGCTGGGAAAAGGGAGCGATGTGTGTGCTTCTGTCATTTCCCACCGAGCTGATGTCGGACGGGGTAGAGGCTGGCGTGGCTTAGTGACGTTGCTGAGGAGTCCTGTGCTGTGTGTGGAGCGGGTCTGTGTTCACTGGTGCCTGCCTGGCAGCCCTTTGCAGCAGCGTGGGGTATCCCAGCCCATCCCACCTGGCTTTGGGATGTCGTTGCATTCCGCACCCGGGAGGCAGCGGGTGAAGGGGGCTGCTGGAAGGGCACAGGACGAAATGCCCGAGGCTCAGCGTGGAGGGGTGCCAGGCGTTGGCACAGTGGGGGCAGGCAGGGTGTTGTGCTCGGTGTGGCGGGAGGGCAGCAGTGCTCACACAGCCCACACGCTCCTGCAGCCCCTGGCCGTGTCTCATTTACCTGCCGCCGTGGCTCCGCCCAGCCAGACACGCCTTGTCTTGGTTTCTTGAGCCCTGATGATGGTTTACGTTGCTGCGTGTCTCAGCACCTGGCGTGGGGAGCAGATGCTGCGCTGCTCCCTGCCCTCAGCAGTGCCCTGCAATCTGCAGAGGCTCTAATTGCAGTCTGCTAATGACGATGGGGCAAATAGAAAACACCCCTATGAACAAAAGTGGTTGCTTCAGAGCTGGATCCAAGTTGAGCTCGCAGCCCTTGTGAGGCTGGGTTCCCCAGTGCTCCCCAGTTCCCTGCAACCTTTGTGCGCTTCTTGCCACAGCGTGCTCAGCTTGCAGCTTGAACCACTCCCACGCCCACCCCTGTTAAAAAAAGCCTTTTTATTTTGACCTATAAGTACCATTGGGAGGCAAAGACCATCCCCTTCCTGTGTGATAAGAATTAATTTCTCTGTGGTGGAGGAGATGTGAAATGGTTGAGCAGAATTAATAGCCATGGGGCATTTGCAGGAGGTGAAATGAGAAACTTTGGGTCAACCTTCTGAGTGTCTTCGCTTTGTTCCCAGCGGCCATCCCTCTGCTCCCTGACCCACATCCTGTGCCCTTTGAAAAGCAGCAGAGGAGAACTGAGCTCGTGAGAGATATCACCTCTAGAAATGCCAAGATTCTTCCACGTGGGTTTTAGAGCAGCAAAATTTCTGTGTCCCAACACCATATGGCAGGCCCCAGGACTCTCATCTCTTTCCTAACACTCTGCCATTTTAAGACTCAGTCTCATCCCTGCTTTACTTTAAAATGCAGCTGTAATCACTAACTGACTCCAGATTGAGAGCCTGGCTTTGGAGTCGTGCAGTATCATGGGTGAGGAGCAGTGACATTTCATCATCGTGCCTTCTGGGTTTATTTTATTAGCTGCAAGTGACAGCACTGGAGAAGGAATTATCTCTGAGCTGGTTTTAGCCTGTAACTGCCAGAGTCTCTCAAAACCAAGCTCTACTGAGCCTGTGGTTTGCTGCTGGATGACAGTGCATCGGAAGATACTAACCACACACAGCCATGTCTTCTGCTCCATCCTTTGTTTTGGGCGTGTGCACATCCATGAGGTTCTTGCCTGGGGGCTGGGGTGGGTTTCTGAGGTGGAAGAAGCTGTGATGCTGCTGTTGCTGCTGCTGTTCCTGATCACGGCAGTTCCCATGCATGTGGTCCCACGGGTCAGAGCCTGTAGTGAAGGGCTCAGTCAGCTGTTTTCCAGCTCTTGCAGAAAGCTTTTTGAGTCCCTGCTGGGGGCTGCGGGTGCTGTGGTTGTATTGGAAGCAGGGAGAGCCAGGAGTCAGCCTGAGCAGCAGGACTGTGCTTTGAGAGGCAGCTTTTGGAGCTTCGGGTAGCAAAGAGAGTTCACCAAGTGTCCACTACTCCCTTGGGACAGGCTTCCTCCACAGACTTAGCACACTGCTGTTTTCTGCTTTGATTTTGATCTGCATGTTCAGGGCTGGCATGTCCGATTTTAATGAGCTAATACTGCCTTATGGATTACCTGTAGGTTAGAAATGGTATTGCCTTCCCATATTAACTTCCCCTGCTTGATGAGTATGTCTCCCCCTTCAACCCACCAACCTCTAACACTAAAAATCATTCCTTGCTTGAGAAATTGGC
Source organism: Hirundo rustica (assembly GCF_015227805.2). Classification (NCBI taxonomy): domain Eukaryota; kingdom Metazoa; phylum Chordata; class Aves; order Passeriformes; family Hirundinidae; genus Hirundo; species Hirundo rustica. Next base: position 13,807,275 of record NC_053464.1, read on the forward strand.
ATTTTCATTGATTTCCGTGATGTGTTGAGTAACGTGCTCTCCTTGCTGCCCAGTGCCAGGGGGCCTGCCTGTGCTGCCAGTGGGGCTGGGTGCCCTGGGGACGTCTGTGCCTTCAGTGCAGATTGTGGCACGGAGAAGTTACGGACCCACTAATGCTTTCCCACGCTAAAGGGGAACCTTACCCTTGTTTCCCAAGACACTCAGAGCTGCTCTGTGCTTCTCCACCCCACAGCTCCGAAGCCAGCCTGGCTTTGGTGGGATTGGTGGCATCTTTCCCACAAGCACGTGACTATGGCCGTGCCAGCCGGGGTGTGCATGGAGCCCCACAGCCAGGGGGCTGGAGGAGCTGTTGGAACCTCTGCCAGCACAGTTTGGGGTCGCTGCCTCAGACGTGGGTTGCTGCTTGGTCATGGTCGTTGGCCCCAGAGTGGCTGCCCAGGAGGAACAAGGTTGGGATCAGCCGCTCGCCAGGTGCCAGGGTGTCCCAGGAGCAGCCGGGGCCGCTTGCACCGAGGCTTTGCACACCAGCACAACCTGGGGAAGGGCAGCAACAGCTCCTGCGCCCGAGGGGAGACAGAGGGGCAGGGGGCACCCACGTGGCGTTGGCTTGGGCTTCCAGCAGCCCTTTTCCACCCGGCTCTTCGAGGCATGCATGGGAGCACTTGGCCGTCTCCAGCACCCAGTGACACTTTCTTTCACCCTCTCTCTGTCCTCGCAGCTCACTGCCAGAAGAGAAAAGCAAAACAAGCTCTTCCTTCGAGACTGGTCCGAAGCCGAGCGAGAAGCCGGATACGGAACAAGCTGAGCTGGACACGGAGCAGAAGCGGAGCCGTGCCCGGGAACGCCGACGAGAAGGACGGTCCAAGACCTTTGACTGGGCTGAATTCCGCCCCATCCAGCAGGCCCTGGTGCAGGAGCGTGCCAACGCTGCAGACTCCTCCAGCGGCGGCTCGGCCGCCTTTCCCAGGGACAGCGGAGCTGCCGACGCCGACCCGGGAGAGCTGGAGCGGGAGCGGGCCCGGCGGCGGGAGGAGCGGCGCAAGCGCTTTGAGATGATCGACGCCGTGGACGGGGCAGGGTCAGAAGAGGCGCTGAGGATGGAGGTGGACAGGATCCTGCCCGTCCCAGCAGACATCAAACCGCAGAACGTCCACGTGGAGATCGAGCAGCGCTGGCACCAGGTGGAGACCACCCCACTGCGGGAGGAGAAGCAGATCCCCATCACGCCCCTGCACCTCGCCCACGCCGAGGACCGGGAAGAGGGGCTGACGAAGCAGCACCTGACCACGCTGCTGGAGAAGGAGGTAAAGGGGTGTGTAGGGTGCAGGCTGCCTGCCAGAATGACCTTCAGGCCGCTGAGGTGACTGTAGGGAGCCTGAGATAGGGTTAAAAATAGCTGTAAATAGTCCTCCTTCATAATAGCACTAGTAGGGATGCTGTGGGTTCCTTGGGGAGGTGACAGGGCACAGATCTGCATCCATTCCTGTTCAGCCTTGCCAGCAGCTTTCAAGTTTCCCACAGCTGCAGAAGGGTCTGTTCCTACGGCCTGGTGCTTCCTTACCGCTTCCAGCAAACACAGCCTGATTTGTGGTGGTTGTAGCAGCCTGTCTCTGAGGAAATGGGAACAATCAAAATGTATCAACCAGACTGCCAATTCCAGCTCCTTAATCCTCTGTGCCTCTGCAGCTAGAGAGATTTGTGTCTGCAGTTATAAACTGCCTTGAGTTGCAGCACACACCACAAAGGCTCCATTTTTGTGGAGCCTACATCAAACAGTCTTAAGATTTTTGGAAAAGAGTGGAGGAGACTCAGCTCACTTGGAAGAGTTCCGTGCCTGGGATAACAAAGGTTGTTGTTAGTTGGGGTTAAGGTGTATTAGTGGGAATGAAAGGGGTAACCTTTTCTTATGGAGTAACCAGGAATATCACGGAGCTGAACTGGGCTGGGATTTGCCAGGGTCGTTCCTGGCACGAGCTGGTGCCATTCATCCTTTGCCGCAGTGAGCTCTAGGAATTACACTATTGCATAAATAAGTTCTTTCAGAGGGGAGGGATTTTCCTGGCAAAATGAAATCCAGGTTCCAGAGCAAAGCAGAGCAGAGCAGAGCAGCGGTGGCTTCAAAAGCTCCGTTAATTCTGCTCTGTGTCCGCTCCAAGCCACTTGTTCCTTATGGCTGATCCACTGCCCACTCCCTGGACTCTGTCTCTCTTCATATCCCTCCAGCTGGAGCAGAAGCAGAAGGAGGCCCTGGAGCTCCTGGAGCAGAACCGGCACCTGCAGGATCAGCTGAAAGTGGCTCTGGGCCGGGAGCAGAGTGCCCGGGAGGGCTACGTGTTGCAGGTAGGAGAGCAGGGAGGAGAGGGAGATCCATCTTCCCTGTGCCTGAGGGATCCCTGGTGGGCTTCCTGCCGCGGCGTTGCTGGGGACATCCTGGGTGACCACCACTGAGCTCCGAGGGATTTGACTTTCCTGCAAACGTGGTTAATTCTGTAGCATTACCAGAGTCGTCTGCTTATGGAAATCTCTGATCTGGGATGGAATAGAAGGTAGCATTACCTGTTAGCCTTCCCAAGGGAAAACAAAACAGAGCCAGATGGGACCTCAGCGAAGTCCACATCTGATCCATCCCATACTGCGTTTGCCTTTGCAACAGCTGTTTCCCCCTTTCTGTGCCCCAGATACTCCCCTCAGGCAGTGGGGTGCACACAAGGCTTTCCAAGCATCCCAAAGCCCACCAGTTGCTCGTGGCTGGGGATTTTGTGTGCCCGTTACACGGCAAACACAGGACACTCAGATGTACCTCCCCGGCACATTCCCTCCAGCCAGAGTGGGATTTGCACTGGGATGATCTGTTATCCTGGATCACTTCGGTGGTTTCTGATGTCACAAGATTCTTCAGCAAAGCCTAGAAATGAGTTTTGGAGGATCTGGCAAAAGAGATGGGATGGTCTGTGGGGAAACCTTTCCTCCCCTAGTCCAAACAAAGCAGGTTTTTCCCAGCCCTTCCTCTGGGAACATCCATGCCTGGAGGAAGTCGTGACACCTGCAGGGCAGCTTCTGGCTGCTCTCAGGGGTCCATAGTCTTGTTCTGGGCAGGGACAGCATATTGACCTGCTCAAATCTACTTGACGAAACTGGCTGTGGATCAAAGTGGCCATGCATGGCCACACGCTGCGCTCCCGTGGCAGCAAACCCAGTGTCGATGCCAAACCTTGCATCCTTATTTCTCACAGGAAAATTTTCCCTGAAGAAGTTGCACAGGCAGTGGAGCCAGCCCAGGGAGGGGGACATCTTGCCTTCCTTGCCCATGATCTCCCAGGAGGAGTAATTAATTCATTTCTGGAGTCTCCGAGCTGACAGTGCCTGCTTGGAGGAGTTCCCATTTTCACTTGGCAGAGCTGGAAGAGTAACGAACTCCCACTTCCCTGGGGCAGAGGCGTCTGACCTCCCTTTGCCTGGAGCCTGGAAAAATCAGGGAATGGGGATAAAAGCTGGATGCTGAATCCACCATCAGATTGAAGTTGGCCACAGTGCCTTGATACGAGGAGGGGTGGCAAGAGGGGAAGCCTGCAGAGAGGCTGAGCTGAAGTGAGAAGTGACCCAAACTTGGACCTGGAAGTTGGAGAGGGTTTTTGGAAAGGTTGGGGGCTTTTGCCTGCTCCAGTCTAATTGTTCTGGGGATTTCCCTTGTGTTTCCTGGGAGCCAGAGGGATTAAAGTCCTGTTCTAGAAGGGAGTCACTCCACCAAACCCTGCTGGGGGAGTGGAGCCGCTGGAGGAATTCAGCAGCCGCAGTCTGCCGACAAACATCGCAGCATTTTCTTGGACAAACCCTCTGAATTTCATGTGCTCCACATCCCTCCAATCATGCCTGATTTTGGGGAGGTTCCTGCATTATCTATGGGGAGGGCAGATGGAGAAGCCTGACGGCTGCCAATCCCTCCTGAGCTGCCGGGGAGGCACCAGCCCCTCCTTGGCAGCCTGATCAGCCCCACACGGGGCCCCATGCCCTGCCTGTTCCGTGGGGCAGTGCTGAGCCACCCCTCCAATGCATGTGCCGTGCACCGAAGCCTCTCTGGCCTCGTGTAACCCCTCTCTTGCTCTGAGCTTCCTCGGGGTGGGGCACCCTAACCTCGAATCCCTACTGGGAGAAACACCAGGAGCTCCCGCTCCTGGAAAATGAGCTGGAGACATCTCCCAGCTCTGGCCACGGCGGGTGGGAGGGGGCACGTACTAACCCGTCCCGGGCAGATGTTCTTGCATGTTTTTGGTGTAAAGCATGAAATTTAACTTAACATAACTGAGTGTCACATCTGTGGGCTTTCCTTAATCAGCAACCAGAGTACAGCAAGGCAGGCCAAATTCCTAGGCTTAACGCTGTGCTTCTCTCGCCTCTTCCTGTCTGTGTATTTTTTTTAAGATACATAATTTCTGTCGCCTTTTGCATGACGCCTTCTGTGAGTTTTCTCTTTGCATGCTCCATTGCTTTGGTTTGAATCTCACAAAGGTTGGTTTCTTTCATTTTTACATTCTCATCACACCTTTTCCTTCCCTCCATTTGTTGGGCTTTTTATTTTGTCCTTTGTTGGTTTATTTTATTTATTTTGCAGGTAGAGAAATTAGATCCTCCCTAGCCCTAAGCTTTAGCATAACAGCATCTCTCTAATGTGATGAGCAGCCACTCAGAAATGACATCGCCACCACGATGGCTGGCCCGGCGCCCCGTGTTTGGGTGGGATGTGATGTCATTTGCTGTCACCTCACTTTCTGTTGTTGCTTTTGGTCGGTAGGACTGTGTTACCTGAACTGTGCACTTTTTGTTTCACAACCAAACAAACAAACTCGCTAAAAAAAATGCAGTTCCTTTCTCCTCCACCCTGTTCCATCTCCTCCTCATCCTTGGCATTTTTCTTTTGTCTGTCTGTCTCCGTTTTACTGCTGGTGTTTTCTTTTTCATTGTTTTTTGGATTCTGTTTGAGTTTGGGTTTATTTTTTTTTTCCATTTAGCCTGTTACTGTACAGCTGTTTCGATGTCGTGGTCAGTGTTTTCTGTTACTGGAAAGCAGTTGTCGCTCATTAAAAAAAAAACAAAAAAAGCTGGTTAAACAAATCAAATTGTGCCAAGAACAAATCATCCCAATTGGAGCAATGGGTAGCAGCCAAGTCGCTGCGAGGAGCTTTTCCATGGCCTGCCTGGCCAGAGGTGTGACACTCAGAAGGGAGAGCCAAGAGTGTTACTAATCTAGTATTTAATCAATTTTTTTAAGACCGAGGTGGCCGCCTCGCCATCAGGTGCCTGGCAGAGGCTCCACAAAGTCAACCAAGACCTCCAAAGCGAGCTGGAAGCCCAATGCCAGCGTCAAGAGGTGATCAATCAGCAGATTCAGTCGCTGAAGCGCAGCTACGCCGAGGCCAAGGACGTGATCCGGCACCACGAGGCCGAGATTCAGAGCCTGCAGGCGAGGCTCAGTAACGCGGCAGCCGAGCTCGCCATCAAGGAGCAGACCCTGGCCAAGCTCAAGAGCGACCTGAGGAGCGAGAAGGAGAAAGCCAAAGAGCAGCTGGAGGAGTGGCAGCACGGCGAGGCCGCGCTCAGCTCCCAGCTGAAGGCCAGCGAGCAGAAGCTGAAGAGCGCAGAGGCTCTGCTGCTGGAGAAGACCCAGGAGCTGCGGGACCTGGAGATGCAGCAGGCTCTGCAGCGGGACCACCAGAAGGAAGTGCAGCGGCTCCAGGACAGGATCGCGGACCTCAGCGGGCAGCTGAACGCCAGCGAGCAGGCGCGGGTCCTCATGGAGGAGAAGCTGCAGAAGAACTACGAGGCTTTGCTGGAGAGCTGTGAGAGGGAGAAGCAGGTTTTGATACGGAGCCTGAAGGAGGTGGAGGAAAAGGCCAACGAGTACGAGAACCAGCTGCAGAACAGCGAGCAGCAAATGGAGATTCTGCAGAAGGAGAAGCTGAGCGCCAAGTTCGAAGGCAGCGAGCTCGTCCACCAGCTGGAGGAGCAGCTGGCCATGAAGGAGGCCAGCATCCAAAAACTTGCCGAGCACATCAAGGAGCTCGAAAGAGAGAGGGATCAGATCAAGTGCCGGTTCCACGAGCTCATGAATCAGGTGGCCGAGTCGGACAATGAAGTTGCAAAATTACAAGCAAAGTTGAAAATGGAAGAGACCAACTACCACAATCTGGAGCAATCGTTCGAGGAGGTGTCGGATCAGTTCCGGGGGGTGCAGGAGGTGCTGAAAGAGAAAGAAGAAGAGCTGAGACACGTTAAGGAAATGCACTTGAGAATTGTGGAGAAGAAAGATCAAGATCTCAGTGAGGCTTTGGTTAAAATGGTTGCTTTAGATAGCAGTTTAGAGGAGACTAAAGTAAAGCTAAAGGCCAAGGAGGAGGCTTTAAAAAAATTGGCTAGTGTGGGCTCAGGTCCATCTGCTGAGGAGGCAGAAGACCTTGGCCCCAGTCTTGAGGCTGACGAAAGTCATTCATCCCAACTGGGGCAGGCTCTGCAAACTCAGGATGTCCTCCCAGCTCTGACTTATGCACTGAAGGAGGAGGAGGATGAGGTTCTTGAGACCAGTCAGAGGCAAGTGGAGGAGTTTGGCTCCCCATCTAAAGTTGTAGAACTCCAGGACCAAGAGTTGGTTCAGAAAGCCTTAGCAAAGCCTGATGTAGGAATCATGGGGGCCAAGAGGCAAAGGATCCGTTTTTCAAGCATCCAGTGTCAAAAATACATCCATCCAGATGGATCAGAGAAAAACTGGACAAGCAGTACTTCTTCAGACACCAGCCAGGACAGATCTCTGTCTGAAGAAAGCATGTCCTCAGAGCCAGCTCTGGGTTACCCCTCATCGGGGACGAGCGATTCTGAGACTTATCTCTCCATCATCCATTCCCTGGAAACCAAACTTTATATTACAGAGGAAAAGCTCAAAGATGTGACGATGAAGCTTGAAAGCCAGCACGGCCATAACCAGGAGACGCTCATCGCCCTCCACCATCAGTGGGCCAGCACGGAGTCCCAGCTGCGGGAGCAGCTTCAGACCAGCCTGTCCCAAGTCAATGCTTTGATCTCGCAGCTGGAGAGCGAGAGGCAGGAAAAGTTCAAGCTCATAGAAAGTCACGTCAGCGAGCTGGGAGGTTTCCAGATGAAAAACGATCAAGCGCTGACTTGCTTAGAGAAGTGCAGGGAGCAGCTAAGATCCTTGCCCAAATCAGACAAGGGAAAAGAGGGTGATTTGTTCCTCGTTACTCTGTCCAGCATGGAAACAACTTTATCAAATGCAATCCAAGCCTTGAGCGGGGCGCCAGTCCCATCAGAGTATCAGCAGAGTGAAAGCCTCACCACAGAGAGCCCTGCTCCAGAAGGAGGGGATTTGGGAGAAGAGGAGCACGTCTCCAAGGAGCAGCAAGCAGATGTGTTTGACACTGGCCAGCTGAGGTGGCTTTCTGAGAGGGTGGCATTTGAGGCTTCTCTCATCAACCAAATTGCAGAGTCTTTGAAAAATGCAAGCTCTGAGATAGCCCAGCTTCTGAGAGAGATCCAGGGAACCGCCGAGGTGGTTTTGTTGGAGCCAGCAAGTGTTTCTCGTACAGCCCATGATTTGGCCAGCATCCTGTCTAAAAAGCTGCTGCTGGAAGGGGAGTTCTGGAGCCAGGTGAAGGAGCTGAGAGCACACTTGGGCACTAGAGAAGGAGGGGCTGAGGGTAAAACAGAAACAAGTTTGGGCTTTTCCCCATGTTTTCTCAGTGCTGTAGCAGATGCTACATTGATCAAAGCAGAACTTGGGTTTGTTGCAGAAAAAATGAGAGAGTCTTTTCATCAGAGGTTAAAAACAATCGAAGAAGAGCTCCATAATACCAAAACCGCTCTCCAGCAGCACAAATGCATGTTGGAGGAGATCATCCAAGCGTACAGGACTCCTGAGTTTGACAGAGTTATGCACCAGATTTCTGAAGCACTTGAAATACAAAAAGATGCTTCTGAAAGAACGCAGATCTCTTGGGATGGGAGCCGTCTCCAAATGGTGCCGTGCCAGGAGTTAGCCAAGGTGGAGGAGACCGGCAGCGCACCAGACCGTAGTAGTGAAGCTCTTGTTTCCATTCAGGAAGATCTTGCCCAGCAACTAAAGGACAAGTCCAGTGTTCTGAAGGAGATATCTGTTGCCTTACTCTCTCTGCCTCCCGAGGAGGCCACGAGAGACTGTCAGAAGCTCCTGAAGATGCCCCAGAGTCTTTCCTACCATTCGTGCCTGGGAGACCTGGAGCGGTATTCGTCTTTGTTAGTCCACGATGCCATTGTTCAGGCTCAGGTTTGTTACGCCGCTTGCAAAGTCCGGCTGGAGCACGAGAGGGAGATGAAGTCCTACAAGGAGTCCTTGCAGAGCATGGATGCGCTGTGCCAGGAGCGCGTGAAGACGGTGTCTCTCCTGCGGGACGAGTACGAGGAGCTGCTCAGGAAGCAGCAGGGCGAGTACAGCGAGGTGATCGCCGTGCTGGAGAGGGAGAACGCTGACCTCAAGGCAAAGGTGTCCCAGCTGGACAGCCAGCGGAGGCTCTTGGAGGAGGAAGGGCATGAACACAGCAAGAGCTTGAGCGAGCTGCAGGGGCGGTATGAGGAGGAGATCCGAAACGTGATCGAGCAGCTCAACAGGACAGAGGATGCCCTGAAGGCCGAGAGGATGGAGGGGCTCAACCAGCTGGATGCCGTTGTCCGTGACAAGCAGAGCATGGAGCAGCATCACCTGGAGCAGATGCAAACGCTGGAGGAAAAGTTCCAGGCCAAAATCAAGGAACTGCAGGTCATCCACGGCGAGGAGCTGCAGACACTGCAGGAGCACTACAGCCAGAACCTGCAGCGCCTGCAAGAAACCCTCGACGAGTACCAGAGGCAGCACCCGGAGGCGTCACCCGCGGTGGCCCCGGGCGCTGGGGACACCTGGGCGGCCGGCGAGGCGGGTGGCACCGGGCAGGACCCCGGCAGCGACCCGGACTCCATGCACGGCCTGAGGGAACGCATCCAGGAGCTGGAGGCCCAGATGAACGTCATGAGGGATGAGCTGGAGAACAAACACCTGGAGGGGAACGCTTCCACTTTGAGGGAAAAATACCAGAAAGACTTTGAAAACCTAAAGGTCTCGATATGTTTAACGCTTTCTGCTTTCCGCTGCTGAGCGTGCGGGAGGGCGCGTGCAGTCCCAGGGACATCCCCTAAAAGAGCCAGCGTGCTGAAACAAGCCCCAGAGTGTTAGCCAGGCCTCTGTGAAGCATGGTGTTTCCTTTTTCTCCATGCTGGGGTATTCTAAATGCATTGCTGAGGGCTTGGGAGGGTGGAGGTGGTCTTTGCATGGAGGAGAAAGAGAGTTTCGAAGTAGCTCGATAACATCACACTGCTCTTCAACACAAAGACCTCAGTGTTTCTCCTTGTACCCAACACATACATTTTCTTTGTGACTTCCCTTTAAAAGCATTCCTCAGCTCTGTCTTTCCCAATCTGATCAAATCTTCAGTCTGTCTCTGCTGCCTTCGAAAACGCAGGATGAAATGGAAACTTGATGCTCTCAAAATGTATGTTCCTAGGGAAAGTAGCTGCAAACAGATGCCAAATTCTGTAGCAAAGCAGAGCTCCTCTGCAGGAGGCTGCAAGGGACCATGCTGCTGTTGGACGCAGTAATTCTGTACACAACAAAGAGTGCACAGTTACGGAACACCCAGGTGAGGTGCAGAGAAACCCACTGGCAGTGAAATGCCACCTTTCAAATTGCCCCACCAGCCAGACTGGCTGTAAAACTGGTTTGAGATCATCCAGCATCTAAAAAAAAAAAAAATGGCTTTGGTGGTTTGCTTTTCCTAGGAGTGCATTCCCAGTTTGGAAGTGAGTTTAGGGTTGTAGAGGACTCTGGCAGCACCAGGGGAGGCTGCCAGGTCGAACAGGAAGCCAAAAGGGCAGTGACGCAGAGGCTGTGCTGGTGAGACTTTCACAGACCAGTTGCCCTTAAGAATCATGAAAAATGTGGGAGAGCTTGCTTCCAGCCACAGGATCCAGCACACATTTGAGCCGGGGGGTGAAGTGTGGCTCAGCTCTGGCCAAAAGCTGGTTTTAGCCTGGGGAGAGCAGTGGTTCTGCTGAATCCCATTGGAATTGAGTGGTGGTGGTCAGAAAGCCAACCAAGCAATTGGAAACCTGCTCAAACTAGAGGCTTAAGTGTGCTGCATTCTTCTCTTAAGAATCTGATGGAGAATGTAACATCAGTGTCACAAGAGTAACTCCTCATTCTGGAGGAGGGAAGGCTCCTGGAAGAGCTTGGAGCCCTTCCAGTGCCTAGAGGGGCCCCAAGAGAGCTGGAAGGGACTTTTGACAAAGGCATGAAGTGACACGACAAAGGGGAATGGTCTTTAGATGAAGAAGGGTAGATTTAGATTAGTTATCAGGAAGAAATTATTTCCTGTGAGGGTGAGGAGGCCCTGGCACAGGTGGCCCTGAGAAGCTGTGGCTGCCCCATCCCTGGAAGTGTCCCGGGCCAGGTTCAAGGCTTGGAGCAGCCTGGGATAGTGGATTGTGTCCCTGCCTGTGGCAAGGGGTGGAACAGAAGGGACTTTGAGGTCCCTTCCAACCCAAACCATTCTGTGATTCAGTGAGATAGTGATTTGTACACGTGGATTTATGGCAATGCATTTACGATACATTAAATAGTGAATCTACAGCCAGACCTGTGGCAGAGTATGCACCTTTCTCTTCCAAAATGAGAGGTGTTTCAGGAGTTGGACTTGATGATCCTGGTGGATCCCTTCCAACTCGGCATATTCTGTGATTCTGGGTGTAGTGAAGAATCCTGCAGGGCTGCTCTGTCCCACAGCCAAGTCCAGGCAAGTTCTGGCACTGAGTTAGGAGTTTAAAAAAACAAACAAACAAGGCTGGGAAAGTAAAGAATGCCTCGGGATTAAAAATTAAATGGGAGGGGAAAAAAACCACCAAAGCTGAAGATTGGGAATGAGGATTAGGCATAGGTAATAGAGCATTAGCCAAGAAAGTGATGCTGAGAGGTGTATGTTAGCGAGGGTCAGTGGTGTTGGACTGTCCTGAGCGCTTCTGTCACTGGGAGAGTAAATTTGTCCCCCTAAAATTTCCCATGGGGTCCCAGAGGTCCCTAGGTGACAGTTGTCACTTTCCATGGAAAACACTGCTGTTAATCAAGGGGAGCTCAGCTGAAATCAGGGAATAAAGCCAGCCTGTGTCATTAAGGGGAAAAGCCCTGTGCAGTGCTTGGCATCAGGTTTGTCCCAAGCTGCCCGATGGGGCTCAGCACCTTGTCCCCAGTGTGTGCCCCTTCTTCCCTCCTGCTTGGGCCTGCCTGTGGCTTTGCTGGTCCTGTCTGTGTCCCACAGCCGTGTGTCCATCCAGGGTCCCGATACGCTTGGGCTGGCAGCTGAGCTGGGAACAGGCGTTTGCATTTGTCTGCTGCAAAGGCAGGAGTAGGGGCTGTGCCAGGGGCAGAGGGACCAGGCAGGAATTCAGAACCTCGCCCCTGGTGAATCCCAACCCCCCAAATGCCTCCTCCTGTGTTCCTGGCCTGAGTTCTTTCCTAGTAATTCAATTAGCAACTAATTTTCCCTGCAGCAGTTGTAGCAATACTTGGTTGGGAATTAAGATCCTGTTGCTGTCACATCATCTTCCTTCCACCCAGAGGCTGAGAAAAACAGGCACTGAAAAAAGCAGAAGGGGCACAGAAGGGGTTTTTTTTGGGTTTTTTTTTTGACATATATTTGCATTCCCCAACTGGGTCTGCCCCTGTGCATCCCTTTCCCTGGAGCTGTCAGGGCTCGAGCGACATGCAGGACAAGGCCTGACCTTTGTGAGGTCCATCCTGCTCCACGGCTGGGGAAGCAGAAGATCCCTGCTGGACCTGGGGAGCTGAGCTGCCCGTGGCCTGTGGCTCCTGCTGAGCTCCCCACCGCCCTGGCACCGGCCCTGTGCTCCTGGGCCAACCCTTTCCCCTCCTCCCTTTGCAGGCAACATGTGAGAGGGGCTTTGCAGCCATGGAGGAGACGCACCAGAAGAAGATTGAGGACCTGCAGCGGCAGCACCAGCGGGAGCTGGAGAAGCTGCGGGAGGAGAAGGATCGCCTGCTGGCAGAGGAAACGGCTGCCACCATCTCAGGTGCCAGAGGGTCCCCCAGGCTGGGGCAGCTCTGTGGGGATGGGGACACGGGGGTGGCCTTGGCTGCACTGAGGAGCAGAGCAGGGGTGGGGTGAGATGGGAACAGGTTTGTGGGAAAGATGTTTCAGATGGAGGTCCATCTCCTGGTCATCCAGGTTTGGTGCCCATCTCCTGGGCCTTCTCCAGGCTTGGTACCCCTGTCTTTGGCTGTTGCACAATCTGATGTTTTCCATTCCAACTCAGAAAGGAGTCCAACTCATTCCTGTGGTTAAATTATTGCCAATTCCACACTGAATTAATTCTTTAGTGCCCCCGGGAATGTTAAAACACTGGAGTTCAGGGGCTCTGCATTGTGAGTCCCACAGTCCAGGAAACAACGTGTGAAGTGGACAGTCATTTGGACTCTGTTACAAAGCAGGATTTGCAGAAGCCCCTTTGCAGCTGGGGCACAGACTGAAGGGGCCGCGAAGCAGTGGGAGATTCGCAGGGATGGCTTTGGTTTTGTTCCTTTAAGAAAATGAGCAAAACCTCAAAAACGCAGCCGTGGGTGGAGGCTGCTGGGTGCTAACACTGTGCTGCCCCTCCCAGCCATCGAAGCCATGAAGAACGCGCACCGGGAGGAGCTGGAGCGGGAGCTGGAGAAGTCCCAGCGCTCCCAGATCAGCAGCGTCAACGCCGACATCGAGGCCCTCCGAAGGCAGTACCTGTAAGAACATCACTGTCCTCTTGCCATCTTGCAGGGAGATCACGTGTGGGAGAGCCTTCTCTCCCATTTGATCCTGGCAATGACTTTGGGGTTATTTCAGGGACATCTTCCCTTGGTCTCGACCCAGCTGCATCCATCAGAGCCTCCTGGTTGCCCATAATCTTTCAGGCTCCCGGTCAATGTCCCCACGTTACCCAAAATAGCTCCTTAATGGTCCCCAGAAGCAGCAGATAAACAGCCAGTGCTGCTTTTCACACAGCTGCAGCAGCGAGGTCATTCAAAAAGTGAGGAGGAAGTTCTGAGCTTTCCATGGCAAGGCTGTCCTCCCGTGGGAACTGAGCAGTGCTGCCTGTCAGCTTTATCAGCCTTGGTACATTTGTATCAATTGCAGAGGTGTGCAAGTACACCCGGTCCTGGGTGCCCAGAGCAAACTTAGAATCCTGGAATGGTTTGGGTTGGAAGAGATGTTAAAGCTCATCTCATTCCAGCCCCCTGCCATGGGCAGGGACCCCTTCCACTATCCCAGGTTGCCCCAATCCCTGTCCAGCCTGGTCTTGGACACTTTCAGAGATGGGGCAGCCACAGCTTCTCTGGGCACCCTGTGCCAGGGCCTCCCCACCCTCACAGGGAAGAATTTCCCATAGGTAGATTTTGACAGATCTCAGCTCAGTTTTTGAAAACCTGAGAAAGTTCTGCCACTTAACCTCTGAGAGAGCGACCTCCTGTCCCCTTTGGTGCCTGAGCACGGCTGTGCCAGGAGAGGGAAGAGTTGACTTGCTCTAGGCTTGAGTTTTTTCCCAAAGGGAATCTGCAGTCCTCATCCTTGGTGCTTAGCTCCCTGTTGGGTTGTCCTGGGATGACGAGAGAGGAGTGGGCACGGGGATGTGTGCGTGTGGAGAGGGCACTACCCCCGGCTGTGTTCTGCAGGGAGGAGCTGCAGTCAGTGCAGCGGGAGCTGGAGGTGCTTTCGGAGCAGTACTCCCAGAAGTGTTTGGAGAACGCCCACCTGGCGCAGGCGCTGGAGGCTGAGAGGCAGGCCCTCCGCCAGTGCCAGCGGGAGAACCAGGAGCTCAACGCCCACAACCAGGTGAGGGTCCCTGCCCTGGTGACCGTGGGCTCCGTGCTGAGCCGTGGCCGCGCTCCCCCTTCCCACAACGGCTCTCCTGCTCTTCCCAGGAGCTGAATAACCGCCTGGCTGCGGAGATCACGCGATTGCGGACCCTGCTGACCGGGGAGGGCGGGGGAGAGGCTGCTGGGTCGCCTCTCACGCAGGGCAAGGACGCCTACGAGCTGGAGGTGAGTTCTGCAGAGCGGCACGTGGGTGGGCACAAGTGCTGTGTACCCTGGGAGCGTGTCACAGCAGCCTGGGAGCGTGTTACAGCCTGGAGGTGTCACAGGCTGGGAGCGTGTCACAGCCCACAGGTGTCACAGGCTGGGAGCGTGTCACAGCCCACAGGTGTCACAGCCATCCGTCCCCCAGTCAGCTCTCATGGCTGGTCAGCACTGATATCATGGGCTGCATGGGGCCTGGGGATTCTGGGGTCCTGATCTTCTCACCACGTTGAGCCAGACTCTCGCTCTCCCTTCTGCCAGCCCCTGGTTGTTCCTGGGGTCCAATCCACGCAGAGCAGTGGGGACAGAAACTGGAGTGTGCAGGGAGCACATCAGCACTGCAAGCTTGGGCAAGTTCCCAAGAGAAACAGGAGTTCTCTTGTGAGAAGCAGAAGAGGGGTGGACCAGAGGCTTTGTGGTGCTGGCATGGGGCTGCGTCTCCAGCCCTTGGCTTGATTGCCACTGGGCACAGCAGGTATCACACCGTGTCTGCTCAGGTGCAAAGATGCTGTTTTCTTTTTCCCACAGGTCCTGCTGCGGGTCAAAGAATCCGAAATCCAGTACCTGAAGCAGGAGATCAGCTCCCTCAAAGACGAGCTGCAGACTGCACTGAGGGTAATGCCAAGTGTGGTTCTGCAAATCCTCTTACTGTGCATTGCTCCTGAGTGTCTGTGCTTAGATTTCAGCCCATTTGCACCCAGATTTGAAACCATATTTAATTTTTCCCCTGAATGTAATTCAATACCCATTTTGGTGTCATCAGCAAAGCACTCCATGTATCAACTTAAGGCTTACCCCACAAAGGAGACAGTGTGGGAAAACATCCCTTTCAGCGTGATTTCCCCATTTACTGTCACATCAGATCAGATTTAAATGGCACAAACAATCAGTGTCAGAGATCTGCCCAGCCTCGCAGCGGTGCAGCTGGTTTGCTCTGGACGAGCCAAGGCCATTTCTGGGAATTCTGCTTGAATTCTGTGTCTTGGCTAAAACGAGAAGCCGCAAACAGCCCCGCAGCCGAGGGGCTGCAGGCACGGGCAGCTCTGTGTGCTGGCCCTTGGCTCTCAGCTCTCCGTTCCCGCAGGCCCGGATCGCTGTTGGAAGCGGCTCCGGGGGCGTGCGTTGCCTTGGCCGAGCCTCTCTCCCGCTGCCGGCTCTTCTTCCGTCGGCTTTTGCCAAGCTCCTCTTCAGCGCATCCACAAACCCCTCGGCTCCAGCTGTCTGTCTGGCTCCATCGGGTTGTTCTTGTTCCCTTGCCAGGATAAGAAATACGCCAGCGACAAGTACAAAGACATCTACACGGAGCTGAGCATCGTGAAGGCCAAGGCAGACTGTGATATCAGCAGGTTGAAAGAGCAGCTGAAAGCAGCCACAGAAGCTCAGGGAGAGAAATCCCCTGTGAACACCACTGTATCGGGATATGGTCAGTCCTCCTCCAGCAGCTCTAAGCAGTCCTGGGTGTCCCGAGCTAACACGGCAATCCTGGATGCAAACCCTTGTGCACTAATGGGTCTGAGTGTAGGACTTGGCCGTCCAACCCAAAGCTGATGAGCTTTGAAAGCCTCCTGGCTTTTTGCATCAGGAAAACCTCGTGATGCAGGGATGCCCGAAAGCCCCCTCTGCCCCTGGGGCAGCGCTAAGTCGGGCTCATCGGGGCTGGGAGGGCAGAGCCCCAGCCCTGTCCTTGCAGGAAGGCAGTGGGCACCCGGCTAATCCCACTTCTTTTGCTTCTTCCCAGATATTATGAAATCAAAAAGCAACCCTGATTTCTTGAAGAAAGACAGATCCAGTGTTAGCCGGCAACTAAGGAATATCAGGTCAAAGGTGAGCTCAGATGTGCTGCCCAGTGGGATGGGAATGAGGAATGCTCAGCATTTCTCTTCGGTGGGGATCCCAAGTGGGAAGAAATGGCCAGGGGAACAAAATTAAGAATTTCCCAGCCACTAGTGCTAGCTTGGATGTTTTTTTACTGCAAGAGGACTGACTGTGCAGCCAGGCAGGGCCTGCTCCCCCGCTCTGGACCCTGCTCAGATGGAGGCATGAAGCTGCTCCCTGGTTGGAAAAAAGGCTGAAGTTCACCTTGTTCTTTGGTCTTTCACAGGAGGACTACCCCAGTATCTGCTCCCTCTTTTCAGCTGAAATATAAGTGCAAATGTTCACATCATTCTTGTTTTAGTGTTCATCACTGCAAGGTTTTTTGTCTTTATGTGTATCAGCAATGCCTGAGCCCTGGGCATATTTAACACACACTTTGCTTGTGTGTTAACATGGTGCAGATGGCCCTGTGCTTCTGTGGTCCTTCTGTGCTTGCCGTTGATCCCAAAGCCCAGTGATGCTGTGCCAAGCTCTCCTTTGGCAGCCAGTTACATCATGTGGGACCGCAGGGATAAGGAAGGGCAAATAATGCTGATCGGGAGTCAGCATTAAACATAGGGCAGCTGGGAGGAAGCTCAGCGTGAGCAAACCTGCTTTGCCTCTCACCTGGTGCCTCGTGCTGATGTTTGAAGTGGTTGGGCCCTTGCAGGGCAGGCAGAATACTTGGAGCTTGGTGCCCATGTGGGGAAACACTCGGAGATCTGTGAGCAGCAGCTCCTGAGCTCAGGGCGTCTGCACTGCACCCAGTGGACAGAGAGAGGCCTCTGCACATTTTGGGGCAGCCCAGACCAGCTGGACCACTCTGATGTTGGGTTTCCCTTGACCACTTCAACTCAGATCACTTTCTGTGTGGTCCCCATGTGTGTTGCTTGGTGGGGAAGGAGAGGAGAGGAGAGGAAGCAGGGGCTGTGCCAGGGCATCGCTGCGGGGCAGGGGGCCGGGGCTGCGCCAGCGCAAATTCATTTGGGATTTATGAGCTTCTTCTTTTGTTTTTGTTTGTTTGTTTTGTTTTGTTTTATTTTGCCTTTTCCTTCAACAGTCCGTTATTGAGCAGGTCTCATGGGATAACTGAAATGAACCCGAGTCCAGGTTCCCTGCCACGTAGGTAAACACACCGGCACCCGCCCAGGCCGCAGCCACCACGGGAGCGGCCCCACCTCTGCATGCACTGCTCACACCTCCCTGCCAAACCAGAGCCCTCCTTCTCTCTTAATCACTCACTGACAGGTTTATTCGCTGCTAATTCTTTTCCTGGGCGAAGGGGAGGGGAGAAGACAGTCGTACCCAAGGCCCGTGTGAAACACGGTCTCTCTGCCTCTTCCCTGGGGAATGTGGCTTTTTGTCTTCTTGCTCTTCCCACCCTCACCAACACAGCTCATCGTCACCGAGAGCATTTGGACGTGGTGGGGCACGTTTTCCTGTTTACTGTGTTGGGAGCGTGGGACACTGAGTGTGCATGCCTGAATGACTCTGCATGCCTCAGACTAAACTCCAGCACCGTCCAGGTCTCGTAGGAAAACACCTGTTCTGCTGTTAGCCAGGTGCAGGAACAGTCAGGGACACCTTTAAGTGTAATTCCCATAACAGCCCAGAGCATGGAAATGGTCTCAGCCACCACAGCTGCAGAGGGAGTGCCCTGGACTGCCCTAATTTCCTTTACCCACAGTTGCTGCTTTTTCAGGTTGATCCATGCCTGAGCAAGAGTCTTCCTTGCCCAGTAACCTTGTCCTCCTGCTCTCCATCCCTGAGCTTCCAAGGCTTCCAAGCTCATCCAGCAAAAGGAGGGAGCTGACAGAAATGAGGCTGACTCTAATGAGCCAGTTATTTTCATTAACTGGAGCAACAGTGAATTTCCTGGCCCATGGCAAAGACTGAGGTGGGAGCACCTGCAGAGGCAGGTTGGGAGAGGGGAGCTCCCAGCACGGTGGGTGGAGAGCCTCAGGAAGTCTGTTGGAAGATCCCTTCATCACAGATATCATCCTGCATTAGTCTCACTTCATCAGGCTCTCCTCATCAGCAACTGAAACGGTTGTGGGACTGCCCGGGGGCTGAATTTGCTGGAATTTGTGCCATCAGGCAGAACAGTCTGATGATTCCTGGTGTCTCTTTCCATCCATGGAGAAATCAGATGCGAGAGCTGGAATGCATGAGCTGCTCCCATTTAAAGAGGCCCAAAGCAAACTTCCTTTAGGAAGTGTGTGCTCAGAGGCTCATCCCAGGAGACTCTGCTGCCCGTTGGAAAGAGAGCACACAGCGTTTGGAAATTCAGTCCAATTTAGTGCTTTCATTTCCCTGCTGCCTGGCAAAGCCCTTCTGAGTTTGTGGGCCCGTGGGAGGAAAAACATTTCCAGAAATACAGGAACCATGAGAATCTGCACAGCCTTGGGGGCAAGTTTGTCATGGAGTCCTGCCTCGATAAATACGTGGGAAGGAAAATGCAGCCCAAAAGTCCAACCTGCTGCTGTGATAGAACAGTCCTCTGGCACCACAGCCAGGGAAGGGAAGGGAGAAGGGGAGGTGGCTGCCTTGATAGTAGGGTCATGGAATCACAGAATGGTTTGGGTTGGAAGGGATGAAAAATATCCTGTTCCAACCCCCTGCCATGGCCATGGACACCTTCCACTATCCCAGGCTCCTCCAAGTCCCATCCAGCCTGGCCTTGGACACTTCCAGGGATGGAACAGCCACAGCTTCCCTGGGCACCCTGTGCCAGGGCCTCCCCAGCCTCACAGGGAAGAATTTCTTCCCAATATCCCATCTATCACTGCCCTCTGGCAATGGGAAGCCATCCCCTCTTGTCCTGGCACTCCAGCCTCTCATCCAGAGTCCTCTCTCCTGGAGCCCCTTTAGGCTCTGGAAGGGGCCCTAAGGTCACCTTGAGCCTTCTCTTCTCAGGCTGAACAATCCCCATTCCCTCAGATTTTCCTCCTAGGAGCTGATTTCCATCCCTCCAGTCTGTGCCTTCGGAGGTGCCAAGTCTTGGTCTGTGAAGCAAACAATGTTCCAGCTGCAGCATGAATTCTTTGCAGGTTCCAAGGGCCAGGCTGGCAGGCAGAGCTGTGGGGTGGGGACAGGCAGTGGGGCACAGAGGGGCAGAGCCCTGGCTATAGGGGCTGTTTTTAGGGTGGCTGTGTCTCCTCACCTACAGGGACAACTCGCCACCTCTCCCCAATGTCTCGTGCCACAGGTTTGGGGCTGCAGGAAGGAGGGTGCTGGCATTAGCCTGGTGCATCCCCTCAGGCTGGTTTCAATTTAAAGCTGCCCTACAGGAGTCAGGCAATTTGTTTCTGGGTCTCTGCCCATCTCAGCGCTCTGCTGCTGAGTCCTCACGTGTAGGTGATGGATTTTACAATTCCAAATGCCAGGGGGCTGTGCTGGCCAGCTGAGAGCTGTGCCTTGAAATCTGGATGCTGCATCTGAATTGGATCAGCCATCAAAGCCTGCCAGACCTGAACAGCATTTAGGATTCCTCTGTCTCAGCCTGGGCTGTCGAGGCATCTTTGGCTTGGGAGAGTCCCGGGGTGGGGTGAGAGAAGGGCTGGGAGGTTGCTGGCAACACACAGCAGTTTCCAGGGTTCCTTGAGCAAATCCTGCACGGACTGGAGCCAGGCCTGTCCCCGTGGATGCCACAGTGGTGAGGCAGGGAAGGACCAGCCTGCAGGTCCTGGCAGATCCCAGCTGGCCTGCCTGGGGCTCCCTCCACCGGAATCGCCCCATCCAGCAGCGCCCTGTGAGCTCCGGGGGCCGTTCCCAAGTCAGCTAATCCCGCTTGCAGCATGATGTGCCTCTCATTCGCTTCTGGTTCGTGGCCTGGTTCGTTTGCAATCTCACCCTGTCTCAAGGCACCGCCCTCCATAACCGTGTGTTCTCCCTCAGCATGTCCCACTAATCCTCCGCCCAGGAGCCCGTTCCTCGCTGCCACGTCTCCTCCGCCCAAGCATCGCTCCCTCCCCGTGCCCCAACGCTCTCTGTCTTTTTGTCTCTCCCAGAGTCTGAAGGAAGGCCTGACTGTGCAAGAACGCCTGAAGCTTTTTGAATCCAGGGACTTGAAGAAAGACTAGTTCTCCCCGCTCCGCTTGACCACGCGCACCTCCCAGCTTTGAGGCAGCACAGCACCAGCACCGTTTGTCTCTCGTTCCTTACGATGTCCTCGCTGTCGTTCGTCCTGACGCCCCGACGGGACCCGGCGCCGCGCTGGCGGTGCCCCCCCTCGCCTCCCCGGCTCCTTTCCCTGCTTTTGAGATGCTCCAGAGACTCTTGAGAGGGAGAGGAAGGGATTGGAGTGGGGTTTTTCCCCCCCCACCTCTCTTCGGCGCTTTGTAGGAGAATCCTTTCTTTACTGTAAACCATTACACTAAGTGTCAGTATTAAGGCTCAGTAGCCTGTTAATAAGCTATAGCTCTGTCGGGAAGAGCGAGCAGGGCCTGGGTGGTGTCAGCCAGACCGAGCTCTTACTGCTGTCTAGAGACCCCGTGCTCAGAGCACACCAGGAGCCTGATCTAACCATTGATCTCGACTGCATTACTTGCACCTACAAGGGGGGAAAGCCGGGGGAAGCTGTCGGGGAGCGCGGCTCCGTGCCGGCGGCCGCAGCCTGGAGGTACAACACTGACATCTCGCTGGAGAAGGATGCAAGAAGTGATTCTCCTGCCCCGTGACTGTGCCGTGTCCTGAATGTAGGTGCCACCGAAGCCTGGCGAGCTTTGGTGGCCGCCCAGGTGGTTGTGGATGGGGAGCTGCAGCTACTGAAGTGCGCACCATCGAGTCGGCCCCGTCGGCGCGTCCTCGCTCCCGTCTCGCTGGTGGTCGGAGTTGGTGTTCCAGGGGCCGAGCTGTAAGATCACTTTCTTGCCTCTGTTAGATCAAGCCCAGCACTCTTTTCTTTTTTTTTTTTTTTTAATTTCTTTTTTTTTTTCCTTTTTTTGGTTTTTTTTTTGCTGTTACTCCCTTCCTCTCATTGAATCCCGTGTATCCCAGGGTCTGTGCGCATGTGAAACTCCCTTTTCCTAGTCAAAGGAAAGTAGAGTAGAAAGTAGAGCCAATATTGACTGAAAATGCACAGTGCTCAATGCATATAATGCTCCTTTTTTACCAGCTTCTTGAATTCAACTCTTCTTGTCAGCAGGGCAGCTCCTATTTTAATTCTTTAATCTTTTTCCTGAAATAAAAATCTCAAAACCAGTATGTGCTTCAGACCTTCTCAGTCCTAATAGCTTTTGTATCTAAAACATACAATTTAGCACTGTGAGGCAGATAAATGCATACAAACCAAGGGATGAGGAGCTGGTAGCGCTGCATGGTCTCAGCCAGCTGAGCAGAGGCTTCCTAGAAGAAGCTTTGCAGGTGTGGGGCTTCATCCCAGGATAAATCTCAAGATGCCACCTGGAAGGATCCCAGGTCACCAGGGCTGAAGGAAACTCTGGCACGCTGCCTTCCCAGCCTGGTTAGGTGCTGAGTGACCACTTCAGGCTGGGATGTGGAAGATACCCTGGCCTTCACCCGGAGCAGAGATTCCTCTTGTCCTTCAGGCACTCGGCCAAGGTTGAGGTTTTGTGTCTGGTGCTTGGCACAGGCGCAGCCCTCAGAGCCCCACGGGGTTGGTGGAGCCATCCCAGTCCTGCCAGGCTGGACCACAGCAGCTTCCAGAGTTACCTTCCTCCTCCTGGGAGCAGAATCTCTTTTCCAGCCAGCAGACCCTCAGCAGGACGTGGTGTCACATGGGAATCAGGCTCTTGTCCAGCTTGTGTGGCCTCGCCATGGCCAGGTGTCGAGCCTGGCACCTCACAGTCCTGCCCAGAGGAGCCCTGCTTGTCCCCAGGCAGGATGCCAGCACCTTGCAGGGGCAGAGCAGCTGTTCCTGCTGGGATGCTCTGTGTGCCTGCGTGTGCGTGGAGGTCCTGGAGATGGGAGCCGCGTAGGAAAGACGCTCGCCCTGTCGGATACAAAACCTTTCCCTCGTCAGCAGCATCTGCCCTCAGGTGTGTGGAGGTGCAGCCAGTCCCTGCGTCCGAGTTCAGCACAGCTCTTCCATGATCTGGGCACTGGAGAACCTGGGAACCTTCCAGCCATGACCCACCTGGATCACCTCTCCAGCCACTTCATCCCTGGCTGCTCCGGGGCCGTGGTGAGCTCTGATCTCCTGGCAGAGGCCATGGGAGGCAGCATGGATTTGGGATGGCACGTGGGCCTTGTCATTGCTCTTCCCTTGCAAGGTGTCACTGGCTCTAGGAGAGCACCCTCCTCCTCCTCCTCCTCCTCCTCCTCTTCTCTTCAGACTTAGGATTTTGGACTAAGACTTTGTCCTTTCTGACCAACCAAGCAGAACGTTCTGCTCTCCTTCTTGCCACGTGGACCCTGACCTTTCTTCGATTCCCCAGAAAATCCTGCTCATATGCTTTAGCTTGAAGGAGCAGACATTTTCCATGGGGGACTTGGGCTCCTCTGGAAAAATAAATGGAGAATCTTGGTACAGACAGGGCTGAGCAGTGGCCTTGATGTTGTCAGGATCAGCTGCACCCTCCCGGGCAGTGCTTGGGAAGGATGTCTGGGATGTGTTTAGGGTGGGAGCTGTGAATTCTGGGGGTCACTGAGAGGAAGAGGAGGAAGGAAGGAAGGTGCCTTATGCAGCCAGATGTTCTGAACCCCTGCTGAGGGTTCTGGGCTCACTCTGAGCATCTCTTCAAGGCGAGGGGCAGCTCTTTACCTGCCTTTACAGCAAAGAAAAAACCTGCAGCACCAGTAAACAACCCCAAACTGAAATACTCCTGCAGATGCCAGGACTTGAAAATAAAGGGAGAAGTCCTTTTATTCATAGCAGTGATCCTCAGTTATCCTGCTTCTTCCTGCCCAAGGCTTCATCCACCTTTTGGGATTAATCAGTGGCTATTTAAATTAGAAAGTGTGTGGGCAAGTTGCTGCATTCTGCATCACTCCACACTATTGACAGCACCAGAAAGGGAGGTTCAGGAATAGTCAAGTGCAGCAAAGGCTCAGGTGTCTCCTCGTCAGCTCCAAGTGATTTTATTTTTCCTGAGTAAAATTTTCCTCCCATTTGCACCATCTCCCCTGAGCCAGACTGAATCCCTCTTTAAATGTCACCTTTTCTTTGCCCACGTATTTAACAAAAAGAAGAAGCAAATTGTCATCTTTTGCTTCAAAAATAGAATTGCTTAGAATTGGTGCTGACTTGTAAACCAGAAGATTCCTCTTTTTTTTTTGGTACCAGGGAACTGGGCTGCATTGCAAAATGTCACTTTTGTACCTACTCTGATGGCACTTCCACAAGATCTTGGCATTTTTGTCCTGGTTTGAATATTCAGTTTGTTGTGGACACTGAAGCGCACGCACACTTGCTGTGGTTTGCCTTTGCTCTGTATTTTCCCTCATTTTTTTAGGTAAAAAAAAAGCTTTCTTATTCTTCTCTTTTTTAAAAACAGAAGTAATTTAATACCTGTATAGTATTCCAAGTGTGCAGTGTAAATATTTATTCCTCAGCAGCTTGCAGAGGGTTCTCTTTTGTGACTGACTTGTGGGTTTGATTTTTACTTCTTGAGGCCCCACGTGTGGGTTGGGAGAAGAGGAATGAGTGTAACGTGTCCAACCCGCCCCATCTGCCCTGATAAACTGCTTTTTTTTAGGTTTGAGCACTGTTATAAATAACCTTTTCAAACCTCTTCTGCTGATCTATGCCTTTAGCTTTGAAGGTACCTGTCCCAAGATCGTGTACAGTTTGAGCACTGTAACCTACTTTGCTATAAATCTGGGGTATTTTTTCCCAGTCAGAGAACTCAATAATTTTGTGTTTGAAAGCAGAATCAACGCTTGTGCCTGTGCAGAACATTTGGGATGCTCTCGGGCTGCCCAAGGGAGCCACAGCCCCCCTGCACAGACGCCCAGCCCACAGCAGCGTGGCCACGAGCTGTAACTCGCTGTGTGACTACAGCAGGAAGATCCAAGGCACTGCTGCAGACACAGGGAGCACCAGGCTGGGAACAGCAACCTCCCTGGGAGCAGGGACCAGAGGGTGTGGGATTAACTAGAGAAACCTGGCAGGTTGGTACCAGCTGAACTGACCCAGCTGGCCCTGAACTCATAAATAACGGGGGCAATTAGCATTGTTTTCCTCGAGCTTTCTTCACCCTGCGTGCAGGACAAGAACCCCCAGTGTTTGTTCTCACCTGGAGAAAGCAAAGCATGTAAAATGCCGGAGACTGTGGTAAGTAGGAAGCAGGAATGCTCCAGCTTGGCCAGTGTCCACCTTCCTGGAATTGTGGAATTAAAGGATCATTTGGAAGGATGGAGGTTTGTGGGGAGGGAAGGAAGCTCAGTGAGGCTGTGGGTGGTGTCTGGAGTGGCAGTTTCAGGTGTTAATGGTCAGTTTTCCTCCAGTGCCCCCAGAGCAGCTTGGCCTTGGCTCTCTGAGCAGAGCTTCACCCGACTGACCCGTGATGGGCTCAGATCTGGGCACTGTGCTCTGCCATGGGTGTCTGGGAACAACCCAGAGGGGCTGTGGGCTCTGAGGGAGAAGGAGTCGTTTCCCAGAGTCGTTTCTGTGCTGCTGTGACAGAGCAGCCACTCCTCGTGGCCGGCAGCACCAGGGATGCTGCAGCCTGGGCGCTCTCACGCATCATTTTGCTTCCCCCTGCAAAGGGGAAGGGTGTGAAAGGCTCCTGTTTCTCCAGGTGTGTGAGTTCCTGTCTCCTTCCCTTCTCCCACTCCCAGTTTATTCCAGTGCTGTTTTTAAGAGCCACCGTTCCCGACCAACTGCTCGCTGTAATAGAAACGTCACTTTGTTCCCACTGTATTTATTCCTTACAGACCTTGTGTGACAAGCTAGGCTCCCCTGGATGTAGCTGATCATTTTTACTTTGTAAATATAATTACCTAACTTTACATTAACTATATGGTAATAAACTATTTTTGCACCACCCTTTGCATGCTGTGTGTGACAGGTTTATTTCTAGAAAGAAGGAAGAACAGGGCAGAGGTCAGAGCACGAAAAGGAAGATGTTTGTTTTTGTAGTCGTACTTCACAAAGGAAATGCAACGAGCAGCATTTTGACAGTAAGAATATATTTTAAGTAGTTTAAATCTAGTGCTGCTGAATGGGATTTACTGGAGAATGACCTTCCCCAGGTGCTTCCATACAGGTAACATGATTTTCTCTCCCCTGTGCAACCTTTCTCAGAACAGAACAAATCTAAAATCTGGGGATGCCCATGGATCATAAATATCTTAATAAGGATCTACAGGAATGAGAATGCAAAGGTCAGATGAGGCTATAGATGTTTTCTGTGAAAATGGTTTATTTAACAGTGCCAATCACAGCACTGCTGGTAACAAAACTGGTAACAGAATATCAAAACCTCTTTTCATCTTGAGATATTAAGGCACTTTCTGTTCAGTCAAAAACAATTCTTACATAGACACTATTTAGAGTTTGAAATTCTTAGGTTTACATCATCTTTGTTCCACACTGAGTAGTGGGGACAGAGATCTCTCCTCGCTGTCCCCAGGCTGGCGCTGCCAGGCGAGGGCACAGACCATGACACGGTGTCAACACCTGAAAGGACCAGGGTTTGCAGACCTCACCTGAAGTGGGTGACCCAACTCCAGCCACAGACTCTGCTCTCCAAACAAACACTGATCCCAAAGAACCATTTCTCTCATTTCCTTCCAGACTTCCCTACACTTCCTTGCTGGAAGAGAAGGTGTCATTACCATCTGTGCTCGTGCTTTCACACCAGAACTCTGCTAACCTTTAACCAAAAGAAACACAACAATCAACACTTGAAATTTTTTGCTATTACCTTTGCTATTTATTCCTTTTACCAACTTTCAACAATTAAT
This sequence comes from Hirundo rustica, assembly GCF_015227805.2. Taxonomy (NCBI): domain Eukaryota; kingdom Metazoa; phylum Chordata; class Aves; order Passeriformes; family Hirundinidae; genus Hirundo; species Hirundo rustica. Next base: position 13,833,190 of record NC_053464.1, read on the forward strand.
GCCAACAAGAAAGGCAACCGAGGCACTTAATCTATAGAAACTCTTAACTCTGCTGTAGCCTCTTTACTTCTCCTTTAGTTACCCGTGTAGAGGAGCCCACGGGCTACAATTCCATTTGGAACTGGCTACAATTCCATTTCATATCCCGAGATGGGAAACTGAAACACCTGCGGAGCATTGTATGAACACACCTGGTCTGCACAGGGCACAGCAGGAGCCTGCCCAAAGTCTTAATGCCTGTGAGTGCAGCTCTGCCACTGCCACCCTCACAACCAAACAGTTGTGTCATTCCCTCTAGCACGGGAATGACCCACAGCAAGGGATCCATGGCATTTTAGGGCAGAGAACACCACTTCTCTGTGAGACATTTACCAAAGTTACACCCACATGGACAAAACAATGATGTCCACACATAATAATAAAATCTGTGGCTGTTGCCATGCTGCACTTTCCCTGCGAGGCAGCTCAATCATTCACTGCTTTTTGGAAAAAAAAATGTAATTGGCTGGATTGTACTCTTCCCAAATCCTTTCAAACTCATCCTGAAAAGCCTTCACATACTCGACGTCCTCCACCACCAGCACATTCTCCCGGTTGCTCTGGATGGCCTGGGCGGTCCAGTTGAGGGAGCCTGTGATGAGCATCCTCCGGTCCACGATGGCGAACTTGTGATGCATGTACCCGCTGTGCTGGTCGTGGCGCACCTGGATCCCTGCAGAGACACAGAAACGCGCTCAGGGGCCGGCGATGGGCCACGGCCGGTGCGGGGCTCCATCCCCGTCCCGGGGCTCCGTTCCCGTCCCGGGGCTCCGTCCCAGGGCTCCATCCCCGTCCCGGGGTTCCGTCCCCATCCCAGGGCTCCGTCCCAGGGCTCCATCCCCGTCCCGGGGCTCCGTCCCAGGGCTCCGTCCCCGTCCCGGGGCTCCGTCCCCGTCCCGGGGCTCCGTCCCCGGGTTCCGTCCCCGTCCCGCAGCGCAGCCCGGCGCTCACCCGCGTGGCGCAGGCGGCCGACCTGGGAGCCGTACATCCCCATGTACTGCGCGTCCGTGACCATGCGGACGCGGACCCCGCGGCGGTGCAGGAGCTGCACGGCGCGGGCGAGCTGCGGGCAGGAGAAGGAGAAGAGGCAGAGGTCGAGCGAGCGGCGGGCGGAGAGGAGGCGGCGCACCAGGCGGCTCAGGGCGGTGTCGCCGCTGGGCAGCGGGCACGGGCAGGGCCGGGCGGGCGCTCCGGGCTCGGCCGCCTCGGCCAGCAGCGCCTCGATGCAGCAGGGCCGCGAGGGGAAGAACAGCACCTCCCGCACGGGCCGGGCCCGCCGCCAGGCCGCCACCGCCAGCGCCACCGCGGTCACGGCGCTCGCCACCAGCGCCGCCAGCGCCGCGCCCCCCGCAGCCCTCATGGCCCTCACGGCCCGGCCCGGCCCGCGCAGCCGCGGCGGGAGCGGCCTGTGCGGAGGGAGGAGCGGCCGCCACACGGGGCTGGGCCCGGCTCCGAAATGCCGGCGCCCGCCCTGCCCCAGGCCCCGAGCCCTTTCCCCGAACGCTGACGGAGAGCCCTTCGCCGCACACCGAGCCCTTGCGGTGGATGCTGCGAGCACGCAACGCATCCTTTAATCACAGAATGGTTCGGGTGGAAAAGGAGCTCAAAAATCATCCAGTTCCAAAGCCCCTGCCATGGCAGGGACAGCTTCCACTATCCCAGGCTCCTCCAAGCCCCATCCAACCTGGCCTCGGACACTTCCAGCGATCTAGGGGCAGCGACAGCTTCTCTGGGCAGTCTGAGCCAGGGCCTGCCCACGCTCACAGGGAAGAATTTCTTCCCAATATCCCAACTATCCCTGCCCTCTGGCAGTGGGAAGCCATTTCCTCTTGTCCTGTTCCTCCAGGCTCTCATCCAGAATCCCTCGCCAGCTCTCCTGGAGCTCCTTCAGGCTCTGGAAGGGGCTCTAAGGTCTCCCTGTCACCTTCTCTTCTCCAGGTGAACACCCCCAGCTCTCCCAGGATCCAGAGCAGAGGGGCTTCAACCCTTGGAGAAGCTTTGTGGCCTCCTCCGCACTCGCACCAGCAGCTCCACGTCCTCGTGATGTGAGCCCCAGAGCTGGAGGCAGCTCTGCAGGTGGAGTCTCATGAGGGCAGAATGGAGGGGGACAATCACCTGAGGGGACAGGGGTGACAGAACTGGTACCAGAAGGGTTTGTCTGGAAGTGCAGGCAGCAGTGACCCAGCACTGCGTCCATCACACGGCAGCTGCAGCACGCACCGCTCCCACCTCGCTCCCAGGCACACGCTGCTCAGCCAGGCAGGAATCACACTGGAATACAGAATTATCCTGCCTCAATCAGTTTGTCTCTAAGGCGTATCGTTTGGAGGGAAGGAGGGTGGTGAAAGATGTCTGCAGACATGATTTTTTTGTTAATTAAGCTGTGCACATTCCAGCTCTCGCTGACGGCAAAGGGAGCACCCGCGGCCTCACCTACGAGCTGCAGGAACCTGCCCAGGCAATCATTTGGCAAATCCCACGTCTGGATGTGTTCTGGCAGGCAAGCACAGCTGCGGTGTAGGTTCACTGGCTTGGCAGCTCTTTCCCTTCTTTCCTGTGAGCATTTTATAAGTGTTAAGTTAGTGGTTTCCTTGCCCTGGCTCAAAACTGAGTCTGCTTGTCCCTGACAGCCTCGTTTCAGGACAGGATGGAGAGGGATCAACAACGTGCACGACTCACCGAGCAACAGCCAGGCTCAACTTGTGACCAACCCTCTGCTGTTCTGGAAGGAAGCACTGGGTTAGGTTTTGATGTTGGATTGCCTGGGAGAGCTGTTTGTTTAAAGACAAAACCAGTTCAGTAATCAAGAAGGTCTCCATGCCAAACGACATCTCGCCCGCTCTGTTACGCAGCTCTGGACTGGATCAGAAGAGTTTTAAAATAAAGATTACCAGGTCAGTCAACAAGAAATTAATACAAAGATAGGAGGAAAAGACCTGTATTAAATTCTCTACATTAGATGTAGGCTAAGGATGCAGGAATTTTGTGGACCGGTTGCTACTTTCCCCCACCACAACACACACACACTGAAAATAAACACAAAACCAGGCTTTGCTCATTTTACAAAAATAGCTCTTATGAGATTTAATGCCTGTCTCCATTTTACAGATGTTCCAGACAAAAATCAACCTCCATATTTTATATATAAGAACAGAACTTGTGACAAGCTGGAACATCCTCTCTGAGCTTGAGTGAGTGTAGAAGGTCACCTGGGTAAAACCTGCCTTTAGCTTGTTCAAAATATCTGTGGTAACGTCAAGTGTTCCCAATAATGATCCAGAAAAACAACAAAAATAGACATAAACCCCAGACTTCACAAGAGAAACAGTGATTCCTTACAGTACAGATAAGGAATATCTGGTTAGGTAATTAAAAAATGCACCAATGTTTTCATGAACTATTAAGCAAAAATGGCTACTATAGAGTTATATAAGGGAGCACCTACAGGTTGAATCTCTTCTGCTTAACTTAATTAGGAAGCTAAAAAAGACAGAAGAGAACCTTACCCTGGCGAGGTTATCTTCATTACCTGGAAGTTCTGCAACCACAGGCAAAACAAGGCGAGTATTTTCCCCTCTTGAGAGGCAAGGAGGCTGCGTTTTGAGATTTCCTATTTTACAATTTGGCCTCCCAGACAAGATTTCCAAAGCAATTGCTAAAACCGTCTCAAGTTAAGATATAAATAAATAAAGAGGAGTGACAGGACTCCCATGGGATATCCTGACTTATGCTACAGCAGAAAATAGTCTCTTAAATCTGAGCACGGAGTGGTTTGAAATAATTTACACGTGATCCATACCCTGTGACGTGCCTCTTATTTTTGGTTCTTGTTCTCTCAGGCATTTAGGAGATTTATGTGGGATTTCAGTGAGATTAACCATATGCACTCCCAGGAGTTCTGGATGTTGTCACACCTGCCAAGGAATCTAAAGGTGAGGCCTGCTGCCTCACCACGACGCTTAATGAGGACAGGATGGGATTTTAATTAATTTAGCTGATTCTTTGAGCGTTGCTGTTTTAGTCTTGAGTGTGCACGTCTAGACTGAGAGCAGAGTTCCAGGAGAGACAGCAGCACTGTGGATTAGCACTTATTAGTCCAGTCTCACAGCAAGTAGAAAAGACTCAAGTCACTCTTCAAGTTGGTTTGAGGACCAGGGGAATAGTGATGAAGCCTCACTATCCACCTAAAGCACACGCTGCGGGCTCAGCAGAGGTAACCTGGGATCCCTGCCCTTCCCTGAAGGCAGCAGGGGAGGTCGGGCACCCTTTAATTCCGGGACTCCGAGGACGTCGGGCTGCGAACGGTCGACATCAGGTGGGATTTGTACGTCTTGCTCAGGCCGGTCATCCAGAACTTGAGGAGTTTGACATTGTCCTCCTCTGCAGCTCCCAGAATGCTCAGCAGTTTTTGGGTATCCTCCTTGGGTCTGCTGTCCACTTTAGTGAATTTAAAGAGGACTTTCACTTTACTGCAGGAAGAAGAGATTCCTGTCATTATCAGATGGACTCAACATGCCATCAAACAGGGAACAAGGAGGAGCTGGAGCTTCTCTTGGCACCTACTGCAACTAAATCTCAATAAAAGCTTCAACCAGTGTTTTATTGAAAGGATTCTCATGCTTTGATGAAGGAGGGTGATTAGTTAGGGAGATAACTCATTTTCAGCAATAATGGGCATATCTCTAGTTTGTTTTTTTTCATTCTAGCGGAAAGTAGAACAATTAATTGTGACAACTTGGAAGACACATCCAGTGCCCATGTGCCTTCAGGTAAATTCACCAAGTCGTGATGTTCCATGAATTATTTCACATGACTGACTGCTCTCCCTTTACAGCTACCTGCACCTCTGAAATGCAGTGCCTGAAGGCAGGACCCGGGCATGTGTTTGGGTGTTACCTGTGCTGGGGCATGGCCACACTGACAGGCAGAGAGGGATTTGCATATTTAATCCTCCTACCCAAGGTGAGGCAGACAGGTGTTGTCATGCAGGTAACCTACAGATGTGTGAACCGAAGCATAAAGGTTAAGAACTGCTGAAAGCCAAAAAGAGAGTTAGGACTAGAGTAGAAAATTCTTAACTCCTGACTTAATTTGTTCCTGTAAATCCAACTCCTGCTGAACTTCAGCAGAAATCACCTGACTGAAGTGTGTCCTGCACTCTGCTGTTACTGCTCCAGGGGCAGCAGCAAAGCTGCTGAAAGCAAGGTAGCTGTACTTACTTCATCCACTCCTCCTTCAGGCAAACAAGGCACTGATCCACAACATCCACGGAGAGGTTCTGGTTGGTCAGGGCAGCTTCGATCTTGTTCAAGATTGTTGGGCCAACTGCAGGAGCAGAAAAAAGGGGGAAAGGGTGAGAAAGAGGACACACGAGCTAAAGGTTACTGCTTACACCTTTACTACTGCTAATTGTTAAATATATCCCCCAGTGGCCTGCTGGGATTTCACTTCCATGGGAGAGGAGCTAAAGATCATCCCATTAGAAAAACATCTGACCCAGGAAGCAACATGGAATTTAGTGAAGGACCCTGGGACACCCAAACAGGTTCAGGGGCCTTTGTTTTTAATTCAGACCCACTTTTAAACTCCTGATTAGCTTTTGTTGTGCCCTCACCAAGATCACTAAAAACACAAGGTTATGAAAAAACCTTCACGTTTCTTTGTATGATATACAAACATACATATAAAAATATAAACCCTCAACTTATATTTGATTTAATGTTCCTCTTGTTAAGGGCAGTTCAAGGATACTTAATGAAAAAATAAACTAGCAACCAGCTCAAGGACCACTTTTTGGAAGTCCCTAGGAGACTTTTTTCCCAGCAGTCCATGGCCTAGAAAGTTTGATGATGTGGTGGAGAAGAGACCTTCCAGTGACTATTTTTGTCCAGACATGCATCTGACTGGATGGAAAATAAACTGGTGTATTTATACATTTGGGATCAACAACAGGAAGAGCACTATGGAGAGAGCAAGTCTCTGCTTTGCATCTCTGCCTTCAGGGACAGAGAGCAAGGATAAGCCACGTGCTGTGTCTTTTGAGACACTCAGTGAGGCCAATTCATCTAAATTAAGACTTCCCAGAAAAGACAAGACTGATGGACCTGACTCAAATCACCTCTAGGTGCAAGTGTTCAGCTGCTGGAAGGAAGTAGGTAAAATTCAGTAAAAAAGTTTGGGTATTTCTCTATCAGTCATATCTGACTACCAAGTGGAACATGGAAAATTAGTGATGTCACGGACCTTACAAGTCAGTCTTACTCAAAATAAACACACAAGTATTTCAGGATTGAAAGCGTTCACTGTGGGTTACAGAATTTCCCTACAATTTTTCTCATACCTATGTTACAGAATCCATTTCTCGTTTATGAAAATGAATAAGCAAAATGCTGATCTGGTAGAGCAAATCTTTTACAATTGAACAATCTGTGGTGAACCTCACCTCAAACAGCCAAGCCCCTGCTGAATACTGACCTGGCTTCTACCCAAACCTCCTTAAGGGCCAGTACATGAAAACCAGTTAAAGATCAAGACGCTCTTTTAATCTCGGGGACAGAGGTTCTTTCTGCTTCCAAATCACCCACCTCGATCTGCTGCAACGGGGCTCCCACTGGTGACAACGAACTCGTACTTGTTGAGGGACTGCTCATCATCAAACAGGGTTGGGTAGAGGCTGGAGCGGGTGGCAGCACGGACTTCCACCAGGACTGCAAACTCTGGAGCAACAAGAGCCCAAAAGAGCGTGAGCTGTGCCAGCCCAGGTTCCAAAACACAGCTACAGACCCACCTATGGTCAGTGCCTAGAGAAGGCGTCACATCCTACAGCCACCGACCAGGCAAAGACACGGGGAAAACGAAATGAAGTGGTTTGGGCTTTGTTTCATGCAGCCAATAGTTATTTAAACAAAATTTAAAAAGCAAATAAATATCTAGCGTTCTTTGAACACGACATGACAGGGAGGGGAGGGGGTTCTGCACCAGGTTCTTACCAGATGAGAGGATGTGGGGCGGGATGAGGACGTGCGGGCTCAGGCCCAGGAAGTTGCAGCGATAGGCTTCCTCGTACTGGTCACTGTAGGGGATGATCCGCACACACCCGACGGGCAGCATCGTCTGCAGGGGGAAACCAGCCAAGAGGAACTCTGGAATCAAACAGGTGAGTACCACTCTCTCCCTAACTTCCAGGGCTAACCAAGACCTGGAGCGCTGCTTAGGCAGATGCTCCTGATTTGGGGGATCAAAGGAACCTACTCAGCTTGAGAGCCCCTGCAGTCCTGCTGAGGACAAGCAAGATGTCCAAAGGTTGAGGGGATTTTGTTTTGTGCACGTTTTTGGGGTTTATTTTTGGTTGCTGTTTTTTTTCAAAATCACATAATTTAGAACATACTCTTCACAAGACTACGTGTCAGGGGCAGATCATTATAAGGGCTGGAGTAGTAGAGATGTAAAAATATGCAGCCAAGGAATAAAGGAAAGCGTTTTACCCGTAGGACATCAAAGGCAGACTGGACAAGATCCATATCCCGAGCTTTCCAGATGACCTGGTTCCCCATCAGAACATGCCAAGCCAGCATTCGGAATGCTGATGCCCCAAGAACCTGGAAGAAAAAAACCCCAAACATTCTGCATTGCTTGCAATAATGAGTGAAATGTCTAGTTTGTCCTGTTAAAAACATGAGGAAAATGGCTAGACATGGATGTGGAAATTTAACACGTGAACCTTGGGCACATGAACGTTCTCCCTCAGCCAGGTCACTGGGAGCACAGGAGAAAAACAAGATCCATATAGAATAATTTTTTCTATTTGTAAATTATTTTTCCCTCTGAATTTTTTTTTTTTTTTAAAGCAAATACTACTTGGCTTTGAAGATGCTGCACAATCTCTGTATTAAATTACTGTCACTGTTCTTGGGAAGAAGAGAAGTGCAGGATTTGAGAGAAATCATCTGATCCCACCCCACATGACTGATGATCACCAGAGGCCCACGTGAGGAGGGGAGTGTGCCCAGAGCTGCAGTTCACATCGTGTTCCTGGCTGGGCAGGCACTGTGCTGAACACAGCACCAGGCAATGTGCAGACTGCAGGAAATAAATGTATCTTTAAAAAGAAAACCCCAACATTATCAGGAGAAAAGAGCCCGTGAACTCTGCAGCCTTTCTCACCTGCCTCATGTGCCTGAGAGAGCGAAAGACAGACAACCTCCTGTGAGCTACGTTCCAGCTGTTGCAATCTGGCATCAGAGATGGTTCAGGGGAGCTTTTGGACAGCTCCTGCCCTTCCACAACATCTGGCTGGGAAGAAGGTTTCTCTTCTTCCTCAGAGCCGTCCCAGCCTTCCGACTCTTCTTTCAGATCTAGCGAAAAATAAATTTTAAAAAAAGGCAGATTGGTCATAAAAACTGCTGCTCTCTAGGAATGGAAACTGGAAAGTGCTCACATGCTGCAGCCATGTGATTTTGGGTGTATGTGGGAAGAGAGAGCTCAGAACACAGAGACTTAAAGTACTGGCAGCAGCAGAGACACACCTAAGTGTTAATTCAGATAAAAAATAACTACTGAAGGGTGAAGAAGGGACTTTCATCTTTCAGAACAAAAGTCACATTTTTTTGATCAGCTATGTTCTCTATTCTTCTTTTAAAGTTATGGACAAAGCTTTGTAGATTCTACTCTACGTGGTTAATGAAATAATCCAATGCAGGGAAAAAACCCCAAACTCTGATCTTTAACTTTTAGAAAGTTTGTAGAAAAAGAAGCAAGAAATCCATATGTTGTGACTGCAAATCCTTCTGACTGTGGAGACTCTCTGAGAGAGCCAGCCCAGCCACAAAGAACAATAATCTTGATGATGCAACACTGCTACTCAAGTGACAAACACCACGTGCAGAGAGCCTTTGCGGTGCCTGGAGCTGCTGCAGAGACGACCAGGAAGGTAGAGCTGATGAGCAATGGCTGTGCTTGAGATGCTGATCACAGGACTCAGTGTTTCATCATCTAAAGCATCCTCAGAGGGTCTTTGCAGCTCTGGAAGCCTCTGTCTCACCTGCAAGTTTTTCCATCTGAACGAGGGTGTCTTCTGTGGGAGCTCCCTCCAGAAGCTTCTCTGTAAGCCGGCTACCACAAGCCTTCAGAAGCCTGGAGGCATTGAAGGGAAGAGAAGCAGAGTCAATGCAGCTTGCCAGGTGCAGAAATCCAGTAAGAAACTTGATGTCACGATGTCAAACAAAACATCCAACCACCAACCACTGTGTGCTACCTTCCAGCACATCCCTGTGCTCTCCTCAGCGTGGGACTATCGGCCCATCTTACAATCCCTGCCATGCAAAGCCATCCAGATCCCGGCATTCTGCAATTTCTTTGTGCAGAATGCTTATCCCCCATCCAAATCACATGCCAGTGTTGCAACCCTCCCTGTGGCATCTTTCCAGGGAGGTTTAACGAGCCAGCTGGGCACTGGAGCAACTGGACTCTCTCAGAGCCCCATGGCTGCACCTCCCACGCCACTGATCGCAGCACAGGGGCACTCCCAGGTGAACCACCACAGTTTGTCACGTGTGAATTCGAGGTGCAACACACGGAGGGTAGGAGCATCTTTTATTCCTTTCTTCCACACTGCAAAACCTTTCCATCTGCATAGCCATGGCTTCTATTAGCTGCCACGTTAGTTTTACTTCACAGCAAAATGACTTTTTTTTTTTTTTTTTGTCCCAAAGACATCAGTGTTCGCTCCTTCTAATTCAGATGCTACTTAGCAAAGACTCAAAAAAAAACAAAAAAAAACAAAAAAAAAAAAAACAAAAAAAAAAAAAAAAAAAAACAAACAAAAAAAAAAAAAAAAAAAAAAAAAAACAACAAAAAAAAAAAAAAAAAAAAAAAAAACCAAACACTCAAATGACATTCCCGCTCTTTCAGGATATGGCAGCATCCTCCTGAGGAAGGAGCTGCACGAGCTGAGAAGCGCAGTGGCGTTACCAAGCAAAGGAGGTGTGCAGGCAGGCCCAGAGGTTCTCGTCGTTGGTCAGGGACGTCAGGGAGCGCGCGGCGTTCCCGTTGCGCTGGTGCAGGAAGGGGGTGAAGGCCGTGTTCATGCGCTGCGCACGCTGGGGGCACCCAAACTGCTCTGCCTCAAACACCTGCACACACAGCCAGCGTCACAGACTGCAGGAGATCCGGCGTTTGCACAGAGCTCAGGCAAAAAAAACAAAACACCACAGCAAAAATACCAAGTGAAAAGGGTGTGTCACACACGCTCATCCAATCGTGGGAAAACAGAGAGAAGGGACATTTTATTCTCAGGTGGACTAAAGCTATCACTTGTGTCCCAAAATCACTGTCCTTCTCAGATTTACTTGCTTACATTTGTAACAAAGCTGTTCTCTACGAGGCCCGTGAAAAGCACGGAGTGTTTCAAATGACATAAACACCCTGTTCCTTCCCTCCCACATCCCCAGACACAGAATCCTGGAATGGTCTGGGCTGGAAAGATCGACTTGTTCCAACTCCCCTGCCACCTTCCATGAGACCAGGATGCTCCAAGCCCTGTCCAACCTGGCTGGGAACACTTGCAGGGATGGGGATACACAGCATCCTCCTGGGCCTTGTGTCAGTCTTAATGACCACCCTGGCATGAGCTGGATCAGCTTTCTGACTCAGACCCACCTTCAGCGCTTTGCCCTGGAGCTCATCAATGATGCCTCTGATTTTTCCCAACAAGAAAGGCCAGGAGTTGATGAGGTAAATCCGGTCCATCATGATGGTGATGATGCTGTACCAGCGCTGGAAACCTCGTGCCAGGCTGTCTTTGATAAAGAAGGTGTGGCTGAACACAAAACCATGCTGTTCATCTCCGAAAAAAATAGGGCCTTCACGTCCTGGGCAGACCTGAAGGGAAGGGACACACACCAGAGTCATTAAACACATCACAGAGTAACCAACTGAACAGTTTCCTGCACTTTAACATCCACTTGGTGAATAAATGAAGCCTTTTTACGCTACTGTCCCAAAAGTGTGGTCCAACAGCCTTCCAGAGGTATCCTACAAACACTCCAAATCCTTCAATTTAACTGTATTTTAAGAATTCAGCTCCATTCAGCTACAATACTGAGAATCCAGAAGGAATTTTGCTGATCCTGACACACAAATTCTCATTAATCTGTAAGGTTTTTCCTTCATGTCTGTTAGAGGATGAGTATTAATGGTCTACAAAGGGCACTCAATGCCACATTCAGAGTTTTTTACAAAAACCAGGTTATCTTACCATGAAAAATAATAAGCACAAGGAACAAAACCAAGAAGGGGATATTTTTGGCCTCACAAGGTGAGAGGAAGGAACCCTTGACGTCACCAAAGATCAAGCTTAAAAAATAGCCCCACTCCTGGAATAAACAGACTTCTGTGCCTGTCTTTCCACCTGGTCCCCTCCATGTTTCAGTCTGCACAGAGCAGCCAGGATCAGCAACGGAATATCTTGGATTTGAAGTGGTGCAGGAGCCATAAACAGCGTTTCCCTGTCCTCCAAGGCAGGTACCTCACAGCTGAGGCTGCGGACGCAGGCCTGGCGCACGATGCTGAACAGCTGGGGGTGGTTTGGGTGCTGGTGGCTGACGTACTTGATGGAGGTTTCTTTGTCGTGGCTGACGTACCCCGGGTGTCCTCCTGCAAGAGAGCGGCAGCCCTGAAGGCAGAAAAAGCAAATCCAGCCATAAATGAGCATGCAGTTATCTCAGGTTTCCAAAGAGCTCTGACTGTTCACTCCAAAGCACCATAAAATGTTATTTACACACGGAGACAGGAACACAAAACTCCGAGGGCAAGGAAGGTGAGTCAGGGTCAGGATTTGAACCCAGCTCCTCACACAAAATTCTGACATACTTCCTCTGCTCTTGTGCTCATTTTCCACTATTTTAACTGAACTGTGAACTTGGTGCTGGCTCTACAGCTGGTAAAGTTCAGTTACAGCAGCTGTGAAACCAACTGGCCAAACAAAACTGGCCACAACTGAAGGGAAAGTAAATAATAAATATGTCAGAAGAAGTACTGGTAGAAGACAAGTATGAGAATCACAGAATCATGGAATGGTTTGGGTTGGAATGGGACCTTAAAGATCACCTCATTCCACCCCCTGCCATGGGCAGGGACACTTTCCACTATCCCAGGTTGCTCCAAGCCCTGTCCAGTCTGGCCTTGGACACTTCCAGGGATCCAGGGGCAGCCACAGCTTCTCTGGGCACCCTGTGGAAGGGCCTCACCACCCTGACAGAGAAGCATTTCTTTAGAATATCTAACCTAAATTTCCCCTCTTTCAGTTTCAACACAATACTCCTTATCCTAACACTGCAGCTCTTGATGGAGAGTCCCTCTCTGGATTCCCTGCAGGCCCCTTCAGACACTGGAAGGTTGCTGAGAGGCCTCCACTCAAACTTCTGTTCTCCAGCCCTGAACGACTGAGAATACATATTTTTCCTATTGTTTTAATTGTTTTTGCATTTTTTTTTGTTTCCTGACCAATACTGCTCTTAAAATTACTATTAACAAATGATCTGACCTAACCTAATGAAGTAAAAGCTCTTTGAGGATGAGGAAAGCGTTTCTCAGCCACAAGAGAATCATAGATCACAGAGCTAAAGAGTCCTCAAGGTCCAGTCAAGTCAACAACAGCTCCTTCATCATCTTGTCATGGATCATCAGGATTAGAGTGAGGGCTAGCTTGCAGTTTATGAGGACTTTGAGATCTCCTGGCACCAACACATCCAAAACAAGTGCTGTTCACGTTTTTATTTGCCTCTAAACAATTCAATTTGCATCAGAGAATCCCAGAGCCCTTTAGCCCAAGCCAAGGACACCGATGCCCACGCACAGATTTCCACACTTGCCTCACACATGTCTGATTTCTTTGGCCCTGGGCTGCTGGAGTCGGCGCTGGCCCCTTCAGCCGGGCTGTGCGAGCGGATGCGGCTGCTCATCTGAATCCCACCTTCCTCCTCCTCCGCCTGCTCATTCTGCCCGGAGATGTCCCCGCTGCCGGCGCCCTGCGGGAGCGGCGAGTGCAGGACCTCGGTGCAGAACAGGGTGCGAGGGCCGTGGAGCTCACAGAAATGGCACAGGGCAACGATAGCGTTCATAGTGAGGGCTCAGCACACCCGCCAGGCCTCCTGCAGCCAGGGACAGAGCGCACGGTCAGCACACGGGATGTCACGGCATCTCCCAGCCCTCCCTGGTGCCAGCTCTGCTCTGCATCCCACCGGGAGCAGCTGGCCGTAAGCTCAGCCTGAGCCTGAGTCCAACCTGTGAGCGATCCCCACCTTGTCACCCAGAGCGGAGCACTGAGTGCCATGTCCAGCCTCTCCTTAAACGCCTCCAGGGATGGTGACTCCAGCACCGCCCTGGGCATTCCACTGATCCAGGACCAACCTTCTGTTTGCTGGTGGGATGGCCTCGACCAACCCAACCTGCCATGCCCAGATCCCCAACGCTAAGCCAGGACACCTCAGGCCCCATGGGGGTGAATGGGGCTGGAGCAATCCCTCATGCCCAGATACCTCCAGTCTTACAGGGGCAGGTTCAGGAAATCCCAGAATGGTTTGGGTTGAGGGAACCTTGGAAATCATCCAGCACAACCCCCTGCCATGGGCAGAGACCAATTCCACCAGACCAGGTTGCTCCAAGCCCCATCCAGCCTGGGGCTGGTCACTTCCAGGGATGGGGCAGCCAGAGCTTCTCTGGACACAACCTGTGCCAGGGTCTCACCACCCTCACAGGTAAATTTCTTCCCAATACCCCATCTAACCCTGCTGTCAGTGTGAAGCCCTTCCCCCTTCTCCTGTCACTCCAGACCCCTGTCTTGTTCCATCTTCCCTGTAAGTTCCATTTAGGTACTGGAAGGCCACAATTAGGTCACACCAAAGCCTCCTCGTTTCTAGGTTGAACAACAACAGTTCTTCCAGCCGTTCCTCAAAGGACAGCGGCTCATCCCTCTGATCAACTTGGTGGCCTCCTCTGGATCAAGGCTGAGGTCGCGCAGACCATACCCCAGCGCTCAGAGCCTCAGGCCGGAACGGGCCGGCCCTACCGAACGCCCACGGACCCGAACGCCTCAGGCCTTACCAGAAACGGGCCGACCCGTCCCGCCGGGCCCAGTGTCCGATTTCCCGTGCCCGGTCACCCCCGCCCAGCCCCCGTTCCCCGTGCCCGGAGCCCCCGCTCACCGCGGCTGCCCCGGCCCGTCCCGTGTCCGCGGGCACCTGACACCGACTGACCCACGGCCCGTACCACCCTGACTGCCAGCTGGGGGGGAGACAGGGGCAGACAGCTCCCCACCCGCGCTCCTGCCGCCGCCGCGGAGAAGAGAGAAGATGGAGAACAAGGTAGGGAAGAGAGAGATGAGAAGCCCGTTCGTACCGCGGGACTGAGCTGGCCGTCCCGCCGCTCTCCCGGGGAGCAGCCACCCCCCGGCTGCCGCAGTGGCTCGGCCCAAGGCCGCCCTGTCCACAGGGGCCGGGCGGAGCCATTACCTCAAGGGAGGGGAACATGAGGAGCTGTGGAAGGCGCCTCCTCCCCTTCCGCGCTACACCTGCCCCTCTGTCACGGCGTAGAGGGGGAACAGCGGTGTCCGATCACCTGGAACACGAGAAGAAACCAGCGGCAGCCAGCGACTCGTGGGTGCCACACCGGGAGCGGGCCGCGCTCCCCCCGCGGGGTGGTACGGGCCGCGCATGGGTCACGTGACCCGCGGGCTCTGGGAGGGGCGCCGGGGCGGCCCCGGGCGGAGCCCCCGACGGAGCCGGGACCGGGACCGGAATCGGGACCGGAGCTTGGGCTGGAGCGTGCCGCGATAACGAGCTTCGGCATCGGCTGCCGCACAGCCCCTTCCCGGTGCTTCCCCTCGCCTCAGGGCGGTGCCGTGTTCTCCGCAGGCTCGGCGCGACTTCTCCGTTGGAGGGAGACTCAGCACCTACCGTCTGTCTTGATTCCTTAAAGTGCTTAGAATGTAAGATTATGGCAGATGAAGGTTTCGAAGTATTGTCGTTTCCCGATTTATAAAGCAGCTCTAGGGAGGTATTTACACAGGTACAGCCCGGGAAGGGCAGGGGAGCAAACAACCAAATTAAACCTCTTCAGCCTGTTCATTTCCATTAAACTACTCCTGCTTTTTTCCAGGGTATCAAGTTTAAGTATTAAAGGATTGTTTAACTCTAGGAATCTATGACGGAAGGTTAAACCAAATTCCATGTGAGCTACTAGGCTTCAAAATAATAAAGTACCAGATTCCTCCCTGCCCTTTGGAATTGCCCTTTACTGAGTTTTGAATACCTGAATCTGAACAAAAGTAGTAAATTTT
Source organism: Hirundo rustica (assembly GCF_015227805.2). Classification (NCBI taxonomy): domain Eukaryota; kingdom Metazoa; phylum Chordata; class Aves; order Passeriformes; family Hirundinidae; genus Hirundo; species Hirundo rustica. The sequence continues at coordinate 13,848,563 of NC_053464.1, forward strand.
CAAGAAGATAACAGCATAGATTATTCAACTGGGTAAAACTTGTACTTTAATCCCAAGAAAGAGCAACTATTGCTGATGCCACTACAAGACCTCTGGATCCAAGCAGCCACACGTGGACTAATAATTATGTCTCTGATTAAAACAATAGCCAGATGGTCAGCAAGATTGATTATGACAGAAACACAGAGCTCAGACACAAATCCCAGAATGGTTTGGGTTGGAAGGACCTTATGGACCTTTGCATTCCAACTCCCTGCCACGGGCAGGGATGTCTACACTAGACCAGGTTGCTCAGAATAAAAGCATTCCATCCAAAATCCCAAAGCCCATCTCAGACAAGGACCTGCAGCAGCACTTCTCAAGAAAGACACTAAAGAAATATTTCTATGTGGAATTGCTCAGGAGAGGTCTGAGAAGCCACCAGCAGGGCTGGAACAACTCTGGAGCAGAGGGCACTGCCACACACAGCAGGCAACCAGCAGCCGCCCCAGTCAGCCAAAATCACCTGAAAAAGCAGCTAGAAGAGATTCCCCCCCCCCAAAAAAAAAATCAAGGAAACCCCAAATACAAAAGACCTGCAACCTCATTTAAGACAAACTAAGAACGACTCATTTGTTATCTTTATTTTCCGATAGTACATTTAAACAGCTTCTCAGGACTAACCTCCCAGGCCAGCGTGGCCACGTGGAGAACATTTCCTAGGTTATACAGATCGCCTATGACAACACAAACACGGGGCTGTGGCTGTGCTGTGGGACACACAGGGAAGTTGTGGAGAAGGAGGCAGCTGGAGTTACGCCATGGAGCGATGGCTCAGCAGAGGTCACGCACTGGGGCTCCTCAGTGGCACAAAAACAGGAGCGGGGGCTTGCACACAAACAGCTTCAAACCATTCCTTCTCAGAAACGTTTCAAAATCTCACAGTGACTGGCCTAGAGACCCCTCCTGTGGCTATGAACTGCAGCTGCACATCTGAAGCTGCTTTCAGAAGTGCATTTTGTGTCTTTGCTAATTAACATGCATCAAAATCGGAGTCAGATATCAAAGCATGCACTCAAGTATTCCCTGGACGCATCTTGTGTAGGATGAGAAGAAACAGCCACGGGACCCCTGAGAGTCCAAGCTGGGAGGAGCACAGCACACAGTGTTCCTGGATTTGAGCAAAAGTCCTTCTGCAGTAAACACAAATTAAAACCAGAAAGCCCAAGTGTTCTCGAGGCCTCTCAGCTGACCACAGCACAGGCAATTAGTTCCAAGACTTGGAAGGAGCTGCTTCATTAAAAATCTGACTTAATTTCAGTGCTATCTCAAGACGTGCAGATGCCAGACCATGTGTGTTTATCAAACTAGGACTTAAAAGCCCTTCCCTGGAGCACTTTTGGTGAATGCTTTATCTACTGATTCTACAGGTGGGACCTGACTTTGAATTTCTAACAGAATTCAGACATTAACAGCACAGCTAGCACGCCAGAAAAGGAACCTCAGCAGTTCTCTAACGTTAAAAGCATTTGCCCTCTTAAAAATCAGATACATAATGGAATACATCACTTGAAACTATTACACAGCTATTTTTGCCATCCTTTTGATGTGAGCATGGATTTCTCTGTTTAGGCAAGAAAAAAGAAGAGAAAAATCTAGAGCTATTTGCCAGCTGCATAGATTACTCTGCTTCTAGTTCCACAGCTGGAAAACCATCCTTCAACTCTCAGCAGGTAAATCCATGCTCACTAACAGGAACTAGTAGAGTAAAAATGGACATTCCTGTTCTTTTTCCAACTCTGTGACAGCATCCTGAATACATTCTCCCCTGGCACAGGAGCCCCTTGGCAAGGAGAGTTGAGCCAGGCACATTTCTGGATGGGTGGGGTTTGGGGTCAGCTGTTTGCAGACCCTTCTGTGAGTGCCACACGTTGTAGTAACAAACACCCTGTTTGGGGCTCGAGCCACAGCATCACTAATTACTCATTTAACACTTCCACGGGACCAGAGGGGAAAATGGTGTGTGTTCAGCATTAAAATCACTGCAGGATTAATTAGGATAAAAACGTTCAAAATCATAATTCTTTTCTAGTTACAAGACTCGTAAGGCGAGTTATGAAGAACCCCAAGATTTTGCTTAAAGATCGGATATAAAAGTTGTCCCAATGAAATTCTCTCTGGCAGGACGTGATGAGCTGCTCACACTATAAACCCTCCACTGTGTTCAATACTAAACTGCTATTTTATACCTTCAAAAACATCCTTCACCACCAACCACAACCTGGGACGCCTCTCCTCACCAGAAAGCAGCACCCTGCTGTCACAGAGGCTCTGCTAGAGTCACGACACCGGTTTTAAGTGAAAACCCCAACACTTCTGTATCAGCACTGGAAGCACAAATGGAATATTTTCAATCACAGGTGACCTCAATACATACAAACTTCACACAGCAAGGGCCAGGAATGCTCAGCTCCCACCTGGAAACAAGCTGGCAGGATAGCAGGAGCAAGCAGCTCCTGGTTTCAGGTGTTTCAGTAGGAAGCAGTGGCTGCTGCTTTCTAGTTTTCTGACTTGATGACAGGTTTATTTCTGCCTGACAGGAAGGTGTTTGAACAGTGAGAATCTTCAGATACACAAGAACAACAGAAAATGAAACAGCCTGTTGATTTAAGGGGTGAAGCACTTTAAAGAATCCAATAAGAAAATTTTAAAGTTTAAAATACTAAGTTAAAAACCAGGTACCATTCCAACATGTTGTATCTGAATAAAACCTTGCATTTTGAGAGCTGTATAGAATTCTGTTTATGTTCCATGCAGAAACACTGGTTTCCACCAAAGAAACTATCAGCCTGTTGAATACCTTCATGCCAGTTGCACAGGAACAAACATTTAAATTTCTTTCAGTGTAAACAATTTCCTATCTAGAACCCTTCAGAACACCAACGTTTTCCAAATATCCTTTTGTTTAGGTCTAGTAAGTTTCATCTAAGAGCAAATAATATTAGCAGATATTTTGTACCAGAAACTTAAAATCATAAACAGCTGTCATGTATGTTTTCCATATATGATTCCTACTTTGCAGCAAACTTCCTTACAAGGACACGCTGATATCCTCATCCTTTTGGGAAGAACAGTCCTTATTTCCTCATTTAACACACAGACCAGCTACACTGGGCATATGCAAATTCTCCACATTACAATTTGCTTGAACTCCACCCCTCTGCCCCCACCACACATACGAGAAATCTGCACTTTGAGCCAACTTTAAATACAGAGTAATGAACCAATAATTATCTTGCAAGTGAACCAACACTAGTTTGTATTCTTCCCTGAATAACACTTTTTTTTTTGCAGAAGAGAAGGACTGCTACAGAAACACGGCAACATTCAAACCCTTTAAAACAAAAGGTAGATTATTTAATGCATTAACAATGTTAATCTGAAGATAAATAAATCCACAACAGACTTTCAAGTTTCTTTTGAGATTTCCTTTTTCTTTGCAGAGAATATTTCTGATATTATACAGTACTGAGAGGGTGTTCTTTTATTTTCTTAATGTCCAGGTGAAAAGCAAAGCTCAGTTCTCTCTGCCCTCTTCGTGGAACTCCTCAATGCCCCGTTCCAGGCGTGATTCTTTCATAAGCTTTTACTTGAAAGCGGAGTGGTGAGCAACATTAATTTCAAGAATAACTGGATGGTTTGGTCCCTGAGTCATCTTCTTGAGAGCCCATACTCTAAAAGGAAAAGAGTTACTTCTGTTCAGAAACAGGTCTGCAGGCTTGAGAAAGACAGCTCTTTGAAGTGAACAGGTAAGAAAATAAAGTGCCTATGAAATAACATGCACTGAATTTTCTGGTTGAAATCACTGCAGGATTAATTAGGAAAAAGCACCTTCAAAAATAATAAATTATCTTTACGATGTCTCATGATGTTTATGCACATATTAATAATGTGTAATAACAACACTGTAAATACTGGCATTCAGTACAACATACTCACTGCACTGAATGAATCTCTTACATGACATTAAATCCATTACCTTCTGCACAAACTGAGGGTTCACAGTGATCTCTTGATCCATGGCTTTCAGTCGTTCATCAAGCTCTATACATTTCAGCATCTTAAAAATATGTATGAAATGGATTACATCATCCAGCTTGTACCTGATCTTCAAGACATTTCATGGCTGTGCCATGTAGAACAAATAACTTTTGCAAATAACTAAAGTTCCACATCAAAATGTTCTCATCCCTGACATCCCAAACAAAAGTGTCAGACCGTATTTTATTCCCTTCATTTGAACAGCCCTTTTTAAGGCCATTGATAGACAGTCCCATGAGGCTCAACCACCTTAACCTACAGGCAGGTTATTGAGAGCCAGTGGAACTGATCCAAGTTTAAAACCCTAAAAACAATCTTTCTAATCCATTCAAGGATCTTCCCATCACCAACAGCAAGCAGTCAGTCTCCTAAAACAGCTCAAGCTATGCAGGACACAACAGGGAACATCTAAAACCCATAAAAATACTGTGAAATAGTCAAATAATGATTTACAGTCCTCTATATCTAAGTTACTACACTGGCTTCTGCCAATAACTCTCTGATTACAGACTACGGTTCTTTGGTAAGAATTCCAAAATCAGTAAAAGATTTACCTCCTGATCAATGTTATGAAGCATAGCTGGATTGTTATATTTTTCAGGATTATCATGGAAACAGACCATACCATCTTTCTGATTAATACTTGCAAAGATTTCACCATCTTCTATCTGAAATGACAGAGGGTTTAATAGAAGTTATCACCAAGAACAGAATTTCCAACACACAGACTCTGTGGAATTGCCTTTAACTTGGTTGCTGTTATTTCCCACAGGTTCCCCATGCCTTATCTTACATGGACAACAGCTTTTTAATTTTTTGAGAACTGTCTCAACAGCACAGCAGACTGCCAACATTTCCCTGAAAAAGAACTGCTCAGGATGTGTACTGCCAACCCAAACACTACTTTTGGGACAGTTTAACCAAGTCAGAGGTCTTACCATGTGGAGGACGTATTTTTCTGCTTCTTGGGGCCCCGACAGCTGCACTCGACTTGCCATGTCTTGTAATGACAATGTTAAAAACGTCTGAAATTTACAAAGTTTGAAAGTGTTAAAACTGCGTGTTTAGGATGTTCCTGTTGATGCTTCATGGTCTGTGTAACCTGACTATGAAAGTTTGATGGGAAGGAACAAGTGCAGCACACAATTATTAGAGGGCTCATGAGAGTGAGTCAGTTCTTCCTCCAGATATTAATTTGTTACACTGAGCACGTATGGAGTCATTACTCATTCCAGCAACTGCATTTTACACCAGACAGCCCTGACCATGTCCAACCTCATTCTCTCAACTTTTTACAAACACAAGTGTCCACCCCTTGAATTTCCTTTAAGAGATGCATATATAAAGCTCCTTATGAGATTTGTTTCCTACTGCAACAAATATAATTTGAGCTTGCCAAAAAAAAAAACCCAAAACAAAGCGCTTTCCCCAATCACCTTTCAGGAATAATCTGATCTCTCAGCTGAAGGAGCAAATCACTTCAGTGCTTCTGTTTTTCCTTTCATTTCAGACATTTCCAAAATCTGTCCCATTCCCTCACTCTTTTTTAATAAAGTGGCCTGTAAAGTTCAGTTTTCCTACTTTTTGAATAGGGATGAAGGTCACTGGGTTGCAGCACTCACTTTTTTGATTACCTACAAAAACCTCATGGGCAAACCCCCCTGACAGACAGATTGAGTCACCTTTTAAATAATGCATAAGCACCCAACTGATTTGTTTTCCTTTACAGGACATTCTAGTCTCCTTTGTTTCAGACACAAATCTCAGTTTTAATAATTTCTCTGCCACATTACTCTGTTATCACTTAGCTCTAAATGGGATATATTTCAGAAATTCACTCTTAGAGGAAAACCGCTCACAGCTTCTCTTACCTTGGTTAGCCTCTGAATATTCTTTTTGTAGAGAGATGACAAGCATTGCTTGACCAGCCCCATATTGTTATCTCTCGTGAAAGTTTCACTGTGTTTGTTCACCAGATTTCGAAGCTCCGAGGGTTTATTTGTTGAATAAACTTGTGCTAATTCATGGTAAGCATTGCTAAGAGGCTGCAATTAGAAAAATGAGAACCCTTCTTAAAGAACACAGTGTTCATCCAGCCTCACAAAACTTATTCAGTGCTCCAACATGAGAAGCCATGCAGGCATTGAAATAAATTTAAGTAGCTTGGGCATTTCTCATAAAAAAGACAGGGTGCCCATACGTGGCTTTATGGCAATGACAGACCCTCACACACTAAATCTGTATACTGCAGTGTAACATTTAATAAACATCATTCCAGGACCTCTGTGTGACAGTTTTACTTACAGCAGTGTGAAAAAAAAAACTCTCTCAACTGATCAGCTGAGTTTGAGGTAAATATTGCCAGTAACTGCCTGTCCATTGTATTTGTTCTGCCCTCTAAGACATCCATCCTTGACCACAGTGGGTGACAGCATCGACTGCAGAGACTCAGAGGGTGAAACCAGTTCACCCAAACGACCCTAAAATGCTTTGAGCTTGTTTATTAGTCTCTGAAATTAGAAGAATTTTGGAACTCTCTAAAATTTTGGTCACAAATCAACAAACTCAGTGTTAAATAAGAACTAACTTTTAGAATTGTATTACTTAGGATCAGAATCCTCTCAGTAGCAGTTTTGTGTCCCACTCTACACCTCCTAATCTGAATGTTTAGGGACTCCTAACTCTCATTTTTTTTCAGAAGCTTTTATTCTTTAAAAGCTGGGGTTTGGGAATAAACTGTTTAGCACTTTGTGCTTCAATCAGATGAAGTTACAGGTCAAATCTTTTCATAATGACACTGCAGCTTGAAAGCCAATTGAAATCTGAGTATTTTTTAAATTCTGACATAAAAAGCTATAAAGGAATGTGCAGTATCAGCAAAAGGAATATTGATTAGTACTATTCAACACTGAAGTTTTCCTAAATTTTAAAAACATGTATCACTGACATCATACAATCATAATGGTTTGGGCTGGAAGGGACCTTCAAGTTCATCTCACTCCAAACCCCTGCCCGGGACAGGGACACCTTCCACTGTTACACATTTACAAATTCAGATTTGTTGATCTATTATTTAAATGCATTTGCAATACTTACCTTAATGAATCTACCAACTATCTGTGAAGTGTATTTTGGTAGCTGCTGAACTTTACCAAGTAGTATCAAAGAAACTAGGATATACTTTTTATATGATTCCAACATAATGTGACTGACTGCCATGGCTGGAGTAGTTATTGCCTAAGCAAGAGAGAAAGAAATGGAACAGAAATTTAGTCTGCTTACTGGAAGATCCTGGTAGCTACTGCATGAGCAAAAAAATCAATTTCAAGCTGCATGCAGACATATGAAATGCTCCTTTGAGCAGTGAAGCTTAACTAACTTCTGTCAAAATTAATTATCCAGACATACGCAAAAAAAGGGAAATTTTATACGAGCTACTCAAAACATATCACATTACAGTGGTGCCTGTCTTAAAATAGACCTGCTCAGATAGAATCAAAACTTCCTTCCTTGGAATATATCTAAAGCTGTACCAGAAATCACCTGTAGCTACTTGTGAACCTGCATTTACACAGACCCTCAAATTTTATAAAGCTATTGCATTATCAGAGGTCTGCAGAATATGAAAAAGGGATTTTAGTTCACTATGATACTGGAACTACTCAAGAGCTGACCCTCATTTACAAAAAAGAAAAATGTGGCATCAATTTGTTTTGCGCATTTCACAGCATTTCCCTCACATACAACATTTTCCCAATTTTATTACTTGTATTTCCTTCCCAGATAAAGCAAAACCAGCAAATATTATAACAGCCATGAATAAGCAAAACTCCCCTCATTAAAGTAGCAAAGGTCTTAGCAAAACCACTGGACTGTTTTTTAAGGACACACAACCGTGTGTCAGCCTGCGACCTGTTTCTGTGCTGCAGTTTTAAGCAGGCAGCTGAAAAATATTTATAGTGAGATAAATTTAACATCACCCTTTGAGCTGCACAGCTTTATGCAATGAGGCTGTGAGACACTTAAAGGAAAACATCTCCAAAGAAAACATCTCCAAAGACAGTTTTGCGTGTGCCAGTTCAAAGCTGCTGTGTTTTCTCAGCATTGTTACGCATCTACTTCTGCCTTTCCAGACATCACACTTCAGACTCATAATTCCATTTCAAGTTACCTGTTCATAAAAGTAGAGTGCTCTTTCAAAGTTCTTTAGCCCAGTGTATATCATCCCACCATAGTAGTAGTAACATAAAAAGTGCTTCGCATCATATGCCCCATTCTCTTTACAAATATCCATCATGTCCACATCTAGATACGGGAGGGCAGGTTTAAAGCATTTTGCTAACAAACAGAGCTACAAGAAAATAAATCAAGTTTTCATATATTAGCCATTTCCATTCAAGTTTCCATGAGAAGGAGCTGAAATTAAATTAATTAGTAGTACTGCATAAATACCACTCTTCCATGAGTTAAAAAACAGAAAAACAGAGCATGTCAGTAGTGGAATAAAACAGGTTGAAAATCTTTAACACAGATTATGAACTGTTATAAAATTATCTGACCCCTAAAAAAATTAAACTCTGACAGATCTGTTTGAAACTCCAGGGCTGCCAGACTACTGTGCTGGCAGCACTAAATATTGCTGTGAACATTCCTGTCCAACCCTGAATCCCAGGAGCCAAGAATGAGACAGAAGTACAAATGCAGGCCAAAGACACCAAGACAAACATGTCTTTCGTCAGACTTGAGCAGACAGCAGCTGGATATTACACTGATACCACCCAAGGTAAGTTCAGTGTGACTTTCAGCCCACAGAGAACAGATGTCAAAGGACTTTCTGAAGTCACCAACAAAATTAAAGATCTGAGGACATGCACCGAACATTTAAAATTAGTAATTAATCTGCACATCAGACTCAGATTTTATTTCAGTATATCATATTATTTACTACTGGAAAAAAAAACAACAAACAAACAAAAATCCAGTTGAAAATCCATTCTTACGCTGCAATATGTGAACATGCATTTCCTTGAAGGTTTATAGGTATTTTATAAGCTTTTATTCTCACAAAAGGCCCTTCTGATCCCCTTACCTGGCAGAGATCTGCGTGTATTGAGGTCAGCTGGTTTGTGTTCATCTGCATCTTGTCTATGGCTTGTCTGAGAATGCTAATTCCTCGCAGGGGCTGTCAGAAATTACATCTCTTTCAGATAATTTCTCATAGATGGCAGCACATTGGATCTTATGTTGACACTTACAAATGAAAAATAACACTAATTGACAGGTTCCATTAAATAATAGTTAACTTGAGGTTCCCTTTTTTTAGGACATCGCAGCCTCTTGGAAAATAAAATTAACCCTGCCCTACACAACTTCTCCTGATAAAGTGATCAATTCTGCTCCACAAAGCCAATCTCACCAGGAATGCAGTAATCTGTATCAATAAGAAAACCTTCCTCGATTCCCTGACTCCATCTAAACTCCCAACAAAGACTAAAGACAAGGTTCTCACTTCACTCCACTTAGAAGCAGAGATCAAATCTCGTCTGTCTCGGGCTAGACTTCACCAAAGTAGCCTGAAAAAGTCAGGATTGTAGCAACAAAACCACTGGTCACGTATTTCTTAATCAAGCTTCCTGCACATTTTAAGGTGTTTCATTAAGGACATTATATAACACCAGTGAGAATAACAGTGAAGCTAAAATCACTGACTCACCCTTGCAGCTCTCTCCTCTACTCATGCACACATTGTCTCAAGAACACTCCTGGCACTACAGATCTCCTATTTAATGTGAGAGAATGTGTTTGAAGGCTTTCTCCCCCAAAAATTATCTTCCTTAGGTTTTCCTTAGAGAAATCTTAGAATTTTGCGTTTGGTTCATTACCTTTCAGTAAATTTAACAACTAAAGAGCTGTACAGAAACACTTGATGTGAAGTTAGTGGTAAATCTTTATGGAGTAAGAGGCTGGTGACACCCCCTTTAAGCCTTGGGCATGGAGTAGCTTATTTGTACTAGATGATACTTGCTCACCTGTTTTCTCTCCACAAGGGCATTTGTTAACTGGTGGCACAGGCCAGCAACTAAACACAGTAAAAAACAAACAAACAAAAAACACCTCAGTGAAAAAACAGTATTACCAAACTATCCAAAAATCTATCAAGTCTGAAATTAGGCTGAACTTACAAGTGTCTGTTGCATATCTAATGTGTTCTCCATTGCAAGTGCTGATAAAAAGCTGCACCTGTGAGAATAACGTTTCGAAATCAGGGATGCTGGGCATAGAAAACTTCACAAACCTGAAATAAAAGAAACAAAAGGTTTAGCACCTATTGCTTGGAGATTCATTAAAACAAATCATTTTCATTGCTAAGTCTCTGCATGTAGGTGCTTGCAAACACAAATCCAAAGTGCTTATGATACATGGCATAGGATTTCCCCAGTAGCTGCACAACAACATCTGAAACACCTTTCTATGCACAACATAATTCTCAATTTAGTGCAAACTACAATGGCAAAGATAATTTTCAGTATTACCAGTATTTTGTTTCAAAAGAGTAGTAGTACAAGTAATAGGATTTTGATCTTTCCCTTGAAAGAGAAATGTAAAATAGCAGTGGAACCTGCAGATAGTTCACTTGAAGTCAGATATAGCCAGTTTGAAATTCAAGACTAAATACCTTAGTTCAGCATCCCCAAGGGAACTCAAGTTTTATCTTAAACTCCAGACAGCAGCAAGAGCCTCAGTGTTGTCTGAAGACAAACACCCCAGACCCATGATAAAAGCCTGTTTTTTACTGGAATAAAATGTCTTGCTCCATGCTTACAGTTCAGTGTATTAATGCCCTGAAAATAAAGATTTTAAAGCTCATTCTATACCCTTTTGCTGAACACATATGGAAAAACACTTATGGAATCCCAGGCTCGTGTTGGGAGGGACCTTAAAGCCCATCCAGTTCCAATCCCTGCCATGGGCAGGGACACCTTCCACTAACCCAGGTTGTTCCAAGCCCTGTCCAGCCCGGCCTTGGACACGTCCAGGGACCCAGGGGCAGCCCCAGCTTCTCTGGACAACCTCTGCCAGTGCCAGAACAAAACATTTTGCTTGGTTGACAGTTCAGCTAATTGCCTGACGTTTTAATATTTAATTAAAAGCAAGCAGCACTTACAAGACAGCAAGAACACCTAGCGAGTGTTCCTGTACATCCAGGGCACCGAGCACTGTATCCAGATGAGAAAGATTTTTTGCTAGCAGCTCTCCACTTTTATTGATCAGTTCACAAAGCTGGGTCATTTGCCCTGAAAAATAAAAAGCATTGTTGTCAAAGCCTAATTAGAGAACATTCACCCATTCCCACATCTCATTATAACCTGCTCCCCCATGTAACCTCAGGAAATAATAGTATCACCCCAAGTTTTAATTTTCTACCCACCCCATTTTTTTATAAAACAAATACCAGAGCTTGTTCCTTGCTGGTCCTCAAGTGCTACCCAACTTTCAGATGTGCTCATAAGCATTTTTTTGAAGTAGACATTAAAGTTACAAGTAATACCGACAACAAAATATTTAAAAACCCATCCTTACATTTACTTTGTATAATTAAAACTACAGTGTTATTCTATATGCTGTGAGCTATGAACACAGCATGAAAAGTGACTGCTTTGAATGAGGAAGGTATGGTAAGCACCAAAACCCTTAGAAAGAAAGCAGATCCATTCCCATGAACTGCTTTCAAACTCTTCCTCCCCCACAATTAACTGAATGAATTAAAACTACGTCCTTCTGAAGCAGAGTATTGTTTCAATGTTCAATCCCAGCAGATTAGAGAGAAAAAAACAGAGGTTCTCTCATCCTTAACAAAAGTCTCCATAAAATGAGGTATAGTGCCTCCATTCAGAGAGATTTACACTACCCTCAGGTCTCTGGCCTTTTCCTTTGAGAAAGGAAAAGCAGGGAAGTTCTAACAATGAAATGTTAGTTTTGAAGTGACAGAGGGATCAAAGATTCCAAATGGGGGACTACAGCCCACAAACTTGCTTCCAAAACTGTTCTCCATATGGAATTAAAAAAAGGCATAAGCATGGGAAGGGATGGGGCTTGTAAAACTCTATGTACTTTGATAAAGGTGTTCAGGCACTGCAAACTCCTAGTTCTGGTATCCTCCCTATTCCAGAAATCCACCCCTTTTACAGTTCTATCACTTAGCAGTCACCTAAAAACAAAACAAACCCCCAAACAGACTCTGAGCAAACTGGTCTGGTGGAGGGTGCCCCTGTCCATGGCAAGGGTTGGAATGAGATGGCCTTCAAGGTTTCTTCCAACCCCAACCATTCTGGGATTCTGTGATCTATCCCTCTACCCAAACACCAAACAACTTACAGTCCAAGCAGAAATTCCAGTACCAGGTCCAACTAAATGTCCCTTTCTGTCACCACCCAGGTGACAGTCAGAAATGACAGTCAGAAATCACCACAAGTACACACACTGATCCTCGGTGCTCTCACATCCAACTGCCTGTCCGGCTCTGGATTTACTTTCACAGAATCCCAGAATGATTTGGGTTGGGACTTCAAAGATCATCTCATCCCAAACCTCAGCCATGGACACTTTCTGCTATCCCCAGGTTGCTCCAAGCCCTGTCCAGCCTGTCCTTGGACACTTCCAGGGATCCAGGGGCAGCCACAGCTTCTCTGGGCACCCCGTGCCAGGGCCTCCATGCCCTCACAGGGGAAGAATTCTTTCCTAATATCCAAATTAACCTTACTCTTTTGTTATTATGAAGCCATCCCCCCTTTCCTGTCCCTCCAGGCCCTTATAAATAGTCTCTCCTCCTTCTCTTTCCTGTAGCTCCCTCCAGATACTGGAAGGGCACAATCAGGCCACCCCAGAGCCTGCTCTTTTCCAGGCTGAACAATCCAGATTTTCTCAGCCTTTCCTCATCCCTCCAATGATCTCGGTGGCCTCATCTGGACTTGCTCCACCAGGTCCATGTCCTTGCTGTGCTGGGGACTTTCTCACAGAGAACATCTCCCTGGCTCATCCCTAATGGGAGAACTTACAGAAAGAAAACAAGTCTCTCCTTGAGCCTTCTGCATCCCCAAAACTCTGTGATAGAAAGCTCTCCCGCTCAATGACAGGAGAACAAAGATCCATCTTCCATCTGCTTTGTACACACTCCTTACAGATATAAATCGTTTCTAAATTAGAAATACTTTGTATTTATTAAGTGAAACCAGAGTAAGAGAAAGCTGGAGCTCAACCCAAGAACTGCCAGAGAGAAAACCTGGGGCCATGGTGGGAAACATCAATTTTTCATCAGCTTTCATCAGAGGAAACATCTCAGGCGGAGACCAGTCAGAACACATTTCACAGAGCATCAACACATAGGGAAAGTTCAAGAACCAGGAAACGCTGCGCCCACACACAGTAAAATTAGGAGTTTGGCAGCGAAACTAAGGAATTCCAACTGCGATTATTAAAACCCCTTGTGGACACGTGGTTACAGTCTCAGATCTGTCACACAGTTCCGTGGTGGGGCGGGACTCTGTCCACGCTCTGCTTGGAAATGTAGAACACGGACACTTGGACAATTCAGAAATATATTTTAAACCAAACTTATCACAACCTGCCTGTTCATTAGGGAGGCGACAGGCTGGGCCACACAATCCCAATTAAAGCCCGAGCGATGCTCGCTCCTCCCCCTATTTTAAAGGCTCAGATTTTGGCAGCATCACCGGCGCGGGCTCCGCTACCGAAACCACCCCCTGGGAGAACCACGGAGCTCCGTGAGAGCACCGCCGGTCCCTCGTGCCATGTCACACCGCCGGGATCCCTTCGGGGCTGCCCCGAATTAACCCCGGCACGGGCCCCGCAGCTCCGGGGCTGCAGCACCCCGGACCCGCGCCTGAGGGAGCGCCGTGCGAGAGGGCAGGCCCCGGCCCGCCGCCCCGTCACCCGCGCGGTTTGACGAGCTCCATCGGTCTTCGCCGTCCTCCCTCGGCCCCGCGGGCCCGCCCCGTCCTCCCGGTCTCCCCGGCCGGTCCCGTCCCCCTCACCCTGGGCCGAGAGCTGCCGGACGCTGTTGACGAACTGCTCCAGGGCCGACGCCATCTTGGCGGCTCGCGCCGCGGCCGCGCGCGCTGAGGGGCGGGGCGGGGCGGGGGGAGCGGCGCGCGCCGGGAGCCGCCGCCCGCCGCCCGCCAATGAGGGCCGGCCGCGGGAGCCGCGCGACGCCCGCCGCCCGCGCGCCGCTTCCGCCGCCTCTCGCGAGAAGCGCGGTCGCTATGGCAACCGCCGGCCCCGCGTCAGGCGCGCGGGCGGGGCCGTGACTCAGCAGCGCTCCGGGGGGGTGGTGACGTCACGGCGCGTCACCGCTCGGCGACATGAGGCCTTCCGCGACAGCGGGGACCACCGCGACATGCGGGCCTCGCGACATGAGGCCGTCGTTTCACCGGGGGCCCACGTGATAAGGGACCCCTGCGACACCGGACCCGCCCCGACACGGGGGGCCGGTCCCTTCCGCTGCCCGCGGGGCGGGGGGTGAAGCCCACCCGAATGGCTGCACTGCGCCGGCAGAGGTTTAATCCCTTTTGTCCCTCCTGACGGGGACTCGATGTTGAGGTTGTCGTCTGATTGCCTGGAATGTTTGCTCTGGTACCAGGGAATAGGATTTAAATCCCTCAGGTTGATACACGGGTCTGTATTTTCCATCCCTCGGGAGCTGAAGCAGCGTGTCCCCGGAGCTGTTGCAGGCAGGGGATGTGCCGGTTGTTCAGTATCCGTGAAGATGATGGAAGCCTGAGTGGAGAACACAGAATCGTAAAATATCCAGAGCTGGAAGGGACCCACAGGGATCATCCAGTCCAACTCCTGGTCCTGCACAGGACAAGCCCAAAATCCCACCCTGTGCCTGAGAGCGTTATCCAAATGCTCCTTGAACTCTGTCAGGCATGGTGCCCCCACCACTACCCTGGGGAGCCATAAATTTGCCTGTATTCCCTCCCTGCTTAGTCAGGAGCATCCAGCTGTGTTGAAATCCCATTCCTTGCAGGAAGCAAAACGCCTGCGGTGCAAGTGAAAGCACAACACAGCCCTGACCTCCGCACATTCCCCTCCCAGCCTCAGCTGAGATCACCATCGCGTGTTCCAGTTCTTCCTTCCTTCCCTCCGTGACCTTCCCCAGGTCAACAGCAAACTTGCCTTCTGTATGAAACAAGAACAACACATTCCACTCGAAAACATTCTGGACTTGAAAAAAAATAAATATTTTGGAAGCTTTTTATTGCTGCCGGGCAAAATCTTTTATTTCCCGGCTCAGTGGTTGCCTAATACTGTCAGTACCACTTGCAGAACTCCCTGTTTTTCGTCAGTTTTAACCCCCAAAGTGTTATTTTTTAACAGATCTTTGGTGTCTTTGGTCAGAGCACTGAACCTTTCCTGGTGCAGTGGGTACTTCTTTGGGGTCCGGGGACGGGCTTTTAAGGTTCCCCGTCACGCGTGGGGACAGAGTTGTCACACGGCGCAAGAACCGTCAGAAACGGGTGCATTTTCTGCAGAAAATCATCATCTTACGTGTACCCCCAAATGTACCCACCACCTCTGCAGGCAGGGACGGGCACGGGGAGGGGAACTGGCGGAGGACTGGGTATCCCAAAGACTGACAGCGAGGGAAACTGAGGCAGGGAAGGAGGGAGGGAAGGGAAGGGAAGGGCAGCGGGGCTGGGGCAGCCTTAACTCGGGCGGGCGGCGCGGAGCCGCTGCGCTGTCGCTGTTGTGCCGCTTTAAGGCGGTGCCGGCGCTCCGGGCTCGGCAGGCACCGGGAAGAGGAACTGGGCTTTGCACTGCCGGGTCGGGGCGAGCTCCGCGCCGGGCACCGGCACCGCTGCCCCCGCTCCCCTCCCGCCGCCGCTCCGCGCTCGCTGCCAGGGAGGGATGGGGCGGGCAGGGGGAGGACTCGCCGGGGGTCAGGACGGGTCTTTGCATCCCCCCCGAGCCCCCCGGCAGCCCCTCTGCTCCCCGCTGCATGCCCCCGCCGCTCCTTCCTCCCGCAGCACAGGGACGCGCTTGACAGGGCTGCTCGCTGCCTCGGTGCGTGCTTGAGATAGAGGCTTGGAGAGGCTTTCCCCCTTTGCTTGGAGAGCCCCCCCCAGCCCCTGCTCTGAGCCCCCTATCCCCTGCCCCAAGCTCCCCATCCCCTTCCTCGAGGCCCCTTCCCCTGCTCGAAGCCCCATCCCCTTCCCCGAGCCCCCTACTCTGAGCCCCCATCCCCTTGTTCAAGCCCCCCATTCCCTTTCCTTAAGCCTCCATTCCCTGCCCAAAACCCCCATCCCCTGCCCTAAGCCTGCTTCCCTGAGCCTGCCATTCCCTCCCCGGAGCCCCCTTCCCCATATCCCCTCATCCCCTGCCCCGAGCTCCGCATCCACCATGATTTTGCTGAGCTGCTTCCTGCACCTGCGGCCCCGGCACTGCGGCCCCTGGGCCGGGCTGGGCAGGGGGCTCGGCCCCGCAGCGGGGTCCCGCAGGGCTCTGCGGGTGCTGGTGGACATGGACGGGGTGCTGGCCGACTTCGAGGGAGGCTTCCTCAAGAAATTCAGGGCCAGGTACCCTGACAAGCCCTACATTGCCCTGGAGGACCGGAGGGGCTTCTGGGTGTCGGAGCAGTACGGGCGCCTGGGACCCGAGCTGAGTGTGAGTTGTGCTTCCCCCGGCTCCACGCGTGGGCTTGTTGTGGCCAGAGCTTGGCCCTCGGGGATCCTCTGACCCCCAGGTCATGGGGGCTGTGCTGGGGAGGGCTGTGGGGGGCCACCAAAAAGCTCCCACGAAAGTTCAGGAGCACAGGAGGGCTTCCAGCGGTGCATCTTCTTCCCCAGAAATCCATTTTTTTTCGTGCACATCTGTGTCTTTCTTAGAATGCTAGGGTGGGATGGGACATCCTCCTCTAGACCAGGCTGATATAATGGTCTAGTGGGCTTTTTCTCTGCATGCCCGGATGGAGACAGGTGCAAGGAAAGGGGGTATTTCAGAACATCTGTCTTGAAATACCCCAGATTGTATAGCTGGGGTTTTCTAGCTCTGATTTGGCCACGTGGATTGGTGCTGTTCCTAGATGGATTATTTAGCTCCTCAATAGCAGTGTGAGGGGTGGGATGCAGCAGAGCAGTTCTGACCAAACCATGCAATTGATGCTTCATTTGAGGGCTTACTTAAAATTAAAACAACCCAAGCCCTCCCATGTCAGAAATTATCATATTCAGTTTAATAATTAAAGCCTAAAAGCAGAAGGTCTCTCTATGTTGTCATTTATCATTCGGCAACAGGATGACTGCTGCAGGGAGTTGTTTTCTGCCTCTGCAAGTTTCCCATCCCAGTGGATGTCTGTGGTCTCATCCATGGATTGCAGTTCACTGGCTGAAATGTGTTATGGTAAATAAAAGTGTTCCTGTTGTTAGGAGTACAATGGTTACAGGGAAAGGAGCGGGAATAAGGTCCAGGGCTCTCCCATGGGCAAAGTACTGAACAACTTGATGAGCTGAAGGAATAAAGTGTTCTTTCTGGCTAGGAATGGTGAAGGGGAAGTGCAGGACATCGTTTGTGCAGTAAAGCAGCTGCTTAAAGTTTGGCAGGGGTAATGCGTGATAACAGGTTTTTTTCTTTCTTGATCATAACTACTTTGGATGTGTTAAATGAAGTGAGCTCATCTTGTGTCTGCTGTGATCATGTAAAACCACCAAAACCTTGGGCTGAGCAATTAGCAAAACTTGCACAGACTGACTTCAGGGCAGTCCTGGTTTCCCCATGGTTTCAGGGCAGGGCTGAAGTGAAGAGGAGCTGCTCTATGGCTACAGACACATGGGCCATTCCAGTCTGGGACCAGGGAGCAACACTGACCTGCTCCAGGGACCAGAAAATAGGAGCCAAAGAGTCCAACGAGCTGCAGGTCACAGCTCTGAAAGGGAGAAAGTTCAGCAATGCGCTGAGCACACAGACCTGGAAGGATGGAGTGCCCTGGACAGGCAGGGAAATTCCTTCTGGGGATCGAGGGTCTGTCCTGGCTCATTATGGCATTCCCAGCCCGGGGGTTTTTCCATCTGCTGGGCAGGATGCTGGTTGTGGTGCAGCAGGGGATTTTTGTGGCTCAGGGAGTCGAGTGGGTCTTTTCCTCAAAGTGAGCTTAGTTCTTCCCTCCTCAAGCTTGATTGCAAAATGCTTTTTGACATAATTGGAAGTAGGATAGCTGCGGAAGTGCTGCTGCAAGAAAACACTTCAGTGCAGTTTGAAGTGCTCTGCTGCATGAGGCTGCGTTTCTCAGGTGTCTCTTGTGGAGCTACAGACAGTATCTTAAAAATTAAACATCGCTGCTCCCCAGTCTGAGGCTGGGCAACTGGAGTTTGAATGTTTGCGTGGCCCCGTGGCAAACTTTTACACTGGTTGTTCTTGCCATGGAGCCTGGAGGCATTTCTGCAGCTCCTCAGCTGCATCACAACACTGGGGCTGGGCTGCTTCTGCTTCCTCCCAGCTCTCCTCCTCGAGGACGTGGTGTTTGTGCAAAATAATCGCTTTCCTTGCCACCTGTTTGAGGCAGTGCAGGGGCTGCTGTTCCTAAGAGCTGTGCTGGACCCATTGCAGCCCCTGGACTCTGCTGTCACCCCAGGGTTTTGCTCCCTGTGGTCTCCTCTCTGTGCTCCCCCTGTGCCATACCAGTGTGCCCAGGCTGCTGTCCTGGATGTTGTGTTTCAAATCCCTGCCTGGGGATGCTCTGTTTGCCTGTTAGATCTCGTCCAGGCGATCGTGAGGAAGAGCATCTGCATTCATCCTGATGTGTGGTTCATCCTGTAATGTGCCTTCTCCTGGGAGAGCAGCCTCGCTGCTATTTTAAGTGATCTCACGGAGACAAATAGGCCAGACAGCATCATGGTACAGCAGAGCCAGCAGGCCACATCAGCTGGATCCACGTGGATCCGTCCCTTTGGATGGGTTTGCTTTGGATCTGTGGTGTTTGGCCTTACAGGAACGTGCAGCTCCCTCTGCGTCTGGGGCTGCAGAGGCAAAACCAAGCTTGTTCCAGAGCATCTCCCACCTGAATTGTGTGGGGTGGGTGAAGGTTGGTGGGTGGGGAGCAGAGGCACCCACAGAGGCAAGAGGGGTGAGCAGGAGGGGACCGGCGCTGGCGGTCCCACTGTTCTCCCTGTCCCATCCTCTGTCCTAGCAAAGGGTGAGGAAAATGCAGGAAAAATTGCAAGAAGTGCAGTAACTGCTTGCTTTCCCCTCACAGGAGAAAGCCATCAGCATCTGGGAATCCAAGAACTTCTTCATCGAGCTGGACCCTCTCCCTGGGGCTGTGGAAGCTGTGAAGCAAATGGCAAATTTGGCAGAGTGAGTATGAACCTGCCCATGGCGTGTGGGGATGGACAGAGGAGCAGCTGTGTCTTCACATCCACCTCTTGGCAGAAGTGCTGATACAACAACAGCATTAAAAATCAATATCTCCCAGCCATCAGGGAAGGGAGGGGAGGGAGGGCTCTGACTCCTGGAGCAGTCACCTAGAACATCAGCCATGTGCAGCCTCTTCCCTTCAGCTCTCTGCTCCCAGCAGAGGTTGTGAAACGAGGAACTTGATTGTGCTGTGGGATTCTGTGAGATGGGGGATTAATCTCTTAAATCTGTCTGATCTGTGTGTGCTCGGGGTACTGGCTTTGTGCTGCTGCCTGCTCTGGCCCAGAATGACACTCTGCCCCTGTTTTTCTCCTCGTGGCAGCACCGATGTGTTCATCTGCACGAGCCCGATCAAGAAGTACCGGTACTGCCCTTACGAGAAGGTGAGCGGGCCCAAATCTCAGCTCCCTCTTCCATCCACGCTGCCCAGTGATAGGTGTCTGACCCCTGCATGCCTCTGGCTGTAAAATTTACCTGTTCCATCCATTTTCATGCACTGAGGCTCTTGGTCTTAGTCTTTGATCATGACATCAAAAGCTGCTTGATTTTCAAAGAACTTTTACTCCAGCAGCATCCAAAATCCATCCCACTAATGAACTTATTAAGAGAGAGATCCTCCCTGTGTGGGAGCCAGGGCTGCTTCCACTGCACCAAGCACCCCCTGCCCCATCCATCAGCCTTCCCTGAGCTCAGCAGCCATCTCTTGCCTTCCAGTATGCCTGGGTGGAGAAGCACTTTGGCCCCGAATTTCTTGAGCAGATTGTTTTGACACGAGATAAGACGGTGGTTTCTGCTGATCTGCTTATAGACGACAGACCTGATATAACAGGTAAGAGACGAGGGCTGAAGGAGTGACTGGGGGCAGCCAGGGATGGGTGTCGGTGCTGTTTCCGTGCTGTTTGGGTTTTATGACTTTATGAGATCAACTTCAGCGTTTCACAGTTGTCCAGACCACTGACCTTCCTTCCTTCCTTCCTTCCTTTGCAGGGGCAGAGCAGAACCCCACCTGGGAGCACGTGCTCTTCACTGCCTGCCACAACAAACACCTGCAGCTGAAGCCCCCCAGCCGCCGGCTGCACTCCTGGGCTGACGACTGGAGAGCCATTCTGGACAGCAAACGCCTCCCGCCCGGCCAGGCCACCTAAACACCGGCCCCCACGGCCACCTGGGGCTGCAGCCACCTGCCTGTGTCCCTGTGGAGTCCTGCTGAAGGCCAGAACCACGCATGGACAGACAGACAGACGCTGGCCCTGCTGCAGAGAGGAAGAGGAGGGTGAGCTGAAGCGCCACAGTCGCCTGGACTTGAGAAACAGAGCCCAACCCAGCCCTGCCACGAGGGAGCAACGGCAGGATTGTGCCTGTGGACCTGACAGCCTGGCTGGGGGGCATTTCCCACTGCCTGCTGGGGTCTCTGTGCTGCATCTGCACCCTCACAGGGCCAGCCCAGCGTTTCTGATGGACAAGGTCACCCTCAGCGTGTCACTGCCCTTGCCTGGTGCACAGCATGGCACAGACCAGCTCTCCCTCCTCCCCTCCACGTTATGGTCAGGGATCTTGCCTGTGGTTCGTTTAGTCCTTGCAGGGTTTCATTCCCAAGGAGCTGCCTCAGGGGGTGTTTCCCACTGGCAGTGCCTGGATCTGGGGAGAGGGGTGGCTGGAAGGGCAGGGAGAGCAGGCAGCTGTTGGTTGTGTTGGTGGAGGATTGTCACGAGCACATCCACGGATGTTGTTTGCAGTTCTCACACGCTGCAAGGGAAG
Source organism: Hirundo rustica (assembly GCF_015227805.2). Classification (NCBI taxonomy): domain Eukaryota; kingdom Metazoa; phylum Chordata; class Aves; order Passeriformes; family Hirundinidae; genus Hirundo; species Hirundo rustica. The sequence goes on from NC_053464.1 coordinate 13,869,830, forward strand.
ATGTTGGGGGGGACGTTGCTGTTAAAGGCTGGGGAGCTGTGCTGGTTTCAGGGTGGAGTTAATTTCCTTCACAGAAAATACAGCCCCATACGAGCCACTGTGAAAAAAATTAACTCTACCTTGGCCAAAACCAGCACGGGAGCCCGTTGAGAGGTGCCCACGAGCTGTATCACAGGGCAGTTTGTTCTGCAGCTCCACCAGGCTCCCAGCTCTGGATGTCTGGGGACAGAGCGTGCTGCCAGTGCCACTCCCCTGGTCCTGGGCCCCTGCAGAGAGGTGTTCAGTGCCTGGCTGGTGCAGAGGGGTCACGGCACACGCTGCTGTACCAGCCACCTCTGCCAGGGCACAGTGCAGGGGCTGCTGAGCTCTGGGAGCAGCAGCGCTGCTGGGAAGCTGCAGTTGGCCACCAAAAAGGGAGGGTTTAGACCAAGGGGCAGCTCCAAGAGGGATGTTTCTGGCATAGCTGCGCCCGCAGCCTCTTCCTCCCTTGTTTGTCTCATTTTTGCTTTGCTGAGCCCACACCAGTCCAGCCTTGAACTTGAGCGACCTGTCTGGCACGAGAAAGCAGCTGCTGCTCCTGGCCTCAGAGACACTGCTGGGAGAGCCTGGCATCCCCTCCCTGCCCGTGGCACTGGCACAGGGCAGCCACAGCCAGCTGGTGCTGGCCCACCCCGGGCAAAGCCCCAGGGATGAGCTGGGTGTGTCACTGCTGACACCACAGAGGCCATCAGACCCCACTGCTGTGTGTCCCCACGCTGTCCAGGATCCCCCTGCCCTCCTGGCCCAAGGACTTGCTGGCTGCAGCAGTAAAATCCCCCACTTGGACACGTAACCCCACAGGCAGGGGTGGTAGCCAGGGCTTGGCCGGGGTTTGCCACCCTGGGCTCCGTGCTCACACCTTTGGTTTGCCTCTCCCCTCTCCTGTGGGCCCCCAGCAACGAAAGTACATGAACTTAAAGCTACACAACCAACAAATAATGTAATTCAGCAGTGGCAGCCAGACCCCTCCCATTATCCAGGACCTGGAGGGGTTCTGGAGTTGGTGCTTTGGAACCTGTGCCTTCCCTGGGTGCTGCAGGGCCAGGGATGGGGCCTGTGCTGACTTGGGGCTTGCCCCGTTTCTTGGCATGGGGAGAGTTTACTAAGTCTCCATGGTTGGCCCAGGGCAGTGGGACTTACATACCACAAGCATCTTTTTTTCTTTCTTTTTTTCTTTCTTTTTTTCTTTCTTTTTTTTTTTCTTTTTTTCTTTCTTTTTTTCTTTCTTTTTTTCTTTCTTCCTTTTTTTCTTTTCATTTTTCTTTCCTGTTTAAACCACTGTGCGTGTTTCTGGGTGATGGGTTTGGTTTGGAGGGGTCTATTTGGGACGTGCAGCTGCCTGAGGTGCAGCCTCCCGGCCAAGAGCTGCTTTGGAGGGTTTGCAGGCTGGGAACTGGGAACACCACGGGCAGCAGCTGCAGCTGCTGAACATCAGGAGCCCCTTGGCTCCACCAGACCTCCACTGGCTGTTGGCCCCTCTGTGCAGCCACGGTGACTTCATGGGGTCCAAGCCGTCTTTTTTCCTAATGGTACCATGTAAATATGAGCTGCCTGAGCTCCCCAGAGCCTTCTCCCTGCTCACTGAGCCAAAAGAAGCTGGCACATTGCCCCAGCAGCTGCCCAAACCTGTCATCTTCCCCCGAGGCTGGGGCAGCCCCGAGGGACGTGGCTCTCTGGGGCCAGCAGGACTTTTCCCCATGGTGAGCTGTGATGCCAGAGAGACCACGTGGGTTCGCACCAAATATACTTGAAAGCAGAGCTGGAGTTTCTCATGCCTGAGGCTCCATCTCCATGCACAGAGATCCTGAGCTGGAAGCTGGACTGTTTGCTCCCACACTCAGGACTGGGAAGGTGACTCCACCGCCGGCAGATCCGCCCCTTCGTCGTTCAAGCCTGTCTGTGTCCAGCTGAGATGCACAGAGCTTTGATTTTTGAATGTACATCTATAAACCCGAGGCAGATGAGGAGCACCGCAATAAACACCGGGTTGTTCGGCATCCAGCTGCCTAGAAATGGAGTTTGGGGTTTGCAGTTTCCCAGCTGTGGCTCTGTGTGGGGATAGGGGGAGGTTTCACCTCCAGGTTTGGGAATGTCCCCTTGTCCAGAAAACCTGGACCCAATCCTGCTGCCCTGGCAGTGCCATCACCCTGGTAGACACAGTCCCTGAGGGCAGAAATAAAGCCAAGGGGTGGTTTTGGGTAGACTTCATCTTCCTAAAGAGGGAATATTCCCTTCCTTTTATAATAAATAAAGCTGTGAAGTGTGTGTCCTGTTGGGCCACAGAGCAGAAGCTATAGAAGGGGCTGGGACTGTCACGGGCTGGCTCTCCCTGGGATTTTATGCCTTATCCATCACTGCTGGCTGCTCCACGTCCCCACACCCAGGCTGTGAGGTGTCTGTGGACTCCCTTGCCTGCCGTGGGGCTGTGCCATGAGAATCCCTCTGCATGACCAGAACCCGCACGCTGTGAGCGATGCACAGCCCAGCTGGCCACTGGGACCTGGGGCACGTTTCCAGTAGAAGATGGAGCAAACTGGAGAGACTGCATCCTGATGGAGCATGACGAACTGGTCTGCAGCTGTCTGTTCTTCCACGCTCTCCTACGTGGCTTCTTTTCCACTTTGAAAAGCCTCGGGTTGCAGATATCACACATATTCCAGGTGATAAGCAGATTCCAAAGCAGGCAGAGACAGAGGGGAGGGGTAAGGAGATGGTAGCGCCCTGGCCCTGAGCACAGGGCAGTGCTGGTGGGAGCCTTTGCATCCTTCCCGTGGGCAGGAGCTGCTGACAAGTGTGCGAACACCCACCCCACCTCAGGGCATTCCCACCTGAAGGCATTCCCCTTCTCCCCAGTCCGCGCTGCACCAAGGTGGCAGGTCCTGGCAGGGCGGGATGCTCGCCCCTGGCTCCTGGGAAGCAGCGGCCACTCGGGTGCTCATTCATGAGCTCGTTCTCACCTTGGCCGCTGCCCAAATCGCTGGGAGCGGTGTGAAATCCCAGCGGAGGGCAGAGCCAGGAACGCAGGGGCCAGCCGGGGCCAGCCCTGACGCAAGGACAGCGGGTGGCGGGGGACAAAGGCAGGGCAGGGGACGGGACGGGAGGGAGGAGGGTTCACCCAAATACGCAGGAGGGGAAGGAGCGGAGGAAGCGATGGACCAGCCGGAGGCAGCTGGCCGGGGCTTTGCTGCCCGGTTTGAGGACAGGAAAGGAGCGGGAGGGTGCCTCAGGGCAGGTTTTGCAGCCCGGCGGTGCCAGCGCAGTGCGGGCAGGACATCCATGGGGATGGGAGAGGGATATCCATGGGGATGGGAGAGGGATATCCATGGGGATGGGAGAGGGATATCCATGGGGATGGGAGAGGAATATCCATGGGGATGGGAGAGGGATATCCATGGGGATGGGAGAGGGACATCCATGGGGATGGGAGAGGGATATCCATGGGGATGGGAGAGGGATATCCATGCGGATGGGAGAGGGACATCCATGGGGATGGGAGAGGGGTATCCATGCGGATGGGAGAGGGATATCCATGCGGATGGGAGAGGGGTATCCATGCGGATGGGAGAGGGGTATCCATGCGGATGGGAGAGGGATATCCATGCGGATGGGAGAGGAATATCCACTAGAGGGGACTGTGTGATCGCGGGTGGCAGCGCGCTGCGCTCAGCGCCGTGTGCCGGTCCCGCTTCCAGCCCTCCCGGTTATCCCAGCCCGGGCTCCCGTGCCCTCTGCATCCCTCCCGCTGGGCACCGCAGCCCCGAGGCACAGATGACCGGGACCAGCGGGTACCGAGGGGCAGCTGCGGGAGCCAGGAAAATCAGAGGGTCGTGGAATGGCTCGGGCTGGAAGGGATTTGAAAAATCATCGCATTGCAACACACTGCCATGGGTAGGGACGGTTTCAATTTTTCCAGGTTGCCCCGAGAGCCATCCGATCCGGCCTTGGACGCTTCCAGGGATGGGGAAATGTGCTGGGGTGGCCTCCACCAGCTGCTGAGCCTCCTCCCAGCCACTTGCTCTCTCCCCAGCTGGACGGGGCAGAGAATGGGATGGGCAAAAAAATGAAGGACTTGTGGGTAAGAAGATGAACTAGGCACCTATAGGACCCATATAGAAAATATCCCTGGAAAAAATCACAGACTCAAGGCCCCTGATGGCCCAGAGCATCCCTTCTTTACCTGCTTGGTTCTGCCCCTGCTTCCCCCTGGGACCCCACAGCTCTGAGACTGCACATCCCGCCCCTGCCAGCCTGAAATCCCCCAAGGAGCTGGAACATGACTTTGCCTTTTCTTTTTGCTCACTCTGAAGTTGGGGTCGGTTTTGGGGAGCAGAGTGGGGGCAGATCTGCCAGTGGGGAGGACAGGGGGACCGGGGTGGTTCCTGGTGGGTTTTGCTCGCCCTTCCACTCTCCCCCAGCACCATGAAATTATTTCCCTCCTGGTTGGATTAATGGGATTTGCTTCTCAGTTCGTGCACAGGGACTTGAGTAATGCACTCCCCGGAGAGAAATCAATTTCCCTTGCCACAGCAGTGCTGGGGAGGCCAGGCCAGAGCCCACATGATAGGCTGCACTGGCCTTCTCCTGTCTTTCAAGGCTCCACACACATTAAGCCCGTCCTCCTGGCAAAAATCTTGCAAAATGTTTATTTGTGACTATGTTAACAAACATGCTTGGGGAACATGTTGTATTCAGACGTGAGCATGCCACCTTCCCCCTGCCTCCCTGGGGCCAGGACTGCGGGCAGCGAGGGGCCAGGGCTCAGAGCTGCCACAATCCAGCTGACGCTGCAGCCGGAGCACCGCCGGGACCGGCAACCCCGAGCACGAGGCCACCTCGCCTGCTGTTCCCACCAACCACCAAACCTGCCAGCAACATCCCACCAGTGCCTTTTTCCTGGAGGTCCCCAGCTCATGGATTTTTCCTGGAGGTCCCCAGCTCATGGATGCAGCTGGGGGAAGGGTCTGACCACGACCTCGTAGAACGCTGGTGTCCTGCAGCCAGAGGGACGTGGACACAAGGGCTCCAGGGATCCTGTCCAGCTCTGTAAACACCCGTCAGAGGGGAGGGCACTGCTGTCAGGCCACACCATGGGGCAGAGAGCAGTGGAGCTGAGCTTGCACAGCCCACAACCACCCTGAGCTCATCCCTCTCCCTCACCTGTCCAGTCCTCCTCAGCTGGTCGGTGCCAGCAATGATCCTGGGATGGAGAAAGTGCCCTGGAGAAACGGTGCTGCTCCTCTCCCAGAACAGACTCACCCTGAATACGTACTGTTTTAAACTCTAACTTGTCAGATTTGGGGTGAACTTGCCTTGGCTGTCTCTGGGTCCAATCCCCATGCCCCTGACTCTGCTTTCAGCATCTCCAGGTAACCAGGGCTGGAGCTGGGTCTGTTTACCTGAGATCCAGGGGAGGGAGATGAACAGCAGTTACTGAAGGGCTGTAGTTCATGTACTGGGTGAGAGCACTGAGGGTCTGTGGAGCTATAATCAAGCCTGTGAGCCCCTGTGTGCCCTTGGCATTTTTCCTTCATGCCATCCCAGCTGGGCAGCACCTGTGCTGCCTTCACATCCATCTGGTGAGTCACCCAACAGCTCCTGGGGATGGCTTCAAAACACCAAAGGGCTCCGGGAAACTCCCAAAAGTGCTGGGAGATGCACTGGCAGCAGCTGTGGAGGCTGGGAGTTGGCTTCTGTTTAGTAGCAGTTAGGCAAGAGAGCCCTGTTGCGAGTGCCAGGGGACGCGTGAGGACGAGGAGCAGATCCCAGGAGAAGGGACAGGAAAGGCAGGGACCTGGTACTGCAGAGCACCTGAACACCGCACTGGTGCCACCCAGGCAAGGCTCAGTGCTGTCACCAGGCTTGGAACTGGATGGTCTTTAAGGTTCCACCCCCAGACCATTTCATAATATCACTGCTGAAGGCACCATCCAGGTGCGGGCAGCAGCCAGTCCCAGCTCTCAGCCAGCTCCTCATCTCGGTGGGACTGGGATCCCTGGTGCCTGTTGCCCTTTCTGTGCCCACCTGCACGAGGCTTTTGGCCAGCTGGGAACTCCCTGGCTCAATGCCCCAGCCCTGCTTCCTTCCCCTGCCAGTCACAACCATGCCAGGTAATGAATGACTCCATAATGAGCCCCGAGGAACGATCTCTGAAGCTTTCCAGGTGTTCCCACCCCTCCTCTTGCAGGCATCTCCTTTGCTCTCAGTCCCAGAGCCTCCGGCTCCCACAGCCTGGAAAAGCAAACTCATGCCTTGGGTGCCTGTTTTGTAAGAGATTTTCCTTTTCCAGTCTAGCAGAGCGTTCTCACAGCTGTGCTTCCTGCTCATGCATCTTGTGCTCATCCTTTTTTATCCCAGGGAAAGTGCTCCTGGGTGGCTCCTGGGGACAGGCACTGGTGCCAGTGGCAGCCTCAGCCACCCTCAGAGCACAAGGGGATGTTTTGGGATTGATTCCCTGCACCAGGGCCAGTTTATTTTCTGCAGAACATACCAGTCTGCAGGGAAACGTGTCTGACTTTAAAAGTCCCTGGCATCTCCTCACTCCAAAACTGATCTCTAGGTTACCCAGGACCGTTCAGATTATGAAAATGGAGGCACAGAATGTGCTCTAGTTCCCTCCTGTGTAGTGGGGTTGGGACTGCTCACACCTAAGGGATACAGGAAAACAGGGAGCTGAGTGTCCCTCCTTGCCCAGCATGGGCAGAGCACAGCTTTGTAATGGGAATTCATAAAAGGAGACCACAAAGAGTCCACGAGAAAAGGGCAAAGCCTCATTTCTACGCCTCCTGGTGTGGCCACAGAGCAGAGACCCCCATGGATGGGGTTTTTGACAGTGTTTTGTAGCAAAAAGGGTTTCGTAACTGCCCAGACCTTTAGGGTTGTGTGTTCCCAAGAAGCCATAAACCCTCCTGCACCTGTCCCCCCAAATTTACAGCACTGCAGCCCCAGCCATGACCCAGAACCCACCCAGCCCCAGGGACCCCGCTGTTTTCCAGCCTGTCCTGCTTTGCAGTGTGCCTGTGGAACACGTCAGACGTGCCTGGAGGAGTGTTTCTGGCCCAGCACCTGCTTTCCCCACGCAGCATTGTTTCCCCAAAGCCCAGGAGAACGGCAGCAGCTCCACACGGTCTGACTCCTGGCAGAGCCAGCCGGCTCCGTCCTGCTCCGAGGTGGTTGTTTCATCCCAAACTAGCTAATTCTTGCTGCTTTTTCTTTATTCCTGCGTTTGAAGGAGGGAGGGGAGAACAAAACAACCCTTGGGGTGAAGTTACCTCCTTAATTAACAAGGCTGAGAGCTTTGCAGAGGTTGTGCAGAAGGAGAGAAAAATAAGGAAAACTGGGCAAAACCGGAAAGGATCGGGTTCAGTTGTCAGACCAATTAACCCAGATCCACACTCTCCCCCTGGATGAATTGCTCGTTACTACGTAATTGCTCGGGCCCAGCTCCTGATTGAGAGAAATTAAAATCAGACACTTAACAAGGCAACCTGGTGTGGAGATGGGATGCAGGAGCTGCCTGGGGATGCCATTCACAGGACAAAACTGAGGGAGAGCCCAAGCTTGGAGGATCTTGCTGAAATCAGCATTATCTGCACCATTTGCACCATCCTGGACTCAAAACATGGCTGGGCTGGGGGATAATTTGAAAAGGCCCTGGGAGGTGGTGAGAGGAGGAAAGCCCAGATTTAGCCGAGCAGTTCAGCATCTGCATAATTGCAATGTAGCTGCAGGTCCAGCTCAGCTCAGTGCAGGGTTTAGATGAAATATGAGGTGTGCTCAGTCAGGGACAAAGTGATTCAGGAGCTCTTTTGTCTAAAGAAAAAGTAAAATTCCTTGCAAACCCTTCTTGACTCTGTGTTAGGACCCATCTGCCCAGAGAAGAGGGAAAATTCCACCATTATAGACTTTTAAATCTATACCTAGTGAAAGAAAGCCACTAATCCTGATAAATCAGCCTAGGGAAACCGGCCCGTCCTGTGTCTGAGCACGTTCTTCCATGTGAAGGGCTGATGAGTTCACGTGCAGTGGGAAATTCAGACACGGTGTTTGGGAAAGCTCAGTGGTTTCAATATTAGCTTAAGAGTAGGCAAACATGTTTTCCTGCTGCTGAAGGAGAAGGGTATCTCCTTGTGGGAGCATTGGCCTTTCCTGACCCCCGTGGTTCCATCTGCCTCTTTTCCTGCCTAGGAATTATCTGTGGAGCAAGGGAGGGCTGCAGAATGCCCCGGGCATGGCTGCACCCCCAGCACCGCTGCGCTGCTGTGCTGAGGTGTGACCACAGCTCTGCTTGCAGCTGCTCGCCCTCCTGGCTCACCCTCCTGCAATATCTGCATTTCCCTCTGGAATTTTTGGGGTGTTGCTCCTGTGCTTGGCTGGTGCTGGGCTTTAACTTGTTTTCAGCCCCAAGTGCTGACCCCCATCCTTGGCAAACCCTGCTATGGTCTGTGCTTGCTGTGCACTACCAAGCAGTATCCTTAAAGAAAAAAGAGCCCTGGATACCCTGGTTTCAGCAGTTTGAGCTTATCCTGGTGTCTGGTGCCTGCAGTCTCAGCCACACACGTCCCTGGAGCCAGGACAGACACCCCAAAGGGCTGAACCCCAGTCACAGCTTTAACCCATCTGACTCATCCCAGACATTCTTGACATCTGCTTTAATTTTTGTTAATGAACCAGCTGTCCCAACAGGTCATAAAAACTACCACAGGCAGGGCAGCAAAGGATGAGAATAGCCCAAGCCAACTCTATATCCCCAACTGGAAAACCCCAAAGACTCCAGCAGCACGTGTCTAAAGGAAAACCACCGGTGCTCTGGCTGTGCCTTCACCACGTGTGTTTATTGACATAGAAAACAGCCACCGTGTGTTTTCCACCTCCAGGCTCAGCCCACAGCCACCAACACCCTTCAAACATCCCTTGGTGGGATCCAGGAGAGTCTGAAGGGTCCATCCACCCCCGGGCGGTTTCATCTGAGGTTGGAACGGGCTCAGGATTTTCCTGTGAAGGCCCCGGGATTAAATTAAAGAGGATTTAAGCAGATGGTCGGTTCTCTGCTCATCATAGTTGGCAAAATGGGAACCATATAGCTGAATTGTCTGCCTGCACTAATTAATGTTTGTACAGTGCTCTGTGCTGCAAACCGCTGCCGACGTGCTAACTGCTATCATTAGTATTATTACTAAGCTGTTTATGCCTGTTCCAGTGCTTTCTCTCCTCGTCCCCAAGGGCTTTGCCTCTTTTCCTGTGCAGATGTATGGGAAGAGGAATCAGCCCTCTCAGGCTGGCTCTGCCCCAGGCTCAGATCCCTGGTTTGCTGGTGAAACCCTCCGGCTGTGCCCGCAGCACCCGCTCCGTGGTGAGGGCAGGGGCAGCCGAGGACCAGGAGGTTTTGCCCAGAGATGGGGTTTGGCATCATCCTGCCCATCCCCAGGTGAGGTGGTTGTCTCAGTGCCCCTCCTGATTGCAAAATGGACTGGATGTCGCTTCCCTGCCTCCTTCGTGTTCCCGCAGGGAGAAGATTTTTTTGTGCTCTTAGGGGGCTCTTTGCATCCTTCTCTGTCACTTGCATGGCAAAGGGCTTTGTAGGGGAGGGGAGGGATCACTCATCCCTCCTAATGACCTGAGAGGAGACTGAGGAGCAGAGGAGCTCAGTGATGGATGAGCTCAGCCAAGCTCCACGACAGGCCCTTGTCCCTGTGCAATAACCGAGCAGTGACGTCTGCTGCCACCGGCAGAAGGGACGGGCGCTGCATTCCCTACAAACAACCATCCTGCAAGACAGTGCTCTGCACAGCTGAACGATGGCTTCTCCCTTTCCTGCCCAGGGAAGCTTTTAGCAGAGAAGCAGCTCACCAGAAATCAGGGATGCTGCCTCTGGAAAGCAGTGAAAGAACAGCCATCTGCTCACGGGTGCACGGAGCAGCAAACGCTCCCCACAGACACACTGGAACCTCAGAGCTCGGGATCATGGAATCATGGAATGGTCTGGGTTGGAAGGGACCTTAAAGGTCACGGGGTTCTAGTCCCTTCCATGGGCAGGGGCACCTTCCACTAGACCAGGGACACTCCCAGGGTGGAGGACACTCCACAGCTTCTCTGGGCTGGTCCAGTTCCAGTCCCTCCAGTTCCAGGCACAGATCTTTGACCTGAGCAGTGTTTCCAAGACGAATCCTTTACTCAATTAACCCGACCAGACAGAACATTCCTGACCATCCCCACTGGCACCTTTCGGACACCAGAGTGGTTTTTTGTGGGAAAGAAACTGCCCAAAACAAGAAACTGGGGCAGTCCCTGAGAGGAACCGAATGAAATACAGAATGCAGGGAGCCAGGTATCCAGCTTGCTACAGGCAGCATTCCCAACCTTGCTCCCTCAAGGGGAGGGAGGCACCCTCACTGCCCAAACAGTGAGACAACTTGGCTGAGGGCTGATGCAATGCTTCCAATGGGAAGTTTAGGGCGTGAATCATCTTTATTTTCCCCCCACAGCAAACGCATGAGATGAAACGAAATTCAGAAAGTTGGATGAGGAATGCAGGCAGAGCAAAGAGCTCCTGGAGTGAGAACAGGGATTGCTCCAGCCAGGACAGGCCCCACTCTTGCCCTGAGCCAGGTTCCATTTGCTTTGCCGAGGTTGTTTAGCCCAAACAAAGAATTGCAGAGAAAAACAGCTCCGGCAAGCAGGCGATCAACATTTTCTGCGTGGTTTGAATTATCCATGACTTTTGACCCAAGATTAAATCTAGTGTGTAACTGGTGGTTATATATTGAGTCATATGAGCAGCCTAATCGCAGAAACCCCACGTTCTCCAAACAGCCCAAGCCCCGTCGGGGCCGACTGCGAGCCGCTCACGTTTCCCAGCCAAAGCACCCTGCAGCTTTTGCATCATCCTTTTAATTTAACACTCACAAAGCACTTTTTTTTTTCATCCCACCGGTATCTCAAGCCCAGAACAAAACAAACCCAGCGACGCCGTGAGCGGCCAGCCCAAGGAAGGCAGATTTCCCAGGAAGTTTGGCCTCCGGGCGGCTGCGCCGGTGTCTGGTAGAGGGCTGGGCTCACGCTGCAGCGTTTTTCTCAGCAGGAGCTGTCTCTCCTCTCCATCCTCCATCAGCAATTCTCCTGATGCGCATAGAAATTGCCTTTTGACTTCTACCTCCAGTGTAATTTGGGTGAAAATGAGCACAGGAGTTGGAAAGTGTTAGTGGGGGGTACGTGGCACGGAACGGGGCTCTCCTGGGGTGCGACGCCGGCTTGGATCCCCACTGCGAACGCAACAGGGCTTGGCACAGCATGGCCCTGGCTCTCCCCAAAGTCATTTTTAGCTGTTTGCACCTGCCTTTCCTCTCCTCAGGGCTGCGGGAGGGCTGAACTGCTTCACCTCTCCCGGAGAGCCTGGCTAAGAGCCGTGAACGGCTGTTATCAGGCACGGGGATCGGGTATGGCTCCTGCCGGCGCAGTCCTGCGGGCTCACCGGGTATTTCCCAGAACCCGCGGCTGGGACGCGGCTGGCACAGCCCTTGCGTGCTGGAACTCTTCACCATTCCTCTGCCCGGCCAGGCTGGCGGGCAAGGCCGACCTAGGGACCTGGGGAGGAGCCAAAATGGGGGTGATCCGGGGTCTGCCCAAACTCTGGTGAGTGGGGAGTGTGTTGGAAGACGCTTGCGTTGTGCGGGGGGTTCCCATCAGCTCACACACATTGGGTTGGCAGCGGGAACCTCACAGGAACACCTGCCCCAGGTGTCCCTGCTCCTTCCCTAGCCCCTTTCCCAGCTCTGTGCTTTACAAACCCCAGTGTTCCCAGCCCCATAGCAGCTCCTAGCCTGTGGGGACCTGTCTTCACTCAGCCTTGGCTGAGCTCAGCCAGGAGAAGGAACTGGGGAGATTTTGGACCAGTGAGGGGTGCACGGGAGCCATGGAGGGAGTAGGGTGAGGGTCTCACAGCCTCAGATCCATGCTCGGAGCTCAGGAAGAGACACCCAGCTTTTTGCAGCAAGGATAAACTAAGCGTAAATCCTCTCTTTCCTCCTGCAATAACTCACTGGCTGGTGGCAACCCAGCTGGACGAGCATGACCTCAGCACGGGCTGGTTGTCAGTCTGGTATGGAGCTGCTCAAGAGGCATTTCATCACCAAAGGCTCTTTGTCTGGAAGGCCAGCCACTGTCTCAAACTGTCCCAGGAGGGATGCTGGTGATGCTGTCCCAGGTTTAGGAGGGGGACAGCTCCATCCTGGCAGCCCCAGATCCCCAGCAGTCCCCCAGGCAGTGCTGGCTTCGGTGTGACCCTACACCTCCCACCACTTCAGTGTCCCCCCAGCTCATGGCAGACCCCAAATGTGAACACCTGATCCCACTGCAGGGACGTCTCCCTTTCCCTTCATGTTGATCCCACCCCCGAGGAGAATGCCCAGCTCCTTGCTGGTCTGAACTGGTGCAGGCATCATTGCTGGACTTTCACCTGGTCAAGGTGGTTCTGCATCACTTTGCAGTGAAAATAAAGGAACAGCTGGAGGGGGAAAATTCCTGGTTAGTAAACAGAGCTGAGCAACCACAGACCTCTCACCCAGGAAGGGAGGAGGAGGGCAGAGACAGCCTGGGAGAACCCGGGGCTGGATTTCAACACTCTGCAGAAGACAAGATGCTTGTATTGAGTGTATTTAATTGTCTGGGCTGCAGCCCTTCGAGCAGCCGTTTGTTCTGGTCGCAGAGCCCTGCATGGATAAGGAGGAGCTGGATGGGAAGGGAGCAGTGACAGCTGAGGAATGAGAAGTGGTTGGGATTTGGGGTCGGCACTTGGAGCTGGCTTTGCCCTCTCCCCTCCCTGCCTCCCTGCAGAGGAGGGTGCTGGTGCAGGGAGAAGATGTGCCTGGGGGCCAGGGGTGTCCCAGACCCCAGTTACTCAGGAGCCCTGCATTTGCACAGCTCCTGTGCTTTGTGTTATTGCTGAACGACTTCCCTGCGTCCAACACCGCATCTGCTGCCACTCGGCATGACTTGCTTTGTCTTTGGGTCACCTGGTGTACCCCGTGGCAGTGCCAGCTCCTACCATGTCCCTCCTGCATGTGGCAGATGAGCAAACTTCTGAACTAGAGGCAAAAATTTGCATTTCAAATTCTCACGTATGTTTTATTTCCACGAGGGGAGCGGGTGACTGAACACATGCACACTGTCACCCGTCCTGTGGATGTCATCGCTGTCCTCAGGGGACACTTCTCTGACCTCAGAGCTTTGTCCTGCACGGCCAGGTAAGGTCACGCTGGACTAATGCCGGGGTTCCTTTGGTGCTGGCTGTGACAGCTCTGTCCCGCTCCACCTCCACCATAAATCATGGCAGGCTACAAATCCTTGCCAGCACTCAGGGACCCGTCCCGGGGGAGGGCAACGGTTCAGCCCTGAGGCAGCAAAAACAAGGATCATGTTTTTCACAGGGACAATATCAGCCAGAGGCACAAACAAGACCCCGGAGCAGGGGGTGCTGGCACTGCGGCACGTCAGGGCGGCACCGATCCAGCCCGACCCGTGCAGGGACAGCTCGGGGCACAAACCTTTGGCAGGGCAGATACTCCCAGCTGAATTCGGTTCCTGACCTGACTTCTGCATGAATCCTCATGTCAGCACAAGAAAAAGGAACTGAGCAGGGCAATAGGGACACAGGGCAGGAATACGTTGTGTTTGGGGGTTCGAGGAAATGCTGGGTATTCCTGCCCTGCAGAGGGACTGTGGCCAAAGGGGATGGGGATGGAGCTGCCCTGGGTGTCCCTGCTCCTTCCCTAGCCCCTTTCCCAGCTCTGTGCTTTACAAACCCCAATGTTCCCAGCCCCATAGCAGCTCCTAGCCTGTGGGGACCTGTCTTCACTCAGCCTTGGCTGAGCTCAGCCAGAAGAAGGAATTGGGGAGATTTGGGGAGATTTTGGACCAAACACCACAGGACAGACAAACAGCCTCAGCCTGGCTTTCCATGGTACAGGCACTTGAGATCAGGTTTAGTTTTCCTAGTAAACTCCTGAGGTCCCCACAGCAGAAGTTTCGTGGGAATCTTGATTTTCTTTAAAAAAACCCCCACCTGTTTCCCTCCTATGACAACTGCCAGAGGAAGCCCAAGACTGCAAAAGGTGTTATGAATTTGTCAGTGAAGAGATTAAATGGGATCTCAGCACACAAAAAGGGGCAGAAAAACCATGGAGGGTGAGCAAAAGTGGCTCCCGGGAGTTACTGGCACAGCGCAAGGATTTGCCGGGAAATGCTGCAGGAGCCTCTGTATGCCTGCACGTGCACCAGCGTGGCAGGACCCGTGTCATTTCTCATCACTGGCCGCTCACAATCTCTTCCACAGGAACCAGGCAGATTATTTCTCCATTTGTGGGTGTGGGAGGTTGATAAGCAGCAGGGCCAGGAAGCAGAGAGATTGGGATTTTTTGTCCTTGGGCTTGTCCCAGGGCTGGCGGTGGGTGACAACAAAGTGCCAGGTCCCCTCCTGCCATCAAGGGTTGTGGTGATTCACTTTTTCTTCTAGAAATCTCCCTTTCCACACTGAAGGAACAAAATACCCTCATCATCTGCTGCCTGCCCACCTCATGGCTGAAATATTGAGCAGTGAACCAATGCCAGCCCTGTGCAGGGAGACACTGCCCAGAATCCTTCCTGATTTTGGTGCAAGGTCCAGAGTTTCTGTGACTCAGAGTGCCCTGGTCCCTGAGTAAGGACCAGCTGACCCTGCTTGTGGTGGGATGTGGGATTCAACCCCATTTTCCTCCATTTTGTGAGCATAAGCATGGCCTTGCTGCAAGCCCCAGCTGCTCCCTGCCCTCCTGACCCCAGCCTTGTCCCCACAGCACAGTCCAGGGTCACTGTCAGCAGCTCCTCGGTGGCCACGAGCTGGGTTTTAGAGGTGAGACAAGGCACAGGCACCTGGATTCCTCATATGCTGGTTTTCTAGTTCAGTGCCCTGTGCTACCCAGGGCAACAGTCACATTTTTCATGGAGCAGCACCACAAACTCCCTGACCTCCCTGGGCTCCCCAGCACGTGAGCTGCGGTGAGAGCCAGGGGGGTTTCCAGCTGAAGGCTGACTGAGAGCCTCTCATCCCTGCTTGTGCTTCCAGGGGAGCTTCTCCAGCCAGCCTGGCTGTGGGAGAGGATGGGGACAGCTTTGGAGGACAAAATGGGAAGGATGCAAAGGAGCAATGAGGTTGCCCGGGGTGTCAGAGCATGGTCCCCACCCCCACCACAGCCAGGAGGCCGTAACCTCCCAGGAACAGCCTGAAGGTCCCGTTCCAGCTCCCAAACTGAAAACAAAAGTGCGTCTTGTTCCCATCCTGTTTTCAAAGCCAGAAAGGTCGGGGCCGCGAGAGCGCTGCCAGGCTGGGCAGCACTGCCAGCTCCCATCGCCTGCCCCGACCTCGGCTCCAGCACGGACAGAAGTGTCCCACTGCTCCTCCTGGACACGGCTCCTCGCTGGCAGCACCGGGATGGCGACAGCTGAGGGTGTCCCCAAAAGCCTGTGTCTGGAGACGAAATTCATGCTCTTGTTTCTGCTCCCTGCACTGCGTCAGGAGAGGGGAGGGAAGACAGATGTGGAGCTGCTGGAGCAGGTCCAGAGAAGGCCACAAAGATGCTCCAAGGGCTGGAGCAGCTCTGCTGTGGGGACAGCTGGGGGTGAGAGCTGGGGGTGTTCAGCCTGGAAGAACAGAAGGTGGCAGGGAGACCTTAGAATCCCTTCCAGTGCCTAGAGAATCTCTAAGAGAGCTGGAGACGGATTTTACATAAGGGCACAGAGTGACAGAGGGCAGGGTTAGATGGGATATTGAGAAAAACTTCCTCCTGGTGAGGATGATGAGGTGCTGGCATAGGTTGCCCAGAGAAGCTGTGGCTGCCCCATCCCTGGAAATGTCCAAGGCCAGGCTGGATGAGGTTTGGAGCAACCTGGGATAGTGAAAAGTGTCCCTGGCCATGGCAGGGGGTTGGAACTGGATGGCTTTTAAAGTCCTTTCTAGTCCAGGCCATTCCATAGTTCTGTGGATGGGAATGCTGTGTCCAGGAGGACACACTATGGAACCCTTGCCCTCAGCACAGCTCCAAAGCCTTCAAACCCCTCCCGAAAA
Source organism: Hirundo rustica (assembly GCF_015227805.2). Taxonomy (NCBI): domain Eukaryota; kingdom Metazoa; phylum Chordata; class Aves; order Passeriformes; family Hirundinidae; genus Hirundo; species Hirundo rustica. The sequence goes on from NC_053464.1 coordinate 13,885,962, forward strand.
ACACCATCAGCTCCTGGGAGTTTCCCTGCCACTGTGAAGGGATTTTCTAAATTCCTCAAGCCCTCGGAACTTTGTTTTCATTAAATTAAGGCCGTCATTAGCAGGGCTGGTGCTGCTGGCATCAAGGGCTCCATGGACAGCCCTCCTGCTGGGATGGCTTGGGGAGGAATGGGAAGGATCCATATGTCAGGGAGAGCACCATGGACCTGCCATTGCCACGTCAGGCTCTGAATGTTCCCACTCATCCCCGTGCCCTGTGCCTGCGCCGCTGCTGCCTGCTCAGCGGAGATTATTAACAGGGAAAATCGTTAGGCACAGGGCTGGGAGCTCAAGGGACACGCGAGTGCCTCTGTCACTTGGAAATCAATCCCTGCCATCCGCCCAAGCTGAGCTTCCTCCAGCCCAGCTTGAAATGACAGCAATTTCACTCCATCTGGAGGAGGAGGAGGGGTGGTTTCTCCCGGTCCGGCGCTCAGCGGGATTTGCTGCCTTCCGGATACCAGAGCAAACAGCTGTGTTTTGCCCATGGACCTCGACCACAGCATCCACAGCCGAGCCCTGGGAAGAAAATTCTTCCCCAGAGCCCTGTGGAGGAGGCAGAGTTTTGGGCTTTAGAGCCAGAAACTGGAAAGGACTGGGAGGATGTCGTGAAGGGCCATCAGGACCTGCTCACCCCCTCACTACCCAGGGGTGGAACGAGGGTACAGGGACCTGTGGGCTGAACAGACAAAGCTGTTAGCACACCATGGAATTCTTATTCTCGGGGATAGCTGCCCTGCTTGACCCTGCAGCAAGCAGAGGGGTTTTGGGCACCCCAATGCCTGTTGTTAGGGAGCAGCACACCCGATAGCCAGGTCCCTACGAGCACCCTGCGTCCCCAAAGCGGATTTGGCATTCTCGCTCACAACGTATTGACATTCATTTTGACCTTTTGAATCACAAGGATGTTCTGTCCTTCCCAGCCAAGTACAGCCTGGATCCCCCGTGGGTGGATTATACTGTATATACAGTGCTGCAAATAGGGAGCTGGCAGAAGAGAAAGTGTTTGTGTGCTCGCAGGGGTGCGGCGGTGCTGGGATGTGGACAGGGAGCTGCTGCCAGTTCCCGGTTTTCCTGCCAGGATGCCAGAGCGGATGTGGCACCGCGGGAGGAGGACGGTGATGGTGGCAGGAGAAATGCCAGCGGCTGGTTTGGTGAGGGAGAAAGGATCCTGCTCAAGCGGGAGCCTCCTCCTCGCCAGCAGCTCCCGACTGCTGCCGGATCCCCGCACTTCCCGTCCTCCTGCTAATTGCAGCTTTTGCATTGAGGGAACACGAAGAACTGCAGTTAGGAGACAGCGTGCAAAATCAGCCCCGAGCGCCCAGCTGGCTCCCGGGGACACTGCTTTGGGTGATCCTGGCCACCCAAATCCCTCTCTGGGCAGCAGCAGAGGCGGTTTCGGTACAAAACCTAACCCAGCCCCAAAAGCTCGAGCTGGTACGACGGGCAGGGTGTTCCCAAAGGTGAAAAATTAACATCCAACCCATGTCCTGGTGCAGACCACATCCTGTGCCCCGAGATGGCAGCACTGGCAGGGATGGAGCAGAGAGTGGGGTGCAGGTGCATGAATTCGGGGGCATCATCCCCATCACCCGTTCCCTCACAGCCCTTAGGAGCCAGAGCCGGTCCCTGGCTGGGGCTGCCTCCTCCCTGCCCTCTGCAGTTTCGGCCAGCAAGCAGGCTTTGCCACAGGGCCAGCTCCATCCAGCCCGGATCTGGCCACCCTGCAGCCCCACGGCGCCAGGAAAGCCATTGGCTTCATGCACCCAGCCCAGATGCGTCACTTATCTCTCCCTCTACCCCTGACACATTTTCTCCTCTCTCCTTTCCCAGCCAGCTCATAGGACTCTTATCTCAAACCCCAAGCCACTCTTTCCTAGGCAAACTCAGCAGCATCTTTTGCACACTCATTTCTAGGGGCTTGTGTATTATATGAGGGGCACAAGTGACACCCTGGCAGCCAAACCCTTTTGCCCGACATCTTTATGCCACACAGATGTCCTCAAACCCCTTCCAGCCACCAAGGCAGGAGGGTTAATTCAGGAGGCGCTGCTCCGAGAACAAGGTTTGCACTTGACAGCTGTCTGCAGCTGGTTTGTGGAGAAGAAGGGAAGAGCAAGTGAGGTGCAGAGCCCAGGGCTGAGCTGGGAGCTGTGGGATGGGATGGATGGGATGCACAGTCTCTGCTGATGCTGCCTCAATCCCACATGTTCGTGAGCATGAGCCGAGCAGGAATGCCCCAGCTGCCTGCTCAATACATCCTGCAGCACGGAGCAATTACCAGCAGCCACTCCAGGTGCCAGATGGGGCGCAGGGAGAGAAGCACCGCGCTCCTGCCTTGTTCCAATGCCGTCCCTGCTGCCAAGCCAGCCTCGTGCACTTGAGCAGCCCCGATCCGAGGTGGTGGATCCTCGGGTCTGGCAGAGAGCTTGTTGGTGGAGGAGAAATCAATGCCCAGTCAGGGGTTCCTGCCACGTGGCTGCTTCATCCAACACATCGCATCAGGGGAGAGGGTGACGCTCGCTGCGGTCCCGGCCGGCCGCGTGTCCTGGCAGCATGGAGCAGGTCTGTCTGCCTGATGGAACAGCGTGGGGAGGCTGTGACAAACCCTGCTGCCCGCAATGGCATTGCCCAAAACCAGGGATGCCACCAGAACACACACACTCTGAGAGCGGCAACAGAGCAGCCTGGCAAACTGTGGTCAGGGGACCCTCAGCGTGCCGACCTTGCTTCAGGTGCCCAGATCCAGCCTGGTTTGGCCTTTCCTGGCTCAGAGGAGCCGCTTTCCAGCCCTGAAATAGCAACTCGGATGATGAATTCTCAGCAGCTGGGGATGATGATGCAAAATACTCGTTATCCAGCAGGAACAATTAGACTTATGGCAATTATCTCTGCAGTTGCTGAGAGAGGCCGGAATGGGCCGGCCAGCAGCCAGGTCCCAGTGTAATCCCTGGGTGGGAGAGATGCGGTGCCCAGCCTTGCCACCAGCTGCCATTGCCCTGCAGGGCAGTGGGAGCATCCCAAGAGCTTCCTGCAGCTCCAGGAGGGCTGGTTTTGCATGGGAGTGAGGGTGAGGACGGGTCAGTGTTTACGTGAATGCCAAATGTCCTTCTCTAACGACATTTGTTTGCATTTGTTTGGATCAATGACGAATGAGCTGAGCCACACTTGGGTAAGAGGATGGTGTCAGGGATTGAAATGCTTTGAGTGATTCTCTGGCCTCTCTCTCTGCTGGATGCCCCCACAAGATGGAGCTCAGCTAATCCACAAAGTAGAAATGGGCAAAAGCTGGCTCCAGGCTGGATCGAGCCATGGGCACCCGATGGTCACTGAGATGGGCAGCAGCTGCTAAGCTGGGCTGTAGGGCATATTCCTTTGGGGAACAAAGTCAGGGTTTTGGCTGAGAAATGCCTATGGGGTAAAGGCAGGAAGGACAAATTCATGCTTTTCTCAAGTCAGAATAACAAGAAGGGTTTTTCTTTTCCCCCTTTGACATTGTTTGAAAACCTTAATTTGATTCCCCTGCAGCTGCTTGGAGCCAAACCCCCAAACCAATCCGACCCCGATAAGCAACTCCTCCTTGGATAAATCAGTGTGCAGCCAGGTTGGAGAGAAAGCTTTTGGGCAGGATGGGACTTGGCTGAGCATTGGATCACCAGCTCAAGGAATGCCCAGGAGCGAGGGAGTAGGAGCTGGAGCAATACTGGAAGAGAGCCTGCCCTGGGAAGCTTCTAATGAAAATGTTATCTGAGGCAAAAATGTCGCCACATCCTGGCCTTGTTTGTGCTGCAAGAGCCAGCAAACTTCCCAGGAAAGTTTAGCTACCTGGTCATCAAATCCTGCCCAATAAGCCTTGTTTATTAGCAGCTAAACATTAAGCCCTTGGCAAACAGGGATCCTTGGGGCCAGGGACATGTGACTGTGACAAGCCACTCTTGGGTGCCAGCGCCAGAACTGGATGCCAACATCCTGGGGATGCTGAGGGCTCACAAAGCGCAGGGGCAGGGGGAGAAAGGCTCAGCAAAACACTGCTCTTGCAATGGCCCCGCAGAGATGCACCATTCCCCAGGTTAGGAGAAGGATTAAATGGTTTCTCACTGGAGCTGGAGGGAGACTTCACCTCCCAAGATGTGTCTCCCATGGTGGCAGTGCTGCCCCAGAAACCCACTGCTCTGCTGCGTAAAATTATCCTTTAAGGACACCTGAGTGATCTTGCAAAGCCCACATAAATTTTGCCTCATTTCAGTAATTAGGCCAATTATAGGAAAATGTTGTTTGCAATTCAAGTGAAGGATGGGCTAAAATCTTAACCAGATGCTTTTTCTGTGGTGCCAAAACAAAGTCTGAACAAAGCTCCTTTCCTCTCCCCCCGTGTTAAGTAACCCAAGAGAAACATTTTGAAGGGCTCCAGCATCAGGTAATGGCTTTTTCTGCCACGCTTGAAGGGACCCTGAAAAACACACAAAGCCTGACCCACTTTAGCAGAATAAGGACTGACTCCAAGAAAGGGAGCTGGGATTTCATTAATGTTCTTAATGTGGCTCCATTAGTGAGTATCTGCTGTCTGCATCCAGGTAAATTTATCTGTCCCCTCTGACACCTACACAGTGTCCTTGTGCAGGGCAGTGGTGGCCTGGGAGCCATGGATGCACAAGCACAGGGACACAAGAGCACAAGGATGTGCCCGGGGATGTGCCCAGGGATGTACAAGCACACAGGGATGCGTGTGCAAGGGATGTACACATTTGTGCTGTCCCACTCCAACACCTTCCCAACATGCTGGGTATGCATCCAGGAGCTCGGGGGAGAAATCCTCGCCTGGGCTGAGCCTTGGCCTCCAGTGCAGACTCTTGCAGCATTGCTTCAAGGCCATGATTGCATATTGAGAGTGAAACTGCTGCTGCCTCATGTTTTTGGCGGCACGTGTTCGGAGCCTCGCTCGTTATTTGTAAATAATGGCAGGGACGTTGCTGACTCACCACACTGCGGCGGGAGCCAGCAGGGATCCAGGGCTGCTTTTGCCCAGTGGTAACAAGGGCACTTCCCTCTCCAGGCGTAGGTTTCCTCAGGGACCCCCCCAAATTCATACTCCAAGTTCCTGCTTCGTTCCTGCAAGGTGACTTTTGCCCCTTTGCCCTGGGTGGAAAACAGCCTGGAGTGTTCAAGCCTGGCTGTGGGATGAACTTGTGGGGATGGTTCTGCAGGGACTGGTGGCTCCCAGGACTCAGCACTCTGGGATGCTGCATGGGCACAGAACTGCCCAAGGGAGATAGTGAGCTCCAGAGCCACCTGCAGCTGGAGCTGGGCCAGGCTGGGGGCCGCCGCCGCTCCGGCTGCGTGTTTTCCTCGATCCATGCTTCTGCGTAGCTGATCTTGTGCAAGAAGGCCTCGGTGCTCCCTCTGCCCACGCAAAGGCCAGGGTGCCCTCCCCGGGGTGGCCTGGGCCAGCCTTTGTGTTTGGTCAGCAGTGGGGCGGCATTGGAGAATGTGGTGAGGTCACTGGACACTCCCTGTGCCCTTGAATCATCCCTGCTCACCTCCCGAGGCTCAGAAGCACTGACCTCCGTAGCCAGGCCAATGCCCTGCAGTGACACCCAATGGGGTGCTACAGGGAGCCTGGCCAAGCCTCCTGTGCCACCTCTTATCCCAGGCTCTGTCCTGCACTCTGGGCTCTCCTCGAGGGCGGCCTCTCCCAGGTCATGGGGTGTTGGCTCTCCTGACAAGGCAGCCCGGTTTCCCCAGCAGTCAGTGACTCCAGGAGGCGTTGGGGTGCTGTGGCTCTCTTTGGTGCTGCTTGTTTGGATCTTAAATCTCAATGGCACCTGGGGCATCAGCAGCTCTGGGAGCATGTGGGAGTACAGGGCTGAGTGTTTGGGGCAGATAGATCTCCAGGGCCCAAATCCTTCTGGTAAAACACGGTTTCAAAAGATGAAGCTCAGTTTATGACCTGCCACTCCCATCAGCCCCTGCATGAGAAGAGTGAAACACCAAGGCCTGAAATGGTCCCAGGAGTCAAGACAAGGCAGAGCCCAAGATCCAGTTCACATCTGGCCAAAATTAGGGATATCTTAGCCACAAACCTGAGTAGTTGTAGGATCACAGCCATGACCTAACAAAAAGGTGCCCTGACCACAGCCAAGGGCTGGAGCTGTAATTTCTCATCCTATCACCTCCTCCCAGGTGGCCACAACCCTGACAACACCTCCCTGACTGAGCAATACAGACTTATCCCACCACGGCAGCTTAGCAAGACTGAAATAGAAAATTCAGCTGATGATGCAGTGCAGGAGCAGGAGGAAGAGATAAAGTTCAACCTGGTGATAGCCACATAGTAAAAAATGATAACAGAGCTGGTGGCAACAGCACAACAAGATCCAGATGGTCCAACGGCAAAAAGCAGAGCCCAGTGAAATTGTCAGACCATCAATACAAAAACATCAAGTCATTGTAGGGAAATAGTGAAAGGCACAAAGTCACCTGGTGCTGAATTAAATAACTGGTGGTAAATACCTCTAAAGTTCCCTTTGGAAGAGGACAAGAGGTACAATCTGTACAGAAATGACAGGAGAAGGAAAAATAACATTGGTATCATAAAGAAACAGGCAATAACAACAGATACTCTGGATACGGATTATTTGATCAGCTGGGTTTTAGGATAATGGGTTAATGAAATGTCTGGGTGAGAAATGAATGTACACAGAAAATCAGATGGTTTGGAAACATTCACACATTTCAGACACTGCCTGTCCAGCAAGTGAATTGTACAAAGAGCCACAATTAAATTGAGGAACAGGTTGATCGTTTGCGCTTCAGGTTTATTACCAAATCCAGGGGGAAATTATTAATTTCATTCATCACTAAGTGTCTTTGTCCATGCTTTAGCTGCCTCACATGGAGTTTCCACAGGCTACTCATTCAAACCCTTCTGCTGGAAATACTGATAGCAGGTGAAAAAAAATCCAGAATGAAAATTGGGAAGAACTACAACCCACCACCAGCTCCTCCTGAGAACAGCGGACAGGCTGACACAGCCCCCCCATCTGAGATGGAGACCCCAGCACAACTGCTGAAGGATTTGGAAGGAACTGCACTAGAAGGACAGAACAAAGGTCACCAAAGTCCCCTTGGGACAAGGTCCCACAGCTTGGAGCTCCGTAAGGACAGGTGAAGATTTGGGTGCACCAGCACTGCCCCTCACCTGAGGTCAACGCTGTCTGCAGACCCACAACACCAAAAATCTTCTCTTTACTGCCAGACCTGCCAGCTGCTCTCATCTCTCCCTGCAGCCCTCACCGGGGATATGAACACACTGTCATGCTACAGACCACAGCTCTGCTGTGCCCTAGTGCAGGCTGACACCACACAGTCTCATCTCACCAATTCACCAGCATCTCCAGTGGTGGAGGAGCCTTTCAAACTTTAACCAGACTGTGAAACACCTTTGCTGTCCCCTGGACTTGCCACGAGATACAAGCTCCAAGGACAGAGGTGGGTCACCTGGGGGAGCTGGAGGAGCTGTTCCCACAGGGAAGAAAAGGCAAGAGGCGGGGACACACCAACTAGATAAAGCTGTGTTCCAGCACTTAGGGAACATGAGACTCCAAATAGAAATGGAAAGGCAAAAAAGAAATGCTGATTGACAGCACTTTAGGTACTGAATGGTATCTGCATGTTGTCACCTGCTGGAACAACTGCCTGACTCAACCATCAGAGGCAGGCATCCAGCAGCCCAGCAATTATTGCTGCCCTCCTCCAGAAAGCCAAGGGGAGAATTAACACCAGCACAGTACTGAGGCAAATGTCCCCCACAGAGCCTGAATCAACTCTTGCTTTAGAAACAGCACTTAAAAAGAGGCAGAAATGAACCTCTTGGCTCAGCCCCATCTGAAGGACACAGCATCCTGTGCCTCGTGCTTGGCTCAGTCAAGGGCCATAAATACCATCAGCCTTCCCACAGGGATCTGCTCAGCGGAACCTGGGCTCCCCCAGGCTCCTTTGCACATTCCAGCATCAGTTACCGAACCAGGATCTATTCCTGACAGTAGGAACAAAGTGAGCGATTGCATCTGCTATATTTAGAGCAAACAGCCAATACCCCCCATTTAAATGGCTGCCAGCATTCTCATTAGATGTATAAATAGCCTCTGTTTGTTTTCAGAAAGAAATTGGTTTAAAAAAGAAAATTGCTTTCCCAGTCCTCCTCAGCCTATAACCATTGAGCAGGGAGCCCTATTTCAAATGAAAAATTAAGTCATGCGTTTTGTCTAAGCCAAACCAGGAATAAAAGCTCTCAACTGTGGCTGGCATTATTCATGCTGCGATGCTTTGTGCGGATACAGGGGTTTGAGAGCAGAGGCAGCACTTCGCTGAAGCAAATTGAGGCTGCTTGCTGCAGAGGGGCATCACCCTCCCTCTCCCAGCCTTGTCCACACACCATGCCGAGCCTCCTCCTTGCCCCTGCAGGTCAGTCACACCAGAGCTCCATTTCTTCACAGAATCACAGGATGGTTTGGGTTGGAAAGGACTTTGAAGATCACCTGCTTCCAATCCCTTGCCATGGGCAGGGACACCTTCTGCTAGACCAGGCTGCTTCAAACTTTGTCCAACCTGGGTTTGGATGCTTCCAAGGATGGGGCAGCCACAGCTTCTTTGAGCAACCTGTGCCAGGGTTTCACCCTCAGGTGGAAGAATTCTATCACAATATCCCAGGTAATCCTGCCCTGTGGCAGTGGGAAGCAAATTCCCCCTGTCCAAAATCCCTCTCCAGCTCTCTTGGGGCCCCTTTAGGCAGCGGAAGGGGCTCTAAGGTCTCCCCAGAGTCCTCTCCAGGCTGAGCACCCCCGGCTTTCTCAGCTGTTCTCCCTAGTCTTTGTCTCCCAGCTTCACAGCAGTCCCAGCCCTGACATCACACTGCTGTTCTTCCTCCAGATTCCTCCAGTCTCCAGCCCGGGCTCTTATCCAACACTTCAGCTTGCTTTTCCCTTTTTTCCCAACTGATGCTGGCTGTGCTTCCTTCCTTGAGCAGAAAGTTTGGTCCCACATGAATATCTGCTCTTAAGGCATTTCAAGGATCACATCTCCATCATCCAGCCCATATCATTTCCATTTGCACTAAAGTCAAACTGAAGACACCAAATAACAAAAATACATGATGGAAAGCTGGAATATAACAGTGTAACCCTGCTGTGGTAATTTACACAGAATAATGCAATTTTCCTTCAGATTTGGCTTGAAAAAAAGGGATGTATAGAGACTTGGGACACCAATCCAAGTGTGTTGAGGGGCTGGGAGCCACGACCAACCTAGGGATATAGCTCCTGAGACCTCTGGGTGGTTCCTGAGATCTCTGGATGGCTCCCGTGATCCCTGGGTGGTTACTGGCACACACGGATGTTTTCTGAGATCTCTGGGTGGTTCGTGTGGTCCCCGAATGGCTCCTGGGACACCTGGATGGTTCTTGGCACCCCTTCTCCTCACCCTGCCCTTGGGGTGCGGGACTCCACAATCTCTCCTTCCTCCAAGCCCCCCAGCTCCTGTGTGGGACTCGGATGGAAGGTGGGAATCATTGGGGGGGTGTAAGGGGAGGATCCCTGGGGATGACAGGGGGATCGCTGAGAGGTCCAGGGGGGATCACTGTGGGGGTGCAGGGGGGTAGCAATAGGGGGGCATGGGGAGGGATCACTGGGGGTCTCACTGGGATCACTGGGGGTTTCAGGGAGGATCACTGGGGGTTTCAGGGAGGATCACTGAGGGTTTCAGGAGGTATCACTGGCAGAGTGCAAGCGGAATCACTGTGGAGGCATTTGGGGGATCACTGGGTCACAGGGCATCACTGTGGAGGCATTTGGGGGATCACTGGGGGTTTCAGAAGTGATCACTGGGCGTTTCAGGAGTGATCACTGTGGGTTTCAGGATGGATCACTGGCGTGGTGCAAGTGAAATCACTGTGGAGGCATTTGGGAGATCACTGGGTCACAGGGCATCACTGTGGAGGCATTTGGGGGATCACTGGGGGTTTCAGAAGTGATCACTGCGGGTTTCAGGATGGATCACTGGCGTGGTGCAAGTGAAATCACTGTGGAGGCATTTGGGAGATCACTGGGTCACAGGGCAGCACCGTGGAGGCATTTGGGGGTTTCGGGGAGGGATCACTGGAAGCTTCAGGGGGATCACTGGGGTCTCAGCGGGATCACAGTGCGGGCGCGCCTCACGACCGCACTCCCGGACCCTCAGAGCTCCCCGGCCCGGCTCCAGGCTCGCTGAGGGCCGCGGCCGCGGGCTCCGTGAGGCGGAGCCAGGCCGGGCCCGCCCCGCTCCGTCACTGCCGGGCCCGCCATGGCGTCCGGGCCCGCGGGCCGCGCCGCGGAGGAGCCGCCGCCGCCGGAGCCGCCCGCCGAGCAGAAGCCGCCGCCGCTGCCGCCCGCGCAGGAGGAATTCTCCTTCCTGCCGCTCGTCCACGACATCATCAAATGGTAACGGCGGGCGCGGCCGCCGCCATCCCCCGCCCCGCCGGGCACCGCGGCCCTGCCGCAGCCGCCCCGCTCGGACGGTGCTGCCTCTGAACACAGCCCTCGGGGGGGCTGCGTCAGGAGCAGGGCTAAGGGGTGCCCTCGGCAGGGATGTTCTCCCGGCCACAGCGTCCTCGGGGATGACCCGGATAGGGAGTGAGGCAATGGGATGCCCCCTCTAGTGATGCTCGCCCGACTCCCGGCATCTCCAGGATGCTCTGGATGGGAACAGGGCAATGGGGTTTCCCCTCGAGTGATGTCCTGCCAACCACAGCATCTGTGGGATGCCCTGGACAAGGAGCAGAGTTATGGGGTTCCCTCTGAGTTGTTTTCTCATCCATAGCATCCCCATGATGCCTTGAACAGGGAGCTGGGCTATTGGATCCTCCCTCAAGTGATGCTCTCCCAGCTCCCAATTCCCCAGGATGCCCTGAACAGGTAGCAGGGCAATGGGGTCACTGCTGCAGTGATGCTCACCATCCTCCCAGCATCTCCTTTGCCCTTTTTCTCTCAACTGGAGTTCCTGGGAAGAGTGTCGGAGGGAGGTGGTGTAGTCCCAAGTGCATTCCCACGCCGAGTCGTGCCAGTACCTGGGTGGTGTCTGGGTCACGCATGGCTCAGGTACACTGCCCCACTACTAACCCCAGAGCAGGAGCACTGTGTGTCCGCTGGGTTATTGCTCCAGGGAACTGTACTCTTTGGCTGATAACAGCCTCAGAAGGTACAGGCAGCGCGTCAGGAATGCAGCCCATTTCTGGGCAGTTGTAAAAAAGAGGATGGCTTGCTCAGTGGGACATACACTGTTCTCTTCCCAGCTCAAGATAAGCACTGTACAGGTGGAAGGTGTTAGTACAAGGGTCCTGAGAACTGACGTGTTTTCTGGCCAAGGGTAACCCCTCCAGAGACGCTCATCTGAATTCCCAGAAAGGGCATGTCTCTGCCATTGAAATCCATCCTGGCAGGCTCTGTGCTCTCACCTGGGCACACTGCAGGGTGAGGCAGTGGGCATGGGAAGCATGAATTGCTTTCTTCCTGCCCTGTCCCTGTGCACTCATTGAGGAGCTGATTTGTGTCCTGCCGATGTTTCACTTCGAGCAAGCACGTCTGAAAGGTGAGGGAGGTTCATCCTTAACAGCTCTGCAGCCCAAGCAGCCCAATCCGTGGGAATGAATACCTTTGACACACCAGTCCAGAATGGGTATAAGAACACAAACAACTGTAACCTCAGTTTCCCCATTCTGCTAGGCCATCAGATTGTCCCCTGACCTTGATTCTCTCTGATCTGTGCAGACCACAGAGTGAGGCTAAACCCCCTGCCAGGGGTGTGCGTGTGCATCACCAGAGTGGGCAGTAGCCACGGGCTGAGATTGTGATATGTCACTGATCAGGTTGTAGTGACTCACAGATGACAGTCCTGGGGATATCTTGTGCCCTGTCCCACCCCTGCTGCCCAGCTCTCCCTTGGCTTTGCGTGGGCTGTTTCTGGGGCAGCTTGAGCCGATGTAGGTGCTGAAGAGTGTGGCAGAAAGGTGGCACCACAGCAGCCAGCGGTGGGATGTTGTGCCTCCTGTCCCTGACAGATGGCAAACGGGCTGTCCTCTAACGCTGCCTCGAGTGGCAGAGCCCAGCCCTGCTGTTCTGACACTGACTCAGCTGTGAAGACACATCTCCAAGGTGACTCTGTGCTCTGGAGCGAGGATGTATCGCGTAAATTTGCTGACATTCAAGGACGGGTGCTGTTTCCTGTTGTTTGGGTCTGGAGAAAGTTTTCCTAAACAGGGTCTGCTGATATTTTCAGCCTTGTACAGTCAATGACATCACTGCTGAGGTCCCACTGTGTGGCTCCTCTGATAGTGGTTTGTGCTGGTGTGGTGAAGAACACCGTGCCTTAAGGCAGGTTTTGTTCCTGGTCCCTCAGCACAGGCTGTGTTTGGATGCTGTGTTGAACCCTGTGTTAGTGCAGGCAGCTGCAGGCTCTTGCCACATGTTCTCACTCTCACCTCTCCATGCCCCTAAACAGGGAATCGCTTCAGTGGCTTGATCCAGCGGGAAAAAAAACCCCACCAACCCTGAAATATTTATTCATTTGGATCAACCAGCCAACAGGCAGCTGTCAGTTCTCCTTGAGCAGGGAAGGGGATGAGATGTGGGGAGCACACCCCTGTCAAAGCCAGCCTGCAGCTGTGGTGAATGAAAGGCGGTGTCACCCCATCCCTCCCCAGATGTGCCATGGGGTTGCTTGTGTGTGTGTTTCTGTATTTTTCCACTGCCGACCTGGCCCTGAGTGCCTGCATAATGGGGAGACATTATAGTACCAGCTGCAGTTTTATTTAGAAGGGAATAATGAATATTTTGTTCCAACAGGCTTTTGAAGCAAGCAGCAGCCATCTGCTTAAAAGTTTTGCTCTCAGCCATGTCACGATTCCCCAAAGTTATAATCGAGCACCTCTCTGCCCTGGTCATGCCAAGCAGATTTATTTTTAGGTCTGGCTATTGAACAGGCTCCCAGTTTTTCAAAGACCATTAGAATCCTGCTCTCCCTATTAACAGGCAGCCTGGAAGCAGGGACTTGCTTTTGCCTGGAATCAGTAAAACTTCTTGCTGGTGCTAACAAAGCTGAGTCAGATACTAATGAGGGTTCAAGGGCAGACGCTGCCTCAGACAACACTGAGCCTTGAAAAGCGCAGAGCTGGCTGCAGAGCCAATTTTGCTGCTCTTAAAAAAAAAAAAAACAACACCCCAAATCAACCCAAAAAAAGCCCACCACTTCTCTTTTATTAAGTATAAATCCCCAGAGACTCCTTTTAAAGCTCCCAAGTACCATTTTCTCTGCCTTTGGACACTCTCTGATACTTTGGGGAACAGTTTCTGTTTTCTGCTGTCAAGCTGTTTGACTGCATTGATTTTTTTGTATTACAGCAGCAACAGGTCACGGGTGAGACTGAGATCTTTTTTTCCAAGTGACTGCACACAACACATATGCAATCTTACCTTCCCCAAAGAGAGGTACAGGAGTTCAGGAGGAGAATTTAGCCTGCTCCAGGGTGATGTTTGAAAGCTGCAGAGCAGCTCCTAACCTGATTAATGCATCCTGAGGTGGCTGGATTGTGTGCTGGAGATTTGTAGGAAACCAGTTTGCCCCTAAGCTACCCAGTCTCTATACATCTGTGTCATTTTATTGGGATAGGTGAATCAGCTGTGTTTAGCTAGACACCAAGAGCAATTTTCCCAGAGAATTCTAGCTTAAACCCTTGGTTGTATTGGAAATTACAGTGTTTTCAATAGGAGGATTCACAGTGTCTCGATTTTCTCTCCTCTGCAGCATGGACAAGGACAGCCAGGATGTTCACCAGGTACTGAATGAGCTCAAGAACAAGTTCCAGGAGATGAGGAAGCTGATCAGCTCCATGCCTGGCATCGGGGTGAGCCCAGAGCAGCAGCAGCAGCAGCTGCAGAACCTGCGGGAGCAGGTCCGGACCAAAAACGAACTGCTGCAGAAGTACAAGAGCCTTTGCATGTTTGAAATCCCCAAGGAGTAGGAAAGACACAGCTGCACTCTCCGGGTCTGAGTTGCCTCCTGTCCAGGCTGAGCAGGGTGGCAGAAGCTGACGTTTTCTTCTTTCGGTTTTGTGGTGACAGAGCTGTGGCGCTGTGCCTGTGTGGACCGTGAGTGTGTGACAGGTGTGTGGCACAGGACACCGTGTGCTCCCCTGGGACAATGACAGTGGCAGGTTCCCTTGATCACCTGCAGGACTGTGCACTTACATATCCCATCTCCTGTTTTCTCTCTGGGTGGGGTTCTTCTTTTTTGTATTCAAACAAGCAGGAGACATTCTGCTTTCTCCTCACTAAGGGTCAAAGTACCTGCTGGTGAAAAAGGGGGCATTTCTGCTTTTTTTTTTTTTTTTTAATAAACTTAAAAATGGCCAAACATCAAAAGGGAACATGAGAGGGAAGCATGAGCTGTTTGGCCCTGCTCCTGGAAAGAGTCTCTGGTACACTTTCCATTCCCTGTGTGTTGGAAGAGGAATGATTGCTTTCAATTACTTCTGTATTTCTCTTTTTAAACAATTGGTGGTTGTTTCTGAGATGAGTCAAATAAAGATCTATAAATTCCAAACTGCCCCTCTTGTGTGTTCACTGAGTGGATGTGGGCAGAGCAGGGGCAGGATGTTGGCAGCACATGGGATCCTGGGCCCAGCTCCAGCGTCTCCCTCATAAAACACAGGAAGAGCAGCAATCAAAACAAAGGGCATAAATGATCAAAGCTTCTAGTTATTCCATACTAAAGTCAGGCTCAACAGGACGGATTAAGTTCCACATCCAGGGGCTTCCCACAACCACAAACATTTGAGCAGCTGGAACAGGTAATTCTGCTCAGTGGGATGGTTGTAACTCACCTGTAGCTCAGAGATTTACTCTGCCCCCACTGAGATACTGTACTAGTACTTTCTTTGGGAAGGTGCCAGTGTGTAAACTCTGAGTAAAGCAGAACACCGAGATAAACAAAGCACAATGTACACATTTTTTATTACTGAAATTGCCTTTCCACCAGCCATTGCCTGTCCCAGCTCAATAAATTCCTGTGTCTCATGCCTGGATGGTGTTTTCCATTCTTTTGCCAGTTGCTGTTCCTGTGAAATCAGGCATAGGCAGAGCTGGAAGAAACGACTTGTTGCCAAAGAAATGTCTGGCACTTAGCTCAGGAGCAAGTTAACTCTGTCAACTTGAATCCAAGTTTCAAGCGAAACTGCGACGGTTTGCCGTGCAGTCTCGCTCCCCCACCGTTATTTTATGGCTTCAGTATGATTTTTTTTTTTGCCATTAATACGTACTAAACACAGATCTGTGCTGCTGCATGAGGGGGAAGCGGGGGTTGAAAATGAGCTGGAGCCGGGAAAAGCTTTCTTTGAAGGGCAAACCCGTTTCCCTCTCACTTCCAGCAATGATTACTGCAACTTGTTATTGGGAAGAGATTAAAAACCATCAGATGTAAAGGTGACCTTTCGAGCAAAGTACTTCCTCTACTCATATTGCAGAGTAAAAACAATATCCCAGCTGGGGTGCCAATGAATCAGTCTGTATTGACATCATTAAAGCGTGCTTAGTTAATCGGCAAGGAGCATGAAACACAATCAGCTCTTTATAACGAAGTGATGTCAGTTTGCCGGGCGAGCGCAGGCAGTGACACGCCGCAGCCCGGCGCGTCGTGGGGCCGGCAGCACCGTCACTCGGCGTAGTGGGGTGAGGAAAGAGCGCTGGCTCAGTGACCCGTCGGAGTGAGTAACTCCCAGCGCGGCCCCTCGTTACCCTGTGCGCCAAAAAACCCGGCGGCTTGCAGAGGCGGGAACCTTTGCTCCGGGAGTCGGAGAAAATGGGGCAATGCAGGGCTCGAGCGAGAGGCTGGTTCTGCCACCTCGGAGCTCAGGCCTTCTGTTTAGCAGGGCTTGGCTACGGGACAGGGCGAGGAAGCAAAGCAAACCCACAGGTGTCATTTCTTTTAAAAGGTTTTATTAATTTGTAGAAAAAATAAAACATCAAGTTTCACCCACGGTAGAAACACTTGAAGATTTTTTTTTGTTTTGTTTTGTTTTGTTCATGTCAATGACAAACGATACCTACATAAAGTGCCTATTATTTTATTTTGTAAAACCCTTCCCACTCCCCCCACCCCTGCCCCCCCCCCCCCCAAAATCTTGCAAATCAGACAAGACAAATGTAAACAAGAGTCAGGTTTTTGGTCCATTGGGGCTGTAACTCTGCAATGTCTTTGCAACAGCTTAGAAAGTGTCTTCTGCATGTGTTTTGCAGACACAGATGAACACACAACACAGAGCCAAAGTCCGTGCACAGCTTCTCAAGTTGGAAAAAAACAAAATAAAACAAACTAAGAACCGACCCCAAAGCCGCAGGCAGGGGCTGGCAGGCCCCTGTCCTCCCTCCTGAGGGCAGTGCCTGAGGCTGGGTGGTTTGGGAGGGAAAGAAACACCAAGGTCTGTGCCCTCCACGCTCATCCTCCCACCTGGCTGCCCAGCAGCTCACCCTTTCCCTGTCTCTTTGCCCAGAGGAGGAGGCTGTTCCCATCCCCTCCTGCCCTCCAAAGCCTCCCCCTTCGCATCCCTCTCTCCCAAAACGCACCCCCAGGGAGGGAGATGATGAGAGCGGGAGGAGGGAGGCTGGGGGAGAGGCGACGCCCTCTCTGCCCGGGTGGGCACCTGCCCAGAGTCAATTCGGAAACGAGCATCTTTCCTTCTTTCCTTCCTTCCTTCCTTCCTTCCTTCCCGTGGCGAGCGGGGGCTCCTAGCTGATCACGCAGCGATCCTTCTCCTTGCCGTGCCCGCCGATGGCTTTCTCGCGGATGTACATGAGGTCGCTGTGCACGCTGGGCCGCCGGGCGAAGGGGGCCACGATGCCGTACGCCTCCTCCGTGCCCCGGCCGCCCTCCTTCAGCAGCTTTTTGCCTTTCAGCGCCTTCTTGTGCAGGATGTCGCAGTACTGGACCGAGACCTTGCGGTGCAGGTCGGGGCTCATCTCGCTGGGCAGCTTGGCCATGGCGAAGAGCGCCTGGAACATCTGGTCCAGGCTGCTGTTCCTCTTGGCTGAGATCTCGAAGTAGGCACATTTTTTGGGGTCCTCTCCCACCAGCTGCTCGATCTCCCGGGGCTGCACCTCCCGGTAAAAGTCCCGGTCGCCCTTGTTGCCGCAGATGACCAGTGGCACCTCTATGTTCTCCTTGGTTTTGTTCTTCAGGCACGACTTGGTCTCCAGGATTTGCTGCTTCAGGCGCTGCACCTCCTCGAAGGAGTCTCGGTTGTCCAGACTGAACACAAGGATGAACACGTCTCCTGGGGACAAAGAGGGGACATGAGATGGTTGCAGGGACGGGGACACAGAGACACCCACTCCTAAGCCAAACAGAGACTTGGAGAAGGAAGGACCAGGCAGCACCTGGGTCCTGCATCCTCCATTTCACCAAGAGGAGCTGCCCAACCACTTGAACGCACAAAACCATTATCTCCCTCCTCCCTGGACTGCAAAAACATCCCCAAACTGAGCAGGAATCTGGCAGAGGGACCTCCTGACAAGTACCTGTGAGGATGGAGAGGCGGCGCATGGCTGGGAAGGGGTGGTTGCCCGACGTGTCCAGGATGTCGAGCTGGTACACCTCGCCACGGATGCTGTAGAACTTGCGGTGGAAGTCCTCGATGGTGGGCGTGTATTGCTCCTCGAAGCGGCCGGTGAGGAAGCGTGAGACGATGGCCGTCTTGCCCACCTTGGAGGAGCCCAGGATGACCATGCGGTAGCAGTTCTTGGCGGGGATGCTCAGCTCGGCCTCGCTCGGACACATCTTCTTGATCATCGCTGCCAGTTTCATTGACGCCGGCAAAAGCGCAGCTTGCGCCGAGAAGGAGAGGAGGAGAAGGAGAAAGGCGCTGCCCGCCCGGCTGCTCAGCCCCTCTTCCCTCTCAGGAAGGGTCGGTGTGAGCTCTGCACGGCGGCCGCCGCGTTATATGGAGCCGGCAGCGACCGCCCCTCGGCGCGTCACGGCCCGGGGCGGCGGCGGCTGAGTCAGCGCCCGGCTCCGCGCCCGGCCCGGGCTGCGCGCACCGCTCCCGTCCGCAGCCCCGTTCGCACTCCCGCGGCTCGGCTGCCCGGTCCCGTTCACAGCCCGGTTGTGTCTCCGCGTGTTTGGCAGCCCCGTTGCCGTCCGCAGCCCCGTTCGCACTCCCGCTGCCGCGCAGCCCGGTCCCTTTCCCACCCCGGTTCGCGCTCCCGGGGTAGCACAGACAGATCCCGTTCCCACCCGGTTTGCGCTCCCGGACATTCTCAGCCCGGTGCCGTAGGCAGCCCGGTTGGAACTCCGCTGCTCCGAACTCCTGCTCGCACTCCCGGTGCCTTTCACTGTCCCGTTTGCAAACAGATCTCTCCGCATCTCAGCGCGGGGTCCCTGCGCTTTGTTCCCGTCCCGTTCTCAGCCCGGCGCGGGCCCCCGGGGCTCGGGGACTGGGGTGACCCCGAGCTGCGGGAACCTGCGGCGGGGGGCGCGGAGGGTCCCACGCCACTCCCTTCCGTGGTTTTGCTCCGGTTTACATTTGCCCGGTGCAAACGCCCGAAGGACCGGGGGAAAGACCCCGCTCGGTGCGAGCTCCGGTGCACGGGGTCGGGAGGAGAGAGAAGTCTCCGTCCCACCGGGGGCTGCGGCGAGGGCTGGGGGCTGCGCGGTGACACCGTGACGGAGGCTCTTAGGAGGGCGGCTTTCATTGACCCCGACCTCCAACCTGATTCTGGTCCCGGTTCCTGTCCCGGTTCCTGTCCCGGTTCCTGTCCCGGTTCCTGTCCCCGTTCCTCTCCCGGTGCCGGTGCCGCTTCTCCCCGCTAGGGGACAGGCGAGAGTCCGGCCGGAGACAGCGCGGGCTGGGCCGGGAATGGGAACGGGAACGGGAACGGGAACGGGAATGGGAATGGGAACGGGAACGGGAACGGGAATGGGAATGGGAATGGGAATGGGAACGGGAATGGGAATGGGAATGGGAATGGGAACGGGAACGGGAATGGGAATGGGAATGGGAATGGGAACGGGAACGGGAATGGGAATGGGAACGGGAATGGGAATGGGAATGGGAACGGGAACGGGAACGGGAACGGGAATGGGAACGGGAACGGGAATGGGAATGGGAATGGGAACGGGAATGGGAATGGGAACGGGAATGGGAACGGGAACGGGAACGGGAACGGGAACGGGAATGGGAACGGGAACGGGAACGGGAATGGGAATGGGAATGGGAACGGGAATGGGAATGGGGAATGGGAACGGGAACGGGAACGGGAACGGGAACGGGAATGGGAACGGGAACGGGAACGGGAATGGGAATGGGAACGGGAATGGGAACGGGAATGGGAACGGGAATGGGAATGGGAACGGGAACGGGAATGGGGAATGGGAATGGGAACGGGAATGGGAATGGGAATGGGAATGGGAATGGGAACGGGAACGGGAATGGGAATGGGAATGGGAATGGGAACGGGAATGGGAACGGGAACGGGAACGGGAATGGGAATGGGAACGGGAATGGGAACGGGAATGGGAATGGGAACGGGAATGGGAACGGGAATGGGAATGGGAATGGGAGCGGGAATGGGAGCAGTGCTGTACTGGGAGAACTGGGAATGGTCAGCCTGGGTAACAGGAAGCTCCAGGGAGATCTTAGAGCCCCTTCCAGTGCCTAAAGGTGCTCCAAGAGAGATGGAGAGGGATTTGGACGAGGGTTGGAGTGACAGGACAAGGAGGAATGGTTTCACACTAAAAGTTGGCAGAATTAGATGGGATATTCAGAAGAAATTCTTCCCTCAGGGTGGTGAGGCACTGGGAGAGATTGCCCAGAGTGGCTGCACCCATTGCTGGAAGTGTCCAAGGCCAGGCAGGATGGGACTTGGAGCAACCTGGTCTAGTGAAAGGTGTCCCTGCCCATGGCAGGGGGTGGTACAAGAGAAAATTTAAGGTCTCTTCCAACTCAGCCTGTTCTATGATAAAAATACAATACAATAAATTAAAAAACCCCACACCAACCAAAACAACCAAAACAACCAACCAACCAACCAAACAACTAACTTAGCAAAAGGTGATACTCTAATAAGGTTTGGGGCAGCAGAAGCCTCACCTATAACATGGAGAGGGACCTCAGAACACACAGACTGGGGTAGAGCAGTGCCTTCCATCAGCACTGCTTGGGAAATGGATGGTGCTGAGCTTCTCATCTCCCCCGAGTGTGGTGTCACCCTTGGATATCAACTGAAACTCTCTCGGAAGGCTTGTGGAGGGATTGTGGCTGTCTGTGGTTGTCTGGAAGGGAGCAGCAAGTCAAAGAGCCCTGTACAGCCCCGTCCCTGCCTGCAGGGAAAACATCCTGCCCGGAGGCACAAGGACACTTGGAGGAGAGAAAGTGGGACAGTTTCCTGTGTTTATTCATCTGTGTGCGAGACAGCGAAGAAGTTTAATAGCTGAACATGAAGCCCCACTGCACCACCCCAAATAACAAAAAAAAAAAAAAAAAAAATCATTTAATCGAAGCGGTTGATGGAAAACAACGGGGGGAATAGGAAGTGGCAACCTCTGGAGAACGGACAAATCAAATATCTCGATCAGCATTTATTGTTGGCCGTACGACTATTAATAGAGTCAGGAACAGGTAAAAATAGCCTGCTTGAAACCTGCTCCTGGCTGACAGGAAAAAAAAAAAGTCCATTTGTTCCTTCTAAATAGTTCTTTGGGCAGAACATGCCAGGAGACAGATGTGCACTGGGATCCTGTGGGCTTGGTGGAGTGGGAGCAGAGCCAGGGACCCCCTGACAGCAGGGACAGGACGTCAGGGACCTGGGGTGGGTGGAGGAGAGCTGCTGGTGGTGGCAGCTCCCAGAGAAGAGGACGTGGGAACTGCCTGTGCCACCCCAGAGCCCAGCTCCTCACGGAGTCACGCAGAGCCCGAGCAGGGAGCATTACACAGCGTTAGCTGAGTCCTCCCAGGCTCATCTGGAAACTCATCTCCTGTAGGAGCAAAGCACATTGGCTGGGAGCCGCTGCCAGTGACTGATGATAAAGGATCCACCTCGCTGCAAGGCAGAGCCTTCCCACGGTTATGACTCTCTTACAAATCACCACCGATTTCTGACCTGACTGCAAATAGCCCAAGGCTTAAGCAGGCGCAGGTAAAAGGGCATTTCCCCCACGGCTGCCAGAGTTTGCCCCTGCTATCTGTGGGATGTTTCGCTCCTCCTCTGGTTTTGGAGGACAGAATCTCTTTCATGCAGCAGCTCAGCAGAGCCAGGGCCGCGGGCAGGATGCTCTGCACCAACCCCGGCGACACCTTTAATGGAATCACCTCCAGCACAGATCAATCCTTGTTTCCTTGCCGTTTCACTCCCTATTTTCACCCTCCTCGGTTTACCAGCCACCTGCCAGCCAGCAAAACCCACCCTGTGTCCGCGAGCAAGTGGCTGAGGAAAGGAAATTCCACGAAAGTCACACAAACATCCCGGCGACAGAACACGCGGCTCCCCAGGGCCCGGCTTGGACAAAGTGTGCAGCAGCAAACCAGAGCTCGCAGCAGCAGCACCACGGCAAAAAATGTAGGAAGCAAAATGTTCCAGGAAGCAGGAGCGGCACCAGGGCGCCCAGCACGGGCACAGGAGAGCGGGGGATACTCGGAAAAGGACAATTACATCAGAACATGAGTTTGGTTTCTGAGTGTGCTGCGGAGCTGGGAAGGATCATCCCCCCGGGGCCGGGCTGGCCTCGGTTCACGGCCGGCTCCTGCGGGGCCGAGCAGTGAAACACCACTGGGAGAGCCATTTGTGCCATTCCCACCTGGCACAGCCCCTGCAGCTGTCCCAGGCCACGGAGAGGGGCACAGCCCACATGAGCTCCTTATCGTCGCCGCTGAGGTGCTTCGCACCCTACCAAGGGCTCATCCCTGGGTAGCGGCACGCGGAATTCCCGAGCTCTGGAGCAACCGCGCACATGGAGCCGAGCCCAGTTCTCCTGGCTGCCCAATTCCTGCTTTTCTCCCCCAGGACTGTTCTTTGGAAAGGGCTCCTCTCCCTGGGGCTGTACAGCACGCTGGTGTCCAGCTCCTTACCCCGCTCCCAAAGAACCAGCGTGGGCTGCGCATTTCCCAGCAGCTGCTGGTGAACAGCAGAGACTTGTGGGACCCCAAATCCTGCCCTGGCTGCTCCCCTGGGGTGGGAGAAGGAGTGAATGGCCAGAGGAAGAGGGAAGCAGCTGGGTGGGGAAGGGAAGGGAGGCTGTAGCCATAGTTCTTGCTTGTCCCCCTGAGGAAAAGCATCTGATTAAATCAAGATGCAGCATCCAGGGTTGGTATTCATTCCCTATATTATTAGCTTGTCTCATTTTATTAAATCTCTTTAAGGCTTTTCAGAAGAAGCACGTAATTCCCAAAATGTAATTTTTCCCAGATGAGATATGATGCAGAAGCTGCTCCTTCTCTGGGGACCAGGAGGTGGCTTTATTTGTCTCCCTCCCCCACCCCATGCTTCTTTAGCAGCACTTTTCATGTCTCTTGATTCCTTTTAGCACTTGGGATTTGATTAACAGAGAATCTGGAAGCCTGAGATGTCTCAAATCCCCAGTTCCTGGAGTTATCCAGGCAAGGAGTGGCAAGAAGTCCCTCGAGACCCCATCCCTGTGCTCAGCGTGATGCAGCTCCAAGCCAGGAGCACCCTGGAAATCTCCTGCTCCCAGTTTCCTTCTCCTTTCGTCCCATCCTCTTGCCCATCCCATCATCCTGCCAGCATGAACAAAGGCGTCTCCATGTCCTGGACGTGTCCCCAATCTCCAGCACCTTCTGCTCGCTCCCAAAGAGCAGAGTTTCCTTCAGCTTCTCTGGGATTAGGGAGAAATGTCACCTGTAACTGGAGACAGGCGGCGGCTGGGCTTGGAACACGAGGCACAGGGGAGAGGGAGGCTGCGTGACCCCAGTGGAGGCATTGGTGGGGATTTCAGGGAGGTTCCCATGGAAATAGAGATGGCTGGCAGGGTTGGCAGGACAGAGGTGAAAGCCCGGGAGGAGGCAGGGGCCGGGTGGGCAGTGCCAGGCAGGGGCTGGCAGAGGGAGGGGTGGCAGCGCTGAGGGCTCGGAGCCTGGAGATGTTCCCTCTCAGGTCCCACATCTGCTCCTGCGGGTCCGGAGGAGCCGAGGGGTGCAGAGGTTGGGATTTGGGGGAGTTGAGCTGGGCAAAGGCTGAGCCAATGGACAAATCCAGGACCCTCGAGGCTCCCATCCCAGCAGGCAGAGCCTGGCCCCGACATCCTCCCAGGACCGCGGCGGCTCTGAGCCCTCCTGCGAGCCCGGCTGGGCAAGGAGCCGTGCTCCGTAAACAGTTCCTCCCGAAGAGAACGCAACATGGAAAAAGCAGCACATTCCTACCATTTTTTTTTCCCTTTGAAACAGGATCCAAGGAGGATACGGCTCACCGGGCTGTCTCGGGGCGCCTTTTGAGTGTGAAAATTAAAGAAAACAGCCTCGGTAACTTGTCCTCTGCCTCATGGCGGGAGCTCCGTGCGTAAGGACCCCTGGAGTGAGGGTGGAAACGGGCTGGGTTGGCTTGGATGGAGTCTTCTCCCCCCTGTCCCTGACGGGGGTGATGCCAGGGGCAGGGGGACAGCGGGCATGGGGCACTGCTGCTGCTGCTCTCTTGGCACTGGGGGAAATTTCAAAGCTTTCCCTGGACACCAGTGAGTTGGGATCCGCCTGTATCCCAGATCCCTGAGTATGGACCTGAGGCAAAGCCCACGCAGCTCAGCCCTGGGATCCCCATCCTGCCCCAGGTGTTTGTTTGGGCTCCAGCACCGGGGGTTTCCCCACATGGGAACAGTTTCCCACCGGGGCGTTCTCCCCGTTGCTTTGTGAGCATTTAAAGTCCAGATTGTTTCCCCTACGCAACAGGGACAGGACAGACTGGTTCATTCCCCCGCAACGATAAATTCTGTCGTGTCTCCTGTCCACCTTCTCTGGATTAAGGGATCCCCAACAAAGCAGCGCCCAAACTGCCCCCAAAGCGCAAAGTTCATCTTTGCTTTTACACCAAATCCCGACCACTGGCCAAAAAGCCAAGGTTCTGCCTCAGTGTCGGGATGGGTTTGGGAGCCCTCACCAGAGCCCTGAGCCCCTCATCTCCTGCCACCTTCCCAAGGAGCCAAAGTGCAGACTCAGCAAGCAGGAGGCGGGCGGGAATGGCGAATCCCCGGGGCTGCCAGTGCCACACGTGCTGCCCCCATTGCGCCGCGTGTTTATTCCGTGTTTATTCTGCCCTTGTTTGCCACGTAAGGGCCGGTGGCCGTCCCTGGGGCAAGGCAGCGCAGCTTCCCTGGGCGAAAGCAAACGCTGGCGCGGGGTTACAGGCGGTCACAGCCGAGGGAAGGACCTTTGGGAATGTGTCCCTGCTCCTGGGTGTCACCACCATCAGGGGAAGGACCACAGGATGCAGCCTGCACCTCCCGAGGCGATCCTGGATGAAGCATCCTGCCAGCGCGGAGCTGGCCCCGCATCCCCGTCGCTGGGGGTGTTTATTGTGCACGTGGGGGGTGTTTATTATCCTCTCACCCCGAGGAATTACCACGTGCAGCCCCAGGGAAGGGAGATGTGTGTGGGGGAGCCACGCGAGCAACCAGGCAGAGAAAAGCTCCCCGAGGGTGGGCTCAGGGCTCTCCGGTGGGATGGGGAGACCTGAGGCAGCACAGAGCAATGACCTTGGTGACCCAGCTGTCCCTGCCAGGTAGGAGTTGAGATTTAACTAGTTTCTCCTGTCCTGGTGTTTGCTCTGGAGAAATATCCCAAACTTCAAAGAAAGTGTTATCTGTGGCGTCAGCACACGGCATCACGTGAAGCAATTCCCAAGGCTGCAAACAACTCCCCTGCCAAGCTCCAGTGGGCCCAGAAAGGTCCACGCTGGGTTTTGAAGGCGTGAAGGTACGAAAACGGCCCCGTGACCCCATTTCCAGGGACCCCATCTGGTCCTTGATGTCTCAGCAAGAGCTGGATGCTCCTGCCTGTGCTGCTGCAGAGCTGGAGCTGCAACCAGCTGGTGCTGGGGGTCCCACAGTGCAGATCCCTCCTCTGGAAGCAGCAGGACTCACGTTCTGACCCTGGCCACAAGATCCATCCCTGCATCCACGCAGGATGTGTCCCAGCTGCAGCCAGGAAGGGGGGAAATGGCTGTGACACCACCAGTGCTTCGTGCTCAGCCCGAAGGTTTCACCCCTCCCTGTGTCATCTCAGATTCCTGGGAATATTAGGCAACTGGACAGGAATCACCTTTTTTTTTTTCCTTCATTATAGCCAAAGAGAGTCCCCTAATTCCCTTGCTGTTAAATACCATAAACCAACATAAACAATGATTTCTCTGCATTTCCCTCCCTGCAACCCCCGGGAGCAGCACAGCAACACCTGGGACTGGTCCTGGCCACGGCCACCCCCTGCCCCAGGGAGAAAGGTGGGCTCAGACCCCATGAGATGGGCTGGAACATCAGCTTCCAGCTCCTCACCTTCCCTCTTCAGGGGAGAGAGCAGATGCCTCTAGAACACCAAACTCCAACTTTATGGCAGCCAGAACCAGTTCTGTGAAGGCAGAGACGTTTAATCCGTGCTGGCTGCTGCAGGAAGAGCTACTGAAACCAGGGATGCGTCTGGCATAGCCCCAGAAGAAAAAAACCAAAAAAAACCCCAACCTTTGTGCAATGCAAAGCTGCCACAGAATGGCTGGGAGGTGGGAAAGGCTGGAATTGGCAGTGGAGGGAGAAGGAGTGTGTGAAGCCAGTCCCAGCACAGCACCAAATCCCTGTGCTCATGGGATGCTGTGGGCATGGGATGGGAAGCAGCTCCACCACGGGTTTACGGTGACAGACACGCGTTTTAGGAGGCTGATAGTGGCTGGGGAGGGGAATGGCACAACTGGGGACCCTTCTGGCCTTGCAGCAGGGACTGGGAAAGGCACACGTGGTCCCCAGACTGGGAATGGGACAGCACAAACAGAGCCCTCGCTGTGTTCTCGTTAGGAATAATTCTTCCCGTATGAGCACGTGCTTCTTCAGTAAATACTGATTTCACTTATCAACAAATCCAAGTCTATTGACATCAGAGACTTTGAGCCAGGACTGGCAACTCTGACATAAATTGTCTGAATAATGCAATGTATCCTCTCCTCGATGGTTGCTATGGGTACTGGGCCGGTTTAGCCTCCGTCTATAAACATTAGCTGTGAAGGGAATGTGGAAACTTATCTAAAAATAAAATACTATGCCCAAATCTTTGAGAGGAAGGTGGTTGACACGGCAATAAAAAAATAAATCCATGTGTAATGGTTCTGAAGTGATGAAACACAAACACAGCGTTCGTGAGCCCTTCCGGAGGAAATGGAGGCCGGACTGAAAAGAGACCAACACTTTTAATTCTGCTGAGCAATGCCTGGAGGGTGAGTTAATTACAACGTGTAAAAGCAAAAGGAAATGGAACCGTTTCATGGAGGTGACACTGAGCAGAGGGAGGACCCTCCGTGGAGGGGAGGATGTGATGCTGAGACGTGGCCTCGCGTTGCAGCGCCCGCGCGGGAGCCGGCAGCAGCACAGCTCCCTTCTCCAGCGCCTGCTCGCCCGGCCATTTACAGTTTCTTTCTCAAACTGCTCTGGGGATCTGTGAAAACAGAGCCTGGGCCTGGAGCATCACCTCTGGAGTCTTTCTGTTCAAGGCAGGATTCAGCACTGGACGATTCTGGGACGCGCCGAGGCTGGTGGAAGGGGCGGAGGGGCACATCCGGACCTGGCTGCTGCGTGGTGTGGAAGGAAGAAACGAACTTTTCCCTCTCTTCCCTCCCTCCCACTGCCCCTGCAAGACAGTGAAAAACAGCTGGAAGGCACTGGGTGGTGGGAAAGGCAGCAGGACCCTCATGTGGACCCAGGGAAAAGGAGGGGCTGGGGCATCAACACGGCCAGGGGTGTGATGTCTGTGAGGTGCAGACAGGGATCGACCCTTCCCCTGGGCCTTGTCCACACTGGGGCTTCCCCAGGGGACAGCTGCCATCCCTCCATGCCCCTGGGCTGTGGTTTAGGTCATACATTCACATTCCTGTGCTTTTCAGTCACTTTTCTCAGAGCCTTTGCGATAGTGTGGAGACACTGCAGGGCTCTGCACGGGTGGGAAACGGCAGCTCTGGACGGGGAGGTTCCTGTCCCAAAAAAGAAGGGGTTGGTTTTTGGGTTTGCAGCAGGTTTTGCTGTTGTTGAGCTCACAGCAGTTTCCCCTGTTCCTTCTCCATGTGTTTGAATCCTCAGGGGTTCTTGAGCTCTCTCCACTGCTGCATCGAGCTTTGTCTGCTTCTCGTGGCTCTCAGGCAGCACCTTCAGATGATCTTCAGGATCAGCTGGAGCTCTGCTTCCATCTGCTCAAAGCTCACTTATGAAAGGCCCCCGGTGTTTCCATCATTACTGTGCTTCCCTCCAGTCCAACGGGAATTCCTTTGTGCCTGCAGATCTCCAATAATCAGTGTGGGAGAAGAGGTGGGGAGGTCCTGCACCGTGTAACTCCCGGGAGAGCATCGGGAGCTGGGCACGGGCACCTCCATCCCCCGTGGGCTGTGGCAAGGAGCTGCCACCACGCTCAGGCTGTTCCTCTGGTCACTTCCAGCGCTGCAGGGAGCTCAGCCGGCTCATTAAGGGTTGCTGGGTTAATTACTAGGATACATCTCAGTAGGAAAATGGGCAAATCAGACAGGGTGGGGGCCGGAGAGGCACGAGGTCGCCCAGAGAGTGCTCTGCAAAAGGCAAAGGGACAAGAGTGCATTGGGGACCTCACTGGTGCCACAGCAGCTCCGTCACAGCAGCAGTTACGGTGCTGCCAAAACCTCAGCAGCGCCCTGGGACTGTCCCAACTCTCCAACAACCAGCAGGAAAACGCTCTGGGGGTTCCAGGATTGCAATGAACCCCCAGGAAAGGAGCCTGGCCAGCAGCCTGTGCTGTTGGAGAAGCCTTTGTTCCACCAAACAAACCTGGGCTGAAGTTTTAGGGTGAGCCCACTGCAGAAATGTTCCCGGCTCAGGCAAGGAGCAGCTGTGGCAGGGATGCCTGATTTCCCTGAGGGATGAGCAGGCCCTCTCACACCATCCCTGCCACTCTCTGGAGCACCTGCCATGGCCAATAGTTAGGTTTTGGGTTTTTTCCTGCCTGATTCAGATTAATCCTGGAGCCTCAAAGCTTCCCAGCAATTTTCCCTCGCACTGATTCTCAAGAGTATAATCAAAACAATTTGGGGGCTGCTGGTCAGGTGCCAAGAGGCAGACAGAACTGCTGCTGTGAAAAGCCTCTCTGCCTGGGATTTTGCAGAGGCTTGAAGCTCAAATGCTTTGAGAAGTGTGGGAAGAGCTCTGGAGAAAGCAGGGAGGAAGGAAAGCAGGACTGGGCAGGGGTGCCCAGCAAAGCAGCCCCTGAAATGTTCCCATCAGCAAACCTACCTGGGGCTACTTGCTCTTCACTCCCTTCTGCTTCCTCCGATAGATCTCCTCTGTGAAAGGCCTGTCGTTGGGGAGAGAGGGGGCAGAGACAAAAGAGAGGGGCAAAAAAAAGGGAGGAAGAATTAAAATCAAGGCTACTGAGCGCTCACCTTTGGGCCTGTAAAATTTCACGGGTTGGCACAGCCTGACAATTCCTGTGCCGTGGCAATCCCGGTCTCAGCCCCTCTGGATCTGGAGCAGCTACAGCACCATCCCTGTGCCGAGCAGGAAAAGGCTCAGCGCACACCCAGACTCCCTCCTGGGGCAGACCACGGCTCCCTGCATCTCCTCCTCCCTTGCAAACACAAAAGACCTTTCACTGCTGAAGTACAACTGCTACTTCTGGGAGTTATTTTGTGCTGCTCCATCCTGTGCTGCTGGCTGGGCTATTGTGGTGCAAAGCAGCAGAGAAGCCCATCCAAGGAACTACAAAATGCGAGCGCTTCTTGGAGGGGGCTCTTCTGAAGACACAATGAGTCCTCTCCCTGCCTTCCTTATTGTTCTTGTATAGACAGAATCTGGCACCCAAAAGGGAAAAAAAAAAAAAAAAAAAAAAAAAAAAGAACCCTCATTTTGATAAAAATAAATGCACAAATGTTCCTAGAACTCAGCAAATAGTTTCAGAGTGGAATCTGCCCATTATCAAAACAATTGAAAAATAATCCTCTGTTTTCTTTCTTCCCCGCTGAATTAATTGGAAGAAAAAAACAACATCTCTACTTGTGCAGTTCTCTGAAACCTCGAGAGTTAAAGCTGGGTAGAAATAATTAGAAGCTCTCCAGTTCTGCACAGCTACTCACCCCTCGTAGAGCACAGCAATTGTGTAGGAAATTGCCACTACAGCTGTCAGCAAAAGGCCAGCTGGGCTGGCGTGCCTGTTTTGAAAGAGAAGGGAAAGATCAGGTAAGTACATGGGCTTATGCAAGACCTGGTTGAGAAAGTGAAATGAGACACTGGGCTACAGAGAGCTCTCACTGCTCATTAAACAGAAGCAAACAAAAGAGTTGGGGTGGTTTTTTTTTTCCGTGCTTAGTGTTAACTGTCTTAGACAGATGTTACTTGGTGGAGACTCTTCCCCCAGCCTGCTTCAGCGATTTCTTTTAAGTCTGATCCCTGCACGTCCCTGCTATGAGAGCTCCTGCTTTGATGCTAAATCCCGAGATTATAGGGATGTTTAAGGGCTGAGCAGCTGCTGACATATGGCTGCAGCTCCCAGCCCATGCTCTGAGGGAAATGCCTGATGTCCCAAAAAGATGGGTCAGCCAGGGAACAGGGGACACCAGGCAGCCAGAGCAGCGTGTGGCATCGTACACATCCGAGTGGTGGCTCAGCCAGCGCAGGGATGGGGATGGGAAGGGATTGGGAAGGGATAGGAAGGGATGGGAAGGTTCATTCCTGCCCTGGGAAGGGTGCTGGGGGCTTGGTTCACTTTTAACCCCATTTCAAGGTGTTTCAGGGATGTGTTCTCCAGTGAGATGTTGGGACTGATGCCACTCACTGCTCCTCACTCTTTGGTTATGGGGAGAGATGATCAAGAACTGAGGATGCAATGGAGATGGCTGTTCCTCTCAGCAGAGGCCACAGCTTTGGGACCAAAAATCCTCATCATCTCCTGCTCTAGAGACGTCATAGAATTGCAGAATCACGGAATGGTTTCGGCTGGAAAGGATCTCAAAGCTCATCTCATCCCACCCTTGGCCATGTGCAGAACACCTTCCAAAATCCCAGCCTTCTCCAAACCCTGTCCAGCCTGGCCTTGCACATTTCCCCACCAAGGAGCAGCTAAATACTTTATTTGCTGACAGCCAGCTCTCATCCCTCTCGGGGCTGCCACCAGCAGTTAAAGGCAATCACCAATGTCCTAATTAAGGGGGACAATTAAGATAAGCTTTAAAGTTTCTTCCAACCCAAACCATTCTGTGATTTTATGAGGATAAACATCCCACAAGCCTGGTGCTGGTGGGAAAACACACCTGCAGAGAGAAACTGAACCACCTAAACCTCATACTGGAGCCACTTTCAGGTACCACCATCAGTCCCTGGAAAAGCACCCACAAATCTCCACCTTTTCACCATTTCCAATCTGTAATAACTTTTCCCCTCGTTAGGAAGCTTCGGGCAACTTCCTTCTCTCCCAAGGCCCTGCTATTACATGCTTAGTCATGTCTCCTTCTTGATTCCTATCAGAGAGAACAAATTTACATGATTGTTTGTTGACAGCAAGACCTCTAATTGCATCATTTGGCTGCAGCTCCGGCTCTGATTTACAGAGCCTGTTGCTGTGAGTTAGAACACTTCCCTAGCAGAGGCACACAAAGCTGTCCCCACACAGAGAATGCTCCATTTGTCTGGCAGGAGAAATGAGGCTGCTCGACACAGGTGATGAGCAGCATTTGGGTGAACTGCTCCCGTCCTCTTACGGCTTTGACCTACATATTGGGCCACATCTGACTGTAGCAGCGATGATGAATCAGTCAGGAAGGGTTTGTTGTCCTGGTAGGAGTCTTTTTTTGTTTGTTTTTGGGGGGTAGGAAGCCTGTCTGTCCCCAGCCTTGCTGCAGCTCCCCGTGGCTGTGGGCTGTCAACCCACTTGATGCTTTTAAGGCTGGAGTCAGAGGACAGGCTGGTTGATGTGATGTGTTTTCATCCCTTATGGATGAGAGTGGATCGATCCTTTGGGTTCTGACGCCACGACAAGGAGAGTGAGGCATCACCAAGACAGGACAAATGTGCTCTGTGTTTTAGGTCTGGCCAGAATCAGACAGCTGGAAGATTCCTCCAGCATCCCTCCTGCTGCCACAGAGATGGGACATCAGCTCTGGCCTCCGAGGGCAGACACCTGACAGCTTCTGAAAACCCTGGGACCTCAGGAGAAAGCGCGGACCCTCCAAAAAACCAGCCAGTGGAGGGTGTGCAGAGAAGGGAACGGAGCTGGGGATGGCCCTGGAGCACCAGGAGCAGCTGAGGGAGATGGGGAGGGCTCAGCCTGGAGAAAAGGAGGCTCAGGGGAAACCTCCTCACTCTCTCCAACTCCCTGACAGAAGGGGTGAAGCCAGGGATGAGAGGAAATGGCCTTGTGATAAATGTGCTAAAGTTAATTCGTGTTATCAAATTATACAAGGTAAATGTTGAACTGTATAAAATATGAATGTTAGAAATGTGTTCAAATGTACATAAAGTAAAAGTAAAATGTAGAAACTAAAAATTAGAAATTTCCTGGCTTGGGAAGCACAGGAGGGACACGAGGAAAGTATGATTGGAATTACCAGAGAGGGGGCCTTGAAACTATTGCTGCCGGGAATCCCTGAAAGGAAACAAAGAACCACGGAAGAAGAAGATACAAGTCCGGAGACCAAGATAATCACTTCAGATGGATATCTCTACTCGTCTCCGCTGAAATTAACATATACACGACACACCCGGGCCCGATCATCAACAGCATTGTTCCACCCTACCGGTCTATTCAGACCTCCGATACCAGGACTTGAATAATTAATGAAGACGCCTCGGAGAGGATAACGTCAGAATTTCGGACTTCACTCCGCGATCTTGTGTATAAAAAGGGACAGCCGGAGACCAGAAATTGTGAACTTGGGGGGGATACCAGGCTGACAGAGCTTGTTATCCGCGTTCACCCGGCACCGATCCCGGGCTCGGCGCTGTCCTTTTAAATCGTGGCTTTCCGAGACTGATATTTTGTCTCAAAATAAAATTCTAAATTTTGATACTTTGAATTTGGTCGATCTTATTTATAACAATTCTGGTGACCCCGACGTGATTGGAGTGATACCGGGACCCCCGAGGGACCCCCGTCTCTGACCAGGAGGCGCACCGCTGAATTCAGCGGCCTGGCGGAACTGGGGTATCCGGGAGGAACCGATCAACCACACGACGAACAAAACAGCGAAAGCCACATTTAAAAGGGAGATAGGCGAGGTCAGAGCTCTCGGGGAACTCGGGGAGGTTTTTCTTTGGAAGCAGAACCTCCGGAGCCGCGGTGAAGAAATCTACTCATAAAAATCTACGTGCACGAAGAATCCACGCAGGAAAAGGATCGTAAGTATTGCGTGGTTGAGTGGGGAGTGACCGAGCGTGTGAGTGAGACGTGATTTTATCACGAAGCGAGTGGGACCCCAAAATCGCAGTTCCATAGTCCCGCGAGGGGCGTGGTCGGTTGCGGGGGAAGCGAAAGTTTCGGGGGTAAAACGCACCTCACACGTTAAGCCCTGAAAACTCGGGGAGTTTTCGGAAAGGGGGGTCGGTCACAGGAAGGCTGGGAGGGAAGGTTACGTCCTTACAAGAGTTCCGGGGACTGGTAAACCTTCCAGCCTTGGACCAGGGACGGTCCGGGAAGGAAGTAAGGAGAAGAGAGCTCGCATACACCAGAGGAAACCCGGGGGGGGGAGCGATCACCCACAAAGGGCTAGTATCTGGTAAACTCACACCATGGGACAGACAAAAAGCAAAGCTAGCAAAAGGAATCTTAGGAAACCAAAGCGGGGAACCGGTAAAGGAATCCCTGAAATCCCAGTTGAGAGCCCGCTGGGATGGATGTTAGAACATTGGGAAGAATGCCCCATAAGGGAGGGAAAATCCAAGAAACGGATGGTGCATTTTGCATAGAAGTATGGGGTGGGGTAGAAATACGGGATCACGTAATTTGGCCCGTGTTTGGAACATTTGAAGAATGGATATGTAAGGCACTGGTACGTTATGTCGGAGAAAAGGGAACTGTGGAAGAACGGGAATATGCGGGGGTCTGGGGTAGAATTGATGCAAAATTACTACCCATAAGGATAAAGGACCCTGCCGATATTTCCGGGGATAAGTGGGAGCCTTTAGACAACTTGCCTCCACCTTACATAGTACCCTCACCCCCTCCCCTCCCTGAGCAGAACAATCCACAGAACCCGGGGAGATTGGGACCCCCTCTGGGACGGAGGATTCCTATATCCCCGTCTCTCCCCTCTGCCCCTCCGTTGGAGTCACGAACAGTGGCCCCGGTCCCACCGGTCGGGCTCCCTCCCCCGCTAGAACCTGTACAAGCCACTCAGTCACTGGGAAGAGGTACACAAAGTACAGACACCCCTGCGCCAGCCCGAGATGACCTGTTGCCTGATCTAGATCTGGCGGCTTTCTTTAATTCTCCTGAAAACACACAGCAGGGTTGGGCAGAAGCAAAACACTCACCTCCCGCTAGGAGGACTAGGAGACAACTAAAGAGGATGAATGAGACGGAGAGTGAAGGGGAAGGTGAAAGAGCAAATCTTTTCCCCTTAAGGGAAATTCCCACTGCTCCAGGAATTATCGGGTACGTAAACGTCCCGATTAATACCAGTGATGTGAGAGCCTTTAAGAAGGAGATGGGAAAACTTATGGATGACCCTTTAGGGGTCTCCGAAAGACTAGATGAATTCTTAGGAACTAGCATCTATTCGTATGAAGATCTTACAGCTATTCTCAGATCTTTGTTCAATACGGAGGAAAGGGAAATGATCAGACAAGCGGGGATACGGGAATGGGAACGGAGGAACCCTCAGAGCACTCCTGGAGATCAGAAATGGCCAAGCCAAGATCCCCGATGGAATGCTCAAACTGAGGAGGGTAGGAGAAGCATGATTGATATGAGGAACATCATCATACAGGGAATAAGGGAGGCCGTGCCCCGGGGACAAAATCTGAGCAAGGTCTTTGGGGAATGTCAAGGGAAAGATGAGACCCCCACAGAATGGTTGGAAAGGTTGAGAAAAAGCCTCCAGATATACTCTGGGACAGACCCTGATTCTCCCGTGGGGGAGGTACTTTTAAAAACCCAATTTGTAGCAAAATCATGGGAGGACATCAGGAAAAAGCTGGAAAAGATTGAGGGGTGGCAGGAGAAGGGATTGCAGGAATTACTGCGGGAAGCCCAGAAAGTCTACATGAGAAGGGACGAGGAAAAACAGAAGATACAGGCTAGGGTGTTAGTAGCTGCAGTAAGGGAAGCCCAGAAACAGGAACGCCCACAAGCTTCGGAGAAACCCTTAAGGAAAGCACCTCCGAGGGGAGCCACACGCCCGCAAAAGGGGACTTCAGGAAAATGGATAGAGGGAATGGAATGTTTCTATTGTAAAAAGAAGGGACATATGAAAAAAGATTGTCCAAAGAAGATGAGAGATGAGAAGATGTTCCGGGAGGACTAGGGAAGTCAGGGGCTCTATCTTTTGGGGTCCATAACATCAGGAGAGCCCTTGATAACATTGAAAATAGGACCCCAGGGAACAAAAATGGATTTTTTGGTAGATTCAGGGGCTGAGAAAAGTACATTCAAGCAGCTGCCCCCGGGATGCCGAGTAAGTAAAGATTCTATGGTAGTTATAGGAGCTAAAGGGGAGCCATTCAAGGTACCTATAGTTAAGAATGTGGAAATAGAATCAGAGAATAAAATTTGTTTGGGAGATATGTTGCTAGTAGAAGAGGCTGATTACAACCTGCTGGGTAGGGATTTGATGGTTGCACTGGGGATCAACCTCATCATAAGGAATTCACAGATTACGGTTAGTATATATAAACTAACCTGTGAAGATGAGGACAAAATTAATCCCAAGGTATGGCACACAGGGAAGGAAGCGGGGAAATTGGCTATGGAACCTATATCAATTGAGATTGAAAAGCCTGAGGATCCCATAAGGATCAGGCAGTACCCAATCCCTCTAGAAGGGAGGCGGGGGCTGAAACCTATAATAGAGGATTTGATCAAAAAGGGCATATTGGAGCCGTGTATGTCCAGACACAATACCCCAATACTGGCTGTTAAAAAGGGAGATGGGAATTATAGGTTAGTGCAAGATTTAAGAGCCATAAATGAAAGAACAAGAACTCGGTTCCCTGTAGTGGCTAACCCCTACACCCTTCTGAATAGGATCTCCCCGAGAGATACTTGGTACAGTGTTATAGACCTAAAGGATGCATTTTGGACCTGCCCTTTAGCTGAAGGCAGCAGGGATTTTTTTGCATTCCAATGGGAGGATCCAGACACTAACCGGAAACAACAGTTAAGGTGGGCCTCACTTCCCCAAGGATTCGTGGACTCCCCAAATTTATTTGGACAAGCATTGGAAAAGTTGCTAAGTCAGTTCTCCCCTAGGAAAGGGACCAAGATTTTACAATATGTAGATGATCTACTGGTGGCTGGTGAAACAGAGGAAGGTGTAAGAGAATGCACTATTGATTTGTTAAACTTTTTAGGGGAAAAGGGATTAAAGGTAGCAAAACAAAAGTTACAGTTCACAGAATCTGGGGTGAAATACTTAGGGCATTGGTTAGTAAAAGGGAAAAAGAAATTGGACCCTGCAAGGGTAGCTGGAATCATAGAACTGCCCCCCCCTAAAACCAAAAGACAAGTACGTCAGCTATTGGGGCTGTTAGGTTATTGTAGGCAGTGGATAGAAGGATATAGTGAAAAAGCAAAATTTTTGTATGAAAAATTAACTGCAGAGAGGATAAAATGGACAGAACAGGATGATAAGGAATTAGAGCGATTAAAGGGTGCTTTGGTGACTGCCCCAGTATTGAACCTCCCAGATATCAATAAGAAATTCCAATTATTTGTGAATGTAGAAAACCACACAGCACATGGGGTATTGACACAAGAATGGGCTGGGGATAGGAAGCCTGTAGGTTACCTTTCAAAATTGTTGGACCCTGTAAGCAGGGGGTGGCCTACATGTTTACAGGCGATAGTAGCAGTTGCCTTATTGATAGAAGAAGCCAAAAAGATTACTTTTGGGGCTCCCATCACAGTTTATACTCCACATAATGTAAGAACTATTTTACAACAAAAAGCTGAAAAATGGCTCACAGATGCCAGATTGCTGAAGTATGAGGCCATTCTCCTTCATGCTCCAGAATTAGAATTAAGGACAACACAAGCAAGTAATCCTGCTGGGTTCCTGTTTGGGGAAGCTTCATCAGAGCCTATACACAACTGTATAGACCTAGTAGAATTACAAACAAAAATTAGGGAAGATCTGGAGGACGAGGAGCTCGAAGAAGGGGAAAAATGGTTTGTAGATGGGTCAGCCAGGGTTATAGAAGGGAAAAGAAAATCAGGATATGCAATTATAGATGGGAAAACTGGGGGAGTGATAAAGTCAGGCCCCTTGGGCACTTCATGGTCAGCTCAGGCATGTGAATTGTATGCTGTGTTGCAAGCACTCAAAGGACTTAAAGGAAAAATAGGAACTATTTTCACTGACTCAAAGTATGCGTTTGGGGTAGTGCATACCTTTGGGAAAATCTGGGAGGAAAGAGGACTGGTGAACACTAGAGGAAAAGGGTTAATACATGAGGATCTAATAAGGCAAATTCTCAAGGCAGTAAGGGAACCAAAAGCTATTGCAGTGGTATATGTAAAGAGTCACCAGGCTGGACTACAGTTCAGAATACGTGGGAATAATTTGGCTGATCAGGAAGCCAGGAAAGCAGCTCTCCTAACCCTGGATACCCTGGAAAGCAGGACAGAAAATTTTGGAGAAGGTTCTCCTCATCCCACAGAAAAGGAGATTGAGGATTTCAAGAAAATGGGGGGAAATTTAATAGATGGGAAATGGAAATTGACTGACGGTCGAGAATTGATCCCAAAGGCTTATGCAAGGATCATATTAAAAAGATTGCATGCACAAACTCATTGGGGAACTCAAGCTTTAGCAGAACAATTTTTGAAATTTTTTGGATGTAAGGGTATCTTCGAGTTAGCCAAGCAGGAGGTTCAGAGTTGCTTGGTCTGCCAGAAAATTAATAAATCAAAGGTCAAACACAATGCATTAGGGGGACGTCCTTTAGCATATCGCCCCTTTGGGAGAATACAAGTGGATTTTACAGAGTTACCAAAAATAGGTAGATATAGATATCTGCTAGTGATAGTAGACCAATTAACACATTGGGTGGAGGCATTCCCTAGCCCTAGGGCTACAGCTCAAACAGTAGCACGGAGATTATTGGAGGAAGTAATTCCCAGATATGGAATCCCTGATTCCATTGATTCAGATCAGGGAACTCATTTTACATCCAAGGTCATAAAAAGCTTAGCAGAGGCTCTGGGAATCAGATGGGAATATCATACCCCATGGCATCCTCAGAGCTCAGGTCAAGTAGAGAGAATGAATCAAACTCTGAAGGCACAATTGTCAAAACTTATGCTAGAAACTAGAATGACTTGGATAAAATGCCTCCCTCTAGCCCTCCTAAACATCAGAACACAACCTCATTCCGGTTCGGGATTATCTCCATTCGAGATGTTGTACGGAATGCCTTATGAGCATGGAATGTCAGTTGGACATCCCCGGGTGGAGGATTGTCAGATCCAGTCTTATATCATTGTGATTAACAAAAATTTGCAGGAACTCCGGAAGCGTGGGTTAATAGCACAAAGCACCCCGCTGGGGTTTGCTATCCACAAGATCCAGCCGGGTGATCAAGTATTGATCAGAGCGTGGAAAGAAGCACCGCTGTCATCGCATTGGGAGGGACCTTTCCTCGTCCTCCTCACAACAGATACTGCCGTGAGAACAGCAGAGAAAGGCTGGACCCATTGCTCCCGAGTGAAAAAGGTGGAACAACACAGCAGCTCTCCGCAGTGGAAAATCACCTCTGCACCTGGGGATTTAAAGCTGAGAATTCACCGAGACACCCAATGACCAGCGCTTATCGGATAAGTTGCACTCAGGCAGGATGTCCCTGCTATCCTTTTGTTCATTTTAAGTGCGGGTATTGTGAACAAGTTTGGGTAACTCATTGTGTCCGGGGGGCTAGACCTTGGAATTTGTGTGTACCTTGTTACGAGGAGGAGGTCAGGCTTACCAATCTATTCCTATACGTTGCCACAGAATCGGGATTGTTCGAATTGGATTCTCCTGAGTGGTTCCACTATTACACTAAAGGGTTAAGGGGAGGATTGAATAAAAGGGCGGATCCACTCGTAATTGAGTGCAGGAGAACGTTGAAAGTACCCTGTAGAGGAGATCAAATAAGGAGAACGAGGTGGGAGCAGTACAAGAGGCGATATGCTCAGAGAAGCACCGGCAGGGACCCGGAAGAATATCCCTGCTGCCAAGAAGATGGATTACCCCGCCGCTGGTGGCAACCCAACGGGCGAAGGGTGGAGCAGAGGGATAGGCCTATGGGTAACCCTGGTGATCCTGAGTCAAGCCATGTGCCCCACGAATGGCCTCCACGAACCCCAAGAGGGGATGGGGATGGAAACTAATCTCCCCACGGTCCCTCCAAACCTTACCCGGAACAGAGTTTTGGAATCCAGGGTACGAGTAGACTGGTTTACACCAAAAAGGGGGGAGAATCGTCAGTGGAATGAAGGGGTTAAATTGAACAAATCCAATCACCCGATGGCAACGGCTAGGAAAAGGAGGGAGGTAAGCAGTCTTCCTTTGATCACAACATGCAAAGAATGTAACAAGACTGTGTGGATTGGAGGGAAAAAGGAGAGTACCTTTGTGGGATATCTCCAAGTTAACCCTTTATGTTATGATAAGAGGAAACTGAAGATGTGTGCCTTGAACGGGAAAACATATTGGGTGGGACAAAATGAGAAATTGCAAACAGCTACTTTAGCGAATGGACCTATATTACTCGATATGTTGGGGGAGAACGATGAAAGGGTTTGTTTAAGAATGGATAAAGTTTTTTGCTTTTCCAAGGACGAGGAAGGGTTAGACCCTGAGAACAAGATACAAAAGGTAGCCCTGGAATTTAAACGACAAGAATTGGCAGCTAAGAAAAAGAGAATGGAGCAGGAAAGAATGAGGACATTAAGTGAACAATATGATCAATTGGAAAAACAGTCTAATGATTGGAGTCTGGCTACTTCCAGCAAAAATCTTTTCCTGGATTTGGTACAGGAGATTGCTACCGAGTTAGGGCTAACTAATTGTTGGATCTGCGGAGGATTAAAATCCGCCGAAAGATGGCCATGGAAAGGTGAGAGTTTAACTCCTGAGCAGTTACTAAAATGGGATAATAAAATCTTAAACACTTTAACCCGGCCAGGAGGGTGGACACTGGATGAACGAGTAATAGGGACAATCTGTATTAGTAGGGAAGGGAATGTGTACAGTGATGTAGTGGGATACACCCCTTGTCTATCCACTCTGGCTGTAAATTCCAACAACAGATCCAAAATGTGGCAACCAGAACCCCCAAATGGGTACTGGGGAAAAGAGAAGCAAGGAAAGTGTAATTGGGTAGAGGAAATTGAACTCTGTTGGCATGAACTCACTAACGCTAACCCATATTACTCCTTAACTGAACTGGTGGAATTTTGGGACAAACCGGAAAATATAGACATTAAATGGAAAGCTCCCAGCGGGATTTATTGGATCTGTGGGAAAAGAGCATACAGTGAATTGCCCCGGAAATGGAAAGGGTCCTGTACCCTAGGTATGATTAGACCCTCTTTCTTTACACTCCCCAGAACTGGTAGCAATTTGCTAGGGGCCCCTTTGTATGAAACCCTCAGCAGGAGAAAGCGAGAGGTAAAGAAAGGACTCCCACAAGTGGGAGGGAATCAGAAATGGGGAGAGGAAGAATGGCCTGCAGAGCGCATCATAGAATACTATGGTCCAGCCACCTGGGCACAGGATGGAAGTTGGGGTTACAGGACCCCAGTATACTTATTGAACCGGCTAATCAGGTTACAG
The DNA here is from genome assembly GCF_015227805.2 of Hirundo rustica. Lineage (NCBI taxonomy): Eukaryota > Metazoa > Chordata > Aves > Passeriformes > Hirundinidae > Hirundo > Hirundo rustica. The sequence goes on from NC_053464.1 coordinate 13,926,257, forward strand.
GCTGTAGTAGAAATAGTGTCTAACCACACTTCAGACGCCCTGGAATTGTTAGCCAAACAACACTCACAAATGAGAGCTTTCGTATACCAAAATCGAATAGCTCTGGACTATTTACTAGCAGAGGAAGGGGGTGTGTGCGGGAAATTTAATGACTCAGAATGCTGTATCGAAATCAATGACTATGGAGAAACTATTAGAGATTTGGCTGCAGAAATTAAAAAAGTGGCGCACGTCCCAGTGCAGAAATGGAATTCAATCCTAAAAGCATCATGGTGGGATCAAATATTTGGAACGGGAGATTGGTGGAAGAAGGTGGGGTTCTTTATCCTGTGCTCAGTGGCTGGGTTAGTGTTCTTGCCTTGTTTAATACCTTGCCTAATAAGACTAATTCACACTGTGGTCCAGGGAATGCAAATAGCAGCCCTTCCTATGGATCCGGAATTAGCTTCAGGAGGATTAGCCAAAGAAAAAGCCACCTCAAAAATTATGAATTTAACCGAGGAAAGAAGTACTGCGGCTCAGGTGTTAGAAAAATTTGAAGCCCAGATACAGGGAGGAAACATAGAGAGAACATATTGGAACAAAACGACAGGGGAAAGGTTAACAGAATAATGGTTAAGAGGCTTTTTTATCTTGACAGAGAAAAAAGACTATAACCAGAACACGAATTAAATTGGTGAATTTGGAAGAGGGGGGATTGTGATAAATGTGCTAAAGTTAATTCGTGTTATCAAATTATACAAGGTAAATGTTGAACTGTATAAAATATGAATGTTAGAAATGTGTTCAAATGTACATAAAGTAAAAGTAAAATGTAGAAACTAAAAATTAGAAATTTCCTGGCTTGGGAAGCACAGGAGGGACACGAGGAAAGTATGATTGGAATTACCAGAGAGGGGGCCTTGAAACTATTGCTGCCGGGAATCCCTGAAAGGAAACAAAGAACCACGGAAGAAGAAGATACAAGTCCGGAGACCAAGATAATCACTTCAGATGGATATCTCTACTCGTCTCCGCTGAAATTAACATATACACGACACACCCGGGCCCGATCATCAACAGCATTGTTCCACCCTACCGGTCTATTCAGACCTCCGATACCAGGACTTGAATAATTAATGAAGACGCCTCGGAGAGGATAACGTCAGAATTTCGGACTTCACTCCGCGATCTTGTGTATAAAAAGGGACAGCCGGAGACCAGAAATTGTGAACTTGGGGGGGATACCAGGCTGACAGAGCTTGTTATCCGCGTTCACCCGGCACCGATCCCGGGCTCGGCGCTGTCCTTTTAAATCGTGGCTTTCCGAGACTGATATTTTGTCTCAAAATAAAATTCTAAATTTTGATACTTTGAATTTGGTCGATCTTATTTATAACAGCCTCAAGTTGCCCCACAGGAGGGTTAGGTTGGATACTGGGAAAATTTCTTGCCTGGAAGGGTTCTCAAGCCCTGGCACAGCTGCCCAGGGCAGTGGTGGAGCCACCATCCCTGGAGGGATCTCAAAGCCGTGTAAATGTGGTATTTTGGGACAGGTTTTAGTGCAGATCACGGCAGTTTTGGGTTAACGCTTGCACTCGACAATCTTGAAATTCTTTTCCAGCCTAAATGATTCTGTGATTGTACGAACCCAGGTCCCAGGGAAGAGAAACAGCCAAAACCACCGTGAGAAGAGTTGTGCTGAGCTTCCCCCAGGGCAGGTGGGTGGTGTCTCGGTGCTGCTTTGCACAGCTCCAGCAATTTGTTCTCGGCAATTATTTGTCACGCCTCGCTGGCCTTAATGGTGGCAGCCTTTTAACGAGAAAAAGGAGGCAATCACTGCTGTCCTGAGCTGCTTCCAGCTGCTCCTGCCCGGAATTGTGGTGGAAGACCACAGCGAGAGGCGTGAGGAAGGGATTCTGTGACAGAAACAGCTCAGGAGGGTTCAGCGGATTCTGCAAAGGTTTTAGGAAGTAGTTTGGTGATGGATTTAAAACCAATAAAGATCTCCTTCTATTTCCTCCTGGGCAAATCCCTGTTTCTGCGCTGCTGTGGGGGTCGTGGTGTGGGGGGACTCATCCTGCCCCACTCCCCACGGCAATATCCACGTTTCCATGGTGTTGCTGCAGACCCTGTGGCCAGCTCTCGTGCCCAGCATTGCCTCCCTTTGGCTCTCCTGCACCGTTTCCCAGGATTTAAACCCCATCCAAGGCCGTGGCTCTGCCAGGGAGGGAAGCAGCCTCATCCAGCCAACCCTGACAGCACAGGGGGGGATTTCAAGTGCAGAACTAACAGCAGCAAGGCTCAGTGGAGACAGGAGAGAAACCATCAGCTTTACTTATTACCAGGGGCTGCACACATGGCTGAAAAAATGACCAGAGAGTGGCAAAGCACTTCATTTTCCCCACCCAAGCAGAGGAGAGGTGGTCACAGTCAGGAGAACCAGTGCAAAATACCCAGTGATAACGGCCTGCAACACTCCATGGGCTCCTGAAGTAACCCAGCCAGGGTTGCTTTGTGTTTTTTTTTTTCTCCTGGGCAAATAAATCAAACGTGATATTAAATGAAAACCACATCAAACTTGTTACACCGAATAGAGTATATTGCTCATTTGCTGCTAAATTACAGCCTATTCATTTCCTCCTAAGCAGGCTATTAAGCCGTGCTGGATCACACAAGGAGCGTTTCGGAAGTGTTATCACCGTGGGCTGGGGGAAAGGGTGCCTTGGCTTGTTTTGCTTTTTTCAGAGTAATTGCAGGGTCACACTGCTCCCCAGTACCCGTGCCCTGCCCCTGCCGAGTGACACCCTGCATGAATTTGGCCCTGACTGTTGATTTTTCCACGTGCAGAGCCTGCCAAGGACCTCGTTTGCTGATGCCTCCTCTCCCCCAGCGCTTGGCCGTTATTTATTTTTTCTACAACGGACACTGCGAGCGTTTCGAGACGGCGCAAGATTTTCCACGCACAAAAATAGCCAGGGCAGGCAGAAGTCAGGGCATGCTGCACTTCCTCTGCCATCGCAGAGTGTCTTTTTGGCCCCCAGCCCACCCTAGCACCTCGTGCCCTGCCAAGAGACCCCAAACTCACCCCACAACCAGAGGTGTTTGCAGGGGCATGTACTCACATGAGGGACCAGCCCAGGTAGATGGCTGTGCTGCCCCAGTACATGGGATTATCCAGGACGCTGAAGGGGAAGCTGGTCACTTTTTCCTCCATCAGGATGCCAAAGTAATCACCTAAGAGCAAGCAGAGAGTTTCTGGTTAGGCTCCATGAAACTGGGAGTCCTGTGGGGGGCTTTGGCACACTGGTACCCTGCCAGGGATACACAGCAAAGGGTTTCGGCTCTGACTTCCAGGCTGAGGAAACGGCAACAAGTAAGTTGTTTGTTTACTCTGTGTCTATCAGCTTTTCCAGGAATGGCTCTTTGCCCACCAGGAAGGTTCATGCATTGCAATGAGGCTGTGGCAGCCACGTCCCTCATCAGGACACAGCTCCTGAGGTCCCAACTGGTTAATTCTGCTTTTCTCATTTGTAAAATTGTCTGTCAAACGCCACTCCACGAGGAAGCAAGTGCATGGGATCAAATCCATTTAATGGGAAAATAAACCCAGGGCCGTGTAATGGGTGTTTGGAGCCGTTAAAATCATGACCACCACCACCAAATGCCCTCATCCATAACGCCACCCTTATCCCATAGTTCAGAGAATTTCTCAGAAATTTCAGAAAATAGCACCGCTGCCTACAAAACACTCAGTGATGGGCACAGTGCTGCTGATGATAATGGGTGATTGTCATCTGTAATGAGGAAAGCTTTCAGAACTGTCAGCATCCAACCAGCTTCCCATCCACCTTGGAGTGATCCTGCCACCCTCCCGAAAGGAGCTTGGAAAAGAAATGACACGGAGACGTGAGCAACTTTTCGGGGGGTAAAGGGCAGGATGCAGATCTCTGGTGCTGTCGGTCTTACAAGCGACACCACAAAGCACCACATCTGCATGATTTTTAAATCCCTCCGCTGCTTGTGCCAGAGCTTGACAACCCCTTTGGTGAAAGAGTTTTTTTCCTGACATCAAATGTAAACATCCCCCGGTACAACTTCAGGTCATTTCCTCTCGCCCTGTCCTTTGCTGCCTGGGAGCAGAGCCTGACCCTTCTCTGGCTGCACCCTCCTGGCAGGGAGTTGTGGAGAGCCAAAAGATTGCCCCTAAATCTCCTTTTCTCCAGGCTGAGCTCTCCCACCAGCTCTTCCAGCTGCTCTTGGTGCTCCGGACCCTTCCCCAGCTCTGTTCCTCTCTGTCCACTGCGCCATCCGTGCTCCACGTCCGCTGCACAAGCGCTGATGCGTGAGGAGCAGCCGGTCCCTCAGCCCAGGGCACTGCCACCACCCTGGGTTGTGTCCCCAGCGTTGCTGCCAGCCCCTTCCCTGACCTTGGGCAAGTCTCCTCCGTCCCTCCCCGGTGCTATTGTGCACCGATCATAACATCGGCCTTTCTCAGAGCACAGAGGGTGGTGAGGGTTAATGTATGGTGAGAAAGTGCTCACAAATCCAGATAAAAGGCATTACAGGAGTGCAAACTATTCAAAGTTATTATTATTACCTGGATCGTAGTGTAATTTCTTTGACCTCACACGGTGCTAAAACATTTATTTCTAAGGATAAACAGCCCCTGCCCAATTACACAATGCTTTTGGGCTTTAACTACAGGCCACTAAGTGAGATAATTGCCTTGTATTCATACTATATGTTCTCACAGTTACTTGGCAATACATCTCTGAGATTGTTCTGGTAGAAAGAACACATCACCCCCTGCCACAGCCTGTTTCTGCGCTTTCTTATGTGTCAAAATGCTTCATTAGCCCGTGCCCGCCCTTGCCTTTGAGCTGAGCACCTCACTCCCCGCACGGCACTGGCACTGAGGAGGCTCACACAAAGCCCTGGGTCCGTGGGGCTGGCAGAGCCTTACCTGTGCCCAGCCCTGGTGGGGCTGTGCAGCCCTCCAGGCAGGCTGCCCACGAGCAGGAGCACACAGGCAGCTCCCCAGGAGCTTTTCCAATGCAATCTCTGCCTCTAAAGCTGCACAGGTCAATGAACACGACCACCAGAGAGGTGGTTTGGATGTGTTTATGTTCAGAGAGGTGCTTGGGGACAGGACTGGGCACAGCATCACCCTGGGCATCTCCTGTGCCTGTGCTGAGTCCTCAGGAATCAGCTCCTTGCCAAGCCCAGGCACTTTGGCATCTAATTCGAGCTGCTTTTTGCTGGAGGTCTGTGCAGCCATCTCTCTGCACAGGGTGGGATGACAGCAGCAAAGAGCCATCCAGTGCACTCTGCCAGGTCCCCCCAGAATCCCTGGAGCCTGAAGCAGCACCTCTGCTTCGTCCCGGAGAGCTGTCGGCTTCTCCAGGCCCAGCAACAGACTTTGGTCAAGTCAGATTGACTTGAAATCTTGGTGAGTGCTGGAAGAAATGTCACTGGGCTGTGAGGAAGACGGACTCAGACAGGCAAAGCAGCCTCTCCACGTCCTCAGCCTCCAGATAAGCCAAGCCTTCATCACCGTGTTTTTTGGGAAACAGGGCAAACAAGGAGGGCACTGAAGTGATGCCTGAATCCCAGTGAGGGCACAGCGTGGAGAAAGGGCACCAGGGCTGGCTCTGCCAGGGAGAGGGGCCACATCCAGCTGCTGCAAACAGCATCTGGAGCCGGTGCTGCCGTGCTGGAGATGGGGTGGCACAGCCAGGCTGTGGAGAAGGGTGACTCACACAGCTCCCACTGCACCATTTAGCCCACACTAGAGAGAGACAAAGTGTTCTGCAGCTGCTCCAAAGCCTAAACGTGCTGTAAGGAAGGAATTCAACAGGCAGCCCTGCCTGTTTCAGCCCTCACTGCTGTAGAAAAACTCACGAAGGGTCAAATCCAGCTCCAGTGATTTTTGAAGTGCCTGTGTGTCAGAGGCTCTCTCAAAACTTCTCTTGAGCTCAGACGTCGACGGTGAGAAGAAGCTGGATCCCCTCCTTGCCAAAGCAGTGCAGCCCTTTGCTACCTGGAGTCTTTGCTCCTCCTGCAGCAACAGGGCAGCACTAAAATCCTGCGTGGATGTTGGAAATACCAGACCTGAGAGAGAATATCCCACAGGAGATCCTGCAGAGCCGTTCTCCTCCCCGTGGCTGGGTAACAAACCACTCAAGGGGTTTGTGTGGAGAAGCTGTTACCAGTCCAAGGATGGATCCTCTGCGGGGCTCCAGCTGGGCCATGCCTCAGTGCTGCAGAGCTCCTGAGCCAGCCTGGCAGCACTGGCACGTGGGCCTGGCATGTTCCCACCCTGACTCAGCTCTGCCCCGCGCCCGTCGTGCCCCGCTAGCGGAGAGAGCTGGTCCTTGCGTGTCAGTCCAGGGCACTGGTGGCAGGGAGAGACTTCCTGGCAGTGAGGATGGAGCAGAAATGCCTTATATGGACCACTGACACCCAGCTCTCCCCTGCCTCAGGGGATACAGATCCAAGGGACGGGGCCCTCTCACCTCTTACGCTGAGCCTGACTCACTTGTTTGCTTTTTCCCAGCGGTTCAAGTCCAATGGATCCTCCTGGTCGGATGAATCAGGCTTTACGTAAACAGCTCCAGATCTGGCTGAACTTCAGGAGTATCCAAGCAGCTCTTGCTGATGGGTACTCCTGTGCCTGGCCTTCCTGGACGTGTCTCCACAGGCACAGCATCACTTCAGGGGGCTGCCGGTGGTTTTGGAGGATGCTGGTGCCCGGTAGCTGAGGGACAGGGGTGTGACAGGGGGCCAGGAGTGAGGCTGCACATGGAGGATGAGGATGTTTAGGAGCGCTGAGTTCTATTTCTGGCAGCGGGATTTTGGCCAACTCAACACATTTCTTTGCAACTCCACTTGAAATCAGGAAGGCTTATTACGTCCCTCTCTTCTTCCTAGCGACGCCACAGGAGCTAATTGAATTTGGTTTGTAAAGCACTTGCAAAAGCACAGCCTAAATGAGGTGTCAAAGCTGGGGCTGTGATTATTTCAGCCAGCAGGAGCTGCCCCTTTCCTTGGATATTTATTGTTCCTGTCTCTACTTTATTTTTATGAATTCCACACATACTGGCGTGTTTTCAAAGTCAACAATGCTAACAGAATTACGCTCTAAACGTGAAAGCAGGCACAGTGGAAAATGCCTTCTGCCATAAAGCGGCAGATGAAAGGATCTGTCAACGAACATCAGGTTTATTGCAGAGGGGAGAGCAAACAACATCCTGCCTCAGCACGTGTGATGAGCAGGTGGGTGCTCGGAGCGGGGCTGCTGGACAGCTCACACCCGCTGCGCCAGCGCTGCTTGTGAGGTCTTGAGCTTGGGGTCCCTTTTCTGGAGGGTGTTTGGGCTGGCAGATGAGCAGCTGTGCTCTCAACCTTCAGGCTTGATGCTGGAGGTGATGGGATCTGCTGAACAAAACCACTGTGCGAGGTAACAGCAGGACTGGGTCATGCTTTGGTATCACAATGACAAATCTGACAGCCCGAAAGGCAAGGACAAGGGAATTCCTACGACTCTGCCCTAGCAAGAGATCCCTGCAAGGATTAAATGCACTTTCTGGCAAAGCTGTTGGATTTTCAGGGCTTACCTAGGAAGGTCCCGGTGAATCCCAGTGCCAAGAAGCTGGAGATGACAAACAAGGTCCCTACAGCCAAGATGGCCAAGCCTGAGTAGTAGGTCCAGTGGGAGTCCCAGCTCTCCAGCTTCGGCTGGCTCTTCATGGCTTCTGTGAAGCTGGTGGGGAGACAACAAGGGCTGTTAAAAGCAGCAACTCATAATTCACATCACCCATGACCCCTGGGAGATGTGGAGCTTTGGGAATGGAAGCTGCTGAGGAGGATCCCTCTCCAGATCCCTTTTCCCACCCGAGCCTACTCAACCTCCCAATGGGAGAAGCAATCAGCTGAAGACTGTGAGGAGCCAGGGCTTGATCTGGGGCAGCTATTTCTACTCACAACCTTCGCTCGCTCCTGGAAATACCAGTCCCACTGATCTGTGATATCAAACGCTTTGCTTTATTCACCAAATCCAAGTTTTCATCATGACTGAGAGCTCTGGGACAGACGCCCTTGCAAATGCCGGAGGCAGAGGACTCGAAGGGTTGGGAACAATTGGCTGGATTATCTCGTGCTCCCACCCCCGTTCCCCTCCATCAAAATATTTTGCAGCGTTCATGTGTTAGCCACGTGCCCAGGAGTGATTCACAGCTGGAGCCTGACAGTCAGGGGGAGGATTGGAACGGCGAAAGGAAAATACGAGAGACGAGGCGTTCTCGAGCGCGAGCACAGCTCCTCCGCTCCAGGCTGGGTCAGGCATTTCGGCTCTGACCTTCCAAACGCCCGTTTGTGATCGGAATGATGGCGACCCCTCCCTCCAGCCCCCTGAGCTCTGCCCAGAGCGGGGCTTGGCAGGCTCAGCATCGCACACGGCTCCGGCACAAACGCACGATGACAAAAGAGACAACGCTGCGATTAAAAAAACACCATTAATACCAGGAGAGGAGAGAACAGACCCACAGAGCTCTACACCGTGTTTCTCCACATGTTGTTGACAGATGAAGTAGGAAACTTTGAGCTTTTTTTTTTCTGATGAGCACCCTGGAGGCTAAAATTCAAGTGGAATAACAGCTCTCCTGCTCCTCCGGCCACCACTGCCTTTCAGGGCCAGCAGAGTTATTCCTGCCCACAGTCCTGAGCTCCTCAGCTTGAAAGTGCTTCCATAACGCTACCTGCAGGGCTTGGGATAGCTTTTCTCCCTGGTGTCCATCTTCCCTAAGCCCTGCAAACCTCTGCATTTTCCCTGTTGTCCAAATAAAAGCTGAGAGAGACAGTGCTGCCTGCGTGGCTGAAGGCCAGGCAGCTGAAAACACATCTTTCAAAGCCCTGATGGCAAGTCCAGGATAATACCTAAACTCTGTGGTTTAGGAACCTGGGTGATATCCTTTGTTCACTTTGGAGCTTGCTCCCACTAGGCTTTCTATTGTTGAGGAGTTTTTAGGACCCCAGAACAAGACATTTAATCATCAGTTTGGATTGGAGCGAGGAAACAAAACACGGAATAAATGTAATACGCTCAGAAGTGAGCAAAACCACGGCGTCTGGGTGATTTACACTCTGGAAATTACAGGGAAATTCCTTTTTCAGGGAGCCAAGCACAGACAGAGGAACAACAGCGTGGCCCCAGGCGATGTAGGCACAGTCCCCAGGGCTGGCCCTCCTCCAGTGCCCAGCACAGCTCCCTGTGCTCACACCGGCTTAGCTCAAAATCATTTCCGATGGGAAGACGCAAATCTGGCTGCACCGTGAAGCAGCAGCAGCAGCAGCTGCACAACCCTTTGCATCATCTCCGTGGTGTTTATTTTTAAATGACACAAGTCTCCTCTGTGAGGAAGCCAGAAAAATCCATGTCCCTGCTACCGGCACTGCCTGGGTTTGGGGAGGAAAGCAATCCCACTGCAGGGATGTGCCTTTCTGCCCGAGGAATCCTGCCCTGGCTGTGCACTCTAAACACACCCTGATATCCCCGGGGATGCTCTGCAGCTCTTTACTCAAGCAGAGGAGGATCTGCCTTTCACAGCACGAGGGTTTGGCTCCACATCTAGCCAGGGCACATCCAGAGGGCACCAGCACCAGGAAGGATTCTACAGCGATTTGCTGATCCCCAGGGAGGGAAATCCGGCACAGCAATGCTGCGCTGGAACTCACTTGGATCCCAGGCATTGGCAAAGAGAGGGCAAAGCAGGAAGAGGTCCAGCAAGAGCAAAGCCCTCAGAACCTGCTTCTTGCTCTGCGTGAGCTGGATTCACGCTCTCTCACATCCTCGGGGCTTCTCTATCCAGTGCTGATGACCTGACTCAGACCCTGGAACAGAGGTGGCTTCAAGAGCATGAACTGGTCAGCTGGGAACCAGCACTGGAAGTTCTGCAACCAGCACATGGCATGGTTTGTTTTGGAAAAGCTGTCTCTCCTGCTCCAGATGATCCCATCCTTCCTTTCCATGGTCGGATAGGCCTGCATTAGTTATGCTCATCAGCATGTCTTGCTCAGTGCCCTGCTGTTTGGCTTACAGCTGGGGAGGGAGGTGTTTGCATGGAGATAATGGACTGCCTTTCCCTCTAGGAATGGTTTATATCTTCCTAAACACACTCTCTATTTGCATTAAACATGATGCGCTCAGGAGTTCTCTGAATTGGTAAATAAACCTTTTAAGCATTTATGACGCTGGGCCGTGACAAGCAGCACGGAGCCATCAATTATTCCAGCACCCACGATGGTGAGGGACCCTCCCTGGCCATGTTTCGCCCTCCCTGGCAGGGGAGGACAAGGTTTTGGGCATTTCCCTTGCTAGGGAGCCGGTCTCCTGAAATACAGCACCTTTCAGCGTGTCACCAAACCAGTCCCTTCCTTCATGTGCCTCTGAGTCACGTTGGTGACAGCATTTATATTTCAGGCTCACGACAAGGCAGCGGCGCAGCTCAGCATCCAAGAGGACATCAATTAAAGCCAGGCTTTGTCCCAGTACCTGGAATTGCCTTCTGTGCCGAGCGGAGCCATTGCCATGGTGAGGAGCATCCATCCCTCCTCCAGCACAGGGGAGGGTGGGGAGCCTGAGACCTGCTTTGGTCACATCCCTGGCTGCTGTCATGAGAACGGCTGTCCCCATGGGGGGGGCTTGGAAGATGTCCCCCAGCTTTTGCAAAGGGAAAACGGGGTAATGGGGCTTCTCCTGACATCTCCCCACACTTGCCAGCAGGACACCAGCTGGGAAAAGCTCAAATCCTTCAACTCTGCTCTGGCCAAACCGGCAGATTTTGGCTAATTCCTGGCAGGATGGGAGCAGCCAAGGCAAGAGGCATTGTTCTGCCCATCCTTCCCAAAAACACAGAGGTTCTTGCTCAGGCAATCAGAAATCTTATCAGTGCTCCAGAATCTTATCACAGAATGGTTTGGGCTGGAAGGGACCTTAAAGCCCATCCAGTTCCACCCCCTGCCATGGGCAGGGACACCTTCCACTATCCCAGGTTGCTCCAAGCCTCATCCAACCTGGTCTTGGGCGCTTCCGGGGATGAGGAAGCCACAGCTTCTCTGGGCAACCTGTGTTTCCACATAAAATTTCCTCATAAAAAATTTCTTCCTTATCACTAGTCTGAGTCCCTCTTCTTTCTACCCCATAATAAACCAGATGAACTGGAAAACCACTCCAAGTGGCTCTGCACAACGGGGATGGACATGTCATTCCAGTGGGTTCACATGAAGAAAGTGGGAGTGAGGGAAACGGGCAGCAGATCCTCTGGCTGGGACACTGACAGGACGTGCAGCCAGGTTTGCACCTCAGGTGCTGATTTATTCAACCAGAAAACTTAACAACTCACAGTCCAAAACACATCCCCAAAGGCCACAAGGAGCAGGAAGAAAACCTGGAAATATTGTACCAAAAGAGAAGCTGAGGTTTCTAGGTCTTGTTGGGAGCATCCCTCAGTGGCCCCCACCAAGTGTATTTTGTCATCCCTCTCCTCCAAAGGAGGACAAAGACCTCGTCCAGCAAACTGGGTCGCTGCAGGGAGCAGCCCAGCAGTGCTCCCTTTGACTGATCCCAAAAACCAGCCTGGAAACTGGGGCTGACAAGCACAATTGGAGCAGAATTGGGCCAGGGGCCAGCAGGCAGCAAGGAAGCAGCAGTGGTACAGGCAACCAGGGTTTCGGTGACAACAGCCACCACTGCGAGGTGCCACAGTCACTGTGTGGGACGTCGGTCCGTCCCCCATGCCGGAGGTTTTGTTCCTCTTGCCTAAAGGAGGCAACGGGGATAAAAACCATCCGGGTGGTGCCCAGCAGCACAAGCTGCAACAAAAGATCTTGTTCATTAGGAAACAGCAACCTCCACAACACCGAAATCGCCCTGCTGATACCACTGGCAATTGTCAGCCCGGTCATCATCCTCACAGCTTCTTTTGCCAATAATGACTTTGCTTTTCTGACAGCACCGGGGTGTGTGTGTTATTTAGGTCAGCTGGGGGCTGTGGCAGCTTCTCCCCCTGCCTCACATCTGAGCTGTGAGGTTTCCTCATCTGGATGCCGTGGGCAGGAGGTGCTGTTGGCTCCCTGGGGCTTTTCCTGAACAGGCATCAGATATTTCTGGCACTGTGGTTCAGAGGGGGCATCGACTCTGTCAGGCCAGGCTCGATTCCCATCATCAAGCTCGGTCACTTCTGCACACACGGCCGTGCGGTTCTGGGATCGATGCCATTTACAGCACACTCATTCATGGTTCCAGCTCACAAAATTAAACAGGATTGAGCATAAGGTGAGAGGCACTACCTGGCAATGACAAAAAAAAAATCCCTTTTCTGTGCAAAATCTCATCCCAGGGTGGATTTATTTTCTCGGACACACCAGCTCCAAGTGAGAAATCCACGCAGGAGGCGATTGCCAGAGTGTGGCATCAATGCAGGACTCGATGCCAGCCTGCAGCACAATGCCACTGAGCCCCTGCTAATGGCACTGGCTGGCACAGCCTCTGGGAGACTCGCTCACACTGAGACACCCCAACACCTGCAGCACCCCCAGTCAAGGTGTGCACTTGGGTGCTGCCTTTCAGCTCAAGAAAACATCCTGAGACCCGTCAGGAGGGAGGCTCAGAACCTCCCTGTGCAGCTGCCCAAGGGTGGGGAGTGTGCCAGGGTGTGCCAAAGGCAGTGCAGGAGGGTTTGGAGGCAGTGCCAGTGGCTCACTGTGAATAAACTGAGGCGGGGAAAGATACCAACAGTGGGTGAGGGAGGAGAGAGCGATACCGGACGCGAGCCTGGAGGACGGTGAAGGTTGTCACGTCCCGTGTCACACAGATAACAGTCACAAACTGCACGCAGTGCAGATAGTTCAGAAGTTCAGGAGTTGTTTTCACAGATAAGAGCCTCGGTGATGGAAGTTCCTTGCTTCTTGCAGGAAGAAACTGCTGTACCGAAAATAATCATTGCGCCAAAGCAATTAAGGATGCTTGTCTTGTGCACTTGACTAAGCAGGTCCCCTCTAGTCACAGGTCAGTCTGGATTGCAAGCCAAGGCTGATAATGAAGCTGAGAGCTGGGAAGCATCTAATTGCTTAACTGAGCACAAAGACATCCCTCTTCTTACATGCAGGGTGTTCTTTTGGAGCCAAGCTGGCACAAGAGCATCAGGGTGCTGGGCTGAGGAAGGACCCCAGCACAGACCCCACGTGGGGTGGGTGGTGAAGCAGCCACGCATCCTGGCTCCCAGGTGCTGTCAGCCAAAATGCCAACCCACTCCCAAAGTTCTGCCTGCTCTGCCCTCCCCTCCTCCGCCCCCAGCTCGGAGCCTTTCAGAAATTCAGCTGCCGAAAGGAAGCAGGCTTTTAAAACCAAAAGAAACATCCCCTGGGCTCCTCATCGCTCCCTGGCAGCCTCCACCCACGTAACAAGTCCCCAGAGCAGGAAAAGAGGAGTTTTAAAGGCTGGATCACAGCACTGGAGGTGGAGGGACCCCTGAGGCTGCCTTTTTGCTCACTATCAGCAGCCCTCACGCTCTGCACAAGCAGCCCTGGCCACGGTGCGAGGCACAGCCCGCACCAAGGGATTGTCTCCCAGGGGCTGAGGAGCAGAAAACCTGCTCCAGTAAAAGGAACCCAGAGAATAAAATAAAGGGAAAAGCGAAATAGCAAGAGCAGGTTAGACACGTCTCTGGTCACTGAGACGACAGTGGCTGTGTCATATGAAGCCCCTCTGGAGAGTGGAAGCCCGGGCTGTCCCTGGCTGGTATCGTCATGCAGGGGTAGGGTGAATCCCTGCCAAGCAGCAAAAACTCTCCAGGCTGGAGCAATAAGCCTTGGGCAGCCCTGGAGGTGTGACCGAGCTCGGAATGGAGGCAGAGAGGCTCCCAGGTGTGTTTTGGGATAACTCCAGTCGCTGCTGCTCTGATGATCACCCTGGAACCACCCAATCCCTCCCACAGTTACGGGCTTGCCTTGCCAGAAGAGCTTCCGAAGCCTGCTAGCCATCCCTCGGGCCAACTTCAGCACCAGGGAAAGGGGAGGGAATAACACAATCACGTGGAAACACCTGGGCAAAATAAACTTTGCATTGCAATAATTTGAAAGGCTTTGGCCCATCGGGTTGGGCTGGTGTCTCATCTGTGCTCTGCTGGGGCTGAGCTGCCCCATCTTGAAGAGCCTCTCCTCCAAACCCAAGGTCCAGATGGGGCTTTTCCAGCCCCTGCACTGACCTTGCTGTTTCCTTCAGGGCCCAGCTGCTGGGGTAACTCAGTGAGTCCCCAGAGTCCCCACAGACTCATGACACAGAGCAGAGCCAGCCTTAGCAGGGCTCTGAGTGCTCTGCAGGGGCAAAGAGTGACGCAGTGCCAGGACACACGAGGCCACTTTGGCCCTCTCAGCAATTCCCCCTCGGTGCCTCGCTGACCCAGGAGCCAGCAAGACCACTGGAAATGAAGATTGTGCCTCCACCAGCTGAGTTTTTAATTAAAGGCAAGGACAAGGCTTTGCATTGCTTCCCAGACAACAAGTGACTATGTAATTAGTGCAAGAGACTGTCGAGACATTCCCCAGCAAAATCCAAGCCTGCTGTGTCACGAAGACATCAGCAGCACACACACATGCCCTCTGCATTCGATTATAGCCTTGCTCACTGCGAGTCTTCTTTCAGTTTCTGCTATCAGCAGTAGCTGGGACAAACACAGAAGGGCAAGGGCAGGTCCTGGTGTCATTTCCAGGAAAGCAGAGCTCCTAAATACATGTGCAAATTCCAACCTAAGAACTCTTCGCCTGGGAAATTACCCAGAGTACTAAACAACCCATTAGCTCTGACCCTGGTATAATTGAATCTGGGAATTTAGTGAGTCTGTCTCTCCTAACAGCAGTGCAGATAAAGCCTACCTAAGATCGCAGATAAATTGCCGGCATTGAGGAAATCTTCTGCAGTAAAACCTCTCTGCTGCACTGGGAACGTTAAAGGACATCTTCCCATGGAGTATGGTGTACCAGTCGTGCAATACTATTAGCCAGCACAGGTAGTGTTTAGAGATAAGAGTTCCAAGAGACTGTTTGTTAAGTGCACAGGTAATCCTGCTCATCTGCACAGGAAACTGCGGCTTCTTAAAAGCAGCTTTAATTTTGTTTATGATTTTTATAAGAAAATTAAAAAATTCTGCTGGTACATATGATCCACCCTGTGTAAACAGCCCTGCCACCTGGGCTGCCCACAGGAGAGAGGACACATCCCCAGGGAGCAGAGCAAGGTAACCTGTGACACTTAACAGCCGGTGAAACTGATGGGTTTGGCCGTGCTGCTGCATCCCTCATCTTTATTACAAATCCTGGAATAAATCTGCTGCCGGCTGAAGTTACCCAACCGTGGAAAAGCAATACGCTGGGGTTAGATTTAACACTGCTGAGCAAATGTCCCTTTTTTCCCCCCCATTTCTTTCCATGGATATATAGCAGCAGGATGAGCTCCTTACCAGTGGCTCCTCACACAGTTCAGCACCAGGATGGCAGCGCCCAGGCAGTAACAGGCAGCGTGGGGAGAGCCGAAGACTTGGCTGAGTGCTCGTGTTTTGTGCTCCCATCTGGCTACCTGGAGAGAAAAGGGAAAACAAAGTGGGTGGTTGGAGTGCCTGGAACATGCTGCCCCAGGAGCACAAATCCCACAGCCTTGGCCTCACATGTTCAGGACACTTTGTCTGGGTGGCTTTGTGCAAGAAACAAGTGGAGGCCACCGATGGGACATGGCTGAGCCAAGCCCGGGGATGAGAGCTCCTTCTCCCACCGACACCAGACCCTGCTTGCATTGCATATGCCCTTGCACACAAGGGCAGCCAGCAGCATCAAGGCACAGGCTCAAGAAAAAAAAGAAAAAACAAAAACCAAAACAGAAAATACCCTACAATCAGTTTTAGGGAACACAAGGCTTGGACACGTGTCTAACAAGGCTGAGAGCACTGCTCACCAAAACCAAGAGGCCCCTGCCATGGATCCTAATGTTGCTCTCCTGAAAGGAAAACAGATCCCTGAGTAGGGGATGCACCACAGGGACGCTTAGCTCTTACTTTCTGGGCTGTGGCATCTCCCACATCCATTCTCAGGGATCACACCTGCCAGGAACAACCCCTCCTTCTGCACAGCCAGAAAAGTTTGCAAGCCCTCCCTTAAGCTTCCCCAAGACAAGATCTGCCAGCTTTGCCCAGAGAACTGCTTCCACTTGAACCAGCTTAGTGTTCACCAGCCCTCAGCAGTTGCAGCCATCCAGGTTTAGTGTGCCCTCCTCACCCATCCCAGCCCAGGACTCACACATCCACATGCAGCATCCCTGGGGAGGTGTCAGCATCCTTCACAGCACACTTCTCCCTGGTTCCCACGTTCAGCTCCCTGCTCTGCAGATGCTGCTGGGCCCCTTCCCAAACCGTCCCACAGATCAGGAGGTGCCCTCTCACCCTGGGAGGCTGCTGCACGCAGGTGGCTGGAGCTGCTCCCAAAACCTGCAGATCCAGATCCACCCCAGTCACCAAATCCAGGCCCAGCACCCCCAGCTGATAAAAATCCTTACAGCCACTTTATCCTCGACCTCTCCCGCATCCCTCGGAAAGCTGTGGCTATATTTATCGCCCCTCTCGGGCTCCACTTGCAGGCACCGAGCCGGAGGTTTGGATCAGACATCAGACCCGAAATTCCAGCCAGGGAGAGAGAGCACACCTGGGCAATGAAGCGGGAAGTGGGAGTCAGCAGAACATCTCGGCGCCAATTTGCTTCTCAGACATGGCTGGCACTTGATTAGCTTCAAATGCACTTCACTCCCTCGCATGGAGCCTGGGCAGCTTTGGGGGGCACCTGCAACCCAGCTCTTCATTTACTCTGAATGCATTTGGTAATTTATTGGCTCAATTTGAGCAGAAAAAGGCAGCTTTGCAGGTCTCGCTCTCTTCCCAGGCTGATGTAGAAGCACAAAGCGCTGCTGGTGGAGGGGGACTGCTGGCTTCAGGAGGGGGGAACGATGAAAACCTCTGATAAGCAGGGGTACTGATTTCACATGCTGAGAGCTGATTCAATTAGTTATGCAATGATTGCTCTGAAATTACAAATCCACTCATGACAGAGAGAGCTGCTTCACTGCCTTTTTCTGGCTGGTATAAATAGTTTGTATTCTAAATTGAATTTAAAACACCGTGCGTCACGCTGCTGCTAAAATCAGAGCTGCTGTTTGAGCGCTGAGAGAGTGGAAAAAGAAATATAAGGTGCATTTCCACCTTTGGAAAGTAAAAAGTGACCAGACAGGTGACTTGAGTCACAGATGGAAAAATGCAGCCACGTGCCAGTTATTTGTACCAGCTTCCTAATTCCCTGGAAATGATTCTGGCAGCGTTTGCACGGATGGCAGCTCCTGCCTTGCTCAGGGAGCTTTGAAGAGCATCTCAGCAGCAGCAGAGCTGAAGGAGAAGGAGAAGGCAGAGCCTCTGGGATCAGAGGGAAGAGCTGCCGTGCTGCTGGGAGCCACGGAGGCGGTCAGTGTAACCACCCTCACCTTTAGAAAGGCACATCTGGGCAGCAGTGCCGGGATGAGGGGCTGCATTCCCGAGCCCTTCAGGCAGCAGCTGCCACGGCATCACTCGCAGCACAGCCCAGCTCGTGCCGCATCACACAGCTGGGACTGAGAGGCCAACTCTTATTTAGCTGCCACAGCCTTCAGATGGGACCCCAGGCTCCTCTTCAAGCCCACACAGGAGCCATCCCAAGCAAAACTGGAATCCAGCTCGGGGCTGGAAGCGGCGGCACCCACCGGGCCCCACGGCGATATTTCAGTAACAATTAATTAGTTCCGGTTCTGGTTCTATTCCTTGAGCAACTAATTAGTTCTGGCTTGGTTCTAATTTTCTAATTTTAGTCATTTTGAGCTAATATTAGCACTCGATCGACCCACAGCTACGCAGCTGCCTTAATGGCTTTATAAAATGAGCCGACGTGTTATTATTTATGGTGTGACGGATGTAAAATGCTTCCAGCATCCTCCACGGCCGTGTGAGGGACAGGGCAGGGCTGAGACCAGCAGCAGCTTTCCAGGAGGCTGCACCCATTCCTGGTGTGCTCTTTGCCCTCCCAGCCAAGGTGGGCACTGTGCTGACCGTGTGCTGTGTGTCCTGGAAAGGAAGAGAGAGGAGCATTTTCGTTTTTCTTCCAACTCCAAGTTTGGAAATGGAGCTAATACAAAGTTTCCTGTCTTACCCAAGGGTCAAAGCAATAGAAAAAAATTCCTTTTCCAAAGCTCCCAGCACTCTGCTTTCACTTTAGGATACTTGGTGAGGGCTGCAAGTAATTTTTTTAATGTTTCCCCCAATGCTCGTTATTGAAATAAATCAACGAGCGGATGTGGCTGCAAAGCCTGGGATGCTCTTGGGTCCCATGTTCTGCCTTTGGCAGGCCATTCCGGGGGCAGGCTCAGCTGCCTGATGTTCCCAGGGAATTGCTTCCTTCTAGACGTAAATTTGGGGCCGATTTCTACGTAACCGATCCAAGACATTTCCCCAACCACTCGGGCAAGTGCGTAAACAAAAATGAAAGCACCGGCACGCATCCCCAGTGCCTGCCCTGATGGAAAATGGAAATGCTCTGCGTTTCCTTTTCTTTTTTTGGGTAGGCAGACCACGAGCCACCTCGAGAAAGGCCACAAATAACCTCTCAAAAAGCAATTTCATCTCACGATCCTCCCTCCGCAGCGATCAACGGGAAATGCTCTTTCCAGCCCTGTGTGCATGGCAGACCACGGCCTCTCATTAATATTTAGTGTTTGTTTGAAGGAAATTGATTCTTTCTGTCTGCCATCCAGGGAAGCTGCCTTCTGAACATGCTACATTTTAATTGCTCGGTCCCAGCTCTGAATTAAAGCCTTTGTGCTGTTTCATATGACTCCACTGCTGTATCTGGCTCGCCCCAGAGATGGGCAATGAAACCAGATAGCCCAAAGGCTCAGGACAAAGGGACACCTTGCATCTCGATGCAAATCAGTCATTTTACGTCCTCACGCTGCCCCATCACCATGGTACCCAAAGCAAAACGTGCAGGGACTGGTGAATTTAGCCTTGTGGCACTCCTGGGAGGCTGGGATGGATTAGCAGCTCCTTTCAAATCAAAGGAAACTGAGGCACAGCAGGACTAAGGTGAATGTTTGCTTCCCAGCTCTCTAGGGAGCAGGGTAGAGGGGCTGTGTCTACATCCTGCAAAATCCCATCATCCACCCAGGGAGATGCTCTGCACATTTCTTGGGATGCCCTTGCCCTGGACAAACTGTTGGCATGAAAGCATTCAGTGTCCAAGCCTGGGTTGGAGAAAAGATGACAGTGAACAGGATGTCCTCCCTTCACATACCCAGCTCACAATATCCAACAGCACAAAGGATTTTTCCCTGTCCCATGGGGTCTAGGAAGCCTGCTGAGGGGTCCAAAAGTCAGGAATTCCATGAAAAGTCCAGAGGAAGAACGATGAGCCCTCCAGGATACATCTGAGCCCCAGTCCCAAGAGGATGCAAGTTCATAGGGCAAACCCTGCATATACAGGTGATCCAGCCCCAACTCAGTAAAAACCTTCACGCAAAACTGACCTGAGAAAATTTATTTTCATAGAATCAGGGAATGGTTTGGGTTGGAAGGGACCTTAAAATCATCTCATTTCACCCCCTGCCAGGGGCAGGGACACCCTCCACTATCCCAGATTGCTCCAGCTTGGGCTTGGACACTTTCAGGGATGGGGCAGCCACAGCTCCTCCGGGCAATCAGAGGCCTGACCATCCTTACAGTAAGGAATTTCTTCCAACAGAATAAATTCCTCCTTCAGTCTGACCTCTCCTAGGCCAGCCATGGGCTAAGTTCTCCCGTGGGGTGCTAGGGCAGAATCCCTGACTCTGGGCTTAGGTGGCTCCATGAGAGCATCTCCCACTGGGAAAGACATGCCCCAGCTGGCTCCTGACTTGCTGAAAGAGCACGAAACCTGATATTACCCTTATTTCACCCACAGAGACCAGAGGCATCGATCTCTTCCTGTTAATGAAAAATCCATTTTTCCCTTTCTGATTCCCTGTAATCCCTCATTAAAGCGTAAGGACATTCTCTGCTCTCTGTCACTGCTTGGATGCTGGAAAACGACCCTGCTCACAGCCATTACATTTATCTAAAGACAGGTAGGAAGAAGAAAGACCCGAGAACCCACATTTTGGTTGTGGTGCTCCCGGGAGCAGGCAGGGAAGAAGAAATGGAAATGCAAGCACTGGGGCTGGCTGACCTTTGCCAAATACCAGAGGAGCCAGCCTTTCTGGCTGTCCCAAGTGGCCGTGGAGGAAATGAGTATGGCCTGACCTTATCCCTCCTAACTGGGTGCTCCAGCCCTGCTGCAGCCAGCAGCACTCAGTGCAGACAGTGCGGTGCCAAAGGAAAGCACCAACGCCACCGCTGTGGCCAGGCTGAAAGCCTGCATCACTTCGTCTCAGTGTGTCCCTCCTGGGTGAGAAAAACTCTGTGTTTCCAGGAGGTTGCAAAGCTTAGGAGAGACGGGAGGATGGTCCTGGGGAGCACGGTGCATGGCCACCCCACGGGATGTGTGGGGGCTGTTCCTGCAGCTCACCAGGACAGCACCGAGCCCCTGGCACAGGAGTGGCACCACCCGAGGCTGGCATGTGCCCGTGTGCAGCCACATCAGCCCACCCCAGCACCAGGTACAGGCTTTCCAAAGGCATGTGCAGAAAATGCCCCGGGGACTTGCGTGCCACTGGCAGCAGGAACATGATTAGCAGGAGCTCTGGGCAGCGAAGGCAGGAGAAAAAGAACAGAACAAACCACGGTTTTAATTTGTACAAGCTGGTAATTATAGTTGCTATCTGTCTGAAATCTCTATTGAGTTTATTTAAATATGTTCTCCGTGAAGGCCATTCAGACAGGAATTATCAAGGTGTTGCAGCAGAGGAGATAATGCCATGCAGTTTTCAACAGATCAAGGGCTGATTAGGAGGAATTAATTAGCTGCTTAAACAGTCCTTGACTCGCTGCAGCAATTAGCCGTCACCTCCCTGCAGTCACGTTCCCGGGTGCCGCCGATACAAAGCACAAAACTCCATCCCTGTGTGCTGGTGTGAGCCCCTGGCCGGGCCTGGGTGGGCACATGGGAAGGGATCCCAAACCCCCGAGGGCTCCGAAGGGCCTGGCAGACAGGCAGGGGTGAGCTGGGCTCTGGGGACTCCCGTGTGCCCGCCGCAGTGCCCATCGCCGGTCGGCGATTCCCAACACGGGGATTCCCAACATCGGGTGTCTTCTCTCCTCCAGCCTTTAGCAGGCCGGTTCCTCAGGCATTCCTCACCCATCACCTTTTCTGTGCCAGGAAGCAGCAGTTCCCGGCTGCGCCCCTGCGCTGGGGCCAGCGGATGATCCAGCAGCCGTTATCCCACATGCCATCGCCCGCTGGCCCTTCGGCGGGACGGCAGCATCACCCCTCGCCTCTGCAAGCGCTAAACCACGGAAAGCTGCCACTGCAGAGCTGGAGGCTGAGCCATCCCCACTGGACACTGCCCAGGAGGAGAGCTTGGGGCGACCAGGAGACCACCATGAGGCTCTGAGCCCCTCCTGCCAGCACAGTGCCTTTGCAGGAGCTGGTCACAGCTGCCAGGCTCCTGCCAGCATCCCAGTGGGCTCCACTTTGCTTAGCTGCTTCCTGCCTGCACTAGGAAAAACTGAGTTACTTCTCTGAAGGTTTCTCAACTCTCCATTACAGAGAGCCACGAGATGGTAATGAAGCCTGAAAGCTTTTTAGCAAATGATTAAAGCCTTGCGAAGTTCCCCCACCAAGTACTGGAGCAGCAGCTTCCAGCTCATGCAATTAAAACACTGAACTGATATGAGAAGAGACAAGCGCCGCGTTAACGGTTTCACGCGAGCTGTGAGGCAAACCAGGCTGAGGACTGTGTCCATGGAGCTTGCAAAGGCTTTTTCATGGCTAATACCCCACGAAAAGATGCACTCAGAGATAGTTTGATGGCAAGCAACAGGCGCTGGGGACAACAGGTGACAGTCTGTGCCCACGGACGTGGAGCCAGAGCACGGCAGGGGCTCCAGGCATCCTGGTCTGAGGGCTGGCAAGTGTCCCAAGAGATGGGGAAGGGCTGGCTCATCCAGATCTCCCCAGTAAGCTGTACCAGTTAAGTTTTTCCCCTTTCCCATTCCCTCAGTGGTGTGATGGCAGTAGCAGTTGTCAGCGAGCCACAGCTGAGCAGCACAGCTCAGCTCCTCCGTGTCTGCCAAGGGCTTTCAGTTTGGAAAGGAAGGCGTCAATTTGACGCAAGGAAAATTTTTCCGTTGCCTTTCACTGGCTCTGGATGGGGGGTTTGTTGTTTATTCCAGCCAAATAAAACAGGAGTGGGATTTTTGAGAGACGAGGCGTTGTGTGGCCTGGCTGTGCAAGGACACTGAGGTGAGGAACAGCCAGCTGGAACACTGGGGCTGCACACCCAGGTGACAAAGAGCTGCACAGAGGGGAAAAACCCACGTGTTTGCAGGCTCTCACAGTGGAACATGGGGTTTGGAACACATAAAGGGCTTCAAACAAAGGAGAACATCCAAGTGCTGAAGAAGAGAACTACCAAGAGGCAGAGAGCAGGGTGGGCTGCTCTCCAAAACCAAGAAGCTGCAGCGAGATGAGACAGTACGACAAACCCACACTGCCTAGAGCGCCCGTCACCCAAACCAGCAAGTTAAGAGGATGAAACATAAGCTGGAGTGCCTCTTCTCGTGACTCCTTCCCCTTGAATGCTGCCAGTGAGGAGGTCAACAGGGTCCAGTCTGAGCACTCTGACACAGGGAGAAGAGTAAAGCGACACCACTTCTTTAGAAGTGGAAGGATATTGGAGCAACCCAGCCTGCCTCCACCACGTTTAGCCTAAGAACCAACCCTCCCTGCACTCATACCTAGTGAAAGTAATTGGACTGAAATGGCATGGGTCACCTCAGCTAACAGCCTTGAAGGTAAAACAAGCCTGCAGGTAAACAGATAAGGGTTTCATAAAGACTAGGTACGCTTTACCTCAGAGTTATCCCCCCAGATTACCTCCATATGAGCCTTTACCTTGAATCCACTCATGATAAAGAGTGAGATAAAAAAAATTCATTTCTCTAATAGTGTTTATGTGATTTGTCAAAGTAGGATCTCATTAGCTGGCTGCAATGAAAACAAGCCCTTGCTTAGCGTATGCCAAGGCAGCCCGGGTCCATCAATGTTCCATGAGCCACATCCTCTCCTCTTCAATAAAAACAAAAATGACACGGAATATGCGCTGTATTTGCTAGCAATTTCCAACACAAAATCAGAACAGTTTCTCCTCAAATCGAAGAGCTCATGATTTATGTCCAAAGAGCTGGAAGCTGAAGGCAGGTGATTTCAATAACCCAGAACGAGCTGTGTTAATTAATTCTGAGAGCGGGCATGGGGAGCCCTTACGAGCAGCTCCCCGAGAGTGAAGGGCGATGCGCTCCCGCCACAGGGAATCAGGCTGCACAGCCCAGCCCGACTTTCCCAGCCAGCAAATCCCATGGAAAAACTATCTGTGAAATAATGATTTCTCCAGAGCGCAGCACCGGATGGGGAAGGAGCTTTCCAGTCCCAGCCTGGGACGTGGAAGGGATGGCCCAACAGTGGGAGAGACACGGGCTGCACGGGGGAACGGGGAGCAGCTGGGACACACCCAGCTCTTCTAAACCACGAATGCAACCAAATAAAATAATCTCCTGAGATGAGGGAAAGGCAGAAGCTGCCCCTGCACAAATATGTGGGGGTCTGCTGGAGCTCAGAGGGAAGGTAAGCGCTGCCAGATGAGCATCTCGTGAGCAGGACGGTGAAGCATTTTGCCGGATTTCTTTTCATCTTCCGTGCCCAGATGACTTGGCCCACGCTCAGCTTCCCACTGCACACAGTTCCCATCCAGAAAACCACAAGCCTTGTATTTTCACACGTTCCTCTGAAGCTCAGAGTGTTTTCCTTGGGGCAAACAGATTGGAAACAGGCAGCCCATAGCAGGCGCTTTCGTAAACAAACCAGAAGCAAAGGTGTGCGCCAGTCTCTTGAGTGACTGCGAACACTCTGCCCACCTCACATCCTGTATTTGCAGGGCCTTTTTTTCCTGTTGCTGGTACTCATGCAGCCCTAAATAAAGCAAAGCTGAGGAAGTGCCTGAAGTGTTCTAAACAGCTGCTTTCAGCGAACCAGGCCGTCCACCCAACAGAGCCATTTTCAAACAAAGGGATCCAACAATAGCACTGACAGTGTTTGAACTGGCACGGATTTAGGAAGACAAGCTCTTTGCTGCATCACACTGTCAGCAAGCACTCAGTACAAATGCCACGTTACAAGATAAACATCTCTCCTTTTATTTTTTTTTTCTCTTTTTAAGACTCCCCCTTTTACTTTCGCGCCTCCGTTCAGTCGCGTTGTTTCGAAATGAGGCCCTGGATCCCAATGGATCACAGTGCTGAGGTCAAGTCCCTCTGAGTTTGCTTCAGAACCTTGGGTTCAGTTTTAAATGTGGGGAAAAAGCTTCATCTGCCTCACGAAGCATCCATTCTGCTTTTCAAAGCTTTCCAAAGCTGCTGCAGACCTCTAGTTCCAATTGCTATCGCTGTTGCAAATAAGGTCAGCCTGATTAAAAAACAGTTATTCTAGGTGGAGTGAAAATGGTCAATCTTCAGCCAGTGCATGCTATGTAAGAAATATCCTGTTCCTGAACTGAAACAAGCCTTCACGGGCTCCAGGTAAAAGGAGATTGAGGTCACCTCACAAGTGACATTACTTGCAGCCTCTGATTCATGGCAGAGAATGTGTAAAGCTATACTGGAGATGTCAGCTAAATCAGGTGTTTCTTTCTCTCCTGTATGACCTGTATTTAATTGCAAATACCACTGTGAGCAGCCAGTGTCCCCAGCCAGCGCAACTCACAGATGTCACACTGCCTGCAACTGAAAACTGGGGCTGGATGCCGCAATATTTCAATTCAGGCAATTACTCAAGGAGCTGTGGCCCATGGGAGTGAAAATACTCCGGCTCTGTTGTCTCAAAGATTAAATCAGAGGCTCCAATTCACCCAATGTATGAGTAAGAAGGAGCTGGCAGGAGAGAAGGGGAATGGAGGAAGGCTGTGGGTGACAGCAAGCAGCAGCCTCTCGAGACACAAACGCAGCAGCACACAAGCACCCGTCCCCACAAGGAGGAAAATAAAGCAGCTGAGCCATCCCAGCACTGCCTGGAGCCTGTGTTTGATGTGAAGGTTTTCGGGCCTGGGCATCATCTTTGCAGTTTGCTCTCGTTAATAGGTTTGCTTGGATTCCAGCTCAGCCCAGCTCATTAGCCACGCCGCCGAATCCCACACTAATTCTGCATCCATTCTACTGCTCCAGATAAATAATAAGATTGCCTCCACGCAGGGGTTGTTTTCTTCCTCTCTCCCCCTAATGCAGGTCTGGTAGCATCTCATGCATCTGTTAATGAAGTCCATAATATCCAGAGTTTCTCAGCAAGTAAAAATTACAATCATTAGCCAGTGAGTGATGAGAGACAAAAACACCATTTCTGCTCGGGCTGGCAGTAACAGTACAGCGAGTCCATGTCCCAGAGAGCTGAGCCTTGCTCTCCTGTCATATGGTACCCAATGTTCTTCATTAGCACCTCTCCCTGATAGAGCAAGGCAGCGTCCTGCGGCAGGTCACAATTACACACAACAATTAATTCAGGGAGAAACAAGGACAGGCACTGCAGAGGAACACTTTGCAGCGGGGTGGTAAAAGGATGAAGTGGAAGAGGAATAGGATCATTTTAAAGCCCTGCCCGAAACCAAAAACAAGTGGAGGCACAAGTGACAGCGTGGTAGAAGAGCCATGGCTGGTTTCCTTGTGCACGACTTCGTAATTTTTGTTTTAAATAGAAAAGAAATACAACAATTACTCTTTTGGTCACAATACCCCAGTGACCAGGAGCAGCAGGCTCAGACCAGGACTTCTTGTGCTATTTGCAAACAACATACAAAGCCGAAACAGCTTCTCCCAGAGCTGCAGCCGCTCGCTTGCTGCCCTTTTATGAAATTAGGGTTTAATTCTCTGGAATAAGTCTGCTAATAAGGAGTCCCAACACACCCATCCTCTGGACAGCGTGTACCCGCTCACCGTTCCCCCAGGAGCTGTGATGGGAGGGGGACAGAGAAAGGGGGGGGAAAATAAATCCACCTCAGAGAGCACAAAATGCAAGAGAAATCCAATACTCCTTCACAGAGGAGTGAGAGGTTGTTGGAATAGAGGTACTGGTTGCACTGGCCACGTTCAGCAAAGCACTGATTTCGTCTGGAAGGGCCTCCTGTCCTCTCCCAGCTGGACAGATCATGTTCCAGGCTCCGTGTTAAGCCTCTCCTGGGAACATTTCCCACTGAGGACACGCATGTTTGCGTGGCAGCAACAATAGAGAGGGACAATGTGATCTTTATGTAAGGCGGGCTCTGTTCCCCTCTGCCCGGGGATGAGATGTTCAACACACGGGCACAGCAAGTAACAACAACCTGAAGGGTTAAACACAACCACGGGACCCCTCGGCCTTGCTGGGGTTCCTCTGGGTGTGGATGGGTGTGACCACGTGCCCCACGGTGTTTGTTCATCTGTTCAGTGCAAGAAAAGTAACCCAAAAGCCGAGTGAACGCTCAGGCATCCTCAGATCCTGAGATCTGCATCCCAGGGGAGCTCCTTCCCCCTCCTGCAGCCTCAAAGCCCAGTGCTGGGATACAGATACCAGCCCTGCATCCAGTGCTCAAAGATTCTCACAGCCTTTTGCTCCATGAATTTCTACTACAGGCCTGCACAGAGGTAGAGGAGAGAGAAGCTGAGAAAGTCCTTCCAGATATGGATCTACTCACATCCACACCAGTGACCAAAGCTTAATGGATACAGGAAGAAAAGCAACGCTCCTCCGTTGGGCAATGCACTTGCTTTGGCTTCCGAGCACATCAGCCTCTGGAAAATGAATGTACAACAAAAATCTCGAAAATAAACTAATTCAGTGCTGCTCTCCAGCCTCGGGAATGAAATGAGTAAGTCTGCAGTCATTACAACAATGTCCTGGTAAAAATAAACAGGAAAGGGCACTAAGTAGGAATGCTTCATAGTTAAAAATACAGTATCTCGTCTGAGGTCATTCCATTTTTTACAGGAACAGGCATGCACGCCTCAAAGTGATCAGATTTGGTAGTACTTCCTGTTACAGATGGACACCCCAGTCACAGACAGATGGACAAGGTTCTCCTCCCCAGTCCAAAACCCTACCTGGGATGACACAGACCCAGCATCTGCTACTGGGCTGCCAGCTCTGAAGGAAGAGGCAGGAACTGGAACACCTGACTACGTGGTGGGATTTGTGGTCTGTCTTCTCTTCGCTCAACAAGACTGACAAGGAGGATGACCAACTTTTTTCTGTCTAAAAGGCGCAAAAAAGATGTTCAAGCCAGAGGTGGTCATGCTGAGCAGCAGGCAGGCACAGAGATGATGCTGGACAAAGGGCAGGAGGCAAGAAAAGTGGGCAGAAGAAGTACTGTAAAGGATCATAAAAGCTGCATGTACACTTTCCTTCACAGAAAATGTCTTTGTGCTTTTATGGCAAGGAGCTGCTACAATTACAGCTTCTTTTATAAGCGAAGCAGAAACCAGATAATGAGCAAACCTCCCACCGCACAAAGGAGGTGACGAAGGCGTTCTGGAAGCCCTGACCGCCAGGCTTCCTCGCAGCAGCCAAAAGCATAGAAAATTGCTAAAACCCATCTCCATTTCACCCTCTTCGCGGCTGTGAGCTGTTCATAGCCTTTTTCTTCCCCAAAGTACAAAAAGGATCACACCAAAAATGTGCCTACACAGATAGCAAGTGAAAGGCGTTCAGCCAGACAAAGCAGAGCCTGCACATGCAGACCTGCAGAACGAGCCCACGGCTGCATCATCCCTGGTCCGGGGAAGTAAAAAGAGGGAACAAAAAAAGGTTTCACAAAGGAAAAAAAAAAACAGGTTAGATATTGTCCAATCCAGGTGAGTTTGTACTTCTCCACAGAGGTTCATGATTTCAATGACACATGGGAAAATCAAGAGTTGCCACCAGTCTTCCTCTCCTTGACCTCAACATCCACTGGATGAGCAGGGTAGTTTGATGAAGCCATGTGCAGGTGTAAAAGCCTGGGGCTTGCAGCTTTTCTGGAAACCAAATTTTTAACTTCCTAAAAGTGCTGTCCCTCATTCCTGCATGGGAGCAAGCACAGATGTTCAGATGGCTTGGTAGGAAAAAGGAAAATTCAGGCAGCAGCTCCACAGCCCCTCCCTTGGGTTGGTGTCACCCTCCAAAATCAAACCCCCTTGGTCTGTAGAGTCAATGCACTGCTGCTCCCATCCCTCTGCCACATATCAACCAAACCAGGCACACTCTTGTGTCCACAGCTCATGTCCTCCATGAACAAAATACATCTGCACCAGCTCCCAAAAATCAACCGTTTCCCCCTGGGTTTGGGTACAGGGCTCTTAAAGCTTTGTCAGGACCCCTCAGGAAGGGGAATGTAAGAGTGCAGAAGCAGACAGGCAGCCTGGGAGGCTGCACATACTTGTTTGCTTTAACTAAGATGAGGCTCCTGTTATTTACAAAGAACCAGTGTCCAACAAGCACTGCTGTGATCCGGCTGCTGAGTGCCACACTCAGGAGGGCAGGGATGTGGGATGATCCTGCCAAGAACCATTTCCAGTTGCACATATCACTGAGGTCATTAGAGAAGTGGAAAACACATGGAGGGTTTTGCTTTAGCGATTTACTAATCTACTTTTCCACCCATTTGCTGCTGCCATGTGAGCAGCTGGAGATGTGTCCCCTCAGAGTTCATCCGGGGGGGGAAAAAACAGGGAATATGAGGCAGCATTTTCTTTGGGGTGCCACAAGCCAGAGTCAGCAGCCCCACCGTGAATCCCCAAGGCCTCTCTCCCCACCACGAGTCTCCAGACATGCAGAAGGTGCAGCTGCACCGCGATGGAAGCGCAGCAGCGGGGCGTACGGAAATAACCTCCCGAAAGCACCCAGCACACTGTGTGGCTGCATTTCTCCATCAAAACAGCCTATTTTGGGAGATCCCATCCTTCTGGGAACTGGGCAGGCTTCTGCTAAGCAGCCTGTGCCACGGCACAGCTGGAATACACCCGGCTCACGTCTGTGATTGTGGCAGGACCCTGGGTCACTGACATTCCAGGGGTGGCAGTCCCCAGGCTATGCACAAACACCGCCAAAGCCCAGGGCCACGCAGGAGGAGCTGCCTCTTCCACCCCCCCCAGGCTGGGTAGGTAAAACCACTTTCTTTTCTGCTTCCAGCTGCACCTTTCCTCTTGTCCCGTGAGACAAAGGTGGTCACAGACTTGTCATGTCACGAGCAGCATATCATCAGCACGTGAGAAGGCTTAGCAGCAGGATGGCAGGAGAGGGATGGAGTGGGGTGGAGAAGAAAGGGCCTTTTCCAGCTTTCCAGGGTCTACAGATAATCCTCTGATCCATATGGAAACAAGACACTTGGCTTAAATTTTTCTTTTTTTTTTTTTTTCATCTTTTGTGTGTGTGCTGACTTACTCCAGCAGGGCTGCCAGCAGCCTGCAGTTTATTTTTAAATAACTAAACAAGAGAAGTCCAGTATATACAACAAAGACGCCAGGTTTTCAGAGAAACACTCTGCAGATGCTAAAAAAAGCAGGCTGCTTATCGGGTCAGCTGCGAGGTGAGAGGCAGATTCTGACCTTGGTTTTGAGAAATGCTGAGCAGGCACGTCGCACACCGGCTGGATCCCGAATTCACTTTAGGAACAGGCGCAGAAACGGCTCAGCTTCCCAAGCACAGCCTGCCTTGGCAGGTACCCATGGCACGGTGGGTGGGCAGCTGCTGGAACGACTGTCACCACCTCACCCAGAGCCCTGAGAGCGTGCCCAGCTCGACACACAGACAAAGCATCTCAGCCCACAGCCGCCTGGCCAGGCCGGGCTCCACAATACCCCCACCACCGGCAGCTCAGCCCGCAGGGACATCATCAAAATATACTGCACAGCTTCTTCAAGAGGGTTCGGATGCAAACACCACCACCTCCAGCTGTGAGGCTGTGGGAAGCAGCGCTGGGACGAAGGATGTGGCTCTCCCTCAAGGTGACAGCGCTCCTAATTGTGTCACTCCAGCCGGCACGCCGGAGGGCGCGACCCACTTTTGGCGCTCGTTACGTGGCTCGCAGCGGCGCCGACACGCTGGAGAAGCTAAATTTAGGAGACAAACAGGCCCGGTGTTACACACCCAGGCAGGACTGGCTCTGTTACGAGAGCTGGAGAATCGATGCCATCCGCTTCCACGCGTTACAGCAGCGCTGCGAAGCCCTCGGTGCCGGAGTGAAAGCGTTACCGAGTCACTTGGAATAGAATTGCCACTAAATGCTATTTGGGAGACGGGGAAAGAAAAAAAGAAAGGCAAATCCTCACTCTTGCTCAGCTATTGTAGGAAATGAAAATGGCTATTGCTGCCTGGTAGAGAGTCCAATTATGAATAATGTGCGTTCTCTCCCTGCACAAAGGATGAAAGGCATCAGAGCTGGTGGTGACATTTTAAGACCAGAGATGTAAGAGCGGATCTGAGCCTCGTTGCAAGCCCAGCTTTACCCCAATAAAGAAACACTTTCTGCAGTCAATTGCCTTGCAGCGTAGCTTGAAGCCCTGCTATTGATCTAGCATCTGTTATAAGCAGATAATCATCGCTGCTGTGCCACGGCTTCTATGAAGGGGTCTAAAAGCACTTTCCAGAAGCTGGTTGAGGGCTGTTTTCTGCTCTCCCTTGCAGCTGTAGGAGGGCAGAGGTTTGTGGGGGAGCCCACAAAAGTCTCGCAGGTTGACAGAATTTGGAGGCCAGGAAAAAAATATTGAATCACCCCAACTCATTCATCTCCCAATCCTGTAAACTTCAGGTAACTGAGGAGCCCTCCCTGCAAGGCTCTGCTGCCATCCCAGCCCTCACACAGATATTTTATACCCTGCAATTTCCTTTCCCCAGTGAGGTGCTGACACACCACCATCAAGCCACAGCTCAATCCTTCCCTTCTCTAAGACAGGCAGTGAGAGCTGCTGAAATCTCCCATTTCAAAATGGAAGCATTTCAAAAAGCATCAGGCTTTTTTTCTGCTGTCCCCAAAAGGTTTCTCAGACTTTGGCTCACTGAGGTCTGAATCCCAACAACTCCTGAGCTTCCATCTACTTCCCAGCAGCGTGGGGATGTTTTGGGCCAGGCGCTTTCCTCTGAGTTTAGCAAGAAGTGGTCAGAGGTAGGTGAAATCAGACTGCCAGTGCCCGCAATCTCCCCCCTCCCTTCCTGTCCAAGCACTTCTTACCCACTAGGCAGATTCCTCCAGTCTCCAAAGAAGGAAAAAGAGATGGGAAATTAAAAATAAATGAACCAAGAGATACACATCCATCAGGACCCAGGCGTTGTCAACCCAGGTCCCTGTGCAACTACTTCTTTAATCAAAACCTCATGCAGCTTAAACGCTTGACAGAAGTCTAGAACAGAGATCATGTTACCCTGAACGGGGAAAGCTGCAACCTTGAAGAATAAAATCACTGTCTGATGGGCTCTATTTTCTTGAAAATCACGCTAAATTACGCCAAGCCTGTTCCTAGCTGTGACATTTGAGGTTTCACCCTGCAGATTCCTGTGAGACACACGGGTGTCTCGAGGGGATGACCGGAGGTGACGGGAGGAGTGAGCTCTGGGGCGCCAGCTGAAGATGAGCCATTTCTAAATCGGTCCATGACGCCAGACCTAAATTTTTAAGAGGCTCAAATCAAGAAAAGATTGCTGATGGATGCACTCCCCACTTCAAACTCACTTGCGTGGTGATGGACGTCAGACTGCCGGCCTCACGGCTATGCCTGGCTGCTACTGAGAGTGACAGAAACCTTCCAGCTTTCTAGAAAGTCCTCGTGTGCCAAGGCTCAGCCAGCTCTTTAGAGCCTTCTGCATGCAGGTTATCTGCCTCTCTTGGCTTGAAAATGTTTGTCTCTGAGGAGTTTTTATTTACTGCCTTCCTTAGTTACCAAGGGATGAGAAGTTTCTCCCATCGTTCTGTAGCTTTCTAAACACAGATGGGATTTATTGAAGTTCCTGTTGCTCTGGCCTCATTAATGTTTTATGGCACAGCTCCAGAGATCCAGTGGCTGCTCCTTGCTGGGTGCCCCTTTACAGCCCCACGGTGGCTCAGGTCTCCTGGCTGCACGGAACATCCTTGAGGAGTTTTAAGTGATTTCATTCCCAAAACAGCTCTGCTGCTTCTTTTTTAGACCTCACCTGCATCCTGCCTCCAGTGGGACCACAGCTCCCAGCAGCTCCTCTCATAACAGACACGGTGGGTGGGAAAGCAGAGACAGCATGAGCAGGAGAGAGGAAAAAATACGGGAAAAACTCGAGAGAATAGTGCAGGAACACATTCAGGCTGTGCCATGGACAATACAACTGTCCAGGGACAGGCAGGATTTTTACTGGCATGAAGGGATGGAAGCAGAAGAGGGGGTGCAAGCCCAGGGTTTGGTGAGGAAATGCAGCGGGTGGCCCTGGGGAGACATTGCCAGTACCCTCCTGCAGAGAGGAAGGTGGGAATTGTGAGTCCTGAGGCCTTCTGGAAAAGCTTTTCTCCCCTGCAGAGAAAAGGAGGGAGCATCAGCACAGCCCAGCTGGAGCCTGCAAATTGCCCCATTTAGGCTCTGGTCCTCAAAATTGCTCATACCTAAAGTACATCCACCAACCTGAGAAGCATCACGTTTTTCTCTGGAGGCCACGCTCCTCCACAGTCTCCAGAGTCTGTGCTACATCCCCAAACTCTGCAGGTTTTGTTCCAGAGAAACCTGCCTGGTGCTCACCAGGTCACCTTGCTATGACCAAGGCCTTGGGATGTGCCTCTCCATGATCCAAGCACTGCATGAAGCCGGGGTTTCCCCACCACATATTTATTCAGAAGCACTGCACAGCAAGGACAAGCCGGCACCAAACTTTGGAAGAGGCAGATCTGGCTGGAGTTCAGCAGAAACAGGGAATTAAGACACTGAACGAAATCAATGCATCCCCACCCAATTTCTATCCAAATCGGGAATTTCATGCACAGGAGGGATTTTGACCAGCGTCCCACATTAGTTACTGAGCAGAGAGAGCAAAGAGTGCTTGGCACTGTGTAGAATTCCAGCCTTTGCACTGAAGCTCTTGGAAACCCAGAGTAATTCAGATGCAGAAGCAATCTCAGCTGCTGGGAAGGAACTCAAAACAGCCGAGGACAGAGAGAGTCTGTGCAGGGATGTAGGGAAAGAAAGAAGAGCTGCTGGCGGGGTGCAGAGAGGGGACAACGATCACATGGATAAAAGGATGGGGAGGAGGAAAAGGAAGAAAGTCAGGGAAAATCCAAGGAGCCACTTGCTGAAATGTACCTGACAGTGGGGGCTTGTTTAGGGCTGCAGGACCCACAGACTCCCTGCAAGAGCCCTCCAGCATTGCCTGGTGTGAGCCACTCACTGGACTGAAAACACCAGGGAGACGCTCGGGGGCTTGGGCAGAACAAGGACGGAGGCACACGGACTGCAAGATCCACCCGGCCCGTCCCAGCCGGGGAAACACGGAACGCCACGCTCAGAGCTTTCCACAACGCCCAGCTCACTCAAACCTCCTGCTCCCAGGCGCAGCCCTGCACGTCTGGCTTGGAGTGCCACCTGCTGCCAACGGCGCCGCTCTCCAGGCCCTGCGAGGGGACAAACAGCAGCGCAGAGCAACAAACTCCCTGCTCTTACATCGGCTTTCCCCGTCCTTTAACCGCAGCCAAACTCCTGATCCAAAAAAGCAGCGCTATTTCCCAAGCTGCAGGCGTCCCGCGAGTGGCAGGCATAGCAGCAGATGCTAATAAAGTACTTTTTTCTCTGCCTTTCATGCAGTTTCTCGCCGGAGCCAGCCTCTCCCCCCCAGAGACCACATCCCGAATCTTCTTGTTCATTGATTCTCTACGCTAAACGATGACTCCGCAGTTGAAATAATGTGGCATATTCCAGCCTGGATTTCAGACACCGTGAGACTTTTTAATAACCGGTTGCATGAAAAATTAGGGAGGCTGCAACAAAGAGCCCCGACAGAGGTTTCCAAAGTGACTCACAGCCAGTAGAGCCTCCCTTCTCCAAAGCCCAGCGTGAGACAATCTCAAGAGCCCCCGCACTCAGAGAGAGAGGAGCCCTCCCCCTCTGGAAAACTAAGGCCTTTTTAAGGAGAATTCTCCAGGGAGAGAATCCCTGCAGGGAGGTTTGGAAGGCGGATTTGGGAAGCATGGCTGAGACGACATCCCATCCCCAGGAGCGCTCGCAGGGATGTTTCACCCCAGGCCTCAGCTGCGCTGCTGAGGGTGCTGCAGGGTGGGACTCACCTCGTCCTGCAGCCAGCCTGGGCTTCCTGCTTGGCACACTGGCTCTGGAATGCTCCACATCGGGGCTAGCAATGACTCCTGCTGGTTTTGCAAGGAGGCAGCAAACCACAGCAGTAACGGGCAGTGGAGGCTTCTCCAGCCTTGGCTCCCAAAGCCCCGTGGCACCCACAGCCACAGCAAACATGACCCATGCACAGGTACCCTGCTCCTCCTAGGGCTGGCTCTCTGCCAGCCCTGCAGCTCTCTGCCAGCCCTTGCTGCACGGTGGAGGAGGAATTTTTTCAGGCCAACTTTTGGCTGACTGTTTTCGCTTCCTGCCATCCACACAAACAGCTGCCAACGTATCTCAAGGGGAATTTCAGCAGGCAACATATCCAGTGCAGCCACGCTGATGGGGATTAATGCCATCCGTGCTCAGTCCCAGCAGGGAGCAGGGCCTGGCTGCTGGGTGGGACATGTGGCTGAAGGATGGGTTTGATTGCTCTGCTCCCTTTCCCAAGCTCAGCTCCCAATTCCTTCTGTATCCTGTGCTGGCTCCCACCTTCACCTCCTCTGTGACAGCCCTCAAAGTCACCCCCAGCCCCAGGAGCTGCAGCACAGCTCCCTGCTCACCCACTCCTAAGGTCTAACTGAGCACAGCTCCCCCCACCCAGCCCAGCAGACATCTCAAAAGAGGTTTTTCCTCCCAAAGGAAGCTGGGAAAGGAAGGCTGAGAGTAAAGCAGCAGGCACTCTTACCACATTCCAGAAGAGAGGGTTGAAGGCGATTGAGAGGGCAGCCACAATGAAGCCAGTGTCGGTCACATCCACGTAGCCAAAGAGCTGCACCATGGCTGCCGCATCCACCTGTGAAAGAAGGCACACTTACTGGAATTCAGGACCCCACAGGGACACTTCACCTCAAACCAAACCCACCAGCTGCCCCAAGGGTGGATGAACCTTTCACCAGCCCTAAGCAATTGTGTTGTTACAGCTTGCAAAGTGCAAAGATCAGAAGAAGGATGGGGGCTTCTCCAAGCTGTCCCCCCAAACCTCAGGGACACTGGGCTCTCCAGGAGCCCCACGCTCACAGCGGTGCCTAGAAGGACACAAGGCACGGAGGTGACACTGCTGCTCTGAGGATGAGCACCAGTCCTCAGCAGTGTTTTTTAGGAGAGGGAGCACCATTCCACAGCAACTCAGCACGCCTCGGGACACAGGACTGTCTCAGGGATGCCAGTCCACGTGGAACCCCCTGGAAATGAACTGTGTCAGCTTCAAACTCATCTCCCATAAAGTCAGAATGATGCAAACCCCCTCCACAGCAAGAGGGAATGCATTTGCACTGCAAGGAGCTGCAAAAGTATTTCCTGTCTTAATGACAACAAAAATCCCTTAAAACCCACTGCTCTCCTTTTAAGAAAGAGAGATGTTTCCCCCAAGACAGCTCTCTCACATTGTCAGCATTTCTACGTGCAGTAAGCCATGCTGCTTCTCCCTCCTCGCTCCCTCTCCCTGTGCTGGTATTTGGATGAAAAAAAAGCCAGTGTCTTTCTTTTTTTTTTTTCTTGGTCAAAACCTTTGAAAACAAAAAACAAAATAGCCCATCCCAAGCCCAGCCCTCACTTGAAACAAAACCAAGACAACATCGAGACGTGGAAGGTTTTTGCTTCCCCAACACAGCTGTGTTTGCAAGTCCTTTGGATGCCAGGGGACAGGCACAGCTTGGAAAGGTAGCGGGCTCCTCAGAGGCTCTCGGAAAGAACCAGAGCCACAGTATCATCCGTGGAAAGGGGCTGGTAAGCGCAGCACCTCTCCTAGCCCAGAGAAAAGGCTGTTGGAACGGCTCCTGTGCTGGCCCAGGGCACATCCAGTCGCCACAAGCGCCTCCTGCCCAGCTATGACTGCCCAGGGTGCAAAGTGCAGGAGCAAAGACCGTACAGCCGTGGGAAAAGGGGGGGATCCTCCGGGGGTCCACAGCTGCCCTCAAACCACCACTGCCCCACATCCTCCAGGCTCCTTCATCCGAGCCCTGGGGACACAGGTGCTGGCAGAGAACAATGGGAACAGCCCCCAGGGCCTGATCCAGACCCATCTCCCCCTACTCCCACCCTCCACAGCCTCCCCTCCCTTCACCCCCGAGCAGCCCTTCCCCACCAGACCTCGTCCCTCCAAACTGTCAAGCCACAACCCAAACAGCTGCTGGCACCGGGGCCGAACTGTCTAATCCCGCTTGAATTGCAATCCCGTGGGACCAGGACAGCTTCTTTTCCTCTCATTTTGTACGGTGCTGAGCACAGTGCTAGCACGGGCTGAACAAAAGCTTCTTGACCTACTAACTCCTGGCAGGCACCGTCGTTAACACCGCACTCACCTTCTTTTCTCCTGCTCAACAACCAAATTCGCGGCTGCCAGCGGGAGGCGGATTGGCCTGTGCCTCGCGTGTGCTTTTCGGGATAAAAGGGGAGCCCTAACGGGATGAGCTGTCTCTGCGAGCCGCTGGGACAGCCACGTAACAGGCACAGAACATTCAACTTTGCCCCCTCCTCCACGGTGAGGGATCAATGACCGCGGCAAGCAGTGCCCCCAGAGTCGGGGAGGGTGGGAACAGCATGGGCAGCTGGGTGAGAGCCCTGCGGGCACCCAGGCGAGCGCTGCACGGGCACCTGGGTGAGACGGAAACGGGCACACGGGTGAGCGCCCTACAGGCACTCGGGGGAGAGCAATACAGGCCCCTGGATGAGAGCTGCGTGGGCACTTGGCTGAGAGCTGTATCGGCAGCTGAGCGAGTGATAAATGAGGGCGGCACGGGCACTCCAACAAGAGCTGCATGGGCACCCGGGGGAGCCGGTGGCAGCACCCCCGGGCATTCCGCGCAGTGCCGCTGCAGCCCCTGCTGCCTGCTCGGACCGTGCCGTCCCGGCTATGGTGCAGCCGGGCCGGGGAGGGCGCTGGGTGCACACGGGGAACCGGGGACCGAGCATCCCGAGGCCTGGCCGCACCTGCGGGCACAACCCGGGGCCCGATTCCCAGCGGATCCGCCGAGCCCCGCGGCGGCACCGGGCGGGGCGGGGGGGGAATCCATCCCCGGGCTCCCCCCGGCTGCCACGGGCCGGGCCCTCCCCGGGGCCGCCCTCCCGCCCGCGCCCGGCCCGCCGGTACCTGGCCGTAGTCCAGGCCGCCCAGCCCCTCGCAGCACTCCCGCGGGAAGCGCCGGGCCCCGCCCGCCGCCGCCTCCCGCCGCCCCGCGCCCGGCCCGGGCCGCCCCGCCATGGCCGGCCGCCCCCGCCGCGCCCCCGGCCCGGGCCCGGCGCCGAGCCCGCCGTGGCGCCGCCGGGAGCCGCGGTCCCGCCTCCCCGGGAGGAGCCGGGCCTGGAGCCGCGCCGGGCCCGCCCGGGGCCTGCGGGCCGGGGACGGCACTGACCTCGCCGCCGGCCCGGCCGCCTCGGCTGCGGGTGCGTGGCGGTGTCCGGCCGCGGCGGCACGGAGAGCGGCCCCGCGGCCGGGGCTGGACTTCGACCCTGCCCGTAGGAGCGGGCGGGACGGAACCCCCGGCGGGAGCCGGAGTGCGGCTGGCGGCGGGACTGTCCTGGGAGGGAGAGAGAGGGAGAACCGAACGGGCAGCGCCGCTGCGGGGGCTCTGCCAGGCCCCGTCTGTCACCTGCCAACCCCTGCCTGTTCCGTGCCAACTCCCCTGCCTGCCCCTTGCCTGATCTCTGCCCGTTCCCTTTGCCTAGAGAAACTGTGACTGCCCCATCCCTGGAAGCGTTCCAGGCCAGGCTGGACGGGGCTTGGGGCAAATTGTTTCCTAGCCCGTGGCTGGGGGTGGAATGAGATGATCTTTAAGGTCCCTTCCAACCGAAACCATTCTATGATTCCATGATTCTGTCATCCCTGCCCATCCCCTGCCCTGTCCCGGTTCAGTGCTCACACCAGGGCCGGGAGCTGGGGAACAACTGCATTGGCTCCCTGGCACAGGAAATTAAATGTCACTTGACCAATATTACTCATTCAAGGGCAAAATGTAAAGCCACCAAGTCTAAATGTAATTTAAGGACCATTCATTGCAGCCTTCTCCCTTCAGCCAGTGCGGTATATTTTTTTTATTGCTGTTATTATTACTACTCATGTTATTTTTCTTCTTCAGTCCTCTCTAGGATGTTTCTGGTTGGTGCACCTCTTGGGCTGCAGTCCTGGACCTGTCTGGAAAATAGAATACTATCATCCCTGTAGACTCCTGAGGGTCCCTGCTTTTGCAGATCCTGCTTTGCAAGGAAATAAATTTTCTTCAAAAAGGAATTTGGTGTGAATGAGCCGCAAGTGTCCCTCCAAGAGGTCTCATGGGAGCAGGGAAGGGACAGGATATCCGAGTACTCGTGTCCTGGCAAGCACCGAAAGTGTGCATGAGTGATGGCCCACTTGAAGCCCATCCCAAGAAAACGGCATCTTTGGAGGATACACTTCAGCAGACCCCAGGGATCCCAGTTTGGCTCCATGGGAAGCCAGCCTTCCTTAGTTCTGCTGCTCCAAACCCCTCTGTGCACCAGCACATCCCCACCTCCCCACCTGCACCCCCAGCTCCGGCGCTCGGGGTGCTCACGCAGGGTCCAAGGAGCACATTCACCGCACGAACCGGCCTGGTTTGGGGTGAGGCACACGCCGAGGCACTGTGGGTGGGAGCAGCGTTCCCCATGGACGATCTCCAGCTGCTTCCAGCCTCTTCTCCCCCGCGCTGGATAATTTTGCTGTGCCAAGCGTGTAATTATCGCCTCTGCCATCTCCCGGGCTGGGCCGCGGGAGCAGGTGGGAGGATGTTTGTTCTGAGTCCCACCAGCTGGGTGCTGGGAGCAGCAGGAAGGGCCACGGGGATGCGGTGGGAGAAGCGATGGTGGCTGGGGAGCGTGAGATGCTAACGTCCCTCTCCAGGAGGAATTAGCAGGGAGAAACCTCCAAAGTGTCCTCCCAGCTGCAAGGGGAGGGTGTCCTGGTGATGCCAGCGCTGCCAGCTGGGACAGGACGAGGATGTTGTGGCGCAGTGAGAGGAGGGAAGGGTCTGACTGAGGGATGGATGGTGAGGAGGTGCAGAGGGATGAACTGTCTCACTGGCTCCTTGCTCAAGGTCAGCAGAGCTGGGCTGTCATGAAAACGTCTGTCCTGTCATGGAAACGTCTGTCCTGTCCCCTCAGTGAAGGCACATGCTGCAGAATCCAGTGTCCTGCCACCAGCTTATTGTATTTAGGGCAGCGAATCACACTTGAGCCTCCATGCCAAATTCCCTGTCCCTAAGTTTTTCCATATAAGAGGGAAAGAAGGCGTTTGTGGCAGTGGGGCCCCTCCGTGCTGGCCTTCGTCCCACCTTGGACACATCCCTGCAGCTGTGAAGGAGACAAAGAGGGCTTTCTGCAAAGGCTGGATTTTATGTGCCCATCCCTCCCCTTCTCCCCGTGGCATGCCTTTAGTCCAGCCCTCCTTTTCTGAGCACCAAGCTCAGGAAGAGGACATTGCCCTCAGCTTTCCCAAGTCCTTTCTCAGCATGAACTCCCTCAGTGCCCTTTGAAATCCCATCACAGTCCCAAGAGGCCCCTGATGAATATGGAGTTGCATCATGGCAGAGGATGCTGAATGTGTGTTAGCAGGACACTGCGGCTTGGCAAGATGCGGTTTGTTCAGGAGCATTTCAAATTTCAAACACAACCCGGGAAATTCCCCACATGTGGAAATCTAGGGCAGAGAGTGCTGTTGGGTGGTTTTCCCTTAAAAATGGGGCATTGATTGGGAAACTGCAGTCTGGTAACCAGCACAGAGGGACAGTTCTCCTTACAAAGCCAGGAAAACGTTTTCAGGCCAAACGATTGGTTTCCTTGCTGGGAAAATAAAAGACATGTCTTGTTCCCATTCTTTTTTGTCCATGTGCCTGTGTTACGGTCCCCATGTTCAAACCTGCCCTGAAATGAAGCTGATCCCTGTGGTTTTGGCCCTTGCAAACCTGCAAGGGCTTGTGCTGATGGGTCGTGGAGATTGAGGACAGAGCATTGAAACGTGTGGTGAAGAACAACAAATAACGCTGGAGCACAGAGCCAAAACCTTGGGGAGAAGCAGCAAAATTGCAGCTACTCCTGTGTCCTCCATCAGATAATGTGCTGTCACCAGCGGTGTGATGCTGCAATCCAGACCTGCAATCCTAGTCGAAATCCTCTAGTGTTTGTGCTGGAGGTTAGTTCTATTTATTTTCTGATGAATGATTTACTTGAGTAATTGGCACACAGCTCCCCTATTACAGATCATAAAGAATTAATCACGAGATTTTCAATGCTCCCCTATCAATTTTATTAGGCTTGATTGAGCGCAGTGGATTGGGAGCATATGGTATGTGAGGCAGACTCTGCTCCCAGTTACACCCTGCTTATGCTGAGGACTTGCTCAGCTGCTGATCCCTGTAAATCCAGAGAGACAGCTGCTCCTTTCCTCCTTTCCATGCCCCCACTGTTCCTGGAGTTCCCTTAAATACCCAGGGATACGGAGAACAACCAACACCACCTCCACGTACCTAAATTTTTCCCAGCGCCTGAGATGCTCCCAAACTGGAAGCCAAGCTGGGTAGAGGATGCTTTGCTTCCAGCTCGTCCGTGTATCAGCATGAAGCCAGAAACTGGAGCCAAAAGCTTTGGGAGCTCAAGATCTGCCCCTGCGAAGGGGACGTGTCACGGCGTGGGAGGCTTGTCGCTGGTGAAAGCTGAGGATGCCTGTGCTGGCGTCAGGGAGTCCTGCCAGCCAGGTTTGCCCATGGGAGATGCTTTCTTGGAAGAATTGGCAGAAAGGAGCCCTAACACCTGCAGGAGCAGGATGACACATCCCTGCCCCGAACCAGCAGCACAGCGTGATTCCCTGGAGCAGAAACCTTCTTAAAAGCCACATCCCCTGCGTGGTTCCCCTCACGCAGAGAAGCAGGAAAACCTTCAAAATTTCCATGTGGAAGGCTCACGGTCCTTCCCTTGCTTTTTGCCTGTGGGTGTTGTTACCGTGCAGAGTCGTGATTTCAGGGAAGGGGATGGTGCAGGGCCCTGCTCCGGCTTCTGGGCTGCTTTCACCTCGGTGAAACTGCTCCCAGTAACACCAGTATCTCAACAGGTATTTACAGGAGAGAATGGGAACCTCGGGAGTAGATGGAGCTACTTGCACAAGCCCAGCTTATCCCGAGCTAGCTATCCTTGCAAAGCAGCCAGTCTGGCTCAGCTTCAACCCCCATCCCCATCTGCTGCCTCGAGCAGCTGCATTGAAGGGCACCGAGAAGTTATTGCCAGTAACTGTTGGCAGGAGCCAGTGTGGAAACCTCCCTCTGGGAGAGCTGACCTGGGGAGGGAAAATCAGGAATGCAGCAGAGGACAGAGCAGGATCTGGCTGTTACAGTCAGAACTTTTCGTGTACGCACGCTCGTGGCGCAGGAGCAGAGCGAGCAGGATTTTGCACAAGGGTCTTGCCCAGCTTCGGTGCGCCCAGCCCATGGGCACACTCTTCTCTGCCCTGCCCCTGCTGCCTGCACCTGAACCAGCTCTCCAAGGCCTTGTTGTGTCCATGCTTGTGGGTGAACATCCTTCAGAAACCCCCCGGGAATTCCACACTGGCTCCAGGTGAACCTTATGTTGAAGCTGGGTCCCACCCGGGTGCTCTGCCCTGGCACAGCCACAGCCTGCACTGCTTTGAGCCAGGGCACCGTGCCCTTGTCACACTTCGGTGGGGAGAAGCACACAGGGAAGAGGCAGACACAGAGGCATAAAGGTGAATTTTTCCAGCTCCATTTCCAGGGAGCTCCAGTGGCCCTCGGAGCCACACATGGGACGGAGCAGGAAAACATCCTGTCAGAGGATCTTCCCGACATCTGCGCTCTGAGCCTTGTGGAGGTAACCTTTAGGGGAGGATTCACACAGCTTCCCTGCTCCCCGAGGCCGCCTTCATCACCAGCGTGTCTCTAATGAAGCGGAGGCTTTGCTTTCTGGGATCAATGAATCCACTGATCGTGACCTGTCTGCTAAGTGGGAAATCAGGTCTCTCCCTCCCCAAACTCGTCTGAGCTGGGCTCAAACAGCAGGTTCTGTCCCCAGGGTTACTCTGTGTCGCTTAATTGCAAGCCCCGTGTCTGATTAGAGAGCAGCAGCGAGGGTGTGCAGAGCACGGAGCGGTGCCTGCTTCCCCAGCCTGGGAGGTGGCTGCAAAGAAGGAGGACATTTTGAGGCTCCAGGTGGGTGGAAATCACCCAAATTCCCCTTTTGCAAAAGGTCTTGACTGTGCACAGCTGGCTGTAGGGTTTGCTCTCCCCCAAAGCCCTAAATCCCTCCAAAGCACTTTTCATGGGGACAGATGCTTTAAGGGAAGCTGAGGCTTCCCAAAGCAGAAGGCAGCTGAAAAGGTCACTGCTACCATGTTCCCTGGCCACAGGCGCATCCCATGACAGAGGTGGGAACAACCTCATTACTTCTGGGACCATCCAAAGAGGCTGAACAGCTTTCCCTAATGCTTCCTGCACCTCCAAACCACCCTGTGCACCCCCGGTGCCTTTGCCTGTAAGGTGCAAAGGGCTGAACCAGCCTCCAATATAATTCCCTGCACATCAGCAGCCCAGGGATAAGGTGCATTGCTTCAGACACATCTAATTAGGGTGTTCCCATTAGCTGAGCCATCCAGATACCCAGTGCTGGCTGCAGCATCCAGGAGGGATGGGGTGGGATGGGATGGGATGGGATGGGATGGGATGGGATGGGATGGGATGGGATGGGATGGGATGGGATGGGATAATGGGATGGGATGGGATGGGTTGGGATGGGATGGGTTGGGATGGGATGGGATGGGATGGGATGGGATGGGATGGGATGGGATGGGATGGGATGGGATGGGATGGATCCATCCCTGAGTCACAGCACCAAGCATTCCCTCAGTGGCCATCCCTCATCCCTCGCTCTGCTGGTGCCTGGCTTTTCCCAAGCAATCAGCCTTGCTTTCAAATGTGACCCCCAGGAGGGCTGTGGGGAGAAAAAGCTTTCATTGAGGAATTGGCTGGGAAAAAAAAGCCTGGAAGTGGAGGCTGCTTCATGCCAGGTGTGATGGCCCCTGCAGCAAGTGCCCGATCCCAGTGCTCAGTGCCACAGAGGGCTTGGGCTCAGAGCCTTTTCAGAGCATCAGCCTTTCCCTGGGTGGTCTCGAAAAGCTGTGGGGATGTGCTCTGCCTTCAGGCTGAATCCACGTGGAAGGCTCCTGGGGAAGGGCTGACTGCAAGGCAGGGACACAGACACGTGCTTGTGGGGGCCAGGGAAGAGGCTCCATGGGGACACAGGTCTATCCTGAGGAACCGCAGAGCCAGCTATAAATACCTCCTCAGAGCATCACTCCCCCTCCTCTTTGATGTTTTCCTGTTATTTACTTCAAACCCACCCCTGCTGCTGTTATTTTTATCTTATCTCTTCTTTCGCCCCTGCTTTTGAGTCTGTTTACGAGCTGCATCACAGAAGCGTTTCAAAAGGAAGACGGGAAGATGGTCAGGGACCCTGGGAAGAAGGTCAGGGACCCCAGGGAGAAGGTTGGGGATGCTGGAAAGAAGGTTGGGGACCTCAGGAGGGCAGAATCTCTCCAGCTGCCAGCACGCTGCTCTCCAGCAGCACATGATGGGCAATGCAGAATGTCCCTATGGGATTATGTGGTGGGTGACCCAAACTACTCCCCACTGCGGGAAAGGGACAAATGGGGTCTCCTGCTGCTCTCCAGCGACCCACATCTGTCAAA
Source organism: Hirundo rustica (assembly GCF_015227805.2). Lineage (NCBI taxonomy): Eukaryota > Metazoa > Chordata > Aves > Passeriformes > Hirundinidae > Hirundo > Hirundo rustica. The sequence goes on from NC_053464.1 coordinate 13,970,519, forward strand.
TTTGCAGGAAATTGGTCTCCCTGTGAGGCCAAACCCCTGCCAGAGCCAGAGGAATCCAGGCAAGCAGCTCAGAAATTAATGAAAGTGGAGGCCGTGTGAGCAGTCAGACACAGATGAGCTTAATTCCCTTAAACGAATTAAAAATACATCACTCCTCACCACCATGAGTCCAGAGCCACAGCAGCAGGAGGGGAGTGTGAGCTCTGAATGCCTTGGCCCCTGGATCCCCCCCAAAGTGAGGAACCAGGATTTCTGCCATGATCCTCACACAGGCAGACTGGGAGCTGGGTCCCCTTTCTGGGTGACGATTCAACTCATCTCAACAAAAAAGAAACTGCTGGAGCCAACTTTTTGCTTCTCTTCCTTCACCTTTTCAGCCCAAACCGATCTTTGATTGTATAAAGTGGCATGAAGCAGAACTTCTGGGGTTTCCCCACCCGAGCCAAAGCAGACTGTTTATGTTGTTTCGGGTTTAAGATCTTTAATCCCTTTAATGCTAAAGAAAGATGCTGTCCCTTTTCCCTGCTTCATGCAACTCCCCACACCCACCTGGAAGCACCAAACTCCAGGCATTCCCTTTGCCAGGGTGCCTGCCTGTGGCATCAACCACTTGCCAAGAATTGGGGTTATTTTTTGCAGATTCCCATAAAAAAGGGAAGCGGCTGGGATGTGGGTCACTGCCCAGGCAGGGGTGTGGGGGCTCCCTGCCAGCCCTGGCCCTTGGGAGCGATGTTTTCTGCTGTGCTTTGTTTCTGCTGGTGCAGAGCCCCTGGGACCCTGTTTGCACATTGGCTAACAGGGAGAAATCGGATCCAAAGGTCTGGGAAGGAAGAGGGAGAGGCTGGAGTGAAGCTGGGAGCATGGGGTGGCCCCAGCACCCACTGGCCACAGCAGATGTGGGATGTGGGGGGAGGAAAGAGCAGCTGGAAGTGTGGCTGGAGCAGGAGTGAGGGTGTTTTAGCAGCAGATGGGTTTAGTGGGGGCTGCTGTGGATTCTTCAATATGGGCAAAACTTAAAATCCCAGCAGGCTGCTCCTCTCCAAGCCCAGATGGGCAGGCATCCAGGGCAGCGTGCTGGCCCGGATTGCACGGAGGTCATGGCTGTCCCTGCGGGCTCTGTGAGCTGGAGCCTGGTGAGGACGGATGCTGGGTGGTGGGAAACCACAGTCGGGGGCTGCTGGTGGCTCCAAGCCAGGGCATGGCACCCTCCATGGGGCTCCCTCCCTGCTGCCAAGAATGCTCCAGTGGAAAGCAGCTGGGAAAAGTCCTGGGTCACTGTGGTACCCCCAGAGACCCCACTGCAGGCACTGATCCTGGTATTCAGCTGCCTCTCCCCATACACTGGTGCTGCACCGTGTCTGGCTTTGCTCTGGGATCAGTGTTGGGCTGAAAACAAATTTTGGCTGCATGGAGAGCGGCGACGTCCCAAAGCTGGTAGGAACACACAGGACAACCCTAACTGGGGAGAGAAATTCCCTCCATCCCCTTTTGCCTAAAGCCAGGCCTGGCAGCGTGCTCTCCCAAGTGAGTACTCAGAGAGGATGGGTGTTCCCCTAGCCAGGGGGGGCAGGAGCATCTGTGGGGACAGAGACAGGATCCAGCCACTTTCCAGCACTTCAGTGCAGGATCTGAGTGCAGTGGGTGCAGGGATGGGGCTTGGGGCTGCAGCAGCTGTCAAGGAGCATCGTGGGGTTCCATGATCAGCCCCAAACCTGTCCCTGCTGAGTTCCAGTGCAGGGAAGCTGCCTGCAATCCATCACCTCTCGTGGAGAGGAAAATAGGCTCGGGGGCATGCAGTATTGGTCCAGGGCATGCTCTCTCTGCTTGGCTAAAATGACACTAATTAAGCCCCTTGCAGTGTGTAAAAGCTATTCCTACAGGGCAGACAATTAACCTTGAAACTTGGCTTTTAGTGCTTGGAGGGGAGCGAATTTTTCATCCTGTTATTTCCCTGTGCTATTAAGCTAATCCTGGAGACCGTGAGGGAGAAGCCGTGTGACACGTCTGCAGCTCCCAGCCTTGCCAGGAGCACAGTGTGTGGCCAGAATCCTCCTGCTCCATCCCTCCACCATGCTCAGATTTTCACCCACGGTCTCCCAACAGCATCATCAGTGCTGGGGAACGCCGGGAACCGGGGATGGGACCAAGGGCACACGGCAGGGCTGTGGAGTTACATGGTTATTGTGGTCAGAAGTAAATCCAGCCTCCTCTGAGCATGCTACACGCAGTGCCAGCCCAGCCTTGACTTTTCAGGGAGTTCCCTAGGAGGGACAGAGTGTCCCTGGCTCTCCAAGGCTGTGGCTGCTGGCATGGCAATTCCTTGGGCCAAGCTCTGTGTGAGAAGTTCTGTTTTCCTGGAGGAGAAAGGGAAGGATGAGAGAGGTGGAAAAAGGGGGACGATTTCACCTGTGAAGGTCAAAGCCTGCTGTGGGGCTGGGGGTGTCCCCAGGATGCCCTGTGTCCTGCCCAGAGTTCAGTTTCTCCCCCCAAATGCAGACAGTTACAGTGCTGAGCTTGGGGACTCTGAGGAGAGGAGCTGGTGGCTTGGTCTGATCCTGCCATCAGCAGAGGGGAGGGAAAAGGGAGGATGGATAACCAAAAAATCCCCTCCGTTAGCTGCCACACAAGCACCAGCACATAATGAATTTAAGCACTAAAACCCAGTCCTGGGATATTTATTACAACGAGCTGCAAAAAGGTACTGAAATGTTAAAAAATCCCTGAGGAAGAGAGCACTGGGAGGGTCCTGCGAGGTGAACAGCAGTGAGAACTGGGGGGTCTGTGGGTCCCCCCACTCCAGGGATAAGGATGGAGCATCGTGGTGATGGTGCTGCCAAGAGGCAAGGGAAGATGTGGAAGATGCTGCTTCTGGCACCAGTGGTGCCATGAGTGCATAAACCCACCTTTGGGTGCCCGGAAAATACGGGAGAGGCATCCTCCAGAAAGGTTTTCCCTGTCTTCAGCAGCAGCTTCCCACTGGTGGGACCTGCAAACCCTCATACCTAGCTGAGCATTGGCTGCTCCGAGCCTCACCCCAAAAGAGCAGCAAACCTCCTACCTGAGCACTCCCCTGAGAGCTTTTTCCAGCTCTAATTGGCCTTTCCATGGCAGCAGGGGAGGCTGCAGCACCCCTCGAGGAGCCATTTTCCATGTGGGAGCTGTTTCTCCGCAATGGTCTGGTTTTAAACTGCTTTCCTCGTTTGGTTTTTTTTTTCCTTGAGGGGGTGGTACATTCTGGAGGCTGGATAAAGTGACGGAAGGGAGAGCTATGCCGTAAAAGCCAGTCTGCTGCTAGAGCTGGTGGAAAAAAAAAAAAAAAAAATAAAAAAAAGGATGCAGCAAAGTGCCTTTGCAGTTGTTCAGTCATTTGTTAGCCTGGCTGAGAGGTGATTTGTGTGGCCGAGCACCAGCTGCAGAACATCGTGTAGGGCAAAATGCCCTGAGTGTGTGCAGAGACCAGAGGAAGGATCAGGAAAGGAGGATGAGAGAGTACTGAGATTTTTATTTTTTTTTTCTAGGTGATATTTTTGACCTGTCTGCCTCACTCTCCCTTCTACAAAATAGCGCTCATTTTCTCCAGAACTCCCACGGAGGTAAATTCAGCTGCTGTTGGCTCACAGCTCTTCCCTCCCCAAGAACCCTGCCCATGGAAGTCACTTTTCCTGCTGCCCTGTTGTTTCTCACATTAGCTTTAATTAAAAATAATAATAATAATAAAGAGAGAGTAGGTGCCCGTGGTAGCAGATGGGACTGGCTTCTCCTTCCTGCTGTAAATCACAGAGGAGTTTTTTACCTTTTACCTTCCTGGGCTGAAGCTCTGGGGGCACTGATCCTGCCGGAGCCAGCCCCGGAACGACAGCACAGCTGGCTGCCAGTGCCATCCCCGCTCATCCCTGCATCCCTCCCTCCGGGAGGAGAAGGCAAACCAACCTCCTGCACCTCTCGTGCAGAAGTGGCCGGGTCCTAATGGGATTTCTAAATCACGGCTGAGCTCCGGAGCGTCTGTGTGCCGGCATAAATCAGCCCGGCTGGAATCGCCGGTGCTGCGCTGATTTACGCCAGGGAGGTGCGGGGGGAGATGCTGGAGGGTTCATCTGAGTGTCCCTTGTCCTCTGAGCTGTGGCAGGAGGCCACAAATCATCTGGCAGCCGTGGAAATAACTCAGCAGCCTGAGACTGGGCGTGGGGGTGAGGCAAGTGAGCCCAAAGGGGTTTCAAGGTGGATGTGGGAATGAGTTTTAAAATATAGAATAGAATAGAATAGAATAGAATAGAATAGAATAGAATAGAATAGAATAATAGAATTATTTCAGCTGGAAAGGACCTGCAATGATTCTCTGTTCCCACTGCCTGATGATTTCACGGCTGACCAAAAGCTAAAGCATATAATTAAAGGCATTTTCCAAATGCTTCTTGGAGACGGGCTTGGGACGTTGAAGGAAGCCTGTTCCAGGGTTTGACCACTCTCTCCAGAAAGAAAGAATTTCAAATAGCCAGCCTAACACCCCCTGCAACAGCACTTTGCACCGTTCAGAACCTGATCTTGATGATCTCGGAGATCTTTTCCAACCTTAACCAATCTGATTCATTCCCACACATCCCATCGCTTGATCCCAGGGAGAGGAGCACCCCTTGGAAACCTCCCAGGCCTGCTGGAGGCTGGGTTTCTCCAGGATTTGGGGGTATTTTAGCCCGTATCTTGTTTATCCATGGGAAGAAGGAGCCTTCCGGAGCGTGGGCGGTGCGGGACGGGCTGGGCAGGCACCGCGCTCAGCCCGGGGCTGTTTCACATCGCGCGGATGCTTGCTCCAAAGCTGGAAGGGATAAACGTGGAGCGGAACGCGTGCCAGCAGACTCAGCTGCGATAAACCCGGCGTGAGCGCTGGGCTGCGACAAAGCAGCGGCACCGAGGGGCTCACGCTGAGCCGGCGGCCAGCGAGCCGGGACGGGCTTGGATCGGGATTCGCAGCTGCGGAGCGGGGCTGGAAGGGACCTGAGCGCTGCCGGGAGCCACCGCGTCCTTGGCTGACCATCAGATGTACCTGTCCCCAGCCCCGGGGGAAAAAAAGCACCTGCAGCCTTGCAGCTGGCACGTAGCGCTGTTCTGAGGTGCAGGTAAATTCCAGCCTGCTGTGTCTCGCTGGAGAAAGGCTGAGTTCGGTTCGACAGAAGGGAGATATTTTTACGGTGAGGGTGGTAGAACACTGGCATGGGTTGCCCAGAGGATCTGTGGGTGCCCCTGGAAATGTTCATGTTCAGGTTGGGCAAATTTATCTACACAGAGGTGTCCCTGCTCATTGCAGGGGGCTGGATTATGTGCCATTTTTTAAAGGTCCTTCCCGACCTAAACCAGCCTAGAATTCTATTTCACGGAGTCCGTGCGGGGCTGTACTACCTGCACGTGCTGAGATGGGTTTGGGCTGGGCAGATCCTGACCTCACACACAGCATTTAGTGCCTCGATGGTGCAGGACGGGCTGTGGGAGCAGCTCAGTGTGGGAGCGAGGGCTCCTGCTCTGCACAGGGATATCTTGGCAAACTGGGTGCGATTCCCAAGGTTAAAATTTGTCACCGTGCCAAGGATAATGCCTGGGAGGGAGCAGGGGCTGCCCTGTGTCACGCTGCCGGTCTCTTTGATCTCCCACTCTGGTTTGAACTGCTGCCTCCCACCAAAACACCCATGGATGGTCATTTGACCTAGTTTTATTTTACTTTCCTCCCATCCTGCGCTGCAGAAAACCCAGAGCAGCTTTTCCCCGAAGTGTCAGCACTTTATCCAGCGCAAGTCCCGACGTGCTCCCCTAATCACAGACACACCGACACGCACACAAGCAGGATCCAGCTCCCAGGGCTCGTTTCTATCCCTGTGCTTCTTGATAGCACTGCAAATCCCCACGCTGGCTTCTCAGGTCGTAGCAATACCTGCGGCAGAAATACCTCCTCGCCTTGAGCGGCACGCTTTTATCCCGAGACGGTGTTTGTTTAGTGGATTGTGATTCTAATTCGGCAGATGGTACCAACAGCTGCCAACCCCTCGCCTTATCTCCCTCCTAGCAGGCGGCACTGACCCGATGTGACCCTGTGCCGGGCTCAGCCTGGCACCCAGGGCTGTGGGGGTGAGGATGTCCCCTGGCAGGACCCTCGGTGTGGTTGGCACCAGGCAGGTCTCGGCCAGGTGGGGAGTCCTGGGAGCCAGAGGATGCTGTAGCCCTCCATGAGGATGCTGTAGCCACCCACGAGGATTCTGAAGGCCCCCCCGGAGGATTCTGAAGCCCTCCCCGATGATGCTGAAGCCCCCCCCTGAGGATGCTGCTGCCCAGATTCCGCTGCCCGGGCCCTGCCAGGGGCTGCCCCAAAGCCGGGCAGAGGCTGCCACTTAGTGTTGGAAGGGAGCACGGCTGCTGCAGGGAGCTGGCAGAGCGCTGTGGTTGGGGACAGGCCACTCCTTTGCTCCTTGGAAGGTGCCCAGGCTCCTGCTCAGCCCCCGGGGTGCCCAGGCGTCCCTGGGTGCGGGTGCTCCCATCTAACGATGGCTCTGATGATAACTGCAGATGGGGCTGATGGGGCTCGTGCTCCTGCATCCCCTGTTCGTCCCCTTGGGGTGCTGGCAGAGGTCACCCCCACCAGCCCTGCACCCCCAGAGAGCTGATGAAGGTCCTCAGCCCTGCCCAGGCACTGCCCAGATCAGCCCCATCTCAGTGTCCAAGACAGAATCACAGGGTGGTTTGGGTTGGAAGGAACCTTCAAATCCACCCATTTCCACTAGAAATCCACCAGGTTTCTCCAAACCTGTCCAGCCTGGCCTTGGAGACTTCCAGGGATGGGCCAGTCACAGTTTTTCTGGGCAGCCTGTGTCCTAAGGTCTCCCTGGAGCCTTCTGCTCCAGCTGCTCTCCTGGATGTGCTACTATTAAAACAATATGACTTAGACACCTTTTTCCTCGAGAATGTGGCACCAAGGCAACCGGGGGAGGTAGGATCCTGCTGCTGTCCTGGGCAAGCTCTCCCCTGCCTCAGTTTCCTTTGTATTTACAGTCGTTCAATGAGAAACAAACTCTTCAACCAGATCCCAGTGTCCCCTGACTGCTGGAGCAGAGCTCAAGGCCCCTTGGCCATCGGGGGAAACTGAGGCAGGGCACAGCCAAGGCGGGCTGGGTGGTCCTGAGCAGCTCCCACCACCCCAAACATTCCGGCTGCTGTCATCTCCTGCTCCTTCCCCTCACCGCAGCCCGATTCCCTGGAGGCGGCGGCGGCAGAGCGTCCTTCCCGGTGATGTTATATTAGCTTAATAGCGTTTTTCCACTCCATTTGAGAGGGGAATTTACAATGATCTCCGATTAGGGCCGCCTTAGGAATGGCTCTGATTAGCACCATCCGCTCGCTGGCCACCCGGGCTCACCCTGCCCTGCTCCAGGTCCAAGGGCTGCAGGTGCCCGCTGGCCTCACCCCACGGAGCAAAAGCTTCTCTGGGCACCCTGTGCCAGAGCCTCAGCACCCACACAGGGAGGAATTTCTCCCCATTATCCCATGTAAACCTGTCCTCTGTCAGCAGGAAGCCATTCCCCCTTGTCCTGTCCCTCCATCCCTTGTCCCCAGTCCCTCTCCAGCTCTCTTGGAGCCCCTTTGGGCCCTGGAAGGTCTCTCAGGTCTCCCTGGAGGTTTCTCTTCTCCAGGCTGAACACCCCCAGCTCTCTCATCCTGTCTCCAGAGCAGAGATGCTCCAGCCCTTGGCCTCCTCTGGACTTGCTCCAGCAGCTCCACATCCTTCTGACGCTGGAGGCCCCAGAACTGGAGGCAGCTCTGCAGGTGGGGGTTTCCTCCCTTGACCTGCTGACCACACTGCTGCTGCTGCACCCCCAGGAACAGATGCTGCAATCCCTCTCACAGCCCTGCTTGCAGCCCCCCCAGCAGTCCAGCAGGAAGCCCCCCACGGGGGCAAGCAGAGCCTCGCTGTCAGTAGCCCCATCCCTGGCAGCTCCTGCCCTCCAGAGCACCGGGGACCGCTCAGCCCTGGCCCCCTCCTCACCCTGAGCTGCCACTGCTCTTCCCTCGCCTCTGCCACAGACGGTTCTGGGATCACTTACCAATTAGTGTGGCCCGCTCATTAAAGCTCATTATCTGCCAGTGTGAACTTGGATGGGATTGTGCGGGCTTGGCGGGGGACCAAAACCTTCCTTTTCTCCAATCGCATCCCGCTCGGCCCCCACGCTCCGGGAACAGCCCCGCGGCTGCACCAGAAGGTTGGGGGATACGGGGCTGCCTTTTAGAGGGAGGGGGGAAAAAAAAATTCCCAACAAATTAAGTCGAGTCCTCCACACAGCAGAGACCGGCGGCTGCTCCGCACGGATGCTGTGATGGAGCGGGATGATCGCTGTCTTCCACGGCTTTCCAGGAATCTGGGGATGCACGGGTGGAGGGGGGGTGGAAATGGCAGGACTTTTTGTCCACTGTGGGATAATGAGCTCAGCCCAGCTCCAGGATACAGAGCTGGCAGTGACGGGAAATATCAGCTGCCAACCACAGAAATTAGGTTTTTTTCTCCGTGCGGTACATTGCTGGGAGGGGCTGGTCACAGAGGGTGTCTTGGCTGCTTCCTGCTTGTAAGTGCAAGGGTAGAGGGGAAAACACACGACTCCGACAAAACCAGTCTTCTCCCACTGCCTCGGTGGGTGTTTTGAGGTAAACAGGTGACAGAAAACCCAACAATTTCATGGCTTGGACGGAATCGCCTCCACTCATGGAAGGAGACTTCGCTTCCTGGCTGTGATCTGAGCCAGAGGGCAAAACCCTGCAACCCCATCCTGGCCCGATGTATCCCGAGCTGTCTGTGTGGGACTGGCTCTGCTGCCACCACACACACCCCCCGGCCTCTGCCTGGCTCTGTGCCTGGGGGTGACATGGACCCAGATCCTCGGGCAGGGATGGGAATGTTGCTTTGCAGCCCCAGGGGCTGGTCCTGGGGCATCCTGCAGCCACAAGGCAAAGAAGCCAAAGTCTTTCTGTGCAGGGAAAATCAATCCCAAATGCAGCCTGGTTTCATAAGAACCAGGAGCATGGGAGTGGGAGCTGTGTCTTTCCAGCGCCTCCTTCCCCTCTTTCCCAAAGCTGTCCTTCCCCAGGGACACACCAGGTCTGGCTTTCATTAGCGAATGAGCCTGTTTTGGTGAATGGCTCTTGTCAATATTGATTAAATTCCATCTTCCCATGTGCAGACAAATCCTCTCGCAGTCCCTTCAGCGCTACCATCCTAAAATAACTCAGTAACAAGGCACTGTTTAACCCTTCCCTTCTCCTCCTCCAAAAAAACCAATCCCCCAAGGTGAAATCACCCACTAACTGCTCCTTTGTTCATCTCCCGCATGGAACCACCCAGTAACAAGACAAAAATCCACCAGCCAGTGGAAAGCAGCTGGTCGAAGTTCAAGCCAAAGAGCCTCAGCTTGCGCGAGCCAGGGCTTTAGCTCAGGCCAAGCTGCGAAGGCTGCGCCTACATCATTAACAAAATCCCCAGCAAATGCTCCCCGTGGCATCCAACCAGCTCTCCAGGGCTGCAAATTGTGCCCAGGAGCGTATTCCTCCTCAGCTCCTCCTTGCCAGGGTGCCTTTCACTGCAGACATCCCTCTGCCTGCATCCCACGCTGCCCTGGATTAACCGCCTCTTTTATTGCTGCCAATTACTGGCAGCAAAGCTGCCTCGGGGATGGAAGGATGTGAGATGGGTTACACCTTCCCGGCCTTAATGACGTGAGGATTTGCAGGCTGGAGCAGCAACCTCGGCTCCCCACGGAGCGGGGGGATCAGCACACAGACCCCCACGCTGCTTCCCTACATGTCCTCTGCGCCCCACCGCTGGAAGCTGCACAGGGTATTGCGGGGACAGCTGCGTCCCCGAGCTCTGGCACGGATCAGGGGTTGGGAAATGCACGGGTCAGGGGATGGGAATGCGATGCCCATCCCTGGTGACCCAGAGCTTCCTGCGTGGGTGGGAGCGGAGGCAGCGCCGGGCTGCAGGAGCAGACCACACTCGGCTGCTGCTGAATGCTCCGAGGCTTCACACTGCGAGAAGAATGAGCAGATAATAGGATTTTCCATCTCTTCAAAGGGCGCTCGAGCCAGGCCCCGGCACTGCGTGGAGCCCTGGGAAGAGCCGCTGGGAAGATCCCACACCTCCCAGGCGGCGCCGCAGCCACGGGGATGCTCCCAGCTGCACAGCAGCCGCCGGCGTGCAAATGGGGACTGGGAATCTGGATCCTGGGAGGGCACAGTGCTGGAAAGCACCACGGGGATTATCACAGGGATACCCAGCAAGGCCAGGCAAGAGGAGGTGGAATGCTGGTGATGCCACATGGGGAGCCAGGGGAAGGTTCCTCTGTCCCCACGTGGCGTGTTTTCCATAGAATCATAGAACGCTTTGGGTTAGAAGGGACCCTAAATCTCATCTCATTCCACCCCCTGCCATGGGCAGGGAATCCTTCCACTATCCCAGGTTGCTCCCAGCCCCATCCAACCTGGCTTTGAACGCTTCCAGGCATGCGGCATCCTCAGCATCTCTGGGCATCTGTGCCAGTGCCTCACCACCCTCTCAGGGAAGAATTCCTCGCTCATATCCGATCTAAACCTCCTCTCTTTCAGCTTAAACCGGGAACAGCTGCTGCACTGCAGAAGCGAGCAGGGAAGCAGACACCGAGCTTTCCACTCGCTGCTCGCAGCAGCCAAGGGCACGGCACGCTCGCACCTCTCTGGGCACACGCTGGCACCAGCCCGGGGCACAGCAGCCACCCCCGGCCAGCCCTCGGCCCCTCGGTGCCCGCCCGCTGCACAGGGGCAGCCCAGGGACCATCTGGAGCCTCATTTGAAGAGCTCCCACGTCCCCGCGTCCCCGCTCCATTTCTCCTCGGATGGCTTATCAGCAGTGACTTTCCCGACAGCAATCGATAGAAAACATTTTATCACCTTCCCAGGCGGCAGGATCCGTGGAGTGGGTCTGATTTCTGTTTCTATGGTGACATCTTCCGGGCTTGTGAAAGATTTTGCCTTTCTTGGTTGTTGTTGGGTGGTGGAGACGGGGGGGGGGGGGGGGGGGGGGGGGGGGGAGTGTGGGGGGGCTGATGCTATATTGTTGTTGTTGTAGGTTTTGCTTTTTTTATTTTTTTTTTTTTTTTTAATTCCATTTTCAGCACACCAAGGAAGCCGCCAGCCAGCCAAACGCGATGCTCGCAGCGTACCCACAGCAATGCTGCTCGCTGGGAGGGGCCCCAGGGCAGCTTTCATCCCCAAAATGCCTCTGAGAGCTGTTGAAGCTCGAACTGGGGCCGTCTTCCTCCTTCCCTTATCCCAGTCCCCCTTCCCACCCCTCCAGGCTTCTCCTGCCAGGCCGGGAAAAAGCCACTCGGCCACACAGCAGGGATGGCCTCAAGCACAAGTGACTGCTCGGGGCGTTTTGTAGTGCAGCTGATTCTGCTCCTCAGCTCTGCTCCCTCCTCCTTCCCCTTCCTTTTTATCTCCCTCCACCTGCTTTGGTGGAGGAGGAGGGGGTTTGTCACCCTGCTCTGCCAGCTGTGGTGGCCCTGGAAGCCGACCAAAGGAGCAAGGAGGGACACCGGGGTGGGGGGATAATTTCTTATCTCTGGAACATCTCCTGCATGCAAATGGCCCGGTGCTTCTGCTGAGTTATCAGCACCCGAGGATCTCACCGACTGCCTAATTAATGTTTGCAGTTCCCTCTCCTTACAGCTCCCTTTACCCCATGAACCACACAGCTCCTGCCACCTGGCCCTGCCAAAACAGTCCACGTGCTCGTGCTGGGAGCTGGAGGGATGGATGGATGGATGGATGGATGGATGGATGGATGGATGGATGGATGGATGGATGGATGATGGATGGATGGATGGATGGATGGATGGAGATACTGGAGAGGGACTTTGGACAAGGACATAGACGGACAGGACCTCTACTGTTAGAGGGCAGGGTTTGATGGGATATTGGGAAGGAATTCTTGGTTGCCAGAGAAGCTGTGGCTGCCCCATCCCTGGGAATTGTTCATGGCCAGGTCAGATGAGGCTTGGAGCAACCTGGGATAGTGGAAGGTGTCCCTGCCCCTGGCAGGGGATGAACTGGATGGGCTTTGAGGTGCCTTCCCACCCAAACAATTCCAGGATTCAATGATTCCATGAATGGATGAGAGGGGGAGGGAGCGATGGATGACTTCTCGTGTCTGGAGTTGCCCTGTGCTGACGCATTTAGCAAAGCAACCACCCCCTCTTCAGCCCTTGTGGATTGGGAACCCGAAGAGAAGCCCCTCTCCTCCACTCCTGAGTCCCCAACAGTGCTGAACCCTTGTCCTCACTGCCAAGGGAGCAGCTGCACATCCTGGTGTGACAGCAGCCGTGCCACCTGCCCTGGGATGCGCTGCAAGACAAGTGCAAGGGCAGGGACTGGCACTGAGCAGCTGGGAGGGCCAAGGTGCTGCTGACAGCATCAGTCCAGGTTGCCAGAGGTGTGTTTGGAAGGCACTGCCAGCTTGGCAGTGCTCTCTCCACACCTTTCCCCTTAATGATCAAGCTACACCGCTCTGTTTAATTAATGTTTCTCAGTGGCACAGCATTCAGCTACTAAAAGAAGTAAATAAAATAAAACAGAGGTTTCTTCTGGTTTTTTTTGTTTGTTTGTTTTTGTTTTTGTTTTTGGTTTTGGTTTTGGTTTTGGTTTTGGTTTTGGTTTGGTTTGGTTTGGTTTTGGGTTTTTTTTTTTTAATAATGGGAAACTCCAGAGCTTGTAAAGTTGGAACTGTGTCCTGGCATTAAGTGACAGCAGGGGATGGCTCCTTGCATCGGGCACAGACCCAAAGCACTTAAAAGCAAGGGCAGGAATGGGTAACGCAGGTCTGCCATCCCCTTACCCAGCCAAGAGAAACGCAGTGTCCGTGACACAGATCAGCACCCCTTCATATTTCATCTCAGCACAATGCCCTTATCTTTGACCCAAAATAAAAATTATTCCTTGCTCAGCGATCTCAAAATACGAAATTATCTACGCACGCACTAATGCCATGTATCAATCAACTTCAAATGCAAATCCCCACAGCGTTTAGCCCTAATTTTACCATAAAAGGATGGGTCCACGCCAAGCACCTCGCTCAACATTATTCTAGGGAACGGCAGCTTCCATCAGCAAATCTTCTCCTGGTCATTGACAAATACTTGGATCCTCAGCTTTTCCTAATGGAAACAATCTGGCCAGTTCCTGAGGAAGGGAGAAGCACGGAAGGAGAGCGGCACGTTCTCTTCTCTCCCCCTTTTTCTAGCCTCCCTCCTTAAAAACCTCTTTGGATCTGGAAGCCGGTGCAGGGATGGGTGCTGGGGGAAGGAGAGCTGAGCCAGGTGGGAGCAGGCAGACAAACCCCTCTGCTGTCTCTGCAGGGGCAATGGGAGGACCAGCATCATCATCCTCACCCTGGGGAGAGCCTGCACCCCATCCCTGCCGACAGCTCAAAGGGAAGCCCGTTTGCCAGGATGAGCGGTGGGTAATTAGGGATTTGCAAGGCTGGGCACACTCTGCAAGCCTTTTTCTTCCTTTTTTACAGCAACGAGGGAGCGTTGGTGGGAAAAGGCGCTGCGCAAGCGACAGGAAAACACCAGGGAACACTTGAAGGAATGTCAAAGTGCAGATCAAACCCAGCCTGTATTAAATGTCTTTTCCAGGTTGCTGCAAGGCTGGTGGGGTGCGGGTGGAACAGGCAGACAGCAGAGCTGCTGCAGGGCCACAACAAATTCCAGTACGAGCTCTGGAAAGCCTGAAAGCCCCTGGGCACGAGAGCCCTCTCAAGGGGGTTGTTCCACTGGGGCTTTCCCAGCACCAACATCAGTGACCCCTCCACGAGACACGGCGTTTGATGAATTCCCACCCCGACCCACTTCAGCGGATCCCGGGTCCCACTCGGCGTGGGATCAGCCCCCGGCAACGCTGGGAGCGTGGCACGCAACGGGTCCGTCCAAATTTCCGCCCCACATCCTCGAGGAACAATGGCCTGTGTGTCCCTCGGAGGCCCCTCCTGCCCTCCGAACACTCTCCCTCTTGTTCGCTCCGGCCGGGAAGCGGCGGAGCAGCAGGTATTTCCTGCCATCGCCTGCCATCCCCGCCTGGCCGGCCCCACGGGGGACGTGCCGCTCCATCTCTCATCCCTGGGGATCCCCGAGGGATCCGCCACCCCTCGGGGACAAACAGGCACCCGCAGCGCCCGCTGTCCCTCGGCAAGCAGGTGGCCCCGCTCCAAAGGGACACCGGCGGCTCCACGCACACCCCCGCTGTGCACATCCTGCTGGAAAAGATTTCCCTTCTGCTGTTCCAAGTCCCCAGCTAAAATGAGGCTCAAAAAACGTGCAGAACGCCGGTTTTGCCTCGTTTCCTTTGTGCGTTTCAGTGTGTTCTGCAAACAGGGCACTTCCTCAGAGCTCCGCTTTGGCTCTCACGTTCGGGAATAAGAGAGAAGCTTTTATTTTAATGGGAAAACAGGATTATAAATTAGCAGTCAAGCTGTGAGAGCACAGAATCTTCCTCTTAAAATATCTGCGCACGTCGCCTTGGCCAGAGCTGGGTGTCAGCACTGGGGACACAAGCACGGAGGGGGCCCTGGGTGCCACCCCTCTCGGCGCACAGCAGGTGCTGGTGGCCGGTGGCACATCCAGGATGCTCATGAATAACCAGCTGCCACCGCCCAGCAGCGAGGGCTTACACCGGATACCTGATGGAGAGGAAAATCCCAGGCAAACATCAGGCAGCGCTGCTGGCTGCAGCCAATTTTCCTCACTTAATATGTTTCCTGCACTCACCCCCCTCCCTGACCTCGGCTCCTCCTTGGAGCACGTTCAGCCCCAGACGCACCGCTGAGCACAGCCAAGGCCAGCGGGACCGCTGCCATTTCGTCCTTCCCCTCTGCTCCCTGCTCAGGGCTCCTGTCACACTGCTGCAGACCCCAGCTTCCCCCTGAAGGTCCCCAGGCTGACCAGAGCAGGGCAAGTGGGCAGTGATGATCACATCGTGGGGTGTTTTATGCACCCATGGAATGCTCGGAGAGCAGGGGGTGGAAAAGGCTGCATCCATCCTTTGTGGAAGTTGCGTGTGCCAGACTCTGATCCAGATGAGGATCTGAATCCAGCTCCAAAGGCAAGTCCAGATGTGGATCCAAATTCAGCTCCAAATGCAAATCCAGATGTGGATCAGAAGAACCCAGTTCCAAATCCTGATCTAAATCCAGACACAGACCCAAGTGCAGCCCCACGTGTGGTGCAGTCCTGATCCAAATGTGGATTCAAGCCCAGAGGCAGCTCCAGCTGCAAACCCGGACCCCGGGTCTGGTGTGTGTCTGCAGGGATCTCATCCTGCCCAGTGCCAGCACCTGTTAGATGCTGCCCAGTGGGATGCCCTGCACCCAGCACCGGTGTCACCTTCCAGTGCCCTGTGCCAACACCTGGCAGTTGCTATCTGGCGGGTTCCCCGCACCCAGCACCGGCGCCACTCTCTTCACTGTTCCCCGATGCCAAGTGCCTGCACCCATCAGGGTGCCCGGTACCCAACACCATTTCCACCCTCCACTCCCAGCTCAGGAGCTGCCACACGGTTCCTGCTGCTGGCGCCCAGCATCCACTGCCCTGTGTGGAGCACCCCGGTGCTCTCTGCGCCGTGCCCCAGCTCCCAGGGCGCCATGTCCAGGGCCTGCCCCTGTGCCCGGTGCCTGCTGTGCCACGTCCCGATTCCCGCTGTGCCGTGCCCATCACCCTCCTCATTGCCCCCGGTGCCTGGTGTGCCCTCCCCGTTTCCCCCGGTGCGCCCTCCCCGTTTCCCCCGGTGCCCGGTGTGCCCTCCCCATTGCCGCCGGTGCCTCGTGTGCCCTCCCCATCGCCCTCCCCATTGCCCCCGGTGCCCGGTGTGCCCTCCCCATCGCCCTCCCCGTTGCCCCCGGTGCCCGGTGTGCCCTCCCCATCGCCCTCCCCGTTGCCCGGTGTGCCCTCCCCGTTGCCCCGGGTGCCCGGTGTGCCCTCCCCATCGCCCTCCCCGTTGCCCCCGGTGCCCGGTGTACCCTCCCCGTTGCCCCCGGTGCCCGGTGTGCCCTCCCCATTGCCCCCGGTGCCCGGCGTGCCCTACCCATCACCCTCCCCATTGCCCCCGGTGCCCGGTGTGCCCTGCCCATCACCCTCCCCGTTGCCCCCGGTGCCCGGTGTGCCCTCCCCATCGCCCTCCCCGTTGCCCCCGGTGCCCGGTGTGCCCTCCCCGTTGCCCCGGGTGCCCGGTGTGCCCTCCCCATCTCCCTCCCCATCGCTCCCCTCTGCCCGTGCGCCGCCGCCCCGCTGCCCGCTGTGCCCTGCCCACCGCCCGCCCCGCTGCCCCCGCTGCGCGCAGCCCTCGCCGCCGCCGCCCCGCCGCCGTTCCCGGTGCCACCGGCGGCGCTGCCGGCAGGTGTCGCCGCGGTCGCGGGCAGGCGGCGGGCGCGCGTGCACTTCCGACGGCGCTCGGTCATGCCCCCGCCGTCCCTCCCCTCGCTCCCGGCGCCGCGCGGGGCTCCCGCCCGCTGACACCGCCGAGGCGGCTCGCACGGCGCGGGAGAGCGGCGCGGCCGCCCGGGCATGGCCGCCGGGGCCGCCCCCGCCCAGCGCCGCCGCTGAGAGGCAGCGGGGCTCGGCCCGCCAGGTAAGGAAAGCTCCGGCCGCGGCTCCGGGCGGACCGGGCGGGCCTCCGAGCCCGGGGAGGGCCCGGGGAGGGCGGCGGGTGGTAGGGGCCGGCGGGGGGAGCGAGGGGAGAGGACGGGCCGGGCGAGCGGGGCGCTGCCGGAGGCGGGGGGGAGCCTTGCCCGCCGCCCCGTTACCCCCCCGGGGCTTCGCGTCGCAGCTGCGGCCGCGACCGCGGCTCCCGCCGGGCCCGCTGCGCTTTTGCTGCCGCTGGAGCGGCGGTGGCACCGCCAGCCCGCCGCCACATCCCTTTCTCTTCCTTTTCCTTTCCCTTCCCTTCCCTTCCCTTCCCTTCCCTTCCCTTCCGCCCGCGCTCCCACCGCGCCGCACTCGTATTTCCAACCCTAGCCCGTTCCGGGCCCCCCCCAATTCCGCCCCCAAAGCCGCCTCGATCCCCCCAAAAGGCGAGCCTGTCCCTGGCTCGGTGACGTCCGGGAGGGGCTCCCCGGCCCCCCCGGCCCCGCGGGTGCGGGTGGCCGCGGTGCTCCCGGCCGCTGGTGCCGAAATGCGAACGGGGACGCGGTGCGTCTCGGATAGATCGCCCTGAGCCCCCCCTGCGCCCTTTTGCTGCAGCTGTGAAATTCCATTTAAATTCCTGTGTCTGTGTGTGTGTGTGTGTGTGTGTGTGCGCGCGCGTCCCCATCCCCACTCTCCCTGGAAATGTGCAGCTGGGGCAGCACCTTGATCCTGGGGTGGGATCCCAGTGGAGGTGCCGAGCTGCCCCGGGGGTCGGCATCCCGAGGGTTCTGCGGTCGGTGGAAGCGTCCTGGCTGACGTTGCAGACCTGCCGGGGGTTCTCACTGACATCAGAGTGGATTGCTGTTGGGGGTGTGTGTTTGTTCCCCACTGCCTTGGAGTGGAGAGCGATGAGAGTTCACATCCCTTAGATGTGAGCAGATTTTGGCGTGCTGAAAGCTCTCGTGGCCGCTGGCCCCTGCCCGCTTTCCCCTTGGCTGCCAGCCCGTGGGGTGCCCGTGCTGGCTGCCCTCAGGTGACCTCCCAAAGTGATGGTGGGTAGGAACAAACCCAACAGTTGGGGTTTTGCATGGGAGAGTGCTCCAAGGGCCCTGTGCCAGCCGAGGGAGGGCATCGCCGGCGGTGCCACCACCTTCCAGGGGCTCTCCCAGCTGAGCCCCAGCTCCTGGGCATCACCAGAGCCTCCTGGATGGTGCAGAAATGTTCCCCTCCTGCGTGCCGGGTTTTTATGGAGCGCTCCTGCCCCACGGCTGCCTTTCCCGGGGTGGCAGCGTGTGCGCCCCAGGTGGGTGAGCAGTGCGGATGTGGGTGCTGTCACCTGCGTGCTGGTGACAGAGGGTGGGGGCACCCGCGGCGGGCGAGGCACAGGCCAGCTGTGCGTGGTGCCCGCCGGTGCTGAGGCTGCTTCTCCCGGTGACTGTCACTGCCTGATGAAAATGGACCTCGAGCTGCAGGGAGATGGAGTGGAGAAAGATGGGAAGAAGCCAAGTGAGATGGAGAAAAGGACACGTTCCCCCTGAGTGCTCTTCCCTCCCCGTTCCCCGTGGGATCGAGGTGTCCCTCGAGGCGTGGCGAGAGTGATGGTGCTGAGGGGTTCATTGTGAATCTGTGCACGGGGCTGGGGGCACCCACACCCTGAGCAGCAGCTCTGCAGCCCAGGCCAGGAGCTGTGTGAAGTTCAAGGCAGGAAGTGAGAAAAATAAAAAAAAAAAATTAAAAAAAGAAAAAAACCACGGCTGGTAGAAACCACCAGGGAGATTTAGGGAAGCGGCAGTGCTGTGCTGTGGAGCCTTGAAGAAGTGTGTATCCTCATCTGATGAGGAGCTGCCCGTGCCAGGGACCGCAGACCCACCTCTCCTCTCCCGGCTCTGTCTCCGCTGCAAGCCCCAGGGAACAATTGCATACAGAGTGCTTCGTTTCAGAGCCGCCACAGTCATTTCAGAGACCTTTTAGGCAGGAAAAGTGCTCTGTAGCGTGTAATTTGAAGGCTCTGCTCTGAACCTTCACTGTCGCTCTGCTAAATGATCCTCTGCTCTTCCAAACCTTTGCTGCCTGGAAACCAGCAGCGCTGACCTGGTTCCTGGCCCCGCTGGGTCCCTGCTCTCCCTTCAGCTCCGTGCTAAGGTGAGGGGAGTTGCAGGTTGCGAGCAGCAGCCCGGGGTGGTTCTCTGCCTTGCATGGGGCCTCTCAGATGTCAGAGTCCTGGGAGATTTCAGCCAGTCTTAATCATCTCTTGCCTCTGCCTGAGCTGCAGAGGTTGTCAGAGCGCACTAAGGATTTTCCAGCCTGGAGGGTCGAGTCCTGTGAGGGCTCTGCAGGAAAATCTAGCGACTCCAACTGATTTTTCCCCCGAAACGGGGGAGGTGCAGAATTCCTTTCTTGTAGCATCCCTCAGGCTTTGCAGCTCACGAGGGGGGAAGAACCGTTTATTCTGCCATCAGAGAAAATGGCACAGCTTTGGTCTAACTGATGGAGCTGTGCCACAGCCTCGCTGGGAGCACCAGAGGTGAGCCTGGAGGTGCTGGACCATCAGTTAGCCAGGGAGTGTGATATCACCAGGGGCTTCCTTGTCTTTCCTCTCCTGCCCGTCCTTGGTAGCTGCCCTACAACTTTTTTCTGCTGGAGGCACACCTGCAGGAGCAGCGCGAGCTGTGCGTTTCCTCTCGCCGTGGGCGCTGCCTGCCCTGCCCCGAGTTCCTGGCAGCCAGGGCGTGCAGGCAGCCTGGCAGGAAAAGGGTACAGGATGGGGAGAAGGAGAAACATTTTGGATACGAAGGGTTTGGCTGTCACCTCTTGGCCCGGTCTGGTGCCGCGCCGGGTTGGCACAGTGCGGGCACCTGTGTGTCTTCTCTTGCCTCGCGCGGCTTCGCTCCGCTTTGGATTCGCTCTGTTTTGGATTTGCTCCTGGTTCCTGCTCAGGCAGGAGAGTCCCGGTGCTGGTGGATTTACGCACGTCACCGAATCAGACACGCAGCCGAGGCAGGAGGCACCGGCTGCAGTCTGTGCTAGCTCTGGGCTGCAGCAGCCGTGCCAGGCGCGCACCTGGGTCTAAGCTGCTCCTAAATCCTGATGGTGCTGGGGACCCCGCCCTGTCCCCAGGCGACTGCTGCCACCCACTGATGACAGGACTTCCACTTGGCTTCCGCTGCTCGCATCCTATCCCCCCCAGAAGGTCATGGCAGCAGGGCACAAGGCAGAGGAAAGGCAGTTTCCCTTTTCCTTCTTCACCTCTCAGAGGGATCCTCCACAGCTACAGCCCTTGCGAAGAGCAGGCAGGATGCAATCCCAGCTGGGGTGGAGCAGGCAGAGCCGTGTATTGTCCTGCCACCATCCCGTCCCATTGCCTGCTGGAAAACGCGCTCAAAATCCACCTGCTTGGGATTGCGTGGGTTTGGGATTTTCCCCCAGGAGGATCGGTCCAGCTGCTTGAGGCCGGCAGCAGCGAAAGCTTTCACCTGGTGCGGAGGAGGAGGAGGAGGAGGAGGAGGAGGAGGAGGAGGCGGGAGGCAGGTGCAGGTGCTGGGGTTCCAGCGTCACATCCAAGCACAAAGAGCTCGCTCACCACCTGCGCCCACCAGCACCCAGCTGGCAGGAACTACACGTCCCAGCGAGCAGAGGGCCACCACCAGCCCTGCAGAGTGGAGAGTGGCTCCCTGGCGCTGGCAGTCACCCCCGATCCCCCCGTGGGAGGTTGGGATGGCTGCGGGAATGCCGCTTCACCGCGGGAAGGTGGCAGCTTGGTTTCTGCTTTGGTTGCACGGCCTAGTTTCCAGAGCTGGAATATGCTCAAAGCTGGGCTTTCTGAGTTGCTTTTTTTGGTTTTGTTTTGTTTTAAATGACAGCATTTCCCCTTTAAATTTACATCTCTAGCTGGGGAACACAGAGCCTGGTGAGAGAGGGAGTGTGAGACTTTTATAAAAAGAACGAGTCGGGTTTTATTATCCCTTTGAGACGAGCAGGGAAAATCTATACTGAAGGCATGAAATAGCAATAAAAATGGACTTTTTGCCAAAGCAAAATTAATTGAGTGAATCTCAGTCCTCAAGCCTGAGCTCTGAGAGGCTTATGAGTTGGATATGAACCACTCTGCCCCCTTCCAGGCTCTCATCCCCCAAGGAGGAGAGGCAAATCCTCCCTCAGGTCCTCGGTGTGCGATGAGATCGGCGCCTGGGAGCAAAGGATTCGTGCTTGGGATACAGCGAGGGCGAGGATGGCTCCATCCCTGGTGGTCCCTGGAGCAAGGACCTTCTCCAGGTCCTTTGGCCTGGGGATGCTGGCGGTCATTCAGAGGTCATCGCTCCAGCGTTTCCATCTCTGTGAGTCACGGCATCCCATCTGGACTGTGGATTTGGGGGATTTCAACAGGAAAGAAGAGGAAGGCTGGACACAGGCTCCTTGAACCCACTGCAGAAGCCTGGAGAGGATCCTGCTGTCTTACCTTGGCCTGGGCTTGCTCTTATTGATCATTTTCTTCCCTCGTCTCTGCATCCTGCTCCTGCCACGCGCTGGGGTCTGGCTCTCCAAGGTGCTTTCTGGGCAAATCCTCCTCAGGGAAGGAAATCCCCCTCCTGGGTTTTGTTCTCCTCGACGTCACGTGCGGTGGCACTGGCTCTGCTTTCCCCGTTTTTGGGGGGAGGGCGGCGGGAGGAGCCGCTGGACAGAGCAGCAGAGGAAAGGCGGATTCTTTTCAGCAGATGGTGCAAAGAGGATGAAGCTGTGTAAACCTCCTGAGTGCACTGGAGAGACGGAGATTAAATAGTGAGAGGGCCGAGAGGCAGCTCCAGGCGGGAGAAGGAAGGAGAAAAAAGGAAAATGGGGGTGGAAATGGGATTGGAGAGTGGAGCCGGGGAGAGGAGTGTTGGTTTGAACCGGCATCTGTCTCCCACTTGATGTCTCCCCTCCAATTCCGAGGGCCTAGATTCAGTGCCATAAAAATATAGCCCTTTTCAATCCCTTATCTTGCAGGAGCAGAAACAATTGGCCTGCAAAGAAGGAGAAAACAATCTGTTTGACTGACAAACAAAACCACATTTCTGCACAAAAGGAGGAGGAGGAAGAGGCAGCTGTCTGGCTGCTGCTTCGGCTTTTTTTCCTTTCCCCTCCCTCTCCTGTCCCCTCGCTGACGGTGTCAGAGCAGAGCCTCTACCCTTGCCAGCAAAACACCCGCCGTTCTGACTGGCTGGGTTCAATGTCAGGCTCCTGCAGCAAATGTCATTGTCCTCCCTGCTGTCCCCAGCCACGGTGGAGATGCAGGCAGTGCGTGCTGGGGAGAGAGAGACCAGGGGCAGCAGCTGAGCTGGGGACAGAGGGGACACAGGACATCTCTTGTCGGGGGACCTTGGGAAATTCAGCCAGGTTGGGGGTGATGCTGATACCACAGCATCCACGGAGCACCCCAGTGCTGCAGTTGGAGGTGCTGCTGGAGCCTTGTCCTTCTCCAGAGCCAGCCCTGTGCCTCAGTTTCTCTGTCTGCAAGGTCAGCAAGGTAACACGCAGATGCTGGAGGGAGAGCTGGGGCGTAGAAGTGCCCTGTGCACCTAAAGTCATTATCCCAACAAATTGTTATCCCTAAAAATTCATTACAGCAAGCGCTGTGCCAGCCAGATTGGTGCTGGGGGGAATCCATCAGACAGGCAGGAGCAGAGCCCGTGGGATCCTCCGTTCTCCATCTCTCCGGAACAAACTCCTCACTTGGAGGATTTTTTGAAAAAGAAGCTGATTTTTCCCATGCGATTCCCTGACCAGGAGCAGCAGCAGTTTCCTGCCTGGAACAGTTTTCCGAGGGGACTCTGCTCCATGGGGACGTGTGAAGCAAACACCCACGCTCTGAAAACAGCCAAATGCAATAAATACCCGGTGCCTGAACCTGGAAAAGCAGAGGCTGGAACAGGGCAATCTCTGCAGGGGCTGGCAGCGCTGCCACAGAGGGAATCAACAGTAAATAAAGGGGCACAGGAAGCAAACACTGAAGCCCCCAGGACACTCTTTTGATGCAGTTGCTGGTGACCTGCTGGAAGCCACTGGAAAGATGATCATCCACTGGTGGGTGGTTCACTTTTTCCTTTTTCTAATTTTTTGAGGAGCTGTTTCACTCTGCAGCCAAGTAGCAAAATAGCATGTAAGAAAGCAGAGATTCCAGGTGAGTTAATAACAAATAATGAGTCTCTCAGTTCCTGAGTGGTTCTCTGGTTGCCGCAGTCCAGGCGTATAAAAACCAGGCTGTCCTGAGCATCTTCAGCCAGGCTTGTTGAAATACTGCTGCAGATTTAGAGAAACATCCTGAATTCAAGGGAATTTAAGGGATCCAGCCTCTACATTCTTAGATTGCCAGAACAGAAGCTTTGGGGAATATTTGTTCTGAAACATTGAAGACATTGGAAGAATTTGATTTATTTTTAATTCCTGCGCCTAAAATGCAGAATTTTCGGCATTTTTCTTTCGTCTTTCATTTCGAAGGAGGAGAGGAAGTATCCCTGCACGTGTCAAACTGCAGGAAAGAGAAGATACCAAAGATGACTGGACTACTTTTTACAACTTTTGCTCTTGACTTTCCTCCCCAGAAGGGGAAGATGCACTGTCAGCCTGTCTTGTGATCAGGCTGTATCCTTTTGTTACCCTGATAAATGTCAGCTGACCAGGCTGGATGTGAAAAAGCTCCAGAAAATCTCTACCAGACCTTCGCTGCTCTTCCTCACTCAGTATTGGGGCAGGGAAGGATCTCCCCACCTGAGCAGTGCTTTCAGACTTTGCCTGGCCCCACGAGGTCCCCATCTCCTCCGCGTCCTGCTGTGGTCCTCCAAGGTCCTCCAAAACCCTTTCTCCTTTTCCTGCTCCTGCCCTCCAAACTCTCCCTCCCTTCTCCCTTCAGATCCTTAGATCCTGAGAGCTGGACTCTACAGGCAGTGGTGAGGTTTTGGCTTCCATGCTCCTTGCTGGTAGGTGAAACGCAAAGCTTGTGCTGTGATGAAGTAAATCTAACAAAGAGGCAGATTTTGCCTCCTGGGCAAGCAAGGCCATTGAGTTTTGGGCAGATTCCTCCGTCTCTGGTCCTGCGTGCTCCGATCACGGCCATGGGAGCAGCTCTCAGCGTGGGGCCGGAGTTTGGCTCAGCCCAGCACTTGAAGGGAGGTGGCAGAAGCAGAGTGGGTTCTGCTGGAGCCCCATCTCTCAGCTTCAGGCCCTGGGGATACCTGGATGCTCACAGTCCCTGGCTTATGGGGTGATACTCCCCATGGCAGAGCCAGCATTTGGTGATGCAGCATCCACCCGTGTTTGATCCAGACCTACCTGCAACCTCTCCTTTCCCTGGGCATCTCCCACCACTTCCACCAGCCACAGTCACACAGAAAAGCTCGTCCTTGGTGCTCCTCTGTGCTCGTGCCTCTTGGGATTTGGCCAGCGTGTGTCAGGGCTCCTCTTCCTCTCCAGCTGCTCTCCGCTCGGCCGCGTCACCCGGAGCATCCCTTCCTCCTGCCCGGGGCTGCTTCCAACATCCTGTTTCCAGAGTTATTTCCCCCTGATTTTACCAGGTCACGGGCGCGTTGGCTGTGGTGGCACAGCCTCTTTGATTAGGTGTATCTCCAAGCATGACTTCCATCTGTCCATCAGTCTCTCTCTCTAATTCCTGCAGCATTTACAGCCAGGCAGGGGCCCTGGTCGTTTGGAATAGTCGCTGGAAATGATCTATTCCGTGCGTTTCACCTCTTTTCTGTTCGCAAATTGTTGGTGTGGGGGTTTTTTTGGTGTTGTTTTTTTTTTTTTTCTGGTAGTTGCATTAAGTATTCCGAGTGACTGCGATTTCCCCCATCGTATTCATTATTCAAAATTGTTCTCCAGATAATTTCTGCAAATAATTCGCGGTCTTTGCTCTTTTGTGAATACTCGGTCTCAAGAATGAGAGTTGTTTTAATTGGGATCTCACATCACATGATGGGTTTTGGCTTTCCGATTGGGCGGGCTTAATTTTTAGACTTGAGGTTTGGGGAGGGAAACTGTTGCAATTAAGAATTTGAAATTCACTTTCTTCCAATGTCTTTCGTTGATGGTTAAAGTTAACAGAAATTAACAGTCTGTCTCACTTTTTTTTTTTTTTCTTCTTCCCCTTCCTGGCCAAAAATCCCTGCCGGTAACTTGTTGGCAAGAAGCACTTGGAGAATATAAACAAAAAGGTGGCACCAAAACAGCTAAATTTAACATATCTAAAAACTGGAGTGATGATTCACGGTGGTTTGTTGTGTATTATTCGCCTCGCTCTGGTAAAAATAATGATCAAAATAATTTAGAAACATAAAAAGTCACAGAGCAAGGGGACATTTATAGCACTTGGTTTCATAAACTCTTCCATCAGCTGCTCTCTGTGTGCCTGAGAAACATCCTGTGGGCTGGCTGCTGTGTTGTACCCTGGCCCTCAGTGCTCCAACCCCGTGCTGAGGCTGCTGCCAGCTCGGTGGAGGTGGAGAAAAGCAAGGTTCAACCATCCTGGCATCCCACACTGCCTTGATCTGCACCCTCAGCAGGCAAGACTCCAGTTGCCTCGCACAGAGCTCGACTCCAGGCAGGAGGTGACCGTAAGTGACTCGCCCAAGGTCACACTCCTGCTCCGTGGTTCAGCTGGAAATAGCTCCAAGGTCTCCCGATCCCCCCAGCAGCCCCCTGGCTGCCGGGCGAGATGGCAAGGTGCAGAGTTCACGTGTCTTCTCTAACCCGCTGCCTGGCTCCTGCCATCTCCCCTAAAACCCCAAACCTCCTTGGCTGTGCTTTCTGCCCTCCCTGCCCTGGGGCTGGCTCAGCAGAGCCCCCCTGAGCAGCGCTGGCATATTTATGTCTCCGGAGTGGAGCGTTGTGCCGGCGTTCCCGTCCGTGCAGCACCCGCGCAGCCCGGCTGCTCGCTTCCACCAGCTGCTGCTGCCGATTTCCCTTAAAAATAAAACCCCTCTAAAGGTACAGCAGGGACACCTTAAATGCAGAGCCGTGGCGTGCAGTTAATCATATCCTCTTAACGGGTTTATTCGCTCATTAAATATTTAAGACTCGTTTCTCTTTATCAATAGTGTGGAGGCGTGCAGGCCCCGGTGCAAAGATTTATGCACACAATAGGATCGGTGCATTTAGATTTGTTTGAAGGGATCTGAGAGCCATTTAAAACCCGACCGAGGGGGATGTTTGCTGCTGCTGCTGTTTTCCTGCAGCGAGGTTCCTGCCTTTTCTGCCTCCTGACTGTGGCTGGGAGGTGGCAGGAGGTGAGGTTGGGCAGCACAGACTGATGGCTGCCTCTGGTACCCCCGTAGTTCCTTTTGAAATAGCTGTGCCCCCTTTTTCTGGGATGCTGAGGTCTTGGAGGGGACACGTTTGGCTTGGCTGTCTCGTAGGGATGAGGATGGTCTGTGGAAGATGCGGTGTGTGGAGGCAGGACCTGGCATTGGGAGCGTGTCTGTGGAAGTGGTGTTTTGATCCCTGCTTCCCACTGCTGTCTGTGGGAAGAGCTTTGCCGTTGTGGCTCAGATGTGAATTCCAGCTCGTCTGGCGCCGTTCGGGAGCCGTCATGCAGGTGCAACATCTGTTGTTCTTCTGTTACTACCTGGGCTCTGCTCTTCACTCAGCTGTAAAGAGCAGTGGTGGCCTTTTCGGTTCATAGCATGGGGAGGGACGAAACCCATGCCATCATCCTGCCTCATCCTCCCCATCATCTGCCCCTCTGCCCACCACAGCTCTCCAGCCCATCCAGAGCATCTTCACCCAGCGTCCAGCACTTCCCTCCATCCTCACGCCTGGTCCCTACGTGGGGCTTTGCGGCTTCCAGCTGCTGCCAGATGCGTCACTCATCCTGGGTGCAGGGAAGCAGCTCCTCCCACTGATGTGGGATACGCTGATGTGTGTGCACCTGTTCCCTGAGGGCTCTGGGCTGGGGCGTGTGACGTGGGCAGAGGCCTGAGCGCCCGGTGCAGTTGCACAGTGTGACCTGTTGTGTCCTTTCGTGGAGAGCGCTGCTGGAGCTTGCAGGGACGGCAGGTCCCGGCATGCAGGACTCGATCTCCATCTCAGCAGCCTCTGCTTAGATCAGGAGGGAACATCTCATGCCAAGACCTGTCCTCCCCAGACTGCAGCTCAGAGTCAGAGATGGCAGCAGCTGACGCCCATTTTTTTTTTCACCCCCTGTGGCATTCTGGCAGGTTCTTCCCGCAGCTTTGCATGCAGCCAGACATGCCTGCTCCAGAATCTCCTCTCCAGGAGGTGCTGGGGGTGGAAAGGAAGGGTGAGTAGCTGCAGTGGCAATGGGCAGAGCTGGCAGCTGCCTCCTGAGGGTGTGAGAAATACCCCGGCTGGATTATTGACAGACAGCCCGGAGCATGGGAAGTGCGTGCGTGCGTCAGATATTTACCCAAACCTCTCCTGCTTTGCAACGTGCCCACAAAAAAAAAAAAAAAAAAAAAAAAAAAAGGATCTGACAGCAATAAAACTGTCGGGCGGCTGCTGCTTTTTTTTTTTTTTTTTTTTTTTTTAAAAGTTCTATGATAGCTTCTCCCCCCGCCTTTTTTTAATAGCTAATGCATCTGTCACTACTTTCCTAATGAGCTTTCCGAAAAGGGCCTTGGGGACCTCTACCTATCCATGTGGGCTTGGATCAGAGCGTACTCAGGGGAGGCAGAGAGAATTCAGCTCCCTGTTTCACCCTCATCCCCTCCCCAAACTCCTCTCTGAGGGCAGGTTGTCCAGAGGGAGGGGAAGGCAGCAATATCTCAGCACTCGGCGAGCTGGCGTGCACCCCCTGCAATCACAGCCAATAATGACAAAAAGACGGGGCTGCTGCCAGAGATAGAGAGCTGAGCTCCAAGCGTTACAGCAATGTCACAGCCTTGGGACTGCTGCTGGCTGCTACTGGAAAGAAATTTCCTCACAACAGGCAGAGTTATAGGAAGAAGCCATTGATTGCATTAAAAAACACCCTCCCCACCTCTTTTTTTTGGCATGGATTTTCAAGGCTTTTTTTTTTTCTTTTTTCTTTTTTTTTTCTTTTTGCTCTTTCCTCTCCCCCCCTCCCCTTTCTCTCTCCATTTGCCATTGAAGTTGCGTTCAATAAAACCCATCGCCCGAGAGCGTCTGTTCGCATGTTCTCAGCAGTACAATGGGCAGAGGACTGCAGTGTGCAGAGCCCCAGCCAGCCTCTGCAGACAATGAGGGGCTGGCAGCGGGGCAGGGGGGGGCTTCTAGTTTATTTTATTTCATTTTTCCCCCACCTGCCAGCCCCCACTACTAATTGTAATCACAAAAGGCAAATGGGAAGGGACTGAGGGAGCAAGGCTGTGGTTCACTGGGGTCATGGTCTCCATCAGTCATTCTCCCAGCCTGTTGCTGGGTAAAAGCTCGGCTCCTTGGTTTATCAAAATGACTGTGCAGGAAAAGCCTCTTTGCCCAAACCTCCCCCCACCTCGAAAAAAAAAGCTGTTTACTGGCTCAAAAAGCCTGAATTTCCCATTACCATCCATGGGAGAGTTTCCGTTGACTTCTCTAGGCACAGAAGGGAAAACAGAGGGTTCGGTGACTCAGGCACAAACCTGGGATCTCTTCCTCTTGCTGACGCTGTTGGCAAATCTTTTAGGATTTAGCCAGATTCATCCAGGGACCGAACACCACCGTCCCTGTGCCACTGATAGAGCACAAGAGGATGCACCACTTGGCAGGAGTGAATTCCTAATTGTGATGTGCCCGAGTTCCCCTCGGCTGTGAGATGTAACGGTGCTCACCCTGTGTTGCACGACGGTGGAGAAGCTAATAGCTATTAATGCCAGAGAGATGCTTCCAGATCTCTAGATAAAAGGTGCTCAAGGAGGGAAAATTATTATCATCATGGGCCAAAGAGCTACGGGGGATTCGAAATCTGTTTGTGTTTGTAGGATGTAACCACTAAGGAGGGAGAGACTGGGACAATGGAGCATGCACAGCACTAATGGAATGAGCGTAGGAAAGAGGATATCTCTGGAGACCCTTAGAGACCATTTCCCAGTGGTAAGATCTACTTGGGTTGTTTGTTCTTCTTCCCAGATGAGAGCTGCAGTCGTGGACGCTTTTATCACTTACGAGCTGGACTAGATGGAGGCCAGAGAGCGCATTGTAGGGACGAGCCTGTGTGGCTCTCCGGTGGGTAGGTACTGATTTATCCGGTCTCAGCTTCCATTTCTGGCTTTCAGAGCTGTGCTTTATAGTAGGGGAACCTGGAATGGACGTTTCAGGCCTGTTTTTCAAGCTTATGGGATGCAGGTTTGGCCTCTGGTAGAGATGCGAGGGCATGACGTGGGCATCTTGAGGCTGCAGCAAGAGGGTTATTTGTGCCTTGGGATCCAGTTTGGGCTGAGGTGTGGGTTTGGAGCGGCTCCATGGTAGCATGTGGTGGTTCCTTGAAGACATTTCACTTGGAGATTCACTTTTTCCAGCTGATTCACGTCCTCGTGCGAGCCCGTTTCTTGCCATGGTGACGGCGAAGCTGGCTGAGGCTCTGCGTGATAACGCGCCTGGTCCAGCCTCGAGGCTCCTAACGGGCTCGGAGCCCAGAGGGGCCAGGGCCTGTACAAACACAGGTCGTTCCCTTGAGATTAAAACCCAGCTAGATGAGCTGTTTGCAGCCTGTGGTCTGGCAGTGCTGAGTACACTGCCGTGCAAAGCGTTGGGCGAGCAGGTGAGACACAGGCAGCATCCATCCTGCCTCCCCTGGAGCGTGCATCCCGCTCGCCCACGGATCCTCACTTCCATCCTGTCGCCTTCCCTTTGCTCTCTGAGACAGCCCCATTTTGTGCTTGGGGGGAGATGCAGCTTTTCTCACTGGAGACCTGCAGCACACCATGCTCTTTTTTTCCTCTCCTGTCTTTTTTTTTTTTTTTTTTTTTTTTTTTTTCTCTCTCTCTCTCTCCTGGACACTTTACTTAGCTTCTTTCTTCCCTCTCATTTTCTCTACCATCAAATGAAAGCCATTCAGACCAAAACGGTTCAGTCTGCTCTTTGTGTCTGGAAAACAGAACACCAAAGACAGCTGGACCTACCCGAGATGGCCACGGCCGTGGCAACAGTGGCTCTTTGTTAGCGCTGTTGTCTCTGCCCCTATCTCCAGTGTCTGGGGCCCTGTCTCTTTAAAGCTTTAGTGTGCTGTGTCAAAGCCAACAGAGAGTTCAGCTTATTAATGGATTCGCTAGGTTAATATCCCAACAGTTTGGTGTGGTGTGGGGTTTTTTTATGGGTTTTTTGTTGTTTTTTTTTTTCCACCGGCATAATTTAGAAAGAGGGGGAGGGGGAGAGAAAGATAACCCAGACCCATTTCTGGGGAGGAGGGCACGGCATGGCTCATTGCTTTGGAGAAATGGAGCTGGAATGGTTGGTCGGGGCCACGAGAAGGTGGTGGCCCAGCCCTTCGCCTTCCTGTCTGTATGTACATCTCTCTCTATCTCCTTCTCCTGCGGGGTTCCCTGCATCAAAGCTTCTTCCAGTTCTTATGCTAATGAGGTGCATTAATGCTTAATGACTGTGAACAGGCTTGTTTAATTGCACCTATCTGAGCAGGAGGCACGTTGCTGTATAAGAGGGAACGACCATGTAAGCAGCTGCATGCCCTCCTGGACAGTCTTAATTACATGTAAAACTGATGTGATCTAAACCACCAGGCTGGTGATTAGTTTAGTGAGGCAGGTGGTACTTTGCAATTCAGTGCCTCAGAAACTCTAGAGCAAGTGAGATCAGATTCTTTCCTAGGCTATGGAGGATAAGGCAAGCCCTGATCATCCTTGAATTTGATGTTGGGTGGGGACAAGCACGGCATAGTAGATTAATTTAATTAATTTATTGCAGTTAGTTTGCAAAGACATTATCCGCCAGCGTCTGTGCAGAATACTGAGCAGTCCCATTAATGCAATGCTATTTTGCCTGTAAATCCTCTCCCCCCGCCCCTTACAGGAGGAATGAGCTGCAATGGTCTCAGCTTTCTGCAGCGTTATCTTGCGCTGGTTGAATGCAACTGATTGTCTGAACTACAAAGGGGCCCAGCTAATGCAAAGCCATCCCTATTGGCACCAGACCTAGATTAATGACTCTGCATGCATTGACTTGGCTCCAAACTGGATTTCCCTAAAGCAGCTCGCTGCTGTCTGCACTCCCATATCCCCTAGCTGGGCTGGGATTGCTGGGTTGGCGAGACCCACGGCTGGGAGCTGCGAGTGGGAAGGCTGTGGGTTACAGGTGCACAGGTATGGAGGTACCTGTTACCTCCAGCCATCTGCTGTTCATCACCCAGCCTCGCTGCTTGGGGTTATTTGTTGTGGTTTTATTCACCAGAGGGGGGATTTAAATAAATAAATAAATTAAAAAACCCAACCTTTATTATGGCAGGGGAGTAAACTGAATCCTGCTGGATTTTGTGGTTGGTTGTTCTTTCAGGATAGGCGTCTCCCAGCACATCCTTGCTCAAGTGGATGCTCACACCTTCCCCATCCCCACACTGGACTCTTCGCTGTCCCCACACTGGGCCCTTCCTCATGTGCACACCAGACCTTCCCCATCCTCACACCTGACCATTCCCTGTCCTCTCACTGGACCCTTCTCCATCCCCACAATGGACTCTTCCCCATCCTCACACCTGACCATTCCCTGTCCCCACACCAGACCATTCCCCATCCCCACACTGAACCATTCCCCACACTGGACCATTCCCTGTCCCTACACCAGACCATTCCCTGTCCCCACACCAGACCATTCCCTGTCCCTACACCAGACCATTCCCTGTCCCCACACCAGACCATTCCCATCCCCACACCAGACCATTCCCATCCCCACACCAGACCATTCCTCATCCCCACACCAGACCATTCCCTGTCCCTACACCAGACCATTCCCTGTCCCCACACCAGACCATTCCCATCCCCACACCAGACCATTCCCTGTCCCTACACCAGACCATTCCCTGTCCCCACACCAGACCATTCCCCATCCCCACACCAGACCATTCCCATCCCCACACCAGGCCATTCCCTGTCCCCACACCAGACCATTCCTCATCCCCACACCAGACCATTCCCATCCCCACACCAGACCATTCCCCACACCAGACCATTCCCCACACCAGACCATTCCCTGTCCCCACACCAGACCTTTCCCATCCCCACACCAGACCATTCCCCACACCAGACCATTCCCCATCCCCACACCAGACCATTCCCATCCCCACACCAGACCATTCCCATCCCCACACCAGACCATTCCCTGTCCCCACACCAGACCATTCCCATCCCCACACCAGGCCATTCTCCACACCAGTCCCCTCCCGTCCCCACACTGGACTCTTCCCTTGGCTCCTCTCCCTCGGGCGCTTCCTCCCCGTAGCCGTCCCGTGAACTCTCAGCTCTCCCCTCTCCCTGCCCGCCCGGGCCCCAGCCGAGGCTCTTCCTGACGTTACTCCCACAACAACCGCTTCCTTCCCGTCCCGGCACCCCAGCTCCACAGCCATCCCTGCCAGCGCCGGCCCCTCGCTATCTCCCCGATGCCCCTCTCCTGCTCCTCTCCTTCCAGCCACCGCTGTTTATTTTGTGGAAGGATTTGGAGACTGTTTCTCCTGGAGTGGAGCCGATGGCGGAGCTGCCGGGTGAGGGGATCTCTCAGCGTCCCCCTTCCGCCATAGAAGTTTCCTCTCGGTGTCCACAACACCTGCGGGGTTTCGGGGTTAGAAACCCAGCGTGTGGGGCGTGTTTTTAGCCAGCAAGCCAACGCCAGCTCCCCGAAATGAAGTATCCCCCCAAGGCCGCCATGTTTCAGGCTCAGCAGGGAAGGGAAGGCCTGGCCATGGCCGCCGCTGGCACGGGGTGGGAAGGCGGCAGGGCAGGAGCTGGGAAGAGGCAGGTGAGGTGTGTGGTGGGGAATTGGAGTGCTGTGGTGTCTTCCTTTCTCCCAGTGGGCACATTTCGTGGTGGCAGAATGCTCGGCCATGGCAGGGGCAGCCGCTGAGGAGAGGGGGTGGCAGAGGGAGGCACGAGATGGAGGCAGCCTTGAGGAGGAGAGCAGGGACCTGCCTGGATTTTGGTGGGAGCTCTCCCTCCATGCGAGCTAGCCCTGCTCTGAGGGGCTGGGACTGCCTGGCTCCTCACGAGAGGAACAAGCGGCTCCACCGCCATCTGCCCTCTCCTCTCCCACTCCAAGCTGCCTGTTCCCCCATTGTCTCACTAAGGCATTTTGCTGCGCCATCACTTGGCCTTGCAGTGGCCTGGAGGCAGATTTTGGGTGGAAAGGCAGGCATTTCTTCTCAGAAAAGCCACTTTGAGCACAGCTCCATGGTGGTGGCACCGAGGCAGCCCCTGAGCATCGTGGTCTTGCTGCCGCCAGGGTCTGGCCGAGACCTCGCTGCGGTGGCAGTGGCATGGCCACCCACAGTGCCACCCGTGTGAGTGGGACAAGCACCCTGAGACACTCCATCGCTGTGAAATCAGGAGTGTTTTTGCTCTCCTGAGAGATGCCGCGAAACCGGCGCCACGTCAGGGTGCATCCCCTGCGGGGGGGGTTCAGCCTTGCCTCGTCCGTGGGCGAAACACCCTCGCACTGAACCCCCAGCCTGAGCAAAACCTTTTTTTAGCACTCCCCTATTTGCCAAGCGTACTTCCTTTCTTTTGATTCTTACCACCTACATACAGTCTGACTGCAACAGAAAAAAAAAAAAAAAAAAAAAATTAAAGGTGGGGGGGGGAAGAGTTGCAACATTCAGTGGAAGGCTTTTCTGTCTAATGACGTTAAATTTATTAACCAAAACTCCAGCTGCACCAGGCTGGGATCTAATAATATTCAGGCTATGGAGACATCAAGTAGAAAGAAGCTTAAAGCCCTTTTTATTTCACAGTAAAACTGTCAGTAAATAACTGGATTGTCTTGAGACTGAGAAAATGGGGATTTATCTTCCTGAACATGAAAAGTGTGCTTATTTTTTTTTTATCAGCTTCAAAAAGCCCCAGCAACCTTGATTTTCCTTCCACACCGTTCTCAGCAGCTCTGCCAAGCCCCAAAACCACACAAATCAAGAGACAGGCTCTAAAGATATTTTTAATTAAATTAATTCCTTTTCCTTCCTTCCCCATTTCTCCCTTGTCCCCTCCTCCATCCTCTCTTTCTCTCTCCCTGTGTCCCCGGCTAATGACTTCTAAGCGCTGTGACATTTCAGCACTGGCTGTCACTAACACCACACCTCCGTGCTGGTTATAAATTGGGCACGGAGACATAAAATTCCCCGCAGAAGGTCCCCATTTGATGATAGTCTCCGAGGTAAATCTCCAATAGCTCCCTGTTTTCTTTAATAACGCTAATAGGCATAGATTAATTAAACTGTTTTATTACTTCCTTCTTTCTACCAGCACCAGTTAGAAATCTTATTACCTGCTCCTCTCCGCTTGCCTTTTCCCCAAGGTGGTTCTATTCCAACCAGTTACCAAGGTTTCTCAGAGCCCGTGGCACGAGGTGGAACAGAAGGCAGCGTCTCCATGAGGCTGCATCCCGCTCCCAAACGCCACCGGCCTCGGCAGAGCCCGGGCGGGCGTAACCGGGCTCAGGATTTAAACCCGGGTTGTCTGAAGAGGTTCTGTCTTGAAAGCAACAGCGGGGCTATTGTTGAGTCTGGATGCCCCCCTCTAAAAGGGACCACAGCTGTAGGAGAGGGAATTGTATACATCCATCAACTCCTCCAGGGCCTCAGGATGTATTAGTTAAGATTGCGGGATAGCATGTCTCGGCTCCACTGAAGGGCTCCTTTGAGTGACATGTTGGATATACTGTTGCACATCTGGCTGCTGTATTATTGAATTGCTCTACGGTTGCATTTTCCAGACCGCGGGAATGTGTTGGTTCAGGAGTGTAGGGGAGAGGGGGGGAAGGATGAAGGGGACAACATGTGGGAAAATTAGAGGGATGCATCCAGCAGGGTGGGGTGGGTTTGGATGGAGCCGTGGTGGAGGCAGGGAGGGAGCGCGGGGAGGGAGGGAGCGAGGCAATGCTTTCACACAAAATGCCGTGTTGCCATTTGAAATCCACTCCAGAGCTTCCTGCTCTAATTAAATTTGTCACCATCGTTACTATAATGCCTGCCATTCCTCCGGTGCTTTTTGTTCTCTGGGATCCCAAAACATGACAGAGGCGAGGGCAGATCCTCTGTGTTTCCTCCGCGGGAGGTTTTTCAGAGCAAAGCAAGGAAAATGCAGCTGTGGGAGCTGCTTTGGGGAGGGAGCGCAGCCGCTCCTGGTTTTTGGAATGAGGGACACCGAACCTGAAGGGTCTGGGCAGCTCTTGGTGGCCTTTTCCAACCTTAATGATTCTATAAGGTGTCTCCTGGGACTGCTAATTTGCAGGAGCCTGGGTGAGTGCCCTGGGGAAGCCTGTTGAACCCGGGAGCCCTTCTTGGGCTCTCACTTGGCTCATCCTGTTCTTGGCCCCTCTGGGCTCTCACGGAGCACAGTGTCCCCACCTATGCTCTTGGCACCACGTACGCCCGCTGGCCACTGCCAGCCTGCCAGGAGATGCCCTGTACGGCTGCTCTGCGCTGCACTGGGGCAGGAGGAATTCACTAATTACTCACAGCTCTTAATATGGCCCCTGAACGCCGCCAGAGTGGCGTGAAGGGCTCAGAGCAGGAGACACAACCTGCTCCATCGCGTCTTCTGTGTCAGCTCGCAGCGAACTGAATGCAAAAAGGCTGTCTGAGCTGAAAACAGCGGAGCCCTTGGAAATTTAAAGGTGCAGAGCACAGAAAACAAAGGCATTTAAGCTGCTGAATATTCATCCTGGCGTCTGATCCTGCCGGGAGCAAAGCCTGCACAGCTCCTGTGAAAGCTGATGGGAGGGACCCTTGGTCTCAACCTCATCTTGGGCTCCAGCCCAAATCTGAGGGGGGAGAGCAAATTAGTCCTTAATGCACATATATCTTAGACTAAAACCTGATAAGGGAACTCTCCTATGTTAATTTACCTGAGTTATTTACTATACTGATTGCTGAAGGTACTCTGATTAGCGCATGAAATATTTCTATACCTTCGGTCTGATTAACCCATATCTGCAAAATAAATATTTGTCTCATTATAGTTACGCGATCGCGCAATCAAAGACCCTATCATAATGGGAAAGGGAGAGAGTATCCACGTGGAGAAGGCAGGGAATGGCGACACGGAACGAGCAGGTCGGAGAGCGGGGAGATGAAGAGCAAGGGCACGGCTGCAGGGGGAGGCTCAGTGGTCCCAGCCTCCGGCCGGGGGGGTGGAAATGCCGGGCAGAGCACGATTCTCCTCCCGTTTCACCGGCGCTAATTGGGACTAATTCCGTTTGACTCAGCAGCGTTGCGCCGGTCCCAGCGAGAGGAGGGTCAGACCTTGGGAATCACAGGGGTGAGTCCCAGCAGGCTCCCAGCCTCCAGCTTTTTTGAAACAGAAGCAGGGAGTTCCCGGCAGCGCGGTGCGTGTGCCAGTCTCCCAGACGAGCTCTTAAAATAGCCCGGCGCACCAGGCTGTGGCACCGGGGGAGAGCGCGGAGGATGAAGTGTTCCGTCTTCCTGGCCCAGATCCGGGGAGAGGAGGGGTTGGCAGCTCCCTGCCCGAGGCATAGGTGGCTTACGGTGCCATTTGGGGACGAGGGCGGTTGTCACCCTTCAACCAGGTGGCAGGGAGCAAAGGAGTCGCCAGGCAGCGATGCCGGCTCTGCCGAGCGTGCTGGACATCCTCCCTCGGCGATGGGAGCTGTAAGTCATCTGGAGGAGAGGATCCCCCCTCTGCCGTTACAAGGCTGTTTTGCATATGCTCCGTTAGGAAAAGAGGAGTTTTATTGTGGCTGTACAGAAGAGCTAAGTCAAGAGGTTGCTTTATGGCTCGTGGATCCCAGCGTGGAGAGGCAGGCGTCCCAGATGCAGCGTATAGCAAAGCCTGGCAGCGGCGTAGAGCACTGCTGCAGAGCAGAGCAGGGCTCAGGGAAAGAGCTGAAGTCATTTTTCTTCTAAGGGCAGGGGGTAGTGGGGAGGAAATATGAAGGCAGCCCTGTTGCTAAGGAAATCTGCTCTTTGTACGGTCGTACATTTAGGTAATGCTAATGAAAGGCCATATAGTAGCGAGGTGCGGATGTCAGCACTGTGCACTCCTGGATATTTGATTAGCATTTCTTTGACTTTGCCTCCTCTAACAGAAATACCTGAGTACATGGATGTTAGGAAAACAAAATCCCCCTTCTCCTCTGCCGAGAGCCCGGTGTTGCGCAGAGAAACGAAAAGCCTTACCAAAATGTGACGCTCCATAATGAATGTGTGTTGGTTTTTTTTTCACCCCGCACACACCCTGGAGAGGATGAGTGCAAACATGTGATGAGAACAGAAATAGTCACATCACTTAATGCATTGCTGGACGGTACCCAGCCGGCACGGCGATGAACCTGGCGTGAGACCCGAGAGCAGCACACCAGCATAGCGTCCCATTTAATGGCTGATGGCCCACAGATGTTTCAAACCTCAAGGCTGCATCTCTCAGAGGTTTCCCTTTCGACTGGAGCATCAGCAGGCAGCTTTTGCAAGCAAAGG
This sequence comes from Hirundo rustica, assembly GCF_015227805.2. NCBI lineage: Eukaryota > Metazoa > Chordata > Aves > Passeriformes > Hirundinidae > Hirundo > Hirundo rustica. Next base: position 14,007,770 of record NC_053464.1, read on the forward strand.
CTGCGGATGCTCTATGCAGGGACCCAGCACATCTGCGGATTAGCTGGTGTGTGTGCGTGTGTGTGTGTGTGGCATCCGAGCCCAGATCCGGTGATCTGGCTTAGGAAGCAGGAGAGGACCCAAGCTGCTGCTCCAGAGCACGAGCACCGTGTCCTGCTCTCAAGCGTTGCTGGAGGAATGAGTCAGCCTTTTCCCATCTCGTGGGGGTCGAGTGGCTGCCCCTGTCTGAGTGTCACTAATGAAAGCACCCAGGAATGGAAGGGCTCTGTGCTTGCATGGCGTGCTTGCAACAGCCTTAAAGACCAGCTGCTCTGCGTGAGACTTCCAGAGAGCGAGAGCGCTTGAATGAAGCCCTTATATCTCTCTCTCTCTCTCTTCTTTTTTTTTTTTTTTTTTCCTTCTTTTTTTTTTTTTTTGCCACACGGTGCAGCGTGGGCTCTGTTCCTCCTCGCCTTTTGCTCTTGCTCCCTGGGGCAGCCCGCTGTGTCTCAGAGGCATGAGGAGTGAGTCCTCCCGGGAGTCCTCCAGCTAGTGTGAGGAATGGCCCCTCGGGGGATAAATCCAGCAGCGGGGCCCGAGGTGGCAGAGACGTCCTGAGCGTCTCTCCTCGATGACAGCAGCGCCTGGGACGGAGATTTGGAGGTTTGCACGCCTTCGCTCCCTCCCTGCCAGCACCTGCCCCTCCCTTTCGCCGTTGTGCAACATCCCAAGGGCAATTACAGCAATGCTTACGTGGAGGAGTGATATTGGGAAAGTATTTAGTCATTTTAACTGTTCTGCTGGTGGCTCCCCTCCCTTAAGGTGGTTCCTATTTATTCCTTTCGCTCTCCCAGCAATTCTCGCTGCACCCTGTGACCCAGAAGCCCTTTTTGGTGCATCCTTGGGTGCTGAGGGCTCCTCCTGGCAAGGAGGAGTGGAAAAGCCACATTCCCATCCGATAATACTTCTCCTTTCCTTTCCTCATCCCTCCCCTGCTTACTACAGTGATTTTAAAGCTTCCGCCCCTTGACAGTGATGCAGGAGGCGAGGAGGGGGGGATGATTTTGTAACCAAAAGTAAGAGGCAGAGAGTCTGAAGAGCTTCTCCTGCTCTCCGAGGCTTCTGGATGCTTCTCCATCCCTGGAGTGATTTTCCCTGGGCCCAGTGTAAACAAGGCAATCCGTTACGGCAGTTTGAGCGTTACTCCACAAACACAGGGAGCTGCTGCTCCCTGCCCCCACCGCGGGCTCCCTCTGCTCCTGCTCTTCCTGCGCCGTGGCACGGGGGTGATTTGGATGCTCATCCACACATGGGAGCGACCTCCGAGCATCCAGGGGTCACTGAGGCTCCAGCAGGAACCGGAGCTGAGCCTGAACAGCTCGTTCTGCAGAACCGGGGAGAGTTCAGGGGAGTTTAGGGACGCTGGTGCACTCCAAGGGAGGGACGTGCAAGAGTCATGGGTGTTGTTTATCCTAACAAGGGAGTGAAAAGAAGAGCCCTGCAGTAAAAGGAGATAAGCTCACGTGTGCACAAGAGCAGCACTAAAAAATACACGATGGAGGTTACAAAGTCAGGCACGGAGCGTGTAAGAAATCCCAGAATTAAGGACATCTGAGCGGCTTATGGCCGTGGAACGCCGCGCATTTGTTAGGGAACAGCCTTAACTCTGGTCTCAAGGTGTTTCCTCCGCAGTGTCTCTGCCTCAGGGAGTGTGTGGGACGGGTGGAGCTTGGTTCAGAGCGGCTCAGTGTCCAGTTTGTGACTGTCCCCCCAGTATTCTGTCAGCAGCCCCAGTGCCTCGTTTGCTGTGCCTTGTGCAAATCCTGCTTGGAGGTTGAAATTGTTCCTGCTGGACTTCCTAAAATGCTGAGCCTGCTCTTGCCTCTTTTTCTTCCTTCCCTCTGTCCCACCTCCATGCTGCTTGGCAGGATCTCCCCCACCAACAACCCTTTTGGGGAGGTCTGGCTTTGCCCTGGGACCCCGGAGCAGGAGGGAATACACTCTGCAGCTCCAGGAGGGCTGATGCAAGTGCAGCCCACGTGCTTCACACTGCCAGCATTTGATTTTCCATCTGTTTTTTGTTTTGGTTCCGTTAAAGGCGGAGAGGAGAGGTGGGTTTTGGTGTGAACCTCCTGTCTGTCTGCATGCAGTGTGTGGGACAAAGGCAGCTTCGCACGGAAAGCCCCAGAAGCACCCCAAGGAGTGGGCTGGGGGACTTAGAAGACATCGTTTCTCCTGGAGCTGTGGGAAAAGTGTATATTTAGGACAAGCAGCCTTGCAGCCTGCTGTATGTATTCACTGTCTGAGAGCCGAGCCAGCCAGAGCCTGGAGGGGACAGATGGAGGAATTAAGGACATCTCAGCTGGGCAGCAGGACCAAGGGATGCTTGCAGGGGAGCTGGCTCCCACACCTAAACCACTTTGGAGACAAGGCTGGGAGTTACGAGAGCTTTTCTTAGCAAGAGAGCCCTCCACCGGAATAATGTGTTGTGGACATAAAAGGAGATCTGGAGAGGGAATATTTTCACTCTGGAAGCTGCTAAGGAACTTGCTTTTAGCTGCTAGCAATCTGTTTCAAACTGAGTTCCTGTCCCAGGAAAGAGAAAGCAGAGCAGTCTCACTGTGTGGACCGACTGTAAATTCTTTTCTGGCTTTGCTGGGGAAAAACAATGTGCTCTCAGTGAAAACCTCCCAGAAATCCAGGACGTGGGTATTTTATAAGTCAGCCCTTTGGAGAGAGCAGCTAAGGAGACCAGTCAAGTAGATCCCCTGACTTTTATTTACTGGCAAGTCAGTGGAGTGGCTGGAGAAGGACGGAGATGGTGCTGCCCTCACGGAGACGGGCAGGTCACGGTGACACACGCGCGGCCACGGGAGAGTGCCTGGGAAAGCATTCCTGAGAGAGGATATTTGAGGGGGATATGTCTAGCAGAGCACAAAACTCAAAAAAGCCACGGTGAAACTTTGCTTTTAGGTGCCTGCACCAGCAACCCGGGGAGCTTTCCAGGAGGACCGATACATTTCCCACTTCACGGCATTTGCTTAGAAAGAATTTATAAATAATACACCCACCACTACGATCCATCCTTTTCTGCTGGGAGTTGCCATTAGCAGCTAAATTCGGTGTTTTACATCTAAAAAGCACTTAGACTTAATTCTGTGCAGTGCTCTCTTCGAAGTCTTTGTAGGTGAGACAGGTCCAAGCTGGGTCTGGGCTGAGTTACAGCGAGGTGTTGGGAAGCAGGGATTGTATCAGTGCACAACCTGTGATGGCAGCACCCAGGAGGTGTAAGGTGAGGTGTCAGGAAGGATGGGTTGTATGACCCTAAGAGGGACCTGTCACACCTGGGAGTCACTGCACATGGAAGTGGCTTCCATCAAATGTGCACAAATGACACTCGCTGGGAGTGAGTGAGTGAGTTTTGGGAGACCAAAAATGGTCGGATTTTCCTGGATGTGTCAAGAATCCTAGAATCACAGGATGGTTTGGGTTGGAAGGGACCTTAAAGACTGTCTCATTCCACCCCCCCTGCCATGGCAGGCACACTTTCCACTATCCCAGGTAACTCCAAGCCTTGTCCAACCTCTCCTTGGACGCTTCCAGGGATCCAGGAGCAGCCACAGCTTCTCTGAGCAACCTGTGCCAGGGCCTGCCCACCCTCACGGGGAGGAATTTCTTCCTAATATCTAATCTAACCCTGCCCTCTGGCAGTTAAGAAGCACAAGAAGCACATCCCTGACTCTAATTATCCCATCACATTGCAAATCCCTGCTGCAGCACCGGGGGCCGTGTGAGATGTTCAGCCTTTTGGATAGGGAGGGAGATTCCTGTTCCCTCAGCCGCTTTCACGGCAGGAGCTGGACTTTCCCAGCCAAGGTTGTACCTCTGCTGAAAGGAGCCTGGAGCGAAGGTCCCCATGGAGCTGCTTGTTTGGAAAGGGGATGCAGTCCCATGCTCTGGTCTGCGGAGGAGTTACCAAACACGGGGAATTAGGATGGGATTTCAGTGTGGAAGCAGATTATCCCGTTTCTCTCTGAGCGCATTTCTGCCTCTGAATCAGCACATGACAGGCAGGGCAGCTGGGGCAGCTCCCATGCATGCCAGAGGGACTGAGCCCAGAGCCTGGGAGGGTTCCCTGTGTTCCCAGGGTGGCTGGAGCAGGAGCTGGGAAGGCGGGAGAGGGGTGGAGGGGGAGCAGAGGTTGGGCACGGAGCTGCGGTGCAGGATGGGCGGCACAAAGTGCCGTCAGAGCAGCGGGGACTCGCGCTGGCGACGGCTGAAAATGGAGGTGGAAAGGGCTGGAAAGGAAAGGACTCGACACAGCTGGTCCCCTTCGGCTTTGATCTTGAAAGCAGAGGGGTGTTGGCCACAGAGCAGGAGAGGGGAAGAAGGGGGATGACTCATAAAAATATTGGTGTTTCCATGAAGATGCTGTTACCTGGGGACAGGAAGGAGGAGGGACCTTCCCTGCAAGTGTGGAGGGAGCTGGGAGAAAAAATCCCCCTTGTGCAGAAATTTCCAGCCTGCTTAGGAACACGGAGCTGTTTGCTCTGGAGCCAGCGGGTTGGTTGTTTGCTGGGAATTGCTGGTTTTGGGCAGAGCGGAAGGTGGTTTGTGTGCTTGTTGCTTCAGGGCAGAAAAAAAAAGAAAAATAAAGGAAGAGCTGGTTTTCTTGGAGGCCTGTGTGGTGGAGATGTGTTTGGAAGAGGAAAGAGAGCTCTCCTTCCAGCTGCTGGGTGAGGGGGGATGATCCAGCCCCGGGTATCTGGGGAGGAGTCAAACACTCCCCAGGATCTTCAGTCAGACTCTGGCCACGGGAGAGCTGAGGTTTGATCTTCCTGGCCACCACAGGGATTGTGCTGGGGTTGTACTTTACTCACAGGCACACAGATTTGCTCCATGTACCCATCCCTTCCACTCACAAGTGACAGAGGTGGCTTGTCCTGCACAGGAGGGTGGCTGGACACAGGTGATGCCAGCTCTGCACCAAAGCCAGCTCGAACTTCCTCTCTCTGCCCCCTCCATGAGCCCTTGGGGGATTCCAGCTCACAGAAGCCGCGCGTGCAGCGTCGGACCAGCTCTAATTTTTATCCTGGAGGCAAAAATCACTGGAAATAATGCTTCATCACTCTGAAGGTCCTGACACCACCCTTAACCACCACATCACGAACCTCCTGTCGCAATTGTGATCTGCGTATGTGTCAAATCTTGCCTCGCAGATAAAAGCTGCTCCGCAGGCACCTTTTGTACTAAAATACGGAGCCTTTAAAATGTGAAAGAAACAACAAAATGTAGGACGCCACACAAAGCTGACCCACTGGGGACTGGGGGGGGTGGGGGGGTGGAGAAAAAACCCGCAAGAAGGAGGGCTTGACATACAAAAATTGTTTTGTTAACAAAGCATCATTGTTCCACTCTGAATCGGTTTGACTGGAGTGGTAGAAACACCCCATCTGGAGACAGATGGAGAGTTTTCTGGCTAAAGAGACGGCGGGAGGAGGGCTGGCTGACAACCCAGCAGATAGCATTGTCTGCTGCTACCTTGGCAATGGAGGGGAGAAAGGGCGGGTGGCAGATTAGGCGTCGCCTGTGCCACCCGCCCGGCACGCCGGATCCCTGCGCGCCCAACTTGTGTGCTCACACCTCGGGATAATCCTCCCCTCTTTTCTTTCGGGGCTGGTTGGGTGTTGATGGGGACCAGCCAGGTGTCTGGGAAGGCTGCAAGGCACTGAGTTCCCCTCCGAGGTGCTCTTGGTGAGATGGTCCCACTCCACTTTTGTGCTGTGCAGGGCCTCGGTGTGGTGCAGGTTTAGCAGCACCGGGGGACCAAAGTGCAGATCTCATCCCAGTGAGAGTGTGGAAGGATTGCTCTTGCTCCTGCGTGGGTTTGGCCACTAACTTCCAGGAGAGCAGGGTTTTGGGCTGCTGGGAGGATGCTGAGTGGAGACCAGCGTGATCAGAGCTGCAGGGAGTGAAATTGGTGGGAGCTGCAAGAGTTGATGCGATGCTGAAATGCCCAGGGATGGGTCTGTGTGGGGTGTTCAGGTTGACCCAGCAGGCCTGCAGGATGCCTGAGGGTTCTTGGAATTGCCCTGGGCTCTTTGCTGAGGTTGGGAATGAGCGAGGAAAAATCTGTGTTGAATGCCCAGGACCTCTGAGCTACAGCACAGGCTAAATGTGAGGTGGTTTGTGGCATCAGACTCTGCTGGCACACGGTGTCTGCTCTGCTCCTGAGAGCTCACCAACAGCCCCTGCTCCCTCTGCTGCCTTCCATGCCTGATGGGAAACTCCAGGGTGGGTAATGCTCCTGCCAGAGCTTTGAGGGATCGTATCCTGCCCACCCTATCTGAATTCCTGATGACTTGCTAATTGCTTGACACACTCTACTTGCAATGCAAGAGACAGGCTCACGTCATCCTCTGTGGTTTGCCAGGGGAGAGTGTGAACCTCTTTTTGACTTTCCTTGAAATAGATGAAAAAGAATAGAGCTCGATATGATTAATGTGAAAACTTCAGCTTGGTTTCCTGCCTTGGCATCTGGGCTTTGGTCTTCTTAGCATCACTGTGCCTTGTTTTTTGAGGATTGGCCGCACGTGGGAGCATCTGAGAGCTGATGGTGCTGGCGGTGCTGTGGTGGTCTGGGGGCTCCTCTGCAAGGTCTGTCCATAATCCCCCGCTGCTGGAGACATTCCAGTTTTGTGCAGCAGTCACGGCAGGATTTAGGTGGTTGCCTCGAGGCGCTGCTGAGATAATACCTCAAGGGGCTCCTATTCAAACCCACTGGGGCCTTTACTGTTGCATGGTGGAAATCGATTCAGATGCACAATGGCTTTTTGGGGAGCCAGATGAGCAGCCCAGCTTGGCCACTGGCTGTGGGCAGGCGGTCACCCATGCAGAGTGGAGCAGCACAGCTTTGATACACCTTGCAAAAAACCGTGGAAGGATTGAAGTAAAAGGTGGATTTGAGCCTCGGGGTTGCAGATGCAGGAGTGTGGTGGTGGCAAGGGGTGTCCTGATGCCCTGGTGTCCCCAGACACATCCAGAGCATTCCCATGCAGAGCTGGATTCAATTTTGGCTTCCCTTATTGGGCTTACTGGGTTATCTTCTGCATGCTCTGCTCTGGAATGGTTCCCACCTGATCCAAGCGGCGCTGAGCTGGTCCAGAGGGACACGGTGCAGGGAGGAATGTGAGGGTGACAGGAAAGTCTGTGTCACATCCTGCTGTTCAGTGTTCCCAGGTGTCTGCATCCCTTGTGGCACCACAGGTGACTTTGGGATGAAGTGGCCTCAGGGGGGAGAAGTGAGTGGTGTCACGGAATGCAAGATGGAGTAGAACAGGATGGATCCATTCACCTGAGCTCTCCTGCAGTGTGTTGTGGCTGCCCCAGAGGGAAAGGATCTGAACTTGGGAGAAGCGAAATGCTTGGACAGCCATCCCCTGCTTTTGCAGCCATTTGCCTGCCCTGCGCTGCTGGGGACACCCTTCCTTACAGCCTGCTCCAAAAAAACCCCATCCTTGTGCCGTCTCGGATTTCAGCCCTGCTGCTGCACCAGCTGCACCGCGCTGGCAGGAGAGGAGAGGGGAGGAGAGGGGAGGTGAGGCAGGGCGGGCAGCTCGGTTCGTGCCGGCTGCTGTCACAGCGCAGCGCCCTTGACGTGCCGGTGGATGCCAGGAGCCGGCCGGGGCGCGGACCCCGCCGCCGGGCGCTGGGCACGGCGCTCCTCCCTGGAAGGAGGAGACGGGGTCTGGATTGCCGGTGATGGACGCATCAGAGCATCCAAGAGTGAGCTCTGACACGCGCCTGGCAGCAGGTCAGGGTGCTGTTCTCTTGGCCCTATCTCTCGGAAAAGCAGAGTGCTTCCCTGGGGAAGCGCCATCCACCCCATGCCGCTGTCCTGGCATCTCGCGGCGTGGCACGGAGTGAAATCTTTCACCTTGCTTTTTCCCCCCTGCGCAGAAAGGGGAGGCGGATTCGCATGCGAGCTCTCCCGGGAAGCGGAGGGGATGGATTCACCTTGCTGAGAGGCGAGGGAGTCGCCGGGAAAGAGGTGCTGGAATGAGCGCAGGGCGGATTAATCTGCAGCGACTCCGCTGCCGGCAGTCGCCGGTGTGAAGGCGCCCGGGGAGGTCGGGTGCATTCGGGGCGGCGTTGTGCTGCTCTCTGTCTGCCTCCCAAAACGCTTCCTGCGCCGGGCTCTGTGAATCAGCATTTCTGCAGTCGGAAGGAGACAGCGGGGAAAGGCAGGAGGATGTCAGGGCACGGGGAGCCTGGCGGGGAGGAGGATGGAGGGGACCTCGTTAAGAAGGGGCAGCCTGTGAGTTGGGGCGGTCTCACGCCGCGGCTCCGCAATGGGCTCCCCCTCCGGGTTTTTGCTCATTACCGCCCTAAACCCCCTCGTGCTCGGTGGTGAGGTAAAACAAGCGCTGGGAGCGATGCCTCCCCTTCCCACCCGTCCCCTCCCCGCCGCCGGGGGAATGTGACGAGCTTGGCACCGGGAGAAGGCATGAAAGCGATGTGATCCGCCGCGGCTCCTTGAGCCGAGAACCCGGGGAGATCCAGTTACAGCAGCGGGGTTGGAACAAAAGAGATTTGCCTCCGGGATCAATTCCTCTCCATTTTCCGGGCCGTGCACGTGTGTGTGCGTGGAGCGCTCCGGCAGCCCGGGGCCCGGCTCAGCACCGGGGCTCTGACGCTCCGAAATGTTTCTTTTTCCCAAAACAGGGAGGGCAGGGTGATCCCCTGGGACAGGCCTAGAAATAGCAAGGCCAGGCCAGGCTTTGCAGTGCTTGGAATTCAGGAGCCAAGCTGGGCAGCTGGCAGTTGCTGGAGCTCCCAGCCTTTGCCCTGCCAAGGGCTGAGCTCGGGCTTGGCGTGTGAGGCCACCCCTGGTCCCCATGGCTTGCTCCCAAAGCGTTTCCAGGTGATGTCTCCTCCCCTCCATCACAAGGCTGGCCAGCGAGCGAAACCCCAAACCCACAGAAGCCTTTCCTGCCCCATAACAGCTGTGCCAACAGCGCGTTCGTTATCCGAGATGCCTTTAACCCACGGCCGTGGGGGAATCGTGAGCCTCTCACGTGCGCTGCAGAACGGGCTCCAGGAATCAGCAGGATCTGCACCCTGGGATGCTTGTCGCTCATTTTGGGGGGGGGGGGTTGGGTGGTTTATTTGGGGGTGGGGTTTTTTTGGCATATTGCCTTCTCCCGAATGCCGCCGGGGATGAGCCATGGAGAGCACAGATGTGCATCCCGAGCATACCACAACAAGGTTCCTGATTTAAGGACTGTGATTAACCTCTTTCCGACAGTTGCTAACCAGGTGCGGGATTGTAACGGGAAGAGGAGAAAGCTCAGTGAAAACAGCCACTTTTCCTCCGTCACCTGGAAATGCACGCAGATGCCATTTTCTGCCTGGAAATCAGGCAGATTTTAGGATTTATAATGGGTGCAGGGACACCCTGTTTGTGTCAGTACTGACCTGTAGCTGCTCCCCGGAGCCCGTCACCTCCTTTCCTGCTTGGGATCCCACAAACAATCCCACAAGCAATGGATGGGGTGTGAATCCAGCTGGTGTGTGGGATTGTGGGCGATGGACTGAGCCCCACTCGGCGCTGTGCATGCAGGGGTGCTAGCAGGAAACGAGGCAGAAAATCACCCTGCATTTGCCCACTCCAGGTTTTCCTGGCATCTTGTTCTTTGGAAAGCTGGGTATCCAGAGCTGAAGTGGTATTTCACAGTTAGGCATGAAAAGGGGAACCATTGCAGCTTGGGTTATGCAGGCAAGAGTTAAACCAGGAGCTGCCAAAGTTGCTCATTTTCAGGAAATCTGGTATCCGTGGGATTCAGGGCTCCTCTGGCCAGGACTACAAAAGCTGGAGAGGGACTCTTTCCAAGGGCATGGAGTAACAGCCCAAGGGGGAACGGCTTCACATCGACAGTGGGCAGGGATAGATTGGGTATTAGGAAGAATTTCTTCCTTGTGAGGGTGGTGAGGCCCTGGCACAGAGAAACTGTGGATGCCCCATCCCTTGAAGTGTTCAGCACCAGGTTAGAAAGGGCTTGGAGCAGCCTGGTCTGGTGGAAGGTGTCTGTGCCCATGGCAGGGGATTGGGATGAGTTGGGCTTTAAGGTCCCTTCCAACCCAAACCATTCTGGGATTCCATGACTGTCACTGGCCTCCCAGGTCTGGGTTTCGTGTGTGTCACTCACAGATGCTGTATCTCACCCCAGATACCCCTCTGACATCATGGTGGGTTTCAGATCAGCTTCAGAGTTCCCCTGTGGGCTGGCCAAGTGCTGTGGTGTGTGTTCGTGGATCACCTGCTGCACCTTGTTTTTTGGAGAGCCACACTCTTGCTGCTTTTCCAGCCCCTGGCTGGATGGTTTTAGGAACCCCTCGTTGTCCCTTCTCCCCTTTTCATCTTTCCATCTCTTAACTGCAAATCCCTGTATTTCTTCCCAAAGAAGAGGCTGCAGTCTGTGTTTCACACCGGGGCTCCAAACACTTTGCAGAGTCAAGAGCTGTTTCTTGAGGGACCAGCAGGGAGAGAGAGGGATGAGGGCCTGGGCAAGAGGGCACCCCCCAAAGTGGGGGAGTAGAATATAGGTTTGAGAAATCTGAAGAGACAGAAGAATTTATTAAAAACAATTAACAGCTGCTCCAACCAAGGATTTAACCTGAAACCAAACCCTTGGGGAGGGAGGAAATGAAGTGGCGTACGATTGTTATTTTATTGCTTAATATTTTTATTTTTTTTTTTAAATATGATATGCTAAATGCAAATAAGCATTTGTACCGAGGAGGAGAGGGAGGGGATGGAAGACATGCCGGGAAAAGTGAGTGGGATCTAGGTTTTGCATCGTTCGCTGAATTACTGGCAGGTCTTTTGTAACATCTGTTAAAAATAAAACAAACATTCATTTCCATTTCTCACTGCCTGAGATAGCTCCTGCAAAAAAATTTCAACCTGTCCAGGAATTTGTCTTGAAAGTTGCCCTCCCTCTCCTCACGCCTCCTCTTCTCCAGGGGAGATTTCCTTCCTGGACTTCCCAGGGGCTCCATTAGCCCCACATTAAAGCCTTTCTACTTTGCTCTAAAACTCTCCATCGAAGTAAAAGGAATTCTAATAAACCACTGGGAAGACTCTGCTATTCACTCTTTCCATGGAAACACGGCGCTGCCTCGGAGCAGAGCTCCTCTCGACGGAGCCTGGGTCACGGCAGGAGGAGACCAAGGAGGGTTGCAGAGATGGTTTCCATTATAAGAGACCTTTTGAGAGAAATAATCGCTGCTCTCCCACCAAGGAAAACCTTCGAGATGTCAGGGGGCCTCGGCACGGCGCGGGAGCGGGGCCGGCCTCGGCGGGGGTACTGGTGGGAAGTGGGATGTGCTGGGCGCTGGGAAACTCATTAAAACATCTGATTAGTGGAAATTAAGGAGCCCGGGACTGATTCCTCCCTCCCAGTGGGAGGGATGAGTCCAGGAGGGTGGATGGACCCGGTGCTGCAGGAAGAGGCTACAGGAGGGGGCTGGAGGTTGGGGACGTGGGGTGTGGGCAGGGCACGGGGTCACAGGAGGACAGTGGTGGCTCCACACCCACGGCTGTGCTGCACAGACCAAACACCACACCACGAAAATACATTTTTCAAGGCCAAAAAAAGCCTGTTTGCTCCGGGAAGGGATTTCTGGCTGTTCCCTGGGTGCCAGGAGGGAGCCGGACGAGGAGGTCAGTGGATGGATCCCTACCTAAAGCCACTGTGATATAATTAATTTCCAGCCTCCTCGCAGGCACAGTCATCCGGAGCGTTGCTGTTCTTACACCGCGCTGCAAGATGAAGGATTTTATTTGGTGGTTTTTTGGGGTTTTTTTTTTAGTTTTTTTTTTTTAAAGCGTGAGGAAGCTCGTTAGAAATAGCCCGAAGGGCAAAGTTAGGAAATGAAAATCCATCGGATCCGCTCGGAGCCGATGCGCGGAGCTTGATGAGAGCTGGGGCAGGGCTGCTGCTCCCTGCCTGCCAGGAGCCGCCGCACGTGCGGGGTTTGTGGCGCCCGCTGCGAGGTGGCACCGGGGCCAGGGGAAGAAAGCAATCCATTGGGATGGTCAGGAGTGGGGCTGAGGGAAAATCTGCCAGAAAGAGGGACAAAAAAGAGATGAATGATAAAGAGCCGGCTTAGAGCACCCCGTGTCAGTGCTGGGGAGGTTCTTGGACCCTGGGTTGGCCACTCGTGTCAGGGCTGGTGGGGAAAAGCTCTGTTTTCTCAGGATGCCTCTATCATTTAGGTCGAAGCGGTGAGACACCGGGGGAGCCAAGGGAGCCTTTGTTTTAGCAGCTCCAGAAATAACTTTGCTATGAGTCACTATTTTTTAGCCTCTCCGGGGCAGGAGGTGCGGGGTTATGTCCAGGGAAGCCTCCAGCTTTGATCAGCAAGGTGAGACCTGCTGTCGTGGCAGGGAAGATGGGAAGAGGCTTTTTGATGCTGGTCCTGCTGTTTTGTGGTAGCTCAGGGTGAGATCTGCTTGCTCCAGGATGCTCTGGATCCGGATTTTATCAAGGGGATGGCAACTTTTCCATCTGCACAACTGAGCAACATCCTCCTGTGTGAGCTTGGAGGTTTTAATGAGGGAAGTTAATTGGTGTTATAGGTGGTGGTCTCCCACCCAGGCAGTGGTTGGGCTTAGATAGACGTGACCGTGTCATGCAAACAGAGGTGATGTGGGTGTTGACACCTCAGAAATGCTGAGAAGTCATGAAATCAGCCTTTTTGAACCCGTAAATCGTAGGCGCAGAACTGTAAAGGTTCCAGGAAAATAACAGCGTTTAATAACCAAAGTGTTTGGTGGTGATTTAATTTGCATATGGGGCTCTCTGGGGCTTGTGGCTTCAACCCTTCTCCCCACCACGGTGAGGTCAGGGTTGGAGGAGAGCGGGGCTGAGGTCTCCCTGAAATCGCAGGACTCCTGGAGGTGGGGATTTCGAACATACCAGAGCTGGGAAATAACATGGATGGACCAGATTGTTGAATTTATTGGATTGTAGTGTAAAAATAACAAATCCTTTAGTCTTCTGTCAATCCCAGAGGAGAAGCTGGGGGTGACATCCTTTGGGTCCATCCCACCTTGGCTTTACTGGGGTGGCTTGTGCTGCCAAAGAGTGCCAGGCTCTTCCATGTGAAGGGCAGGGCAGATTGGCGATTACAGGGAATAACACCAAGTCCCTGGAGAACCGTGAGGTCCCAGCTTGATTTACCGTCCTGCAGAGAGGCATGTGCAGAGCTGGAGGTTGGTGGGAGCACATTGTGGTGTGTTACCTACAAAAAGCCCGGCTGGGTCTGCCGTGGGGATGGGGATGAGGAGGAAAAAGGGGAGATGAGAACAAGCAGCCTGCTTTTGCAGGTGCTGTGTCCCCTTGCGAGGTTTGGTCTGGTTTGCGGCTTGACGCTTCCTATCTCGAGTAATTAACAGGGAAGAGAGAGGGCCTGGTTATCCATCCTTCAAGAGCAAGGGGTTGAATTGAAAGGCAGCGCCTTGGAAGTGGATCAAATAGCTCTCCAGCCCCCCGCGTACGGCTCGGAAACTTGCTGCCGTGCTGCGTTATCAAGGTGAACAGCTTTAGTTCAATTAACGAGAGGCTCAGAGCGGAGTCGTGGGAGGAGGCAGGGCTGGGCGATTGCGCCCTTCGGGCAGCAGCCGGGGCACGGAGCTGCACGGCAGCGATCCCGGCAGCGATCCCGGCAGCGATCCCGGCAGCGATCCCGGCAGCGATCCCGGCCTCGCCGGTGATGCCAGGGCCACCCCGGCTCTGCGTCCCTTGGGGGGGGGGCACCAGCTCCCCCTCCTCGCCTCTGCGACGGGGTTTTATTTGGAAATATCGGTGTGCGTGTGGAAGGGATGCTCTTTGTTATCACCTCCCTTCCCCCCCCCCCCTCCCCGCCCCTCCTGCTAATAATAGATAATAAACCTCCCCAAAAATCAATCTCTCCCAGCGATGAGTTGCCATCGGCTCACCGTGCACCCCAAAATCCCCGCAGATGATGACGGTGCTGGGAGCCTGGATTTTTCCTGCCGGTCGCTGCCTGGGCTGCAGCTGGCTCCGGCACGCAGAAAGCTGCAGGTGTGATTTGTTCATTTGCCTCCACCTCTCCCCCTCCTTTCCTTTCCCCCCCCCGCGCTGCCTCCCTCCTGCTCTGCTTCCCTGCCGAGCCCACCGAGCTCATCCCACCCAGCTCATCGCGGCGGCCAGACCCGCATCCCACCCTGCGCCGACTCCGGCATCTCCCCGGTGCAGTGCTGGCGGAGGGTTGGGATGGCTGGGGCCGGAGAGAGTCTGTGTGTGTGTGCGGGGAGGGGAGGGGAAGGGGGGGGTTAATCTGATCCTACGAGGTTGGAAGAGGGGAGGAAAAAAAAAAAAAAAAAAAGAAAAAAGAAAAATCAAAACTATAAAGAAGGCAGCAGCCTCCTCCTTTTCCCTCTCCCCCGCTCCAGAGGATTAAGCCTACCAAAAAAAAAAAAAAAAAAGAAAGAAATAAAAAATGTGTGTGGGAGAGAAAAAAAATGTCTGCAGCTTTCTGTTGACCCTGCATGATGGCATTTTTGCGCTCTGTGTGCTGCCTCTGCTGATTGCTATTCCTGGCACAAACACACACACACACACACACGCACACACACACACACACGCAGCCCCAGCACGGCTCACACGGGCACGGCGAGCCCTCCAAAATACAAAAAAAAAAAAAAAAAAAAAAAAAGGAAAAAAAATAAAAAACCAAACCCCAACCCAAACCGGTGCCGCTCGGTGTCCCTGGCCACCCTGGTCTCTGTCGGGAGAGCTGCCAGCACCCGCTGCCGCTCGCCCTCTCCTCCACCCCACTTCTCACCTCGGTCCCCAGCTCCAGCGAGCACTTTCTGCCGGAGCCGCCCGCAGCCAGAGCCCTCCACCACTCCTACCGCTGGCATTACATTTTCAGGCTGGATGCTATAGGGCCGTTTCTAATTACCTTATATCCCCTAGTGGTCTATGAATAATGGTTAGTGAAGGAGCTCAGAAGGGCTGCTGAGAAGGGAAGCAAAAAAAAAAAAAAAAAAAAAAAAAGAAAAAAAAGAAAAAAAAAAAAAAAAGGGAGAATTGTGCTATTTCTCACATTTTTTTTTCTAAGGATCTAATCTGGCTACTGTGCTCTGGAAGAGGAGGAGAGCGAGCCAGCAGGAGAGAGAGGAGAGAGCGAGGACCATCGCAGGTATTGTTGCAAGCTACATCTTTGTGCTTCCCCCCCCACCCCCCCTTTTTTTTTTTCCCCTTTTTTAATTTTTTTTTTATTTTTGTTTTTTCCCGAAGCCTCAGCAGAATTGGAAGGGAGGGGGGGCGTGGTAGGGGGGTGGGGGGGAAGGCGGTGGGTGAGGGTGTGCGGACAGAGCTTTTTCCGGATTTATTTTTTCTCTCGTGCAACTCGTGTGCTGCTGCGATTGAATGGATGCACGGCGCCGGCATCGCGGAGTTTGGGGAGGGAGGGGGGATTATACGTGTGTGTTGTGTGTTGTGTGTGTGTTATATGTGTGTGTGTGTGTGTGTCCTATTTGCAGCAGCAACGGAGGAGCCGGGGGGCGGGTGTGGGGGGGGGGGTTGTTTTGCTTTTTCTGGAAGTAATAAAGAAATTTGCAACCGGTCCAAAACCCCTCCTGACTTGCCGATTGATGGGTGCCTGAACAAAGATACAGCCGAGACTTGGAAATGTTCGTGCGTGCAAAGGGCTGGATTCCGTTTTGCTTGTCCTGACTCCCTACTTTTGCAAAGTTGAAATAATAATGGGCACGGGGCTGCGAAAGCCTCTGCAGAGGGAAGTCTTCCCGGGGAGGCTTATTTAAATTGAGGAGTTATGGATGTGCATGGTTTTATAGTTCCAAAAGTTGCGGCGGTGCCGCGGGCGGGCGCCTGGCTCTCCTTGCCGTTGTCTGCACGTGAGAACGCTGACTTGATGGATTTTCTTTCTTTTATTCGGTGGCTGGCGGGGCAGGGGGAAAAAAAAAAAAAGAAAAAAAAAAAAAATGGATCTAGCAGATAACCCGAGGAATCGTGGGGTTTGCACATCTGGCTGCGCCTTTGGAAAGCCCCTCGGTGGGACTTTCACCTCCCGCTCCCTTTCTCCCACGGCAAATTTTGCCTCCGAAATCCTCCGTTGACATTAATAAACAAACAACCCGGGGAATAGCCGTGGAGCCCGGTGAGGGGGCTCGGAGTGCTGCCCGGGGCTGGGGGAAACCGCGTGCTTTTGTTTTAAATAACGAAACGGCGATGATTGAAAACATATGAATAGGATGCAATGCAGAGCCGGGTGTGTTACGGGGCGGGAGGCGGGGGGGGGGGAAGAGCTGGAAAACTGCTTAGACGACAGAAGCAGGGCTTGAATGAGTGTGGTGAGATGAAAGGCGAGGGGTCCGTCCCTCGCCCGGCTGCGGGGCTGCGAGGAGGGGGCGATTCCCAAAGGCAGAGGAATGATATCGAGGTGGGGAAGCTCACTGGGGGAAAAAAAAAAAAAAAGAACACAACAACAAAAAAAAAGAACCCCAACAAACCTGAAGTATGTGATTATATATCCCGTCCAACTTTGCCGGTTGCGGCGTTAATGGAGATAATTGTCCTCGAAAATAATAGAACCGGAGCAGGGCGGGGGAAACACGCCCGTGTGTGGATGGGGGGAGATGTGCGGGGAGCAGAAGCAGGTCCCGGAACCCCACCGGCTCCCCCTAAGATCACCGCCGAGCTGGGGGATACCGAGGCGGTGTCCAAACGTGGCCGGATTGTGTTTATTTGGGCGGAAATAAAGATGGAGCAACTGCCCCGGGGGAGGCTGTAATCCCCCGGGGAAGGGCTCCCAAACCGCGCCGGTGCTGCCCTTCTCCGCCTGCCCTTCTCCGCCTGCCCTGCCCGGCCTCGCTTTTGTGTTTGTTTGCTTCCGAGGAGGGGGGAGAAGGGAGCTGGGGGGGTGCCGCGAAGGCGGGGAGAAGCCGGGAGGGCGGAGAGCCGATTTAAATTGGACTTAATGGATTCCCAGGGCAGCTCTTTTAGATGAAAGTCAAAATAAGAGCCAAAGTGAATCTCAGCAGACCTGTCTGTTGCATTAGAGATGCAGCCCTTCCTCTCCCTCCCTCCCTCGCTTTATTCTTTAAAAGAGAGGGGGGGAGAAAAAAAAGTGTTATCCGTACGGAAGACGGCGTGGAGTTTCTCATTCCTATAATGCGAGCTCTAATTGAAGAACTTGCAGCCTCTTGGGAGAGTCTTTACTGATCGCTGCTTTTGTTATTCGTGCCGCGCTCTGTTTTCTTGGGATTTTTTTTTTTTTTTTTGGGGTGGGGGGTTCTGGTGCAAGTCTGGCTGCGCCGGGTGTGATGCTGTGTCCCCCCCAGGCTGATGGCAGGCAGCAGCCGCTGGTCCCCTCCTCAGGGGGTCACACCGGGCTCCCCCGGGTAGGTTGTGCTGTGCTGGAGGAGGAGATGAGCGGCTGAAACCCCCCCGGGAGCTGTCGGGGTGAGACGCTGCAGCCCGGCTGCGGGTGGCTCTCGTCCTCACAGGAGCCCCTGGGACAGGGGATGGATCCTGCCCAGCGTGGCACATGGGAGTGGGAGCAGAGCAGGGCCTCTGCTTCTTCCTGTGCTCATTGCAGTGATTTCGGGGTGCCATGGAGTGCCACAAGCCGGCTTGGTGCAGAGGGCACGGTGCAGCCCTGCTGTCACAGCTCTCCTGTCCCACGGGGGTCTGTGGTGTCACCTGGAGGGGACAAGGATGCTCTGCCCACCCGGGGAGAGGAGCAGGACACAGCCACTGAGCCCACAGGACCTGTGCTGGGCGAGTTTCCCTCCTCTCCTGCCTTTTCTGTTGCTCAGGAATTCTGTTGCAAAGGGAGACTGGTGGATGCAGCTCTCCCCTTCAGGGGTCTCATCACCCTCACTTCCCCTCCCAGCCCCCTTGGGTGGCCAGAGGAGGCGGTGGCTGTCCCCAAGTCCTGTGTCCCCACGAGGTCCCATGGGCTGATCTGATGCAGCCAAAAGCTCCTGGGAGGCAGGTCCTTGTTGTCCCTGTGTCCCTTTCCCGGCCTTGGGCACCCATGTGAACTACACTTGAGCTCTGCATGGATGAAAACAAGAGCCACAAGCCCCAGGGCCGCTGTCGGTGGCACTTGGTGGCTGTGGGGTGAGTGTGGCTGGGGAAGAGGATGTGTGAGCAGGATGGGGCTCTGCCAGCCCATTGGCTTAGCAGGGAGGCAAAGCAGTTAACCTGGACATGTGATCTCCCCGGGAATTGTGTATTGACCCTGACAGCGATGCATCAGGAGCGACAGACTCTCCATCATCGATCCCTCTCCTCCCATCACCAGGTGTCGACACCGACAGTCGTGGAGCCAGCTTTAATTTCAGGCCTCTGGCTCCAGCACGTAACACTTAGCCACGGTCCCAAGGTGCCACCAGGCTTTGCAAACAAACACCTCCACAGGCAGGTGACCGTCCCCATTTTGTGGCCCTTGCTCTGAGCAGCCAGCTGAGCTGGGGACAGGGCTGGCAGGGGACCATCACGGGGCCTTTGGGCAGGGTGACACCACAGCCTTTGGTGAGGGATTCAGGGATCGCCTGGAGTTCCTGCTTTGCCGGTCTTTGCTAGGAAGACCTTCTGATCTGGTTCCCTCGTGCCGTCGGTCGAACAGCAGAGGGTCAAGCTGGGGTGTCCCCATCCTTTTGCAGCCTCTTCTGGGTGACCTCACCTGGCCTGGATGTGTCTTGCCTTCCCCACCTCTAAAATGGCCCCTGCCAAACCTGCTGGGTGATGAGGCGTGTGTGTCACCCCACAGAGACCCGCTGGGCAGCGTGGTGGCTTTCTTGGGTGCCTTGATTTCGGGCAGGACGCCGGCACTGGCGGGGGCCGGCTGGCACATCGCCTCTCCTCCTTCCCAGCATCTTGAGATTTCCGAGACGCACGCAGCCAAGCCGAGGCTGAAAAAGCTGCTTGTGGTTCAAGAGCATCTCCTCGATGGAGGAGAGAGGGAGGCTTTTCATTCCTCCTTTTCTTTTGGAGCTATCCAAGCTCCCCTCACCGGTGCAGGGGCTCTTCCCGCTCCCCCCTGCAAGGGAACGTTAAAAGCCAGGGGCAGCGGATATCTTGACACCCCGTCAATCCGAGCCTTTTACAGCAGCAGTCTCTGAAGGCTGGCACTGCTGCACAGAAGAAGACAAGTGAGAAGAGGGGGGGGAGGCGAGAGCAAGCCTTTGCAGCCGGCAATCGATAATTGCGGTGTCACTCACTGCCTTGGAAGTTCCCGCATCCCCACGGTCGCTGGGTGGGGGGAGAAGGGGAGGCTGAGAGCAGGGCTCAGCACCGGGCACGGGGCAGGGAGGATGGCGGAGGGCAAGAGCCCAGCCCCGAGCAGGAGCCTCCCGCTGCATTACTCACCACTTGATGTAGCTTGAACCTTTCAACTCCCTCCCCTTGGGGATGGAGCGGGCTGGGCAGAAGGTGTTGACGGAAAATTCTCTCCTTTCTTAGCTTTGAGGGTTTTTATTCCCCTTTCCTTCTTTTTCTTTTTTTCTTTTTTTTTTTTTTTTCCCCTTCCCCACCTCTCTCTGTGTGCATTTTGGGCTTTAATAATCCCCCCAATATATAAAAGAAACCCCCCAAAAAACCCCCAACCCAGCTCTCCCTCATGTGTGTCTAAGTCTTAGCAAAAGCCGAGGCAAAAGATCAAGGAATTCTTCCTTTTGTGCAGCTTTCAAGACCAAAGATGTGCCGGTGAAAAGGGGAGGCTCGGAGTACCAGGCACACACAAGTGTTAAAGGAGAGGCTTCCCTTTTGTCTCCAAGGCAATCAGCCGGTGAAGGGATCCACAAATTAATTAAAAATTGCTCTGTCTTGATTGAGTTATTCCTGCTCGCATCCCACCTGCCTATCAAAAGACTGGGAATGGCAGGAGGAGATTCCTATTTCTTTCCCAAACAGCTCAGACACGTACCACGGTCTGTCTCGCTTGCCTTTTATCCCAGGCAGCAAAGGAAATAAAAAAAAAAAAGAAAGGGCTGGCGCGGTATCCAAAGAGATCTCTCCCGGAGGATGCGTCCCCTCTCCTGCGCTAACAAATGCTGCGGTATTTGGGCGATTTGGGAGAAAAATGAGCAGATTTACGTGTCAGGCATGGGCCAAATTGTAGTTGTAACTCCATGAAGTTGATGGAGATCCATCGGAGATTAATTTGGCCCCAGGTCTGGCGCTCGCTCCGCAGGGAATAGGCTGGATCTCTGCCTTGGTTGAAACAAGAGGTATTCAAATGGGTTTGTTGTGGCTGTGCTATGCCCAAGTGGTAGAGCCGAGCAAAAATCCCAACTGGTCGTATCCCCGGTGCCAAAGCGCCATAAATACACCTCGAGCTGTCAAGTCCTGCACAGTTCCTACTGCATTTACCACTGAGAACGCTTTAAGGGGGTAGATTTATCTGCAGGGGCTGCACACAAGTCTCCCTGTGTGCTTTGCTAAGAGGCTTGAACTCCATCCCGGCGTCCTGATGGGGGAAGCCTTTCTCCCCTCCTGTTTATGGGATTTCCACCCAAACCCAGCCCGAGCCCCAGAGAGCCCAGCCCTCCTTCACTGGGCTCAGGCTCGGGTTTTGGGGGGGCATCATCAGTCAGTGCCTCCGAGCAGCATTCGAGGGGGGTGGTTTGCTGCTTTGCAGTCAGACCTTGCTTCCTCCGCTTTATTGTCATCTCCGCTCTTAGTCACCGCTCGATGCCTCACCAGAGGACACCGCTCCTGCTGCATTTATGGCAGCCGCTAAAATTGGCTGCTCCGACGGGGAGGGACACGGAGCAGCAGGGAGGCTCTGCCCAGCTCCCTCACGGTCCTTGGCGTCGATGTGGGGAGCTGCAGGGCGGGTGGGTCACCAAATGGGTCCCCTGAGCTGAGGATGGAGCTCCAGCTCCGCTGGGTCCCTCCAGGGATATGGGAGCGGTGCTGGAAAGGAGCAGCAGCGGCCACGTTCTCAGGTGGAATTGACCGGCGCGTAAATGGAAACGAGATGCTCGATAAAGTAGGAGAGCATAATTAAAAACGTTCACGGCCGCCGGCTCGCAAAGCGTGGGCGCTCGGTGATCCGGCGAGGCACAGCCATCCCCCCCTCCCCAAACCCCACGGCTCTCAGCCCGCCTCGTCCTGTAATAGCGTGTCCTTCACGTGCCTGTCTCTACATGATCTATAGAACAGGGCTGGCCTCTCGTAGCACTGCCTTCCACCGGGCCGCTGACTGGATTCTCCAGAGGAGACTCTAGTCCTATCATAGCATGTCCTTCACCGTGACTGCTGCTGCACAGAGCCACGGCAGCGCGGGGCTCTAATACCTTGTAATTCAGTGTGACTGCTGTGGCAGGACCTGCACCGTGCTGCGCTGCCGCAGCCCTTCAGACCCCTTGGCTTTTGCATCTGCTCTTGGGCTTCAGAGCAAGGGCTGGCGGGGAGGGGACGTATGGTGAGGGGACTTGGGAGGTGTTCTGGGCTTGGAGCCTGGTCCTCTGGCTGCTGGTGGGCCTGGGAAGGTGCTGAGTATCCCTGGGACACGGTCCCATCCTGCCTCCTGGGTGGTTTGAAGGAGGGAGTGCTGGGGGACAAGCCCTGCTTTGGCAGGCCCTGTGAGTGTGCCAGGGTGAGGAACGGCCCTTGGATGCAGGGAAAGCGTCCTTCCTTCCTCTGGGTGGTTTGGGCATCGTGATAAACGTCAATATCTCTGTGCACACAAAGGAGGAGGGGGCATTTGGCTACTGAGTGTGTTTGTTCCAGGAGCTGATTTACTTTGAGGGCTTAAAGGGTTCTCTGATGCTTCCCTCTTCGCTGGTTAGCCCCGTTCCTTTGCCAGTTAAACAGAAATGCAGCTGCCATCAATAAAGCCTTTTCTGGAGGCTGTTCCATGGATGTTGCCACACCGCTGCCAGCGCTGTGCTGGACACTGGTCCCTCTCCCATCGATCTGGTTTAGCTCCTCCATGGGCAGGAGGCAGATCCCTGTGAGGGGTGAGGGTTTTCCAGCCAAGTGATGGAGATCCTGGTGCTCACAGCATCCCCTTGGAGCCACAGAACAGGGTGTAGATGACTATGGCTCATCCAGGAACCAGATTTGGGGTTGTTGCTTTGTGTTGCTGGCTTTTTGGAGGGGAGGCATTGGAAAGCCTGGAAGCTCGAGCCTGTAAAAGAGTGAGGATGTCTTGTCAGGGCTCCCAGAATGGGAGAAGAGCATGTTTGGTGGGGAGATGGACGAGGGAGCAAATTCTGGGAGCTACTGTTTTCCTGCAGCATGATGCTCGGCTTGTTTTCCAAAAGACAGGAGTTGGCATCTCCTGTTTTGCTTCCTTACAAATCGTCAGCGTTGTTGTTGCTCCTGCTTGGACAGAGGAAGGAGGAATTTGGCCCAGTGGCTTTTTTCCCTCCTGCTTCCCCCAGCAGCCTAGGCTACAGATCTGCAAACAGCTGTAAGGAGAGCAGAGATCATTAGCTGGCAGGATCAGATGAGATAGTTTCTTAAAAGGATTGTCTGATTTCTCTATTGATCAGCCTGATTTAAAAGGGGGAGTTGGGTCAGAGGGCATAAATTATCATTGAAGGAGGGGTGAAGGCCTCAAAGGCTGTGCTGCACTTAGCTGCAGTGCTGAGGAATGTGTCTCTCGGCGGGGACGTGCAGAGCTGAGCGCCGTGGCTGCCGGCCAAGCCGGGTCTCCTCTACGCTGAACTGGGAACTGAGTCAAGGGAAGTGCATTTAAACTCGGGTAAAGAGCCTCTCTCTCTTTGCCAAACTGGTCTCTGCAGCCCCCAGCGTTTGGGGTCAGAGGGGGAAGGGGTGCAGCATGTGGCCCTGGGTGAGGTTTGGGGTCACTGTGGGGTCCTACTGGCTCTGAGCTCCCTCCCTCCCTCCCTGGAGAGAGGATGCTTTCACCCCGCAGAGACCTGCGACCTCTCCCTGGCTTTCCCCAGGCTCCCTGTGTGGTCTCCAGCAAGTTGTTGAACCACGGGAGGTTTCTGCCTCCCTGGCTGTAAAATGAAGCTAATCTGCAACCTGAGGTTGCTGCTTTCCCCGTCCTTGTGATCGCTGCCCAGGGCTCCTGCATCTCCTGCCACTGGAGTCACGGGACTTGCAGGCTTTGCAGTGGCCCCTCCAGCTCTGGGTTATGGGAAGAGGAATGGGGAAACATCCAAGGGAAATAAGACACCATCCACGTTGATGGCAGAGGGTCTGGTTTTGAGGACACGGCACGTCTTCCACACCAGCTTGTTCTGCTGGAATGTGGATCCTTGTTCATTCTTCCCTCATTCTCATCCATCCTCGTGATGGAGGAGCCTTTTGTGCCTAGGTCAGTGTCCCATCTCTGCCTTCTCCCGCAGCTCTCTGGGCAGGACTGTGGTGATCTGCAGTGGGGTTGTGTCACTGTGACAGGGTTGTGTCACCCCAACGGGGCATGTGCTGGAGCCAGGACAGGCTGTCTCGACAGGGAAAGCTGCAGGAGCACTTGCATTGTGCCAGATGGTCCTCTCATTGGGGTGTGTGCCCTTTCCAACCCCAGTGGAGCATCTGCCCGGAGTAGCACCAGGGGGGAGGCTGACACAGCCACACTGCTGTGGGGACATGTGGGGACATGTCCTCCGACTGGCTCCATCTGCCCTTTCCCAATGCTGTTCCACAGCTAGAGGTGCTGCCTGCCCCAGTGCTGCCCGTCCTCTTGTTCCTGCCCTGCTGCGTGGAATCATTGAATCACAGAATCATTAAGGTTGGGAAACCCCTCTAAGACCATCGAGTCCAGCACTGCCAAGCCCACCCCTGAACCGTGTCCCCAGGTGCCACATCCACACATTTTTTGAACGCTTCCAGGACGGATGAACACTCCCCCAGTACCCTGGGAAGCCTGTTCTGATGCCTGACCACCCTTTTGGTGAAGGCATTTTTCCTAATACCCAACTTCAGCTGCCCCTGGCTCAACTTGAGGCCATTTCCTCTTGTCCTCTCGCCTGTTACCTGGAGCAGAGCCTGACCCCACCTGGCTGCACCTCTCTCTCAGGGAGTTGTGGAGAGTGAGAATTTTTCCCCTGAGCCTCCTTCTCTCCAGGCTGAACTCCCCCGCCCCAGCTCCCTCAACCGCTCCTTGTGCTCCAGATCCTTCCCCAGCTCCGCTGCCTTTTCCTGGACGCGCTCCAGCACTCCAGCACTTCCCTAGAGTGAGGGGAGCATCCCCGTGTGCCCCATCCCTGCGCACGGTGGCTGCTGGGGACAGCACCGTGGTGGTTCCCCATGACGTGCTGCTTGCGAGGAGACGAGCCAAGCCATTATCACGGATCACTTCTGCCAGGTGGAGAGCAGGGAACCAGCATCCCGGCCCAGGGCACGGCTGGGAGCGGGCAGAGGGCTCGAAGGCTGAGCCAGGGCAGCAGGGGCTCGCAGCAGCCTCGCTCCCACTAAGGAAGGGAGCATCTCTTCCAAGCGTCCACCAGCATCGTCCTGCCGGCGTGTGGCTGTGGGGGCAGCCACTGGCGTGCGGCAGCTGGGCCGGCATTATCCTGGAAATGTCACGCGAATGCCAGCCCGCCGGTGAGCGCCAGGACGTGGCAGGAGGCGGTGACTCGGCTTGCCGGCATTGGCTACCATTTTAGAGGAAATGTGGAGCGGCGGGTAATTATTTCTCGTTCTTAATTGAAATTTCAGCCTCAGTGGTTCGCGAGAGCGGGCGGGAGCAGGAGCACGGGCGAGCGTGACACCAACGCAGGGCTCGTTGTGGGGTGAGGGAGAGCCGGAGCGAGCTGAGCCTGTGGGGTGGCAAAGCATCTCCCAGCTCACGCCGAGTCCAGCACTCCAGGGGAAGGAATTCCCATAGCCCACAGCATGTCTTGCTCACGGTTGCGAAATAAAACCGACCCCCAGAGCTCCAAGATTTTAATTTCTTTTTTTTTTTTTTTTGGTAGCGGGGGAGGATGCTTTATTGTTTCCTTATCCCCGTATTTCTGTTTTGCTTCGGATGAAGGGCCAATTAACTGGAATTAGGCGCTGCAGCCTGGCACCCCGCGTCGGCTCGGAGCAATCAGGTGTAGCGCAGCATGGCTGATGAGAGCCAATCAAGATGTATAAATGAGGTGTTGACATTCAAACAGCAGGTGCCCGCGCCGCCCGGCCGCAGCCGCGCCTGCGTGCTGCCGATCCAGGGCCGGAGCACGACGGGGCAGCCGGGTCTGCCTTGGCTCCAAAGCAGGAGCGCTGGGACCAAGATCCCCACGGTCCTGCCCCAGAGAGCTGTGGGAGATGCAAAGCCTGGGAGAAGGCAGAGGTGGGACGCTGACCTAGGCACAAAAGGCTCCTCCATCATGAGGATGGATGAGAATGAGGGAAGAATGAGCAAGGATCCACGTGCCAGCAGATTTTTGTGTTGACCGTGATGGTGGGCACGCACTGAGCTGCCTGTGCTGGGGCAGTGAGGGGGAGTAGTGGACATCCCTGCCAGGGTCTCTTTGCTGATGCATCCCCTGGTCAAGGCCCTTAGCACTGCTGCAGGGCAGCCAAGCAAAATGCTGTTCCTTTGGGGAAACTGAGGCACGGGGCAAGATGGTGGACAAGGTCCATAATGCTGCGGCCTGGTTTCCCCCTCGAGGTTTTGTGTTTGCGTTGCCAGGGTCAGTTTTGCTTTCAAGTCTGTGAGTGGTATTGGGACACGTTTGTCCCCGCACTGTCTAGGGACCCCGGATGGGGACCTCGGTGTGACCGCTGCAGGGCCAGCACCCTCCGGCAGTTTGGCACCCTCCGGCAGTTTGGCACCCTCAGCTCTTGGGTTTGCCAGAGCTGCCACTGTGGGACGCCCTGGGAGTTGGGGCCCAGGGGCACCAGTGGCCGTGGCAGCACCGCACAGGCCAGAGGAGCTCGGAGGCCATCCAGGGAGGAGAAAGCAGCTCCGTGGCGAGCAACCTCATCAGCGTTTCCTGTCTCACGGCGGAGAAATCGCATGTGCTGAGAGGCTCTAAAAATAGGCTCGGCAAACTTTTAACCACATTTGCAGATGTTAAAGGTAAAGCCGGCGCGGCCCCCGGGGAAGAAAACATCCCTGGCCGTGCCTCCCTGGTGCTAACCCTCGGCTCTGCCGGTGGTGGGCAGCCGGCTCTGGGGGCAGGGACCCCCAGGTGGGCAGCGGGGCCGAGGCTCAGCCTCGTCGTGCCGCTCTCCTGTGCGTCCCCATTAAGCGTGTGGCAGGAGGACATTAGGAGCAGGAGCACGTAGCGGCAGGCTCTGTCTAACAGCGCTGCCGCCTGACCCTGATTTGTAGCAGGGCTGAGCAGGGAGGTTTGCTGTAGTGTTACAGCTTTTCCTGTGGTAATAGCCGGCCGGGCAGCGCTCACACGGCGCCGCCGCCGGAGTCCGCGGTGGCACGGGGAGCCCACGGCTGCTGTGGCGGATGGGCTGGGAAGGAGATGGCTGTAGCTGGGTCGTGGCGCATTTGCTTGCAGGAGAACTGAGGGGGCACGTGGGGACACGGTGTGGCTGCCGGAGTGGCAGAAACACAGCTGGATCTGCCTGTCCCTGTCCCCACCAGCCCCATGACTCCGTGTCCAGCGGCTCCTCCTGCACACTGCAGCGGGTGCATGCCAGTGGTGCTGCTGGTGTCCTTGCCTCCTGCCCCTGTGTCACATCGCCAGGGCTGGAGTCATTTGGGGACAGTGGCCAGGGCTGCCAGGTCGTTTCCCAGCTGAGGTGTCAGCTCCCTGAGGGCACTCAGGGATGTTCATTTCCCCTGTTTCAGCCGTGCCAAGGGTCACAAACCATCAGAGGGTGCCAGCCCTGTGCATGCAGTGGCCACAGCGAGGTCCCTTTGTGCCGTCCCTGTGGGGATCTCCGTGTGGGGATGGATGCATCCCGTTGCCATTCATCCCCAGGGACTTTGCAGAGGCAAAACTGACCTGGTAACGGAATGGAAATAGAAAACTTGGAGGGTTGAGGCGAGGCCCGAGGTTGTGGTCTCGGTGGAGGGCTGGCAAGGGGCATTCTGCCCACAGAAGATGGAAGAGGCAGCACGATCTGCCAGCATCGCTCTGCGGTGCCGTGGTCCCTGGCCTGTGCCGGCCCCGCAGCCACAAAAGGGAGATAGCAAGAATCTTTAACCTCACAAACATGGAAGGTTTGACTCAGACCATCAGAAAGATGAAAGAGACAGGGAGAGGGAGCGATTAAAGGGAAGAAATGGAGATTCCTCGCGTTACCTTAGCTGCCCGCTGCCTGATAGCAGCACCTCGCAGGGCCTCGGCACCTCTCACGTGCAGCTCGGTGCCGGGGCACGGGAGGGCACGTGGCTTTCTCCTCAGGAGGGAACTTCCCAGGAAGATTCTAATAGCTGCTGTTGGTGTGATGTCTGGGGGAATGCACTGCCTTCTGTCTGGCTTCACCTTCTCCTGCCGGCACCTGATGCGTCCTCACGGCTGCGTTTGGGGTGATGGCTTGGGTTGTTGGCAGCCTTCACCTGCACCCCTGCAGGGGAAAAACTGCCCCCGAGAGTTTTATTTAGCTAAAAAAAACCCAACCCGACCTCAAACAGGTGCAGGCTGTGGGGTGCCTCGTGGTGGGATGACCGGGATGCTGGGGAGCAGCAGCGGTCCCCGGGAAATCTCCAGTGGCCACACTGGGATCGGTGTTTTGGCAAAAGGCATCACCTTGCCAGTAGGAATAATAGCCGGGAGGGGGAGGGGGCCGGGGCAGGCAGACAAGCAAATCCGTTTTATCAGACGCCGCATATTTTATGAAAGCACATTTCAGCTCTTCAGCCTTGGAAAGCTTTTCATACCCTTTAATTTTCTAATAAAAAGGAATTACGTTTGCTGAAAAGCCAGTAACAAGATTCACTGTCATTGTCTTTTGTACAGACCATAATTCCTGGCTCGGGCTCCTGCTTGCAGCCCCGTTGTGTGGTCCCAGGTGTGGGTCCAGAGTGCTGGCAGGGGACCCTCAGGGCCACGGCTGTGCCAGCAGTGGGCAGGGGAGAGCTTTGCTGGTGGGTGCACATGGCAGGTGCCCAGGAATGACGGGGGTGAAGGTGACCACCAGATTTGTCTGCATCCACAGTGATGCCTCTTGGTGCCCAGCACAGGTCCCTGAGAAAGCAGCATCTGGTTTTGAGGTGGCTCCTGCTGTCTGAGTGTGCCAGCTGAGACAGTCTTTGAACCAAAAATCAGTTTAATTGCCTGGTCACTGGCCGTGTAACCGTGAGCTCGAGAGCGATGTGAGGTCCTGACGAGGCTGGTGGCTGGCAGACAGCTTTCCTGGTCTTTGATGTGGCTGGGGCAGGTTGTGATTACACGTGTTGGAGCAATGGGGTGTCTTTGCTGAGCGAGGACAAGGAGCCGGTGTCCCCTGGCTCTGCGCTGGCATTGCAGATCTGGAAAGGTTCAGCTGGGCAGCCGGCAATTCCCAGTTATCCCCCATCCCGGGGATCCCTCCTGCAGGCTGCAGGATCTGGCATGCAAACAGCAGCTAGAGATCTCAGCAAGCCCCGGGCACTCCCAAAATCCACCCAACCACAGGCTCTGACAGCGGGCAAAGCACGTGCGGGTGCCAGCTGGGGCCGGCGCCGAGAGCCACCATCTCCTCGCAGCTCCCCGCACAGCCTGAGCTCATCCTGGCGGGGTTTGCAGCGTGGAGAGCCCTCACAGGCTCCCTGGCACCCCGCTTCCCTCTGGAGCCGCAGCTCTGTCTGTGCCATGCAGGCTGCCACGTGGCGCCGGAGCCACGATGCCGCAGCCGCTGCCGCTCCGTCTCCTTCCGAGTTGCTCATTTGAAGTTTCAGCTCGCCGGCTGTTTTCGTGCAGGTGGGATGCAAAACCAGCCCTCAAACACCGATAAATATCCTCTATATCCTCCACACCCCCCCGTCTCCAATTCTCGTTTTCATTCTTACTTCCCAGCTGGTTTTGGGGGTGAAAACGGGTTTTCAAAGCTTTCCCTAAACGTGTGTAACAATAGGAAGCGTTGCCTTTTAGCCTGCGGCCGGCACAGTTTTAAATGAGGTCCCAGGTAGTCATGGTTACCTCTCCTCTTCAGTAAGAGATGACTTTTATTTCCTGCCTTTTGTATTTGCACATCTCAGATATACATTCTCCTAAACCATAATTGGTATTCACGGGTAGACAGGAACGCAGGAGTGAGCTGCCACAAGAGGGGAAGAGCCAGATGGACGCAGGGGGTGTCAAGGTCTCCAAGCCCCCAAACATCAGGAAATCTTAATTTCAAGTCATTTTTCCTCCCCTGGCAAGGGCGGGGAGGCAGACCTGTCTCTCCACAGCCTCAGGGCTTGTCCTGATCCCACCTCCCTTGCAGCATCCTGGTTATTCCGGTTGCTACGCCAGAATTCGGGATTTACCCTCCGGTCCTGCAAGCTCCATCATCCTGCATACCCCTCAAGGGTCTCTTGACGGTGCTGAGCTGGGAAGCTGAAAGAGGTGCTGCCCTGTGCCCCTGGCCCCCAAGCAGAGTCCTGACCCCCCCCCAGGCACTTGGGGGGCCAATCCTGCACCCCTGGATCCTTGGAGGCACGAAGGGGAAGCAGAGCTGTGGGGCTGTGCACTCGCAGCGGGCACAGCCCGGGGAGCGGGCGCGGGAGGGGAGAAGCGCTCGGCGATGATTGATGAAAGATCATAGCCTCATTCCACGGGATCATTGCTCAGAGTGTGGGCAAAGCTGCGAGTCCCGAGGGGACCATCGCCTGGATGCATGTGAGCCTGCGATTCAGGGCAGAGGGGATGCAAAGCCACATATTTTATGCCTTTTTTATTTTTTATTTCTTTCCCCCCTCCCCTCTCTCTCTCCCTCTCTCTCCCTCTCTCTCTCTCTCTCTCCAAAGCACCAGGAAAACAAAAACCCAAGCTGTCTAATCAGAGACAAGCAGATTCCACCCACTTCCTTGGAAAACTTGCATTTGCTAGGAAATCATCTCGCTGCATTTACAGCAAGCAGAGTGCCCCAGCGGTAGCTCGTGCCTTTCTGGCAGGATGATAACCAGCGCTGAACAATTATTGCGCTGGAGTGGGAGCAGCAGACATATTGGCTTTTCTCAGCCAGCAGGAAAGAATTTGCAAAACTAAGCAGGCGACTGGAGCAGCTCGGATTTGCAGCGTTGGATGCGCGCTGCCGCGGATTCACAGCTCACCAGATTTGCTGGTGGCAGCATATCAGGGACTCGCACACCGCATGCACCTGGGCTCCTATTTACATGATTTTTTTTTTTTCTTTTCTTTCCTTCTTTTTTCTTTTTTTTTTTTTTTTTTTTCCAAGGGAAGGGCTTGTTTTTGCTGCCTGGAAAATGCGTCTGATTCCCAGCTTCCCCCGTGAGCACTCAGCCCCCCAGGTGTGCACTCGGATAGTGGGGAGAAGTTATTTGCTTTTGTATTTTTTTTCCCTTTTAATGAGAAAAATGCGTACTTGTCACAGAATCATAGGATGGTTTGGGTTGGAAGGGATTTAACGACCATGCACTTCTGCCCTCTGCCATGGGCAGGGACATTTTTTGTTATCCCAGGTTGCTCCAAGCCCTGTCCAGCCTGGTCTTGGATGCTTCCAGGGATGGAGCATTCACAGTTTCTCTGGGCACATGTGCCAGGGCCTCCCCACCCTCACAGGAGGGTGTTCTTAAAGGAAATTCTCAAAAAATACTGTTAAAAATTGTTGTCAAGGAGCTTGTCCTTAAAAAAACAGTGGTGGGAAGAAAGGCAGCAGTTCCAGCAGGATCCTGCCCCATGCCAGCCTGGCTGCCCTTAGCATTGCCAGAGGAGCAGGGTCTGCCTGGGGGTTCCCAGGGGAACCCTCTTGGGCCACAGCCACAAATCCCCAGTCAAGGCAAAACTCCTTTGCTCAGTTGTAACTTTGGGCAGAGATGGATGGGATTGCTGGAGCACCTCCCATCCCTCGGAGGTTTTTGGTTCTTCCACAGGTAAAACTCTCCCTGACTGCAGGTCCCACTTAATGCCTTGTCTTCTCCATGGGCTGGGCAGAGCGTAAGCAAAGAAATCCCTTCAGGCTTGTGGGGTTGGGAACTGGATCTGTTCCCATTTCCCTCTGCCCACTCAGAGCACTCCGTGTCTCTGCTGGAGCACTTCTGAACGGGATGCTCCGGTGTGGAGAAGTGGCACGGTGAGGTTTTGGTGTGGATCCGAGCTGTGTTCCAGCTGTGGGTGCTGTTTGGCAAGGACAGCGGGCAGAGCCTGGCCTGGGATACCCTTCCCAGCCCTGCTCAGGATGCAAACTGTGCATCAGTTGCACCAGCAGCTGATGGAGACTCCAGTATATTAGCAGCATTAATTAAGTTACAAAAATTATGCATGTTATCAGTTATGAGACGACCTTTCATAAACTCCGTTATTAAAGCAATAAAGCATGACCCGCTGGTCCTAACCAGTCTAATGTCTGGCTAAGAGCACGGTTTTTCACATAATACTTTTAGCAGGTCATTAGCTGAGCAATAAGATAACGTGGAGAGCCAAAGTGATGTGCAGGAATGGCAGTGGAGGCAGAGACAAGTGCTTGATGAGGGGGCACGGGGCTTGGGGTCACCTGTCCTCCCACGTGGCTTGCATGGTGTGCACGGCTCTGCTGGTGGCTGTGGTGGGTGATGGTGCTGTGGTGGGTGCTCCCAGCCTGTGCAGTGCTGAAATCCCAGTGCCATGAGGCAAACCCAGCCCTGGGGTAGGTGTGGGGCTGGTGTCGGTCCCTCTGAGCCCTGGTTTCGCTGCCAGAGCCCACCTTGCAGAAGGGAGATGGGATCTTGTGATGTGGCCGTCCCAACTGCAGTCCCAGTGAGCTGCAGGATGAGGATGGAGACCCTGACCTTCCATGAGGCCAGGGGTGGGGTGGAGGGGCCTGGGCTCCTTCTGCCTCAGTGGTCTTGATGGAGGGGCAGTGCTGGTCTCAGCACAGGGTTGGTGTTGGTGTCTCTGGGCTGAGACCCCGATTTGGGGGCGTACAGGCCCTGCCATGCCTGTGGGGACATGCCAGGCATCCAGGGCCACCCGGAGGAAGCCACCAAGCCCTGGCCCCCAGGTGCTGCTCCCTCCACAACACTGGTGCTCTTACTGAGCACATCCCAGCTGAGTATGATGCCCTCCCTACCCCTGGCTCTGCCACGAGACCCGGACATGCCGAGAGCTGCGCCACAATCCAGCACCCCCAAAGCGCCTTTCCCGGTCCCCGCCAGCCGTTTCCAAGCACTGACCCTCTCCATAAACAAAGGAGAGGGAGAGGGAGGGTGGCTGGCATGTTAATATACTCTCCCCCCCTCTTTTCCTCCCTTCATCCCTCTGGGAAAGGCCTTTGCAGATATAAGCAAACCTTGATTAAAAGCTGCCTGACAGGCAACGGCAGCAGCAAGCAGCAGGCAAGGAAGCTCTCCAAGTCCAAAGGGAGCTGCTTCTGCCGCTGCCGCTGCTGCCTCCATTCTCAGATGTCCCTGATCCTTTAATCAATCACAGCCGCGGAAGAGAAGAGCAAACAGCCGTGCCGGGGCAGAGGTATGTGCACGCATTCGTTCCAGCCGCAGCCGAGGCAGCGGGGCGGCCGCACGCCTTTGGGCTGCGGGCACGGAGCCGTCCCCGCTCCCGGAGCTGCTCCTGCATCTCACGGACACGAGCAGGGGCTGTGTCCCCCTCCGACAGCCCCGAGGAATCCGGCGCGGAGGATGGTACCCCGCGGGGTGTAGGCAGCGGGGAGGAGCCGCACCTCTGCCCCAGGTGCTCCAAGATGCGTTCCCGGGTGGAGGATTCTCCGATTCTCCGGGCTCCCACCCCGTGGGCTGTGCCGCACCGGCGCTCGTGTGCCTGGCTAGCGGCGAGCGGGGAGAATGGGGGTGTCTGCAGGTGTTGGGGAGCTCCGGGAGCGGGGAGAGCCACGGGGAGCCAGCCTGGCTGTTGTTGCGTCTAAGGCGGCCGAAAGCCGTCCGTGCTTTGGTGGCGCGCCACGGCTGGGCACACGGAGCGGCGCCCGTGGCTCCTGGGGTGTCCCCATGGCGGGGGGGGCAGAGCCCGACCCCCGGGCTGTGTGGGGTGCGCAGGGATGAGCTCCAGCCCCGGAGGGACGGGCAGGGCCTCACGGCAGCTGTGGCCATGCCCGGAAC
Source organism: Hirundo rustica (assembly GCF_015227805.2). Classification (NCBI taxonomy): domain Eukaryota; kingdom Metazoa; phylum Chordata; class Aves; order Passeriformes; family Hirundinidae; genus Hirundo; species Hirundo rustica. Next base: position 14,040,878 of record NC_053464.1, read on the forward strand.
CAGCAGCACGCAGAGAAACCGCCCACCCCCGGCATGATTTGTCACCAAGTCCTGTGTGTCACCGCGGGGCTCGCTCCTTGGAGAGCCCGGAGATGGGGGCGGAGGGGAGGGGAAAATAAAAACCGAAAGAAACCCACGTCGTTTTAATAAAACCCTCTCGTTCCTGACGTGCTTCCCCAGCTCGCGTGAGGCAGCGGGAGCTCCGCCGGTGCGGGGCAGGCAGGGACCGCGATATTTTTTTTTTTTTCTTTTCCTTGCTTATTTTTGCCGTCGCTTATTTTTAGCGCCGCGTCTTAATATATTGTGACAGTGCCCTGGGACGTGGCGCTCCTCCGGTGGCAGGAGAAGGTGTCTGGGGCAGACGCCACGAACGAGCCGCAGCCAATCGCCGGCAAAACGCCGGCTAACGAGGCACCGCCGCTATCGGGGGTCCCCGGGGGAGAACGGGGGGATGGCAGGGATCAACCTCTGCATTGAATTTGTCGGGGTTCTGCAGGGAGGGACCTGCTCTTTGCGGGGAGTCGCGGGGTTTAATCTGTTTTTTTTAATTGGGCGGTGCTGGTAATGATGGGCTGGTTGCCGTCAGGGCTGGTGCCAGGCGAGAGCGGTGCTTTCCTAGAGTGGGTGCCTGTGCAGACAGGGATGTGGATGGTTGGATGTTTCAGATGCTTCGTGTGTGCTGGGGGACTCCAGTGCTGCGCTGACTTTGATCTCCCTCCCTGGAGCTGCTTTTTGGGAAGGGTTGGGTGGTTTCCATGCCAAGACGTGCCTCACGGTCGCCTTTTTGGACCTCCAAGTGGGTTTTGATGCAAGGCAGAGAGGCAGCTGGCAGAGGCACAGGATCTTACTGGGATCAGGGTGAGATCCCACCTGCCAGCGCTGTCTCAGCCGTGGGTGTAATTCCCGTGGGGATGCTGTGTCCGTGGGGAGATCCGGGTGCTGTGTGGGGCTGGGTTTGGCAGCAGGATTCAGCATGCACGGGCTCTGCCTGCCCCAAGCCCATTAGTAACGGATCTTTGTGGAATAACCCTCCTCATTAAGGCGAGCTACCCCGTGTGTCAAAGCCACTTTATAAGGAAATTACGCTCGGCTCCAGCCGGGATGTGCGTATGTAAATGGGGCGATGCACAGCCCTGATTGAGACATCACAGGGCAGCTCAGCCCAGGACCCCTGGGAGTCTCCAGTCGTGGGGGGAACAGGGGCTCCTGAAGGGCTGGAGAGTGCTGGTGGTGTGGGATGCACCTCAGCCACCTCCTGGGGTCTGGCAGCCCCTGTGTGCACTCAGGGCTTTGGCAGGAGCCATGGAGCTGGTTAGGGCAGGAATGTCTTGAGGTGTTGGAGGCTCCACGTTCACCCAACAGCACTGCAAAGTGTCTCCTGTCTGCACCGTGTTTGGGGGAGTACAGGGGAACCCCCTCTCTTCCATCCCACCCCCCAGTTTTGTCAAGATGTCACTGCGTGCCCAGCACTGGTGGAGGAAGTCTGGAGTCCCCTCTCGTGTCATGACCTGAAGCCCTACTGAGCTGGGATTAAATCCTCCTGACCACACATCTGAGGCACTGGGATGCTCCACATACGCACTGGAAGAGAGTTTGGAAGAAGCAGGAAGAATGTGCCAGAGCTGGAGCCATCACAGGGCTTTGGTGCCCATAATGGGACATCGAGGACACCAAAGGACACCATGAGACACCGAGGTTCTTCACACAGCACCTGTGCTCACTGCTCCTTTCCAGGAAGGAGTGGACACAGCACACATCAGCCCCCCAGGATCCAGCTGGAGCATCCCCACGTGCCAGGACATTGGCACCTCTTTGTGGAAACAGGGTGACAGCTTGGCAGGGAAGTGAGGCCCTTCTTTTTCCTTTTGGCAGCGCGCTCCCAATCAGCAGGACCCGCGCGCCCCGCCGCAGGCACGCCGCGCGCTGCTATTTACGGAGCTACTTGAAATACACCTGCAAGAGAGGAGAGGAGAGGAGAGAGGAGCGCCAGCAAGTAAATAACCCAGCAACCCGCCAGAATGAAAACAGGGAGGAGGGATGCAGGCAAAAAAAAAAAACCAACCCAAAATGAAGTGTGATGTGGAATTGAGGGGCTCTGTCCCAGTCGTGCCGCGGTTTTCTGATGGGGTGATCGCTGGTGTTGGTGGTTGGTGGGGAGACCCCATCCCATTGCTGGCCATGGGGGATCTCAGCACATCTCTGGAATGAGCGGGGGATGGATGGATGCATGGATGGATGGAGCCTTTTGCCCACCTCCCCACTTGCTTTGTTTACCTTGTGCTGCTGTTCAGCTCCTGCCTCCCCCCCACCCTTTTCTGAGACATTATAAATCAAACAGCTTAAAATGTAAAGCATCAAAAATTCTAAAACCTTCATCTATTATTAACTGTGACAGTAAATTCCACCTCTGAATGTTTCACATAGCAACTGTTACCAGGACTCACATCCAAAGCTGATGTTCCAGCAACTTTCCATCACGGTGCCACCGCCACTCCAACAGTGACAACACCGGCCTGGTGAGACTGGCTGCCACTCCCAACACTTTTCAATGGGATTGGGATGCCAGCACAGCTCAGATTTAGTAAATAGAGCCCAGGATTGGATAGGAACTCGGTGCCTGCATGTGGGAGCTGGTGGTGGGATCCCCCATCATGGTCCTCCCTCTGTGTTGGTCATGCAGCCCCCCCCAGACTTCTTTATTTTCACTATCATGTTGTGCAGCACCATAAATAACAAGGATGGGAAGGGAGTGGTTAAAATAAATGGAAAGGGAAGGGTTTTCTCAGGGGTTGGTGTTTGCTTTCCTACCTCTACTTTGTCCTGGTGCTGGATGTTGTGGCCTCGGAGTGGTGATCCTCAGCCTGGCCTGGACAGGTTCTCACTGCTCTGAGCATTGGGTTGTGGTGAGTTTGTGGTGTGCCAGGTGCCCACAGGGACCAGGAGCCAGGTGTTCACCGCTGGGGTTTGTTCACATTTCAGTGTTTGCTGGCCTTCCCCACGTGCCATCATGGCTCTGCTCTGTGTTGTGTCCCCTGCCTGGAGGTTGGGCTGGGGTGTTTTAGGTTGGATGTGGCTGCGTGGCAGCACTGTGAGCCCAGCTGGGAGTAGGGAGAGCCCTGGCTGTGCATCCCCACGGAATGCTGAGCCTGCTCTGGTGAGAGCCCCACCAGTGCACCGGCGCTGTGATCATGGCAAGGCTCACACCACCACCCCAATCACCCAAAACCACCCAGATTCCCCCAGCAGCACCCACCGGGCCATGCCTAGTGCCCCCATACCCTGGCACAGGCATCCCTGCCTCGCCATCATCCTGGCTGTGCCACCTTCCTGCAAATCCCGGGGTTGCCCACTGGGATCTCGTGTCGTGCCATGCCATGCTGTGCTGGCTGCGGGGCCAGGCAGCAGCGGCTGCTCCACCATCTCCCCAGGGACAGGCAGCAATTTTCCTGCTCTGAAGAAGCTTGTGAAGGTTTGAGTGAATCTGGGAAGCAAATCTAATTGGCAACCTGGTAATTCCTCGGGGGGACATGTACTTTGGTCATATCTAAGTACATTCCAGCCAGTGTTTAAGACACGCTGAATCCAAACTTGGACAGTCAAATACCAGCAGCTCTAAGCTCCTTATCTATTTCAGGCAGATTAACTCCTTAATCATCTCTTTTGGAAGTTCCCTGCCCCAAATTCCTCTCCCCTCCTCTTCCCCCCTCCCCGGTTTTTCAGCAGGAACAAAAGGAACCGATTTTGCGGGGTGCCAAAGGTGGGGACGGCGCCCGCTGTGATTGACAGAGTCAATAACCTGGAGCCAGGAGAAGGCCTTTGGAAATCTGCTTCCCACTTCACCTGCCCCAGTATTTGTCTTCAGGATTTGAAGCTGGGGAATATATAATACCAAAATAATTTACCACGCAGCATCAAACCTCAATTTATTATTTTCAAACTTCTTTTCTTTTATATATATATATATATATATATTTTTTTTTTTTTTTTTACTTGATTGATTTCTTTCAACGCCAATTTATCCTTATTTTTCCCTTCCCCCAGGGGGTTCTAGCTCAGCATCCCCTAGCAGGTGCCCACTCTGCAGCTCCCAGCCCCGCTGGTGGCAGGAGGATGCTCATCCCCTCGCTGGCAGGCAGAGGAGGCCGTGCTGGGGCGTGGGGACACAGCCGGTGCTGGCCACTGTCACTCAGGGGAGTGTCGGAGCATTACGCTTCATTACCGAGCTGTCTGCTGCCGGCAGGGGATGGCTCAGGGCAGAGCCCGGCAGCGGCACAGCCGGGATTGGCTCCGGTGCGTGGAGCTGTCTGCGGGCAGATGCTCAAACGTGGCATCTGTGGGGTGCCCGTGTCCGAGGGGTTTCGCTGTGGGGGCAGTGGGGAGCTGGTGGTTGCTGGATGGTGAGATTGGCTGCTCCAAAAGTGAAGGCAGGAGTTGCTACAGGAAGGAAGAAGGGGGACAGGGTGATGCCCCCCGTAACCATGAATCCCGGTGAGGGGGTCTCAATGAGACAGGGACTGGGGATCTCTCTGGGATCGCCAGTGATAGTTGAATAGCACTGGTCTGAAACACAGGCTTAAATGTCCCATGTGCCTGACATGGTGGGGACACTGGGAACAAAGCCCTATCTCCATCCCAAAGAGAGTTTGGGAAGGGGAGGAGGTGTGAGATGGTGCCAGGCTCTGTCCTTTGCTGTCAGCAGCCATCCCACAGCGGCTGAGGCCTCCTGGTTTGGGATGAAAGTTTTCCTGGTAGAAAAACTGTCTGTGACAAGGGACAAACCAGAGGGGCTGGACCCAGTGGCACATTCAGAAGAACTGGGAATGTTCTGGGCTGACAGCTACCTGTCATCCTTCAGGGTCTCCAGTTCTGTTGGGGGTGGAGAGACACACTGGGGAGGAGGTCCAGGATCCTGGAGCTGGGACATGAGCCTGCTCCATTCCCATGCTCCTGGGCTGGCACTTCCCAGCATCAACACTGGACCCCAGCACAAACCTGAACCACTCTACAGTGGGGAAACTGAGACACAGCTAGAGCATGGTCCTGGCTCTGACCCTGTGGATTTTCCAGCAGTCGGGTCCTGCCACCAAGGTTCAGTGTGGGTTTGCTGCGCTGAAGGGTCAGCAGGTGCCGGGGAACCCTGAGCCATCCCTGTGACATTCCCCAGGGAGTGCAGCCTTCCTCATCCAACCACATCCATGAGCAAGCAGTGCAGGTGCAGACCAGATCCAGGACTGGGACGAGGATCCATTCCCTCTCCCATACTTGGGAGAGCTTTTATTTGCTTTTATTTTTGTTGCAAGCAGCGTGAACCCCTTGGGGCATCAGCATCACGGAAGGAGGGTGCCAAGGATATGGCATCGGTTCCCCGCCTTTCCTTGCAGGGACGGAGCTACTGTCCTGCTTCAAGGGGAAACTGAGGCAGGGGACAAACAGGATGTGGGAGAAGAAGGGAGGGTTAATATTAGCGGTCACAGTAATGATTGGAATGGCTAATTGTTATTGGAATTGAAGTGAGTCAGGCCGAGAGCAGGAGGGGAGGGAGGAAGGAAGGGAGGAAGGAAGAAGGATCCCAACCTGTCAGGCAGAAAATGAGTACAGAAGAAAAACGTGAGCATGTGGAGAACTGGCTGTCGCTTCACGCTGGCCCCGTGCTGCTCACTTGGGGTGAGGCTGGAGGGATGGCTGAAGGTCACCGTGGGGTGACAACAACCCCACGGCCACGGCTGTGCCCATCGGTGCCCTGGCACCATTGTGCTGACGGCTCCAGGCACGTCTGCACCAGGATTTGGGTTTGGAGGCTGGGATTGCTGGATCTCTCCTAACCTCGGCTGTGTTTACAGCCTCCTGCAGGGTTGGTTTTCCTCTCCCCTCAGAGCCCCAAGGTCGATGTCCAACCACTGGCTGGGAGCAGGATCATGTGGAGCCTCACTCCATGCTACATCCGGCCATGAATTTTGCTCTGCAGTGGAACACGGTTCACCTCCGGAGAGGGAGTTTGCCCAGGAAGGCTCAGGCTGAGCATCTGTTTTGCTGTGAGCCTCCAGCCGTTTTTTTTTCCCCACTTCTTTTTCTCTTTTTTTCCCTTTTTTGTCTTGTCTTTTCTTTTTCTTTTTCTTTTTCTTTTTCTTTTTCTTTTTCTTTTTCTTTTTCTTTTTCTTTTTCTTTTTTCTTTTTCTTTTTCTTTTTTCTTTTTTCTTTTTTCTTTTTCGTTTCCTTTGTTCTTTTTCCTTTTTTCTTTTCCTTTTTTTCTTTTCCCTTTTATTTTGTATTCCTCCCTTCCTCTTTTTTATTTTTCCCTTTTTTCTTCCTCTTTTCCCCCCCCTTTTTTCCCCCCTTTCCTTTCCAAATCCCGCCTTACCAACTGACATTTTTCACCACCAAGAAAAAAACCCCAGCAAACTACTCTGACTCCCAGGACCTCCCATCATCCTCCCCAGCCCAACCCCTCCGCAAACCTCCCATCCCTGACATCAAGGACCCAACCCCCCCAGCTCCTTGCAAAATAAAGGAGGAAAAACCAAGGGGAGAGAGGCTGGAGCTGGCGGCTGAGCCGGATTTCCATGTGAGGGGATGAGGTTGGGGCGGCCACGGGCTTCCCCTGGCAAGCGACAGAGGAACCGGGGCCAGCAGAAACGTTGAGTCATGAGTGCGGTTCGCAGGCGGTGGATTTTTTCCCAAGGAAAATTCCTCACTGGGGAGGAGCAGAGCTGGGAGAGGGCGAGGGGGGGGGACAGCAGTGAAGGACTGTGGCCCCTAAATGGGACACTGATCTGGGGCTGGGGATGCATCCCATTGCCACGGGAATTCCCTGGGCAGGTTCCAACCCCCCGGGAGGGCGGTTTGGAGAAGGGGGGGACCTGCCCAGGGAATTCCCCAGCAGCTGGATGGGAGGAGCAGCGTGATCTGGGGGGGCTGCAGGAGATGGGGACCCCATCCTTCCTCCTCCTCCTCCTCACCCACATCCGCCCACCCCCACGCAATGGGAGGCGCAGCCCCAGCTCCATTTATCATCATCTGCGGGCAAGTGAAGTGTGCAGGGAACAGCTGCTCCGGTCGGCTGAGCGCCGAAATGGGGCGGGACGCGGGGCTGGGGTGGCGCGGGGGGCTGCGGGCTGCCCTGGGGTACCATAACCCCCCAGTCGCTGCGCCGGGACGGAGCACGGGCGGGGTGCGAGATGCTGGTGGCGATGGGAGGGATTGGAGACGTGTATTAAAGGGGTTCACCGCAGGGTGAGCACATTATTGGGGTGCATTGGGGCAGGGGTGCACTAATGAGGGTGCATTGAAGGGGTTCACTGGGAAGGGGGACCATTATTGGGGTGCATTCAAGGGGTTTATTGGGGGGCACTGCAGTATGGGGGTCCACTGGGGAGAGGGTGCATTACAGAAGGGGGCATTGAAGCTTTGGCAGCCGGGTGTCTGTGGGGTGCAAGGACAAACAGCAGCAGCTCCACAGCTGCGTGGAGGGTTTGCTCCTACCCCGGGCGAGCCCCACCGCACTGCTGAGGGGGGTCTGTCTGTATTCCACCCCCCCAGTTCCTCTCATTCCCAGCTCCTGAGGCAGGATGCCCTTTCCTGGTCTGTCCCACACACCCCGGCTCCCCCCCTCCCCGCAGCCTCCCCTTTTCTCTCCTCCCTTAATAATCAAATTCTCCGGAGCACTTTGCGGTGTGGCAGCCAGCCAGAAAGGGTTTCTTTAAACTCCACCAGCTCACAATTAAACAAATCCGGGGCTGACGCTACTCGATAGGCGCTTATTCCCCTCCCTGAGAGCTGCCGGGGGATCCAGGGGGGGTCCAATCCCTTCGTTCCCAGCTCCGATCCCACCTCACCGTATGGGGCTGCACCCCTGGGTGTGGGACGAGGCTTGGGAGCGGCTTTGCTCCAGGGGTTTGGGATGGGGAGCGGGGTGTCCGCAGTGCCAGCGCTGCTCTGATGGCGGAGCATCCCCCTGCGAGAGCGCGCTGCTATTTTTAGTCGCTGAGTCCTTGTTGACGGTACAGCAGCAAAGGCGAGGGAGCAGCCGGAGGAGCAGCAGGGCTGGATCAAGCCCCGCGGGATGAGCAGCAGCTGGGAAGCAAGGCCAGCGTGCAGGGAAACGGGGGGACGCCCTTTTCCCCCCTGGGCTGAGGCGTTGGGGGTCTTGGGTGCTTACCGAGAGGGGCGAAGTCCAGGGCTGCCTTCAGAGAGCTCCGGATCCGGCCATGCCATGTCCCTGCCAGGCAAAAGAGGAAGGGTGAGAAGGCAGGGAAGGAGGAAAGAAGGAGGAGTGTGGGGAGGAAAATAACACGGAATGCAGCCACGCAGCACAAACCCTCCCGAGCAGCGGGCAGGCTGCAGGTGCCCCGGCATCTGCCCCGTGCCACGGCAGCCCCCTGCACTGGCAGCATGACCCCGTGCACCATCATAGCCCCGGTTCTGGGAGGTGCATCAGGTCCTTGTGTGTCCCCCATGAGTCACACGGGCTGTGCTGTGCTCCCCACGCTCCCTTGGGACCAAGGGGATGGATGCTGTGGGGTGGATGTAGCCAGCAGTGAGCGTGCTCCTTGTGTTCCAGGGACGGGGTCGTGCCAGTGCTGGTCACCATGGTGGCCCCAAGTCCCTGCCCTTTCCCTTCCCCACGCCATGAGCCCTGGCCACAGCACGGCTTTGCCAGGGGCAGGTGTCCAGCCGCTACCCTGCACCCACAGCCCCGTATCGATTCCCATCTCAGAGGCAGTGGCTGGAAACTTCTTCAGGGTCAAGAGAGCACATCCAGCAGGGACCTGGCAGGGACAGTGAGTGGGCAGGGCCCCTGCGACCAGCCACAGCCACCTCCCTCTCCGGGGGAAGGCCATAACCTCCCTGCTGTCGACAGCTTGATTTGATGCCATTAAAGCGTTTGCTCGGAAACAGCCTACACCAGGAACAACATCTGGCACGGCCCTTCCCCGGCAACGCTGCGCTAGATCCCAGAGCAGAGCTGGCCTCTGGGTCCAGGTGCCGCTGGTGATGAGCGTGTCCCCTCCCAGGGACAGCCCCGGGCGGCCCACAGGGACGTGGGGCCGTGGCTCTGGGATTTCAGCCGGAACACGTTCCCTCTGCGCGTCCCCACCTCTGCGCGCCGGTGACTGATCCGTCCCCTCGCCACCGTGCGCTTTTGCTCATCCCGACGTTGTCCCAGCTGTTTGGAAAATTAACAATAATTAATTAATAACAATAATTAATTAAGCACGATCATTAATAATAAAGGAGAAAGGGGAGAAAAGCTCCCCCTAAAGCTTCAGCCCAGGGTCTTCTCAAGCCGATTTCATTTTTCAAACCCACTCCCACACAGCTTGAAGGGCTCTTTGCTCCCATTAATTCTCCCACCACAGCCCAGGGCTGCCCCACAGGCTGGCTTTGATTTTCCTGCCTTTGTTCCAGCAGCACTGGCACAGAGCTAGCACAGGACACCGTGCTGTGGTAGGGGCTTTTGTGCCAGCTTTCCCGATTTTTTTGACCCATCTTTTCCTTGGAATTTAGGCTTTAGCTGCATCCAGTTGCCCGCAGAGCCCGCAAAGATGCAGCTGCAATGTGTGGCAGTGACGTGGAAAACATCCCAAAAGGGGCTGGGGAACAGAGAGGGATGGGGTGCTGGGCTGGTGTGGGTGGCACTGAGCCTGGCTCCAGTGGTGCCCGAGGACACTGTGTGATGGGTGCATGCCTGAGCAGCTGCTCCTTATGGAAATTGAACTAAATAAAGCCGTGTGTGTGTGTGTGTAGACCCCAAAAAGGTGCTGAGGTGTTACTGGTGGGTGCTGCAAGGAAAAGGGCTGAGCCGAGACCTGTCAAACCAGCAGTGTGCTTTCTGCGGCAGAACTGCGAGCAAAGGGACCATGTGGTGTTTGGCACGGTGTGGCGGTGGCATGAGGGTGATGGAGGGACAGGTGGGGACACACACCAACCCGTGTCCTGGCTCAAGGCTGCCTGGCATCGCAGGGAAGTGTGCCAGGAGCTGGGATGGGCTTGGACAAACACTGCCAGCACGCGGTCCCGTCCTCTTGTCATACTCATTGCTTTGATGGAGGCTGAGGGGACAGCACTGGTGTCACCACTGTGTCACTGCCAAGGGAGCAGCGCTGGGGATGTCCCTGGACAGCTACAGACCCTTGGGGCTGCCCTAACCCAGGCTGACAAATCTCAATCCACATCCAAAACAGCCTTGTGTCCACCCCAGTGCATTCAACTCTCTAGCACTGGGGACAGGCAGGATGCATCCCCCTGCCACCAAGGCCTTCATTAGCCCCCACAAGGCACTTGAGTGCTGCGAGAGATCAAACCAGTGACCCAGGTGTGTCCCTGCTCCCAGAGCAAGCGGGGTGAGGAAATGGGGAGCTTTAATGACGACGGTGGTGAGGTGCTCAGTAATGACGGCTGCTGGCGGGAGCAGACAGCTTCCAGATGGCATCGCGCCGGGGCAGGGGGATCGCTGGGGCCGGGGGGGCTGCGGGAGGCAGCAGCCGGCAGAGATAGGCAGAGCCAGCAAGTTGAAATGACTTTTGTTGCAGCAGAGCCTGCGGTTCTGGCCCTCCGCGCTGCTGCTTCCAGTAATTAGCCCAATAATTAAAAAGAATGGCGATAAGAGGGGTGTGCAGAGACGCTCGCAGGATCCCGGCATCCCTGGGGAGGCGTGTGAGAAGGGCGGGAGTGATTTGCGGATGCGAGGGGTGGCGGGTGTGTGAAACACAAAGCACAGGCACCCGGCATGGTGTGGAGGGGTCACTGCACCAGGTGGGCAGCAGGGAGGGGCAGCTTCAGCAGGGGCAGGAGCCCACTGCAGGCAGGGAGGAAGCAACCAGACCACAGCATCCTCCTGCCCGTGGGCACGGTGCTGCGATGCAGGGAGATGGGCTAGAGGAGGATGCAGGGCGCTGCAAGGCGGGGATGCAGTGCCAGGTAACGTGATGCGGGGCGACACAGCACGATGCAGAGCGGTGCGAGGTGACACAGAGCCAGCTGCTGCCATCCGGGGCGGTGCAGTGCACAGGGGTGGGATGCGGGGCAGTGGGATGCCATGCAGGGCAGGGAGATGCAGGGCAGTGCACGCCAATGCGATGCAGGGAGATAAAACGTAAGGTGATGTGGTGCAGGGTGAGGTGAGGTTAGGCAGGAGGAGGCGATGCAAGGCAACGCAGTTCAGGGCGATGCAACACAAGGCAACAAAATGCAGGGAGTCAAAATGGAAAGTGATGTGATGCAGGATGAGGCGAAGCGATGTGATGCAGGGCGATTCAAACCAGGGTGATGAAATGCAAGGCAACATGAAGCAAGGGTGGGTAGCGTGAGGCAATGAAATTCAGGGCAAATCAGGGCGATGCAATTCGGGGTGATGCAAGGCAACATGACACAGGGAGGTGAAACACGAGGTGAGGTTCTGGAGAGCAGTGCAAGGCCATGCAGTCAATTCAATGCACCATGGGGTGATGCCAGACAATGCAGGGCAACGCGAGGTGATGCAGCATCACGTGCTGTGTGTCCAGGGCGGCTGGGAGACGATGCCCAGTGGGGCAATGCCCGGTCCCTGAGGTGAGGCGAGGCAGTGGTGTCCCGGTGGTGCAGGTGACCCCTGTCCCTCTCGGTCCCCGGCCCACCGCGGCGGCGACGCTTCATTTGAATTCTCCCCTCTCTCTCTTCGCAGATAACGAGCCCGCGCCATGCAGTCCTTTCGAGAAAGGTGTGGTTTCCATGGCAACCAGCAGAGCTACCAGCCGACTTCACAAGATACATCACGCCTGGAGAATTACAGGCATCAAAGTCAGGCAGGGCCGAACTGCGAGCGGCAGAGGCTGGTGGCGAAGGAGTACTACAGTCAGCAGCAGCTGCCTTACGCGGGCTATGAGAACAGCGCCGTGGAGAAATACCACCGGGGAAACAAGCAATTAGCAGGGCAGCAGCTGCAGGGCAGGCCGGCCTTTTCCAATTACACCGTGCAGGAGAACAGCCCTTATCCGGCCCGGTATTCCGGGGACGAGAGCCTGCAGGCGTGGGGTGGCCAGCCACAGGCGCTGCCCGGCGGCGTGGCCAAGTATGAGGACAACCTGATGAAGAAGACGGTGGCGTTGGCGGGTGGGCGGCCATACCATGAGCCGGCGGCCACCTCGCTGCCCTTCCGGACTCACTTCCAGCAGCAGCCGCAGCAGCAGCCGCAGCAGCAGCAGCAGCAGCAGCAGCAACAGCCACCCGCGCTCCCCTACCCCAAGCTGCAGCGGCAGAAACTGCCCAACGATGTCTCCTCACCCATGCCCTTCTCACAGAGCCCTCACTTCGGGCAGCACTCCCAGTCCTTCCCTGCCTCCTCCACCTACTCCTCAGTCCCTGGGGGCAGCCAGCCTGCCCACTCCTACAAGAGCTGCACGGCGCCCTCGGGGCAGCCGCCGCTGGAGCGGCCTCTGGGCAGTGCCGCCAGCCTGGCCCCTGGCCCCCGCGTGCCCAACCTGCACGGCTACCAGCCCAACCGCATCGGCTACGAGCAGCCCCCGCAGCCGCCGCCGCAGCCCCCGCAGCCGCCGCCGCCGCCGCAGCCCCCGCAGCCACCGCAGCCCCCGCAGCCCCCGCAGCCCATGCAGGGGCGGCATCACGCCTCAGAAACCCTCCACTACCAAAACCTGGCCAAGTACCAACATTACAACCAGCCAGGCCAGACCTACTGCCAGGGCGACGCGCCGCCCGTCCGGACGCCAGAGCAATACTACCAGACGTTCAGCCCCAGCGCCAGCCACTCGCCGGCTCGCTCCGTGGGCAGGTCCCCGTCCTACAGCTCCACTCCCTCCCCTCTGATGCCCAACCTGGAGAACTTCCAATACAGCCAGCAGCCGCTGAGTGCCGGTGCCTTCCCGGCCGGCATTGCTGACCACAGCCATTTCATGCCGCTGCTGAACCCTTCTCCCACCGACGGGACGAGCCCCGACACTCAATCCGGGAACTGCAAAAACTTGCAGAAGGAGAAGCTGCCCGAAAACCTGCTGTCAGACCTGAGCCTGCAGAGCCTGACGGCGCTCACCTCCCAAGTGGAGAACATCTCCAACACCGTCCAGCAGCTGCTGCTCTCCAAAACGGCTGTGCCCCAGAAAAAAGGCATCAAGACCCCAGCGAGGACCCCCGAGCAGCTCAAGGGGCAGCACTGCAGTCCTGAGAGCAGCACCTACTCGGCAGAGCAGGTGGGGACCCCCCTGTCCGACCCGCTGAGCACCCCCCAGTCCGTCCACGCCGAGACACAGGACGCTGACTATCTCAGTGGGTCAGAGGACCAGCTGGAGAGGAGTTTCCTGTACTGCAACCAGAACCGCAGCCCTGCCCGCGTCAACAGCAACTCCAAGGCAAAGCCTGAGTCAGTGTCCACCTGCTCTGTGACCTCCCCAGATGACATGTCCACCAAATCAGATGACTCCTTCCAGAGTATCCATGCCACCCTGCCCCTGGAGACCTTCACCAAGTATGTGAGCAATGAACGGGACTGCCCCCGACTGCTCCTCAGTGCCCTGTCCCAGGAGGAGCTGGCTTCTGAGATCATCGTCCTGCAGGATGCCATCAGCGAGAAGGCAGACAAAGCCTGGGCCAACTTGCCCATGCTGGGCAAGGAGACCACCAAGTCCCCGTTCCAGCTGGAGAACCACCGGCCCAGCCTGGACTCCATGGTGAAGGGCGCCTGGCCCAGCCAGGGTGACTCCAGCACGCTCACCGAGCCCCTTAAGATGGACAAAGCTTCAGGGGCCAGCACGGGGAAGGACTTCAGCGAGGAGGTGTACGAGGGTCCCCAGGTGGAGTTCACAGCCACCGAAAGCAAGGATGTGCTGAAGGACACTGCCCCACTGGCCTTCAACTCCAAGCCCAGCATCCCGGCAGCAACATCAAGTGCGGGAGCCACCGGCTACAGCTGCTACTCAAACACCACCGCCAACTCGGTGGCGTCTGACAATGCCATGGAGCATTTCGAGTGGCCGGAGGAGAGCCTGGGTGAGGCCTGCCTGCGGTGGAAGGATCTCCAAGCCACAGACCTCCCCAAGGGCTTGTTCCCCAGCAAATTGGTGAGCTCCTGCAAGGAGAAAAAAAAACGCCTGCGGCTTGGACCTGTGCGATGGAGAGCAGCCAGCCAAGAGCGAGCCGGTCCAGGACTTTGCCCAGCAGGTGATGGCGGAGGAGGAGGAGACACTGACCTACGATGAAGCAACAAAGGCGGACAGCGAGAGGTGGCTGCAGGACACCCGGCACTGCTGCTCAGCTGGGGACTTCAGTGAGATCCCCATCATCTCCTCGCCGGACCTGAAGGAGTCAGACCTGGAGGCAGAGGAGTACTCCTCACTCTGTGAGCTGGCTGGCTCGGAGCAGAAGTCGGTGACGTACGATGCCTCACCATCCAAGCCCCCGGAGATGCCGGCCGTGCTGTCCTCCAGCGAGGTGCCTGTGTCTGCCGAGGAGACTGTCAGCACAGTGGAGAAGGAGAGCTCGGCTCTCACCCCACGCCTCTCTGGCCAGTCTGTCATCCTGCTGGGCCCTGCTGTGGGCACGGAGACCAAGGTGAAGAGCTGGTTCAAGTCCTCCCTGCCCCACATCCAGCCTGAGGAGGAGAATGGTGGAGGAGAGACGTCCCACCTGGAGGCAACCGATGCTGAATCCACCTCATCGGTCATGGTGAAGCAGCAACTCACGCCCGAAAATGTGCTGGGGAAGATGGAGCCTATCTCACGGGGCAAGAGCCTCCGCAACAAGAGGGTCCACTGCCGGCTGCCGGAGGGGGACGGCCCCAGCAGCGCCGTGCTGAGTCCATTCGATCAGCTGCCGGCTGCCAGCAGCGTGGCCGGCGCCTGCCTGGGGCCAGACGGACAGACGGAGGTACCTAGCAAGAGCACCCAGAGCCAAACACCCCGGTTTCCAGCAGAGGGTCTGCCTGCACGCATGTGCACCCGCTCCTTCACCGCCCTGGCCGAGCCCCGCGCCCCTGCCCCGCTGGAGGGGACTGAAGGCCCCGCGCACCAGGAGAAGCTGGGGAAGAAGCCCGCTGCTGGCGTGAAGCAGCGGGTGGCTTTCAAAACCAGGAAGCGCAACGGCCAGGCCGGCCCCCAGGGTGGTCCAAAACGCCGGTGATGCCGCCCTCCTGGTGCCCGGCTTGGTGGCGGCGGAGGAGGTGGCGGGGCCGACACCGCTGGAGGGGGACGCGGTGGAAGCCGGGGAGAGGGACCAGCGGTCGATGATCCTGCGCTCCCGGACGAAGACACAGGAGGTTTTCTACACCAAGAGGCAGAGGGGCAAGCGGGCAGCTGACGTCCGGCTGAAGAACTGCAAGGCGCCCAAAAAGCTCCTATCCAACAACCACCTCCCGCCTGCCTTCAAGCTGCCAGCTCCGGGCAGCCCCCACAAGGAGGGCAAGGTGGGTGCCCGGATGAAGCTGCCCAAAGCGGGGCCGGGCATGGGGGGCAAGATGTCGGAGCGGCCGCTGCACTCACTAAAGAGGAAGTCCACCTTCATCTCCCCCCATCCCCAGCAAGAAGAGGAACCTGGTCCTGCGGAGCAACAGCGGTGGCGTGAAGGAGGAGAAGCCAGAGGGTCCCCCCAGCCTCTTCAAGAAGATGCCGGTGGCCAAGAAGGTGAAAGCCAAGCTGCCCCCCAAGAGCTCTGGCGAAGCCATCCTGAAGCCCCCCCTGCCAAAGGAGGCCCCTGATGTCTGCATCAAGATCACCTCCCGGGCGGCCTTCCAGGAGGCCACCAAGACCAAAGTGCTGCCTCCCCGCAAGGGCCGCGGCCTCAAGCTGGAGGCCATCGTCCAGAAGATCACCTCACCCAACCTGAAGAAGTTCACCTGCAAACCGGCGGCCACAGCAGTGGCAGCCACGGTACTGCCTATGGCTCCTCCCTGAGCCCGGCTGGGGCAGAGCAGGGAGAGCGGGTGGTGAAGCACAGTGGGGTGGCCGTGGCAGTGGGCGACGCGCGGCTGCCCAAGCTGGCGGCAGCACAGAAGGTGCCCACGGTGCCGGTGGCTGAGCCGCTCTGCCGGAACCCCAATGGCCGAACACCAAAGGGGAAGCCGGGTGGTGGGAAGAAGCTGCCCTACGACGGCTGCCAGGGGGAGGCTTGTGGCTCAACGCCGGGGACTCAGTCCAGCCCCAACATGGTGGCCAAGAACCTGGGGCTCCTGCCCAAGAAGAGGAATCGTAAGGGCAAAAGCAGCAGCGCTGGGCAATGACCAAGGCGCCCCTGAGCCCCGCACTGCCTCCACCACTGCCCCGGGAGCGTGTAGCCGGCCTACGAGCGGTGCGGAGAGGCGCCTCGGGAGAAGAAACCAAAGACTGAGGAGAAGGAGGCAGGGAGCGGCGATGGCCCTCCTGAGGGACGCTCCGCCGCGGGCCGGCGCGGGGCCGAAGCCGCGGGCCAACCACTCCAACTACAACGGCTACTCCAAGCGGCAGCGGAAGCGTCTGGGCCACGGCAAGGCCAAGGCGGTGCCGGCGCGGTGCAAGAGCCGCGGGAAGCGGCGGCGGCAGCCCCAGCAGGCCCCGCTGCTGCACCCCGCCGAGCCCGAGATCCGGCTGAAGTACATCTCCTGCAAGCGGCTGCGGGCGGACAGCCGCGCCCCGCCCTTCGCTCCCTACGTCCGCGTGGAGCGGCGCGGAGAGTTCACCACCACCTGCACCGTGGTCAACTCGCCCGGCGACGAGGCGCGGCTGCAGCGGGGAACGGCCGGGCCGGCGCCGCGGCCGCGGGCGGCCCTGCCCGCCTCCTCCACCATGCACATGGGGCCGGTGGTGTCGAAGGCGCTGAGCGCCGCGTGCCTGGTCTGCTGCCTCTGCCGCAACCCCGCCAACTACAAGGACCTGGGGGACCTCTGCGGGCCCTACTACCCCGAGGACTGCCTGCCCAAGAAGAAATCCCGGCTGAAGGAGAAGGCGCGGGCGGAAGGGCCGGGCGAGGACTCCGCCGTGCCCGCCGCGGCCGAGCGGGCGCCCCGCGGGACTGAGGGCGGCTGCGGCGGGAAGGCGGCGCGGCCCGAGGGGGCCGCCGAGGCGGCCAAGCAGAGCTCGCTGCGCTCCAGCCCGCGGGGAATGTTCCGTCGGCTGCAGAGCTGCTACTGCTGTGACGAGAGGACAGAGGGCGAGGAGGCGGCCGAAAAGCCCCGGCGGCACGAATGTCACAAGGCCGAGTCCCCGCCGCAGGAGCCGGCGGGCGACACGCAGGAGCACTGGCTGCACGAGGCCTGTGCCGTATGGACCGCTGGGGTTTTCCTGGTGGCGGGGAAGCTCTATGGGCTGCAGGAGGCTGTCAAGGCGGCTGCCGACCTGGTAAGAGCTCGGCCGCACGCCCGAGGCGGCATCTTCAGCTGGCCTCCTTCAGCCAACGTCATTCCCGTGTCTGCGCCCGCTGTCGGGATGAAAATCGATAGTTCTGCCCTGGGAGAGCAGGGCGGGTGCTGAGCACCGTGAGCCCCGCTGAATTCCTTACGAGATTTGTGCTGCTGCGACTCTTGATAGTGCCTGAACTCTCCCTTTTAGGCACTGAAATAATCTATGGGTTTATGTTTTAGGAAGGCGACTGGGCCCCACTGGCATTGTCACATCCCCTGGCCCAGTCGTGTGCTGTACGGGGTAGCTCAGCGCAGGAGAGGTGCCGCAGGGTGGGAGATGAAAATGGGCACAACGCAGCCTGATGCCACCGTGATGGGCAGCAGGGGAAGGGGAACTGAAGGGAGGGGATGATCCTGCCCTGCTCCTCTCCTGCAGAGACTGGAGCAAGGCCGCATCGTGTGAGCAGAATAGGGAGGTTGCTGAAGGGGACGAGAAGTTGTGGCTGGCCCAGTGTTCAAGGCTGGATGGGGCTTGAAGCAACGTGGCCAGTATTCCTGCCTGTGGGAGCGGGCTGGAATGAGATGAGGTTTTTTTCAGGTCCCTTCCACACCATTCTGGGATTCTGTGAGGTGGATTTTTAGTGCTGGGGGGAGGAAGGGGACAGATTCCCATCAGAGGCTGTGCAGGGAGGTTCCAGCAAGTCCCACGGTGCCAGGTTTGGTGGCTGGCTGTATTGCCGAGCCTATGTGCTCATTTCATGGCTGTCTGGAGGCTGCTGTCCACACCACAGAGCCGGGTGCTCCCATCCCTGCAGCACCCGCTGCGGACGGGGCAGGCCAGGCACAACCCTGCCCGTGTCCCTTCACCTCCTGCCCCATGGAGTATGGCTGTGGGCTCGGTGTCATCCAGGGCAGTTGTGTGGCAGGTAGAAACCTCGTGCATGGCTGCAGACAGCCGAGTGATGGGCATGGTGTGGTTCACAGTGCACTGGCACAGGAGGGAGGATGTTTCCTGAGAGAGGCAAAGAGGGGCAGGAGAGGATCAGGGATGCCTGCATTGCCCTCGCTGCTGGGGCCGTCGTGGTTCTCTTCTCCTGTGCTGGGCTTTGACAGGGTCTCTCTGTCTCTCCACATCTCTCCTTCCCTGCTCCGAATTCCCGGGTGTGTGTACAGAAGTGCTCGAGCTGCCAGCAAGCGGGAGCCACCGTGGGCTGCTGCCAGAAGGGGTGTCCCCACACCTACCACTACGCGTGTGCCATCGACACAGGTGAGCCCGGCCACGGGGATGGGGCACGGGGTCCTGGGCGCTCTCTGGCCCAGTTGAATGTGGGGCCCGTTGCTCCAGGGTTAGGGGTGGCCTTGTGGCTCGCTGGCTTGCCAGGATGGTGGTGCCCACTGCAGCACTGGCAGGTGTCACAAGCTTGCCCAGCCTCAGCTGAGCCCTTCACACAAACACCGTGGCTGGTGGGTGGCCGTGGACCAGGGGGACACTGCATTCCCTCCACTCTTGGGCAGCTGCCTCGCAGTGCAGGGTGTCCCCTGACACATCCTTGTCCTCTCCTCACAGGCTGCTTATTAACTGAAGAGAGCTTCTCTCTGAGATGTCCCAAACATAAGGTAAGCCCGGAGCCCCCTGTTCACCCCGCAATGCTCTGCAGCTCCCTGTGGCAGGAGGACCTGCCTTCACACCCCAAATTCCTGGGGACACCCATCCTGGATGCTCAGCTCTGTGTGGGCATCACATCCCCAGGGGGATCGAGTGGGCTGACGACTGGGTGCTGCTGGGTCTGGGACACCCAGGGGTCTTATTCCCTTTCCCTGAGCACAGCCAAAGTGACGAATGATGGTTGAACCCCTTCTCAAAGCGCTCCGTCCCGGGCGGATGCCTGGATTATTGGCGGTGGGAGGGCGATGAGGACAACCCAGGGCTTCTAGCGGGATCCCCGGGCTGACTGCTCCGTTCTCCCCGCAGAGGCAGCCGGTGTAGCGCCCGCGGGCACCCGCCCCGCCGCCAGCGAGGGGCCGGCAGAGGAGGCAGCGCCTGGAGCAGAGCGGGGCCGGGCCGGGCCGTACCGGGGACGCCCCGTGAGCCCCCCGGACCCCCCCCCGAGCCCGCTCCGGGCGGGCGGAGCCAGCGCCGGGCTTTCCCTCCCGCCGGGTCCCGGTAAAACCCGGCCTGGACACGCGGGGGACGGATCGGGATCCCCCACCCGCGATGGCTGCACAGGGGGGCGGGGGGGTGTCCGTGTACGAGGGGGGGGTCCCGGCGATGTTGTCTTACTGTGGAGCCGCCGGACCCTCCGTGGGTCCCGGCTCTCAATATCACACTGATCTGATCTGAGATGTTGCCTTCAGCAAACCTCATGGTGTCTGTATATAGTTCAGCGAAGAAGAGGATTTAAAAAAAAAAAAAAAAAAAAAGACAAAAAAGAAAAAAAATGAGAAAAGGGAAAAAAAAAAAAAAAGGGAGAAAAATGAGGGAAAAAAGAGAAAAAAAAAAAGGCAAACAACGGCCTGCTGTTTCAAACACCACTCTGCTTTTTCCGTTTCGTTCTTCCATCTCCTGTTTGTCCCCACTCACACCCAGGGTGTTCAGGGGGCTAAGGGTGCTTGGCCAGGCTGGTGGGCACCCACCAGGCTGCCCCAGCCCCGCTCCCAAACCCCAAACCCTGGCTCATTGCACCCACCACCCTCACACTCCACGCGGCGCTGGCACTGCTGGGCTGGGGACACCTGGTCCTGCTGT
Source organism: Hirundo rustica (assembly GCF_015227805.2). Taxonomy (NCBI): domain Eukaryota; kingdom Metazoa; phylum Chordata; class Aves; order Passeriformes; family Hirundinidae; genus Hirundo; species Hirundo rustica. The sequence goes on from NC_053464.1 coordinate 14,060,917, forward strand.
CCAGGACCCGAAACCCACCCTCCTCCCTGGGCTTGGCCTCACCAGCACCTCTTCTGTGGCTCCTCTTGGGAGGGGCTTTGCTCCCTGTGCTTGTGCTGAACCCCACAGCTCTGTGTGCTGAACTGGAGGAGGAGGAGGAGGCATTTGCTTCCTCCCCTCCACATGGGCCTGGCTCACCCCTCACTGCCCTGGGTTTGCACAGCTTCCTCGGCTCTTGCTTCCTGGACACCTCAGTGGAGCTGGGGGACTGCCCAACACTCTGGAGACCCCTGCCCACGTCCCCAGGCTCCACAGCCCATCTTTGTGTCACCCATACCCTGACGCGGGTAGCAACCAGCCCAGGGTGAACCAACCCCAAATCTCATCCTAAAAACAGCCACTGGCTGCCCCCAGCCTCTGCAGCGTCCTGCAAAGGGGGGCACACCTCTGGTCCCATCCGTGTCCCCCCCAGAGCCAGTGCCCCATGTCCCCAACACCTCTTGTGTCCCCTCCATCACACCCACCCCAAGGTTTGCTGGCCACACAATGTCTGTTGTTTCAGCAGCTGCCTCGGACACAGGAGCGAAAAACAAAAAGAGGAGGTGAGAAAATTTTTTAAAAGGGAGAAATAATAATAAAAAAATAATAATTAATTTAAAGAGGAAAAAAAAAAAAAAAAAAAGTCCCCGTGTCCTTGGCAGTGTTGCCTGAAATCCGGCTATTTTTAGTGACATCTTGTACATATGACTGTAAAATGGTAAACCGTGTGTATTATATATTGCCTCATTATATAGTGTATATATATGTATACATATACATATATATAATATATATGAAGACTGTAAATGTTAAGACTAGTGTTCTTATTAGTATATTGCTTCACACTGAAGATTGTGTGTAACAAGCTGTTTCTAAAAGATGTTTATTTTCCTTAAGAGTAAAAAAACAGGTCATTGCATTCAGAGCGTCAATAAAGATACAACGATTGTTTTGGAAGTACGTGGCGCCCTTGCTCGTGGCCTCTCTTTATCCTTGGGGGGCTGCTGGGGTCCCCCCTCGGGCTGTGACAGCCCCTGGGTGGTCTCCTTTGTCCCCAAGGGTCTCGCTGGAGGGGGTGTGCTATGAGGACAGGGGGACAGCAGCCCCTGGGACATCACAGGGTAAAGAGGGGGTGTCGGGGGTTCCCTCAGCACCCAGTGTCCCCGTCCTGCCACCTCTGTCCCCCCTCCCGTGCAGCCCTGTGATGTCTACAGCTCTGGGGGTCCCCTTGCCCCCCCACTTTTGGTGTCAGCCCCCCTCCAATCCAGCACACGCCAGTATAAATAATCAGCTTTAATCGTCTGTACAAAACTCTCCGACTATGAAAATACCGTTTAAAAAGGGAGAAGGGGAGCGGGGGCAGGCGAGGGGAGGGGGTCTATGTACAAGAGGGGGTGAAGCAAGGACACAGGGGCACCCACCAGCCCCCCCAGGAGCCCCGTGTTGCCCTGCCATCCCTTCTCCCAAAGCCTGTCCATGCTCCGGGGCGGTGGCAGCTCTTAATGGGGGGGAGATCAGTGCTGGGGAGGAGGGGATCGGGTGGGGGTCCCCTCTTGCCTACATGGGCACGGCTGGGGAGGGGGCACTTCCAAAACCGAGCCCCAAACCCGAAGGGTCCCGCAGCAGTGGGACCCAGGGGGACCGGGCAGAGAGCCCCAGGAGGGGCCGCCACCGTGTGCACGGAGGGGTGCAGGTGACACCGAGGGGGGGATGCGGGTGGCACCGGGGGGGGGTTCGGGTGGCACCGGGGGTCGCTGCCGCGCGTGCCGGTGCCCTGCAATGCCGCGGCGGTGTCACTAGAGGTCCCCACGCCCCGTCCCCCACGCGCGCTGGGGACACGGACACGGCCCCGGGGAGGGGGGAAGCCCACCCGGGGCACCCCACGTGTGGCTGCCCCACGCTGGGACCTCCACCCCGCACCCACGTCAGGTACCGCCCGACCCCTCCCCACCCGGCCCTTCACCTCCGAAACCACCCCCTAACATCATCCCGCGGGGAAACTGAGGCACGGCCTCCCGCCGCCTCACGTTCCCCACCCACGGGGGTGGCAGGGGGCCGGCGGCCCCTTCCCCACCTAGCCCGACGTGACGGTGGTGCCGCTGCCCAGCTTGATGATCATCTGCTGGCAGTCGTGCAGCGTCCGGCGGTCGCCCAGCTTGTCCAGCGTGCGGGCGGCCTCGGCCAGCATCCCCACGCGCTGGCCCGGGCCCGCCAGGAAGCTGGGAGGGAGGTAGCAGCAGGCCAGCAGCAGCGCCTCGGCGTGCTCCCGCGGGGTGGGGTGGCTTTCCGGCTCGCCAGCTGCAGGGGACAGAGCCGAGTTCAGTGCCGAGGGCGCCCGTGGAAGACGCTGAATAAATTTGGGGGGGGATCGGCACGCGGATGGGGTTGTTCGCCCGCCCTGGAGCTGGTGCCACCATCTGGGGTGCTGCGGGGGGGGTGTTCCCCACGATGAGCACCGTCTGCGGTGTTGCAGTGCTGCGGGGTGTCCCAGCCTATGTCTCACCCCACATCCCATCACACGAGGTTGGTGGGGTGCTGTGGGTGCGGAATGGGGTTCTCCACTCTGTGTCCCACCACCTGGGCTGCTGTAGGTGTGGAGCAGGGTGCCCCACCCCATTTCCCGTCCTCCAAGGCGGTGACAAAGGTATCCCAGGCCACGTCCCACCACCCGACGTGCTGGGGAACTGTGGGCGCAGAGCGGTGCGTCCCACCCCTGTCCCACCACATATCCCACCACCCAAGGCTGCTGGGGCGCTGCAGGTGAGCAGGGAGGTGTCCCACCCCATCTCCCAGCCCGTGCCCACCTGTTTTGCTGCCCTGCACCCCTCTCCTCCGCAGGCTGCGGTCCAGCAGCTGGTGGGTGCGCGTGGGGCTGGCCCGGGCCATCAGCCTGGCAGTGGCTTCGTGCAGGAACACCTGGGTGGGTTGGGACGGTGAGCACAGCCGGGTGCAGGGCACCAGGGGACCCAGCAGGTGACAGGTCTGGGGGCTCACCCGGCGCATGGCGGGGCGCAGGGTCTGTGCCAGGCGCCGCAGGCTGCTCAGGTCCTGCTGGAAGCCGCGGAGCTCCAGGGCGGATGCCTGGTAGAGGCAGCTGCGCTGCTGGCTGGCCCCCATCTGCTGCTGCCACAGGTTGGTGCGGGTGACCAGGAGCAGGTCACAGAGCAGGAGCTGGACCGCCTGCAGGGACAAGGGGTTGGGGGTGAGCAGGGGCTCGGACGGACGGACGGGGCGCCGAGGAGGTCGCTGCGGGCAGGCGCTGCTGCGCGGGACCCCCGCCGGGCTGCATGGCAGGGGCATTGCACTCCCAGTCTGACACATGCAATGCAACTACAATGCACCCCCGCGAGGGTCGGGGGCACCTCCCGCCAGGGCTGGGGGCTGGCGGCCAGCTCGTCCCTTCCCCAGCCCAGCTCACCTTGTCGATGGTGCCCTTGGAGGGGCTGCCCAGCTCCAGGCTCTCCCGCAGGCAGCTGCTGGCCTTCTCACAGTGGCTCAGGGTGGCCTGGCTCCCATCCTGTTTGCTCAGCAAGGCGCGGACAGCGCGGAAAGAGTGCAGGGCAGCGCGGGGAAGGGGCTTCCTGCGAGGCGGAGGGGACGTGGTCACTGCAGATCCCTCGCCCTGCGCGGCTGCGCCCTTCCTCAACACACACCAGGTGTGCTCCAGGAGAGGCCGTGCCAGTCCAAGGCAGAGGGGGGCACACAGTGAGGTGCCGCCCTTGTCCCTGATGTCCCCAGCACTCACTCAGAGCTCTGCAGTGCCCGGGGCATGGTCTCCACCAATGCGTAAAGGCGCTCAGCCCCCTCCTCATCTCCGTGCAGCCAGTGGATAACGATGCCAATGAAGGATGCCCACCACTTGGACACGGGGTCGGTGCCTGCGGGGTGGGAGGGACACAGGAGCAGGGCGTTTCCACCCCCACGGCGCCCCACATGAAGTGACCTCCACGGGGGACACGCCAGCCTCACCTGTGACATCCGCCAAGCCGGAGGCGATGGAGGGCGTGGGGCCAGGTGTGCCACCGACATCCGAGCAGCCGTTGAGGAGCTGGAGGTACTCGAGGGCATCGGAGAACCGCCTGCGGAAGGGGGCTGTGAGGGGGCTGACCCCACGCCAGGCAGGGGGAGAAGGTGCCCAGCCCAGCACTCACTCACCCCTCTCCCTGGGCAGTGGGACGGCCGGGCTCCGGCACGGCCACGCAGCACAGCGCCTTCTCCAGGAGGTGCTCACGGAAGAGCTGGGTCACCTGTGCCAGCGGGTCCACTGGGGCACAGAGATGGGGTCAGCAGGTACACCACACCCCAAAAGGGGGGAGTGGCGTGCGGCGTTTGGGAGACGGGGGTCACCTGGGTTGCCGGCGGAGCTGTAGATGGTTTCCCTGGGGACGCCCTTCACTGCCCAGTCCCCGTCAACAAAGAAGCGGTGGCCCAAGGGGTGGCAGAGCCACTGCATGGCGGGGGGCACAGCCCCGCCGTGGGACAGGGCCACGCGCCGGGCGCTGCAGAGGAAGGGGCGCTGCGGGGAGAGCAGGGGGTCAGCAAGGACCTGAGACCCCAGCCCCAGGGGACACAGGGGCCACCCCAGTGCCCCACGCTCACCGCCAGGAAGTGGAAGCAGCGGTGCAGGCTGGCCTTGATCCGCAGGGCAGCCGCCACGTAGATCTCTGCCAGCGCTGCCACGGAGATGGCGTCACCGGCGCACTCAGCCAGGTTGACGGCGCTCAGTGCCAGGTTGATGGCCAGCAGATGTCCCCCGGCCTGCTTCCCTACAGGAACGGGGACGGGAGGCTCAGGCGTGGGGTCGGGGGGTGGTGGGGACACGTGGGGCTCAGGGGTCCTGTCCCTCAGCCCCCGTGGCGCGGGGCCGTACCGGCGAGGTGGAGCTGGTGCAGGCGGTGGTAAGCCATGGCAGCGTCGCGGGCACTCTGGCGGACGTGGGCTGGCGGCGGGGGGTCCGGGCGCAGCCCCCCGGCGCGGGCAGCCAGCCAGCGACCCACCCAGAGGCGCTGGAGCAGGTGGCGCAGGAGCGTCCAGAGCAGGCTGCAGGCCAGGTCCCCGTGGGAGGCCGGCAGCGGCCGCCCCAGCGCCCCGAGCGCCGTCCGCAGGTGCTGGGCCCCCTGCGCGAAGTCTCCCTGCGCCCCGGGGAGAGACGGGCGGTGAGGACAGGGTAAGGGGCCGGGGCAGGTGGGGCGGGGGACGCGGCGCAGGGCGGGACGTACCCGGTCGAGGTCGAGGTCGGCCTGCCGGCGGTGCCGCCAGAAGAGGATGGAGGGCTCGGAGTGGGGGCGAGTGACGGGCTCCCCGCAGACGAAGAGCCGCACCACCGCACCCAGCACCAGCGCCACGTTCAGTGCCCAGAAGGCCAATGTGGGCCACAGCCACTGCGTCCAGCTCCACGGGTCCTCTGTGCAGGGATATGGGTCAGCAACACCCCGCCAATGCTGCCTTGTGCCCAGCTCAGGGTGTCCATCCAAACCTTCATCCCATGTCCACCAAAGAGCCTCCACCCCATTGTGCCCACCCCAAGAGATTCCACCCAATGTGGTCTGCCTCACACACATCCCGGGATATCCATTCTGGTGGCCTTCACCCTGTGCCCATCCCAGCAGCATTCACCCAACAGCCTCTGCCCCACGTCCACCCCAATCATCTCCCATCGCAGACCCACCCCGAGACCCCCCTCCTGACAGCCTCCACCCCACGTCTCCCATGATCACCTCCACTGTGATGGTTACCACCCTGATGTTCCTCCATCCCAAGTCTTCACCTCATGCTGACCCAAACAGCCTCGAGCCAGGCAGCTCCTACCATACACCCACCCCAACATCCTGCACCTTGATGGTCTTCACCTCAACAGCCTCCAGCCCATGCCCACCCTGACGGCCTCCATCCCACACCCATCCCAACAATCTCCATCCCAATGTCCCCCACCCCACACCAGGGCTTACCCAAAGAGCCAGACTTAGCCATGATGCTCCTGCCAGGACCAGCGGTGTCCTGGCTCCCCAGGGGCGCCGGGGAGCCAGAACCCTGGAGGAGGGAGGCCAGGGGGTTGAAGGAGAGGCAGAGGAAGACGAAGGTGCAGAGGGCCATGCGGGAGCGGTCCAGCATTCCCTGGCTGCTGGGTGAGGGCGGCGGGCACTCCTGCTTCACCTGCACGGGCAGAGCTGCTGTGAGCCTGGGACACGGGCATGGACGTGGGGTGGTGGGCACAGGAATGGGATATAGGGCAGGGGATATAGGGCACGGCATCCAGAGCATGGGGTACACGGCATGGAATACAGGGTGTGATAATGGGGGACGGGCCTGGGATATTGGCAGCACGATACAGGGCATGGGGTACAGGGCATGGTGATGAGGCACAGGCTGGAATACAGGGGCATGGATTTCAGGGTACAGGCATGGGGCACAGAGCACGTTTTAGGGTAGAACAAAACTGCCAGCCCCAAATCATGTGAGGAGCAGCCTCAGAGAACAAGACCAGGGCTCTCAGCTCTTTCCCCACCTGGTACACCTTGCCCTTGGCACCTCCTGCGTGAGGCAGCAGATGCCCTGCCCCACTCAGGGCAGGGAGTTTCCCCCCAGCCCTCCCTCACCTTGCCGTGGGCACAGATGGGGCTGTCGGGCTCCGAGTCGCTGCTGCTGTTGCTGCTGCCGCCGCTGAGCGAGAGTGGGCTGCTGTGGGATGGCGAGCCTACGTCTGAGGGCGGCGGCGTCAGCATCTCCATCACCTCCGCCTTCGCCACCTCCATGGGGGTCTCCGCCTTGGCCCCCCGGCTGCACTGGGTCCCCAGGTCCTTCGCGGGCTCTGCAGGAAGCAGAGTAAGCTGCTGGCTGCTGGGGGCATGGAGCTGAGGCCCCCCGCCCCAAGAGCTGCCCTTCCACTCACGGTTCTTCTGCATGGCCACCTTCAGGGCGAGGTTCTCCTGCTTCAGCTTCTGGTTGCTCTGCTGCAGGAAGCGGATGTACTCGATCGCCTTCCTCAGGATCGCCGACTTGTTGAGCTGCCGGCGGGCGGGGACGGTTCAGCCCAGCTGCAGGGCAAAGCCTCCGCACCGCCCGGCCCTGCCCTGCCCCGCCGCCCCCCGCTCCCACCTTGGCCTCGGCGCCCACCACCAGGTCCTTGAGCTCCACGATCTTGTCGTTGATGGAGGAGCGGTAGCGCTTCTCGATGGCGTTGTGGGCCGTGCGCTTCTCGCCCCGGCTCTGCACCAGCGCCGGCTTCCCGCTGGGCGCCAGCCGGTTGATGGGCAGCTTCTCTGCGTCCACCACCAGCGGCACCGTGGCCAGGATGGTGCCTCCGCTCACCAGCGCCTGCGAGGGTGCAGGGTGGGCTCAGGGACGGTCCTGAGGCCTCTCCCCACCGCGCAGCTCCCAGAGGTGGCACCTACCGGCACCTGGAGCGGGGTGGCAGAGCCGCCGGCACTGGTGGCCAGGGAGGCGATGGTGGAAGTCTTGGCGCTGCTGGCGTCTGTCTTGACGGCCGTCAGCAGCAGGGAGTCGGCCTTGATGAAATGGGGCTGCAGGAGAACCTGAGGGGCAGCGGGGGTCAGCGGGGCTGTGGGGGGTTATGGGGACCCCCCCCACACCCCATCCCTGGGTCTGGGCTTACCGGCACTGGCTGGATCTGCGGTGACACAGACTGGGTGGTGGGGCCGGCAGGGCCCAGGAGCTGCTGGGGTGGCACGTTCTGCACGGGGCCGGGCAGTGTCACGGGCTGGCTGGGCTGTGGGGCGGGCAGGGGGCTGCCCAGGGTCTGCCCCGCACTCCCAGGCTGCACAGCTGGGCGTGGAGCAGAGGACAGCGTTAAAAAACAGAACCCCTGGCACCGGCCCCATCCTGCAAGACCTCCACCTTTGGCAGCCCCAAATCCTCACCGGAGAAGCCGTGCTGGTTCTGGTAGCCCACCAAGGGCTGGGGGCTGAACGGGCTGGGGGACGCAGGGACGAAGCTGGGGGCCAGCATGACGCCAGGCTGGGGCTGGGGCTGGCTGCTGGGCACCACGGATGCCTCCTCCTTGACCCCCAGGGACGGCGCCGGCAGGAGCGGGGCCGGGGGCGGCGGGGTGAACGCGGCCATCCCGGGGGGCCCCGCGTAGGCGCTGCTGGTGGGGGCGGCGGGGGGCGGCTTGCCGGGACCCAGGAAGGTGTTGAGGGTGCCCGGCGGGGAGGGGAGCCCCGAGGGCACGGCGCTGTCAGGGGCACTGAACGGTGAGTCGAACAACCCCGAGAAGTCATTGTCCGGCGTGTTGATCAGCTGCAGCATGTCTGTAAAACACACCCCCCTGCGCCGTCAGCTGCTGCCCCGCACATCCCAAGGTGGGCTTGGGGGCGGGCCCCGTGCTGCCCTCCCCACAGCGCAGCGTTTAGCGGGCAGATCCCCACAATCCAGGGGCAAAATTCCCTGAGAAGCCATGAATCTGCTGTGCCCTCTTCCTCTCAGCTTCCCACCCATCCTGACATCGGGGAAACTGAGGCACGGCGGGGATGTCAGGGCTTGGCCAACAGCAAGTCAGCGTTTTCCAGCCTGGTCTGGGAGTGGCAGGGCACATCTCAGCGTGTCTCTGATGTTGAGGGGGGGGCTGCGCCGGCTCATTCATTCATTTATTCTGTACTGGGAACCCCGACAATCCCCAAATCAGCCCCTGTATCAAGGGGAGGGGGTGCTCAGCCTGGGACAGCGGGGTGGCACCATCGGGATGTGCCAGACCGCAGAGCCAGGTGTGTTCGATCATAACAGCCCTCGGGAGGGCAGCTGGGCAAGCACAGGGCTAAACCAGCCTGAGCAGGGGCTCTGTCCCACTCGATGGGACCTGGGGACACATCGGGGTCCCTGTGACACCTCCACTCAGGTGTCCCGGGATGCTCCCACCACGCAGGGCTGCCCGCCGGGGGCACACACACCCCAGGATACCCCACACTCCGGCACCCCCCGACTCACCCCAGCTGCACGCACAGACCCCGGGACACCCCCAGGGCACCCCCCCTCCCCGCACACAACCCCGGGATGTCCCCACCGAGCCACACAGCCCCCGGACACCGCCCTCCCCGCGGGGCGCAGCACTCCCAGAAGGGACCGCGACGGTGGGAGGCGGCTGGCGAGGCGGGGGTACCTTCAAAAAGCCGCACTCCATGCGGGTGGGAGCGGGAGGGGGGGTCCCCAGGAGGAGCCCGCAGCCCCCGCTCAGCCCCGTGCCCGGCAGCGAAGAGGCCCCGGGATATTTTAAAGCCATGTTCTCGCCTCCTCCCCGGCGCCCTCCCCGCGCTGCCCGCGCCAGGGCTGGAGCGCGGCCGGCGATGGGGTGATGCGACTCCGCCAATCGCCGCCTGCGCGCCCGCCGGCCGCCCCCGGACAGCCCCCGGCGCCCAAGGTGAGCCCGGCACCGGGTTACTGGCGGGCACCCGCCGCGAACCACCCGCGGTTACTCGGGGTCACACTCCCTTAACCCCTTTGCCAGAGCCCCACCGCCCCTCCAGCCCGGTGTGAGCCCCCGCCTCCGCCCCTCACTCGCTGCCCAGGAGTGACCCCGCAACGATCGGGGTCTGCACACAGCACTATCACACTCGAAAAAAACCATCCAGCCCTCGGCACGCTGCCCTGTGCAGGTGGGTGTCCTTCCGGGGGGCTTCCAGCCCCTCCTTCCACTCAAGAGACCCTCTCCCCCACCCCCCCAGGCTCCCTCGGGGTCCAGAGCAAAGTGTAGGGTCACAGAGAGGGGGTGCTCCCCCCCTGTGCCCCCCCCAGCTTCCTGGTGCCCAGCCTGGGGGTCCCACAGCTGTCCCACCCTCCTGGCACCTTCCAGGTGTTTCTATCCCATGGCACTTGCTGCCACCCACGCCACCAGCAGGACATGGGCACCCCCCAGTGCCACCTCCACCCCCGCCGTGGGAACCTGAGGGGCAGAGCCTCTCGTCTGTGGGTCCTGGCAGGTTCAAGGCACCCAAATCCCATGGCACACGTGCCACATCACCCTAGGGCTGGTACAGGGATGAGGGACAAGCTGTGGCCAACTGGGGACCGGTGACAAACCCACTGAGGGGCACGAGGCGGCTGTGATACAAAGGAGTGTGGCAAAACCCCACAGTGGGAAAACCTCATCCCATACGGCACCACTCAGCCCTGGCACAGCTCCTGCTTCCCTGCCCACGCCAAAACCTCGCCAAGAAAAGCAGGTGGCACCTGGATCTGCTTTGATCCACCCCGACTGCCACTGGGATGAACCTGCAGATGCCATCTCCACCCCAGATCTCGGAGGAGAGCCCACCAGGGAGCACACAGAGCGGGGCAGGTGTTGGGAGGTTCAAGCGCCGTGCCCGCCCTGCCGCGTGTTCCGCCGGCCGTGCCCGATGGCGTGGATCCACAGAGCTGGTGGAGCACGTGGCAAGGTGGGTGAGGGGCTTGCCAAGAGCTGGGATCTCCAATTTTTTGGGATCCTCAGTTTTATGGGATCCCCAATTTTTTGGGGGGGATCCTCAATTTTATGGGGATCCCCCCAATTTTTTTGCTAAAGCCTTGGAAACACTGAATTCGGCGCACGTGGTGCTGAGATGGTGGGAAATGGGAAATGGGTCCCCTTGAGGAATGAGTCCCTTAGGAGAGTGGATTCCCTCTGGAAATGGGTCCCCTTGGAGCATCCCCATTTCACGGAGCCCACAGCGGCGGGGAGGTGGGTGCTGGAGGTGGGCGCTGGCGGGTGCCAGCCGCGGGGCTGGAGCAGGGCCGGCACATCTCACCACATCCCGCTTGGATGGGTTGGGAGAACCCCGGCGCCCTGGAGGGAACGACCGAGAGTAACCCCGCCGGTGACGTCACGGAGGGGGCGGGGCTACCGGCTGCACGATGCTGTGACCGGGAACGTAGGGGGGGAATCGTCGGGGCTGTCCCGGCAGCGGCACCTCCAGCCCGGGGGTCCCGGTGTCCTGTGTTCCCCCACCCCGAGCCCCCCGCTATGGACCGGCCCCCGGTAACGGAGCCGGCGCGGTTCTGCAGCGGCTCCGCGCTCCCGCAGCTCGGTGTCCCCTCTCCCCACGCCGGGTCCGGCACCGAGCCCGGACCGGCGGCCGTGCACCGAGTCCTGGTTGTGCACCGATCCCGCTGCCCCGGCCAAATGCCGCTACCAAGCTCCCTGACTGTGCACCGAGCCTGGACCCCCAGGCCGCGGCCGTGCACCGAGCGCGCCCGACCGTTCACCGAGCCCCGGTTACACCCCCAGCCCGGTACCGGCCACGCACCGAGCCCCGCTTATACCCCAGCCCTGTCCTGACCTTGCACTGAGCCCGGTTACACCCCCAGCCCGGTGCCGGTTGTGCCCCAAGCCCCGGTCATACCCCCAGACATGTCCCGACCATGCTCCAAGAGCCGCTACCGCACCGTGCCCAGCCCCCGCCCGCGCACCGAGCCCGCTTTTTCCCCAGCCCGGTCCCGGTCACGTTCCGAGCCCCAGGACTGCAGGGAGCCCAGAGCCGCGGCGTGCACCGAGCCCCGGTTACACCCCCAGCCCGGTCCCGGTCATGCCCCAAGCCCCGCCGGGACGCACCGTCGATGTCGCTGAGCAGGGCCGTGTCGATGTCGCTGGCCCCGGAGAGGCCGAGGGACGGTGCCAGCCCCTCCAGGGCCGCGTCGTCGAAGGCGAGAGCGCTCATCGCGGCGGCTCCGGTGGCTCCCGTGGCTCTCGGTGGCTCCCGTGGCTCTCGGTGGCTCCGGCAGCTCGGGCGGCTCTAGGGCTGGCGGTGCCGCCCGCCCGCCATGGCCGCGCTGGCCCGGGCACAGGCACACGGGGACGAGCCGCCAAGTTGCTCCCGCGAACCGTGCCCGGAGCTGCCACCGGGCGGGGAGGGCGGGGGGGATGGATGGAGGCGGATCCGCCGCCGCGTCCCGCCCCGCGCCGCCTCCCCGCACCGCCCCGCCGCACCGGGACCCCCGGCAGCACCGGGCGGGGACCCTCGGGGGCACCGGGCAGGGACCCTCGGGGACACCGGGCAGGGACCCTCGGGGACACCGGGCAGGGACCCTCGGGGACACCGGGCGGGGACCCTCGGGGACACCGGGCAGGGACCCTCGGGGACACCGGGCAGGGAGCTGGTGCACCAGGAACTGAGCAAGGAGAAGCCCAGGCTGCTACCCCTGGAGCAGGACACCGTCCTCTGGGGAAGTCACCCACCCTTGGGGATGTCACCAAGCCCTGGGGATGTCACCGACCCCTGGAGATGTCACTGACCCCAGGGGATTGGCACCGAGCCCTGGGAATTGAGCCCCGGAAAAGTCATTGATCCCTGGGGACAGGCACCAAATCCCTGGGCTGGGCTTTGAACACCTGCGCTGTTCACAGCCCAGACGGGCACGCAGGGAGCAGGGGGGAGGGCCGATGTGGGCAGGTGGTGGCCGTGGCTGCAGAAGCCTCTGCACCTCGTGGAGGCCACATGCCAGGGCGAGGTTGGGCTGAACCGGCCCTCTCAAGGGTCCTGAGCCTTCCCAGTCCCAGCTCCAGGGTTCAGAGCATGTCCCACCTGTGCTGCCCACCCGCAGCATGGTCCAGGGTGGGAGAAGCTTTCACCCCCCTGGTGAGGGACACACCAGTGCTGCCCTGTGAGCCTCAGCACCGTGCACCCTCCTGGGGGCCATCTGTTGTGGGATCCAGGAAAAATGCTTGGTGCCATTGGGATCAGTGCTGTGGCTGCTGCCCAGGTCTCGATGTGGGAGTCTCATGCCATGAAAATGCCATGCCCTGTGCCCTGCAGAGCTCCATGGTCCATCCTGCTGCTGGGAAATCATTTAGGACAAGAAAATGCGCTGCAACATCAGCTCTGTGGAAGTTTGCCCTCTCCTCTTTGGTGCCACCAAGCACTTTCTGAGGTTACCTGGGAATTCAGTAAACCTGGCTGCACCTTAGAAACTCCCCTTCGGCCTCACTGGCTCTCACATGGTGGCACAGCAGGCACCTCTCTGCAACAGAGGGATCCCCTGTGTGCCACGGAGCACCCCAGGACAGAGCTGGGCAGCAGAGCTGGGGCTGCACAGCCCTGCTTGTCCCCTCTGCACCCTCACCCCACCCCAGCCTCCTCAATCTGGGGATATTGACCTGTGCCCGAGCTGGGGACGAGCCCAGGGAATCCTGGCTCAGCTCTGTGCCAGCAGCTGGGGCAGCGTCACCCACACATGGGGCAGCACCGGCCGCTCGGACATCGCTGACCCACAGCAAACATCACCGAGGGAGCCGCGATCACACGGCCGGGACAGCCAGGACCTGCCGTGGGACACGAGGGAGCCGTGCGCTTCCACCCTCGTTTTTGTTGGGGTCACTGGGGAGAAGCCAGGCTCCGTGGCGGTGGCGTTTCCCTTTCCTTGGTGCAGTCCGTGTGCTGTGGGAGGAGAGGGCAGATTTCCAGGGCTGGGGAAATGGAAGTGCCGCGGCCCCCATGGATTTAGAGCAGCCTTGTGCAAGCGCGGGGGTCACAGACCTTTAATAACCCATGCAAGATCCGGGGCACAGCCTTCCCTGAGGGGCGTAGAGGGACGAAACCACACAAACGCAGAATGGGAAAATCACACATAAACGTGGAAGGGGGAAAATAACACACGTAAACACCGCTCAATTTTTGCACGAGCTGGATTTGGCCAGGCTCTTTCTCCCATCCCGGTCCAGAGGGTCCGAGGACGCCGGGAGCCCACACGCGATGCTGTCCGCGCTCCGGGGTCGGGAGGACACCCCAGCACACAGCGGCATCCTCCGGGCACTGGGGAAGGACCCAGCAGCGCGGCGGCTCCGCGGCCCGGCTCAGCGGGCGATGGATTCCACGCGGGGTGGGGCTCCCGGGGGCTGCGTTGGGTTGCGGAGCAGGGAAAACCCCGCCCGTAGGACCAGGGCCACGCAGCCAATAAGAGCGGCGGCCGTGAGTGGAGTGATTCTACATCACGGCTCAGGGCCCGCGATTACATCATGTCAGTCCTGCGGGGATGGCGGAGCGGCCACGTGGTCGCTCCGGAGTCGCTGAGACGTTTTTCCTGAGCTCAGGCTGGGAGGAAACCGCAGGATGAGACAGAAAACAAACCGGCCCCGGGATGGTCGGGCTCTGGCCACCGAGCCGGCCGGGCAGGCTGGTGCGGCTCCGCGGGGCTCCGGCGGTGCGGCATCTCCCCGAGCGGCCCCGGCGGCAGCCGCAGCTGCGGGATGCGCTGCGCCCGAACGCGGCAGCCCCAGAACGGAACGTCCCCGGTCCCGCTGTCCCCTCGCTCGGCCAGCCGGGCTCTCCCAAAGCGAGCCCCCGGGTGTTTCCCACCTGCCAGCACGCCTTAGCGCTCCGCTGGAAGCAGCGTGCCACGCTCCGTGCCCAGCCTCTGGCAGCCTGCCTGCCCCCGGGGTTGTTTTGCTCTGGCAGAGCGCGGCGTTAATCATTAATTTGCGTCGCGAACTGATTCAAAAGCCTCTTCTCTCATTTACTGCGTGTAAGTCGGCTTTGCCAACTGTCCCTTCCTGAGCTTGGGGAAGCGCAGCCAGATTTGGTGTCACTGCAGTGCAGCCCCCGCTCCGGGTTTATATACCCTCGGGTTAAATGGGGAAAGGTAAATGCACCTGTGGTCATTTCCCATTTGCACTGGCATCCAAACCTGCTGCCCAATGCCAGGAGGCAGTGACACTCGGCTCACCTGAGCCTCTGTCCATATGGGGCTCGGTGCAGTGCTCTGTGCCCGGGCTTGGCAGCCCATGGTGGAGGGCAGTGATGTCTGGGAGCCCCCAGCCCTTGCTGGGAGTTTGCACGGTTGCTGAGGGAGCAGGCTGGGAGAAGAGAATCCCATCAGGATTCACAAACCTGGGGAAGCCACACTCAATTTGGGGGTCTGAGTTGGATCACCAGCGGCTGGAGCGGCACACATGGGAAAAGCAAGTCCCCATGTGCTTGTCCTGCTCTTATGCTCTTCCCTTTGTACCCACTATGGCTCCGGTTGGAGGCAGAATTTGGGGTTAGAGGGATCTTTCCCTCACGAGTATAACCGTGGGGCTGCAGAGAACAGTGTGGTGAAGGAGCAGCCCCCTGCTCCAGCCTCTCACTCCCACATCCCCCACTCTCACAGCCCCTGTTCCCAAATCCCCCACCCCCACAGAGCACACCAGAGACCCTGTTCCCAAATCCCCCACTCCCACAGCCCCCTTTGCACAGCGCTGGACATTTCTGAGCCGGTGCTCTTTGTGTGATTCTGCCCTGTCAGGGCAGCAGCAGCTCCACACCTTTCCCAACAGATCCAGGCCAGGAGCCTCCCTGAATGTATCCGACATCGAGCCAGGCACATGATCAGTGCGGGGTAAACAAGCTGGGGCAGGGCTGTTTAATGCTAATATGTGGCTACAGGGAGGGAAAACCCATCTTTCCAGCTATTCCACACCCCCTTTCCCCAGATTTAAACAATCAGGGTGGCTCTACACGTGCAGAACAGAGGGCACCATTCTGCCAAAGTGGTTTGGTTTTGGCCAATGCCACTTCTCCGGGGTTCCTAAGTTGGTGCTCTTCCTTCTGTGCCCATCATAAAGGGGATGTTGGAACAAATTCCTGGCTGATGAGTCAGGAAAGTGGCTCCTGGATGGGCTGGGAACATCACTCACCACTTTCTAGGTCACCAGGGCGGTGATCCACAGTTGCCCTCCAAGGACTGCCAGGTGGGCAGGTGTCCCACCGAGCACCCAGGCTGTCACCCGTGCGTCTGCCTGATGCCACCCTCAAAAGATGTGCCAGGATTTAGTGGGACACGAATTTAGCAGCACTGGCAACACAGCCCTGAGGACAGCACGAGCCATGCAAAGACAAAAAGAGCATCTGCTGGGGACAAGCCTTCTCCCAGTGGGAATACAATACCCAGGTGCTGTCTCCTGGAGGAGACCGAGAACTCCCAGTTTTGACGTGGGTACCCAAGGGCTGCACAATGTCCCCTGTGCCCACTCATTCCCTGTGCTCAGGCCAGGCAGTGGAGCCAAGAGAGTCCCCAGCTGAGAGACAGACGATAGCAGCCCCAGCTCACACTAACAGTGTATTTATTGGAGTATCTCACATGCAGGAACCAAGGAGATGATTTCTGGAGCAAGTTAAACAATGGCAGATTAATACAGTTGTCTCGTCCTTAACGGAAACACTTTCTACTTGAACACAGCGATGTTTTAGTGTTGGGTTTCTCTGCTTTTTGTGTGTTTTGTTTCTCTTTTCATAGTCGATCTCTTTAAACAGTTATGTCCCCTTTCTCCCCCTACCCCGTTCCCAAACAAAAAAATATCCAGTATCTTCAGTAAATAAATATTATCCACTTTTATCTGGAAAGCCTACAGCTGTAATATACAGAGAAGCTATTACACAGGTTACGTTTGTAGGGTTAACAACAGCTCATAGGAACATGGAGGGAATGAGGAGCTCGTACTCATAAAAACACGGAGCAGGGTGGGAATTTTGGAGTAGTGGGTTTGCCATGGGCTAAAGAGAACCAGCACCAGAGCTCGGTGCTGCTCAAGGCCAGCTGGCTCTTGGTGATACAACAGCCTCACCTCTCTCCAGGGGAGGAGGAGGTGTGAGGAACCTGGGGCTGGAGGCTGCAGTTTGGGATGGATGGGTGGAAGGTGCTGTGTGGGCACCTCGTCTCCTTGGCTGGTGGGAGCCCACGGCAGCGGAAGGGTTACCTCCAACACAGCTCTAAATCCACTCACTGCTTCACTCTTTCCATAAAAATAACTGTTCCGAGCTGTTTTTTTCCAGGGGAGGCTCCGCAAGGCTTGTGGTCAGCCCTGAGGAGGTAAACAATGACGGAGCCGGATGGGGATGGACGGGGATGGAGATAGCAAAAGCAGTTCCCGCTCCAGGGCCCCCAGCAGCTGCAGGAGACTCAACAACTCACTGGGTGAAACTAAGTGTTGGAAATCCATCTTGTTTGCTCTCCTGGGCTGCACGTCCTAACCCTGTAGGTGACATCGGGAGAGCAGGGAACAGAGGAGCAGGGCCGGGCTGTGCTGGCCGGGAGCTCCCGCATGGAGGGACCGTCACCCCTGCCCTGCACCTGAAACCACGGCCCGGATCTGTTCTTCCACCACTGGAGGGAAACGTCTCGCCACCACAGCCAGCTGCCTGTCCTCCATTTCAAAGCGGAAACAGCCAATGTACCCCATCAAAAAATGCTGAATGAAGTCTAAGAAAGAGAAATCCTCACTAAAAAAAAAAAAAATCCTTCAGCTTGGAGGTGCAAGACCTGCCCTGGGGATGACAGAGCTGGTTTGAGCAGCACATCCCAGAGATGGAGGCTGTGTTAATCAGAAGGGAAAAGGTACGTTGGAGGCTACGTGAGGGTCCCAGTATGGACCAGTCTCAGCGTTTATGCTGTTCCCTTTAAGAGACACCTTGCTACGTTTTTATGAGCAGTTCTCCTATGAGCCTTACCTACACCCTAAACACCCTAAATGTCTGTACAGCACATTGTTATCTATTACATCTGCTGAAGATGCAGCTGAAATCTACACAGAACAATTAAAAAAAAAAAAAACAAACAAAACCAAAGGATATATTTAAATAGAAACCATTGATTCCTTACATCTCAGCACATGAAGAGTTAACAGAAGAGGTTAAAAAACACACCGGAAAGAAAATATATAGATAAAATAAATATTTTAACCTAGAATAGGGCGCGATTAGAACTTACAAAGGGACCCCAAGAATAATTTAGTGTCATTGAGTGTCAAGCTGTGATTCCTAATATGCTTCGAAAGCGCTGGGATGTTGTTTTTTTTATGGAAAGTGGATCAGGCTGCAGCTCCATCCCTGTTCTCGCAAGCATCGGAGCCACTCGAGTCCTCTGCCCACTTGCACAGAGGAAGCACTTAAGAATGAAAGCGGAGGAAGGATAAATTGAGAAGTTGGTCTCCTGAAGTGGAAAACCCCTTCCCTTTCCCTCAGACAGTTCCCACCGCTCCGGTTTTCTGCAGACCACAAGAGGACAGGGAAGATGAGAGATCCTGATACAGGACATTTGGGAGGCTCTAGCGTAGCTCTTGTATTTGTTAAAGGAGGTTTGCACCAAACCACCTGCTCTGCCACACTCTGTTCCCTTTGGTGCTTCCAGCCCTGAGAGCCGAGTGTGGTGGATTTGGGCTCCAGATCCAGCCCGGGTCTTTCCAAAAGTACATCTCCTCCCAAGGCAGGCATCTCCTGGGAGCTGCTCTACTTCCAGCAGAGCCACCACTTGTGCTGGTGGCACCTGCCACTCCCTGCAAGCAGTGCCACGGCTTTCCAGAGGATAATGCGGAGTGTCAGCAGGGACCACGGATTGCCTGGGGCTGCACACACCAAAAGAGCCCCCTGAGCTCTGCCAACACACGCTCTGTATTTTCCCCCCAGTCCCAGCCTTCTCATTCCACCTCTTTTCCTCCCAGCTGGAGACAGCAATCACCGACAGCTCTGCAGAATCTTCCAGAAAGGGACCGGATTCTCCCTAAAGCAACACCTTGGAGGTCCCAGGACAGGTTTAGTGCTAAAGAAAAAAGCATTAAAAGCACATTACCCCAGCACCTTTTGGCTGAGGGCTGGGGGATGAAGGGCCAGCACAGCTGCAGCAGTGGGACGCTGCGGGGGCTTGGTGACAGTGACATCTGTGCCACTCTGCACCATCTGACAGTGTCCCCATGCCTGAGCAATGCAATTATCTCCTCTGGCGTGGCAGGGAAGCTGGATTAACATGCTTAGAATCACCTGATGTAGCCATTTACAGGGTCAATGTGTTTCAAGGATTTAGAAGAGAAAATACACACTTAAAACACCCACAGAGCTTTCTGCAATGACAAGAATATCAGCAATTCATGTGCTGGCGAGACTGCTCAGGCGATCACCAGACGCCGCCTGAAATCAAATCAGCGTTGCCACAGAAGCTTCCTCAGGTTTCTGCAAGCCGGTGGGCACATCTGACGTGTTGCAGCAAGCTGGCAGTGCCAGTCCCTGAGCATTGGGCTCACCTTGTGTTGAGCAGTGAGGGCAGTGGGTGAGAGCAGGGGTGTGCAATGCAGCCAAGGCAGACCGTTCCATTAGCCACGGAGAAGATGGAATGGGAGAGAGCCTCTGCAGACCCACACAGAAGGGCTTCAGCTGGAGAGAGGGCCAGCAAGTGGGGAGAAAAGCTTGATCCCCAAGTTATCTCCATCCTTAAACTGGTCTTCCCTGTCCATTTGTAAGCCGTGCCGCACACGGCAGTGATGAGGTGTCACGTCAGCGCAGAGGGGTGGCAGGACAGCCCTGCCTGGGCCCAGCTACATATGGAGGGATCCTGGAAGAGGCTACAGGCAGGGCAGGACAGAGGAGACGATGAGCAGGGAGAGCACAGAGTGAAACCTGACCCGGGACGGCCTGGAAATCCTGCACCAAACAACATTTCCCTTCAAAGATTAATGTGTCCGCTGTCAAAGTCCATCAGCGCTGCAATCAGGCATTTGGTAGCAGGCTTTGTGTGTCACAACGTCCCAAAGGGGGTGGTCCTCAGAGAGTATGGTATGGGCTGATAAAATGCTACACTCAGATAAAAGCTTCTATCGCTTGGCCTAGAACAAGTTTCCAGAGAGCTTGACACACATCAGCATCCTGGGAAGCTCAGACATGTCAGGTCAGAAGGAGGTTGCCTAAGCCAAGGAACACCCTGAGGAAGAGGGGCTGGAGCCTGCTGCCTGCACGGGCGTTTAGCTGATAAAGTGCCTCTCTGTCAGGATGGGAGATTCTCCTGCCATGCACTGCTCAGCTCTCTCTTTGATCCTGCAATCCTGTGCCACTGGCTTCCTCCCAAGGAACACGCTGGGGGACGCGGCGATGGCTGGAGCTGCCTGCTCCGGCTCTGCCTGTCAGCCCAGCAAGGCAGGCACACAGGCTGGAATCCCTTCTGGCAGCCCCAGAGGAGCAGGAATCCTGGCCATGCCTCTGGCAAGCAAGAGAATATGCTTGTTTGCACAGAGACTGCAACCCCGTAGGAGCCGGGAGTTAATGAAGGGCAGGGGGATCAAAGGACATTCCAAAAATTACAAATAGCACGGTCACAATCATTTCAACACTTTCTCAGGCCTAAAACTGGAAGGAAATGAGGAGTTTCACCTCCAGTACAGGCTGGCACGGCTAATCCCTCCATGGTAACCATCTCCCTCAGCATTCCACACAAACCTCTGAGGTTTGCCTCTTTTCCTCATCCCTGCCCCCAAGAAGCAGCATGCCTATCCTACCAGGCATGGCAGGGAATCCAGGAAGCTCAGTTCACACCCAATCCATGAGCAAGTCCCGTCCCTCTGCATGGAAGTTTACACCAAATGCAGAGCTAGCTCTACAGCCACCAGAGAAGGAGTCTAAGGTAAGGAGAAAATAACCAAGCTATTTTAAAAGGCAAACACGCCAGGAAAACTCCTGTGTGAGAATGGTCTCCCAAAGAGCAAGGTGCTTTCTGTACCATCGTTACAGCAACCATTTAGCCCAGCATTTTCCATTCTTATCAACTGCCAGAGCTACTGGACATGGCCAAAACAGACTGCTTCAAAATTAGAGCAAGCCCAGATAAAACACAAGGCAAAAAATACCCTGTGAGATTTAGAAATGAAACACCGCAGAAAGTGGGGAAAAGCGACCACCATATGGTACCAGGAGATGTGTGAGTGGGAGAGTAAAGGATTTTAACTTGTGAAGCACATGTTGAAAGGGGAACAGTTGTTCCTTGCTGTCGAATCCAACACGAAAGCCAATACATTAACATTTTATCTAAAAATAAAGACACACTCCCCCTGAACATTCCAGCTCAGTCAATTACATGCTGATTGACAGAGCCGTCTACTTGGCAGGACCTGCCTACAGAAGAGGATGATCCCTACATAAATTGAAGGGCAAGGCTGCTC
Organism: Hirundo rustica; assembly: GCF_015227805.2. Lineage (NCBI taxonomy): Eukaryota > Metazoa > Chordata > Aves > Passeriformes > Hirundinidae > Hirundo > Hirundo rustica. The sequence continues at coordinate 14,081,810 of NC_053464.1, forward strand.
TCTCTCCCCCCTGGGCTTTTGTTTCAGCCCAGTGTGACGTACTCGTGCATTCTGAAGGGGTTTTCAGCATCAAGAGCTGGTTTTGTGCAGCTGGGACAGGAAGGAGGGGATTAAGCGAGTGCTAGAGAATCGTGGTCTGGCAGGAATAGTGTTGGATTTAAATAGAAAGAGTCAGCTTGTGGGGGTGGATCATTTGGGGAGGGAGGGAAGGAGAAGCAAACTATGGAATGGAGGGGACGGGAGTCGTTGTTAGCCAAGGGCTGTGGGAGGACGAAGTGGCCGTGAGGCGACATTCGCCGGTGGAGCACAGGGGCGGGCGGGCGGCTCCGCGCCACCTTCACAGTGCGAAGAGGGCGTCCTCCGAGCGCTCCTGCTTTTTCCTGCTGGAAGGATTTGTCGGAGGGGTGGGGGCTTCCAGGGGAGGGGATGGCAGATTGGGAACCATCTCCGCCGCTTTGGCTCGCTCTTCTAAAAATTTGTCAAACTCTGCAATGCAAAAACAGAAGGAAGACAAGTAAGAACGGGGGCCGTGGGTTTGGCCCCGGGGACAGAGGTTGGCAGGGGCTGAAATTCCAGGGCCTGGCATCCTGTCGGGCTGTGTTTGCAGGCACGGATACCGGTACAGCCTGACTTCCTCGGGAAAGGGTACAGCCGTCCTTGGAGACAGCCGAGCTCAGGCAGCAGCTGGAATCAAACCCACACTGTGCCACCGGCTGTGACAGAACCAGGGGAACATCATTCCAAAGGGCTGAGCAGCCTGGGGACGCATTCCTGCTGGCACAAACACAGAGCACAGCCAAGGAAGATGGCAGGGAAGCACTTACAGCCAGGAGGGCTCCCCACACCATAAACATGAACCTTTTGCTGTGAAATGCTCTCCTCCCGCCTCTCTGAGCGTGGAAGCATTTGCTGGGGAACATCAGGCTGGGAGAAGGCAGCATCTCAGCAGGGATCAGAGCAAATTCCATCTGAGCACTAACCCGAGAATGGCTCATAGCCACGGGCATCTCTGCTTACCTTCACTGGTCACTCCTTCTTCCAGTTCGTTGCCTTTCTGCAACGGGAACAAAAAGGCACGTGAGCAGAGGCAGTGCTTCCCCTTCCCTGTCATCTCCTCCACCTTTAATACAACTGGACAGTTTCCACCACTTGTTTCCACATATTAACCATCGGAGCAGGGCGACCTGGGGGGAATCACACAGCTCCCACACTGCCATTTCACTGTGCTGCAGAGCAGGAGGATGAGCACTGAGGTGCTTCTGAGGACTGCTGGTGGATAGCTAAGCTTTTCCTGTTGGATCTGAATGTTGGTCCAGTGCTGTTTCCCCTTCAGACAGTAATTCTGGTCCAAATCTGAGCTGTGTGAGTCACACACACGCTGTACCAGATGGCATATTTTCTGTCACATAGTCCTTAAAAAAGTCAGGACTGTGGTTTGCATTGTGTCTTCAAGTAAAAGGCGCTTTTAGCTGACAAAGGACACGTGCAAAACTGTTTGGGGTCAACATTCCTCCTGTGAGAGTTCGTTTTAGGTTTCATACAAAAATATAGCAGCTTTCCTGTGGCCATGCTGTACAAAGACAAGACCAGGGTGAGCTGGATGAAGGACACTGACAGCAGTTAGTGTTCGTCCGTCAGAATCAAAGGCTGGGATTGCCACAGGGTCACTGCATTTCCACCGGTTTGTGCATTATGTGCATTTCAAATAATAAAATTAAAAGTCCAGGGACAGGCACCCTTGTCAATCTGTCAGGATGTTTAAGATGGGTAAAAATGCTGGTTGAAAACCTCATGTTGAAACTGCTTTGAAAAAGTGAAGTATTTGTCTATACTTGGCTTTTCTACCAGGAGTGGGAACATACTGAGTGGCCTCACATTATTTAGAGCCTGAGCATCTCCTGGCTTTCTGCTGCACTGAGGTTTCCAAAGGTTCACACAGCAGCCTCTTCACAGGCAGAGCTGCGTTTGTCCCAGTGTACCCCAAAAAGGGTAAGGAAACAACAATTATCTAACCTAACCTCTCCTGGGAAGTAGAGAACTGAAATGAGCTGTTAAGAAAACAAGGAGGAGGGGACCCAGAGTGAAAAACAAAAATCCAGTCCAAATTTTCACAGGCATCTCTCTGCTGCACCCACATAGGGTTGGGATGGGGACCCAGGGACATCCCCAGGCTTGCTCAGGCATTTCCAGGACACTTCTCTGCTTTGTTCCCTTTGAGCAAATCTGTGCTGGCTGAGGATGACAGATGCACAGAGCTACCTCCATATCTCTCCATCAGATCTTCTCTCCCTCTAAGTTAATTTAAATGGCAAAGAGAAAAGTTTATTGGTTAAGCAGAGTGGACATGCTACATTTACTGTATTTCTTTAACAAAATGAGGCTAGTTTGTAATTAAATTTGAAAGCGACTCCTGTACCGAGGCCCGATAAGCCTACCTGCAGCTGGAACCCAGTGACATTTCAGAGACAGCCAGTCAGTCTGCCCAGATCAAACACTGAACCCAGAATCTCTTTAAGCACCTCAGGCACCTCTGGAGAGCTGGAGAATTTTCTTCCCTTCAATACAGCCAGCTCCTCCAGTGCCAGAGCACAGGGCTGACGTGCCAGAGCGTGCCTGCAGCTCTGCTTCCAGCTGAATCCCACAGCTCCCAGCTGGGAGCTGAGCTGGCAGCACCAAGGGGCTGGGGGAGACCCTAAGGAGTTGGGAGTTTTCTGCCTGAAGCTGGAAGAATGGGAGGAGATGATCCTTGGGGATATGATGACTGCAAGTTCAGTTCACTAAAACCATATTTAAAAGAACAGTGTGAACACAACCCACCCCCCAAAATGCACTAGGTTGATTTGAGTCATATGCTTACATTGAAAAAAAACCAAAACAGAATAAATGTGTACTAGTTGTTTCCTGCTTTACTGCAAAACAAACTTTAGGGTGAAGGCAGAACTACTTTTAGTTCTGCTTTTTGTTTGTCTGTTTGTTTGTTTAATAATTACCAGACAATAATAATTTAGGAGAAAGTTATAAACATTGAAGAGAGACTGTTATAAATTTTTATTACTACTATTATGAAACATGTCAAGATTGCCTGCCAGTTTAACAAAGACATCTTGATTTGAAAGGAATCTAAGCCCTGATCCAGCATCTCTTAAAAGCATGCCTCAACATAAGCATGAACTTAGATCCTGTCTGAATAATGCAGCTTTAAACATGAACTTTAAGTCTGGTGCAGAAAAAATCAGCCCATATTTAATGCTTTCCTGTTTGAGGATCAGAATCCCACGTTTTCTGGAACACGTGAAGTTCTGTGATGTTCACATGGAGAAGGGGAAAATAAAACAGCCCAGAAAAAAAGTGTTTTGATTGAATTGCTGAGCACGACCCTGACTCCTCCTGCTTAGATATCCCCTCCAAAGGGAACCAAACTCTCTGCTTGGGAAGTTTCACTGCTTCCCGCTATGAGAAGGTCCAGGAACTCAGCAATGCATTGAAAGTTACCCGTGCAAGTGAAAAATGAAAATATAAAGAGTCTCACCAAGTCGGTACTGAGCCACTCCTCAATGTCATCCATGACAGAGGACTGTGCAACAGGGATCTAGGGAGTGCAGCGAGAGAACAGCAAGGCAGGCAAAAACCAAAACACATCCACAATCATGGCCACAGAGCGATGGAAAACGCCAGAAATAAGATTAAAAACAAAACAAAAACAAAGATGTAAGATGTGCTGGAAAAAAAAAAATAAAAGGCAACAAAATATAAATGGCATTTCAAATAAAGAAACAACTTGGAAAGGAAATTATGAACAACAAGGCTAAAAAAAAACAAGAGAAAGATTATGGGGAATGACGTGACTGGGTGCCAGCGTAAGATGAGTAACTTCTCGACCACATATTAAAACCATCAAGATGGACTGATGATTCTAATCTTGATCGTGAAATGCTTTTAAGGGTAGAATACTGGATATCAGTTAGGTTTTGAAATGTTAAATTTACACCTTTTTGTTGGTTTTTTTTTTTGTTTTTTTTTTTTTAATGGGTATTAGCCACAGTGAAGGGTTAGAAAAAAGAGGGGCACAAAGTCTTCAGACAACGCTCCTATGAAAACAATTTGGTTTTCCCTGCAGGTGGAGAAGTCAGAGCCCAGGGTGCAGTCATGCTTCCTCCCAGATCCTCCTCCCACCACACCACCGAGCTGTGGCAAGCCTTGGCACAAGGATTTAAAGCTAAACTGTCCCAGCTCCCAAATCCCACTCCTCTGCCAAAGGTGACCCTCGGCAGCAGAGCCCAACGTGTGCCAGTGCAAAGTGCGGAGCCTCAGAGGTGAGGGAGGAGGAGGACGGGGCAGGGGAGGAGAGCACAGCCCCAGAGCTGCAGCAGGGCTCTGCAGGGCAGCTCAGGCTCCAGGGACACTTTAACACTCAGGCACGGATGGTTTGATTCTGTCCCTGCAGTGGAACTGCTCACGTTCTTGGTGTGATTGCAACAGGCAGTGCAGAAGCAGCGATTTCACGCAGTGCTCAGGGTAACTGGGTCAGCAAAGGGAAATTACTGAGTATTAGGTGTAGAATTTCCTGACTTAACTACACTGCTTAAATACAACAGAGGCCTGCCGAGGTAAACAGGAAAACACCACAATAGATCTGGTAAGGACAACCTGAAAAATAGTTGGAAAAACAATGTCAGACATGCGAGTTCCAGGCCAGGGCACAGCAGCTGAGCAGCAGGGCTGGCAGGGAGGAGACCTGGCACTGTTGGAGCGACTCTCCTAGGCAGAAAAGGTGTCAGGGGTTCTCCACAGCTTTGCCTGACACCTCTCACAGGAATCACCCACCCTGGAAGTGATAAAAATCCCTGTGGATGTGGTGCTACAGGACATGGCTGAGTTGTGGCCTTGGCAGTGATGGGTTAATTGGTTGGACTTGATAGTCTTGGAGGTCTTCTCCAACTTTAATGACTCTGTGGTTCACTAAGAGCTGGAAAATTCCCTGCAGATGCATTTCCTGGGAGATGTAGTTTTCTGGGGCACTTTTAGCAGAGGAAGATGGACAGATGCTGGATCAGAGGCTGAGGCTGTTTAGCAAAGCTCCTCAGGAATTTTCTCACAGAATCAAGTGGCCCTTTGTACTGAGGAGGCCAGCTAAGCCCTTGCTTGAGGTGAGGTGTGCTAAAGTGGGTTGGTTGTGCCAAAGAACTGGAAATCCAGAACTCAATCCAAAGCATCTCCCTCACAGAGCAGCACCAGGAAGGTGGCTGGGCTCTGACTTGAGAGGCTGCTGGACAAAGTGACAGTTCCCAGGGTCAGAGGTACCATTTTGCTTCCAGAGAATTCATAAAGATCCCAAACAGAAAATAGAATCGTGCAGTTTCCTCTGGAATGGGCTGGATTTCGGGTAACTGCCCCTTTCTGATTTCCTGAACCATGCACACACAGTGTGAGCTGAAGCTGCTGTGAGCTGGCCCACACAGCCACAAGCACCTTCCAACACGTTCCTTCCCAAGGACAAGTTGCATCTTGTAAAACTGTCTCCTTGGTTTAACAGCTTTATAAAATATTGGCTTCAGAGATATAAAGTAATGAGTTTATTCAGCCTACAGCAATCTAACACCTCCTGCAGAAGTTGCACTGCTGCCTCTCTCCCGTGTTGCTTAACCTGCATGCAGTAGGTAACACCATGGAAGGTGCAGCCTCTGAGCTGTTGGCTGGTTTGCAGCTCAGAAAGGTGCTTATGTTTCTCTAAGGGTAAGAACAAGTGCATGGGAGGGAGGAGGAAAATGCCTGGTTTATTTTTGTTTTTCTGCGAATAAAATTTGCAGGAACACAGGGGGCTCCAAGAGAGCTGGAGAGGGATTTTGCATAAGGACCTGGAGTGACAGGACAAGGGGGAATGGCTTCAAGCTGAAAGAACGTGGATTTAGATCAGATATTAGAAGAGATTATTCCCTGTGAGGGTGGGGAGGTTGCCAGAGAAGCTGTGTCTGTCCCATCCCTGGAAGTGTTCCAGGCCAGGTTGGGTGGGGCTTGGAGCCACCTGGGATAGTGGAAGGTGTCCCTGCCTGTGGCAGGGGGCTGGAATGAGATGATCTTTTATTCCAACCCAAACCATTCCAGAGTTTTATTATATTATGAATAAAAGAGCAGCTGTTCAAGAAAGTGTGGCAGTACTGTGTCCCTGTGTTAGCAGGAACAGCAGCTCAAATCTGATTATCCTGCAAACACGACAGATGACTGATCAAGTACTGAGTTCCTGAGAATCACAGGACTCCTGAATTTGCAGAAGTCCTCGAAGAACAGCTCAGCAGCACAAGAGTTTGTGCTGTGGTGTTTCGTAAGAATTTTAAAAAAAAGAAAGGAAAAAAAAAGCAAAAAAAGGAATTCTACTTTCAGCAAGAGCTACTTACAACAAACAAACAAAGCCTTCAGAAGTGCAAGAGCACTTCTTGCAGAGGAGCAGACAAAGCTGCAAGATAAACATCTGAGTGTGTCAGCCATTTGCTATTCAGCACTGACCTTTTAAAAAGCTTCCCCTGTCTCCCAGCACAACCACTGAAGTGCTGAGGGTTTGTATCTATTGCTCCTTCCATGCACAAACTTCCAGTTTACTTTCCTCAGACTCTGAGCTCCGTTTCCTCATAAACCATGGGTTACGTGTGTCAGGTTTAATTTGTTTGAGAATAAAGAGGGAGGAAACTCTCAAAGAGCAACTGGAAGTTCTAAATTATTTTAACGATAACATTGTACATTTATTTTTCATTTTAAACTGACCATACAGAGAGGCTCAGTTTTTGCCAGTCAGTTGGGTACTTGACTGAAAAATGTGCAGGGGAATTTTGTTATAACTTATCCCTAAATTCCAACAGAGCCAATGTAAAAATAAATTTACTAGTTTACACATTAAAAAAAAAAAAGACAACAGTTTCTGGGAACAAGCAGCAGTGGCAGCCACAGACTACGTGGAAAAAAACTCTGGAATGGGACACAGTCTTGTTGATATTTTGATTATGCAAACTTCCATGGTCCAGGGAAGCTCTCAAGAGAGCTCCCCAGATAGTCAGTGTGGGCTGTAAGAGCTGTTTGGATAAAGATATTGTGATTTTTTATTTTTTTTTTTAAGTGTATACTTAAAGTAAATGAAAATTAAGTCACAAAATATTTTTGGGTACTTTAAGTAACTGGCTTTAATTAAAAGTTGGGCTGATAATTTAAATTCCTTTTTTATTTAGTCTTTGGAAAATCCTACAAATGGGATCATCACAACAGTCCTGAAAGGGAAATGGAAAAGGAGGGCTGGGAGAACAAAAGTGAGTGTTCAATCCCACAAAACCCACAGAAACCTGGAATTCAAGTTCTTACTTATCTAAGTTAGATTGTGTTGATGCTCTCACTAGCAATCAAAAGCCAAAAAGTATTGCCAATATATTTCCTCAGAAGTCATCAAATCCAATATTCTACCCTTAAAAAGACAGTTTGAGGTTATTATTATCACATTTTATTTCTATTAAAAATGATCCCACTGGAAAAGAAGCAGGTATGAAATGACAATTCAGGTCTCTAGGTGAGCTCATTAATGTTCTTAAAATGTTTAACAAGGTTTATGCTAATTGTTGCTAGACTACTGCCTTGTAATAGCTTAGTTAATTCCACTTCTTCCTAGACGTTTAACAAAGCTGACACCAGTTCTTGGTTAGTTGCTGCTCACTCCCCCTCGTTGGTTAGCGGTAGTAAAGCCCTGTCACCCCTACAGCAGCACTAGGAGCACACTAACAGGCTACTCCAGCTTACTACTACAGCCTTACCATCTATTTAAAGCTGTTGTGATCTTGAAATAGCTGCTTGGCCTCAATATTAGAAGGTGTGAGGATTGAATTAACTCCTTGGTTACTCGTAACCGCGTTTGGGCATCGCACGGTGGGAGCCGGGGTGCAGCGCGGTCCCCAGCAGAGCCTGGTGTGCCCGTACAACAGCCAGCCCACCTGGATCTGACCTGTCCAGACAGTGCCAGCCCTCACTGGCACGGGGGATTGGGTTGTCCTTGCTCTGGAAAACACCAGGGCTGGGAAAGGAGACCCCCGTGGTCTTCGGGGAAGGGAGAGAACCTGCTTGCCTTCAACAGGGAGAGGGGTCCCACCACACGGGAGAAATGAGATCTTCACGTGCCTGCTTTTGGGCTTATCCACAGCTCAAGCACTTCAGTCTCCAAGAAGATGATGTTATTCAACAGTCTCACGTTACCCAAGTCATTTCCACATCTCAGATCCTATCTCTCTCTTGAAGGCACATAGCGGCATCCCACTTGGTTACTAATTAACAGAGGTTTCACTTAATCTTTGCTCACCTATCTTCCCTGCAAAGAGGGCTCTCCTCTCTAGCTAGGCATGCTGCTGGCAATCAAGATGGAATGCTGAGTGGTGTTCATGTCACTTCCTGTGAATTCTGGTTCAGTTTCATCCTTCCCCTGCCACTGTCCCAATTAATGTCCTGACACGGTGGCTTAAGCAACACCTACTTCTCACTTTCATAACAAATAACCCATTTGGCATTTGAGTGGGTTGACAGATTATTCTAAGAAAGGAATATATTAATGCAAATCTCAGTAGCTGTCCAATCTCCTGAGAAGGGAACTGAGACTACCTGAACTAAAATATGACTCTGTGGTAAGGTCTGTGCCAAACTGCTGCTGATATGAATCCCGTTGTGAGACCTGCTTGGCAAAACCCTGACCTCACACTGCAGACAGATCTGTCACTGCAACAGCAGCTTACCTCCCATCCCTCAGTCATATAAAATCCAGAAATATCATTTTGTCTATTTTAGTTCTGTAGGTAGAGCTGGGATGGATAAAAGTGTGGCTTGTGTCTGTCTGCATGGTTCTGGCATCATCTTGATGGCAGAACTGAGCCACAGATTCACTGGAAACAAGAACAACACTGCCAAATTCACTGGGAGAGGAGAGCCAGAGACTGCAAAGGTGTGTGGTGAACTGGGAAGCAGAGAAATGGAGCGGGAAGGACTCACCCAAAGCTAAAATGTATCACTGTGCAGAAAAATGTCAGATTGTGAGGGATATGAGAACCACTCTGGCAGGTGGAGAATTCCTTTCGAGTGGTCTCAGTGTTGTACAGGCACAGGGAACAGCAGTGTCAGCTCACTCCTTTCCTACTCATCAAAGTACAAAAAGTACCCCACAGAGTGGGCACATCAAGTTCATACCTGGGATTCTAGTTATCCACTGGCATTGTAAATGCTACAGGTCATATTAATAAATACTGTTAAGAACTACAGCCAGTTAAGAGAGAAACGGAGTTAAGGATTAGTTTAGTTTTATTTTAGGTATTTCTCTCTTGTATTTAGCATACAAACAAGGTGACAGGTTTGTAAGAGCAGTGACTGGTTGGACAGCCAGCCCCCTTCCCTCCCCAAATCCATATGCCTCCATGAATGCTGCAGTATCCTTTTTCCAGACTGAATAACCACAAGCCAATGAAGGAATACGCTGTTTGCTTTTTTAATAAAGCAGTGGTGTGAGTGGTGTGAACAGCAGGGGTGCTGATTTCATGCTTCCCCGCTCTTGTAAACAGTGGAAAGGCAAAGAAGAGGAACTAACTCAATCACTGGATTATTCATTATGGATGAACATCTAACAGTGGCACAGCGCATCCCTGGCTGCAACAGAGCCACCGAACAGCGAGAGCCTCTGTGAGCCACAGTCAACAGTATCAGAGGCAAAGCTGATACTGCTGCTCATTTTACAGCTTTTCACTCTCACCTTGTGAGCTGTGGGTGTCTGACAGCACCAAAATGACACTCTGGCTCTCAGGGACCCACAGTGGGCTTATCCACGTGTGTGAGCAGGCATGGAGCTGCTTTTGGGCAGGCAGATACAACCCCTGTCCCATCGCTGTGTGTGCAACAGCCATGCAAACAACTGCCAAATTTCCAAACTGGCCCTGAGAAATAATCTGGACTAGCCCTAAATCCTGCAGAATAAATGCAAATGTTTCACAGAGTAGATCCTGCACACTCTGGATTTTATGAACTTTAAACTTCCTGGGATGTTTCTCTTTTTTAAGCACGGGGCAGCTCAGTCTGGAAGTGAGACATCCCTGCTCCACGGGCTCCCTGTGCCCAGCCCCACATGCTGCACTGCCAGCTCACCCCAGAGCAAAGGGAATCCTCCCTGCACCTCTCTGAACTCGGCTGCAGCCACGGCTGTCTCGGGAGGATTTTCTACAGTTAGGTCACATTATTGGTACTAGTCTCAAACACTTAAAATGCTGGATTACACTGTCCAAAAAAATGGTCTTAGAACTTGGCTTTTAGGCATTGCTGAGGCTGTTTTTCCCTTCCTCTGGCTTCTGCACCTAAAGCAGGCTTTGAACTTCTCTCTGCAAGCACATTGATGAAGGACAACTTCAAACAAGGTCAGAATGTGCACAGGTTCAGTGATCTTCAGAAGCCTGATTTTATCAAGGCACTGGCATCGCCAGACACAGGAATTAAATCCTTAAAGCTAAAAACACAATTGTACCTTTTGGAGTCTGATTCCTAATGCCAGTGGGGTTGAAGATGTCAACCTGGGCAGCAGTTCTCCCATTCCCTTCCTTGCATAAAGAATGATCCCTACACTACTCAATTCGACTGCATATGATCCTACAACTTCCCCATGTTTATTCCAGACAGTGAAGCTAAGCACTATCAGAAAAAAGCTGCTTTAAAGACAGATAGCAAGCGTCTTCTTTATGAATAAGATCCATGAGACTTGTGTTTATCCCTCGAAAAGTGGATACTGCATAAATAAATCAAGACAGTAGAAGGAACCAGTTGGATCCCCAGGCCTCTTCTGAAAGTGATGTGGGATCCTACAAATGATTCGGTTGTTTACAGGTCTTTGTGCTGGACAAACCAGAAATTGGTGCAAATCTTTCCCTTTGCCCCAGGTCATGATGTAGGTGGGAAATAAACTCCTTGTACTGTCCGATTTCAAGCGGTTCAATAGGGCAGGACGAGAGGTGAACAGAGGATGGTTATTCTGGGTCAGGGACTGGGGTGGACAGTAGGAATCGCTTCACTGGTGAAGTCCTCACCATTCCTTGTGTAATTAGCCACTTGTCTATGGGCTCCATGTCTGAGTTCCCACCTTTACCTCTCCTCTGCGTTGGGAACAGAAAGGTCCATAAAGAGAGAAACCACAGCAACAACCCGTGATAAAGTAATAAAACAGTTAAAAACTTCACAGACACACACACAAACACACACACACACACAGACACACACACAGAGTTGCCTACAGTAACTTCTGGCAGCAGCTGTGTCCCCCTCTGCCTGTCAGCTCTGTCCAAGGGGGGACAGACCTCACCCAAAACTCTGCACTTCCTACAGACAGCTGACAGCGTTTTAGCACTCCCTCCATGATGTCCTTAAAAATAAAAATAATAATAAAATGAACCAATCACTGGCTAGTAGCGAGGCTGATGCTTGTCATCTTCTTAGAAGAAGGAAAAGTGAGGCTGTACAAGCTTCTGCATTCAGTGAGACTGCACTGGCAACTCTCGAGTCACCCTCTGTGGAGTCCCCCTTGTTTCTGAAGCTGTGGGTTGCAGCACACTCTGCTCATGTCCTTGATCCCAGCAGACAGACTGTGCCCCACACAGACAGCACAGCAGCTCTGTGATGGTGTTGAGTGGAGGGGAAGCCAGGGCAGTTTGCTGCAGTGTCCTGGCAGCCTTTCAAACTGCCCCTCTTGAAAAGCGCAGAGGTTAAAGGACTGCTGATGCATCCAGCTCCCCTGAGCAGGCTGCAGACTGCATGGCACAGCACCACAAACACTCTGAGATGGTTTTGTGTCCTTCAGCACCTCCTCCCTGAGCCAGGGTAGGATGCACAGGCATCTCCAGCTCTGGAGGGGCTTTCTCAGGCTGGGCGGAGTGCAGTGCCTCCGACCCAGAAGTGGGTGAGCTCAGCAGAGAGCCACTGGTGTGTTATGTGCATCCACCCAGACACCTGCACACACGGGGCACCTCTCCAGTCCCCATTAACACAGGTAATGCAGAATCAGCTGCACTCTTTTATGTCTCATTTTCTGAGGAAAAAAAAAAAGGTGGAGGGGAAATCATTCCAATTTAATCTACTCTCTATGCAACACCAGAGAATTGTTTCTTGGACACCTCTCCTCCCAGCTGTGATCACGCAACAACTCTGTGGCAACAAAAGCAATTCCCAACATGGAAAAGCAATATTAAGAAAACAGTGTATTTTTAGCTCATCTTGTTTCCAGCTGCTAAATCACATTAAAAGACAGCTAATGCCACGTGATCAGCCTCCTCTCTGCAGACCATTCCGAGAATGACTACATTAGAAACGTCGGATGTGCTGAATTCTACCACTGGACAACTGTGCTGGAACGAGACACGTGTGAGGAATGTGTTGCAAAGCTTTTGGCTCCTCCCCAGAGCTGTTCTTAAATTAGCTCTACCCAAATTAAAGCCTGTCTTTTCGTTTACGGAGCACTGCCAGTTTTTTGCGACACATGCTGGGGCTGGTAACTTTAGGAGAGTTTAATTTTTATTTCCTTTACGAAGAGACACCCACAAACCTCACAACAGTTGAGAAAAAGTGTTTACCAATTACTGAGCGGCTGCATTTCAAAACTAGCTCTTCTGATTACATGATACAGTCTCCAGGACCTTTGAAAAGAGGCTGAAAGTCTTGACATCTCAGAGCCCCAAGTTCCATAACTCATAAGGCATTTACCCCAAAAAACTTTGACCCTAAGATGAGCTTAGCCACAGCCCTTTGAACTGACAACACTAGGGGCAGAGCAGCAGCTGTGCTGGTGTGAATGACATGTTGTGCTGGTGCCTCGCACAGAACGGGCTGGGAACAAAAGTGTTAATAAATAAAGATATGCCCCTGAGGCCACTGGGGGAATACAGCCCCCTTGACCAGCTAAATGCAAGCCTCTTGCATTTGGTTAGCCAGGAACAAAGAATAGAATCTCAAATCCTTCCCCAGGTCCTGCCAGTAACAGCTCAGTGATACCAGGGGCTTGGGATGTCACACTGGATTCAGGAATTCCTGTGAAGGAATATTTCTGCCTCTGCCTCCTCATGCTTCCCCTTCTCCCTCAGTGCTGCTGCCTTGAGTTTTTGTGGGGCTGAGCTCCAGCTGGTCATGGGGCTGACCTGGGTTATAAATTACCCTTCCTGCAGGACAGGGACAGGAAGAAGCAGGTAATTTGTGGGGTGGGGGATGCTCTGTAAGAGCTGAGGCCCTGCTCCCACTGAACGATGGCCCGGGCGGGCAGGCAGCTGTGATCTGACCCCAGCTGGCTCCCAACATAAATTCTCCCTGGCTTGGAGCACAAGCTGCCAGGCATGCCAGCTGCCCAGAGCACTCCCACTTCATGTCATGAAAGATCCAGGCTGGGATCAGCCAAGGCATGGGGAGGCAATTCTCCCCGCTGAGAGGCATGTGCACACTGCATTGGCTCTCCCACGCTACGCTGGCTCTGCCGTGCTCCCTAGTGGTCATCACAGCCCAAAATCGGACTGGAAAAGGCTCTGAACTTGCTCCTGCCTCTAAAAACTTACACACAGCTGCGTACAAAAGAGCAGCACAGTTTTAAAAAGCAGGGCGGTAGAAAGGAGTCGAGGGATGATCTGAAAGCTCCTTCACTTCTGCCTTCACCGAGGGATGCAGACAAAGCTGCCCAAGCTCTCTCACCCATGTTTCAAGTGCCAGCTGCCGTGAGGTGACAGCACATGGGGCTCTTCTGCCCACACAAGAGAGCAAGAGCCTGCCCTGGGCAGACAGAACAGGCTGCCAGTGAGGGCATTTAGTGCAAAGAATGTGAAGCAGTAAAAGTCTGCATCATTCCTCTCCCTCGTTGTATCCATGCACTTGGAGCAAAGTCTAGTAGTTTAAGACTTTCATAAGCAAAACCAAACAAGCCAAGGCACATCAGTGTTCACAGGACATTCCCCATTAAATTCTTCTCAGCACTGATTCCAGCCAAAGAGCTGGACTCCCCAGACAAGCTGCAAGGACACAGGAGAATTTACCCACTATGATTCTGAAGTCTTTAAGACTGGAGTACAGCATCTCTTTAAAGATCATTACTGAGCAAGTACTCGCTCCCAGATATCAATTTCAAAATAGCCATTACTACCACGTTGCTGGAATACAGAATGAGAAGCTCAGTCAAAGCAGCCGCCTCCAGCTTGGATCCCACACGGATAATAAAGCCCAGAGCCGTGACCTACCCCTCCCGTGTTCTGTTTCCGAACATCCAGGGCGGATGCCAGTCCTTTGACAGCCTGTGGATCCTCGTACGTCACGCTGCAAGAAAAGAACAAACCACAGAACTAGAAACAAAGTCCAGCAATCACCCACAAGCAATCATGGAATCACAGGAAGGCCTGGGTTGGAAAGGATGTTAAAAAATCATCTCATGATTTTTTAATTATGTCATAGGCAGGGACACCTTCCATTATCCCAGGCTGCTCCAAACTCTGTCCAATCTGGCCTTGGACGCTTCCCGGGATGGGGCAGCCACAGCTTCTCTAGCAACCTGTGCTTTACCACCCTCACAAGGAAGAATTTCTTCCCAATATTCAATCTAACCCTGCTCTCTCAGTTTGAAGCCAGGTCCCTTTGTCCTGTCACCCCAGACCCTTGTAAATAGTCTCTCCTCATCTTTCCTGTAGGCTCCCTTCAGGTACTGGAATTAGGTCACCCCAATCCCTTCTCTTTTACAGGCTGAACAATCCCAATTCTCCCAGCCTTTCCTCAGAGGAGAACAACACTCTGGATACCCTGATTTACTCCTCTGGGAACCAGAAAGCACATTCTTTTTCTTAACAAGACTTGGAGGGTACTGTTTGTACCCCAGGAAGAGGAGCTTGCTTTGTACAAAGGCCACCCATCAGTTTTGGAAAGCACCTTGAAGCAAAGAGACTAAGATCAGCATTATGAAAGGCAGGCAAACAGGTCATGAGGCACCCTAAGAAGGTCTAAGAGCAAGTGGGGACTGTAAGAAGAGGCCTGATTGCAGATTATGTTTAGCAAAGACTTAGAGATGACATCTGGAAGCCTGACCTTGATGTGCACATGGGGAGAGAGGCAGAGCGAGACTCGAAGAGAGATGAAATTATGCAACTGCAGTGAAGCAGACAAAGAAATGCACTATTTACAGAGCTGTTAAAAGCTTCTTGAATTGCAATGCAAAAGGGACATGTAGCAGTCAGGTGACAGAGGCAGCAGCAGCCTCTCAGAGAGCACAGTGGTGAACCATGAGCTGCAGCAGACACAAACACGTGTCCATAAATCCTGGAAGGAGCCTGAGCAGGGGGAGCCCTCTCTCCTCCTCGTGCTGGCTTCTCCCAAGCTGTGAGCACAGCACCCAGAGCTCGCACACCCAGAGCTGTCACCTACACACCACGGCATGTCACACTCATGCCTTTCCTCCTCCCTGCTGTTCCTTTTAGGCAGTGCACAATCCAAGGAAGACAGAGCAATCCTCCCTTGTGAAATCATGGATGATCCGTGCTCCTTGTTCCATTAGATACGGTGTGGGAAGAGTAGTTTTGTGCTTCATTTAGCACAAGAGACAGAGGGACCTCGATTAGATCTCTCCTGCAATGCATCTCCTTTCTAACAGTACATTAAGGCTCCCAGCCCAAAATCTCCAGTGGTGGCTTATCCCTCTACATTAGAGCATTTCTTCTCAGCACTGATACCACAGCTGAGGCAGTACCAATATTGATAACTGCAAATAATAGAGCCCAATATATTCGTAGGCTCAAGTTTTCTAAATTTTTGCTAAACTATTTAACAGCATTTCTTAGCTTGAGACGAGATATTGATGATATTCTGACTGCTGGTAGCCACTACTTCCCCTAAAATCTGAAGCCAGGAAGCAAGATATAATATATGAAAGAAAAATACCTGAGTGTGTCTTTTATTGAATATCACTTGACAGGGATCAAAGGGTTTCTTAATAACTGCATAGATTTATTTTACATTAAAATAATTTGACCTGTTAAATGCCCTTGAAAGTGCCAGATTTGCAGCTCTACAGATGCAAGCCCTATGCATATAAACAAATTAGGGGTAGCATGGAGCCAGGGAAGCTACACTGCCTTGACAGCCTGTGAGAGTCTGACTGGGGCCAAAAGCACAGTTAACTAGATGGTAATTCTGTTTCCAAGCCTTTGATGACAGTAATTCAGTCACCAAAGTACATCCATGACCTTGAGGTGAAGGACCCCTCTGTTCCTGTATCTCAAACACGGGTGGATGGGATGACAAGCCTTTAGGAGAAGGCAGAAGTACAGGCAAGCACACTTCCAAATTTCCGGAGAGCTCATGAATTAAGATAGTCAGAACCCAGTCGGT
Organism: Hirundo rustica; assembly: GCF_015227805.2. NCBI lineage: Eukaryota > Metazoa > Chordata > Aves > Passeriformes > Hirundinidae > Hirundo > Hirundo rustica. The sequence continues at coordinate 14,098,196 of NC_053464.1, forward strand.
CTGCCCTGTCCAGCAGCAGGAACTTCTCCACTTGCTCACACTAATAACAACCAAAAGGACAGGGATTGGATTAAAAGCACAAAAACGTACACCAAAACTACTTCTTCAGCCTTAAGAAGTTTAAGATTGATGCCCTTAAAACAGTAGTGCCATGACTCAGTGCTAAAGACAAGCTCCAACTTACTTCTTTCGCTGCTCAGCCAAGGAGCTGCCTCTTGTCTGTGCAAACATGTCAAAGTCATCACGAGGATTACTGTGCTGGAGGGAGCTGAGTGTGCCACTGACACTGTTTGTGCCCAAGTCTGCAACCAGAGGAGAAAAAATATTGAAGCAGTGAAATAACAAACCATGTGCAAACACCATCATCATTAACAGATGCAGCACTGAGGACAGTTTTGTTCAAAAAAGGCTGGAGGATGCTAATCATGTGCCCTTAAAAGAAAAATTTAGAGATTATCTAATTCATCCTGGAAGCACCACTCCACAAATGCCAGCATTTGGGAATTGGAGTGAACCTGCTCCCAGTATCCTGAGATATTTACTGGTCACTAACACAGTCCAAAATTTTGGGCATGGACCGTAGTTTTCTCCACAATGTCTTTCTCTCAGTTACTGCCTCTGAAACCATCACTTTCAAACAAAGGGATATGATATTGGTGCAGTGCTGAAAGACGTGGAGAACCTTCAGTCAAACCCAGTGGTCCACTCACACAATCTTTGGTTTGATTTAATGTAAACCACCTAAGGGTTTCATAAAACCTTTCACCCAAAGGTTTCAAATATTATTTGAAAGAACATTCACCAGGCTGATTTCACAGAGAACTATAACTAAGCAGAAACAGAAGTAGTAGAAGTTCTTGCATGAACAACAACCTGTACCCTTTCTATCAGTCTTCCCTCTGATTAATAAATCCCTCCCTTTGTGCCAGGCTGGTTCTCAATTGCAGATTGTCACAGTGCAGGAGAGTGGGAATGCCTTCTAATCCTACCTTAAGCCAAATACCCAAACCTTTGGGAGGCCACATGGCAACATTAACAAGCAGTGGGGAGCTTGATCTCAATCAGGCACTCACCAAGCCCTGCAAGCTGTGAAGAAAGTGAAGATGGAGGTGCTGAGTTTCCGACCATTGGGCTCACCACAGCTGGAGAGCCAGGACCCAAATCTATTAAATTATCTTCTGTCACCTCATTCAGTACCTGTCAGGAGACAAGAAACACAGAAGTTACACATGCCAGAAATTTCTTCTTGCAGTACAACATTAAACATCACAATTTTCCACATCAGGTATAAACTGTTTTCAGAAACAAAACTTTGTTGTGACTGAAGTGTCAATACAGAGTCTTTGCTGAAGTTTGCATCACACGGCAGAAGTGGTAAAGCAAAGTAAACAGAGGAAATGGTTCTGAATGCAGAATAGAAAATATAATAGAAATACAGATTTATCACAAACTCAGACCTTAAAACACTATAAAACAACTACAAAAGAGTTTTCATTTAAAGAATAATTAGAACTCTTCAGCTTGGAAAGGGGCTGCTTAAATGGGAGATGAGAGTGATTCCTAAAATTATGAATGGCATGAAGAAAATGAACCTGAACAGTGGTATTGTAAGACACAGTGAAGAAAAATTAGGTGAAGCAAACGAAAATCATTAAGTGACTAGATCAAATGTAAGCAAAATATTTGTTATATATAAATGCAAAATAAATATGTAAAAATGTATAGTGAAACTGCGGAACTTATTGCTTAAGGACACTGTGAGCTCCTAAAGTCCACACGGACTCAAAAGCAATCAAAAAAGTTAATAAAGGAATGAAAATCCATCAAGGATTGTAAACACAGAGATGTTTTAGTGTGAAGTGACCTCCTGAGCTAAAAGTTGTCTTTTGGGCTTTCTTACGTCTCCTGGCATCCACCATTAGCCAGTACAGGCAGGACACAGGGCTGGGCAGGTAAAAGGTAAAAAATCCATGGAGTGAGGTACTTACTCCATTGCTGGCGTTCTGTGTTGAGCGTCCCGATCTGTATCGTTCAAATCTGTTTAGGAAAAAGAAAAAAACAAACCAAAAACCAACATGGATTATCAAAACCACCAATAAATAATAAAAAATATGAGTTTATAACTAAGCCATGACATGCTTGCCACTGAACTTAGTTTTCCCTGGCTCCAAAGGGAAGCCTGAAAGCTTTAACTCCAAGCCAGGACAAAGGGAGGATTGCGGAGAAGTTGCACTCTTGGCAAAGATGGATTTTCTGGACTAATCTGATCTTACAGCACGAACATGCCTGAAAAATACTGCAGGGTTTGTCTTTTGGTTCGGGGGCAGTTTTAATCACTAAGTGCTTTGTGACAGACTGTTGTGTGAGCCAAGGGACAGGAGGAACTGCAGCAAGATTGATGCTCACAGCTCAACAAGCCAAGCACCACAGCTCATGTCACTCCCACTTACCAGCTCCCTCTTGCTGCAATAACGTAAATGAGGAGCCATATGTGTGTGGCACAGCCCAACCCGAGCACACGTGGCACGAGGGACAATGAACAGCAGATTCACTGCTAAAAACACCCTGAGTCGACTCAAAGATGGTAACACAGGTTGGTACTTTCCAACAAGCAAAAGTAATGATGCTGGATAAAACCTTCATACCTCTAAGGAGAAGAAGTCTAGTTAGTCCTCACCCATGGCAGGGGGGTGGATTAGATCAGTTTTGAGGTCCCTTCCAATCCAAACCATTCTGTGATTCTGTGAACTCAAACCAGCAGGGAGACTACCTGCTCCCATGGCCTGTCTGAGGCCAGTCTGATCGCCTTCCTTACCATGGAAAAGCACCATGATTTCTTGGAGATTTGAATTTTTCAAAGGAGTTCCAGGAGCAGTCTCTCTTTCCAGCAAAAAGCCCAAATATTCATATAATCCTCCGGGTTTTCTCCCAGATGGACAAAAGACAACAGGGAATGTCAAGCGAACGAAAATGTTTTCTTAATGTAACAGAGGAAAATGCAGACTTAAAAGGCAGAAAAACCCAAATTCAGACCCAAATTTCAATTTTAGGAAGCTGTGGGTGTTTGCTATTACTGGGAATCCAACTCCCTTTGCTGGAAAACTAAGACACCTCCCACCTCATTTCTCACCAAAAGGCTTCTGTTAATTTACATCCCAAGGCTTCACAGCAAAGGCCAGAGCTCCTGCTTGAGTCACTGACAGAGCTTGGTCCCTGTGCTAGAAATCAGCATGATGGATGTGGAGCTTTTGGAATAGCAGAGGAGGAACTGGAATTTATTGAATGCTCAGACCAGTGCAGCTATTCCACCACAAATGGCTTGCTAACATCACTCAGCTCCCCTTTCATGAATAATGACTACAAACACATCAGCCACAGTCAGCAAAGTCGCAGGTGGGGGGAAATAGAAAAAATATTAAGGGTGACCAGACTAAACCTCAGTGATAGCTATACTCTGCCACTTGTAGAATCCTGCTTGTGCATGAAACACACACCATTTCACACAAAAAGCCAGCGTTCCTTTCAAAGTTTGCCCCATCTCCTCTGAACGAGGAAATCAAAGGCAAAATCGAGGGCACCGAGTCGTCTTTGCAGCCTTTGCCGTGACAGCACAAATTCACAGATCTGGAGTCTAATTTATTTTTAAAGGCTCGAGAAACAAAGCCCTGTGCTAAGAGCAAGGAACAAAGGGTACTCTTTAGTGCCTTGCTCCCCAGGCCTGTCATTAAGGGGAAGATTAAACTTTCCCAAGACTGCAGCATCACGTGTCGCCTCCTGCAGCAGATGTGCCTGACAGCGCCTTTGTCTGACGTGTGCAAAGTCCTGTGCCCCAAGTCCTCTCCCTGGGGATGATTCCCCAGCTCTTCAAAACATTAGCTCTGCACAAGACAGGCTTTTTTTTCTGTCTCAAGATTTTAAGAGTTACTTAAAAACAAACTCTTTGCCTGCGCAACGATCCCGCCCACCTCAGGCAGCTCCCCTTGCGCCAGCACTGGGACTGGAAAGCTCAGAGATGAGAGGGCAGAGAGAGCTCAAAGGAGCCTCCCTAAGCCAGGAAACAGCAGAGAGATTTGTGCAGAGCCCAGGCTAGCAGGGGAACTAGTGATTGTGGCTGTGCTATTTTCGGTCCCAAGTCCCTACACCTGTACTGCCCTGCACAACAGGGACTTGCAGACTCGAGCCTCTGCATTCAGAGCGTTTTCCCAAGGTTGCTTTGCATTTCATGGATATGCCCCACAAAAATACAACGTATAGTACAAAAGAAAAAATAATCACAGTATAAAAAGAATCAACTGAAACAGGAATGTTACCATAAAAGGCCATAAAACACTGTGTAAATGGTTCCTGTGGTTTGGTTTTCTGTGTCATGTTAGACCCTTGGCCCAGAAGGCCCAGTTTCACCAACTGACCTATTTATTCTTAAGTGAAAACCCTGAATGAATGTAAATGGCTGCTGGGAGAGCTGCCCCACCTTTCATATCGGAGGAAGACGTTATTTAAATCATCATTCACGTGCAGCAGCTCCTCTGTGACTTCTTCATTGGACACTCGTGAGATAAGCTCCACAATTCTCTGCTGCATGGCTCTGCAGGTTCGGTTCAGTTCCTAGGAGGAATGCATTGTGCACACACAGTCTGATAAGCAACAAGCAATAAGTAGATTTAGTTGAGCTCTGTTCACAGCCAAACATATCCCCCAGCTGAGAAACACTAAGACAAGTTTATCTTTGCATGATTAAATGTCACCCAAAAGCACATCTAATCAAACGCCCTTCAAGAGATGATGGCACAAAACCTTGAGAGCCTATTCACAATTCAACTTCCTGATTCTTCTTTAACTCTGAGCACTTCAGAAAATAAATATCACTATTTCAGTCATCTGTTTTAAGAATAAAACATGTTAATACAACAGCTCCCCAGAAAAGAGCTTTCAAGGAAAAGTCAATCTGCTCTTTTTGGCGGTATCATCCTTAAAAATGAAATTATGTGGATGGTGGAACATGTGGGGAAAAAGGGCTCATCAGGGCTACCACAAGTACTAAGTGTGTGCTAGGATGAGAAGTGTTGGTGACACAGAACTTACCAACTACAGAGAACACGATGAGGGTAAAGACAAACCAAGGAGCAGGATCGTGAAAAGGTGAGTGTTCCTCAGACCCTGCAGCACTGAGACACACAGAAATGTCCCCTTCCACTGAGCAAGTGCACAGACAAGAGACTGCACAAAGGGAGTTTCAAAAGAACACTTTAAGGAATGCAGAGTGAGGGCATTTATTTTAGAAGTCTCACATCAAGAAATTTAGATTTCAGTTTGCCTAGACGAGGAGTTCTTATGCTTCCAGGACATCTCTTCCATCACCAATTACTTAGCAGAATTCTGTAGTCCTGGAAGACCTCAAGACCAAAGGTCAAACTGGTCTGCTCAGGAGAACTGCAAGAAGAAATGTGACATATGGCAGGGTGCCTCTGATCAGGCCAACGGTTTTACTTCAACAAGCACTGACATTCCAGCTAAAGCATGTCCCTCTGTCATCTTCCACTCCTCCCAGCTCCGCTTCACAGCAAAAATTCAGCACTAAACAAGGATGACTTGTTGGTACACAACCTTCAGGATGAAAGCAAAAATGTGTTTGTTTTCCTTGCATGGTCTGACATCCTAAGCTCTGGATAAATTTCACCTAGTGCAATCCAGCTGCCTTAACAGCTTGAGGAATGTGTTCTCCAATGTCGGTTTTGATCCCATCACTTTCGAAGCAGATTGTGACATTTCAGAGGTTTGTTTGCTGCCTTTCCGAGAGGGCTGACAGTACCTATCTATTCTGCTCAGAGCTGGCTCTCTCGCAGGCTGTTTACATTTGATTGTTGGAGAAAATGTCAGGAATTATTTAAGGAGGAGGGCTATATAAACCTCAAAGCAAAGAGTCCTTGCATGCAGCACCCAGCTCACAGCTCTCAAAAGACTAACCATCCTTTGTGATCAAAAATGGGCTCTCCCCAGCTCTGTGATTCAGATTTAGGCTGCATCAGTCACAGAAAGGAACCAGCTGGAATAAAGAAACGTTGCTGTCACTCCATTTTATGATCAAGTTCTTTTCACCTTTAAGCTGTGCTCTAAGGTTACACTGTCAAGATGCTGGTGGTTGTTTCTCGGTGTAAGCAAACTGCTCGATTTCGGCCTGTCATGGTTTCCTGGAAGCTGCTTTTGTTTTGAGCACTTCGACCCAAATGGGCAGTGACTGAAAGGCTCTTTATTGCAAAGCCTCTCCTCAGCTGCCATGATGGCTCTGAGACAAACAGACAATGCCACTGCATGCGGGAGACCAGTTTTTGGATGGATTTCAAACTCTGATGTATCACAGAGAGCAATTCCCTGCCTTCCTCCGAACGGATTGCTGTGGGAGCCCATCCTCCCCGCTGGAGGATCAGAACAGAAGGCTGTTTCTGAAGCTGTGGAAAGGCAAATCCCTCGTTGAGGGCAGCAGCTGGAATGTCAGATCACAATGCTCCTCATCTGTGGGACACCGTGACTTTCCTCAGCCAAAAAGCCACCCCACGACTGCTGGCCTTGGGAAATAGGTGTGAAGCCTGAGACATGAGCTGGATATATACTGTTTCCCCTCTTGAGATGCACAGTGCTGCACTGGATTGAGATTTTCCAGCAAAGAACCCTCTCCTGATTACCCAGTGTAGCCCTCTGGACACCACAGAACTTCACCTGAGCACCTGCCTTAAGACACCACACCTTCAGGAAAACACTTCTGGAAATCTTCTGGAAAGACAGTTAATTCATAGACAAGATTTCAAGTGGCAGAGAATCCACAGACCCTTAGCATTATTTAGTCCAGATGGAAATATGGAGTGTTTTTTCCTGCATGGTGACTGGGAATGTTTTGACACTGTACAAGTGGTGATGGGGGATGTAAAAGAAGCAGGAATGCTCAGGGCTTAGAGAACCTGTGACTCTAAAGCTGCTTAGTGGTAAAGGAGACCTGATATTCAACATTGGGAAAAACATCTAGCTACACAAAGAGGAAAGCACTGGAACAAGTTTCAAGGGAAGTCAGGAAATCCTTATCACTGGAAGCTTTAACAAATGAAGAAAATCAAGTGATGGTACTTGCCAGGGTCAGGCACAGCTCACATCCATTATAAATCCCGGCATGGGCTGTGAAGTGAGCTACAACAAAACACACCCCACAGAGAAAAGAATCGTACTTTCTAGGAAACTTACCTGGAGTAACTCAAGGTCTGAGGAATCCTCTTGTCCAGGTACCATTTCTGTCAGCATTTCAGACATCACTTTTGTATTCCCACGAACAATATCCAGCTCACTGCGCAGCCGGGCAATCTAAATTGGGGTAACAAGACAGCAAAACACTGCATAATCTTTTGGTTTAAGCAGTTCATTTTCAAGAACTGACTTTGAGATATCTCTGGTTCTGTCTGACTTGATATCTCAGGCTCCAGACATTCTAGCAGGAAAAAACCAAAGAAGATAAACAGTTTACCCAGGAGAAAAGGAACGGAAAAAGAAAAGAATTATCATCACAAACCCAGATGTGCTGTGTCTGCGTGGAAGGGAAGCAATTGCAAACAGCACCTAAAGCCAGACCTTGGCAGTGGTGCCTCACTCCAGTGTGGGGAAAGATATTTTAAGTAGGATCTTTGGCTCTGAAGTTATAATTTTGCAGGGAGAAAAGAAAATCGTGTATTTAGGGCATTTGCAAGGGCTTGTCTTCCTGCATCTGCAAGACATTCTGTGCCTTGAAAGGAGAGGGGCTGATGGGAGTAACTGCTAAAATACTGCTGAGCGGGCTGGACCAGCAGATTGTGCTGCCATTACCAGGCCACAGAGACACATCCAAAGCTCAGATTTTACAGTATAACAGGGAGAAAGATTACTAAGCAGAGCCATACCTAGGAGACAAAGTCCGAAGAGTTAAAATGAAAGTTCCTCCATAAATTAATTTCTAATTTGATTTGCTCAAAGGGTCTCACTTGAAAGAATCAACATGCCAATACCTGTTCAGAATTAGCAGTGATGGGACCAGTGACATTCAAGGCTGGGGCCTGAGGAGCAGAATACGCCGTTGGAGAGGACGAAGAGTAAGAACTGGTGCTCATCCTTTGCTGAGACTGGGAATTGTGCATATTTGCTGCAGGATCAACTTCAGGAACGCTCTGCCACATCAGAAAGACAGGAGTTCAAAAGCTGAGCTGGGATAGCACTTGCTTTGTCAGCAACCTCAGGCCAAACAGGCTCAAATATAGAACATAATTGCACCTTGTGGGAAAGGTCAGTGCAGCTACTAGAAAAGACTGGCAGCTCCAAAAATCTTCCATGTCCATATCTTTTAATCCAACCCACAAGCATTTAAGTCCATTTACTTTTATAAGAAAAGAGAGAAGCAAAATAAAAACAAGAGCCAAAGAGAAATAATTATAAATGATTTTAAACTAGGAATTAAGTTGCAGGCTTCCAAAAAATGATGTGATACATAGATACTGAATTTAATTAACCTTGAAACAAGAATTGTAATCTCTCAGTCCTTGATCACTTGCATTTGCCACTTCAAAGATTCATTACTTCAGTTTTCAGAGTGAATAATCAGAACTCCTGTGATCATTAAGTTACTTCTAAGCAGCAGTTCTGTCAGCTTTCCAGACCTAACTTTCCAGAGGTGTAAGGTTCCCACATTACTGTGGGATCAGAGAAATCCAGACTCTGTACACCCCTAATAGACAGGCAGACCTTGGCCCAGGGTTATCACCAATAGAAGCAACCCCACTTTTGAGCAAAAGAAGTAAATCTCAATCATAAATCCTGCTGGGCTCTCTTTGAACAAATTAGCTGCATTTGTTTGGTGGTTTTGTGGTACAAGATTAAATATTACACACTCTTTCCCTCTTCTCAGATTGATGATTGACTCAAGGGAGGAGGTAGCTTATCAGTCTGTATTATGCCTCTCTTACATGCCCTTTCACTATTAAAATGTCTTTCCAGGAGTGAGAAAATAAGCCAAATTCAGAGAAATGGGAAGGGAAAACCGAGTAGTCATCCAACTGCTTAGATATCCTAGGAAAACATTCCCAGAATTGCAAAGCTGCATCTTACCCTCTGTGGTGTGTGAATTGGAGACAGAGCATCAAGATCTGCCATAGGGAACTCGATGCCTTTCCTCTTGAGTTCTTCATAAATATGCACTACTCCAGTTAAATCGGGGCTACTTCGGAAGGCATCAGCCCAAGCCTGGAAAACACAAGGGATTATCCACAAACTTTCCAAATGAAGCTCCAGCCCCACCCTGACCTCAGACACCGACTGTAAAAGCTTTCATGGATTTCAGCTTCAAAGGAAAGCTGGAATCATCAGACCTGGTCTAAAAGGTCCTGCAAATATTAAGACAGTCACTTACACGTTTTATTCAGATGTAAAATAGTCAGGAACCCAGTGCAAAGTAGCTGTGGGCAGCCCCTGACATCATCAAAATTTGTGAACATACATGAAAGTCTCTTCCTATCCCCTCTCCTCAGCAGTGATTGATGCTGATCTTTTCTGGCAGTTTGTACAGCAAAAGAGCCACCAGAAAAGGTCTGTGTGAAAAATTCAACAGATCTAACCAAAATCGACAAAGTAAGATCACCTTAAGTAATCTCCATTCGCTTTGTGAAACTTCCTCACTTGTGGCCAAAGGAAAAACACAGCCATCCAGTTGTCTTCAGTGTTTTATTTGGACCAGACTTAAGTTTAAAAAAAAGGTCCTTTCTGAGGTTCTTGTCTTGTGAAACAGAGAGTCCCCCGAGCAGAACTAACGACGCCTGGGTTCTGACAGAGCATATCCAACACTCAGACACCCCAGTGTGGCACAAAGGACGAGCTTAAAAGAGAGAAATTCCCACAGCCAGAACATTCACAATATCTCTCCTGCATGAATTCTCTGGTGTCTAAAGAGACTTCAATTCACATTTGAGCTCTTCCTTCAGTGGGAGTACTAAGTGCTTCTCTTGGCTAGCCAGCCTCCTGCACTTAGGAAGCTGCTGGGAGCACAGTATGCTGAAAGCCTCAACCCCTTTCACTTGTGTTGGAAATTAGCCAAATATTAAAAATGTAGAGGAAGGAAAAACTGAAATATTATGACTCAATTAAAAAAAAAAAAAAAAGAAGCATTCCACAAACCCCCACACGTGTGGAGCAGAGTATCAGTGTGCTGGATCCAGAACTACTGCGAGACGCGTGTGTGGGCTCTGAACTTAATTCATTTACTCATCACTTTTACACTAGTTCTTTGACTATTTTTACTTTAAAAGCTCTTTGGACCATTCTTTGTATTTGAGAGGACAGAAATCCAAGATAGCAAAGTAAGATAAGAAATAATATTAACTTTTAGTTTGCTTTCCTATCCTGGTCAATTCTAAGAGTTGAGCATTTCCTAATTCTAAGAAAGAGCATTTCCTACCATCCGTGGCCAGGAGACAATCCATTAGCAGGTGCAAGCGGACAATCCTAGGTTTTCTTCTCAGCTTTGTCAAGAGTAAATTAACTGCATCAACTGTACTGATGCAGTGCAAGTCCAAACAGCCCTGCTTGAGCCAGAGAAAACAGCTCTGACAGCACACAGATGTTTTTTCCTTGGAACTGACCTTCCAAAACATCCCCAGTCTGATGAAGACTTTGACTGCACAAGTAACTCCACTTTTGCCATTTCACTGGCTTTTCAATTTACATCAGAAGCCATCTGAATGATGCTTCTACATAATGGTGTTCACCACTTCAACTCTATTTGCAAGCAAAAGTGAAAAGTGTTAGGCAAGGGATGTTCTATTTAATAATCGTCACTCAAAAGAAACTGAAGAGGCAAAAATATGCTGCATTCTGCCCCTGGTTTTAATGAAGCTTGTTTGTCCAGGAGGATGTACTAATGCATCCCCTCTTCCATTGGCTTCCCATGGATTTTGCAAAATTATCTCATTTATGCTGCACTCCACCTTTTAAAAATATTCTCTCTTCTGCAATTCTCTTCCCCGGAGAAAGGAGACACTTTCATTTGTATTCTCCTTCACCTGAGCTGGGAGCATTGCCTACATTAGTGTGTCTCAGAGGTCACAAGCAGGACAGGCACTATTGTCCTAAGTGCTGTCTACACACATTGTAAGACAATCCCTGCCCCAGACAGCTTACAATCCAACTAGGCAGCTGCAATATTAGCTCTGCTTTATGGATAAGGAGCTACACTAGAGCTTAGGAGACCTGCCCATTGTCCAAACACACGTAGGACAGAGGGGAGAATGAATTCAGAGCTTCTAAGGCTTTGGGCCTTCAGGATAAATCCCACTTGGATCCTCAGTGTGCCCAAACAGGTCACTTAAACACCACTGTAAATCCAGCCCCTAAATCTGGGACCATCCCAGGGTTTGGACACCGGGTGACAGGCGAGCTCTTACCAGGGGCAAGTAATATTCTTACAAGGAATATTTCCAAGGCCACCTAGCAAGGTGAAGAAGGAAGGATAAGCAATATGTAACATATGCTAATTCATGTACACTGGGAAATAGGTTGAGAAAGTGAGACACAAGATGCTCAACGTCTCAAAACAAGTCTCTAGATAAGAAATTGATGGCAGCTTTATCTACCCTTGTTATGGAAAGGCCCATGAATACCACAGCTGTGTGGGTGAAGATGCTGTTTGTACAGCTCTCTTCCATGCTTCCAAGTCTGGGCTCTCATTCCTGCTCTTATTAATTCCCCGATATCAAATTGGATATAGAAAGGGATAAAGACAATGTTGGCAGGGCAGAGCTGAGATCATCCCTCTGGGACAGGGTTAACTCCAACCCCAGGGATCACAGCCTAAGCTGAGTGAAGCTGTCATGGGATATTTTGGGAGTGCGTGTCCATAGGACACCTGGGATGAGTGACTGCAATCACTCTTCCAAACTTGTCAGGCAATCTGGAAAACAAAGTCCCCTACCACCTCCAGCTAAAGAGACATGAACAGAACCCACCCATAGGCAACCTTCATAATTTTTAGGCTTTTCATATCAAAAGGCATTTAGTACCCAGAGTGAGGCTTTTAGCTCTACTGCATTAAGTCTCCTCAGATAAAGCTCTGTTTAATACACTGAGGCGATGACTGTGGCTTTCTGATTATTGTTACAAGCACTCCCATCTTAGCTGCATTCACCACTGGGAATCCATTTAAACCCAGAGCCCAGCAAAACCAACATTCCCTAAAACAACATGGAAACACACCCAGTTTGAATTTATGAGATAGTTTTTAACCTCATCTCCTGGTCACTGCTTGCATCCGCTCTCCCACCAAAGCAGACTGAGGGCTCAGTCAGATGCACAAGAATTGCTTTTAATAATTTCATTACTTTTATGCTATTATTTTTAAAAACCTATAAAATCATATACCAGAAATAAAGGGACCCCCACAGACCCCGACACAATGCCCACTAATTCCACCACCCTACCTATTTCCTGTTCAAAAATCACTTATTTACATTGTCATGCTCTAAGGATGCCCTCTCCCTGCATCCAAAATAAGAAATAAAGCAGTAGAAATCCAAGTGCATGCTTTGCCATAAAAATCAGAAGTGTATCTGGCAAATGATGCTGCGCATTTGTAAATACCTCCCCACAAGGAACACTGCAGCAGGTTTATATCATTTTAAATACGCAGTGTCTTTTAGTCTCTGGTGTACGCAGTAGCCTGTGGAAGCTTAGTGATAAAGCTTCCTATAATTGTCAGATTTCCTCCAGGCAGGCACCAATGTCTCCTCATGTGTGGCTAATGGTTTGTGGAATTAACACGGCTGTTTATTGTTGTGCTGCACAGAAGGAGAAGTGGCAGACAGGCCCATGTCTGAACTTCCCACTGCAGGCAAGGATCTGACAGCGCGCTTTTACTGCACAATAACCAGAGAAAAGACACCAAAATCATTTTAATTCCTATATGGTCATTTACTTTTCTATAACCACCTCTGAAAGGAATGCAGAATGATTTCAAATGGAGGGAAACAGCTCCATTTTCCAGTCAGGGAAACAGACACAGAGAGGCAAGTGTTCTGCAGCTGACACCAAAAGCACAATCCTCTGAAATCTCCTGGCCTCAGATGACAAACCATTCGCTGTCACGTCTCCAGCTTTCTAGATATGACTGTTAAATTGCAAAAGCATCCATTTACCTTTTATTAAATCCAATTTTCAAGTGGTACCTTTCTAACTAGAATCCAGACAGCTCTCCCTGGATAAAATATCTATGTGTGTACACGTCTGCTTGTTCACACCGATCTGGAGATGTTGTTTGAGTTTATATATAAAAAACTCGCCACATTTTTAACGATGACAGCGTGTTTAGTGACGCGTAGCATCGAAGCAGACAGCCCTCATTTCAGGCAGCAACATATGGAGGCAGAGACAAGCTGTGTACCTGGATCAGTGCTAGGACTTTATCCTGTACTATGGTGGGGGGGTTGTTCTTGGGGGAGATGATTTTCACCAGAACGCCATCGATGAAGTCGCGGTTTGCCACCAAGACATGGAAGCGATGGCCACAGTTCTTCACACAGGTCTCCAACACCTACACACACAAAAAAACCCAACATTCATTGTTGGAGGAAAGCTTGAACACACAGACAGCACCTGATCTTTTAATTTGTTTTAGGTTTTTCAATGGGAGGATGAGAAGATAGAGGGAGGATTATACTTGTGTTCTTACTACTTCTCTTCTTCCCCAGTTTTGCCAAAAAACTTCTCCTCTACACACACATTCAGCTGTACCTCACCCACTGTTAACATACTGGGCATTTTGGTGATCCACCTTTCCTGTTTTCAAGGTAAAGAAATAGAAAGTTTCTTCATCTTCAAAGCAGAACTTTCCAGCCGGTGCAGCTGAACAGCCAAGTACACGGCAGCACATCAGGAGCAGGTAAGACAGAGGACATCCTGTCACAGTGAGATATTACCGTGCTGTGCCACTCCACCATTTTCTATGTGCCTGGAACACAGCTGGACCTAGTTGCTCCGAGCAATAAGCCATGTTTTAGAGTTGGGAATTCAGGTGAATGATCTTCACTCATTCAAAACACTCCCCTGTGAATGCTCTGACAGGTTACACTTTGACACATTTTCCCCCTGCAACCTAGCTGGAGGCACCTTCCACTTGCCATTCAACTGCCACGGAAGAACAGCTGTTGATTTCTCTCTGAAGAACATGATTAGCATGGAGATAAATCCAACGCGTCACTTCTCCTTACAGCCATGCCTAATAACCACTGCGACTCTGCACCGAGGACTCTGTAATTACTCTCCTCCTTCAGCTACTTTCATCAGCCATGATGACACGGGCTCATTCCTGATGGATTTTGCTCTTTCCTGCACAATGGATAATCTCATGGTTTGGACTTTGGTAATCTGTCAAAATGACAATCCAGGATGGGAAATGGCAAGAAGACAGAAAGTATGGCTACGCCTCGTCAGGGAGATGCAACGAGAGCTCTGTGAAAGAATCACAGAGATCACCTCCCCACAGCAGGAGAACTGGATCTAGTTACTGCCAGAGCCAGCCCAGCACCCCACTCAGGAGGGCTGCGCTACCCAGGAAACCTCCAGCGAAAGCCATCAGCAGGAAAGGTCACTGCTGAATTATCCCACACCTTAGCAGTGCTGCCTAAATGCACAGAATATAATTTACACTTTATTGAGTGAAATTAGATCAGCATAAATTAATGCGTTGTCTCCTACGGAGATTCATTCACAAGGGAAATTGTGCATCAGCTACTTATGAAGCTGAAAATATGGCAAGTCCATCATCCTCACTTGCAGATATGCCCACAGCTGCTGCCTTGGAGTGGAAGAATGGTTGGACACAGGGAAATGAGAGTAGAAAGGAAAACCTCTAAGAGTAACAGACCCATTTGAGTCACATTAGCTTTCCTCAGTCAGTACTTGGGATGAATAAGAGCCACAAAAAGAAGCAGAAATCAATTGAGTCAGAAGACTGCTATGCAAAGCTTCCAGCAGCTCTCCCCAAGGAAGTGAGGAGGCAATTGGAGAAAAGAAAAGGGCAGAGCAGTGGCTGTTAAAGGAAATAGTGCGCACATTGAAGAGAGTGCCAGGAAGAGGAAAATGACAAAAGGGTTCTGCCCTTTGAGGCATTCCAGCCTGCCCCCACTCACCGTCAGTGCCAGCATGACCTCTCTGTAATTTTTGTTTCCATTCAGCCTCTTCTTCAGCGCTCGAATGGCATCCTTGGGCCTGAAGGAGAAACACAGCATTTTAACAGACAGCTCAGACAGGCTTTTCACATCCCATAAGCTGTGGGAAAATGAATCCTTGGCCTGTTCCAGCTGGACATAAGCATGTGGGTTAACTTCAGATCAGCTGAGTACAACCAAACCAGGGTCATGGAGAAATATGTGAGGAGACAAGGCATCACAGAAAGCAAGACTGGAGGAATGCCCTGTCTCCAAAAATCGAGGCTGTTGATTAGGCAGGGAAGACTGACAGCCACTCTGACAAGCCCAGGGAATAAGAGCAGCGATCAGTTCTCCTGCAGAACACAAGCAGCAAAGCTTTCTGCTCCTGAAGGAGGTGTGTCAGAAAAGCTGAAATTAAAGGCATTGCAAAGAGATCCACCTGCTGAAAAACAAAGGTGGCACTCTCTCCAAGAAATTTTTCATGCCAGCCCTCCCAAGCAGAGAATGACCACAGTGAGTATTGCAGAATCATCTGGGTTGGAAAGGCCCATTTAGATGGAGTCCAACCACTAACTCAGCACTAAGCCCACCTCTATACTACATCCCAAAATGCCACATCCACATGTTTTTTGAATGCTTCCAGGAATGGTGGGTACACCACTTCCCTGGGCAGCCTGATCACCCTTTCAGTGAAGAATTTTTTCCTAATATGTCATCTAAATAAGTTGCTCTCCTGGCACAACTTGAGGCCATTTCCTCTTGTCCTGAATCCTACAGGTACTGCATCATACAGTATTTTCTGAGAGCAGGAGAGGTCTAAGGAGCAGGAAAACCAAGCAACTGATCTGCAAACTGCATTCAAACCATGAACCTGCCCCCAGCCTCGCTGCACCTCCTCACATGCTGAGTGCAGCTGGAGGAAGATTGTGTTCAGAAGCCTTTCAAAGTCTGCTGAAATAGCACATACCCTTCTTCTGTCTCATTGATAATGTCACAGATCTCCATGTTAAGAGTCCAGTCTTCACTCTGCAAAGAGCCATCTGTGGCCTTTTCTGTAAAGTAAAGAAAAATAAATATTTTTACCTCTTCCTGGATTAGGTCTACACCTCAATCCATCTTCAGTTACTCTGAGCTGAAACTATTCAGTAACAGACAGAAAAAAACAAATCCCTGCCGACAGTAAACAATGTCAATCCTTCCATCCTGGTTTTAGGGATCAGCATAGAGGTTTCCAGACAGAATCAATTATCCCTTCAGCCCACATAGGTGGGCTGTTCTTCAAAGACTCCTGAATTCCTGGGAGAGTAGGAAAATGTCAGCTAATTCCAATTTAAACTCTTCAGATTTGCTGGCAAGTTATGAGCTAGGAAAATATCCCTGCAAACCAACATGACCTCCTCCCTGTTTCAGCAGATAATACCTCCACATGAATTGAGGGAGGAAAGATAACAACCTGGAGACAGAATTCAAGGAATTTCAGCATGAAAAGACCCACCAGCACGTGAAAACATTTAGCACATAACAGTTCAGGTCATGATATCATGACATCTGTCCCATGCTACGTCCCTCTCCATGCTGGGGCTCTGTGCACACCTCCCAAATCTTCCCTCACTATTTTTGTGGCAGGTTAAGTCACTCTGGCATCACTCAATTCCCAGGGAAGGATGACCTATAGCACTGTGACAGTGGCAGATGCCAGCTGCTGGCATTTTGATTTATAGACATCTGCAAGAGTAGCATAACCATAACTTGTAGTAATCAGTTGACAAGAACTATTTCCTCCCTGGGATTTCCTCCTAAATCAATATAGTTCTGTCTAGCAGTGCCTGAACATCCCTGGAATTTTTCACACTCCTCACTTGCAGCATTCAAATCTTATCTGCTGCCCACAGTCAGGAATAATGTCAAGTTGAACATAAAGCTTCTCACTAAAAAGATCTAAAAAGGGGACCTTTGAGCAACGCATTCTCTAAATCAGTCTGGATTTTTCTACAGACCCCTGGCATCCAATGCTGGAAGGCAAAGAGGGTAAGCAAATCCACTTTTAAACACTTGAAAGCAGAAACAAAACCACAGGTAGCATCTTCTCCAGCTATCCTTCTGTCTACATCTAACCCCATTCTGTCCCCCAGAACAAGGCAGATTTTGTTTGGAAAGACCAGGCTCCAAGGCCTTCACACATCTCTTTTTGTTTATCAGCACTGGTTTTTTCCTATTAATATTTCCATCACTGTGACTGAGGATACAGATGCCCACAGGCCATAATTATGGGACATTATTTGGACAAAGACTGTGCCTGGGTAATTCAACTTCCAATGACTTGTCTACACCAAAATCGTGGTTAAAGCAGCTCCACCAAGGACAGCAATTACAGAAGTTTGAGACAAACCAGACAGCTACATAAAACCCCAGAAGAGAGAGCTGAACAGAAGGGAGAGGACACCATGGAAAAGGAGATTATGGAACAGGAAAACATTTGTTAGAGACCTCACTTCTCATTCTGAGAAGCAGCACTGCAAGGTACCCATGGAGGAGGGAATGGAGGCTGAAAATCTCCCAGCTGGATCTTTTTCAGCCATCACCACCTCGTGGTAAAGTTCACTTTGGTCAATAAAAATTCTTTATGCTTGAGAGAGGCACAGCTTCCACAATGTCCAATAAATACTGGACAGGTTACAGAGTATTTTTAATTTACTCCATTCACAGTGCAGGCAGAGCTGTTTAATGTTTTCTAGGATACAGGAATTTATCTTTGTGCAAAGCTACTTGTAAGAATCACTTCTATTACTTGCTTTTTCTTCTTATAGTTTACATATGGTTTTATTTCTATAGAATGTGATCTGTCTTCACTTCCATATAGTCCTTACTGCTTAGGAAAACATTTTATTTAACATTAGAAGAAACTCCTTAACATTCAGAGATATTAAAAAAAAAAAAAATCACTACATCTGATCTGCTAGAGAAGGCGATCCTCAGAGCAGCAAAGGATTTACAAGCCAAATGCTCCAAAATAAGAGATTATGCCTTAAATAGAGTATTCCTGAAGCTGGGCGCATGATTTGTTTCCTTAATCTTAAATTATATTAACGAATTTGTGTGTTCTTGACAGCACTTGGCATCAGGCAGCAACTTAGCAATGTTCAGACTCTCTGGTCTGCTATAATCACTTTTTATATATGATTTTGGAAAATGCTGATCCTGCACAAAGTTGTGCTGGCAGCCAATTCACTTGCTGGTCTTGTAAAATCCACGGAGTTAAGGTTTATTTTGACAAAATGTGGATATGGCAGCACTCCACAGGTAAAAACTGTGATATTTTGGAGACAGCAGAGTGAAGAGATGGTGCTGCAGCACTGTACAGAGGTTAGCACTGGAATGTTCACCTGTGGTCCCCGATAACCTCGGTCGTATTCCCTTTCTGAGATACTCCACGGAAAACAAAATCCCCTTCTCTCAAACAACTTGGTTACTACCTTTTTATTTTTGCATTTCTGCATACACAGCTGAGACTGTGTGGGTTTAAGACATAACAGTTGCCTTCTTGAGAATTAGTTCTTTTTCCCTCGGGTAATTTTTAATTCGAGTAAGAGTCAGAAGCTAATTTTAGTCTCTTCTTCAGCAACAGAGAGCACACGAACACTTGTCATCTAGAGCTGTGTGTCCTTTGTAGGGTGTGTGACCCAGATTTGCTGCTGCAGTGCTCTCTCAGCTATACAAAGGAGTTCAGTGGCTGCAGAGAAGCTTTGGGTGGGATTTGCCTGAAGAGCAGTATTGTGCTGTGACGAATTGAAAGCCTGCAGAGCTCTTCTAGAACCAAAACACAGCAGGTCGTAGTTCTGGATTTCTCGTGAAACAGCTCTGTCTGCACTCAGCTGTAAGAGAATCACTACCCAACACAGCCAAAACGCAGTTAATTAAAAATACTCAATAACCTGTCCAGTATTTCATGGATATTTTGGAAGGCTCCTCCTCAAATAACACCCAGATATGGTGGACAAGATTAAACAGATTTTGGAAACGATCACAGAACTATCACAAATCTTGCAAAAACCCAGAGTAATTAGTTCCTCGACCTCTTTCATGCTCATTAAAGGCATTGAAATGGCACCAGTTCATTCACACAGAGACTCTGGAATGTGACCAAAGGATTCCAGGGTGCAGTTGGAAATGTTAAGGGGGAAGGTGATGAGGAGGAGTCAGCCCTGAACTGAAGAGTTTATGGTAGAGTTTAATCGCATCACAGAAGGGCTGGCAGCTCCCAGCCTGGTGCCAAGGGCTCCTTGCACAGCTCCTGACTCGGGAGCAGCTCCGAGCGCTGGGATAATGCCGGGTTTGTGTCTCACACAGAGACACGATACCACCAGTGAGATTATCAGAAAGTCTCTCTCTGAAACAAGATGCTATCAGTTCCCACCACGTGTCCCAAATTAAAGCATAAATGTTCTGGGGGGGAAGAAAGACAATCTGGCACTCCACGCCTGACACACAGCAGACCTTGGGCACCACATATGCACACACAGCATCAGCTTATCTGCAGTCTGTGAGGAAAAGGAGAAAAAATTGTGCTATTTTTTTCATTCACACCTTCCCTCTGAGATCCGACTCCTGTGGCCGCGTTTCCACGCTCTGCCAAATGGCAATATCAGCATTTCCCTGCTCGCACTGAAATCCTGTATAATTTACAGCGCTCAGAGGGTTCAGCAGTGTAAAGTTCCCGGCACAAACAGTCTCGGTGCGCACACCCCCAGTCCAACCTCTGCCCAAACAACGTGCTCCGACCCGAGATATCACCACGAGGAAATCAGGTCAGAAATTCCCGTACAATCACCATGTAACAAACAGGTTGTGCAGGGCAGGGCAGGAATTAACTTCTAAATGCAGGAAGAAAACAGAGGAGCTTTTGTCATCCGTCCTGAAATCAGGTCAAAAGCGACCTCACAGAGAAACATCAACACTGATTGTCCTCAAGAAGCTCCTCACTGCTCTCTTCAATCCATACTACTGTTCCACGTGCATGTTTGAACAGCTGAGACTGGAATTCTGACTGCTGGAAGCACTGAGAGCAGCTATTCCAGCCTGAATGATGACAAGATGACAGGGTAAAAATCTCTCCAAAAGTCCATCTATAAGTACCAATAAGTTTTTATGATGCTGTAGAATGGTCTTGGGAGAAAAGGCAAAGAGAATGTTAAATGTGGCACTTGCTAGAAATACCATTAAATGGAAACAGCGCAACTGCTGTTTTCTGTTTGAATATCAGAATCTCATGAATGAACAGATCTTTGTGTTCAGAGAACTCACAGTTTTCTCTCTTGGGTCTTCCCCTGATGTTGCTTCAGAGACTCTCAATTCATACAACTGGGACAAATTACATACACAAAATCACCTTCTATTTATGCAAGAAACATGCACACCAGTGCATCATGTTAAAGAGATCCAAAACCAAGAAAGTTCCAAGTCCAAACTTCTCCCCTTCCCTCCAACAGTGTTTGGTGTTCAAATAGCACAAAACATCTTGGGGTTTGTGGTTGTTTTCTTTCTTCTTTCTTGCTTGCAAGTTCATAAGATTGCGGATCTTAGATCTTTGTCTTGTCTCTTAACAGTCCACCTGCCTACCAGCTGTGCCCCACCACTGAAATTAGTGAATCAAAGAGTCAGATATGTTATATTTCATTCTGTATAATAGGGATCAAAAGGAGCCACAGTATCAGCAGGTTTTTGCTTCCATCCTGCTGGTTCCCCTCCCTTCAATGCAGCGTTGCTCTCTCAGAAGCGAGGGGCATCAGCTGAGGGTAAAAGCAAAATGCTCTTACAGACTAGGCTTTCAGGAAAATAGCAAGAGTTTTGCAAGGAAATGCAAACCAGACCAGATTGCTCAAATGAAATGGACGATGACGCTTCTGAGCTGCAGCCTATAGAACTGCTTTACACTTTAAAGCACCATTGCATTTTGTGACTGCAGTTGTCTCTCTTGGATTCAATAACTCATCAATGACCCCAACAGCACCATCAATAAGATCTGGTGAAAGACCATACAGAGGACATGGAAACATATTTCAGCTGTCCAAGCAAAATGAAGATAAGACAAAAGAACCCCAGCACTCACAAAGCTGCTGAGTTCAAGGCATCTCACTTGGGAGACAGACACACTCCAATAACACACTTGGATAGTCCTGGACCCAACAGTCTATTCTTGTTTCTCTGTGTTTGCTTTTAAAAAGACAGTCACGGCCACTTAGACATTATGGTAACCAACAGGAGGATTGTTCCTTTTTATCAAAACGCTCCTATTAAAATATAAATGTGACTCATTCAAAATTCAAGATCAAAACTCAGCTCTGGAGTGACTTACTCATAAAACCCTGCCAGCTTCTTTGTTAGAGCGCGCAGCTCCAAGAGCATTTTTCAATTAGCCACCTCACTGCTCCAAGTCCTTTTTCTACATTCCTTATTTCACACTGTTCTGAAAATGCTGAGCTTCACACTTCCGAGGAAAAAGCCAGTCAGCTAGAACAAACGGGCTCAATCTGAACGGCAAAGCACTACAGAAAACGTGATTTGGGTCGGACTGCTGCAGCACCGGCCATCCACTTGTCATGACCACTGTGATTTTTCACTTGGTTTTTAGCTATGCTCACACTGAAACTCTTTGGGATAGAGTCATTTATCCTCCATCCATTGTTTTGCTAAAGTTTCTGGTGCTGAGTAAATGAATAGTTGGTAATGGCTGCAGAGTCTATGTTAAAATAAAATAACGAGACACTGTGGACATGCATACGTGCAATCCTAACGAGTATTTAGCTCGAGTGCTGTTGGAAGGCACAGCAGTAAACTGGGAACTGTCATTTTCTCCAATTAACTTTCAGGTTTTCTTCTTTTTGAAGGTGCCACCCAAATGCCAAACTTCCTCCAACCTGCTCTCCAGATCACACGTACTTGCAATCATGAATATATAGCACGTAATTACTGTGCCTTTTAAAGGACCTCATGGTACTCAGTCATGCTACAACACCCTCGTGATTTAGATATGCGGCAGAAAAAACATCACCCACCATCTCCCACAGATTCAGCCTCTCAGGTGCAGGAAACTCCAGGTGATTAACTGAGCATAGCTGCACTGCAGTTTCAGAAGCAGAGCAAGGTGAATGGATTAATACGTATTAAACAAATATTAACAGCTGTACAACAAAGAAAACTTTTCCTTTCATACTCAGATCAGAGCTTCACCTGAACAAAAACAAAACAGAAACAGAAAGCCTTATAATAGTATCAGAGAAGGCAAGGGAGCATATCAGCATGGCTCACTTAGTTTATCACGTCTCAAAGGTCTTGATACATTTGCAGGGTGTAAAACCAGCTGGACCTTCCCATCTGCAATTGTATTGCACAAAAAAGGCCTGGCAGGTGAACCTGGTCCAGGCAGCTTCTGTACTCAGATGTCTCTCATCTCAGGCATAAATGGTAGTTTAGTCACAGTCCTTAAAAGCATTTGGAAGCTGGATCCCAAGCAGAACGGTGTGTTTCTATACAATAAAGACTTTTGTTATGAATCTTCTCCCTGAAGTTCCCCCATCAGCAGAAATTGTTGCTGCTGACAGCAAACTCCACTGAATGACACGTGTATGCGAGTTGCTCTCTTCCAAAACAGATGGCAGAGAGACACTACTGCTTCTTTAAAACACAGTGAAATCCATCTGACTTCTCCACTCTACACAGCTTTAGAAACAAAGCACAGAAAAACACCTTCCTCCCATGCCCTGACACTCATCAGAGCTCACATGGTGACCCTTGTACTGTAAATAGCCGTCCTTCAGAGAGAGGTCAGCTCCCAGCTCATCAAGCCATTTGCATGATTCAGAGGCACTCTTCCCCAAAATTCTGCCTTCACTGCACGTTTCCTCATCTCTTCTAGCAGTGACCTTGGCTAGATTCCCACCTCGCTGCCAACCCACGATTTTCAGATGATGGTGCTACTTCACGATTGACAAGCAGGGACCTGCTCACGTCAGGAATCGATACGCCCAAGCCTTCAATCAGAAATGTCAAAGCCGTTTTAAAATCTGTGCCCCCTATTAATGGATTTGCATGGATTTGAATGGAGATGTTTGATTTACAGTAGGGGAGCAAGAAATCAATGATCTTTTATGACATGTCACACCTCGTGACAGCGTCCCCCCATCCTGTTGCGTCGGGGGGATGATGACTTGCCACTTCACAGACATCTGTGATTTATTAGGCAACACTTCCAGTAGTTTAATATCATCCTACTCTGAGTGTCCATCTTTCTTCTCTAGATGAGAGGCACGAAAGCATAAATTAAAATCTCCTGGGTGATGAAATGGTCTCCTTCAGATTTGCCTTTTCTAAATTTAACTGCGACTGCTGCGGCGTGTCTATATGATTCTGTGTGGGAGAATTTATCAGCATGGTGTTGTTTAAACAGGTCAATGAATCAGGATGGGTACACAAATCTCCTCCTCCTTTGAACACTGTCCAGCAGCCAGTGTTTTATAACAAAATCATCAACATTTAGTCTTTTCCATAGCCAGAACTTAGATTGTAGCCGATCACTTGGCAAAGAGTTTTTATCCTGTTCTAGTTTCTCGGCGGAATTTAGATGATTGGAGGAGCTACCTCATTCCTTAACTTGGGCTACCAGTTCCTTAACTGAGAATCTCAGGTATTAAAGCACTGACATACTGGATGAGTAACATCTGTTGCTTAACACTAGAAATACCAAATTTCTTAAGAGTTTTGGCTCTCCAAAAAACCCCAACAAACAAAGAAGCTGAAAAAAAATCATCATTTTCCAAACGCCCATTAGTAGTTGAGAATTACTCACACAGACAACCCCAATAATCCAAAACCAATGACTGCATTAATTTTCCTAATGCCAAAAAAAAAACCTGCTAAAAAAAAGAGCACACTCCATTCATTTTATCAGCCTTAATTTACTAATCTCAGAGAAGGGGACAGCTGAAAGTAGGGAAAGCAGGCACAGAGGTATCACAATCCCAGCAGCACAACATGCTATAATCAAGAATAAAGAGGTGTCCTGATCTGTGACTACTTGCCCCATTCACGACTTCAGCAGCATCCAGTAATTACAGGTGAGCCCAAAAAAATGACTTTATGAAAAGTTATGGATGATCAGTGTGTCAGTGAGCTATATTTGAAATCTATCTCCTCTTGATGGCCAATTTTGTACTACATGAGTAAAGCAAGTTCTAATAACTCACTTGGGACTTCACTCCAGTACTTACAAGCTACGTGCTTTTCATATTCATAAAACAAAACTAATTGCCTTTCATGGATGAAATGTTCTAAGAATTTTTAATCCACGTCAGCTGCAAACTCTAAAAATCCATCCCCATATATTTCAAACTCCCCCTCCCACCTGCTCACTTGTAACATGTTTGCTGCAAACAAACTATGAGGCACAAAGAGTCATCATGCTCCTACATTAGAATTATTTGTATTATTTTTTACAGGTTACTCCTAAAATCAGTTGCCCACATTTTCACATGCTTAAAATAAACTGAAAACACTATCTAGTGAAGGGGGAAAAAATAGGCAAAATCTCCCATTCCTACAAGGAGGCAGTAACAAGAACAGGTTTACTCCTTTGCTGCAGCGTGCTACAGGGGATTTTTAAGCAAGTGTTCACATGTGATAACTAAAATGTGTTACAAATGAAATGCAACAACTCTTGCAGTAACTATTCCACATGCATGTTCCCGCCCCCAGCTCTCCTACAACTGTGAAGGTGAGAGCTGTGTCCTCTGGAAAATTATCCCACACACAAAGTGAACTTGACAGAGGAGTCTGCAGGTTTGAGGGTTGATGGGTTATGTTTTCCAGTGTGAAGGCTTCAGTTTGCATTTTCAATTTTTTTCCCTTGCACTGCTCTACAGTATGACACTAGTCCTTTGCAAGAGGCAACAAGCTCCAACCCCGTCCCAATTCTCCAAAGTCTCCATGGCTTGAGGAATAGCATCTGGAATACACTAAGTATTCACCATGGGAGGAGGCTCCTCTTCCTCTGGGTGACAGGAACGACTTTTGCCAACGCTCTGGTCACTGAAAGGCTCCACTGCCCATTCCAAGAAGCCAGGCTTGCTATGCCTGCAGAAGCTTAGCAGATAAACGCTTCCAAGCAATCTCCTCAGGAAACCCGAGTGCAAATCAGGCAACAGCAATAATAAGATACATGCGTGCAATCCCATCTTGGGGGCTGAGAAATGTGGATTTCTTGGTCTCTAATAACCCTACTAAAAATTCTGTTCCATTTTTACAGCCCTGTTTCTCATGTGCCACTGCTGTAGATAAGCCTGGAAAAGACTGATAAATAGAAAATGTAAATACCAGAAGTTTAGGTCAAGTATACAAATGCCTATTTTGGAGACTGTCATTTTCATTTTCCCTTAAGTCCCCATTCACCAACTTGTGTTATCTAGGCACACGACTTTGTAAATTCTTAGGTCAGGAGCTGTCCCAATCCATTTCATGTTCCGCTGCAATTGCTTCTATTACATCATAGCATTAGTGTGGCAAAATTAATAAAAATGTAAATGTAGCAGGGGACTGCAGCGTAATTTTGGAAAATAACTCTGCTGGTTTAACTGACTTGAACAGTTAAAATTCTAACTAGAACTCAGATTTCGAACAAGGCTTACAAACAGTTTGGCTTATTTAACGCGCAGCAGGGAAGCAAACCCCAGCAATGAAACAGGCTGACCTGGCGCAGAGGTTGGATGGGAGGGTAACTTTCCCCATGTGAACACATGCAATCTTTTGGAATCTGCAGAGAACTAGCTCCTCCTGCTTGGGAAAGCCATGAGGACGAGCAGCCTGCCCTGTTCACTGTGACCAGCACAACGACAGAGCTTCAAAAGCTCCGGCCAAGGTCAGCCTCTCCTGGGCATTCCCTCCTGTTTCGGGGTGAATCACGACTTTCTCCACTTCCTTTGGGTTTATTGTTCATGTACACTGTGCACGTCCTTCCTGTGAGCCCAGCAGCAGCTCCCTGAGCAACCAACGACTGCGTAATGCTGCCTTTAATGAAATGGAGCCTTTAGAGGTGCACAGGAGCAAGGCTGCACTGCTCCAGCTCCCTCCTGGTGATGACCACAGCCAGGAGATGATCCTGCATCCAAACTGAGCTTTGCTTTAAGGAATGCCACACGTGAAATACCTCATTACCCACAGCGAGACTCCAGGCCAACACCCATTAAGGAACCTGGTAGGAAAAAGGGGTTTTTCTACTCATTGGCTATGCCGAGTCATTGGCACGGATGGGGATTTAAAAGGCAGTTTTAATTATAGTAGGTAAAACCCACAGATGATCAAGCTGCAGTGTCAGAAAACCATCAGAACTGAACACTGACCCATTTGGGTTGTTTGCTGAACTTTAATCACTTTCCAAGTCTGACAGCTGCTCAAACTTAATTGCTCATTACACTTGTAAATAAAAACTGATCTCACTCTCTGATTAGCCATCTTATAGTTGCCATAACAACTTCTTGTCTAATAAATGATTTCAGATTTACCATTATTTGTACTAGCAGAAAATTTCACAAAGGTCTGAGTTCGCTCTTTTCAGCAAAATACCCTTCTAATTAAAACCACCGAAAATCAGTAGAGAAAGGGCAGCTCAAAGATAATGAAAAAAAATAAGCTATTTACTACAGCAGCTTAAATGTGAGCTCAGGGTAACACAAACCCAAATACAGGCTGCATCCAGCCCAACCTCTACATCCCACTATCAATCATCTTATTATCATGCCTATACCCCATAACAACAGCTCAGGAAAATACCAGAGAGAACTCAGGAAGTAACTCGGGTCAGAGTGCAGAGACGGATTTCAAGACTCACTCCAGATGAAATATTCCAATAAAATTTGCATATTTTCTCTCCTAATCCTTAAATTAGGAACCAATTAACTGGTGAAATTCCCTAACACTCTGTTAACTGATCAGAGAGCTTTTTGGTGAAAACTGAGGAGTTAAGATCCTCAACAACTTATATAAAAGATGGGAAAGTGTTGAGCCCAACAGATGTCCATTGCTTCGAGGTTTTGGAGGAAAAGCTACAAAATAGCATCTCATCTGTGGATCACTTCTGTCAAAACCCTACTTAGGCAAGAGTTCTTGGACAAAACTACTAATTAAAGCACTGCAGATTTTTTTTTTTTTAATTATCTGTATTTCAGTAAGTATTTGGTTCCCAGATCTTAAGCAAAATGCTTTTATTTAATATACAGATGTATTTATTAGTCTCAGAAGACAAAGGTATGAAATGTCTCTCACCTGTAGGCTCAGAATATCATAAAACTTTCCAAAATTTGCTGGCAAAGCTGCTGAAGCTTGCAATTTATTTAATATGCTCAAGGTAGCTTTTTGTGTTTATGGGCAAGGAAAGGCACCACCTTCCTTCCAAAAGGAAAATAAATGCAGAAAGCTATAATTGAGACAAAATAAAAGTTTTTTTTAAAAAAAAAAAAGTCAGGAAATACCATAGTTTTAAAAGAAACTTAATGCATTTATTAAGATAGGCAAAAAATGGGATTTTTTTGTTATTTGGGTCAAATAGGAAACCAGTCATATTTCTTGCACTAAATGTATCCCATGAAAATAAAAAGGATGCAACATTTTCAAGTTAACATCCTCAACATTCCTGACCACACTTGGGATGCAACAAAGTCTTTCCTGCCTTAAGAAATGCTCTGAAAAATGCTTGGTATTCCAACACAGTTTGAACAGCTTACAACACAAATCTGTGCCTTCACTTTGTGGTTGTTTTCCTTAATCTGAATTTGAACAAAGAATTTCTTCCGAAGCTAATTTAAGCCACAAGGTTTCCGAGGTCCAGCTGGGGAACGGGCTGCCCTACTCTGAAGGAGTAAGCAGCCTACAAGGTAACCAACTTATTCAACAGGCCTCTCCTGAGTATCTCCTCATTTTTGGATCTCCTGAAGCTCCCTGAGACTCCACCGAGCAGCCAGATGCTGTGAACCAAGAGATACAGGAGCATGGATAAACAGTTCACACACAGCCATGCCAGGAGATGCTCAAACACAGACAGGGCATGGATTTTTTCCTTAATCTTTGATTTTGAAGTGAGTTACTGCATTGTGGAGCCCACCTTATAATGCTGGCATGTAGAGAACAATCGTGGAGTGTATATTTAAATTTAAAGACAGTGCTGCTGATAATAGACTGGCTGGATTTATTTGCATCTCCCCTTCCTCAAAGCAATGGGAAATGTTACCTATAGCTAGAAGATCTGACTCCCTGGGCTGTGTAAAAACATCTTCACCTGTAGCAAAGGAGCTGCTCCTAAGGGAGGAGAGACCCAGCTCTGGCAAAGCTTTTAGACCACTATCTTTTGTGCTGAAGAATCATCAATTTTAAAAGAGCCTTTTGCCACTGACAATAACTGCAACGATCGGGCAGAACCATCAGCAGAATAACTACACAAATACAGAAGATAAGGCTTATCTGTCCTTGGTAGGATTTTTATGCTCAGCAACAAGTTTCTTTTACATGGGAAACCAGGAAATCCCCAGGCAGATGCAAATGGGAAAGAGGAAAACGAGTTCTGGATGATCTGTGCAGACTCATTGCCGTGTTTCACAGCCTGGGATTTCATGTCACTTCCTCGCTTCTCAGAGCTCCCACAACGCCCTTTCTCCCTGTGCTCTTCAAACATTTATGCTCTTATCACCCACCCATTGTACAGATTTTAAACCCAAACACAGAGGATGAAATTACTTTTAGTCAAGTAGGAAGCACCAGATGAGGAAGGAGGTTGCCAGGCCAGCCTCGAAGAGCCCCAGCACCTTCCCAGGGAAGGATCATCTCACCAAAACTTCTACAGGAGTTCTTGCTGTCCCTCCACTGACCACTGTCACTGAAAATATCACAGATCCCTTGAGCAACTTCAAAAATTGTTAATTAAAAACTCAACATAATTTATGCAATCACAGGAAAGTCTCCCTGCCTTAAAACTGTTCCTCACTAAGGAAAACACAGAGTACTTTTTGGGGGGGGAAAATAGTTTTGGATGAAATATTACATCAGTTGGAAGGGTTTGTAGGGATTTTCTGTGGTTTTTAGGCAAGCATATTTTAAATATGCAATTTAAAAAAAATCTGCTGAGTTCACGAACAGAGCAGTAACAAACTGGGAACAAGCTGTCCTCACTCTCACATATAGATGGCTATTAGAAGCATATGGAATATACATCTAAGCGTACCCTGCTGAAAGAGATAAAACAGCATTACCCAAAAATACACGTTATAATACCTTCATGAACTACAATCTGCTTCTGTGCCTATAAAATAAATCCAGTCTTAGTAACCCAGTATTAAATGGCATTATACTAATTACCCAGCTCCACACGTGTATGTAGTTTCTCCAAGTGGCCAGACTCACGACTCGGTATTTATTTGCTCCTTTAAAGGCAAAGCTATCCATTTTTGTATTTCATGGAGATTTTCCTTACAACATAATCCATTGTCATGAAGTGAAAGCAGATCCAAATAATCTTATAAAACTAAAAGCACTTTATCAGGCACTTTTTGCATGACAAGCACAATTCCGAATGAGCAGTGGGGGGCTGGATTTCTAACAGCTGACCAGCTACAGGAGTACCTAGGAAAGTACTTCAACTCTGAGGAGAGAACTTCTTGTGCCCTTTTCACTGCAGGCAAAGGCAAAATTCGTCTTTTTGACACAGCAAGAAAAGTTACTGCCACCTTGTATGGAGAAAAGCTTCCCTTAGAATAAGGGACAATGCTTCCATGGTTATGGGTAAATGCAAAGGACTTTTTATTTCATTATAAGGCAATGAATAATGAGAGAGAGGATTCAGGGCTCAACAGCACACTGCAAAAATGATATTTTACGGGTACCACATCCTACGATTACAGTGTGCACTTTAAACACTGATTTCTAGTATTGGCGAAAGGCTCGTCTATTAAAAAAACATGTTTCACCTACAGCACAGCAAAGTAGTAAGTTTACTCTGAAGGGAACTTAGGAAAATTTTGCACAAGAAAGCCTGGATTAATGTCTCCCACAGGACTACCGTGGGCTGCTGGCTCTAATGCAGTTCTCTGTTTCTACATATAGCCATCAACTCATTCATTTAGGAACTGTTTTTATTCAAAGAATCATAAAAATCTTAAAGATATAAGAAACCTGAAGAAAAGGCTCAAGTGCTTCTTACAGAAGGGAAAATAAAAAAAAAAGTGTTTTAAACTCCCTTAGCTGAAGCATTTTCCCGTTTAAAAAAAAAAAAAAAAAAAGAGGGGGGGAAAAACCAGCAGCTCTGAAAACAGCCTGTACCCACCATATATATTATCAATTTAACAGCCTTGAATGGAAACTGCAAGTGCTTTGATAAAAATCAATTGAAAAGCTGTCTGCCTCACTGTTGCTTCAATAAAGTGCCTCTGTATCTTTTGCTGAAACCTTGTTTTTGTAGCCTCCTTAAACAATACTCTGTATTAAATCACCACACTGTTTCTCCTCCAGAAACAGACTCCAAGGCAAGTGCTCAGACGGGCACTGTGCATTCAAACTTCCCTTCTGCTGCAGGGACCAGGGGTGTAAGCCAGCAGCACCTGATCCCCACTCCCAGCCACACAGGGTAACTTCATTTCCACTGTATTGTTAAAAATTAACTTTCAAGTCTCGCTGCACCCAATTCAGGTGCTGAACTTCACTCCCAGAGGTCTCTGGCTCTGGGTCAGGCAGATTTGGGGCTGCAGTGAGAAGAGCTGAGTTCAACAGCACACACAGCCCTGACCAGACCATGACCAAAACTGACCTCGATGCCCCTGCCCAGCACCCTGTGAGGAGCCCATTTCACACCTCACTGCCCCAGGTCAGCCCTCTGCACCTGTATGAGTGGGGACAGCAGCAAGATTTGGTTTGGATTCAAACAAATAAGCACTTTCCTGAAGCCTTTGCAAAGTCTCTAGAGTAAAACAAAAAACCAAAATAAAACAAAACAAAAAATGCACAGGCTTTCCTCTGTCCTCCCCTGTAAGCCATATGGCCACTATGAAATAAGCAGAATAGCCAAAAAAAGAGTCACCAGCTCTCCACACTCTTGTAATTCAACCAACTTTAATCATCGAAAATGTTTTTGCTAACCTGCAGCAAGGGTATTTGTTCTAATAACCTTGAATAGAGCGGTGACACTTTAAAGATGGCTCCATTGAACAAAGAAAGATAAAAACGCAATTTATGGCAGGATGGTGAATCTCAAGGCAAATTCCCACTACTGTAAACTGCAGCTTTTTTTCCAGGCCGATCCCTCTCCACACAGCAAGCACTCTGTCAGCGCTGCTTTGCTACACATCTTCCTGCTCTTCTGCTCCTCACTGGGCAGGATATTCTTCAAGACAGTATTTACAGTGGTGATTGGAAAAAATAAACAGTTCAGTGGTAAGAACTGGGCCAGCACCCAATGCCACAAAGGATCTTGTCAACTTCAGTGTACTTGGCAGCCTACAAAACCCATGGCACCCAATTCCAACCTCTAGACTCTCACCAGCCTTCACAAAGAGCTTCTGAAAAACACCTCACAAAACCTTGGGGAAGCTTTGCATTCTGCTACAAAATCCCAGGTGAGATTTTTGGTTTATATGTAAAATGATGCTATAAGCTCCCTTCACAGCAACCTCCAGGTAAGAAGCAATGTGGAATGAAAATGGGGTTTTTTGAGTTCAGAAGTCTCTCAGGTACAGCTTCCTGCCTTCCAAACAACAGCCCCACCAAAACCCAACCACTCTTCTCAGGAGAGGAGTTTGTTGGAGACACAAGGACAGCTAAGTGTCAACAGGTCAATCAAAGCATTACAGCAAAATTAGGTGATGTTTGTAATTAGCAGGCATGGTGATGCCTTATACTGTTTCTAATATGTCACCACTGGGAATTAAATAGAGGGTACCATAGAAGCCAGCCCAAAAATCAGGTAGGTTTCAGCCATGAGGAACCTGGCTGCCATTTCAACTGGCACTTCAGATGCAGGAGACTCTATCCATCTCCATTACAAATCCTCTGAGCTCATCCTAGCATTACTTTCCCACATTAAGCAAAAGAGTTAACATAAAAAGCCTGCCTAGCTTCAGACATTATCCAGATAAAGAGGAGGAAAAAAAAAAAAAAAAAAATCCCTTGTATTACCTCTCTCAGCTCTCCCCAAACCTTTTCTGACATCTTTTTTCTTCCAGACCTGGCATTTATCTGCAGCTATTGCAGAGCCCTAATTAAATCTTCTCATGAACCTCTGCTACTTCCTGGCAGGGAACACACATTCTTGGTGTGCTGATGGACCTACAGGATTTTCTGCACTTCTCCCTTATGGTGAGTGTTAGGCCTTGCTTGAAAACATCACAACTGTGTACAACACAATATGTTTAAACAGAAATACAAAATTATTCCATTTCTTTCAGAGAATGAAGAGAAGCATAAGCGAAAATTATATTCCACAAGCTCATTGGAAAAACAAAGTGTGGAAGCAGTGGGCAAATAGCAGTGTCTGAGAACAAGGCATGCTTTTGTTTTACTACTGTCTCAGAGAGGGACAACTGGCAGCGATAGGAGAAGCAGAAAAATTTGTCTTCCAAAATAAAATCTGCAGTTATCTCTTTACCCCTGGGAGTGAAAAAAAAACCCAAACCACCATTCTGAGAGCGCAGCTGAATTTTGCGTTAAGGGAAGCTGCACACCTAACCTTATCTGATGGAAGCAGCCCAGCGTTCAAAGCCTCAAAGTTGGCAGCGACCGCTTGTTCAGCGAGCGAAGGGATGCGAGAGCTGGAGTCAAAGAGGCAGAAGGCTAAAAAAGCAGATTTTACCACTCCTCCCTCCCTGCCCCCCAACAATTCTTCAGCTCCTTCAAACCACTGACTGATGCTAAAAGAAGCTGCCAGTGACGAGAGGAGAAATTGCTGCTTTCCCTTCCCAGGCTGACGGCAGAGGCCTGGCCCAGCAGCAGCTGTCCTGGCAGGGCTGCTCTGATAACCCACTCTACAGTCACCTTTCACTTGAGCTGCTCTCATTGTTCTCCTCCAATTTCTCAGCATTTCTCTCCCTCAGCAGAAGAAATAAACACCCCAGATGGCTGAGGATAAACAGCAAGTTATACATATGCTCCATATAGGCTGACAAAGAGAGCTCAGCCATGCTCAAAGCACAGCGTGAGACTCACCCCTGCAAGGGCCTTTCACCTCGACCAGGGGCTGTCCCTGCACATGGGGACGAGGAAAGGACTAGAAAAGAGGTTTGAGGCCATGAGCCGATACTCTGCAAAATTTTCTCCACTATGATTTTCAACGACTTCCATCATTCCATAAATCAACGTCAAATAGCTATAGGCTAGACTATGCACAGCTGTATGTTATAGAATCACAGAATGGTTTGGGTTGGAAGGGACATTAAAGATCATCTCATTCCATCCCTTCCATGGGCAGTGACATCTTCTACTATCCCAGGTTGCTCCAAGCCCCATCCAGCCTGGCCTGGAATACTCCCGGGCACTGGGCAGCCACAGCTTCTCTGGGAAACCTGTGCCAGGGCCTCCCCACCCTCACAGGTGGGGGTTTTTCCTTCCCAATATTCCATCTAACCCTACTCTCTTTTCAGTTTGAAGCCATTCTCCCTTGTCCCGTTACTCCAGACCCTTGTAAATAAGTCTCTCCTCATCCTTCCTGCAGGTCCCTTCAGGTATGGGAAGGCCACAATTAGCCCACCCCAAGGCCTTCACTTTTCCAGGCTGAAGAATCCCAATTCTCCCAGCCTTCCATTGCAGGAGACATGCTCGACTGAGCATCACCTTGGCTTTGGGACTGCCCGCCCTCCTGCACTGCGGGAACCTGAGCCAGCCTGCTCCTTCCCACCGCAATGTCAGAGAGCTTAAATTTCTTCAGGGCCCAACAGAGGAAAGCAGGAGGCACTGAGAGCCCACCCAGCTGAGGTGAAAACTCAGAGTTACCAAACTCTGCACCAGGGATGCTCAGGCTTTCTCCTTTCTCTTCTTTGCCTCAGCCATGGCAACCCAGACCAAAACATGAGCAGTCATGAAAGAACACATCTGTGGGAGGGAGGGAGTAGCCACAGCAGCCCAGGGAAGCCTTGACTGGCCACGCAGTGAAAGCTTGCTCAGAATAACCTGCTAATGGCACCAAAGCGTTACCAAAACCACAGTTCAGCCTCCAGGCTGAAAACCGAGCACGTATTTGTGTCTCTAAACCACATCACCCCACTGCTCACTCAGGGATATAGGGAGGTTCCAGTACTTTGGGAAAAAGTGGATCAGTGACAGGGTGGTCAGTTTCAGGAAAAGGGGGATGCAACAGCAATCAACTTCAGGAAAAGGGGGATGCAAAAGTCGTTGAGGGATGCAAGAACTTTCCTGCATCCCTCTCAACGTGGAGTCACTCTCTTCTCATGGACATCAGCCTGTCCAAAGTCCCCCCTGTTCCCCAGACCTTGTCCGCCCTCTGATCTCTCCACGATCCCCACTAACCCCAGAGTCCTGCACTGAGGCCTCCAGCACTCCCCAAAAGCAAAAACTTTTCAGCACCTCCAAGCCCCCACCACCCCTGGAATCCCTGCTCCCCAGAGACCCTCCCACACCTCCAGAGCTGCCTCACCACCCCCAGATCCCCCATCAAACCCGCAATGATCTCCCAAACACTTCCACTACGCCCCAGAGCCCCTTACCGAGCCCAAATTTCCCCCATGGGCTCTCACAGACTCTCCACCCACCCCTCCCACAGCCCCTCACAGACCCCCCAGAGCCCCCACAGCCCCACACCGACCCCCAGATCCCCCCGCTGCCTCCCGTCCCGCCCGCTGGCCGAAGCCCCCGCTGTCTCCCCGGGTTCCCCGGGGCCCCTCCGCCGCCGTACCGAGGCTCTGCCCCACCGGGGTGCTGAACGGGTTCCCCAGCAGAAACTCCATCTTGGGATGACAACAAACAGCGGCCCAGCGCCCACCCCGCCCTCACCGCGCCCTGACGGACAGCCGCACGCACCAACCACAGCGCGCTCTGACGGGATGATCCCGCCTCCCTACGCTCGATTGGACAGCTGCTGGACACGCAGCAAAACCATTGGTTAAAGGGTGTGTCCATCACTGTCAAGTGAGGGGCTCGCCCCCGCCGTGGTCCCGGCCCTTTCCCCTCCCTCCCCCTGATGGAGTGCGGGGACACCGCCACTGCCGTTCCCCATTGGGCAGAGGCCGAAACGATCGGTAACATTATTGTACAAAGGAAACGTCAATCATCCCGGCCCTCTCCGCCCCTAGGGCACGGTCCCGGCGCTGATTGGCTGACACGGATTTCTCGAGCTCTGACTGGTTGTTGACCTCCCCACCCTCTCCACGCCCATTGGTGGCTGTGCCGGTCACGTGCCGCCCTTAGCAGCGGACCCGGGCTTCCTTAGCGACGGGCGCTGAGGGGCGGGTGGGAACCGGGAACCGGGAACCGGGAACCGGGAACCGGGAGCAGACCCAGACCCCAGGGGACCTGCGGGTGAGAGGCCTGATGAGCCGGGATCTGGGCCTCGGGGGTCCTGAGAGCGGGAGGCGGCGGCCCCTTCCCACCCACCGGGCAGGGGGGGTTGTACCGGCATTGACCAAAGAGACGCTGGACAAGTGCACGTCCCTGGGAGCGTCCAAGGCCGGGTTGCACGGCGCTTGGAAAAACCTGGGACAGTGGAAGGTGTCCCTGCCCATGGTGGGAGTGGAACAGGATGGTCTTTAACGTCCCTCCCAACCCAAACCATTCTGTGATCGTACAAGAAAGAGAGAGAGAAAGGTCAGGGATGGATAAATCCAGAGCCTGCTGCTCCTCCGTCTGTACTGCACACAGCCACAGAGAGGTTTGGTTTGTTAATGAAATGCCAAAATGAGAACAGAACTCTCTAAACTCTGACATTTATCATTGCTGTCCCGTGCAAAAATAATTCAGAACTTACTCCGTAATTATAAACACCTTACACAAGAAAAAGTCTGAAGATTCAAGTCCTTCACAGCGATTCGTTAACTCTGCACAGTTAGAAAAAGACAAATAGTGTCATTGCCTCCAGGGCAACATTAGGGATATTTAAATTTCCATGAAAAATTTCTTTACTGAAAGGGTTTTCGAGTATTGGAACAGGCTGACAAGAGAAGTTGTGGATTCCCCATCCCTGGAAGTGTCCAAGGCCAGGTTGGATGGGGCTTGGAGTGGAAGGTGTCCCTGCCCATGGCAGAGAGTGGAATGAGATGATCTTTAGGGTTCCTTCTAACCCAAACCATTCTGGGATTCTACCACTCCTGGAAAGAGTTGCCAGGCAGTGATTTAATTTATTTTTCTTTTCTGTCCTTTAAGGCTGATTCCATCTCACAATGAGTCAGTTTTTCAGCAATGTTGAGCCAAACATTATCGATGATGCAATGGTTCAGAAAGCCACTGAAGAAAAGTGTCCAGAGGACCTTGGAGATCTTGCCAGACAGGAAAATACTAACGTCAAAGTTGTGACAGAGCTACAACTTAGTTTTAAAAGTGAGTATCAGAATATATACATATTTTGCCTCTTCTTTGCTAGAAGGTAATAGAATAAGTGGGTAACTGGCAACAAAGCCGTCATTATTAGTTTGAATTTATTATGTGAAAATTAACATCTGGACTTGGACTTTTGCTCCTACCTGTACAAAGGAGCTTCATCAGAGAGAGCCGGGTACTTTGCTGAGGGGTAACTTCAAAACTGCTTCGCTTCCCACTCTTTCTGTCACGGCTGTTCTCATTTAACATTTATATTGTGGTGACACCTACAGGCCACAGGCCTGTTGGACCCCTCGGTGCGTGGCCAAATCCAAACCTGGGCAGGCCCTGCCACGGCTGCTGATTATGTGAGAGCTCTTTGGGAGATTATGGTGATTACAGTCCAATCTGATGGCATTTTCTGGTCATCCATAGTATGGCTTGGCACTTACTGTCAAACCTGTCGTAAAGTTGCACTCAAAAAAATGAAAAGAAAGAACATTTGGCTCAATATTTGAGTATTTGGGGGCAGGGGGTAATTTCACAAGCAAAATCTACTCTTGATTATTCTTTGTGTGCGCCAGTAAAATAATGTGTGTATGAGTTGATTTTCTTAGAAAAGATTCCCTTTAACCTGATCCTGCATAGATTGGATTGCAAATACAAAATCCAGAACTGTGTGAATATTTTGTGCGTGCAATTCCTTGGTTTATGGTGCCCTCACTAAATAAGGATAGCAGGACAGCAGATGAAATCTTCGGGGAAGCAATTGCAGGGGAAAGAGAAATGAGAATGAGAATGTTCTGTATTTCCTGTCACCTTGGTCCTGATACTTCGCTGTGGTGACTAACGGCCTGCCCTTGTGATTCTGTTTTTGGCGGAAACTAAATGCAGGGATATTGATTAGTTCTAAACTGCAGCCTTCACAGAAAGAGAAGACTCCAACATCCTCTCTTGTGATGAGAATCCTGGGAGGAGGAGAGTCATTTACAAAAGCAGGAGCTGGGCACTGCTAGACTGCAAATGCAGAGAAAAGCAGAGTCTCATCCCAAACCTTCTGCCTGGAGCTGGAGAGGAAAATGAAGGTCAAGGCCTCCTAGTAGTGGATTCATAAAGCCACTGGAGTGCAGGGCCATAGTCAGCATCCCCTGCACGCCTCGTTGGCCTCACTGATGAGCAGCGTGTGCTGGTGCAGGACACTGAGGTTAAGTGGGCTGTTTCATTGAAATCTCATCCAGCCTGTGCACCTCTGAGCTCTCCAGGGCACTCATCACATGCTGAAAATCCTTTTGGAGGCAAGACTGGACGTGTTTTCCTTGTGCAAGGCAGCGTGTCTGCTAAAACGAAGCTGTCTCACATGAAAAGCAATTTTCTTTCTTTCTTTCTTTTTTTTCCTGTGGCTTTAGGCATCCTGCAGATTGATAATCTGTGGCAATTAGAGAATCTGACTAAGCTGCAGCTGGACAACAACTTCATTGAGAAGATAGAAGGTCTGGAGAGTCTGGTTCACCTTGTATGGCTTGGTGAGATACAGGCAGAGGAGGGTGGATGTCTTCACAGGTGCAAAGCAATCTGTGATAAACCAGGATGTCACCTCACTTCTCAAACACGACTGATAGGAGCTTACCCTGGGAAGGCTGTCAGCTGTCTGCGTGTCTCCTTATTTGACTGTCAAATGTCAAAATGCCTGAGTATCAGAGCTGCAAAACAATCCTTCAAATGTTTAAAAACTAGGTTTAATACATTTGGTGTGGCAGGAACGGGAAGCTGAGGTTTCAAGGTTGTTTCCAAGGCTTATATTGTGTTTAGGGGTGACTTTCAGGAATATTTATGGAAACACCTCTGTGATTTAGGAGCCTGAATCCTGTTTTCAAAGCTGCTGCAGGCATTCCTGAGCCCACAACCCACCATCTTCACCCCTATATCCTTAAGGGCTTGATGTCATCGTTGTCCCGAGGAGTGTCCATCCTTGTAGTGATCGCTTGCAGCTACACAGATGCACAGCTTAGAGCATTCCCTGGAACTGCAGCCTCGTTGCTGGCTGGATTTCTAAATATATCCTCAGCATGCAGGGCTTCAGCTCTTAAGCACGTTGTGAAATGTCTAATGATTCTTCCGCCCGGTTGTCTGCACTGTTCTGCTCCACAGATGACTGATGCACTTGTGAATCACCAACTGATCAGTGTAAGCAGAGTGTTTGGAAGCACACTCACATATTTTGTTTGCCCAAGGGCTGCAGTGGTTCAGCCGCTGCTACACAAGTGTCTCAGCCACCCAAGAGACCTCATAAACTGTTTTTGGACTCTTGGCTTGCTCAGTACTAGTCCAAGGGCAAATCCTGCCCTTAGTCATGGTGAGTGTAGGTGTTAGGAGAGATGTTCTGGCAGGGGAAGAGAACATTTCAATAAGTGAAGCAGCTAAAGTGAGACTTTGCATAACTCCACTGACATGGAACTGCCATATATTGGTCCTGTGGGAGTGACCACAGCTCTGGCATTGCTGTGGCAGGACAGAGTCTGCAAGAAACAAGACAGTGTCAGATTAGCACAGAAATTCCCCTCTGAGGGCATTTCCCCACCTCTTGTTTTGCGTTTCCCCGTAAGGCAGAAGTCCCTTTCAGGCTGTGTATGTGGACTCTGCATGGTCTAACTTCAGCTTTTCCTCTCATTTAAAAGTTGCACAGACAATTGCAAAGAGGAGATGGGAAGAAAGGATGATTTAATGCTGAGCCTTTCCTGTGGGACATGGACCACCCCTGAGAAAAATCTGTACATAAACTGCTACATCCAGAATTGAAGGGCAGAATCAGGGTGTTCTCCAAGAAATAATTTAATGTTTGATTTCTAAATTCTTCCCCAGACCTGTCCTTCAACAATATTGAAGTAATTGAGGGCTTGGATACTCTTGTCAGACTCCAGGACCTCAGTCTCTACAGTAACAGAATATCTAAAATTGAGCACATGGACACATTGCAAGAGCTGCAGATTTTCTCCGTAGGGAAGAATAACCTGACCGTTCTGGAAGATGTGAGTGTTCCCTGGCTTTGCAAATATTCCCGGTTGAAGGATCAGATACTCTAAAACTGGCATTTGCCATCATGTCCAAGCCCCTCCTTAGGTGATAAAATTCTCCTTAGGATTTCTAAGTAGTCTGAGCTATGATCTTGGTCCTCTGGTGTTAAGTACTTACTGCAACCATTCTTCTTTTAGA
Organism: Hirundo rustica; assembly: GCF_015227805.2. NCBI lineage: Eukaryota > Metazoa > Chordata > Aves > Passeriformes > Hirundinidae > Hirundo > Hirundo rustica. Next base: position 14,138,149 of record NC_053464.1, read on the forward strand.
TTATTGACTCATGGGGGCCCAGTTCTGTGACTGCTCTCAGCCATGGCAAAATTCCTACTGGCTCCCGTGAAAGCTAGAAGAGGATAAAGTGGCTACATATGAGAAAAGGGGAGAGACTAGGATTTATTTGGGGTTCTTTTGTGGGCATCTTACCAATTTAGGACCTGTGATTTGTGCACCCCATCTGTCTTCCCTCTCCACCCATTGTCTGGATATTCCCAAAGTGAATTGAAGTATTTCCTTTCCCCAAACCATTAGAAACTCTTAATTGCCTGTCGTGTGAATTTGGCAGCGGAGCAGAATACATATTGCAACTCAACTGTAATAAAAGCAATAAATTCCAAGGCTGTGTTACTCCAGCACTGGGGAATACAGAGCTCTTTCGCTTTGGCACAGGTTGTCTATCTCAGGAGGTTGAAAAACTTACGGACACTGAACCTCGGTGGGAACCCTTTCTGCAGCAAAGAGCACTACAGGCTGTTTGTTGTTGCTCATCTTCCAAGCCTGCTGTATTTGGACTTCAAGCTCGTGAGACGCTCCACGGTGAGATTTCTGCATTCCCTGATTGGGAAATCAGGCAACAGCAACTTACAGAGCCTTTGCTTTGTTGGTGTGCCAGCAATATTCCAGCACTGGGGGCAGGTTCCCTGCAGAAATCAGGCTCACAGAAACACACAGTGTTTATTCCGCTTCCACATAACAGCTGTGAACCTGTAGGCCAAATTCTGTCAAATCTGACAGAGAGGTAGAGGTGTCAGAAGCATGATGTCTTCACAGATTTTGTGAAAATCAGCAGCTGTGTGTGGGAGAGGGGCCTGGTTCGTGTTGCCACAGAGAGGCTGCAGTGTGAGTGCAAGTCTTCTTAGAGAATCTCAGAGGAAATCAGTCTTGAGACACGGATCCAGGGGGAAGGAGCCTTGGTGGTCCTGCTGCTCACAGAGTGATTTGTTTCAGTAGCAAACTGACAACCCAGGCAAGCAGGTGCCTGGATGCACTTCCCACTTTTGATTTCTGAGAACAAGGCATTTCATCCTCACCAGTAACCTGTGGAACTGCTTTATCACCCCAGGGCTCAAAGGAACAAAGACAGGATTTTTTATTCAGGGTTTTCTTTAGGTTTTAGGAGGGGTTTTTTGTGGTGGTTTTTTTTTTTTTTTTTTTAGTAACCAAAGAACATGATTAATTGTAAATTTGCTTGGCACAGAGCAGGAGCTGTACTTGGAATGTACATTGCTCTTACTGTAGGACTGGAAGGGCTTTCCAGGTCATGGAATGCAATCCCTGCTCATCAGGGACGTCAGAGAATTGCGTACTTAAATTTGTCAAGCTTCAGTTTCAAGCTAATGAGGTTCTTGCCCCTGGTACTACCTTGCCATCCACTCCTCCAAAGAGCCTTCTCCACCCTAGAAAATGTATTAACCTCTCTGACTGATCAAAATGGAGCTCAAATTCTAGAAGTCAAAATAGAACTTCCTGCTAAAAGAGGAGAAAAAACCCTCCAACTCCAAAGATGAGAAAATGGAGAGAGGAAAGCTTCCTGGGACTGAATTATCTCAGATGCATTGAATGCAGAAACAGAGCAATATGCCAGCAAAAAAATGGGATGCAGATTAGATTAGAAACTTCATAAGTAGTTTAATAAAAAGCTCAAGAGGAAATGGAGATGCAGATACCACTCTGGTGCATATTCTAGAAAGATCAGTTGCTTATGCCCAGGCTCATTGAGCAATGTTGGATAATCTAATACAAATATTTTATTTATATTTCTCAGAGACAAGCTGCAGCTGTAAAGTATCAAGATCTTACTAAGCCATTGGAGCAAGAGGAGGCTCAGGTCCTTGCTCTGCAGGAGATAGAAGAGGCAGAGCAGAAAGAGCTGGAGTACCAGCAGGTAAGTTTTCTTTGGCTGGTTGTGGATTGTCTCAGGAGAAAGAAGCACAACACATACTGACTCATCTTTTCCCTGCTTGAAGATTTAATGAGAGGTTAACATTGACTCTGCTAAAACTAAGGCTCAGATTAATCTCTGATCTCTGAATCTTATCTTTTGGATGGAAACAGGAACTGCTGTGGAATACACGTGACATGGGGGATCATAATTCTTTGGGCTGAACTATGAGACTACAGACAGAGACCCTGCAAAACTAAATAGTAAATCATCCCCAGGGAGCTTATCAGCCTGACGTGAGATTAAGAAAAATACAGGTCTGAGGGAAATGTTAACATTTTCATGGTGAAGTGACTTTTTTTCTTCTCCTTCACACTAAGTTAAGTTTTTCATTAGTTTTATGGTTACACTCTCCAGGACTTTCAGAGATCATTGTGACTGGACTGAAAGCAGGACCAGGTGGAATGGTGCTTTCAGTTGTAGCCTGGCTCTGTATTCCAGACCTCTAGAAGATCAGAGCAGCTTAAGTTTAGTGTTTAGAGCCAGGGAGGATGCCTGCAACTTTTCCCTTTGTCCCTCCCCAAAGTTCACCAACTCCTTATCTGAAAGGCTAAATAGCCTTGCAATAAATGTTTGTATGTGGTGATGTCTTACACTGGCAACTGCCCAGAGAAGCTGTGGCTGCTCCATCCCTGAAGTGTCCCAGGCCAGATTGGATGGGGCTTGGAGCAACCTGGGAGAGCGGAAGGTGTCTCTGCCCATGGCAGAGGGTGTGACTGGATGATCTTTAATGTCCCTTCCAACCCAAACCATTCTATGATTCCGTGATCTGATACAAGATTAAAGAGTGTTTTCTATCCTTAGGCTAAAGAGCTGTAGCAGCAAAGCCCCTGGGATGGGTTTCACTCCAGTTGCAAGGTGCTTTCATGACTTGGTGTTTCTGCTGTGTTCATGTAACTGTGTCTGCACCAATGTCCTGCTGCTGCTGAGGTGCTGATAGGACAGACACATCCTGAGGACTGGCAGCGGGCTGGCATCTTTATTTTACTTATTTTGCTCTGCTTCTCTTCAAAGACAGCCTTTGTTGAGTACCTGAATGGGTCACTCCTGTTTGACAGCCTGTATGCAGAGGACAGAGAAGCTGCCATACTGGCCTCCCTCCCTGCAGTGGAGGACCTGCTGCAGGCATATCCTTCCTGGGTTTGGAACACCTACAGCTGAAAGGTAATGCCTTGAGTTAAGAAGGAAGTGCATCCACAGGGACTCTTCATCTGTAGCTTTTGTCCAGAGCTGAAAGCTACATTGATCTAAGATCTGAGACAGTCTGTGTTCAATTTTGGAATGGTACCAAAAATTACACTACAAGGCTGCGAGACCACTGACAGCTTTAAGGCTTGATATCTTGTGAAATATGAGGGCTCCAAACAAATGGTTTATATTACTGGCAAGCTGGCCAGCCCAGCTTGAAACATCCCATTTGTAAAACCACTCGTTTCTACCCCCAACAGGTCATGAGATCCCAGCGTTTTAAATTCTCACTGTTGTAATTACCATATTCCTTTTCTTTCCCTGGAATCAAACACGATTTTGGTAGCCTCCTTTCCTGACCCTTCAAGAATCAAGACTTTGTGCTTTCCTTAATCTGGAATCCACTTAAAGTTTAAAATGAGCTGGAAGATAAATCTCTGTCGGTTAGATTGTAAGAGCACAGTCACTAAAATCATGTTGAAATTGAAGTGGTAGGAGATAGGAACAGACTAATCAGAACGGTACAAGTCGCGTATCTCACAACCTGCCAGAACTGGCAATGGGAAGTTTCCAGGCCAGCACATTTTTCTGATCATTGCTCCTACACGGGGGAGCAGAAAGCAGACACTTTTTTTTCTTTTTTCTTTTCTCATTCAGATTAATAGAGTATTGTCAAGGCCAGTAACTTGACCTTCCTTAAAATTGCATTACACTATTGGGGAAAAATGCATCACAGCTTAACTACAATAGACTCCAGAAACAATTCCATTGCCAAGATAATAGCAGAAGAAAAATTGACGTTATTTTTGTGATGCTACCAAGTCAGTAGTTTATTCTGTGCTCTGGCTGTGGGCTCCAGAACTGTATTTATTAACTACACAGGCACTGTATTCACACTTGTGAAGACAGATAGGGTTGTAGGCTTCCTTCTGCTGCTGTGTCAGAAGAGTCAAACAAGTGAATGTATTTTCTTCTCTTCCTCAAGGCCTTTGTTCCCCCCTCAGGTTGCCACAGCTTTCTCCATACCCTTAAGGCAGCAAAATCCTATGCACAAAACGCGAATGGGTGACCCAGTCCTGCCCCAGACAGAATATTTGGCAGCTCCCAAACAAGAACCACAGAGTTTACATAAAAGTAGCTCGTAGCTCTTGTTGCTCAGATTTGCAGAGGCAGAAGGAACATAACCTGTTCCTCCACTGAACAAGCGAAAAGCCTTGACTCTGCTGTCACATACAAGAAGGAGTTTCTCTCAGTTACTGAGAAGCTGTACAACTATGGACTGGAAGAGTATGAAAAACGAGCAGCTGAAGTCTCTAAATTCTACAAAAGATTCTATGAAATTCTGACAGCCAACCAGCAAGAAAGCAAGAGAATAATCTCAGACTTTGAAAGTCAGAACCAAAGGGTAATGTTATGCTTTTGTTTGTTTGATATGTGATTTCTCTACATCCTATACCAGCTTTTAATTGTGCTGAAAATGGGGGTAGCTCCATTAAATGTAGAAAAATTATTCTGGATTGACAATGCTGTGATGGAAATCAATACTTGATCCCTAAAGGCAGAATCACAGAGTGGTTGAGAGGGGAAGGGATCTCTGGAAGTCATCTGGAGGACCACCCACAGCAGGCTGCCCAGGACTATGGATATCTCCAAGGATGGAGACTCCACAGCCTCTCTGGGAAACTTCTTCCAGTGCTTTTCCATATTTCCTTATGTGTTTCTTACAGCATAAATTTATTCAAAGAAAAATTAGTTTCATTAGCTCATATAATGTCATTGACATAATGTGAAAAGTTTTTTAATACTTTATGTGGGGAAAAAAAATGGGGATTGAAATTTCTACCCTTTGAGCAAACTAAAACCAGCTAACACAGCCTTTATCTATACTGGAAATTCAGTGTAGAACAAAATTATTATGTCATAATGTTATCATCTATAAAGGTAAAATCCTTCAATGGATTACAGAAAAATGTGGCTGAACAGGGTAGAGCTTTTTACTTTTTTTCTTCCCATCCAGAAAAGTCACCAATATTTAAGAAAATGGAAATTCTCAACCTTCTTTTTAGTAGAAATATTTTTTTATGAAGTTGATTTTTAAGATAGATAGATGTTTACTGCTACTCGCCTTCTTTTGGAAGCCTCCAATAACTCTTCCTTCATTGACAAACCAGGAAGAAAAGGAAGGAAATTGCATGGTATTCAGTTTATTCTCAAGTAATTTTCTGCTTCAGTTCATTTTCTCAACCACAGCTCAAAGAACTATAACCAAAAAATATTAGAGAACGTTATTTTAATGTATTTCTAGCCCTTTAAAGCAGAAACTCTCTCTTTTCATTCTGCTCGACTACAGCCACCCACTGTGGCTGCTCAGGGCGTAGCTTCTGGCTGGATCCCTTTCTAACCATGTATAATAGATGGATCATCATTTTGTTTCCACAGGGGAAAAAAAAAAAAAAAAAAGCAGGGAGGGCTAAAGCCTGGTAACACTGTCAGCTGAGAGAGCAACTCCCTGACAAGTGACACCAGCAGAGTCACGAGCGCTGGCTCCCGCTGGAAACCAGGTCACTTTTATTTCAGTGCCTGTCACAGGCTGATGGCTGCTGAGTCAATCCGCTCCCGGGGCCTTGAACCTTGCTGAGTCATCTTGGAAATCTGCATCCGGCAGCTCTAGGAGCTGGCAGCACCACCAGAGTCACAGAACTGCAGGATGGTTTGGGTTGGAAGGGATCGCGAAGATCGTCTCGTTCCGGCCAGAAGTTTGATATGAGTATTTGGTTAACTTGTGCTTGAATTCTCACTGTATCTTCCATAAAAACCAGCAAAACAAACCCTGCAAAACCTGCAAAAACAATGAAACAACAACAAAACCCAAAGAATCACAGCTGAGGCCAGATTTTACCCCTTCACCTCTGTCTGACCTCCAGGCTCAGCTATGGATTGGGCTGCAAGGGGTGACAAAGGGGAACGGCCTTAAACTGAAGGAGGGGAGGCTTAGATGGGATATTAGGAAGAAATTAGATTAGATATTTAAATAAATCCTTCCCTGTGAGGGTGGGGAGAGCCTGGCACAGATTTCCAGAGAAGCTGTGGCTGCCCCTGGATCCCTGGAAGCATCCAAGGCCAGTTTGGATGGGGCTTGAAGCAACCTGGTCTTGTGGAAGGTGTGACTGCCCATGGCAGGGAGTGTGACTGGATAATCTTTGAGGTCTTTCTCAACCCAAACCATTCTGGGATTCTCTATAAATAGGACACAGGGGTCAGCATGCCAGTTTTCATATAAATATTAGAGGAGTTGGTATCAAAACCAAACAGAGTGTTTTGCCATCATTTCCCCATCATTTAAAATTGCTGGAGGATTTCAAAAGGCACAGAGGTCCCAGCAGACTGCAGTCTGTGAGCTGTTCTTAGGGCTGTTTGTCTGTCTGTAATCCTTTCATGTAAACTTGGGTAACCTGTAAAATCACGGCGCTCTCTGTAGTTGGTTACGGAGGATTAAAGGCCTTGAACTTTGAAGTTATTTCTCCCAGAAGTGCAGCCTGAGTGGCTCTGGAGCCTTTTGAGCCTCCCAACTTGTTTACATTAGAGAAGAGGACACCTTGCTCTCCCCTTCCCCCTTTTAACCCTGAAAAGTTTGTGTAATCTACCCCATTTCCAGACCCAAGCCTTGGCAGGGGTTTTTAACAGAATGCTTTATTTCACCCCATTCCATTCCCTCTCAGGAGAAGGGGATTAGACATAATAAAACATATATTTTTTTCCTCCTTTTTTAAACAGTTGATTGTTAACTGCTTTTAAACAGACTTGAAAATAACACATTCAGCACAAGAAGGTGGTTTTTTTCGATCCAGGAAAACATAAATCTTGCCTGATACCAAAGTGACGTCAATACATAATTCTGAAGGGCAATAAATCCTCGCTGTAAGAGGAAGGCAGGCAATGATAGGTATTCCATATTCAGAATACTAAATCCTGACCCTGCTGGAAGTTAGTCAAGATTCTCCTTGGCAGGAAGTGGATCAGAATTTAGGCCTGTGTTCCTTTCTCTGAAGCACTTGTTCATTTCTTCTTCACAGCCAACAATGTCAAGAATTAAATATTGTTCTTTTTTTTTTCTTGAAATGATGGGGAAACAAAGTTGGAAGCATAGAAGGAGCAAAGTCTTCTGCTGAGTGGAGGATGAGGAAGAGTTTTCCCAATTCCCCTGCAGTAGCAAACCTCAGCACTGTTGACTGCCCGCTATGTAAATCTGGAGACTTCCCTGAATCATCACATTTCATTCCAGCTAATCAGCAGCAGGAACTTTTCTCACACGTGTAACCAGTTAATTAAATTGCGATGGAATGCTGAGCACAAACTATAAGTAATTCACATATCTCTGTGTTTAGAGGCTGGATGAGCTTTATCAGGCTGGGAGTGGCGATATTGCTGAGTCTGAACAAACCCAAGGCAAGGAGGACATCCATCAGCTGTGGGATGCACTCATGACCTTGGAAACGCTGGTGTCCAATGACCTGGAGGTGAGATCCAGGCTCACACCTGTGAGACCTCACAGCCACAACGTTGTGGGGTCACTTTGTCACTGCAGCGCTGCGTAGCAGCTTACTCACAAAGAGGGGGGCACAGGGCTTGCACTCAGGAAAATGTTTTGTTCCCATCTCATCCTTTCTCTGCTCATGGTTGCTGAGGGTGAGATCAGGCCCTGGGCATCGATACCTTACAGCAGATTTCTGTTTCTCAGAGCAGAGCAGGGTATGTCCATCACATCTATCCGAGCTGGTTTCCCACACTTTGGAGACAGGGAGGTTGTGCAATCATTTTATAGGTCTGCACAAGTCGCTGCATAGCATGGAGTATGCATTTGGAATTCTAGAGGTGTCATTCTTTGAAGCTGATCTTTGCTATAAGATTACACACATTCCTGCTCAGCTTGCTGCATTTGCTTGCATAATAGCTGCCTTTTCCTCCCCAGACTTTTCCTCAAAAACTAAGGCAGGGCTGCTGATGTGCATCTTCATCAAAGGAAAAAACCCTAAGTAATCAGTTTAAAAATGAGCAAGCAGGAGCTGTGGCCTGTGTGCAGCAGTTTACTTTTGTGAGCATGGATGGCAGAAAGCAGCAGCTCACAATGGATCCTCACTGCCTCAGGATTGTGCCTTTTTAGTGTTTTCTGGGTTGGCCCTCACCTATCTGCAGTCACTGATGGGATGAGCAGAAACATTTCTCCCTGTGTGCCCTGCTGGATTTGCAGGGTTCAGTTACCAAGACATTTAAGTGCAACACTTCACAGATTCTCCATCAGCCGTTTCTGGGAGAGGGAATAGGCAGCAGCAATTTAAATTCCTGAGGTCTAAACCAAAAGCTGCAGTAAAGCCCAGGCAGGGGTTGTGCTTTTGAGAAGAGGTTCTTCATACAGACAAGGACAAGGAGGCTGCAGCATGGCACAATATGGGATACAGCCCTCTCCAGGCATTGCTTAGGTGAGGTAACAAAGGATCCCCTCGCTTCCTCCAGGGTGAAGGTAGTGTTCAGTCAGCTTCCCTCCAATAAGCTGATTCTGATTTTCTATCCCTGACGAAAGGAAGAAAATCTTGCAGCACTTTGAAAACACTTTAAATGCTTGAGGCAGTTCAGTTTCTGACAGTGCTAATAACAGCAGAGTCCAAATTACAATAAATTGTAGATTCCTCCTAGACTCCCTGACTCCCCGTTATGTTTATGCAAGTTTCCATTGTGATATTTCCTCTTTTTCCCCTCTGTTAAGGAACTGTTACAGGATTTTAAAAGAAGCATTGATGTCATGGCATCAACATTCATTGAAACCATTCAAGGGATATATCCTTTTCACAGTATGTTAACCTGGACCTCCCAGTCATGTGCCTGCACCTCACCTCTAAATCCAAAAATGAGCCACCAGTATAAAAACTTTATTTTTTTTTATTTTAATCAACAGAAAATATCTTTTCCCAGCTTTGAGAAATGGTCATTTAAGGTGCCCATCTTCTTTATGTGGAGACTCTGGAGAGCACGGGAAGATCTAAATTGTACTGTGCTGAAAGTCTGCAGGATTTTAGCAGCTTTCACACTGTTGGGAATCTTCCTTTCTTCTCCTTTGAGAAACACAGGGAAGATCTGGTTAGACTGTTTCTAGGTACATTCCTGACATAGCAGTCAATGAAATATCTGCGATTCTGGTTGAATATTCTTTAAATGGTATTCATTTTTGCATTTCTTGATGTGTGCTGAAAAAAAGGTTATATGAGAATACTGAAGTGCTTCAGTGTCAGGACACACTGCTTTAAATCTAGAAATCTGATGGCCTGGTGCAAATAATGCACTGCATTCAGAGCTTAGCTTTTACCTGGAGGCCTCTTCCAATTCCCTGACAATCCTAGGTCCTCTCTCAGTCCTCTCTCATATTTGGCTGTAAAGATGAGACTCAGTGCGTGATTAAGAACTGAAAGTGTGTATCCTGATATCCTGACCCCACAGCAGCTTCTGGGAGCAGCCAGGCTCCTTTCTGCAGAATCCCCCTGTGCAGACACTCAGTCCCAGCTATGGGAGATCATTTAATCTCCACAGATGAGTGGTGTGATCAGCTTTTTCCTTAACCCTGTTCTGTACATTTAGCCAGTGCCGGGACCTGGAAAATGAACACCATGAAAAGCTGATGGAGATCGTCATCGCCACCCTGGAGAAACTGCAGGAGGAGGAGTTTGAAGAGGATTTGCAAGATGATTTGCCAGATGATGTTCGAAGGGTGAGGGCACCAAAACAATTAATCTCTGGGAGGGAGTAGGCAAGAAAACGAGGTCATAGCCTCTTCTCTGAAGGGACAGGATCTCCAGGAGGCTCAGTGTTGCCAGAGTCATAACTGAACCACAGCCAAACCTCCTTCCTAGAGGGTCCAGCTGCTTGGCTGAACTGTGGTGCCTCCGGACATCTGCACTGACTAGGACTGGGATAACCGCACTGCAGGTGTCCCTGGGCACTGCCAGAGCTGGTGTCAGCAGCCCAGGAGAGGTGCTGAGGAAATCTCTCCTGCCTCCAGCACAACTCACTGCTCTGGCTGATTTCCAGGCACTCAGGCAGCATCTTTGCTGCACTCCCTTGCAGCTGGTTTTGTTCAGACCCTCCCTGCTCCCTCAGCACAACCCCAACACAGCTCTTGCACCAGGGCTCTGTTTGCCTCAGTGATTTCAAAATCCTTTCCTGGAGCTCTGGAGTCCATGAGCTGATCTGGGGGCAGGACATGACATTTTAAATGGAGCCTTCCACCGAGCCCTCAGTCTTGCTGTGCAAGCAAAGATCCCAGGAGCCTTTCCAAAATCACCAACACCGTTGCAGTGCTCCACTCAGCAGTGCTGCTGCCCTTTTTGCCTCCATTATTCCTTCATTTAGTGGCTAAATTACTTGAATTTGCATTAGCTGTGGTTTTGCTTTGTCCAGATTATCCCAGCCCCCTGTCACTCCAGGTAATCGAGAGCTGACAGACACAAACCAGACCCCTGTGGCCCCGGGGGAGCTGCTGCTTTATGGCCTGTGCAGATGGTGGCGGTTCCGCACCGCTGCCGTGCACCCATTTCGCTTCACTGCCATCCATTCCCATGGAGAAGGGAATTCATTTGCCCAACAGCTGCACTTGGCTGCAGGAGGAGACTTATTATGGGTTAGCGAAGCCACCCTCTATTTAGAGCCACGAGGGAAGTCACCGCTTCCATTAGAAGCTGGGACTCTCCAAAAATGAAGATTTACAGCCAGTGCCAGCAGTGCAGGAATCCCTTCCAAGTGTGATTTTCCATTTCCAGGCATGCTGGAGCATATACAGCTTTTCTTCAACACCAGCTGCACGGCAGCCCTGCTTGCACTGAGCTCCCCGTTCCAGCATGTGGGGCCAAGGGTGCTGCCTCTGTTTCCCCAGCTGTATTAGGGATAATGCCCCATTACACCGTAGCAAGGCCAAGGGTAGATTCCTGGATTCAGCCTGACGAGTAGGGGTTTGCCAGGCTGAGACAGAGGGCTTCTCCCTCTGAGCACTGCTGCGCTGCTCGTTCATTGTGTGCTCACCCCCTCCTCTCATCCGGTCTCGTTACCTCCCAGCTCCTCGTGGACAAAAACACCATTGTCAACGCCATCAACATGTCCCACCGCATCCGCCTGCAGAAGGTTGATAAGCGAGAGAGCGACATGCTCTGCAACATCTACAAGTGGCAGATCTCAGTGATAGAGAAGGTAAGAGACCCTCACACTCAGGGGGGTGGGGCACGGACAGGTCTGGCCCAAGTAGCAGGGACACTGTGAGGAGAGACACTCCCAGACCTTTTCTGGAGCCCTCTGTGCTGGGAGCTGGACAGGCCCGCAGATTCACTGCTTGGTTTCAATCTGTCCAGGCTTTCCAAACCGAGAGCGACAGAAACCGCGCCTGTATCAAAAAGATCATTTGCTTAATCAACACTCTGAAGAAGGAGCTGGGTAACAGTGATACAGTGATCCTGGAGCCTATGGAATAGGGCTGGGCAGCTGCCTCAGCTGGGGCACACAGGACAGGCCCCAGCAGGAACAGCTGCCTCTCTACACCCAAGCTGCCTGGGACATTTCAGACCAAATGCATATTTCTTCTATCCTACCATAAACTGCAAATAAAAGCTACTTCTTGTCTCTGGAAAAGCATCCAAAGCCCTGTCTCTTCCATCACATTGGCACAAAGCCCATGCAGACAGCTCAGACCCGGTCACAAGGGGTTATGGATCAGCTGTGAGCTGATTGAACCAAATCATTGTAGCATATCATGCCTGAAAGCTTCGGTACCTGCAAGCTCAGTGGCAGGAACCTGTGAGCCGCTGGCACGAGGCAGCAGCTCGGGAGAGGAGCGCTCTCCATCAAACCACCCCCAAGATAACAGCAGGTTTCCAGCTCAGCAAGCACAAGGCTGGCGGGGGCTCCTTATGCCTGGGAGCCTCATCTTCTCACCCCTTCTCGCAAGCGGCTTTCTGCAGCGTGAGCAGAGCAGCCCCCAGCCAGCAGGAAGGGAAATCAATGGTTCCACAGGAGCTCACGCGCCGCCGCTCACGACAGCCAAGCGAGGAGTCATTAATTCCCCTCCTTGCTCGGTGACAGCCGCTGCCACGCTCGCTTGTGGGCAGCTTCTGAGGAACGGTGCAGGCCAGGGCGGTGCCGCTCCAGGCAGGCAGCAAGGAGAAGGTGGGGAGGTTAAATGAGAGGGTGGCTGTGTGTGCACGGCAGGGACAGCGCAGGACTCAGAAAACCCCGTGGCTGGTGCTGCCTGTCGAACACAGATTCAGCTCATCGTGCCCTGTGCTTCTGAAGATGGCTGGAGCCCAGGTTTTACCCCTCTCGCTCCAGGACTGCACAGTTGTCTCCTTGCTACCTCAGCTGCATGGAGTGGTTCACACAGTAGTGTCTGCTCTGGTCTGTGATTTTTAATAGCTGGAGCCATCCCAGCACCTGCCCACAGCCTGGCAGCTCAGGACCCACCCCACAGTTTGGTGACTAAAACAAAGACACGCAGCTTTTGGTACCTCACAGGGGCGAGTCTTTAATGGAACACGGAGACCCTGGTGTTACAGACAGGCACGTCGAGGGATGAACAACAGATGCAGTAGAGTCTGTTTTCAGATTTCCATAACAAGTGTGTGTCAGGAGCTGGCAGCTATGAAGACATGTGGCATATGCTGGGTATGTCTGTGCCGTGCCCTGCCCAGGAAGCTGCTTCTTCCATGGGAGCTCCTCTGATGAGTTACAGACACCAGGAAAGGATGGAGCTACTGGCTTGGGGATTAAGAGGAAACTCACCTTGACCTTTCCTCCTTGTGTGCTGCACTGCAGCAGGCAATCCAAGTCAAGAGTTGCCCACAAAACCACAGCACGTGAAGCTGATCCCAGGAAAAGTGGAATGGCAGGAAGGTGGCTACCATCCACTGGGTCAGGCCAGCAATTCCCAGCTGGATATTTTCTTTCTGTGCCCTGCCCAGCTGCCTCAGTCCTGCAACAGCTTGTGTTTTACAGTGGAGCTCTCTGAGCAGAGGTGAACAAAGAGAGTCCCAGCTGCCGTGCGAGCACGCAGCTCGCACAGGTCATAGTCATGGGCCCACTCCACATTGCCCCAGCGCCGAATCTGAAGGACAGGAGGAACGTGGATTATACTCAAAGCACCTCAGCAACTCTCAGCTTCCCTTGTCATGTTTGTGAAGAACAGGTGAACCCCCGGCAGGAACTGAGATGATCCTTGACTGCTGAGGCAGGGATATCTCGAGATGAGGATGTGCTTCATTGTACTGGGGTCTGAGGCAAAGCCTCTTAATGGGAGCATGAAAAGATTCCCAACTTCAGCCACTTTTGGGGCAAGGAGAGCTTCACACTGGGCTAATTTCCAGCAGGCTTGATATCTCGTTGTCTACCAAAACCTCCAGGCTGGATAACCCTCAGCAGGAGAAGCCAGCCACAACTTTGCACTTCAGATTAGAGAGGGAAAAAGCAGCCATCTGGGCTCTGTGAAAAGAAACTGGCAGCCCTGGGAGCACTCTGGGCTGGTGTGCCCGTGGTGCTGCTCTGCAGCAGCACGCTCCAAAACACTCTCAGACAGGGAGACTGGTGGAGTGGAACATCTCCTGCTATAGCAGGCACTTCCCCTGCCAGTTATTTGTGGTGGGGGATGCATTTGTCATGCTGAGATTATTGCTATTTGAATTATAGGGCTGTTTTGTAACATAATTTACCTGGTATTCTTCCTCCAGGCGAGACAGAAGCACAGCTTTCTCTACTGTAATGTGCCTGTCAATCAGGCTCATGGACAGAATCAGCGATTTCAGCTGGGTGATTACAAATTCTATACCTGGAAGGGAATAACCCAAACCAAACAAGAGTCATGGCTGTTTCCTGCAGCATTACAGCAGCATCTTCACACGCTCTGAAGAGACAGGCAGGCTGTGGTACCCCCCCAGGGAGGGCCAGTGATCCTCCCATGTGCACCCGGGCACTCAGATCTGTGGGTAACAGCAGGCACAGAGCATTGTGCTGGCCCTGCCACCGCAGTGACAAAGGCCATGCCCTGGACACCACCTCCTTTTATTCTGCCACAACCCTCCCCAGTGCAAAGGGAAGATATCCATCCAGGCTCGAGCAGTCTGCGTCTTTTGTGGGTTCCACTGCCTGCTGCTCATTCAGGTCTGGAGCAAAGCAAACCTCCCTTCATTTCTTTATCTTTTGGTGTCATTCAGATGATTCAGGCAAGATTAAGTGGGATATAAGGATGAAAAAGTGAGGACAGTGCACAGTGTGGGCACTTTGGAGTACTAAGCCTGATTTCTTTTCCTGGTAACAACAAAGCTAGGGATTAAATCATTAGAAGGTTTGGCATTAAAGAAGTTATTTGTGCTAAGGTAGAGCAAGCAGCTCATGGGACAGCACAGTCAGATCCTGAACACCAGTGACACTGAAGAGAATCCCTGCCTGTGACAAAAAGCAGGTCAGGGCTCAGCCTGCAGATTTAAAACGTAAACCTCCACACTTGGAGCAGGAGAAGAAAATCATTACAGTCTCTCTCCTGTCCCATGGAGAGGAACCACCTCCTCACCGGCCCAGCCTGAGCTCCCAGCCCAGCCCCACTCACCTTGCAGGGCCCACATGTTGTAGGATGCCAGGTGGCTGACAAAGGTCTCCTTGGTGCTGGCTGGAATGTTTGGCCCCAGGATGCTGGTGGAGGAGCCAATTGTCACGTTGTACCTGGAACAATCACCCAAACCCTTAGCAAAACCCAAGCGAAAGGCCCAGGGCTCACAGAGCTTGTGGCCGTGGCAGTCACAAGCACCAGAGCTCCTGGGCTTGGCAGGGCAGGGCTTTAAGCAGCCAGGAACTCTTTGAGCTCTCACCTTTTCTCAGCCCAGGTGACCACAGGATCCCATTCATTCTTCTGTAGCTCTGCCAAGGCTGGAGGCTCCTCCACACGATAGCTGGGACATCATGGAACAAAACCACACTGGATGGTCACTCCCAGGTGGGACACACCTCTGGGAAGGACACTGATCCCACCAGAAGCACAGCAAGTGGAACAGGGACCTGCTGTCCACCCAGGCAGCAGTGACAGAGAACAATCCCACAGCTCTTCCCCAAATTCAGTGCTTTTTGTTATTCCAGGAAGGACAATTCATGTCTTACTACAAGACAGAGCAGTGAACCAGCCAACTGAAAACTGCAGGCAGCCCCAAGCCACAGACTGAAGTGAGATTTAGCAGTTAGAGGAGGGTCCAAACCCCACTGCAACTCTGTGTGGGACCACTCCTGCTTCTCCTTGCCCAGTGGCTCAGCTCAGCATCCCCTGTCCCCCCAGTCTGACCAAACCCACAAGGGCAGGTGGGGGAAGCCTGTTCCTCTCTCTCCATAAGAACTGTGCAGCTGCCACTGGAGGCTGGGACAGGAGCCTGGGCATGAACAGGCTTGATCCTACAGCTCACAGGGACTTTAAGGAATGAAGGGCATTTTGGGACTGGTACAATTAGTCTGAGCTATCTGTGCTGGCACAGGAAAATCAGGGACTGGCTGATAGAACCCCACAGGCCTTTCAAAGATGTTTTGCTTTCTCCAAGATCTTCATTTCCCACTGCTCTCACCCTTGCCCAGCATGGAGGTGTCCAAAACAGAGTTCAACAGAGAACCAAATCCAATGCTCCTTCTTTGGGTGCACAGACTCCAAGCGGGTTTGCACATGCAGGACCGATCTAAACTAATTCAAACCCTTGGGCAAAAACCAGCACAGATCAGAGCCATGCCATGACTGGGTGAGAGCAGATGTCTTCCCTCACTTTACCCAACCCTCTCTCCAAAATCCAGCTGGGCCCCCATCTCGTACCAGACTGTGTCTGTCTCCAGGAACTTCACAGCTGCTCCGATCAGCTGCGTTTTGTTTCGCTGCGTGGGATTGTCCAGCGCCGTGTTGCACAGAGTGGTCTGGGGATAAAGGCAGTTGAAACTGCTGTTAGTCCAGGCTTGAAAGAGCAGCAGCTTCCATGGTACAACACCAAGAAGAAGCAGAAGGATTTGTGGCAGATGAACAACTGAGGGGTGCAGGGCCGCAAAACGGTTCATGTGAGAGGTGTCTTCTCAAATCTTTCAGAATCTCTGGAAAAAGCCCATTAAGCAGCAGGGAAGAAGGGCCATGGACCACTCCAGAGTTCACTGTTTCCTCCTGCCCCTCACTATTCCCAATAACACTGTCCAGCCCCTTCTCAAGTTCCCCCGGTCACACAGATTCCCTACAGACAGGCACCTGGCCAGTCTAGACAAAGTCCTAACTTTCTGCTCATTAGGAGCACGACAACCTGCTGCTTCCACACTCTGCATTTGGAGGTCTCAGCATTCCACCCTGCTGTGCTCACCAGGTGCATCGTGTAGAACTTGATGGTGTCTTTCTGGGAATCCCACTCCGTTGCCACTGCAATGGCCAAGGCCTCGCTGGGGACCGTGAAGAGCTTGGCCTGGGGTGTCTTCAGCTTTCGGTGGTCCAGGTTTATTTCAAAGCCTCCTGGGGAATCAGAGTAGAAATCCTGGGGAATCAAAAAGGAGCAGGCACTAAGGAACAACAGACAACCCCACAGTGGGAGCAGATTCAGAGCTGGAGCTGGTGGGAGCAAGGGACAAGGAATACTCAGGTTTCCCACCATCACTGGGATACACCTGGTCTTGGAAGTTGCTTCCCACCGTGCAGCTTTGCTGTAGATGAGGAGGGGGCTCAGCAGCTGGTGACAAAATGCCACTGGCACAGCCTGGGCTGCAGGTGCCATGCTGATGTGTGGGGTGATGAGACCTCTCCCAGGGATCAGCCCTTCCATCCCATCTCAGCGGCCGCACTCACCTTCCCCCTGCGAGATGCTCACGTTCTGGTAGAACCTCTTCCTCTCTGGGGACAGAAACAGAGGGCAAAAGAGAATGTTCAGCCCCTTTCCCTGCTCCCCATCACAGCTCAGAACATACAGTGCTGTCGAGGTGGGCTGGCCACAAAAATCCAGCCCTTCATCCCCAGTTTCCAAGATGTGAGCTCCAATGAGCTCCACTCAGCAGGGAAACTGGTGACAACCACAACGCTGCTGTGCACAGTCAGGGAGCAGGGAGAACCAGCTGCACTCCTGCCAGGCTGGGGGCTCAGCTGCCCCAGAGTGTGGTTTCCCAAGCAGACCTGTCCTACCGCTCCTCAGGAGTTTTACTTCAGGATCACCCTTTCCAGATTCTACAACTACAGTCACACTGGACAAACTATTCCCTGAAGGCCACTCCTCCCTGCAGCCCAAATATCCCAGTCCAGCTTGGGAATATACCTGCACCACCAACAAGGTGAACCTGAGGAAACTTCAGGTCTCATTTCAGGAGCAGCATCCTTTGCTACCAGCACTCCTACGTGCACTCCTAACACGTGAGAGAGGGATTACACTCATTCCAAAGGATCACATCCCTCCCACAAGGCAAGAAGAACTCATGAGCCATTCCCTTGACAACAGCAACCAGGTTGTAAATCCCAAACCCGTAAATCTGTCTCGTGAAGGGCACAGCAAGCAGGTCAGGCTGCAGGTCTGCTATTCCAGGCTAAAAAAAGCACATTCCTGCTGGGGAAATGGAAGGATTTGCTGAGGCTCTTCGACCTTCGAGGCCTCAGAAAGTGCCTCAGGCACAGTTCTAAAAACAGATTGAAGTGTGTGTACCCCAGAGGAGCCCCAAGGCTCATCAGTGCCTCCCAAAACCTTGCCATGAGTCACCGCGACACTGCAGCCTCACCTCCAACAGAAGGAGATTAATTTCACTGTTCTCAAACCCACGCGATTCCAGCAAAGTCTCTGGATGAGATACGTGGACCAGAACATACCTGAACCCCCCGTCTGAGTCTCATTCCCTCAAAATTCCTAAAACCCAACAGAAACAAGTGTAACAAACTGGTTCAGTGAGGGCTCGGCCGTGCTGCCAGTGAACCTTGCCCGCTCCAAACACACAAAACGTCAGGGAAAGGGCACGGGGGGGAGCCCCACCACCGGGGCCGCTCAGCAGCCCTGGGGAGCGCGGTCCCCGCGAATCCGTGCCGATCCCAGCCCTGCCCTGGGTGACCCCGGGATGAGGGTCCCCAAGGAAGGATCCCCCTCCCCAAACGGGGCTGGAGCCGCCCGGTGCTCCCTCACCTGCCGGCGGGGCATAGGCCCGGCGCCCGCACAGCCCCACCGGGCAGCTCCCGGCAGCTGCAGGAGGCGGTCGGGGGAGCCGAGTAGGCGGAGAGCGGGCCCACCACAGCCGGCGGCAGCCGCGCCACATCGCGACAGACGACATCGCGACAGACGACATCGCAACCTCGTCTCGACCGCGCTCAGCGTCGTTCCCTGGGCGCCGCCATCTTGCCGGCGGCCGCAACCAATCCGCGCCGCCTGGCTAAAAAACCTACATTTCCCAGCAGCACCGGGCAGCAGCGCAGCCAATCAGCGCCCGGCGCCGCGCCAGCACCCAGTCAGAATCAAGGGACGCCCCCCAGGCCTGCGCGCGGGGGCCAATGGGAGCGCGCGGAGGCGCTGCCGGGAGGCCCCGACCCAGCGGCGGCCGCGGCGTGAGGGAGCGGAGCGGAGCGCAGCGGGCGGCGTCCCCCGGCCGCGCCCCGGCCCCGGCCACGCTGGCGCCCGGGGACCCCCCCGAGATGCCGGTTCGGAGCGAGAGGCGCCGCGCTGGAGGGGCGGGGAGCTCGGCCTCCTCCCCCGCTACCGGAGCGGCCGCCAGCAGCTTGGTGCCGCCGCCCCCCATCAACACGGCGCAGCCCGGAGTGGCCACTTCGCTGCTCTACAGCGGGGCCAAATTCCGCGGGCAGCAGCGCAGCAAAGGCAACGCCTACGAGGTGGAGGTCGTCATGCAGGTGAGGGGGGCGGCGGGGCGAGCCGGGCCCTGGCGGGGCGGCAGCGGCCACCGAGGCCTGAGGGAACCGGGGGACCCGCTCGCCTCAGGCCGCCGTGACTGTTCCCACCCTGCCGGCACCCGCATCACCCTATCCCTTGATATTAGGAGAAATTTCTTCACAGAAAAGGCCATTAAACATTGGTACGGGCTGCCTAGGGAGGTGGTGGAGTCACCATCCCTGGAGGTGTTTAAGGAAAGACTGGACGTGGCACTCAGTGCTCTGGTCTGGTTGACAAGGTGGTGAATCAGCCGCAGCATGGGCTGGATGATCTCACGGATCTTTTCCAACCTCAGTGATTCTGTGATGATTCCAAGCCGGCGGGGTATTTTTATGTTCAATTCTGCACGTTCCTGGTGGGATTTGTTGCGGTGGGGACATCCCATGGCTGCTCAGTTCCACTGCACGCTGCCACCTCGCAAGGGCTGGCTGTGCTTTTGTGCTTAAAAACGCTGCTTTTGTGCCGAAAACGTGGCTGTTTTGCTTGTGTCAGCTGAGGAGAGGGGGCTGCCTGCTCCCCCTGTGCTGAGCACAGGGAAACGTTGCCGTCCTTTGATCACAGGTGGAGAAGATCCATCTTCTCATGGCAGAGGTTTGCACTTCCCTGAATAACTCTCTGTGTGTTTTGAAAGCGGATCTGGAGATGTCAGGGAAAAGCTTGGAAAATCCCTACTTTTAAAGCAGCAGGCAAATCCTTGCTGAGATTCTGCACAGCAGAAGCAGAGAGATGCAACCTGATAACTCAAAATACAGGTGCCATAAAAGCTTTAGATTTAGGAGAAAGGCCTCCTGCAAAATGCTGGGGGTGTGGGCAATTCTTCCAGGGATGCTTTTTCTCGGAGAATACTGTGAGTCAGATCCCTTCCAGCTGGAAAGGGGATTTGCTTCCTGCTGGAGAATTCTGGGCAGAGGGTGTTGCCTTGGGAGCAGGCCTGGGATCTGGAGGCTGCCAGAGGTGAGCTGGGCACCTGCAAATGATCTTTCCAGGTGGTTCCCACAGTGTCTGCCAGCTGGAGCTGAAATTATCCTTGGAAAGGTTAGAAACTGCTTTGGATCAAGCAGGCACCTTCATGCCTATTTTTATGGTTGGACTTTGCACTCTTTTCCAGCATGTGGATATGGAAAACTCCTATCTCTGTGGATACTTGAAGATTAAAGGCCTTACAGAGGTGAGTGTTAACTGCAAAGCAACACAAAAAGGGACTGTGTAAAGGCTTTTTTTTTAAAAAATTTATTTATTTATTTATTTTAATTATTATTCCTGGTGGGGTGGGAGAAGTTGCTGCCAGAAATAGGAAGTGGAGGGATTGAGCCCGTTGTAGATTTGATCACAGGGCATCAGCTGGGGAATGGTGCTGGCTGTAAATGCCACAGGTGATCATCCAGCTGGGAGCTTCATGGAGTCATTTAAACTTGGAAAAACCCTCTAAAATCGTTGAGTCCAGCAACTGATCCAGGACACAGCCAGGTCCACCACTTCCTTGGGCAACCTGTTCCAAAGTTTAACCACTCATTTTAATTGTTCCTAATGTCCAATGTAAACCTCCCTTGCTGCAATTTGAGGACATTTCTTGTCCTGTCATTTGTTCCCTGGAGCAGAGCCTGACCCCAATCTGGCTGCTCCCTCCTCTCAGGGGGTTTGGAGAGTCAGGGTCCTTATTCCCAGGCTGAGCCACTCCAGCCCCCTGCGCTGCTCCCTGCCAGACTTGTGTTCCAAACTCTTCCCCACAGCTCCTGGATTCATAAAGGGAGGAAAGAGGCAGAGAAAGGCTGGAATAAGAGCACTGTGGGTGTGGAAGAGTCAGCCTTGTAGAGGGGTGGGAGCAGCAGCCTCAGATTGCCCAGAACTCTCCCTGGGAGATGCTTTTTGCTGAGTGCACAGAGCTTTGTCTGCTCTTGGGTTTGTGCCTGTAGGTGACAATTGTGACCCCACCTTTGTCTCCCCTCTGCCAGGAGTACCCAACCCTCACCACGTTCTTCGAAGGCGAGATAATCAGTAAGAAACACCCGTTCCTAACGCGCAAGTGGGACGCCGACGAAGACGTGGATCGTAAACACTGGGTAAATAAATCTGGGGCAGAGGGTGGGCCTGGGCTGCTGCTTTGGAGGAGAGGTGCAGTGTGTGCCCATGCCAGAGCTGGCAGAGAGGCCTGGAGATCTCTCCTTTCTGGCTGTCTCCCTCCTCCCATTGGGATCTTTGCAAATAGAGGTCTCTTCAGCAGGATGTGATCTGTGATGAGGGAGGGGATGTCTTGTTTTCCACTTGTTGGCCACGGGGTTGGAAGGGAGCAGGAGCAATCCCCATCTCTTGGACCCCCTAAGGGAACACACTCCTTATTCTTGGAGACTTACTGCAAAATGGAATGGAGAAGGGGAAGGGGATCCCACTAGCATAGGCAGAGCACTTGGTACCTGTGGCCCTGCTCAGGGCAGGCTGTGCCTGCTGTTGTGTTTTCAGGCCACAGCAGCCACCTGATCACATCCCCACCTTTGCCTTGGCTGTTGTTTGCCAGGCTTTGATGTTTGTTATATTTCTGTCAAAATATCTTTCTGTGGAAGTGCAGGAGCTTCTCCGGCCAGGCTGGGTATTGCTGTGAGTGTCAGTAGATTTCCATCCTAAATAGCAGCTGGTGCTGGAAGTTCTATTCCTGGAATAAGCTTTTTTTTTTTTTCTTTTCTTTTTTTGTTTCAGGGAAAGTTCCAGGCTTTTTACCAGTATGCAAAAACATTTAACTCTGATGACTTTGATTATGAAGATCTAAAAAATGGGGACTACGTCTTCATGAGATGGAAGGTAAACCCTGCCTGTCTCCTTCTCTGCTGAGCTACTTGCAAGGCACTGACAGAGACTTGAGGTGTTTGAGAGCTTCTCCAGCTGTGATGGTTTCATGAAAGATCTCACCCTGCCAACCCCAGAACCCACTGTTCTTGCAAGTTCCAGTGTGACTCGTGTCTAGCCAGCTAATTGTGTCCTTAAGGGCTGCAGTCATGGCTAAGAACACAACAGGAAAATCTTGTTTGGTGATGCTCCGGAGGATGAGAGAATTGGATCCAGTCCCTGTGTGGGGCCTGTGTTTGATGCAGACTGGCCAGTCTGCAGCTCTGTTCTTCAGCTGGGATCAGCACAGAGTCACCATAGACCGGTTTGGGTTGGAAGGAACCTTAAAGCTCATCTTGTTCCACCCTCCTATCATGGGCAGGGACACCTTCCACTCTCCGAGGTTGCTCCAAGCCCTGTCCAGCCTGGCCTTGGACACTTCCTGGGATGGGGCAGCCACAGCTTCTCTGGGCACTCTGTGCCAGGGCTTCCCCACCCTCACAGGGAAGAATTTCTTCCCTATATCCCATCTATCCCTGCCCTCTGGCAATGGGAAGCCATTTTCCCTTTTCCTGTCACTCCACTCCCTTGTGCAAAGTCCCTGTCCGGCCTTCCCATAAGTGTTGAAAAGCTGCAGTGAGATCGCCCTGGAGCCTTCTCTTCCTTCCCAGGCTCTGACTCCCAGTATTACACTGGGCTTCTGGTCTGCAGGGGCAGATGTTGAGCTGAAACTGATCTCCTGCACTCTTAAAACTCATTCTGTTCTGTTTTCTGCTTCCCTGTGAAGTGCTTGCGGTGGCAGGTGGTGAAGGGGCACTCTGGTCTCTGCTCTGGCCTGCAGGGAGTGCTCGGCCAGGAATGTCTTTGTGTTAGTGGGTGCCAGTATTTGGTTTGGGAGGGCACATTGGGGTGGGGCTGTATCTGATCAACATTTTAAAATGCAGCCTGTGTTTTGCACTCAGGAGCAGTTCCTAGTCCCAGATCACACCATCAAGGACATCAGCGGTGCTTCCTTTGCTGGTTTCTATTACATCTGCTTCCAGAAGTCAGCAGCATCTATAGAGGGCTATTACTACCATAGGAGTTCAGAATGGTAAGGAACCTCCCAGCCTCCTGAAGACTTAAACCAAGCTGTGACTCCTCTCCTGCTTATCCACAGCCTTGGGAGTGTCCAGGCAGGAGATTCAGGCTGGTGGTTGGACCTTGGGGCAGAAGGGAGGGGTGTGTGCCGTGACTGGCCTGAGCAGGCTGGTGCAGTCCATTGGTGTGGTGTAAAGTGCTGCCCTTATAGAAAAGGGGAGGAAATTTTAGCTGGCAGGGTGGAGGAGGGAAGATGATACAGGGTCTGGAGAAGTGCTGGGAGCGAGCTCAGTTCTCTCTCCTAAGGAACAGCTTGGCTGTTGCTCCCTTCAGGCAGAAATCTTGTCAGGCCAGTGCTTTGTATTCCGAGGGTGTTGCTGTTAAGACAACAGTCAAAGTTAATTGGTGGGGTTTTTTTGGAGACAAGTAGCTGTGGAGAGCTCTTTTCCCTTGGATCATTGTCATGAGCAGCAGGTGGATGGCTGGAAGCTCTCAGGGGGAGGGAAGGAACCAGGAGGCTTTCAGATACATTCCCTCAAGCTGAGCTTTGAAAGACTCGAGTGTAATTTGCACTTATGGCAAACACTGTTTGAACTTGAAAGTTGTTGGACTTCAAAAGGAGTCCAAAAAACCACCACAGTCAGCCCACCTGGAAAGCTGCCTCGCTGCAGGTGGCTCAGAGGGATCAGAGTGGGAATTACAGGATCGTTAAGGTTGGAAAAAACCTCCAAAATCAAGTCCAATCTTTGACCGAATACCACCATTCCAACTCAACCCTAAATGCAGTGTCTGTTTGATTTCTGAACACTTCCAGGGATGGTACCTCCACCACTTCCCTGGGCAGGCCATTCCGGGTCTAAACCCCTCTTTCAGTAAGGAATTTTTGCCTCATATCCAACCTGAACCTCTCCTGGCACAACTTGAGGCCATTTCCCTTTGTCCTGTCCTTAGTTGTGTGGGAAAAGAGCCTGACCCCACTTGGCTTCACGCTCCGGTCAGGGAGTTGTAGAGTCATGAGGAACGACGCTGAGTCCTGTCAGGATTTTGGCGCTGTGGGAAGTGGGTGTTGGGTGCCTGCACACTCTGGGATTGTGAAGCACAGTGTCTGCTCTGTGTCTGCCAAGCAGGAGCTCCGTGTAACCCTCTCCTCCCTGTCTCCCTTCTCTGCCAGGTATCAGTCATTGAATTTAACGCACGTTCCCGAGCACAGTGCTCCTATCTACGAGTTCCGATGACAGCTGTCCACATCTGATAGCGCCCAGAAGCAAACGGGGCAGGAGAGCATGGCCTGCCAGGAGAACTGTGTCCCTGTGGGAGCACGGGAATGCACGCTTCTCTCCTGCCCCTTGGACTCCAGAGAGAGAGAGAGAGCCTGGATGTTAACTCACCCAGCCTGAGGAGCTGCTGGAGCTTGATTCTCCCTCCTGTCGAGTGGCCATTTGATCTTTACTCTGGTTTTAAGCTACTTTAATGCACTTTCTTGTTGCACAGCTCGTTTCTCTGTCACTGAAGTTGCTCCTGGCTCTCCTCTGGAAGCTGTTTCTCAGTAGCTGGAATCAGTGCTCTGGCCTCTGAGTAATAAGGAAATGTAAGCTCAAGGCTTATGTTTTCCTTGTTATATCCCAAAGTGGGTTGAAATCACCAGGATTCAGGTTTCTTGCCCAGATTTCCAGCTCTGATGCTCCCAGAGCCAGGCCCTGGGTGTGAGGCTCAGCTGTGGAGTCTGTTGGGGAGTGTTGGCTGAGGTAAGGCTGGAGTGAGGCTTTGCTGGCTAACAAGGTTAGCTGGAGCTGCAGATCTTTCAGGAACGCCGGCCCTTTGGAGCTGGGAGCTGTTCCGGTGTCTGGATACGCCACTGGGAATTAATTTGATGTACGGACTTCCAGGCTCTCAGTAAAGTGGATCTGAACTCTGCTTGTAGGTGTATATTTGCTCTTTACTTAAGTTAAGGGTAAAAAAAAAAAAAAAAGAAAAAAAAGGTTAAAAAAAGTTAAAAAAAAACCAAAAAAACTTTTATTAAAAAAAATATATATATATATTTTTATGGTTCCTTTTCCAAAGGACCCTATGGCAAATGCACAAGTACTCGATTCCATGTTACAGTTTTCACATTGAAAACCAGGAATGTCTGTGTTTTTATATCCGTGTATCCAGCTAAGCTTTGGGAACGTGACCGGAGCGCAAGCGCTGAGCAGCGTCGCCCTGGGACCGCTCAGCCTTTGTACTCCCCCTTCATGCTTCACCACCACTGCTTGACACCTTTTTACAAGGAAAAACAAGAAAAAAAGTTATAAAAACCCCTTCCCATTAGCTCCCTCTGACTCTGAATGTTCCAAGTGACATAACTTAAGGCTCCTGTGCCAAAGTGTGTGTGTGTGTGCGCGTGTGGGTTGGTTTTTTAAAGACACTTTCAAACTTGGCCTCACTTGTGTTTTTACCTTGTCAGCCCCACCTGCAGGGCGTTGTGAGAGTTTTGTTTGCCTTTTTTTTCTGGCTGTGTTAAAACCCAGTTTCCTCCAAGCAGACGTGTGGTGCAGCTCGTGCTGAGGATGGATTTTCCACCCAGGAGCGGGAATTGAAGCCTCTGCATGCTGGGGCGAGGTACTTTGGATTTTGCTTCTTTTTAACTAACTTCGTTTTTGGCAGCAGTTACCACTTGTTTAAGCCTTAAGGAGGAAGCATTCAGGGCTTGGAGAGCCCCTTTCCTCTATTCCAAGTTGGGATTTTGAGCGCTTGGACGAGCGGCCGGGCCGGTCTTGGGAGATGATGCGGAATTTGCCCGCCTCGCGCGTGCTGCTCTCCGTGGATCAATCCTTCTCCCCAGCACACGTGGAGAGAGGATGCCTGGGGGAGAAGGGAGAGACCTGGCCCTTCCCAGGGAGTGTGTGCTGGTGCCTTGGCTGTCTGGAGGATGTGCAAGGACAGCGCAGAGGTGATTTGGGGCTGTGAGCAGAGCAGTTGGGAAGCGCGTTCCTGTTTTATTTTGCTCCTCTCAGAGAAACTCAGCCCCTTTCGAGGAGAGGGGTTTCCTCACGGATGGTGCTGGGAGATGTCCTGGTTTTAGAGGTGAAAACCAGTGGTGCTGCTCCACTGTGACCAAGTGTAGGGGTGAAACCTCCTTCCCAGGTGCTGTGTGAGTGCAGGGATCCAGCTCCAGCAGCTCTTCCCAGCCCTCTGGAGCTGTCTGTGCAATGCTGGTGGTGGCACCGCTGTCCCTGTGCTCCCCAGGGCTGTCAGTGCCAGTGGGACACTTGGATTTCTGGTATGGTTTAGTTGAATTAACCCTGTTCCTTGGCAGAAGCTGCATTAGGATGGTCCTGGGGGCATTTAACACGTGTAACTATCCCTAAACCAATGAAGTTGGTATTTTTTTAAGACTTGATATGTTGTGAGAAGGATGTGGAAAGATCATCCTGCTCTGTGCTTGCCTTCCCACCATCCTGAAGGGAAGTTCAGCTTAGATCCAGAACTGGCAGGATGTGATGTGTGGCAGGTGCAGAGCAGGTTGTGGAGCTGAAGGTTTTGCAGGGGCTATTGGTGTGTGGATTTTTCCCTCCTCAAAGGCCTTTGCTTTGATTTTTCATTTTCTTTGACCTGGTTGAGTTGAGGAGAGATGTTCTGTACGTCGTGGTGCGCTGAGAGAGAACGGCCCAGGGGAGGATTTGGGGGGCAGAGGTGAGAAATGGAGTGTTTGTGCTCGGGAGAGGATGTGGTGTCTCTTGAACCACTCTGGCTGCAGCAGGCTGTCTGTGGGAGCAGAGGGTCCATGTGGGGGCCGAGGAGGAGTTTTGTGGAGCGATCAACATCCAAATTAAACATGAACTCTGTTGAAGGGGTCTGTGTCTGTGTGTGTTTGTCCACCACAGCACTTCCTGGTCCCAGGGGCTTGCTGTGCTTCATCTCCTTCCTTGAGGGCTTCTCCAGGAATCCCAGCAGCTTCTGATTCACAAGCTCTTAGAATCATTAAAGCTGGAAAAGACCCCTGAGAGCATCGAGCCCAGCCTGTGACTGATCCCCACCTTTTCACTTGGTGGCACTGAATGTCACGTCCAGTTTTCCCTGAACACCTCCAGGAATGGAGACTCCACCAACCTCCCTGGACAGCCTGTTCCGATATCTAATCACCCTTTCCGAGAAAAAATTCCTCCTGATGCCCAACCTGACCCTCCCCTGGCCCCCTTGGGGCTGTTTCCTCGTGTCCCGTCCCTGGTTGCCTGGGAGAAGAGCCCGATGCCCCCCTAGCTCCACGGTCCTTTCAGGCTCCCGCCTTAATTAGAGGAGCAGGAGCCGGCAGTCCCGGTGTGGGGGGCTCCCCTTAACACCTCCCCTGCTTTCCGAGACCTTTCCCTTTGAGCCTGTCCCTCCCTGGCCTCCTGTCCCCGCAGCTCTCGCCCGCACCCGGGGTCGCCTCCCTGGGGACCCTCCCGGTGCCCCCGCGGTGGCGGCGGGCGGAACCCAGGGCGCGGGGCTCGGGGCGCGGCCGGAGCTGGCGGCGCGGCGCTGCCCGGACGTGTGACGGGGACGGACGGCCGGGCCGGCGGCGCTTCCGGCGGGCGCGGAGCGGGGCCCGCCATGGGAATCCTGGAGAAGATCTCGGAGATCGAGAAGGAGATCGCCCGCACGCAGAAGAACAAAGGTGCGGAGGGCGGCCGGGGGCTGAGGGACCCGGGGACAGCGGGAGGGCAGAGTCCGGGAGGAGGGCGAGCAGGTGGGCTGGGGGTGTGAGGGGCTGTGGGGGGACACAGGCGGTCTGTGAGGGGTCCGAGGGAAGAGGGGACTGGGGGCTGTGGGGAGTCTGGCGCCCAGGTGGGGTGCGAGTTATGGGGGGCTGGCACAGAGTCTGTGGGCTGTGGGCAGAGTTGCCGATCTGGGCTGTGGGGGAGGCAGGGCGGGGATGGTTTGTGAAACTGGGGGGGTCTTTGTGGACACAGAGGGCTGGATCGGGGGTGCTGGGAGTTGGGGCAGGTTGGGGAGCAGGGTGAGCCCTGGGGCTGGGCTGGGGGGGTGTGTGAGGGTGGGAGCTGCCCTCTTCCCTGCCCTGTGCTGTAGCCCCAGCCCTGCCAGAGCTGGGAGGGGGAACATCTCCAGTCCTCCTGGCACAGGAGGCTCCCGGTGTTGGAGTGGTCTGGGAGCTCCCCGTGGGCTCTGCCAGAGCTGCTGCTGGGGCTCTGGTAAATAACATAAATAAACACGTAAGCTGCTGGCTTCATGCCCTTACCTGTTACAATGGGAGACAACTATATGACTTTTATTCTGGTTCAGGAGTAAATTCAAGTGTTTTGCTAAGAACAAGGCAGTAAAGGACTTTCACACATGTGAGCTCTGGGTTAAATGTATCTTTAGAAGTTGACAAGAGGAGGGGAAAATCTGGTCGTTTTGGAGTGCTGAATGAGAGCAGGTGTCAGGAGGGAGTGTTCCCAAGAGGAGCTGCTCCCCCTGTGCTCTGTCTCTGCACCTGCTCTCCCTCTGTCTTACTCCTTTAACCTGGGGTTTTTTTGGCTGTTTCCCTCCACTCTGACTTTGTGCAGCTCCCTGGAAGGTTTGTACCCAATGCCCAGGGCTCCAAAAGGTGATGGAACAGCTGGGGGGCAGACGCTGACCAAGATCCATAAGCATTTCATTTCAGGACGATTCTCATTCCCAGAAGGGAACTCACCAGCAGCTTTCTGCCAACCAGCCTTTGGGTTTGTGTCCTTGCAGCCACCGAGTACCACCTGGGCCTGCTGAAGGCAAAGCTTGCGAAGTACAGAGCTCAGCTGCTGGAACCCTCCAAATCCCCGGCTGCCAAGGGCGAGGGCTTCGATGTGATGAAATCAGGAGATGCCCGGGTGGCACTGATCGGTTTTCCTTCCGTGGGGAAGGTCAGTGAGGGGCTGTGCTCGCCGTGTCTCTGTGCTTTGCAGTGGGGTCACAGTGGGGTTTGCAGAGCAGCTTTGGGGTCACAGAGCCGTGGGATGGTTTGGAGGCACCTTAAGGCTCGTCCCAGCTGGAGTCCTGCACGCAGTTCTGGTGTCTCCAGGTGAGGAGGGCATGGAACTGTTGGAGCAGGAGGACTGGAGACAGGCTGGGGAAAGAGAAGCTTGTGTGCAGACCTCACAGACCTTCTGGTGCCTGAAAAGGCTACAGGGAAGCTGGGAAGGGATTCTTTGTCAGGAACTGAAGTGGCAGGAAAAGGGGGAGTGGGGTCACACTGAATTAGGGGAAATTTAGGGGAGAGATATGGAAGGAATTCTTCCCTGTGAGGGTGGGGAGGCCCTGGCACAGAGTGCCCAGAGAAGCTGTGGCTGCCCCATCCCTGGAAGCGCCAAGGTCAGGCTGGACAGGGCTTGGAGCAACCTGGGATGGTGGGCCGTGTCCCTGCCCATGGCAGGGGGCTGGAATGAGATGAGCTTTGAGGTCACTTCCAACCCAAACCATCCCATGATTCTGTGATCTAGCTGAGGGTTGGAGATGGGGAAACACTCCTTCATTTTGTTTGCTCTGCCCTGTGGGAGCAGCCTGAAATTTGTTCTTGCCCAGCCCCAGCACTGCTGAGGAGAGGGAGGAGTGCAGGATTTATTTCAGCTCCCTGACAGTGTCACCGCCTCAGTCCCTGTGCCTGGAACAGCAACAACACAACTCCCACAGCTGAGGAGCGCTTTGGTGTTGCTTCTTTTGCCGACCCTTTTCATTTTCCTGCCTGCTGATGCTGATCTCTTCCTTTTCAGTCCACGTTCCTGAGTTTAATGACCTCGACCGCCAGCGAAGCCGCGTCCTACGAGTTCACCACACTGACCTGCATCCCAGGAGTCATAGAAGTAAGAAATTCTCCTCCAGCTGTGTAAATGTGTGTTTGCACCAGCCACTAAACACCACTTGTGCTGCCACTAAGGAGCAGAGACAGCCAAAGGTCTCCCAAACTGATTTTTGCTTTAAATTCTTGAGTGCTGATGTAGCACTTCCCTGAACTCTTAGGGTTTGGCTTCCTGACCAGGATTTTTGTGCTGCTCTTGGGCTGACCAGAGCAATACAGCAATTCTCAACTGAATTTTGTACAATCATTGTCGTTGCCAGTGACCAGCTGGCTGCAAATTTTGACAGATTTGTTTTTAATGAAGCTCTGTAGAGGCAGTCTGTGCCTCTGATAACTTTTAAAACAAAATGCAGCTACTCCTGTCCTTGAGGGATTTTATTAGTGGTGACCTCAGCATCCATCAGTAAAACAAATGATAAAGGGCATCAGACTGAAAAGTGTCCAAGAGTAATGAGGAAATCTGGGTCAGGATGGAAAGGGGAGTTAAATAATGGAAGTAACTGTATTGATGGGAAAAGGACTTTAATGTGACACATTCAAGCACAGCTGTGAGCTGCAACAGCAGCTAGAGAGCCAGTGCCCTGCAAATCCTGGGAATGAGAGTCTCCTGGGTTTCCCTTGTGCTGTAAGTCCTGCAGCACACCTGAATCGTTTGATGTCACGGTAAGAGACGTGGCATCTGTTCATTGCTGAGTTTTCTCGTTAGACCAAGAGAAGAAGGGTTGTTTTTCCTTTTTGTTCTCCCAACCTGGGAATACTGCTGTGCTGATTCTGTGGTGCTTTGTCCAGCTGCAGTCACGGGATGCTTTGGGGAGTCAGGATTTAATGTACAGCTCTGTGTGCTGCTGAACACAGCCCATAGCTCTGGAATTTTCCTCAGGACAGAGCCATGAGCTTTGTGCAGAGTCCCCTGGCCTGCCAGTTCCATCCAGTTCCACTCTCCACAGGATGTGGCCCCCCAGCACGTGTTTGGGGCTTTTGGGGCAGCTCAGGTGCCCTGCAAAAAGCTTTCAACTTTCTGTCCTTCCATTTCAGTACAAGGGAGCCAATATTCAGCTGCTGGATCTGCCTGGAATCATCGAAGGAGCAGCTCAAGGTTGGCTCATGTCTGTGTTCATGTGCAGGAGGGATTTGCCCTCAGTAGTGTCCCTGAGTGTCTCAGGTATTCGCAGGTTTCCTGGGCCAAGAGTTCCTACATTGTCTTCCCAAATTTTTGAGTCCTTGATGCTATGTGAGGCACGATTCCTATCCCTGAGCCCACGGAAGGCTCTATATGTAGCACAGAGATGGTTTTCTGGAGGTGGGAGCCAAAGCAAGCCCGTCACTTCTCACCTCCTTGCCTGGGTGTTAAGTGGCTCATCTGTTCTCTGGTACTGAGGAAATCTATAGAAAGATGCTGGAGAGGGAATTACAGCTAAACACTAACCTTGTTTGAGTAATTCCCTGAGTTCCTGCCAGTCCTCCCGTGACTCCTGACTCTGGGAGGAGATGTTGGCTTTGTCTGTCTATGTTGTCATTGTCCTCATTGGCTGGTTGTGTCAGAAAATAGCTTAGGGAATCAGGGAGTCATGGAACATCTGGGAAGGGACCCACAGGGATCATCCAGTCCAGCTCCTGGCCCTGCACAGGACACCCCAACAATCTCAGCCTGTGCCTGGTGTTATCCAAACACTCCTGGAGCTCTGGCAGCCTCTGGGCCATGCCCATTCCCTGGAGAGCCTGATCAGTGCTCATCCACCCTCTGGGGGAAGAGCCTTTTCCTAAAATCCAACATAACCTCCCCTGGCACAGCTCCAGCCATTCCCTTGGATCACCAGAACACTGCCTGTGTTTCCTAAGGCACCTCCTGGCCCTGAGCTCTCTGTGCTCCCAGCAGCCACAAGAGCACTGCAGGATCTTTTTCCTTGCTCTCAAGCTGCTGCACGGGGCAGGAGTCCCCATCTGGCAACAGAACTCAGCTGGTTCCTCTTGCTGATGTGCATCCACCTCGTGTCTCCCCAGGGAAGGGCAGAGGCCGGCAGGTGATCGCCGTGGCCAGGACAGCAGACGTCGTTATCATGATGCTGGATGCCACCAAGGGCGAGGTGCAGAGGTGAGGGTGAGCTGGGCACCAGGGGTGGGCTGGGCTCTGGGCTTCCCCTGTGCCCAGAAAACGTGCCAGCTCCCTGAGGAGTTGTGGAGAGCACCTGGAGAAGGGGGAATTGAATCACTGAGTATGAGATGGGGGTTGTGTTCCATGAGAAGCAGACTGCAGTGGGTGCTCCGCTCAGCACGGCTGTCAGAGATGTGAATGTCAACCTGGATTTCCACCACAGACTCTGACCTGCATTAGGAGGGTTTTAGGCTGTAATGAAAGCTTGTGGCAGGGCTGTATCAACACAAGAGTGGAAAAGGGAAAGGTCTGGGTGTCACCTGGCCGTGCTGAGTCTCACAGGTGCTGTGTCCCCGCAGGGCCTTGCTGGAGAAAGAACTGGAGTCTGTAGGAATCCGGCTGAACAAAAGCAAACCAAATATCTACTTCAAGGTGAGGCTTCCTGAGCTCCTGGAGGCACAGCCTGTCTGCCTGCCTGCTCAAAGCTGAGCTCACTGTGCTGTCCCTCGTGTTGGACAGCTGAGGGGGCTCTGGGTTTTGCAGAATGTTCTTACGTTGCTTTTTTGCCTCCTGCAGCCCAAGAAAGGTGGAGGCATCTCCTTCAACTCCACTGTCACGTTGACTCAGTGCTCTGAGAAGCTGGTTCAGCTCATCCTCCACGAATACAGTATCCTTTCCTAAAATGGGCGAGCCTTAAGCCATCAGCAGCTCATGGTTCGAGTGCTCCCTGCCGTGGGACAGCCTTGGTGTCACTTTGGTGCTGGCAGGTTGGCGACAGGGCTGTCACCAGGGAGCTCAGCCCGTGTGGTGTGTTGGCGTTTGGGCCTTGACAGTGTCCTCCTCAGAAATCTTCAACGCTGAGGTCCTGTTCAGAGAGGATTGTTCCCCTGACGAGTTCATTGATGTGATTGTAGGAAACAGGGTCTACATGCCGTGCCTCTATGTGAGTATCCTGGGCAGCCTGGCTTCTGTCACATCCGGCATCTCTTTTCTGTGCCAAAGGAAATGTTGGAACTTCACAGAATCATGGAATGGTTTGGTTGTGAAGGGACCTTAAAGCCCATCCAGTTCCATCCCCTGCCATGGCAGGGACACCTTCCACTATCCCAGGTTGCTCTAAACCCTGTCCAGCCTGGCCTTGGACACTTCCAGGGGTCCAGGAGCAGCCACAGCTTCTCTGGGCACTCTGTGCCAGGGCCTCCCTGCCCTCACAGGGAAGAGTTCCTTCCCAGGCTCCCACCTAACCCTGCCCTCTCAATTTAAAGCCATTCCCCCTCATCCTGTTACTCCACGTTCTTGTTCCTGGCTCCTAAAACTGTAATGATTTGGAGTTTAGGAGGTGGAAAACGTCTCGACAGGGAGTTTTTTATAGGTTTTGGATGTGCAGCCGTGCTGTGTGTGTTCCCTGGGCCCTCTTGTGGCTGGTGCTGCCCTGAAGCAGCAGAGCTTCCCCATCCTGGTGCTGGGGCTTTGCTCCCACGTGCAGAGCCTCCCACTCCCCTGCTGCCAGCTCCGTGCTTAACTTGTCTCATCTGGTCCCCTGTGTGCCAGAGGTCCCTTTAGGGCTCTGTTTGTAGCCACTGGGTCTGTATGAAATCAAAGACACCGGAGAACGTGTTCCAAGTCATCCCAAAGGGAGAATTTTAAAAGGCCAGAATTTATATTCAGGCTTCTGAATTTTAATAGTTTGTTTTACTGAGAGTCTTGGCTTATCTTCTGAGAGGATCCACGTTTCTGTTCAGTGCTTGTTGTTTCTGCACGTTGCTGGGTTGCCTTTCTAAGGGCTGTGTTGTTTTCCCTTTGGTTTAGGTTTATAACAAGATTGACCAGATATCCATGGAGGAGGTGGATCGTCTTGCTCGGAGGCCCCACAGTGTTGTCATCAGGTAGGAGCTGTCACTTTCCCTTTCCTGCTGCTCTGCCTGGTGTGGGGTTCATTTCACACCCCTTTCTCCAGCTTCTCCCGGGGCCGCTGGGGTGAGAAGCAGAGCTGCTGTGCGGCTTTTCCCAGATTTCCCTCATTTCCCTCCTCTGGAGAGGGAGGCAGCTTGGCTTCTCCGTGCTGTCTGCAGGACAGAGTCAGTCTGGCTTGTTTCCTTAGAATTGCTGATAGATCTGCCGGGGCTTTGCTGCTTCAGAGCTGTTCACCCTTCTGGAATCATGGAATGGTTTGGGTTGGAAGGGATCCTAAAGCTCTTCTCATTCCACCCCCTGCCATGGGACTCCACTAGATCACTTTGTTCTTCTGGACCCCTAAATCAAAACAGCACTAAACAGAGAATCCTGGTGTTTTGCAGCTGTGGCATGAAGCTGAACCTGGATTATTTGCTGGAAAAGCTCTGGGAATACCTGGCACTCACCTGCATCTACACCAAGAAACGGGGACGTAAGTGACCACGAGCTGAACAGAAGGTTTGAGAGGCACAAATGCTGCTGCTGCTGCTCATGCAAGGCAAACAGGCTGCCAGCAGGGCTGGTGCCTTGGAAATGCTGGAATTACACCCTCCCTAATCATCTTTCAGCTCTTGGGAAATGCTTCCTGCTCTTGTCTGATCCTGCCATGTGTGGATCCCACCGTGGCCTTCCTGTTGTATTTTACAAGAGCTGAATTTTCATAAGTCTTTGCGTGATATAAGGGAATAAAGTCTGCAAGTTCACAGCTTTTTTTCCCTTGTTATGCACGCTGTGATGAACTGCTCAGCCCATCACAACCCAGAAGAAGTTTCCTGTTTCTGCTGCAAGAAATCTGGTGATTCCCATGCCTTTGATCCTCCTTTTGCTTTATAATCCAATGATGGAGGCACATCTGTAACTTGCCCTGTTTGGTTGTGAGCAGCTGAACTTGGGTAGGTGTGAGGAGATCAAGGAATTTTCTGAGCTTTTTAAGCTCTGAAATCTTGGGGATTTTGGTCTTCCTTGAGCAGGTGTGTTTTGACTTGGGTGGTTTTGTCTCTCTTAAGTCAAGGGTTTGGGATGGGGTTAGATCAGGTGGGTTGTGAGGAAGCTGCTGATGTGTGGAGTGGGTAATTGCACTTGTGGGTAGTGGAGAACTGATTTGATGCTTTTAGGTACTGGATCCCTGTTCTGTCTGGGAGCAGGAAGGAGGAATTTGGGAGTAGTAAGCACAAGGTGATGTGAGATGGTGTCAGCATTTTAGAACACACTTGATAGAAATCCAATGCTTTTTCCCCCCCTTCTGCTTCTCCACAGAGAGACCAGACTTTACAGATGCCATTATTCTACGGAAAGGGGCCTCTGTGGAACATGTGGTAATTTTTCTCATCTTTTACATTTCCCTGTGTGCAGAAGGCAGTTCCTCCTGGACCTGCTGTGATTTGTGCTTCGTAAAGCTCAGGACGTGTCAGTGTTTGGTTGGGCTGCTCCTTTTGTTGCCTTTACCGGTTTTATCTGCCCCAGGTTTCTTTCACAGCGGCTATAAAAGCTTTAAGCAGTAATTATTTAATGCAGCCCAGTGAAAAAGCACATGGAAGCAATGGAATGGGGCTCTGTGTGAGCTGGTGACTCCTTTGTCTGTTCTGTGTGGTTTCAGGTGCTGTTAACTGGCTACTGAAGTCTTTCTTTTAAATTCTGGCATAGACTTGAGTTTCTTTTAATTCCTGGGTATTGAAAAAGCTGTTTGCAAAGTGGTGTCACGAAAATACTTCAACTTCTGCCTGTCTGTCTTGCAGTGCCATCGGATTCACAGATCATTAGCCAGCCAGTTCAAATATGCCTTGGTGTGGGTAAGTGTTAGGCAGCAACTGGAATCCCTGTCCTCAGGTAACTCTGACTGGTTTTCTAACCCTTCTCCCCATTTTTTGCTTCAAAGGGGACAAGCACAAAGTACAGCCCTCAAAGAGTGGGCTTAACCCATATGATGGAGCACGAAGATGTCATTCAGATCGTAAAGAAGTAACTGCTGGTGCCTGGCCTTGTCTTTAATCACTGCAATTGGAACTGACCACGTCAAAACAAAACAAAACACACCAAAAAAAGGAGAAAAAAAAGAAAAAACAAAAAAGAAAGAAAGAAAAGGGGAGATGTGTTCCAGAGCCAAGAAAGCTTCTGTGAAGCTCCTTCTCTTGGAGAAAGGCAGAAAATGAGGCTACTGTGCTTGTTGATGGGGATGGGGAAGATGCAGCATTTCAGGCCAAGGGATGTTCCTTAAAACTTTGAAAGGAGCCAGTTTTTCTAGGACACAGTTCCACAGCCTGCAGTGTCCTGCCCCTTGTGGGGTTTGCACATGAATCCGTGTGCATTCCCAGTGGGAATTGTTTGAGTTTGTGTGAAAAAAATCTGGCCCCGTGCTTTGGGCTGAGGGAACATTGCTGATGCTTTGCTGCTTATCCATTAATTTAATTTAAGCATTGATCTGAAACGGAATCAGGGTTCTCCCTCCCCTGCTCTCTGGACGTGTCTCTGCAGCTGAGACAACCCCAGTTTTTAATGGTCCCACCTCAATTAACATTAAAACCTGGCACTCTGTGCCTCTCCATAGCCTTGCAGTGGGGTTTGTAAGACATCCTGGTCCAACTGGTACTGAGAGATGAGAAGTTAAACTGGTAATGGTTAATTAGCCTGGCCAGTCTGATCCAAGAGCCGTAGTCTGGGCTGAGGATTCACTTCTGGCACCTCACTCATTGAGGAGCTGCCTTGGGAGCTTCCTCCTTTGTTGGGCAGGAGTTGTCCTGCCCTTTAGTCCCAAAGGTGGAGGTCTCATCAAGCATGCCCCTAAATTCCAGTCACAGCTCTTGGGAGCTCAAGGTACCACCCCATGCCGTGAGTTTTACCCCAGCCCTGTTAAACATTGCTTGTCTGGATGTTGTTCATCAGAAAACTGGGATTTTTGTAATCATGCTTTTCCATTGAATACTGTTGCTAAACAATTCAGAGTGCCTGACAGAGGACAGCTCTTGCCTTCTGGGATCAAGAGCTGCCGATAGCTTTTATTTTCTTTCATTGGAAAATGGTTCGGTCTGACGTGGATGCGGAACTGTGAGGACAGGTGTGACACCTGTCTGAGCCGGGTTCCTCCCTTCCTCCCTGCTCCTCCCCACCCCTCACAGCCTGATCGAGCAGAAATGGATGGATTATTTTATTTGAGAAAATAAAAAGTTGTTATTTCATGTGAATGGTGGGTAGGTGGCTTGGTGTGTTTCCTAACACTCTTTTTTACCACCTGAGGAATCCTGGATGCTGTCGCAGGAGATGTAGGGGGCAACAGAAGGTGAAGTGGCTGCAAGAGACTGGTGATGGGAGATAAATAGGTACTATACACAATGCCCAAGCTAAGAAGGTGACTTTGAACTCTGTAAGTTCCCTTCCCTGTTCCTGGCTTTGTTCACAGCTGGAGTGCAGAGGAAATCCTGACCACGGAGGCAGCGAGTGGAGAACAAGCTCCAAATTATCCACATTATCCCTGTCTGGCAGTGGAAAGCTGGCCCTTCCTGGTGTGAGCTGGGTGGGATGCTGTTCCAGCACATTAACTCACCCTTCTCATTTCCCATGAAGGTCACACAGGCAGAGCTGCCCTCACAAAGACTAATTTTGGTTTCGTTTTGTCCCTGAGCTTCTGACTTTTCCGTCCAAATCCTGCAGCCTGCCAAGCCTTGGCACGGAGCTGGGCAGCCAGAACTGCTGACAGGGCTTCATCCTCATCCAGGTAGTGCTGGGAGCCAGGGGGGTGCTTGCTGTGAGGCTGAAATGCACAGTGTTACCTGCTAAAACCTGTCCTTGAATAGCTGGTGCTACCTCAGCGTGGGTTTCAAATTGATTCTGGCACATCGTTGTTAAAACCCCCTCTGCCTAATTAGCTTCATTTAGGAAAATGGGCATTTCAGCCTGTTCAAAATGAACAGATACATGATTAAAATTGGAATGGGGATGAAGTAAAAATAGTTAAAGCTAGAAGGAGCCAACTTCCTTTTTTCAGGGAGAGTAGCTTTTTTGGCAGCAGGTTTATAGCTGCATTTGAAAATGCACCATTTAATTGCAATATTCCTTCTTCCAGGAGCTTCCCTAATTGTTCTGCTCTTATGTTAAAAGCAGCAAACGTTGCAGTTCGTGCTGGAGTGAGTTTGCCTCCAAGAGATCTCCAAGTCCTGAAAGATCCGAAGGGCAAGAGGGAAATCTGCAGCATTAGGGTTGTCCTGGAGCCTCCTGGGGTTTATGGAGTTTGCAGCACTTCAGTATTTAAAGGGGCTTATGAAAACGGTGGAGAGGGACTTTTCACAAGGGCACGCGGTGACAGGAAAAGTGGGAATGGTTTTAAACTGAAAGGGGAGATAGAGATGGGGTGTTAGGCGGAAATTCTTCCCCGTGAGGGTGGTGAGACTCTGGCACAGGCTGCTCAGAGAAGCTGAGGCTGCCTCATCCCTGGAAGTATCCCAGGGCAAGGCTTGGAGCAACCTGGGATAGTGGAAGGTGTGGAAGGGTGTGGAACAAGATGAGCTTTGAGCTCCCTCCCAACCCAAACCATCCTGGAATTTTCTGCATTGACCAGAGCCCCTCACTGGGAAGCTGCTGGCGGGAAGTGTCATCAGAAACTCCTTGTGTGTTGGGAGAAGGGCTCTCCAGGAGGGTGGGTGCAGGCAGGAGCTGGGGATTTGCCCCCAAAAGAGCAGCACGCTGCATTTCTGCTGTAGGAGGAAAGCCTTGTCTGGGTGATGCTCAGAGAAAGCAGCCCTCAGCAGCCCTGCTGCTGCTCTGTGCCGCCATTCCCTTGCTCTTCCAGCTGCCTCCAGGCTCTCATTCATGCTGTTCCCGGGGGTCTGTGCTCATCCTGCCTCGTCCCTGGGGTCGTTCCCCTGCCTGAGCACTCCAGGTGTGGAGCGGGGTGGATCAGCTTCCGCAGAGCCCATCAGCCATCTAACGCCGCAACCAGCGAGGGCTCGAGGCGTGCTCTGCTTAAAATGCCTGTTCCAGGCAATCAAGCAGCTTTGATTGGCTGAGCACTCCCCTTATAATTTAATTTAGTCAGGAATCGTTTGCAAGGTAATAAAGAGTGACTCTGCCTCCAAATATATTCATTTAATTCAATGAGGGATGGTTGCTGCGGCGGGCTCGCCTCAGCCATCTCCCCTCACCCAGCTCCCCTCGCCCCATCACGGTGACATCTCCAAGTGCTGCTCAGGGCCGTAGATAAGAGTCACGATCCGCAGTGACAGCTTAATTGTCTCAAATGCTGACAAGGGTCACCCCGACCAGGCATCGCGAGCGGCGCGGAGCCGACTGGGGAGGCTGCGGAGAGGAGGATTTATGGCTGGCAAATAGTTTTGAATTCCTCTGGTTGCGCCTGCTAAATGATGAACCTGCCCCGAGGGGATTTGGGCTATTGATTGTAATTTGCAGTTAAGCCCTCGCGTTCTGAGGAATCAGCATAATAAATACCCACCGCATTACGGCTGGGACGTGCCTGCCTGGAGGAGAAGGAAGCGGAGGTTTTCCCGGCTTGGGTGCTGCAGCAGGATGCTCTCTGTGCTTCTGCGTTTGGCAGAGCCACAGGCTCCATCGCTGCAGGAAAATGGTTCCCAGTTCGGTGGGATGCGGGAGCCCGATGCTGGAATGGGGAGGATGGAGTGTTGTGAAGGCAGGTGGAGCGTTCTGCTCGTCCAGGGAGGAGAGGTTGCTCCGGTATTTTTGGGATAATGGGTGTCTAGATCCCTGCCACAACCTCTGCAGCTGGTTGGTCCCAGCCCACCTTTGGAGAGGGATGTGAGCGTTTGTTCCTCGCTCCCATGTTCTGTGATTTCTTCTAAACTTCCATTGGTTTGGGGGGCAGAATGGGTCAGGGCCATTTTCCGTCTGTTCACATCCGAGCTACACTGAGACTCACCTGCATCCTGGGAGGGATGTGGGACAGCCCAGCCGTGTCACCAGGGCTGCACGGGACAGGGACCACGAGAGAAGGGTCCCTCACCCCTCCAACCCCTCCCTCCCTGCTGCTCCCCAGCTGTGTGAGGGAAGATCAGCTCCCATCCCTCTGCTCCTGAGCGGAGATGACAATAATAGCAGTCATCAAATATGCATCGGGTCCCTGGGCGCAGCAGCGATGGTCCCGGCGGGGAGCGGGGCTGGAGCACAGCGCTGGCAGAGCCCCGAGCCAGCCCCACGCCGTGCAGGGCCCAGGTGAGTGTCTGTGGGTGCCCCAGCGGGGT
This sequence comes from Hirundo rustica, assembly GCF_015227805.2. Classification (NCBI taxonomy): domain Eukaryota; kingdom Metazoa; phylum Chordata; class Aves; order Passeriformes; family Hirundinidae; genus Hirundo; species Hirundo rustica. The sequence continues at coordinate 14,178,152 of NC_053464.1, forward strand.
GGCACCTCCCTTGGGCTCACAGGTGCTGCAGCGGCTTTGCTGGGAAGGGACCTTGGCGTGCGACGGTGGTTTCTAAGCTGCTGCTGTTCGGGTTCTCCCAGTCAAGGTGTGCGGTTGTCCCCTTGTCCCCTCACCTCTGCCCGTCCCTGCCTGTCTGCTTGCTGTCCTTATCCTCTCTCATCTTGCCTTCTGCCTCCCCACCTTCTCCAAAGCCCCACTTTGCCCTCTCCCGAACACTCCCTCCTTTCCTGGAACCCTCTACCCCGTGTTTCCTACCACCCCTTCCCCACATTCCTTTTACCTCGGGGTTGTTTTGCCCCAGGAAAGCTCCTGGGCTTGGTTTGGGACTGAGGTGATGGCACAGGGCTGTGACCTGGCTCCAGGGCTGCCAGCCAGCGTATTCCTGGGTGCACGCCAGCAGCGTGCCCAGCTGGTCTGTGCTTCCAGCATCTGCTCTGGCCCATCTCCTCCCATAACGCCTCCCTCGTGGGGAGCAGGCAGCAGCTGGCAGGCAGGGATTGCCGTGCATTGCTCGTGTGCTGGGTCCCCATCCTCATTTTGGAGTCAGGAGCTGGAGGAGGTGGAAATTAGCCAGGTCGGGGGCGGTGAGGGTTGCTTGGGGGAGAAAGGAAAGACCCCACGGTGCCTCAGGGGCTTGGAGGGCTGTGCCATTGTCACGCTGCTGGAAGGGTCCGGTTTATCCCCGTGCTCCCAGCATCCCTGGAGCTGTGACTGGAGTGACAAGAGCTGCGGCTGGGCTTCCTCACCTGCTCACAGGTGTTTGAAAGTGGACGTGCAATGATGCAGAACTGAAGACGGGGAAGGGGATGTGGTGAGAGGTGCTGCCGCAGCCAGGAGGTTCCTGGGCTGGCTCCGTGGTGCCGGAGCACGGAGCTCCCGGGAGGCACGGCAGCGCCGGGGCCGGCGTGGCGTGGTGTGGTGTGGTGGCACGGAGCCCTGCTCCGGCTGTAACTGGAAACGGGCTGTAAGCGGACCCGGGGCCGGCTGGTGACCGCAGACCTGCCTGGAGACGTGGAGCTGCTGCCTCTGGAGCTCTGCCCGCCGATGCCGGCACTCCAAAGGTACAGTCCTGGGCAGCCGCGCGTCCTGCCGGGCTGGGGCGGGTGAACCCCCGAGGCCAAAGTCTCCATCCCCTCCCTGCATCCAGCCACGGCACAGCCGCAGGCTGCGGCGGTAGCACCGGCGCTGCCCCGGGCCGTGTCCCTGGGGTGAGGTGGCTTTCCCCGCCTCACCCACGTGGCTGGAGACGCTCAGGACTGACCTGACCAAAGGATGCTCTGGGTACCTTCTACCAGAGCCTCGGTGCCCATTGCCACCGCAGAGACCCCTCACTGCCAGATTTTGCACCCAGGGTCCCTCCTGTGCCCTGCTGCTGGATGCAGCCGTGCCCAGACACCCTGGAAACAGCCACCAAGTGTGGGTGCCCCTCTGACTCCCTGCATTCGCTTCCATCCCGCTGCAACTGGGCACAGAATCCTCTCGTCCAGCTCTGCCAAGGCAGGTGAACGCTGTGCCCAGGATGTAGAACATGGGGGGCTGCTCTTGGGGTCTGCTCTGGAGGCTGGGACCGTGGGAGGCAGCATCTGTGTGGGGTGAAGCCCCCTCTCTCTCCCTTTATTCCCCCTCTCGGAGAGCCCTTGTCACAGGCAAGGAGGCACCACGGGCACAACCATGGCAACAGCACGGGAGCTGTGCCAGTGCCCAGGGCACCGAGAGCTCTGCCTGGGGGAGGGACAGAGGCAGGGACCCCGGAGGGCAGCGAGGTGGTGGCAAGGAGTGCACAAGTGGTGGGGTGCAGGGAGTGACCTGCACCAGCTTTTCACCAGGCTGGTGCCCTTTGCTGTCTGCCAGCAGAGAGACAAGGGCTGTGTCCATGTTCAGGGTGGTTCCCTGCCACATCGTGGTGCCCAGGCTCTCTGCCCAGGAGGAGTAGTGGGTTGTGGAGTGTGGCAGGACCTGTGCCCCTGGCAGGGCAGGCTCTGGCAGGCCTGTATGGCTCGTGGGCCATGGCGGAGCTGTGCATGGACTGTGACAGTGACAGTGCCGAGCAGGGCTCCTGCCGATCCCGTGTTTCTGTCACAGGCCCTCTCCTGATGCCTGCCAGGTGCCCCTCATCCCACTCTGTCCCTCTGCCCACCCTGCTCTCCAGAGCTGCCTCCATCCATGCACACCAGGATGTGTCTGTCCCAGAAATGAATGCAGGGATTCGGCAAAGCCATGGGATCATGGCAGATGCCCCTCTGCAGTAGATGTGGCGGGGAGGGACAAGGCTAGGGACAATACAGGTGCCAGCCTTGGGCTCTCCTGATCCTGTGGAGTCCAGTGGGTACAGTCCAGCAGCTGATGTGGTTCTGCCAGCTGTTGCACAGGTGGATGTTCTGTCTCCCCAAACTCATCCCCTGTAAGGGGGTGCAGCCCCTGCCCACACCAGCCCCACTGCTGCCTGCAGTGATCCATGTGCTGCACCAGGTGATCCATGTGGGACAGCGACTTCCCACCGCTGCTGCTTAAACTTTGATGAGCTGCAGCCGCAGGAATCCAGGCCTGGCATTAACATTTGATGCGGTCACCCCGCGCCTGGGCACGTGTGTGCGCACACACGCTGCTGGCACTGCCGCAGTTCACACGTGTGGCACACCAACCCCTCTTGCCAGCCGTGCGTGGGCACGTGTGGCACCCTGCACGTACCTGCCACCTGGCATGGCATGAGGAGTGCCCCTGCGAGCCCTGGGCTCCCCAGAGCTTCCCAGCAGGGCTGTGGAATTTGGTCTGGTGTTGGGTCCCTCCTTGCATAGCTCCTCTTGGGCGTGTTCCTACTGCTGCCTTGGGCTCTGCAGAGTTGTCACCTCTCTCTCAGTGCCGCCGTTTGGTTTCACGGACCCCTGGGCTGTGTTCTTCTCCGTGCTGACTGCAGGAAGAGGCTGATTCCTCAGGCTGGGCCAGAGGAAGCCCCGAAGCATGGGGAGGTGGCAGGGTCCCTTTTGGGGGTAACGGCGCTGCCATCGCAGCGTCCCCCCGGAGGGACGCTCCCAGCAGCAGGATCCCTTCCCTGCTCCTTCGGAAAAGTCTCGGGGGCCGGCGTGGTGCATCCCTTACATTATTCATGCCGCCGAGAGCCCGGCGGTTGGGTTACAGCCGCATCCCAGCCGCCGGCACGGCGCTGCCGACTCGCGGGGTGCGCGGGAGGCAGGAGCGGCTCGGCCGGGCTGCCCCGGGGCCGGCTCCCAGCGCCCCAGCGCCATGCCGAGCGGGCGGCCACCGGCGCCCGAGGGAGCCACGCACGGGCATGTGCCTCGCCAAACCCGGGCGCAGGTAAATAGCCAGCCGGGGCAGGCGGGGTCCGGAGGCGGCCGCTGTGCCGGGAGCAGGCGCCTGCCCGCGCAGGGCATCCTCTCTCAGAGCCCCGCTGGGGCCGGAGCATGAGCGCCCGCCGCTGCCGGGATGGTCGGCAAGAAGGGGGAGCCCAAAGGGAAGGCGGGCAAAGGGAAAGGGAAGGATGGCAAGAAGGGCAAGAAAGAGGATCCCAACGAGTCAGAGGATGCCTCGGATGCAGAGCTGCTGAAGGCAGAGGAGAGTGAGGGGACGGAGGTGGTGGAGGAAGAAAAGGAAGAAAAGGAGGAGGAAAAGGAGGAAAAGGAAGAAAAGGAGGAAAAGGAGAAAGATGAGGAGGACGTGGCTGCAGAGGAGCCCAAGAAGGGAAAAGGGAAGGAGAAGAAGGGGTTGCCCAAGGCAGGAGTGGCAAAGAAACTGGGCCGTGGGAAGAAGGCGCAGCAGGAGACGGAGGGAGAGGAGGGCGAGAGCAGTGCTGCAACAGCCAAGAAGAACATGAAGGGCACCTCCAAGCTGGTGATGGGGCTGGCAACAGACAAGAAGAAGAAAGGGGCCAAGGGTGCAGAGGCCAAGGGCCAGCCCAAAGAATCCGTGGAAGCCAGCCCAGCCGAGGAGGAGGCGGCAGCACCTCCGAAGGCCCGGGCAAAGCGGAGCCTCCGCAGCACCTCAAAACTCTTCCTGGGCTTCAAGAACCTGGGGCTGCGTCGGCCCAAGAAGGGGCAGTTCAAGAACACATCCCGCTTCTTCTGGGGGCTGCACAAGCACAGCACCAAGAAGAGGAAGAAGAAGAAGAACAAAGCGGTGCTCAAGTCCACCTCCAACCTGATGATGCGCTTCAAGCAGGTGAGCAAGAAGAGGAAGGAGGAGGCCAAGAAGGAGGCCCCATCGAAGCCATCCTTCCTGCTGCTGCGGCGCGGCGGGCAGGACCCCGAGGACGGCGCTTCGCTCTTCCGCCGGCGCCCGGAAAGGAAATTCAAGCCCCGGGCACAGGTGCTGAGCAAGGCGGCCTCCGCCACGGGCTGGCTGGCCAGGAAGGTGCTCTCCCGGCGCGGGCGGCTGGTGGGAGGCAGCCGGGCCACTGACACGGCCTGGCTGTCCCGAATCGGTGCCAAGAAGCTGCCGTTCCCCGCGGAAGACGAGATCCTCAGGCACCGGGCCAACATGAAGCGGATCCCTGGCGGTGTCGGGCTGTCGGCGCCCGGCTCTTCGCGGCAAGGCAGCATGGCGAGGAGGCCGTCCCGGCGCGGCTCCCGGCGCGCCGCCGCCGAGCCGCCGGCACCGCGCTACGGCTGGGCCCAGGAGGAGAACGGAGCCTACAGCCGCCAGAGAGGCTACGGCAAGGAGGATGGAGCCTACGGCTCCCGCCGGGGCTATGGCAGGAAGGAGGATGGAGCTTACAGGCCCTGGAGCAGGCACCCCAAGGAGGAGGATGGAGCTTACGGCCCCCGCCATGGCTACGCCGAGGAGGATGGAGCCTATGGCCCGTGGCATGGCTACAGCGAGGAGGAGGATGGTGCCTACAGCCCCCGGCACAACTACTCCGAGGAGGAGGAAGGTTACGTGCAGAGCCCAGCCTACCCAGCGGGGTACGGCTTCGAGGATGCGGGGCCGACCTCCTACTCTGACTACCCTGACTATGAGACGGAGGAGGAGTACGACTACCACGGGAGCTTTTGGGAGGACGGTGACCAGCCAGGGCATCCCTACGGCTACTCAGAACTCGAGGATGAGGAACCCTTTGATGGTGGGTCTCCCCTCGGCCTCTACGACCCGTACAGCAGCGACCCGGAGTACGGTGAGGAGGCAGCGGGGCCCTTCGGCTACAGCGGGGATCCCTACGAGGACTTTGGGGAGCCCTTTGCCGGGGGGTACCCTGGGGGCGAGTACCCCGAGCATCGCATCCAGTACAGCGAGGGCGGGTGGGCGCCGCACGCCCAATCCTCCTGCAACCCCTACGCCCTGGGCCTGGAGGAGATCGCTGAGGGCGAGGAGCCCGAGGAGTGGGAAGAAGAGGAGGAAGAGGAGAAGGAGTATCCCTTTTCCATCCTGAGCGCCTCCTCGCTCCGGGGCATGCGGCAGACGCTCTCCTCCAAGCTCTCCCTCAACAGGAAATTCAGGCTCTTCCCCCGACCCCAGGTCAAGCTTTTCGGCAGGGACCGCCTGGACGTGCCCCTCCCGCCGTCCCCTCACCTGCCCGCCGCCCGCGACGAGGACGACTACGACGAGTACGAGCCGCCGCCGCCTCCGGCAGCCCCCGGTCCCGCGGCATCCCCGGGACGCCGGCTTTCCCCAGCGCGGGCGTGCGGGAGCCCTCTGGGGCAGTTCCTCCAGCGATCCCTCTCGATCCCTTCCAGCCGCTCGCCGCGAGGTGCCGGGGCATTTCGGGGGTCCCGCACTCCCCAGCCCTCCTACAGGCGCTCCAGCCGCATGTCGGCGGGGATGGAGAGCGCCGGTTTGGGGGGCCGGGACCCTTCCCCAGCGGCGGGGCCCTGGGGGCAGCCCTCTCCCCGGGAGCCGGGGGCTGCGCGTCGCCCGTCGCTCCGTAACCCCTTCGCCAACCCCGGCCGCTCCCCGTCGCCGCCGCCCGTCCGTCCGCGCCCCGGCAGCACTCGGGGCGAGGGGCTCCGGCGATCCCCCTCCCTCGGTGCCAGCCTCCGGCGCTTCGGCCCCGAGCCCCCCGCCCCTCCACCGGCCGCGCCACGCTCACCGGGACCGGGGGGGAGGCGGCTGGGGGGGCCCGCGGCGGGGAGACCTCTGTCACCGCGCCGGAGCAGCCCCCCCGGGCTGCCGCTCCCCCAGGCCTGGCCGCGGCTCCCCGAGCCCCCCACCAAGGCGGTGAAGCCGCTGCAGAGGAGCCCCTTCCTGCCACCATCGTCCCGCCCCGGCAGCCGCCGCCTCGGCGCCCCCGGCCCCTCCTGGGATGAGGAGCTGCCCCCCTGGCAGGGCGCCCCGCGGGGTCCCGCCGGGGTGCCCCCCCCGCCCAGCCCCGCTCCCAGCACGCCCAAAAGTTTCATCCAGCGCATCGGGCAGCCCCTCGCCGGGATGGCCCCGCGCTCCCCACCGCCGAGGCAGCCTGCTGAACTGGGGGGCCGCAGCCTCTCCAAGGGGCGCTCCGTGGCGCAGTCCCTGGCTTCGCTGCTCGTGAGGAGCATAGCCCCCACCAAAGCCTCCTCATCCTCGCCCCCCACCCGCCATCCCTCCGCTCGCTCGCCCTCCTTGCCCCGGCGCCCATCCCGGCGCGACGGGAGCACCCGCAGGTCCCCGAGCCCACCCTCGGGCCGCCGGGGCTGGGCGGACGCCGGGCGCTCCATCCTCCCCTCCAACCCACGCGGTAACCGGAGCCCTTCTCCGCCTCGTCGCGCCGCTTTCCCTCCACCCCACGGGCGAGCCCCCGGCTCTCCGGCCGTCCCCCGTCACGGCGCTCGTCCCCCGGGGCCGGCGGAGCCCATCGAGGCTGACGGGGCGGCCGGGGAGGAGGGCGCGGGGCGCTACGCCGTGGTGACGCCGCAGGTGCAGAGGCTGGGCTCCTTCCGCCGCGCGTCCCGCATGTACAAGCAGCACTGGTCCACGCAGCACGTCGTGAGGGTGCGGGAGATGCCCGACGCTTGGACGACCGAGCAGGGCCGGCCCCAGCAGCCCACCCAGCGCGGCCGGCGCTGGGCGGGCCAGTGGGGAGCCGACATCGCCCGGTACCTGTGCCAGCGCTCGCCGGCGGGCGGCTGGCGGGACAGGCACCCCTGGGCGGACGGGTACCTGGGCACCAAGCAGCCCTGGCGCAGCAAGGTAACGCCCGCGGGGAGCCCCCTCGGGGGGATGGAGCAGGGTGGGCTGGCAGCCGGAGGGACCCGCGGAAGGGTGGCGAGTTAAAGGTGCCTGACGGCTCTCCCGGGCATCGGCGCAGAGGGTGGGGGGTAAATGGCTGTGGGGGGGTCTGGGTGCTGGCGGGGAGCGGGATGGAAAGGGGGGGGGGGTCATCAGCTGTTGTGCGTCCCCCCACGAGCGGCCCCTTCTGGGGACACTTGACTCTGGAGTATGGAAATGCAGAGACCCGATCCGGCGGGGACAGGAGCGGGTGGCACGGTGACACGGAGGGGTGTCCGCTTTCCTGCCCACCGCCTGGCCCGGCGCCAGCGCCCGCTCCCGTGTGACGCCTGTCCTGTGTCACCCCTGCGCGTGGCCGGGGGGAGCAGCCTCAGCCCCCTTCCGTCACCTCCACTCAGGGTGATGCCCACGGTGAGCGGGACCGGGATTTTCAGGACCACGTTGTCCTGGGACCAGCCCCAAGGTGGCCTTGGTGGCCTCATGTTTCTGCGTTCTAGCACTGTTGCTCTCACCTGACACACAGCGCTCTCGCTGGGGGACTGGTTTTGGGGCTGTGGGGTGTTTTCCTGGGGTTCCTGCCATCGCTGAGTGTGTGTCCCCTGGTCTGGGGTCACAGACAATGTTCTGAGGTGGGGGTGGTGACTGGGTGGGACATCTGAGGGTGTTGGCACATGTGGTTGCTCCATGCAGATGCAGTCGCTGTGCAGCCTGCCCATCGTGCGGTACCAGGAGCCGCAGGAGGAGGACGGGCTGGAGGACATGACCCAGCTGGAGTGAGTGTCCCTGTCCCCTACGCCACGACTCAGGGCTGTAGGGGACAATGGGGCTGCAGCCCCCAACCTCATACCCCTGACTCTGCTGTCCCACCCCATCTCATCTCAACATGGGCTCTGCTTCAGCCTCCCGGGCCTGGAGAGGCTGAGGACGCTCTGGGGACAGCAGGCGCTCCCTTGTCCCTCTGTCACCCCCTAATTCAGCCTCTGCCCCACGCCAGGGACCTGCAGGAGGCTGCAGTGCTGAGCAACATCCGGACGCGGTTCGAGCGCCAGCTCATCTACGTAAGCTTAGGGGGACACAGCAGCCCCCAAAAGCTGTAGTTGTGGGGTCTCTGGGGAGTCACCGCCCTCCAGGAGCTCGCAGCCCCACACCTCTGTCTCTGGCAGACCTACATCGGCAGCATCCTGGTGTCGGTGAACCCGTACCGGCTCTACAACATCTACGGGAAGGAGCAGGTGCTGCAGTACGAAGGCAGAGCCCTGGGCGAAAACCCGCCGTGAGTACCAGGCTGTCCCCAAGTGCCCCAGGGGATGGGGTCACCCCACCCTAGAGTGCCATAGCAGAGCCCGGGGAACCCCTGAGTGCTGGAGCAGCTGTGTCTGGGCAGGGGGGTGCTGGGGGCACTTCGGGGGTCCCTGTGGCACCGCAGCCCCCTGCTTGTCCCCGCCCCAGGCACCTCTTTGCCATCGCGAACGTCGCCTACTCCAAAGTGATGGATGCCAAACACAACCAGTGTATCATCATCAGGTGATGTACCAGGCTGTCCCCACACACCTCCCCCTGGGGTGGCCCCTAATTAACACCCTCCTAATTGCTGGGTCTCTGCCACCAGCCTGGCTTGGCCCCGGTGGATGGGGTGCTGGTTTGGGGAGCTTTGGGGTGGGCACCCCTTGCTTGACTGGTGACAAACCCAGCCATGCCCCACACTGTGTTCCAGTGGGGAGAGCGGCTCGGGGAAGACCGAAGCCACCAAGCTGATCCTGAGCTACCTGGCAGCCGTCAGCCAGAAACGCAGCGTTGCCCCACAGGTAGGGCACTGCCCTGGGGACACCTCTGCATCCCCGTGTCCCCATCCTCTTCTCTCACCTCCCAGTGCTCTCTTCCATCCCTCCTCATGGCTCTGCTGCTCTCTCCTTGTCCCAATGCTTCCACCTGGACCACGGCAGATGGAGGTACCGAGGGGACACCAGGGCTGGGATGGTTCAGGGGGACAGAGAATTGTGGTGGGGTCTTGGCCATGGCACCCCGGCTGCAGGGGAAGGGCAGGAGGGACAGCAGGAAATCAGTGCAGGCGCACGGACGGAGCCTTCGTGCTCTCTCACGTCCTCATTTCATCTGGCTGTGGTGCACACCTCAAATTTGGGCACCTGCAGGTGTCTGCATGGAGCACGGGGTGGCAGGGAGGGTGACAGGGTGACAGAGGGGGTGTCCTAGCCTTGGAGATGTCCTGTGATGTGTTGGGTGCCCAGGCTGACCCCCCCAGCTCTCCCCATCACCACAACAGATCCTGGAGGCGACCCCTTTGCTGGAATCCTTCGGCAACGCCAAAACCGTGAGGAATGACAATTCCAGCAGGTTTGGGAAATTTGTGGAAATCTTTCTGGAGGAGTAAGTAATGCTGAGTAACACCTGTGCGTGTGGCTGCTCCCACCCTGTGTCCCCTGCTGCCCCAGGGGTCTCCAGCCCCACCCAGCCCCTTGTCCCTTGGCTCTGGGAGGACACGTGGGGACGTTTTTGGGACAAACCTGGCGTTGGAAAGGCGATGGCCCCTGAGGACAGGTGGCTGTCCCTGGGGTAGGGGCAGGGATGCTGTGACCTGACTGGCACCTTGACCATTCCCAGTGCCCATCCCTGTCCTCGTATCCCATCCCATCCTCTCTTGGCCCCACTGATCCCGACAGGGGGGTGCCCGATATCACCCTGGGGCGCAGCACTTGAGCCAGGTGCAGACACCCATCCCTGGTGGGGGGCATCTGGGGAGCAGCATTTTGTTGGGGGGGCATTGGGGCGTGGGTGGGTGCCTTGGGGGGACCACAGCCCCTGCCCACGCCGAGGTTGCCAGCCAGGTGCCCACTGTCGCCCCTGCAGCGGCTTGATCTGCGGTGCCATAACCTCGCAGTACCTGCTGGAGAAGTCCCGAGTGGTCTTCCAGGTGTGTGGTGAGGGGGTCCCGGGCTCTGCCCCCCGCTCTGCCCCCTCTGCCACCCCCTCCCCAGCTCTGTCCTCTGCTCTCCAGGCCAAGACCGAGCGCAACTACCACATCTTCTACGAGATGCTGGCAGGGCTGCCGTCCCAGCAGCGGCAGCGCTACTGCCTGCAGGACGCCGAGACCTACTACTACCTGAACCAGGTACTGTGTCCCCTCCCCAGCCCCCCTCAAGGCCTGATTTTTGGGGGGCTGCCCGACCTCAGGGTGCTGGGGGGCTCCTGAATCCTCAGTGTGTGGATGAGGAGGATGCTCAGGTCAGGGTGAGCCCCCCATGCTGGGTGCTGACCCCACTGAGGCACTGAGGGGGTTGTGCCAGGGTGGGAACTGCGAGATTCCTGGCAAGGACGACGCTGAGGATTTCCGCCGGCTGCTCAACACCATGGAGGTGCTGAACTTCAGCGTGGACGAGCAGAACAGCATCTTCCGCATCCTCTCCTCCGTCCTCCACCTGGGCAACGTCTACTTCGAGAAATACGAGGTACCCAAATACGGGGAGCCAAGCTGGGCTCCTCGAGCTCCATTTGGGACGTGGCAAACGGGGGTCACCACACCCTGTGGCATCGCTGTGTCCCACAGACCGACTGCCAGGAGGTCGCCACGGTGGTGAGCGCCACCGAGATCCGGACGGTGGCTGAGCTGCTGCAGGTGTCCCCTGAGGGCCTGCAGAAAGCCATCACCTTCAAGGTGACGGTGAGTGCAGGGGGGGCACAGGCTGGGAGGGGGTCTCTGGCCTCTGGGGACCACGGCTGATGTTGCTGAAACCCCATCATGCCATTTCCCGACCAGGAAACGCAGCGGGAGAAGATTTTTACCCCTCTGACTGTTGAAAGTGCCGTGGATGCCAGGTAGAAGGAAGGGGGGGTCTGACCCCCAGGGATGGCGTGGGAAGTGAAATGCCAGCTGGGAAAGGGGGTGAACGGGTCCCCCAGTGTGGATTAGACTGTGTGGTGGTTCACACTGGTGCTGTGGTGGGTGCTGGCTGTGGCAGTGGGGTACACCGGTGCTGTTCCAGAGCTCCAGCACTCTGCTCGTCTCTCCCCTCCCCAGGGATGCCATTGCCAAGACCCTCTACTCCCTGCTCTTCGGCTGGCTCACGGACCGCATCAACAAGCTGGTGTACCCTCGGCAGGACGCCCTCTCCATCGCCATCCTGGACATCTACGGCTTCGAGGTGAGCAGGATTCATCCCAGCTCCATCCTGGCTCAATCCCAGCTCCGTCCTCCCAGGCTTCATGGATCTTCCTTCTCGCAGGACCTCAACTTCAACAGCTTTGAGCAGCTGTGCATCAACTACGCCAACGAGTATCTGCAGTTCTTCTTCAACAGGATTGTGTTCCAGGAGGAGCAGGTGGGCAGTGCTGGGCTCTGCCCCGGTGCTGTGGGGCCGGGGGCACAGGGCTGACATGGTGCCCACCCTGCAGGAGGAATATCTCCGGGAGCAGATCGAGTGGAAGGAGATCCCCTTCAGCGACAACCAGCCCTGCATTGACCTCATCTCCCAAAAACCCTACGGCATCCTCCGGATCCTGGATGACCAGAGCTGCTTCCCGCAGGTGAGGAGCTGCCTGGGGATGAGGTGCAGCCAGCGCTGGGGGGTCACTGTGGCTGGGGAATCACCATGGCCCAGGGCTGCTCTTCTCCTGGTTTGGACAACCTGGGAGATCCTCTGGGATCCTCCAGGCTGGATAAACCCAAAGAATCATCGAAACGTCACGGAATCACAGAACGGTTTGGGTTGGAAAGGACCTTGGAGATCACCCAGTTCCAACCTGCTGCCAAATGCCGTGTGTCACTCCTGTGTCGCTCCTGTGTCCCTTCCCAGGCCACTGACCACACGTTCCTCCAGAAGTGTCACTACCACCACGGGACAAACCCGCTGTACACGAAGCCGAAGATGCCGCTGCCCGAGTTCACCATCAAGCACTACGCAGGGAAGGTCACCTACCAGGTGTGTGACATTGGGATGTCCAGCAGGGATGCTAAGGCAGGTTAAAGAGGAGGTTGATCCTGCACCAAGGAGAGAAATGGCATCTCTGGGGGTCTGGCTGGGGTCCTGGGGCTCCTTGCCTCGCCCTGTCATCCTGCCAGGCTCCTCACTGTGAGGTTTTGCTATTTGCCAGGTTCACAAGTTTTTGGATAAAAACTATGACCAGGTCCGTCAGGATGTGCTGGACCTGTTCCTCAGCAGCAGGACCAAGGTAGGGCCCTGCCTGGCGCTGGCTCTGCAGTGACACTGGGCAGCAATACCCCCCTTCCATACATCCCTTTCCATGTCCCCAAGCGTGTCCCCAAGGATGGCGAAGCCCAGGAGGACCAGAAACAGAGGATGCCTCTGGCTCCACCCATGAGGGTGGGATCCTCTGGGCTTTGACCCCTCAAGCATTTGGCACAAACAGGCACATGGGCTGCTCCTGTGCTTTGCATTATCCGTATCCTCATCCCCACCCCTATCCAGGCAATCCAGCCACAATTAGGGGTTGCAACTTGCTCAGGGCTGGGCAAAAAACGACTGTGAAGAGGACGTGGGACAGCTGCACCCTCCCGGCCATCTTCCTCCTCTCTGACCCTTCCTGTCTCCTCAAGGTGGTGGCCAACCTCTTCTTCGGCCACGCCCAGGTGTTGGCCCGGCAGAGGAGCCTCATCAGGAGGAGCAGCACCAGGACACGGCGGTACAAGGCTCCCACCGTGGCCGCACGGTTCCAGCAGTCGCTCCTGGAGCTGGTGGAGAAGATGGAGAGGTCAGCGTGGGCAGGGTGGGCAGTGTGGGCAGGGTGGGCAGCCAGGCCATCCACGGGGCTGTTGGGAGCTGGAGCTGACCCGAGGCGGCTGCGCTGGCTTTGTCCCCTGTTCCCTGTGGCTGACAGGGTCTCTCTTTCACAGGTGCAACCCCTTCTTTGTGCGCTGCATCAAACCCAACAACAAGAAGGTGAGAGCTGGGGCTCCCCTGCCTGTGCTGGTGCCGGTGCCGCCTGCCCCGCCGGCACTGGGAGTGTCGTGGGCACAGGTAGGTGGGGGTTTGCCCGTGCAGCCGCTGATGCTTCTCCCCATCCCCGCCCCAGGAGCCGGGGCTCTTCGAGGCCGACGTTGTCCGGACCCAGCTGCGGTACTCGGGGATCCTGGAGACCATCCGCATCCGCAAGGAGGGCTTCCCCATTCGCATCCCCTTCCTCGTCTTCATCGACAGGTGCCTGGGGGCTGCAGGCGAGGGGAGGCCACGGCAGCCACGGAGTTCATGGCTGGTTTTGGGGGCAGCATTTGGGCTGGGGCTCCCCCAGAGTGGAAGCCCTCATGTTAACACACAGCTCTGGGAGAAGCTGCATCTCCAGGTCACCACAGGGAGGGTCTGTGCCTGTGTCCCAGGTGGTGGGACACCATGGCTGGTGTCCTGTGTGGTGACGGTGTCACGGGCTCACCCAGGTACCGCTGCCTCGTTGATATGTGGTCCAACGTCATTCCCAACGGAGCCAACTGCGTGGAGATGCTGAGGAGCCTCTGCCCCGTTAACCCCAGCATGTACTACGTCGGTGTCACCAAGGTACCGTCCCGGGATGGGGGCACGGTTCCCGTGACACCCCGGGGAAGGCGGGGAGCTCATGGCCTCACCCCTGCTCCCAGCTCTTCCTGAAGGAGCAGCTGTACCAGGCGCTGGAGAGCAAGCGAGCCCGTGCCCATCACCTGGCCGCGCTCACGCTCCAGCGCTACGCTCGCACCTTCTTCATCAAGCGGCGCTTCCGCTCCCTGCGCCGCAAGATCGTCCTCCTGCAGAGCCGGGCGCGGGGATACCTGGCCAGGTGGGGCTCGCTGGGGGTGGCGGGTGGGCGCTGCTGGGTGGCAGAGGGTGACAGTGCCCTCCTGCAGGCAGCGGTACCGGCGCATGAGGCACACGCTCATCAAGTTCAGGTCGCTGGTGCACATCTACGTGAACCGCCGGAGGTACCTCAAGGTGAGGCGGGGTCTGTCACATCCCGGGGGGTGCAGGGCACCTGCTGCGTGTTCAGTGGTGGCTCTGGAGAGGGCACAGCGGCACCCCCAGACTGCGAGCCCCCCGCCACATGCCACCCCGCCACCTCCTCCGTGTCCCTTTGGGTATGGGCAGTGCCTTTTCGGGGCGAAACCCCTGCTGATATTGAGGAGGAGTCAATGGCAACCCAGGGTGCCGGGGTGCCTCAGGGTCTCCCTTCCTCCGGGGGGACTCAGCACGGTTGCTCTGCTTTGCAGAGGAAGGAGGATGCTCGCCGGCGGGCCGAGGAGGAGAAGGAGAGGATGAAGCAGGTAGCACCCGTGTGATGTATCCCGGGCCATCCCCGCGCTCCTGGCCGCGGCACCCGTGCGTGCCGGGGCAGGGACCGGCAGGCCGGGTTATCCATCCGTGTGCTGCGGCGGCAGGAGCTGACGCGGAGGGAGGTGGTGGATGTCACCCACCTGGAGATCCCGGCCGAGCTGATGGGGCTGCTGGAGGCCGCTGCAGGTGAGCGAGTCCCGCACCGCCACCGCTCCCATCCCCTGGTTCCCCCCCCCGACGGCCGTGCCGCATCTTCCCGCTGTGCCGCAGCCGCTCGGGAGGTGAATGCCGGCTGCGTGGTGCTGGTGCCGCCGCCGGCGCTGCAGCCCGAGCCCCAGCTCACCCTCCCGCTCGACATCAACGACTACTCCATGGCCAAGTACGTGCGGGGCCACTTCCAGGTAAGGTGGGCGCCGCGGCCCGGCAGCGGGGAGCTTTTCCCGACGGGCACACAGCTCCCGGGGAGTCCCTGGCACCCCGGTCCCGGTGGAGCAGTGAGGTTCAGGGTCCCCGCGGTGGCTCCCCGGGCTCTGTCCCGCCGGGCTCCCACCCTGGGGACACCGCGGGTAGCAAGAGAGGCTGGATCCGGGGTGGCTGTGGCGCTGTGGGGAGCCGGCTGCCACCTCCCTCCCTCCCCGTGGGTTCCTGTCGTCTCCAGAGGCCGGGGGGACCCCGCTGAGGTTATCGGAGAGAGACCCGCTGAGCCCTCCTGGACGCCCGACGCGGGGCGGATCCGGAACGCTGGGGCGGGAGACCAGGTCGCTTTGCTCCCGGGACCCCGGCCCCACCCACGGCCACTTCGCCCCATTCCTCTTCCTCAGCCCTATTTTTGCCCCGCGTTTCCCAGCCCCCGGCATCCTGAACTGCAGCACCGGGGCTGGATAAGGCTCTCAGCCTTGCCGAGGTGTTGGCGTAGAACCACAGGATGGTTTGGGTTGGGAGGGACCTGCAGACCACCCAGCTCCACCCCCTGCCATGGGCAGGGACGTTTTCCATTAGCCCAGGTTGCTCCAAGCCCCGTCCAGCCTGGCCTTGAACGTTTTTTAAGGATGGGGCAGCCACAGCTTTTCTGGGCAACGTGTGCCAGCGCTGCCAGCCCAGCCTGAGCTCCTCCCTGCCCCAGTCCTGTGGGGCTGCTGGCCCCATCCTTCACCCCAGCCCTTTGGCAGCCCCACAGGCTCCAGCCAGCATCGACACCGTGCTCTGCACCCTGGGGCCAGCCCCTCGCGGCCTGAAGCTGTCCCCAGGTAGCCATGGGTGCGGGTGTCACCGCAGGAACCGGCGTTTGGGATGCTGACAGCCCCGCTGAAAGCCCCCCTCACCCGGCTGGATGAGGAGCTGTGCCCCGAGGCTCTCAGCCTCTTCCAGCTGGTAGGTGGGACGGCACAGGATCCATCAGCCCTGCCCGCTCCGTGCCCGCGGTCAGAGGGAGGACCTGGCTGTCCCTGTGGCAGATCCTGCGGTTCATGGGGGACCCGGGGCTGGGCGGCCCGCAGGAGACGCTCTTCGGCAACTACATCGTGCAGAAGGGGCTCTCGGTGCCGGGGCTGCGGGACGAGCTCCTGGCACAAGCTGCCAACCAGGTCTGGAGGAACACCAACGTCAACAACGAGGAGCGGGGCTGGCTGCTGCTGGCCACCTGCCTCAGCGCCTTCCCCCCGTCCGCCGCCTTCGACAAGTACCTGCTCAAGTGAGCTGGGGGTGGGCTCTGGGGTGGGCAATGGGGATGGCTGGGAAGATGGTGCTCATGCCTGGGAACACAGCTGGGGCTTTTCAGGGCTCTCCTGGTGCCTACGGCTGAGGCTGCTGCCCCAACTGGTTCCTCCATGGTTGCTTGGGCCAGCCTGGCACACATGGCCAGGTTCTGTTGAGAATGCCCTGAGATCCCTTCAGGATCCCTCTGGCCAAGCTGCCGTACGTGCCCATGTCCCTCTAGATTCCCCAGGGCCAACCTGGCACGTGTGCCCAGGGATTCTGGCCAAATCCCACTGCGGATGCTCTGAGATCCCTCCAAGATGCCCTGGGCCAGCCTGGCACGTGTGCCCAGGACGCTGCCGAGATCCCTGCAGGGATGCTCTTAACCCCCTGGCACACATGATGCTGCCCATGCCTCCTCTCCTCCCTTCCCCACAGGTTCGTGTCCGACTACGCCTTCGCCGGCTACAAGCCGGTGTGCCAGCGCAAGCTGATGCACGCCATGGCGCACTCGCAGCTGGGCGCCGCCGCCGCCCGCACCTTCCCCCCCTCGCTGCTGGAGTGGACGGCGAACCGGCAGCAGGCCAGCATGGCCCTCGACCTGCACTGCTTCAACGGTGCGGGCGGCGTGGCGCTGGCGCCCCGGGTGACCACCCTCGAGGGCAGGAGGGACCGGCGGCACCCGCTCACCGCCCGTTCCTCCCCAGGTGACCAATTCTCCTGCCCCATCCACTCCTGGAGCACGGGCGAGGATCTGGCAGGGGATGTCCTGAAGCACAGGTAGGTGCTGGCTCGGCACCCAGCGGGTCGCGGTGTCACCTGGTGTTCGGTGTCCCCAGGATCTGGGAGCCCCAGTGCCCAGCTCATGGGCGGGGTGTCCCTGTGGAGCCCGTGCCCATGCCGTGTCTGGCTGTTGGCAGAGGGCTGGCGGAGGGCTGGCGTGGCTGGTCCGTGGCTATGAAGGCGGGTGCCCAGTGGGCTGAGCTGGCTGGACACGATTATGTCCTGGACCTTGTCTCTGACCTCGAGCTGCTGCGGGGCTTCCCCAGACAGAAATCCTGCTTCCTCATCGCATGGGATGGCGCCGAGAGCCACAGCAGGGACAGCCGGCCGTAGGTACCCGGGCAGGGATGGGTGCCCCACGGTGGGGCTGGTGGGGGAACCCCGGCACCGGGCTGGATGGGTGCTGGGAGGGACGGGTGGGCTCCTGAGGAGAAACCTGGCACGCAGTGGGTGCTCGGTGAGTGCCATCCTCCCTCTCTGCAGGGTGCTGGGACACGGGTTTGATTTGGACGAAGTGCCTCCTCCCCCGGCTGTGAAAGCCCCCACCCTGCCCTCCTTAGAGGCGTATCACCCCCACGGTAGGGCATCGTTCCCCCCAACTCTTGTGCCCCAGGGTTGTGAACCATGCCAGTGCCTCATGCCTTGTCCCCTCACAGACGGGGAATTTGGGGAGCCACGCAGCCAGAAGGGTCTGGACCGCTACCTGGACAGTCTCTTTGACCCCGTGCTCTCCTACGGCAATGGGGTGAGAGGGGTGTCCCCCTGCCCGAGGCGTTTTGGGGCGCAGGTGGCCTGGCCGCTGTGCCCTGACACCTGTCCCCCAGGAGCTGGAGAAGCCGTCCATCCTCTCGCAGAGGCTGAAGGGAGGAGGTGGCGTGGGCGGGGGGAACAGTGGCACTGATGCCAACCGGAGCAAACCTCCCGCGGCTGCAGAGCCAAGGGGTGAGCGCCTGGAGCACTGCCACATCCCCACCCGGCTCCCTGCCTCAGTTTCCCTGTCTGTTCCCTTGGTGTGGGCAACGTCCCTGCACCCAGAGCCCCGCAGCTCTGACTGAGCTCTCCTCTGTGCTGCCGCAGGCACAGAGCCAGACCCGTCCCCACAGCGCCGGGCAGATGTCACCCAGCCACCCGGACCCTCGGTCAGTGCCAGGGGGCCGGGGAGGGGTCGAGCCCCTTCTGTGCTTCAGGGTTCCTCTCCGGGGCGGCTCCTGGGGGTGGGAGCAGCTGGAGGTGCCAGGTGTTGACAGCACCGTGTCCCTCGCAGGGCAGAGCGGCAGAGGGGACCCCAGCCCACGTCCCCCAGCCCCGGCCCTACTCACAGAAAGCCGGTAAGGGGTGGCCCCCGGTGCAAAGGGGTGGCCACAGGGGCTCGTGGCTCTGAGCCAGGGCCCCTGAGCCGTGCCCTTGGCTCCGCAGCAGCCGTGGGCCGGCGGTGGCCGGCAGAGCCGGTGCGGCATTCCCGGCTCAACTCGGAGCACTTCCCGCGGCCCACGCACGACATCCGCAACATCATCCGGCAGTGCCAGCCAGCCCCGCGCAGCTCCCAGCCCCACAGGTACACAGCTGGGGCCCCCGCCGAGCCCCGGGCTTCTCCCGCCTGGGGCTGCATGTGCTGGGGTGCAGGGAATGATGGGGTGCAGGGAATGACGGGGTGTAGGGAATGCTGGGGTGCAGCTGATGCTGGGGTCCAGGTGATGTGGGATGCTGTCTCGGCAGCAAGCTCTTTGGGAAGAAGCTGGACCCCCACGAGGAAGCCATGCAGATCCTGAAGGAGCAGCTCTCAGCAGCCCGGGTGCCATCAGCTGTGGTAGGGATGTGTCCTCCCCCCGTGTCCCCCCGGCCAGGCTGGGGGTGTCACTGGCACTGACCACAGCCCCTCCGCGCCTCGCAGGGGCCCAAGGAGGTGGTGGCCGCCGTGAAGCCGGTGCCAAGTGCCAGGTACCAGCTGCGGGCACCCCCAGGACGTCCTGCAGCCACACGGCCACCAGGTATTGCCGGGCAGAGCTCTGTCACTGCGGGCACCACGGTGGAGCGAGGCTCTTTGCCCTCCCAGTGGCACGGCTGATGCCCGGCGGGATAACTGCTGTGTCCGGCTCAGCCAGAGAGCTGCTCCCCGTGCCTCAGTTTCCCCAGGTGGAGGCAGCTGTTTGTTGGTGGTTCCCCCCGGGGACTGCAAGGCTTTCTGTCCCTTTGCAGTCTTTGTCTCACGGGAGCTCCCGTCCGAGGCGCAGCAGGTCCAGACCCAGCTGCACCGCAGCTGCAGCGAGGACTTCTACACCTACCACAACGTGCCCTGGAAAATATTCATCCGGAAGGAGGTGCAGAATGTGGGGACACTTGGGGACAGGTTAGTGCCAAGCTCCTACCGGGATAAAAGGGTTTACACCAAGCCCTGGTCTCTCCCCCGGCAGGTTTTCTACCCCAAGGACAGCATCAACAACCCACTGCTGCTCGACCTCATCTTCCGGCAGGTGAGGCACCGAGGCGGCCCCGCAGCCCCCGGGATCCCCTGGGAGGTGGGGTATTCCCCAGTGGGGTGGTGATTTACTCATCCACCGCGGCCATCCTGCCTTCCCCTGCCGTGTGGCTGTTGCAAACAGAGGCTGGGGGTGCTTTTCGCTCCTCCCCACACAACCCCACTGCTCCTCACCCCCTTCCCCAGATCTTCAACGATGTGCTGTCCGACACCTGCATCCGGATCAGCCAGGAGGAGCGGCTCCGCTTGAAATCCCTCTTTGGTAACCCTGCGTCCCGCTGCTCGCTGCCTGGGGGCTCACACCCCTCCAGTTGTGCCTGTCCTCATCTCCTGGGTATCTCCAAGCTCTGAGCAGTTTTGCCTGTAATTTAGTGCCCCACAACACCACAAGCTCTGTCAGGTCTCAGGCAGCTGCCTGGGGACGCACATCTGTCTCTGCAGCGCAGTCCTGCCAGGCACGGGAGGGGCACGAGCATCCCCGCTTTCGCTGGGAATTCTGTCCACATCCTCTCCAGGCAGGGCTTGCTCACAGGAGGTATTTCCCCTTCCCCGCAGCGGAAAACAAGCTGGACTCCTTCAGCCCCGTGGCCACCGAGAATGTCAAGAGGGAGATCGTTGCCGCGGCCCGCGATGGCTGCGAGGTTTATTTCTCTCGCCTCTTCCCTGCCACGGTGAGGCTCCAGCTGTGGGGCAGGTCATGGGGGGCACCGTGTCACCGTGCCGCCGTGCCTGAGGCGCTGTCCTGGCCCACAGGGCAGCGTGGGGACGGGTGTGCAGATCCTGGCCGTGTCCCACACTGGCATCAAGCTGCTGCGGGTGGTGAAGGGCACCAATGTCTCCGGGGAGCAGCTGCGGGTGCTGCGGGCATACAGGTAGGGGTGGCCAGGGTGGGGTGGCCACTGTGGGTGCCACAGATGTCGCGTGTTTCAGCCTCCCCTCGCCCTGCCTCAGCTACCCCGACGTGCTGTTTGTGACCACGCCGTCCAGGAACATGCTGGAGTTCAACCTGCGCAGCGAGAAGCTCATCCTCTTCTCCCCCAAAGCCCCCCAGGTCAAGGTCATGGTCGATCTCTTCATCACAGAGCTCAGGAAGGTGGGGGGGTGCCCTGGGGCCAGGGTGGGTTTGTCCCGGGGGTCAGACCCTGCCCGTGTGCCTGCGTTTGGGGGCTGGGGTGGGCAGAGGAGGGCAACCTGCGGATGGGACCGTGGCTGGATTTGGGGGAATGCTCCTGAGGCTGTGGGTGCTTGAAGTCCCTGTGCTGGGTGGGGTGTGGGTGTCCCTACGTGCGTGGGCTGTGCCAGACCCCCTGTACCCAGGACTCCCAGTATGTGGTGGCCGTGAGGAACTACAGCCCAGAGGACAGGGGCCAGCTCAGCTTCCACAAAGGGGACATCATCCACCTGCAGTCCCTGGAGCACGCTGAGAGAGGTGAGGCACCCCCAAAACCCCCCATGCCAAAATGCCTTTGATGGGGGACACAGGGGCAGCAGACTGACGGCTTGCCCTGCCCTGGAGGTGGCTGTGCACTTGCCTTGCATCCTGTGACACCCCATGTCCCCATGGTGTCCTTGCAGACCATTACTATGGCTGCGTGGTCCGCAAGAAGGTGATGTACCTGGAGGAGCTGAAGACAGGCACCCAGGATTTTGGTGGGTGCCACATTGTCCCTGTGTGTGTGTCCCTGCTGTGCCCCGAGCTGTGTCCCCTCCTGGGTCTGGGGCACGGGGCAGGGTCCTGCCTCTGTCACCCCTCAGCAGGATGTTTTGGGGTCTTTTTGGCACTGACCTGATGCAGGGAGATGCTCCCCTGAAGGTCCCACCCTGGTGCCACCCATGTCCCTCAGGTGACAGGCTTTGTGGCCCCTGGTCTGTACTTTTCCGAGTGATGCCAAACTGCAGCTGCTCCCACGGCCAGATCCCTGAAAAGGGCTGGGGGTGCAGAGGCAGGAGGGAGCAGGCAGAGAATTTTAGGGGTGACCCCATGGCTGCCAGCCCGGGGCCACCCCCACCATCTGTCTGGCGCAGGGTGGAAGTTTGGGGCCATCCATGGCAGGTCAGGGCTCTTCCCTGCCGAGTACGTCCAGCCCGTCGCGGCGCCCGACTTCGTCCATTTGCCTGCCGAGAGGAGAGAGGAGCCCAGGGACAAGCAGGGCAGAGTGGCGGCTTCGGCGGCCGTGGCCGTGGCTGTGGCCTCCACTGCGGCTGCCCAGGAGCTGGACAGGAAAACCGAGGTGGGTCCTGGCCTGGGGCTGTGCCCGGTGCTGGCAGTGCCCGGTGCTGGCTGTCCCCTGGTGCTGGCTGTGACCTGTTCTGGCTGTCCCCTGGTGCTGGCTGTGCCCGGTGCCCACTGCCCTGCTCTGCAGGTGTCCCCAGCCAGTGCCACCTTTGTGGAGGGTCCAGAGGGAGAAGGTGTCGAGCAGCTCAGGGATGTCACCGGGGCCTGTCCCATGCTGGTCTTTGCCCAGCGGCATTTCCGTGCAGCACGACGTGGGACCATGTGAGTGTCCAGTGGTGGGACAGGGACATGTCACAGTGGGGACACCTGTGCCCACCTGCTCCCTTGTCCCTCTGCCAGGGACTCCCGTGGGATGAAGGTGCCAAGCGTGCTGGAGATGCTGACGTTCACCAAGGTGTGGGGAAGTGGAGTCCTGGGGTGCCCTTGTCCTGCTGTCACCTGCAGGTCCCTTTGAGGTCCCAGCAGGGTCCCAGAGCTGGCCCTCTCCCCCCGCTCCAGATTCCTATCCAGGAGTCACTCATTGAATTTGTGGATGGTGGCCTCAACAAACTGGCTGCTGAGGCTTTCCAAGGTAGGCAGGGGCACGAGCCCCTGTCCCCAGCCTGTCCTTGCAGGAGGGTGGGATGGGCAGAGGGGGTGTCCTAGGGGAGTTTAGTTCTGGTCCCACTGCTCCATGTGCCCGGGATGTCTCCACCCTGGGGAAGGGACATGCTCAGCTGTGTCACCGAGTGCCTTTGTTGTCCCCAGCCGTGATGAAGTTCATGGGTGACCACCCCCTGCGGGGGCAGACAGAGCTGGACGTCGTCTGCACCATCCTCAAGGTAAATCCATCACTGCGGCTGTGAGTCCTGGGGGTGGCCGGGGCAGGGGGTGGCAGAGAGGTGGCAGCTGTGCCTGTCCCCCAGCTGTGTGCAGAGCACGAGGTCCTGCGGGATGAAGTGTACTGCCAGATCATCAAGCAGATCACCAACAACACCAGCTCCAAGCCGTGAGTCCCTACGCCCATGTGGGACAGCAGAGGCTGGCACGGGGACCCTTGTACCCCTGGCCAGGCTGAGCTGCTCCATCCCTGGGGGGTGACCTCATCTTTGCAGAGGGCTGTGCTGCTCCCCAGGGTGATTGGTGCCACCACAGGCACCCTGCTCAGGGGATCAGCCCTGGCTGTTCCCACAGGGACAGCTGCCAGAGGGGCTGGAGGCTGCTCTACATCCTCGCTGCCTACTACAAGTGCTCCGAGGTGCTCCAGCCCTTCCTCCTGGCCTTCCTGCAGGATGCCAGCAGGCACCCGGAGCTGCCTTTCCACGGTAGGGGCCGTGCACACCCCAGGGTGGTGGGAAAGGACACCCCAGGTGTCACAGAGCTCAGGAGCAGCTCTAACAGAGCCAGCGTGGCAGCTCAGCCCCGTCCTTCATCCCAGTCCATGTCCCTGCCAGGCATCGCCAAAGCCTGCGAGCAGAACCTGAGGAAAACCCTGCAGTTCGGCGGCCGCAGCCTCTTCCCCAGCAGCATGGAGCTCAAGGCCATGGTGGTGAGGCCAGGGGCTCGTGGGTGCCCATGGGGTGGAACAGGGCTGGTGTCAGTTTGGGATCACCCCCAGAAGTTCTGGGTACCCCTCACATGGGATCAGGTTCACCCCATGGGCTTGGGATCTCCCTGAGACACCACCCTGGAACTCAGCTGATCTTTTCTGAGGATCTTCCCAAGAGAGCACAGCCCTTCTCAGGGTCTGCTCTTCACCACTTTGGGGGCACCCTGAGCCTCCAGTGGGGATGGAGCTCTGGACATGGAATGGGGGCACGATGGTTCAGCTGCATAGGATGGGCAAGAGACAGGATGATCCCAATGGGATGGTTCCTTAGGGATAGCTGCAGGATTTGGGGTGTCCCGTGGGTTCTTGCTGCGTGAAGGGCCCCCCTGCACCCCAATGTATCCCCCCGTGCAGGCCGGACGCAGCGCCAAGCGCCAGCTCTTCCTCCTGCCCGGCGGCATCGAGAGGCACCTCAAGATCAAGACGTGCTCGGTGAGCCAGAGGGGACGGGAGGCTCAGTGCACCCCAAGGTTATGGTGACACCTCAGTTGTGGGCACCCAGAGGGTGCTGATGTGGGAGGGCTGCACCCTTTGGCTGTCCCTGCTGTGGGACTTCATCCTCTGGGAAAAGCGGATCATCACTGGGATGAGCCTCCGTGCAGGACAAGTTGGTGGCCCAGAGCACGAAGGGGGGATGTGGCAGTGTCCCAGCCATCTGTCCCTGTGCCCAGGTGGCTCTGGATGTGATCGAGGAGCTGTGCTGTGAGATGGGGCTGCAGAACCCAGAGGCTTTGGAGGAATACATCCTCTTCGTGGTGACCGACAGAGGTGAGCAGCTGGCAGGGATGGGACAGACGGCACAGGATGGGACAGCCATGCAGGCGGTGTGGTGGCACACTGACTCCTGGGTGGCACAGGGCAGAGCGTGCGGCCACTGACCCGCCGGGAATACGTCCTGGACGTGGCTGCCGAGACGGAGCTCCGGGACGCCAGCTACACCTTCTGGTGCCGCCGCGTGGTCTGGAGCCAGCCCCTCAAGTTCGACAACGAGCTCTACGTCACCGTCCACTACAACCAGGTCGGGCCACCCCATCAACCTCCTCCAGGGCCACCTCCCTGCCTCCCTCAGAGCGTGCCCTGTCCCCAAGCCGTGTCCCTGTGCTCTGTCCCCCCTCCAGGTGCTCCCTGACTACCTCAAGGGGCTGTTCACCGTCCTGCCGCCGGCGAGGCCGGGAGAGCAGCACTTCCCGCACGTGGCCAAGCTGGCCGCCCTCCAGCACCGAGCCAAGGACCGCCACCACCTCCCCACCGCGTACGGCAGGGGACAGGGCACCTGGAGGGGGGGAAACACGTGTCCCCTGGGATTTGGGACCCGCTGGCCAGAGCTGGCCCTGACCTCGGGCTCCCCACAGGCGGGAGATGCAGGACTACGTCCCTCCGCAGCTCTTCCGCCTGCTGAAGCCGCAGTCCTGGCTGCAGATGGTGACACAGCACGTGCAGCAAGCCCAGGCACTCAGCGCCCACCAGGCCAGGGCACAGTTCCTGGGTGAGGGGACAGCGATGGGCAGATGGGCACGGGGAGGAGACATTCACAGGGAGAGGATGCCACGCTAATGAGGACATAGTGCTAATGAGGATGTAATGCTGCTGGAGATGCAGCCCTGCTGGGGATGCGATGCTGCCTGGAGGGTGATGATGATGATGGGATGCAGCCCTCGTCCCTGCACAGAGCCTGGGGTGCTGCACATGGAGGGCAGGACAGCACAGGCTGCTTCCAGGCCCCACCTGGGACACCCATTTCCCTTGGCTGCTCCTGGGTGTGGGCCACCCTGGGGACTGGGCAGATGGGGGTGGCAGTGGGCGCTGAGACCCCGTCCTGTGCCCTGCAGGGCTGCTGAGCGCCTACCCCATGTTCGGCTCGTCCTTCTTCTACATCCAGAGCTGCAGCAACAACGCCATCGTCTCACCCTGTATCCTGGCCGTCAACCAGAACGGCCTCAACTTCCTCAGCAAGGAGACCCACGTAGGTGTGGGGCCGTGTGGGACACGTGGAATCACGGAACGGCTTGGGCTGGAACAAACCTTAAAGCTCATCCAGTTCCACCCCCTCGCCATGGGCAGGGACACCTTCCACTAGACCAGTTTGCTCCAAGCCCTGTCCAAGCCGGGGTTCCCCTTGGAGGGGTTCCCAGGGCGCGCTGGCCACCCCCCTGTCCCCCTGCCAGGAACCCATCGCCAAGTTCTCGCTGAACGAGATCCAGTCCACGCGGACGCAGCGGCCGACGGCCGGATCCAGCTATCCCTATGTGGAGATCACACTGGGAGACCTCCTGGCTCAGGGCATCACCCAGCTGCAGCTGGAGCAGGTCGGGGACGCTTGGGGACATCGGGGGGGCCCTGCTGGGGCTCTCACAGTGGTGGCACGGCCACCGACCACCGGTGCGTCCCTCTGCAGGGCCTGGAGCTGTGCCGCGTGGTGGCCGCGCACATGGAGAGGCTGCTGGGCGCCCGGGAGAAGAGGCTGACGCTGCCGCCCAGCGAGATCACCCTGCTCTGAGCCCGCCACGGCCTCGGGCACCCCGGCACCCCGGCATAGGGGACAGAGGGTGCAGTGACCCCGGGGTGTCCCCAGCTTGGCCAGTGGCCGCTGTCCCCCTGTCACCAACCCACTGTTGTTCTTGGGGCTTTATACACGCCCGGGAGCCCGGCATGACTCGGTGTCCGTGGTTTTGTGTTGCGCTCGCTGCTGCAGGGGGGGTGCTGCCCCCCGTGTCTGATTCCCCATCACTCACCGTGTGTTTCTCATTCCCGTGCCTCAGTTTCCCCCATCCATCCCGGTGCCTCTTTTCCCCATCCCAGTGCCTCAGTTTCCCCCACGCCGATCTCCGTGGCTGTTTCCCCATCCCGGTGCCTCAGTTTCCCCTCTACCCCGCCCGTGCCTCAGTTTCCCCGCGCTCCCTCTCGGTCCCTCCCGCCCGCTCTGTCGCGCTCGCCGCGTCCGCCAGGGGGCGCGGGTGCCGCGCGCCCTCCGCCGCCTCCGCGCCCCTCCCTCCCTCCCGCCGCCGCGCGCGCGCGCGCGCTCCAACCGCCCAATCAGCCGCCGGCCCGCCGCGCTCGCGGCCGCCCCCCGGCCAATCAGCGCCGCGCGGGGAGGGGAGGGGCGGGGCCGCGGCTCCCGGTTAACGGCGCCGGTGGGTGCGCGCGCGCGCGCGCTGGGGAGGGAGGGGGGGAGGGGGCGGGGCCGGGCCGCGCGCTCTGCCCGTACGTGCGCGAGAGGGGCGGGGCCGGGGGCGGTGGCGGCGCGTGCGCGGCGGGGCGGGGCGCGGGGCGGCCCCGCGGCGATCCGGGATGTCGGGCCGGCTCCTGGTGACGTAGCGGGAAGGGCCGCGCCAGACCCCCCCCGCCCGCCGCCGTCCCCCGGCTCGGCACGGGACCCCCAGCACCTCCTCCGGTTGCCCCCCGCCATGAGCAGAGCCGCGGCGGTGGGAACGGGCAGAGCGTCCGGGGCCGCCACTGGGAATGTGCCAGGCCCTGCCGCCGCGTGAGCACCGGCACCGGCAGCGTTGTCCGCGCCCGCCCCGGGCCGAGCCGTGAGTGTGGCGTCCGCCGGGCCGCCCCTGCCCCGGGAGGGAGAGGGTGGGAGCTCTGCCCGCCGGGAGGGGGGGGAACCCATCTCCCGTGGAAGTGGGGCGGGAGAGGGTCTGGCCGTGGTACCGGGATGCCGTCCTCACCTCCCCGTCCCGCGGGGTTCTCTCTCCCGGTAGGGCGGCGGGTGCCATGAGCAGCAGCTGCGCGTCCCCCGCCGCCGCCCGCCGCCGCCTGCAGCGCCGGGATCGATAGAGGCGGGGGCTGCGGACGCGCCATGGCCGGCAGCGGCTACACGGACCTGCGGGAGAAGCTCAAGTCCATGATGCCCTACCGGGACGGCCACAAAGGCGGCGGCGGCCTCCCGCGGGAGCCCCCCGAGCCTCCGTACGACCGCAAGCGGCGGCACCAGGAGGACTCCGGCTCCGAGCCCAGCGACTACGAGGAGCAGAAGGAGGAGGAGGAAGCTCGGAAAGTCAAGAGCGGCATCCGCCAGCTTCGCCTCTTCAGCGCCGAGGAGTGCGCCAAGATCGAGGCGCGCATCGAGGACGTGGTGTCCCGGGCGGAGAAGGGGCTCTACAAGGAGCACACGGTGGATCGGGCGCCGCTGCGGAACAAGTATTTTTTCGGGGAAGGCTACACCTACGGGTCTCAGCTGCAGCGCCGGGGACCCGGCCAGGAGCGCCTGTACCCGCGGGGGGAGGTGGACACCATCCCCGAGTGGGTGCACGACCTGGTGATCAGGAAGCTGGTGGAGCACCGGGTGATCCCCGAGGGCTTTGTGAACAGTGCCGTCATCAACGACTACCAGCCGGGAGGCTGCATTGTCTCCCACGTGGACCCCATCCACATCTTTGAGAGGCCCATCGTCTCCGTGTCCTTCTTCAGCGACTCGGCGCTCTGCTTCGGCTGTAAATTCCAGTTCAAACCCATCAGGGTCTCGGAGCCCGTTCTCTTCCTGCCCGTGAAGAGGGGCAGCGTCACGGTGCTCAGGTAACTCGCCCGCGTTGCCGAGGCTCCGCTGAGGAGCCGGGGCCCGGTTGTGTAACACGGATCACGAGGCGCCTCGGGCTCCATCTCCCTCGCCTGTAGGGGTTCGCTGTGCTGGAAGGGGTGAAGCGGGGATTTTGGGGGGTGGTCCCTGCCATGGAGGGTTTGTGTGGGTGCCCTCTCCGTGGGGCTCGAGGCGAATGCTGAGCAAGCCGTTGAGTCGCCGTAAACGGTTAAAATAACTCGTTTGAGGCACAAAATGGATCCTTTGCCCAAGAGTGGTCAGAGCGGAGCAGCTGGTAGGAACGGGGCTCCTGGGTCTATTCTTAGCTCGGCCGGTGCCTCTCTGACCTGACCTTAATCGTGGAGAAGAGGTGTGCGTGGCCTCGTCTTCCCGATCTGCAAACCGGGAATGCTGAAGCCTCCCCTGCCCGGTGAGGATGGGGAGCCCGGAGCGCAGAGCCCCGCGTGATCGTCACTCGGAAGTGCAGCGGGTCACAGGCGCAGGAAAGGACTTGGCGTGTGTTGAGGAAGAGCCGCGGAAGGTGGAATGACCTGCCCAAGGTCACGCAGTTGGTCGGCAGTAAAGCTGGGACTGGCCCCCGGGAAACGTCTGCTTCCGAATGCCGCTGCCTCCCGGTACGGGCTGGGTGAGGGAGCAGACAGGTGAGGGGACAGGAAGGGCTGGAGCCTAGGGATCCTGCTGGCGTCCCAGGACTGCCAGTCCCGTGTGTCCCTGAAGGTCAGAGTGCTCCCTGCCAGGAGCAGGGAGCACCGGGACTCTGCCAGCAGCGCTACCAGCTCTATCCTCGTTTGGGAAGTGGTTTTTTTGGACTGGTGAAGGTCCAGGCCGGTTTTCTGGGCTCCCAGGCCGTAACACAATCCCTCGCTTTGGCTTGTAAATTGATCGCCGCAGGGTTCGGGAAGGAATTTTTTTCCCCCCGCAAACACACGGCCTCCTTGACTGGTGCATCAATAATAAATGCTGAGATCTCGCGTAGCTTTTATCTAGGAAAAGCTGCACAAACATTAACTAATCCTCGCCGTACCCCGGCGTTAGGTAACTTGTGTGGATTAGCCAGGGGAGAGGGAGGCTGCACAGGGAGTTGGGAACGGCACTGAGGATATTTTCTCATTCTCTGGTGGTTTGACAGGGCTCAGGGGGCAGAGGTCAGGGTGATTTTGTGAAATGGGACCCAAGGGGGCCCATCCTGCCCTGTATCTTTTTACTGCAGAACAAACTCCATCCCTGGGGATGGAGTCTGCCGGGTGTGAGGCAGCTGCTCTGTTCCCTGACTTCTCTGAGATACCAGGAGGGAAACTTTCTACCCTAATTTTCCTGCCGGTGATGCAAACCCCTCTGCTGTCTTTCCTCGTCAGGTCTGGATAAATAGTTGTCCTTCCTTTTAGAGCCAGAGGCCACCTTTTTTAAGGACGGTGAAAGTTTTGTCGTGCTTGGAAGCATTCTGGTAGAGCTGCTGGTGCAGGGTCAGCCTCAAGTCTTGCAGTCAAAGCCTCTTGAGAAACTCTGGAGGAGGATGTGCAGTGGAGGATGGTGGGAGGAAGGAGAGATGCTTTCTCTGCTCCAGGACCAAAGAATGATGTTTTCTTATTCCAGACCCTCGCTCTTCCTTCAGAACTGCTGGGAAGAGGCTGCTATCTCAGGGCTCATGGAATTGGAGTCAGGTGTCTGTCAGGGGTGTTTGGGTTGTTGGCCAGTGTCACTCAGGTGCTGTAATCAATTTGTTAATGTGGCTGAATCCTACAAACCAAATGAAGATATCTTAGATAGCTTTTCCCTCCAAATCCAAGGGCTGCTTTCCTACCCACCCGCTGCAGCTTGATCACAGTCAGATGTTCTGCCTTCCAGCAAGTAATAAGACTTTAAAGCAGGGATTATTTCAAATTTGGTACAGCAGTTAGCATGTACTTTACACTCACTTAAGAGAGATTCTGCCAAAGTTCTGTGTTGATAGGATCCTGGCTGGAATCAATTCCTTGCCTCACAGCAGATCTCCTTTGTCTCCTGTCTAACCCCAGCAATCAGGAAGAGCAGGAGAGGTGCAGGCCGTGCTCAGGGGTGTGTCACCAAATCCAGCCCTTGGTCATGACTAAGTCAACTCCCCAAACTTGGCGTTTTCTCCTCTGGGTAAACAGCTGCTGGAAGCAGTTGCCCTGGAGATGGGGAATGGGCACAGATAGAGGTGGCATGCCTGTAATGTCTGGGATTCAAATCCTGCTGGGTCAGTGGCTGCTCCTGGCGTGCAGCCTTTCCGGGAAAGCCGCGTGTGTTTGGGGGCTGTGGAAGTCACGAGGATCTGAAGGAAGCTGTTGGATCCCTCTCTTTGACCCCACAGCTCTCTGAGGCTGGCCCCAGATTGTCCCTGTCCCTGCTCCTGATTTCACAGCTGCCGACCCAGTAGGGATTTTGCACAGGGGCTTTCCCCGTTTCCCTCCCTTGACTTTGTTTGCCTGCCCCGAAGCAGGATGTGGTGTTTGCCAGCACTGAACCTGCCTCAGAGTCCTTGGAAAGTGTTCAGACCTCAAATGACAGGTGAGGTGGAACAAGACTCACGTGGCTGGGCTGTGCCCCTCTGCCAGAAGGCAAAGGCTGAACCACCCATGACCTGCTGAAGAGCCCCTCCCACCTCCAGCAAGGCTCTTTCACATCTGCGGAGAAGATTTGCTCTTGTAGGTTATGGGATCTAGAAGATGGCCTCCTCCAGTCCCCTCGTTTCCCGCAGCCCTGGGAGGCAGGTGCTCCTGCAGGTTTGTCCCAGTGGCAGCCAGGCCAGGAGGAGGCAGCAGCTCAGTGTGTGCTGCTGGATCCCAGTCCTGTCACCCATCAGCTCCCTGGGGAGGGGCTGCTGACCTCACCACGCTGGTGGCTTTTTTCTTGTTTTAACAATAATTTGGTGAGCGCGAATCGATAGAAGCAGTGGATGGAATGGAGGAATTTGCCTTTTCATTGGGGGAACGTGTGCCTTGAGAATGCTTGGGCTGGGAAAAAGGGAGGGAGCAGGGGATGTGTGGAGCCAGCTGGGATGGGGGGTTCCAGGTGGATCCCTGCCCTGCAGCTGCCGTCGTAGGAAGCAAATCCCAGCGCTGAAACTGCCAGGTATGTTGTGTGAGCGTTGGAAAGAGTGCAGCTGCAGGAACGAAAGGCACAGGTAACATTTCCCGAGTTCTGGGAGCCTGTGCCGTACAAGCTTCCCTCCTGCAGCTGGAGAGTGCTCCAGGTCGTCTCCTGGCTGTTTGTCGTGGCAGGGGAGCGCTGTGATGCGTGTCCCTGCTGTTGTCTCGAGGCGTGCCTGGTGGAAGCATAATCAGAGCAGGTCGGAGTGGCTGGAGGATGAACCTCCTTCCTTCCCAGCTGGAGGAATCTCTGCAGCTGTCTGCTCCAAAATAGCCTGATCCCTCAGAACAGGCTGTTGGTGCAGAGGAAGTTCCACGTGTGCCGGTGGTGATGAGGCAGAGATTTGTTCGAGCTTTTCTTGTTAGAGTCTGTAGAACTTCAAGGCTTCCTTTCTGGTGACATTTGCACAAAAATATCCACTTTTATCTTGTGTGAATCAATTCTGGCTCGGCAGAGGCTCTTCTGCATGGAAAAAGAGAGTCAGGGAAGCGTTGGGGGTGTAAGGTTTGGCAGGTTAGGTTGGGGTTGGGGGTTTGGTTTTGGGGTAGTGTATGGAAAACATCAGCAATTCCCCGTGTTCTTCTGGAAAACACTCTGGGATAGAGATGTCACACTCGAGTGTTCTTGTGGTATGATTTTCCTTTCCAGGTTACTTCAGATTCCTTCTCTGGGCAAGAAATCTGTGGGTAGACCCTTGATAGCATTATGGGTGTTTTTCTTCAGGGTGTGCCCCTTCACCCATCCTCAGGGCGTGCAAGGCTGGGCAGTGGGTGAGGAGTTCATGCTGGCACAAGGCAGCACAAGCATGACACAACCAAATAATGCTTTTCTTTCATTTCTCTGCCTGTGCAGGGCACACCATCATTATATATGATATGTATAATGTTTTCCCACACCGGTTTGGCACTGGGGCAGAGTGGTGTGTCCCCCTTAGGGCCTCACACCGGAGTGGTGGGGCTGTGTGATGCTGTCTCTGGGTATCTGGGACCACAAACTTCCTGGTGCCACTCTGGAAGTGATCTGGAAAGAACGTTTTTGCCTGGGAAAGGAGTGTCCAGGCTGATACCTCGTGATGGACAGTGTGGGTCTGGAAGCAGACCTTTCCCTGGTGCTCGGGATGCTGAGTTGAATGTTAACGTGGGTGATATTCATGAATTCACTGGAGCTTGACGCAGAGATTCCAGGAACATAATAGAGCATCATCAGAAGCCCCTTGGCGTAGCGCTGTCGCGTTCTGCAGTGCCTGGAGCA
Source organism: Hirundo rustica (assembly GCF_015227805.2). Classification (NCBI taxonomy): domain Eukaryota; kingdom Metazoa; phylum Chordata; class Aves; order Passeriformes; family Hirundinidae; genus Hirundo; species Hirundo rustica. The sequence goes on from NC_053464.1 coordinate 14,210,273, forward strand.
CGGTGAGGATGGACACCACCCCTGCTTTAACTGGTCAGGGCTTGGATTTTTAGCTCTCCTTTAGCAGTAAATCTGTGTGTGAGGAGGTGTTTCTGGGTGAGTGGGTGGGTTATCTAACCAGATCAAGGAAACCTGGTGCTGTCCCTGGAGAAGACTTGCGTGTGCGATCTCTGTTCTCTGCTTGGGTTGTCCTGAATAAACTGCCAGCCCCTGACCCTGCTGTGCCAGCAGTGGCACGGAAAAACCTTGTGGGGATGCTGGGCCTGGTGATTTCTGCTTCAGGCTGGGTGTGCAGGCTTGAGCAGCCTTCACCCAAGTGCTTTCCAAGGTGTTCCTGCCCTTGTTGGGTGTTTCAGGAAGCTCTGAGGATGTTTAGCCTCTCTTTTTTTCCCCTGTACTGGACTCCAGGAGGTTCTCAGTGAGCTGACACACTCCAAACTGCAGGTAGAGGGCAGGCCCCACCGCTGGGACGTGCTGGCTCACACCCTTGGAGTGATGGGATGTGCTCCCAGCACGGTTTGTGTGTCAGAGCAGGTGTGGTGGCCGCTCTGCACGGACCCACCGTGATTTCACCTGTGCTGTGCTGGGCACAGGAGTCCAGCTGAAAACAGAAGCAGCCATGAGGAAATGTTCCAGCGTGTTGTGGGAAGCTGGGGCTGTCCTTGGCCGTGCTTTTTCTCCAGCCTGCTGAAAACGTGGAGTGTCTGGAGTCAGGTCACACAGTGAAACACTCCTGCTGACAACAGCTACTGCTTGGGCCTGGGCTTTTCCTCAGCCCAGGGAGCTGTTCCACCCTGTTACAGGGAGGTTTTAGAGGAGTGCAGCTTGGTTTGCAGGTCTGAATTTAGGTTACCCCATGTGTATTGGGTTAGGGCTGGTGATGATCCTATGGTGGCTGAGGATGTACCGTATGATGGGAAGGGTGATGAGATGTCTGTGCCTAGGGAAAGGGGCTGAGAGGCTCAGCTGTTACCACAGCTGCACCCCTCTGTGACTAAAAAACCTCCTTGGTCTGTTACGTGTTTAAATCTGGGTGTGCTGCACATCTGAGCTGTGAGAGATGGCTTTTCTCATAGGCAGGCATTTCTCATGTTTTCAATGATGCTTTGGAGGAACGTGCTCATTTTTTCCCCTGTTGCTTTCTAATTTCTTCGTAAATTAATTGTCTGAATCTACAGTTCTGCATTGCTACGTGTTTTATTTCACAGTGCTGGAGCAGGTGGCAGTTTCCTCTGGGGTATGCTGAAAAATTGAGTCATGAAACCCTCCAAAACCCCCTGACCGTCCTCATTCTTTCCCGATATTTTTTTCCTTCCTGTAAGTCTAGCTCCTCTGGGGTGGTGGTGTTTGCAGGAGGAATTCCTGGTGGAAGTTAGGAAATACTGACCAAACTGAGCTGTTGAGGCTGGAAACCACTTTCTGCTTCTGCCTGGCATCTCCCTGACGGTGGCTTTTTGTTTCTGTTGTCAGTGGGTATGCGGCCGACGAAATCACACACTGCATTCGACCACAGGACATCAAGGAGAGGAGAGCTGTCATCATCCTCCGAAAGTAAGTGTTGAAGCCCTCCAGACAGCGAGATAAACGGGGATGTGGTGTCATGATGCTTAAACACTTGAAAACTGCCTGGCTTGTTAATTTGCTGGCTTGATCTCGCACCTTGATTAGGTGTCACTCTGACGCTCGCTCGGGGTTGGAAGTGGAAGTGGCTGGAACCTGTTCCTGCAGGGTTAATCTCTTCTTGGCTCTGTGCAGCAGCACTTCATTGCAGTGTGGGGTTGCAAACCCTGCTGGTGCCCAGACTGGCTTCCCTTGGCTGCCCAGCTCCCAACACTTAGGATATCAAACTCTCTTGTTTTGGGCTGTGTGTTCAGGCGTCTGGTTGTGTGATATCCACATGTGTGAGTTACCTGGACGGTTTTTTGAGGCTGGTGCTTGTGATGAAGAATGTCCTATGTAGCAGAGGAAGTTTTCTTGGTGTGATGGCTTTTGTTTGCTGTGGGGAGAGGAAGACACTGGCTTTGGAGGGAGACACGTAGAGAGTTCAATGCTCATTACAGAGCTTGTCCTTCGAGTCTGTTTGGTAGCCAAGCTCCATAAACTGTTTGAGAAAGGGGCTTCCTGTTCTAGAAGAGCACTCTTGATGGCATTTCATCAATCAGTGCTTGTTCCTAAAGCTCTTAAGAGAATGGAGACAAAGTAAACTAACCCCACCCCTAAGTCCCTCGGTAAAACCTTCTTTTCTGCCTAGAAATGTCCCCTCTCCTCAGTTCCTTCTACTAGGAGACTGAAAAATGTGACTGCCGCACATTGACCCCTGCTGACTGTGCCTTGGAAGGTCTTAGCAGTAATTCTGCTGTCAAGAAGGATCTTTGTAAATGAAAACAGGCAACTTTGAGTCCTGTAAACCCCGCCAAAACCGTGGGCATTGGTGGCAGGGCTGTGGTTGTGGCCCAGGCTGGCATAAGGCTCGCGGGCAAGCGGTCTGGATTCAGACTGGATGAGTTTTTGGATGGCTTAGTCGGTTTCAAAACAAGTCTGGCAACATTATGAGGATGTGGCACAAAGCCAGTGGAGTGGAGTTGGACATCTGGTTGGAGAAACCCATGGAATGAAGGCAGCAAAAACAGCAGCCCTGAGGCATTAGCCAGGCAAAATCAGCCCAGACCCAGGGAGGCAGGATGAGATGTGGCAGGAGATAGAGTGGGATGAAAGGCAGGCTGTAGCCAAACCACCCCACAGCTGGGCATGGCCACGTGAGGTTTGAGGCTGTGACAGGAACTTACAGCTGTTGTGCTCATGGCGTTGGAGCAGCCAGGGAAAAGCAGCACAAGGAGGCATCTCCAAGTTTTGTTGCTGCTTTTCTTGGACTTTGGGGAAAAAAGAAGCTGCCTGTCCTAGGTTGTGGAGCAGTTCCCTGGAAAAGACAGACTCAGATAAGTAAGCTAAAGCTGCCCAAACTGGTGCAGATATTGAATGTGCCTGTTTAAACTGGCTCTGCCTCTTGCTTTCTCCAGCCTTGGTAAGCCAAGGGTGTTGGATTGTTTCAGTCAAGCCTGGCTGCCCTCAAAATGCATCTGGGCAAGAAGGGATCTTAAACCTCACCTTGTTCTCACCCCTGCCATGGGCAAGGACACCTTCCACTAGCGCAGGTTGCTCAGAGCCCCATCTAGCCTGTGCTTCTCTGGGCAACCTGTGCCAGTGCTTCACTGCTCCCTGAGTAAAGGATTTCTAATAAATAGCTAATCTAAATCTTCCCTCTTTTCATTTAAAACTGTTCCCTCTTGTCTTATGACCATCTCCCCGTGGAAAAAGTTGCTCTCTTGTGTTTTTTATGAGCCCCCTTTAAGTCCTGGGAGGAGCAGTGAGGTTGTACCCCTGGTTGGTTGTGCCCAGCTGACCTGGTGCATTCCTGCTGAAGGAACAGAGCTTGTAGCTCTGCTGGCTTTGTTTGCTCATCCACCCTGATTTTTGGGGCCTGATTTGCTTCGTGTCAGAGCAGAATTGTCTTTGAGGGGGCTGACCCGACAGACAGGCCAGACGAAAACCACCCCGGGATTTTTCCTCTTGAGCAAAGCATAAACCCCCTGGTAATTATTCCTGCGTAACCTCCGCAGCCGCGGCGAATCCGTGGCAACGTTTGCCAGGGGCTGCGCTGTGATTGCTGCCAAACAAACAGAGCTTATTCATTGCTGCTTATCCCCGGCGAGGGCGGCCGCGTCCCCTGCGCGTCCCCTTCGGCTGCGCCGCGTCCCCGCGCCGTGGATGGCCGCACAAGCGCCATTCCCCGGGCCCGGCATCACGAGACTTTGCCTGGAACAGGCTGTTATGCAACCGGGAAAGCAGCAACTTCCGCCGGTGGCCCGTGAGCACCAGAGGCTCGGGAGCAGCCGGCGGCCTCGTAAAAACTCCTCTTTTTCGTGGCGAGGATCGGCCCTGAGCTTTCCCGAGCAGATCAGTTGGATCATCCCAGCTGGAGCTGGGGTATTTGGCTCTGAATTCTGCCAGAGCCCGCTGGGTCCCAGAGGTTTGAGCCTGGCTCTGCTCTTGCCTCTGCTCTGAGCGTGTTTTCGCTGCCAGCAGCAGGAGCTGGAGGAGCAGTGGGGTTTTGCAGGATTCTCCAGAGCGGTGTCGTTACCAAGCGGGTCATAAACACTTCAGTACTCGGTGTTTCCTGTGTGTTGGATCACAGGGCTGCTGGGAGCCAGCGGGGTTTGGGAGTGCTTTGAGCCTCAGGAGTAATGGTGCTCTCAGTTTATGAGATGCTGGGAGAGGTAACGTGGGAGGTGGATATAGAAATGTGACCTATTGAACCGGGTCTTGAAAGTAATTTTAGAGGTTTTTGCTGCCATTCTGCTTTCACTCTCATAAATAGAGTTTCTCTGTTTAAGTTAGGTTGGTACATTATTCTCCATTTTAGTGTCACCTCTCCTTGTACCTGGCCAGAGGGAGCGTGGCTGCTGTTCCCTTGCCCTCGCAGTGTGTTGGGGGTTGGTTAGTTTGAATGGCAGCCGTGCACTTGCTGTTGTATTTGAGAGGTATTTAAACCACCTCGCTTGTCACGGGCAGGATCTGCAAGGCCTTTGATGTACAGGCTGGACTGGGTCCAGCCTTGGAGCTGAGAACAACTCAGGGTGACAGCGTGGACTAGCAGAGGCTCCAGCCTGGCAGCTGCCTGTGGAAGTGTTCCTTGTTTCTGGCGTGCTCTGGGCAAACTCAGGCTGCCATGCCCAGCTCTGCCTGTGCCAGACTGGCATCACCCTGATTAGCTGAAGAGGCTCTCCCTGATGGCAGAGAGAAGCTTGGCAACTGGATATGTGCTTCCTAATGGAAGTTTAGATTGGGATTCTCCTGTGGAAACCTCCCTCAGGAGCTAAAGTTCAGCACTAGAGAGCAAGTAGTTGTTCTCCCCCTTCATTTTTGCTGCCTCCTCCACCTGTGCACGACTGCAGTCCTGTGACAGTTCTCCTTTGGGGTGAGCTGTGCTTGCTCTCCAGCATAGCTGGAACATGTGCAGAGCTGCTGGCAGGGATGTGTGGTGCAGCTTCTGTTTGCTACACCTTCTCCTGACTCGTACTTCAACTCTTTGCACCTCTTAGTCAAGCTGAGGAACGCCTGACCCCGGGAGATCCGTGGGCAGGAGGGAGTTTCCAGGTGGAAGCAGTTATTGCTCTTGCAGGTGATGATACTTTTGCAGGGCATCTCCCACCCAGGTAGCTTAACTGGAGCTGTGAGTTATTGCCAAGTGATTTCATGGGATTTCACAGCTGCTCCTTATCCCAGAGCTGGGGTTGCAGTGAGCCTGGCACCTTTTGCATTCACCTCGTGACTGTGTGTCCCTAAGCCAAGGCAAGATAAAGGGGAATGGCTTCAAACTGACAGAGGGTATGTTTAAATTAGATATAAGGAAAGAAATCCTTTCCTGTGAGCTTGCTGAGGCCCTAGCACAGGTTGCCCAGAGAAGTTGTGGCTGCCCCATCCTTGAAAGTGTCCAAGGCCGGGGTGGACAGGGCTTGGAGCAGTCTGGTCTTGTGGAAGGTGGGGGTTGGAAATGCGATGATCTTCGAGATCCCTTCCAACTCAAACCATTCTGTGATTCTGTGAAGCTTCTAGCACCACAAAACTGCAGCTTGTTGTGCTGTGGAGTGTGGTATTCCTGCCCCTCCTGCCAAGCCGTGTGGTTGGGGTGGAGGGTTCTGCTGCGACGCCAGTGATTCTGTAGAAACTCCTTGCAAATTCTCTTCTCTTTTAAATATTTTCAGAACAAGACTAGATGCACCTCGATTGGAAACAAAATCCCTGAGTAGCTCTGTGTTGCCACCAGGTTATAACTCTGACCGCCTGCCGGGAGGCAACCGGGACCAGATCCTGAAACCAAAGCGGTCCCATCGCAAAGCGGATCCTGATGCTGCCCACAGGTAGGATCATCTCTCCTCAGAGCAGTGTTTGGGATGGTGTTTCTGAATCAGTGCATAGCTGAGGTTCCTGGCCCTCAGAACATATTTAAAACCATTCCGATTTGCACCTGCCAGGTGCTTTCTGCAATGCCCAGATCTGTTTTATCAGAATGAGCACTTTATATGTTCCTCCCAGACTTGTGGAGGCTGAGCTCTGGCTGTAAGCAGCTTACATTGTTTATCCTGTGAGTGGCATAATGAAGAAGCAATAGATTTGGCTGGCTTTTGATAATGCAGTCATTCAGAACAATAGTTTCCCTGCAGCTAATCATTTCTGACCTCTATTGCCAAGCAACCTGTGCAGCTGCATTAAACTATATTATGAAAGCAGTCCAGGGAGGGAACGTGAGTGTTTGCTATCTGGAAAAGGTTAAGGACTTTTTGCAAAGCTTCTCAGGCCTGTTTTGATTCCAGAGCTGTCTGTGTGTATTTTTGTGTGAGAAACCAGACTGTGTGGATGCTTAAGCCTGACCTTCAGGGAAGCTCCTTGCTGAGGTTTCAGACAAGCAAGGCATCCCCTAAACACCTTGGTGTGAGCACACTGATGGCTGTGAGCGATAGCCAGTCTGCCAGGGGTCCTGCATATTCCAATTCCAGAGCTCCCTGAGGATCCTGATGGCATTCCCTGCACAATGGGTACAACCCAAAAGTTGACTTGGTGGCAGGGCTTGGCTGCCGTGCGGTCCCAGCCCTGTTTGAACCTGTCCTGGAGGGAGGAGGCTGGGGAGGGATTGTTTGTGAGCAGTGTTCATTCACCTGGACGCAGGCCGGGAAGGTGGAGGAAGATCTGAAGCCGGGCTGCAGATGCAGCTTCCCTGGGAGCAGGCAGAGGGCCGGTGTCCGATTAGAGGAGCGATCATGCAGGACAAATGTGCGCATCCGTCAGAGCTGTTTGTCAGCCTGGTGTGACCTTATCGGGCTGTGGGGGATGGCTTGCATAGCCTCCTGCAGCAGATGGGTGTGAAAAACATGTTTTTCTCTTTCTGTGGCCTCAGAGACTCGAGCATAACAGGTAGTTTTCATGGCTATCATAGTGGGATCTCTCAGGAGCCGTTTGGATAAAGTGGTGCGTGCAGCCCACCAACCCAGTCCTGCTAGAAAGTGATCCTGCTAGCAATAACAATGGCACTGTGCTAATATTTGAGAGGACAAAGGATTTTGGAGCTGCGCTGTGATCCTGCACCATAAGGAGCTCAGCTCTGTGCTCTAAATTCTGCTGCAGTAGAGACAGACCCCTCTGCCCAAGGGATTCTTCTTGGGGCCACGAGCTGCAGGTCAAAAAAAGAGGTGACTGGAAGTGTTCTGGTGGAGGTAAAGGCCAGAGCTTGCCTCGGGAAGGGGAAGAACTGTCCCATCACAGCAAAGTTCTCAGCTCCCCTTGGGAGGTGCAGCTTGGTGACGTTGTTCCTGCTCTGCCAAGTACCCGGTGCTGGTAAAGCAGTGGGAAAACGGGCAGAGCTATCCCGGCAAGTAACCCACAGGCAGCGTCCGGGAGGAGGGCCTGGATCCCGTCCTGCTGCGCTCTCACTTCTGTTTCCTCCCTCTCCACAGGCCACGGATTCTAGAGATGGATAAGGAGGAGAACAGGCGCTCGGTCCTCTTACCAAAACATAGGAGACGGAGCCACTTCAGCTCCGAGAACTATTGGCGAAGGAGCTACGAGTACACAGAGGACTGTGACGAGGAAGAGGAGGACGGCAGCCCCGCCAGGAAAGTTAAAATGAGGCGACACTGAGGATTGCACTTCCCGGGCTCGTGGAGCTGATGAGATTGGCCTCCAGTCTGTGGAAACTTTCTCCTCCCTCTGGCTATCTTCCATCTAGCTTCAGTTTTGGTTTTTCCTTTCAGGCTGAAGAGTAAACAGGAAGGATTTGGTTTTATGAATGGAGGAATGCTGAAACATACGTGAGGATGGAACGTGTCCAGTGCACGTGGTGTCCTGAGTCACGGGTCAAGCGGGCATCTCTCCCTTAGGAAGCAGATAAAGTTATGCCAGGTTGTCTGTTGGGATTTCTTTTGAAAACACCAAAAAGTTTAACTGTTTCATTGCGCGAGATTCAAGAATTGTATTTTTGTTTTGGTTTTCGGTTGGTTTTTCTTTCTTCTTTTTTTTTTTCTTTTTTTTTTTCTTTTTTTTTTTTTTTTTTTTCTTTAACCCTTTTCTTTTCCAAATGTTCTAAATATGATGTTTGACCCCAGGAGCTGAAATTTCCATGGTGGGCTTGTATTCCTTGTTTCACCAAAGGGCTCCTTGGTCTTTCCTTACATGGTGGTTTTCAGGTCTGTTTTAAGGGTGCCCTGCAGTAACTGGAAGTTTGAAGCTTTGCAGACCCCTCTTGCTGCGATCGATTTCAAAGGGTTTAGGACATTTTTGTTGCACTTTAGTGTTTTAAATGCCGTAGGTTTCCTTTCCAGACCCTTTTCCCAAGCCGGCGTGGGCTCGCAGCGCCGTGTCCCTGCGCTGCCCTCTCCGAGAAGAATGTACTAGAGCTCTGGTTTCTCAGTGCTGGTCTGACACGGGGCGTGCTGTGGTTGAGGAGGAAGGAAACGTGGCCCAGCGTTGTCCTGAGATCCATATTGGAATCTCAGGGCTGCCAAGTGGAGGGATCACACTGAGCACGTGCTGCTTCCCAGAGCTGGGGATAGCAGAGAGGAGTAGGAGACGCTGTGCTTGTGAGGGCTTGTGCCTTGGGACTCCTGAGAAGAGCCCTTCTCTGCCTCTTCCAGGTGGAGAGAGCTGAGCTGGTGCAGCATTCCCAGCACAGTGTCCCATCCCAAGGGACTGGCTGCACTCTCACAGAGCAGGAGCAGGAGCTGCTGTGGCCTTGGGGGAGCTGAGCAGCTCTGTCCCCTCCGAGGCTGGCTCTGGGAGCAGGGACACTGCAGGGGTCGAGTTTGGCCCCAGTTCAGTGCATCCAGCGCTGAAGTTGCCTGCTTGCTCCTGGCTTGTTCCTGCCCTTTGTTCCTGGGCTAGGGAGTTTTCTGGTTGCTACAGGAAATGCTGAGAAGAATCAGAAGTTCAGCCCTGTGGAGTTGTGTTAGAGCATCTGCCATCATCATCCTCTTCTCCCACCTGGTTTGCGTTAGCCCAGACCAAAGCCTTGGTGTTTGCAAAGTTTGGGGCCCAATGCCATATTTAGAGCTGTACTTTTAAGGAAATCTTCCTCCAGTTGATTCTTTGAACCCAAGTGTTGGCCGTTGTAAGGAGTAGTCTTATTTTTAAATTTTTACTGCTTTGCCCTCCCCTCCAATTGTAGTTTTTCTTAGTGTCGTGTCCCCCACACACTTCATGGTCTGCACGCTTGGCAATAAAAAGATGTAATATATTTTGAAACCCGTTTGCTGCTGTCTCAAGGGGCTCCTGGTCTAAAACAACCACGCAGGTGTTGTTCCCTGCAGTGCTGATGGAGGACATTTGCTGACATCTGGGTGCCACTGTCTGATTTTCACCCGGTGTTGGGGTTCTGCTCAGGCTGGATCTTGTCACGTGAGCCCGGAGGATGCTGCCATCTCCTTCAGCACAGTGCTGGTCTCTGGGGGTGTTGGTGAGGTCCCCAGTGCCTGTCTCTGATTATCCAGTGGTTTCCCTGGTGAGAGCCCCCACTGGCTCCGTGCTGAGGCACAGCCTCTGAAGGAACGTGGCTTGTCAGTCCAGCGATCCAAAGGTTTGTGCTTCTGCTGCTTGTGAAACCTTGAAAATGCCGTTATCAGACCACACGAAGCATTTGAAGCAATGTTCCTCGCCCTCCCAGCTCTCTGCTGCGAATCCAGGCCAGCTCTTGGCTACAAAGCCCTTGTTTTGGAAAGCTTGGCATTCCCCTGATGGCAAAAACGCACGCAGGGAGCAGAGATCCTTTCTCCTCCTGATGGCTTTGTCTTTCTGGATCCATCCTGGCCATGCCCTGTGCCCATTGCGGTGCCGGGCTCTGCTGTGGGTGCAGACGGTGACAGAGGTCACTCCCAGAGGTTTTGGCTCTCCCCTCTCCCCTCCTGGCTCCCAATTCTATCCCTACCTCTCCAGTATGGATACTCTACCCTGGTGTCAACTCAAAATGAAGCTGGAGCAGCCGGCCTTTCCACAGCTGCTTCCCAGAGCAGGACTTCCATGGGATGAGGAGCTGGCTCTGTCTCTGGACATGCTGAGGTCTTACCTCTAGCCTGGTCCCAGCCCTCACCTCATCCCGGTCCTTGTGCAGTCTGTGTGTGTGCAGGTTTCCTTTCCCAGCTTGTTTCGATATTCCTGCATGTCCTGCTCGGGAGCTTTTCCCTCCTTCCCTCTTCCCATCCATGCAGAGGGGTCAGAGCAGGCAGCTGTGGCTGAGGGGACACGAGGAGCTCCTCTCCAGCCACGATCTGCTCTTGGTTTTTAACCCGACTGGTTGGGGCTTGACACCTTGGCGAGAGAAGGGAGCAGGATGCAAGCGGGCAGAACCCGCAGCATCCCTCAGGAGAGGAGTCCCCAGCGTGCACGCAGGGCCATCTTCCCACTTGTACAGACATTTTCTATAGACACGGATGTATATGTGTAGATAACGTGGTTTTTTAACTCTTTTGCACTGAACAACATGGGAGTGAAACCTGGATTCGAAACTAGAAGACATTTTTCACACGGATCCAGAGGTCTGGATCCTTCCTGTAACCTGTCTGGTTGAAACTGTGGCTCGGAATTCCTGGTTTTCTCTGCTGGGCTGCACACAGGCATCAGGTCAGGCTGGTGGCGCGGGGCTGGTGCTGAGCAGGGAGTGGGGCGAGCTCCAGTTTGGAGGCAAAACTTCTCCCATCTTCCCTCCAGGCTGGGCTCATGCACAGCCCCGACCCCGTTGGCTTTGTGGTGTGTCTGACCTGGCTCTGTGTGTGTTGGTCCGACCTCTCCATCCACCCACAGCGTGTCCGTGCTCAGCCCCAAACCGGGAGCTACATCCAGTGTGACAATCCACGTGCCCAGACCCACAGCCCAGACCAGGAGAACTGTCTTTCCTAAGGAAGGGGGAGGAAGGTGGGGTTCATCCCTGCTTTGGTGGGGTTCATCCCTGCTTTTTTTTTTTTTGCAAAGAACAGGAGGAATTGGGGTTTGTTACTGTTGCCGTATCTCCAGAAGGGCCAGTGGTGGAATTATCCAAGCCCATGGATTAAAAAAGCTGCCAGGCTTTGAGGAGGGCTTGGGGGAGCTGGGGTCTAGACCCCCACCAGCAGCAAAGAGTCTTTTACCTGCCAAAATTGTTCCCTTTCCCTGTTGGGAGGAGAAACATTCGGCTGAGAAATGCCTCTGCTCCTTCCCCTGCCTACACTTAGAAGTTCTGGCCGACTTTAATTTTTGTTCTTTTAAAAGAGTCTAATTTTTTTGTTACCAATAAAAATAAAAATTAAAAAAAAAAATAAAAAGAAAGTGGCAATATTTTTTTCTGTAAGCTTTTCCTAGGAAAAAGCATGGTTTGTAACAAAGTTGTACAGTTCTGAAGTTTGAGATACGAGAAGTACTGTGTGAAACGCTGTAAATGGGGCAGAGATTATTTTATGTACAGTCTGACGTGGGGGAATCTTTTAATTCCAGTTGATTCTTAGGAAGAATTTGGTTCTTCACTGTCAGGGTTTGGAATTTCATGGTTTCATTTTTTTTTTTTTTTTTTCTTGTATAGATTGCTGCATTAATTGAATAAAAGCAGAAAGCATCACTCGGCCTGACTGTGTGGTAATACTGGGGGCCAAGACGTGCCTCGATTCCCCCTGGCAGGAACGAGGTGGTTGGGAGCAGGGAACTGGTTCTAAATAAAGGGAGTCACCGGCTCCCTGGGGACAGGGTGGCCAAATGTGGTGGCTGTGCTTCCTGTGATGTCCTAGAAAGCAGGGACAGGGATCCCTGCCTTCCTCCTGCTCCTCCTCCTGCCAGCACCCTGTGCTTTGGCCTCTCACCCTCTAGAGAGATGGTGGGGTGGCTGTGAGGTGCCAGAGAGGGGATGGATGGAGTCTGCTGGTCTCGTGTGTGGCCTCGCTTCTTCCTCCTCTCTTCTTTCTTTCTTTGCTTCTCTCCTCCCTTTTCTCTCCATCTACTCTCCTCTTCCTCCTGTTTCTCCTCTTCCTCTCCTCCCTCTCTTCCTTTCCTCTCTTCTTCACATCTCTCTCTGCCTCTCGTCTCTCTCTCTCTCTCTCTCTCTCTCTTCTCCCCTTTTTGCTACCCCTTTCTTTCTCCCCTTTGTTCTCCTCCTTCCTCCTTTTCTCCCTCCTCAGAGCAGACCCACACCTGGCTCCAGCCTCTCCACCCTCAGTCCCCGGGGCTGTGCCTGCGGCTCAGGCCCCTCCATCCATCCATGAGCCCACAGCTCATCACCGGGGCATCGCTCCCCGCTCGCCCCCGGGCTGTTTTCCGCCCCAAAACCCTGCGTCACCCCAGTGCCGCATCTCCCCGGGGCCGGGGTTAGTCAGCAGGGAGGGGAAGCCATGCCCTGCCCGGGGTGACTCACCCCAAAACTGGGTGCAGGGCAGGTTGCTCCCTGTCCCACCTTGCCATGATGCCGTGGGGGGGAGTGGGGAACAACATTCCCGGTGCCCTGGCGGGAATAATGAGTCGCCAGCCGGGAATGAGGCTCGAATGCTAATTCTGGGAGCCGGCAGGATGCTCCCGGCCTAGCAGCCGGGGCGCCGCCATGTTGATGCACCCCATGGCTGTGGGGCACACGATGAGACCCTAAATCCACGACACCCCATGTTTTGGGGGGCTTTGAGGCCACGACGACCAGGCTTGGGGTGTCCTCGCTGTCCCTCACCATGCCCACGGGGAGGAAAAACACCGAAAGAAGAGGGTTTAAAAATTAACACAAATAAATCCAGCGCAGAGGGCGTTGAGTTGCACGACTACACGTCCCATCGGCGACCGCGGCGGCGGCGGCGCAGGCGCAGCGCGGGTGGGCGGGGCCGCGGCGCGCGGCGCGCGTTGCCGCGCGCTGATTGGCGGGCGGAGCTGTCCGTCAGGGTTCCGCCCCGCCCCCGCCGCGGCGGTGCCTGCCCGGGCTCGGCGGGCGCGCGCACCGGGACCCCGCACCGGCACCGGGGACCCCGCACCGGCACCGCGCCCCCTGCCGGCCCCGCCCCGCGCCGCGCCCCGGCCCCGCCACCGCCGCCGCCGCCCCGGGACCGGCCCCGGCACCGCCGGCCGCGCCCGCCCCGCCCGGTACCGCGCCGCCGCCGCCGCCACCGCCGCCGCCGGCCCAACCATGATGAAGTTTCGGTTCCGGCGGCAGGGTGCCGACCCGCACCGCGACCGCCTCCGCCACGACCTCTTCGCCTTCAGCAAGGTGCGTCTGGGGCGAACGGGGGGCGCGGCGGTGGATCCCGAGGGGGGCGCGGCGACCACCGGGAGGCACCGGGGGTGCCGGGCAGGGTGCGGCGTGCGGGCAGCTCCCCGGTGGCGCGGGGCTCCGGTACCCCGGCGGGATGCTGCCGGCGGCGAGGCGAGCGGCGTGCGGGGCACCGCCCCCCGGGAGCGGCTGAACCCCCGGGGGAGCCGCGCACCGGGACCTCCCCGCCTCCCGGGGAAGGGGCACGCAGAAAGGGCAGGGCTGCGTGGCCGGGGGACCCCCGGGACAGGCTGCTGGGCCGCCCCGGGAGGATGCACCCCCGGGGGTGGGTACCGGCAGCCCCGGATGCGGGATGCGCCCCGGGGTGCGGACCGGGGGCCGGGGGGCACTCCGGGAGAGGATGCGGCCCCCTCACCAGCGCGACATCCCTGTCCCCAGCCCCTCTTGGGAGGGGTTCCCTGGAGCGCCTCAGTTCCCGCACTCCCCGTGTCCCATGGATTCCCCGAGGCCTCGCTCACGGGCGTTTTGGGGTGACCCGTGGTCCCGCACCCTGTCTGGCCTTGGAGCATCCCTGGCTGTTTCCCCATGTGGGGCTCAGCCCCTCACCCCAGTCTCCCCGGGAGTGGGGTACTGGGGAGCTGGACCCCCGGTGTCAGCAGGAAGGGCTGTGGCGATGAACCCCTGGGCTTGGGGTTCCCTGGCACCCCAAAAATGTGTCTCTGGGGGGACGTGAGAGATCAGTGCTTGCTCCCCTCCTCCCTCCGAGTTTTCCCACTTTCCTCATTTGGGATGGGAGAGACCCTCAAGCTCATGAAACAACTCTGGAGTGACCACAAGCCCTGGGTGCCCGACCCATCGCTCGGGATATCACGCTGGGCCAGCGAGTGCCCACCTGGTACTTGGTTCACCTTGTCCCTGGCATCGGGACCACCCTCCTGCCCTGGCTGCGGGGCAGGAGACCACCGGCAGTGGCCCTTGGAAGAGCCCAAACCATCAGTCCAGCATTCGGCAGCATCCTGGCACTGCTGGTACAACTCATGGCTGGGACGATGCCGTGCACCGGAGGGACCCCCGGGCTGTCCCACGGCGGCACCGGGCTGTGCAGTGTCGGGGTGTGCAGTGCTGAGGGCTCAGAGCCAGCTGCCCAGCACAGCCCCGGCCCCCCAACTCACTGCCACGGATGAGGGTCTGGCCGGGGTGCAAGGCTCAGCCCAGCCCGAGCTCTCTTGTTTTTGGGGGGCACGGCCGGATCCTGCCTGAACGAGTGCCCAGGGTGGGTGTGTGCCGGTGGGATGTCCTGGGGGGAGACTGAGGAGAGCCCCTCTGCAGCCGTCCCAGCTCTGGGGCCGCCGGCTGCCCACCTGCCTCCCATTAACGGTTGTTTTTCCTGCCGAGCTCCAGATCTGCCTGGGATTTGCTGTAATTTGGCCGGGAGCGCTCCTTGGCCGGCCGGCACAGCCTGCCGGATGCGGCCCCGCTGCGGGCTGGAGCGGGGGCTGCGCCCGTGGGGGCTGAGCCAGGTCCCCCTTTGGGGCTGGGAGTGCTGGGAAATTGGGACAGCGCTTTTTGGGGAACCTCTGCCGGTGTCGTGGTGTCGGTTTCTGGCCTAAAGCATCGCTGTGGTGTCCCTGCGCTGCTGCTGTCCCAGCTCCTCCAGCTCAGCGTGCATCCCGGGGGGATTCAGCGTGACTCTGCGTGGCTCGGCACCCACAAGCATCCAACTTCCTCACCCCTTGGACGTGTTGGGACCCACTTGGATGGGCTGGGGAGGTTTTCACGCTGCTGAAGGTGTCCCTTGGGAGGGGAGCAGGAGCTGGGGTGACGGCGGCTGCCGCCGGCGGGTGCGGAAAGCCGCCCCGCTGCGCCTCTCGGATGCCCCAGACAAAGGGAGCAGGTCAGGATCCGGCCAGTCTGGCTCCGGCGGCCTCCGTATCGTTTGATCGCGCCGTCGCTGCTCAGCCGAGCCGCCCTCGGGAGCTCTGCGGTCCCCTCACCGCGGGCCGGGGCGCTGGGCGCCCCCCGCTTCCCCCCGCTGCCCCTCCCCAGCCGGCGAGCCCGGGCACGCCGGACGGCCGGGACTTCCTTGGGAAGGTGCCCGCGGGCGACACGCGGCTCCGGCGGGGACGTCCCTGGCGCTGGCGGGTCCCGCTCGCCTGGTTCTGCCGGGCCGGCATCGGGGACGGCCGGTGATGTCGCACTGGGGGTCCCGCTCCCCTCTGCTGGGGTGTCCTCACCTCGGGGGTTCAGAGCAGCGGGGTCCCATCCCCAAAGTGCTGGCGGGTGGTGGGACAGCTTGTTCAAGGTCAGACCTTCCCCGGCCCGTGGCGTGGATGTTGGGCTGCTGGGTGGCAATTGGGTGAGGAGTGATGTCCCCCGTCCCCAAGGCCCTCCTTGGTGGCACTGGGGGACAGAGCGGCATCTTCGCGATGCCCCGTCGCAGGAGTGATGCTCAGGCTGGTGCGGGATCGGAGCTGTGGGGGTGAGGGGGGGCTGTGGGAGGTTTGGGGGGTGTCAGGGGTGTGGGGGTCCCGCTCTGACCTGCCTGTCCCCACGGCAGACGGTGGAGCACGGCTTCCCCAGCCAGCCCAGCGCCCTGGCCTACGACCCCGTCCTGCGTGTGATGGCCATCGGCACCAAGGCGGGAGCCGTCAAGCTGTATCCTTTTCCTCCCACATGAGCAGGAGGTAAGGACCTCCCGGACCTTCCTGCGCTCGCTCCTCTGCCTCTCCCCATCCCGGAGAATGCTTGGAGACGTGGCCGTGCTGCTTCTGGCCCATCCGGCGGCCCCCACTCGGCTGCCGTCCATCCCTCCGTCCGTCCAGCTGTGCTGCAGCTGGGCCGGGCGGCGAGGGGGCGGCTGGAGGAAACCCCCACCTCGCCCAAAACGCCGGGGGGAGGAAAAGGGGCTCGGGGCATCCCAAAGTGGGGCTCCTTCCTGCTGTCGCCCCGCTTATCCCGGGGGGGCTCCTGTCCGTCCTTGCCTCGGGGAGGGCAGCGGGGGCTCTGCCGGCCCAGCGCCGGGGCGAGGGGCTGCGCCGGGCGCGGAGCCCGGTCCCGGGTGGGGGGCCGAAGCGGGGGGACGCCGAGCGGGGCCGGGCCGGGCTTTGTTGCCGGCAAGCGTGCAAGGGAGACTTCAGAGGGCTGCTGGCGAGCGGCCAGGGCTGGATGCGGCCCGTGCTCGGGGGGCCCCGCGCCGCAGGAATGCGGGGTGGGGGCGCGGGGGCGGCCGCGCCCGCAGCGGGGTCGGGGTCGGGGTGTGGGGGGGCGGCCGCGTTCCCCATCCCCCAGGCCGGCGGCTCGCTGCCTCCCGAGCACAAAGATGGCGTGTTTTGTTCTGCCGGGGCCGCACGGGTGCCAGCCCGGCCGCGACGTCGCCGGCTCGCCCGCCTGGCCCGCGGTGCCGGTCCCAGCTGAGCCCCCCCTCCCCCGGCACCGCGGGGATGCGGATTGCGGGGGGCTGCGGTGCCCTGAGCATCCTCTGCCGGGATGGTTGTGGGGCGGTACCCAGCGTGGTACCCCGTGCCTATAGGGCCCCGCTCCGGCCGCCTCCAAAAAGATGCTTCTGGAGGTTGGCGGTGCCGGGGAAGCCGGGGCCGGGCGAGGCAGCAGCCGGAGCTGGCCTGACTGGCGTTACTGGTTAGCGGGGGACACCCCCGGGTGCTCCCCGGCCGGGCTGGGAGGATCCACTTGTGGGCAGCCAGCACCTGGGGGGTCACCTGGGGCAGCTGGGGGTCCCTGGAGCCCCATCCCACATGCTGGTGACACTGGTGTGACCCAGCCGCTCGCCCTGAGGGCTCTCAGCTTGTGGTGCTGTTTTTGATGGGGGAAGACCCGAGAATGAGCAAGGATGGGTGCCAGCCCTCATCCATGTAGCACCGAGGGCGCTCTGCGTGCTCCCTGCTGCATTCCCAGGCCTGCCCTCCCCAAAACTCCGCGGCTGTCACCCGGCTCTGCCGGCTCGGCTGTGCCCAGCACTGCCAGACAGCTCCTGCCTGTCCGGCTGGGCAGAGCCGCCGGGCTGCTTCCCTGTGCCCAGAGGGTGCCAGGAGGCGGCCAGGGGCAAGGACCCCTGGCACTCGGCGTGCCCAGATGTGGCTGCACGGGTCACACCGGACTGGGGGGCGCAGCTGGGGGTCTGGGGGTGCTGGGGATGCCGGGCCGGGGTCCTGCCGCGGTTCCTGCCGAGCGGCGTCGCCGAAGGAGCCGGGACCAGTCGGGTGAGTGAGGCTGTGCCGGCGCATGCCGAACCCCACCCCGCTGCCGCTGCTGCCGGGGCTCCCGGCGCCTCCCGCACACCCACCCTGGCTGTGAGCGTTGGCCGCAGCCTGACCTGGGACATCCCGGTGGGAGGTGGATCCCAGCCTGACCTGGGACATCCTGGTGAGAGGTGGATCCCAGCCTGACCTGGGACATCCTGGTGAGAGGTGGATCCCAGCCTGACCTGGGACATCCTGGTGAGAGGTGGATCCCAGCCTGACCTGGGACATCCTGGTGAGAGGTAGATCCCAGCCTGACGTGGGTGTTCCAGCTGGAGGTGCTTGGTAGATCCCAGGCTGGCTCAGAGTGTCCTGCTTGGAATTGGAGGTGCTTGGTGGATCCCGGATGGGGATGGTGGTGCCAAGGCCAGCTCTGGCATGGGGTGCAGCCAGGGATGCTGTGCCCTGGCTTTCCCGGAGTCATGGGGCTGAACTGGTGTTTGCAGGCAGAACTGTGACCTGAGGGAATTCGGAGTGTCCCGAGGTTTGCTAGGGAAGGGGCGGGGGGCTCTACCCTCGTTGTTTCTTTGACGGCCCCCCCAGATATGGCGCACCAGGTGTGGAGCTGACAGGCCTGCACAAGGAGACGGCCACTGTCACCCAGCTGCACTTCCTTCCCGGCCAGGTACGGGGGTGTCCCTGGGAGGGGTGGGATAACCCAGCAGCATCCCCCCAGCGCCTCACACAACACCCCGCTGTCATCCCCGCTTCCGCAGGGCTGGCTCCTCTCGCTGCTGGACGACAACACGCTGCACCTGTGGGAGGTGTGCCAGAAGGAGGGCTGCTCCCACCTGGAAGAGACCCGCAGCTTCGGCCTCCCAGGACGCCCAGGGTCCGGCAGCGCTGAGTACTTTCCTGGGGGGGTCGGAGCCGCGTCCCCCGCGGGGCTGCGGCCGCAGCGGTGCCGCTGCCGGCTGGGAACGGCGCGTGGGAGCCGCCGGCCCGCTCGGGTGGGATGGCGGCCAAGGTCCTCCCCGTGATGGTGTTTTCCCCACTGGGATGCTCCTCTGATCCCAGCTGAGATGCTGAGTGCAGGGAACAGCTCTGGACTTCTCGTGGTGCTGGCAGGGCCCGAGGGTGATTAATGGCTCTAATTGCTGTCTGCACCGAGCCCTGTGTCCTTGTCCTCCTGCACTCAGGGAGATGGGAATGTAGGGTTGGAGCAGGGGAGGTCTGGGGTCTCTTTGACACCCCCCCAGACCCAACACGGTGCTGAGGCAGCCCCTGTTCCCCCCGCAGCTGCTCCCCTGGCATCACACGGGTGACGGTGGTCCTGCCCATGGCTGCTGCTGCCATGGTCTGCCTGGGCACCGAGGGCGGCGCCGTCTACTTTGTCACCCTGCCCACCCTGACGCTGCTGGAGGACAAAACCCTCTTCCCAGATGAGATCTTGCAGAGGTGAGAGCCCCGCAGGCCCCGTGCCCCGTCCCCAGCACCCCCAGCCTGCCTCTGACCCCGCTGTGCACGTCCCCCCGCAGCGTCCCCGATGATTACCGCTGCGGGAAGGCGCTGGGGCCCGTGGAATCCATCCAGGAGCAGCCAGGCAACGGCAGCCGGCTCCTCATCGGCTACAGCCGGGGGCTGGTGGTCCTGTGGGAGCAGAGCACTCGTGTTGTCCAGCATCTCTTCCTGGGGAACCAGGTACCGGGGCTGGTGTGGGGCTGGCTCTGTGTGTGTGTGTGTGTGTCCATGCAAGCGCTGAGCCCCCCGTGTGCCCCCCGTGCAGCAGCTGGAGAGCCTGGCCTGGGAGCAGAGCGGGAAGAGCATCGTCAGCTCCCACAGCGACGGCGGGTACATGGTGTGGGCAGTGGGCGGCACCGGCCAGAGGAGCCAGCAGCCCGTCATGTCCACGATCCCCTACGGTACGGGGTGGGCGTCTGGGGGGGCTCTGGGGTTGGGGGCTGATGCCTTCCATCCCAGTGCTGCAACCCCACTGTCGCTGTCTTCGTTTCAGGGCCGTTCCCTTGCAAAGCCATCAGCAAAATCCTCTGGCGAACCTGCGAGTCAGGGTAGGTGGGGTGGGCTGGACATGGGCACAGGGGGCATTTGAGGGGTCCAGAGTCTGATGGCAGCTGCTTCATCCCACCCAGGAACGCCTTCATCATCTTCAGTGGGGGAATGCCACGGGCCAGCTACGGTGACAGGCACTGTGTCAGCGTGCTGCAGGGCCAGACCCTGGCCACGCTGGACTTCACCTCCCGTGTCATTGACTTCTTCACCGTGCAGAGCGCGGAGGTGCCCGAGGGAGGTACGTCCTGCCAGGGCTACCCTGGGGAGCGGGTGATGGTGTGGGGGTCTCCACATGACCACAGCAGCCATCTCCCCCCTCCCCAGGCTTTGAGAACCCCCGAGCCCTCGTGGTGCTGGTGGAGGAGGAGCTGGTGGCCATCGACCTGCAGACGCCAGGCTGGCCCACCATCCCTGCCCCGTACCTGGCACCTCTCCACTCCTCTGCCATCACCTGCTCCTGCCATGTCTCCAACGTGCCCCTCAAGCTCTGGGAGAGGATCGTCAGTGTGGGCGAGCAGCAGAGCCCCCGGCAGTCCTCTGCGGTCAGTGATGGGGGTGGTGGGCAGGGGTCCTCCTGAACCCCTTGCCAGCATGGCCCAGCAGCCTTCATCCCTTCCTCATCCCCTCTCCATCCCTCCCTCCAGGCTTGGCCCATTGATGGGGGAAAGAACCTGGCCCAGGAGCCCACGCAGAGGGGGCTTCTCCTCACGGGGTGAGTGTGCTGGCAGCAGGGAGGGAGCCTGGGAAACCCAAAATGCAGAGGAGGGGGACACATCCACATCCACACCCGTTCCTGCTGTGGGGGAGTGGGACGGGATGGTGGTGGCATCCACTCCCTCTTTGCGGGTGGGCTGCCCCTTCTCGTGCTGGCCAGGCACGAGCGTGTCACCCGCCGCGCTGTCCCCCATTGTCCCCCGCTCTGGCACGGCGGCTGCCAGCACACAGGCAGCTCTTGTTAGCCGGGCAGATGTCGGCGCCCCGCGCTGACAGGACCCCCCCCGCCCAGGCACGAGGACGGCACCGTGCGGTTCTGGGACGCCTCGGGGGTCTCCCTGAAGCCCCTCTACAAGCTGGGCACCGCCAACATCTTCCAGACAGACTGCGAGCACAACGACAGCCTCAACCAGGCGGGCGAGGAGGAGTGGCCTCCGTTCCGCAAGGTGAGGTTCCCCTGGGCGGGGTGGCACTGCCACGGGCCTCGGGGCTCTGCCGGCGCTGGAGGGGGCAAACCCGGAGCCGGGCACGGGGGACGCACCTGCCGGAGCCATCCCGGCTGCGCCCCGGGGACGTGTCCCCCGGCTCAGGGCACAGCTGCCGTGTGACGCGCTGCGGGGACAACAAGGGACGCTTGTTCCGTGCGCCCCGTCCCGCGGGTCTGCCCCAGCACGGGGGAAACAGCCAGGGGCTGCATGGGGACGGGCTTTTGATCTGGGCGTGATGCCACGTGCCGCAGCTGGTGGAGGGATGTGGGGGTGCAAGGGGGGGCCGCCCCACAGCTGTGCGCGGGGTGTCCCTTCAGCTGTCCCCTCCCGCAGGTGGGCTGCTTTGATCCCTACAGCGATGACCCGCGCCTGGGCGTGCAGAAGATCGCGCTCTGCAAGTACACGGCCAAGATGGTGGTGGCTGGCACGGCGGGGCAGGTGAGGGTGGCGAGGACAGAGCAGGGGCTGCCGAGCACCCCTCGGCTCCCCCACAGCACGAGGGGGGCTCAGGACCCTGCAGACGCCCATGGTTGTCCTGGGTTTAGCCCCCGGTGTGCAGCAGGCTGGCTGTCTGGGGTGCGGGTTCCAATGTGTCGCCCCGTCTGTGCTTGTCCCTGCAGGTGCTGGTGATGGAGCTGAGCGACGAGAAGTCGGAGCACGCGGTCAGCGTGGCCACCGTGGACCTGCTGCAGGACCGTGAGGGCTTCACCTGGAAGGGCCACGACCGGCTGGCCCCCCGGAACGGGCCCCTGCACTTCCCCGCCGGCTTCCAGCCCAGCGTGCTGGTGCAGTGCGTGCCCCCCGCCGCCGTCACCGCCGTCACCCTCCACTCCGAGTGGAACCTCGTGGCCTTCGGCACCAGCCACGGCTTTGGACTCTTCGACTACTACCGGCGCAACCCCGTGCTGGCCAGGTATGGGGGCACCTCGCTGCCGGGGGTTCCCTGGAGCGACGTTGGCGGGCGCTGAGCAGCGTCGGTGCCCGCAGGTGTACGCTGCACCCCAACGACTCGCTGGCCATGGAGGGGCCCCTGTCCCGCGTGAAGTCCCTCAAGAAGTCGCTGCGTCAGTCCTTCCGCCGCATCCGCAAGAGCCGCGTGTCGGGCAAGAAGAGGCTCAACGCCAGCAGCCCCTCCAGCAAGGTGGGCAGGGAGCGGGGGCCAGCGCGGCGGCTCCCCGTCCCCGCCGAGCAGGGCCTGACGCCGTGTCCCCTCCGCAGGTGCAGGAGGCCAACGCGCAGCTGGCCGAGCAGGCGGGGCCCCCCGAGGTGGAGATGACGCCGGTGCAGCGGCGGATCGAGCCCCGCTCGGCCGATGATTCGCTTTCGGGGGTCGTGCGGTGCCTCTACTTCGCCGACACCTTCCTCCGTGACGGTGAGACCCCCGTCCCTCGCCTCCCTCCCCGGGAAAAGCCCCCAGGCTGGATTTATGGGGAGGGGGCTCTGACGCTGCTCTGCTCCCGCAGCCGCCCACCACGGCCCCACGATGTGGGCAGGGACCAACTCGGGGTCGGTGTTCGCCTACGCCCTGGAGGTGCCGTCGCAGGAGAAGTTCTCGGAGCGGGCGGTGGAAGCCGTGCTGGGGAAGGAGATCCAGCTGATGCACCGGGCTCCGGTGGTGGCCATTGCGGTGCTGGACGGGCGGGGGAACCCCCTGCCCGAGCCCTACGAGGTGTCCCGGGACCTGGCCAAGGCCCCCGACATGCAGGGCAGCCACTCCATGCTCATCTCCTCCGAGGAACAGTTCAAGGTGAGCGCGGGGCTCAGCGTCCCACTGTGGCAGAGATGGGACACAAAATGTCCCATGTCCTCATCACGCAGGGACTGGAGGTGACCAGTCACGTGTTGGGGGCACTCCTCCTCCTCTGCCTGTTTTAGGACGCTGAATCCGAGGGGAAGGTGCCCCCTAAACCCTGCAGGTTCCTGTTCTCCCCTGAGCCCGGCTCCTCTCGCCCCTCCAGGTGTTCACGCTGCCCAAAGTGAGTGCCAAGACCAAGTTCAAGCTGACAGCGCACGAGGGCTGCCGGGTGCGGAAGGTGGCCCTGGTGAGCCTGGCCAGCGTTGGCTCCGAGGAGCGGCTGGAAAACTGCCTGGCCTGTCTCACCAACCTGGGGGACATCCACATCTTCACCGTGCCCAGCCTGCGGCCCCAGGTCCACTACAGCTGCATCCGTAAGGAGGACATCAGTGGCATTGCCTCCTGTGTCTTCACCAAGCACGGCCAAGGTGAGGACACCGGGTGACATCTGCGTCCGTGGGATGATGGCCTCGCCTGCAGCCCCTTTGGGGGATCCCTGAGGCTCGCTGTTGTCCCCCCCTCTGTAGGTTTCTACCTAATTTCACCGTCCGAGTTCGAGCGCTTCTCGCTGAGCGCCAGGAACGTCACGGAGCCGCTGTGCCGGCTGGAGGTCGCCCGGCTCCAGGACACCTCCTGCCTCAGGTGGGCTGTCTTGGGGGCGTGAGGGGGCTTTGCTGTGGTGGAACCCCTGTGCACCCACCCCGTGACGCCGCTTCTGGCCGTAACTCCTCCCTGTTTCCTTGCAGCAACAGCTCGACGGTGACACCGAAGCTGCCGCAGGCGAACGGCACCCACGTCCCGCGCGGCTCCGAGGGCCAGCACTCCCCCTCGGACAGCGACCGTGAGTGACCGCCCCGTCCCTGCATGCACACCGTGTCCCAGCGCCCTGCTGCCGGCCTGGCTCCGTGTCCTGGCTGTCCCCAATCCCTCCCGTCCCTTCACTCCCCAGGGTCCCCCGAGGCCGCCGTCTCGCCCGGCCCCATCGACTCCCCCAACAGCAGCCTGGAGAACCCGCTGGACACCACTGGGGACATCACCGTGGAGGAAGTGAAGGATTTCCTGGCGTGAGTGGGCTGGGAATGGGGTGAGAGGTGCCGAGGGGCCGTGGCGGTGCCTCTCACCCTGCTCTGCCCCAGGTCCTCGGAGGAAGCGGAGCAGAACCTGAGGAACGCCAGCGAGGACGAGGCCCGGCCCACGGGGATCCTCATCAAGTGAGGTCTGTGAGGGGCTGGTGGTCCCTGGGGTGGGATTTGGAGCTGGGAGCCCAGCGCAGTGCCATCATGGGAGGATGGGGCTGTGATGGATGGCTTGTAGAGGAGGGGGAGCACGGGCAATGCCTGTCCCGAGCCCCACCGGATCTCCTCCTGAGGAGCCGCCTCACCCGCAGGCACCGCCGGCCTCCCTGACCCATCTCAGCGCTCGGATTCCCGGGATGCGCGACTCGACTGGATCCCCGCGCCCCCTCCCCATGTAACGTAGACTCGCCTCCTCTCTAACAGCCGCGCCCCGGCTCCGGCGCTCCCCGCACACCTCCCTGCCCGGCCGCCGGCCCCGCTCCCCCCAAAGAGCCGGGGCCGCGGGGCACAAACTCTTCCCGGGGAAGATAAGTTCCTTTTTTTATACACGGTCGAGTGTCACTGTCCCCTGCTCCAGAGCCCCCTTCCTGGGGGATGCTGCTGCTTCCCCGGCTCCACGGGGAGGGCTGGGGCTTGTGGACCCCCTTCCCTTGTCCCCCGGTTTTGGTCCCTCGGGGCAGTTGGGGGGCAGGAAGCCCCCGGGCACGGCTCCCCCATACCCCGGTCTGTGTTTACATGCCCGGCTCCCTGCAGTTTACAGCCCTGTTCCCTGCCTGCCGGGAGGCTCTGGCTGCCACACAGGGACTGTCCCCAGGGGAGCCCAGCCCTGGCTCCCAGGTGGGCAGCAGAGGCCTTGGGCAGCCCGAGGAGGGGCACGGTGGGGGGTCACAGGTGGCCTTTTTCTCTTAGTGGCTTCTCCAAGGGCTATTCTCCAGGTCGGGCTCTGTGCCTGCTGCTCCTTTCTGACACTTCATTCCTGCCGCGGGGTGGGTTTGGGATGGGATCACGCTGTGGAATTACACACCGCCTCCCGGTCCTGGTCCACGTTGGTGCTGGGAGGGGGCAGATGGAGCTGCCCCAGCCCCCCCCCGCCCCAGGCTGGGCTGCCCCACCCTGGGGGTCTCACTGTGCCAAATCCCCCTGGGCTCCGAGCCTGGCCTCGTCCTCCCGGGGGGCTGTGGTGACGCCAGCTCTGTCCCCTGGGCTGCGGTGGCTGTCACCACAGGGCTCAGCTGGCCCTGCCCCTCTCTTTTTGGGGCGCTGTGGCCCCCCCGGGCTCTCCTGCGGTACGTGTGTGGCTGGGGGGGTTCGGGCTCTGTTGCTGCCGGCCGAGGCCGGGGCTGTAGTGTCCCTGGTAGAACGTCCCCCAGTCCCACCTCATTTTTTTTTTTTTTTTCCTTTTTTCTTTTTTTTTTTTTTTTTTTTTTTTTTTGGTAAGATGAATTTAGCAATGTTTAGTAATTAAAAATACTGGTTTTTAATATTGAAAATAAAGCATTTAATATCAGCTGCCTGGGCTGCAGGTGTTTGCTGAGTCTTGGAGCCAAGGTGAGTGCTGGGGTTCCCCTGAGCTGCAGTGGGGCACCATCAGGGTTGGGGGTGACCCCACTTGGGAGTGACTCAGAGCCTGGGACAGTGTCGAGGTGAGAAGTACAGCTTTTATTGATATGATCCAGACTGGCTGATCCCTGCTGAGGGTCCATCCCCCAGGACAGCAGGGACCACCTGTAAGGCCCCAGGGCTGAGAGCCCCTCACTCCCCCCAGCTCTCCTTAGCGAAGCACCCTCCCACCCAAACCGGGAGTCACTCCCGTCCCCCAGTCCCGGGGGGGAGCTCGGCACTGGTTTGGGGCGGCAGCATCCCCGAGCAGGGTGCGACAGCGGCCCACAGCACCCCGTGTGCCCCGCAGGAGGGGAAGGGGCTGAGCTGGGATGAGGAGGGACAGAGGGACGGCCCCAGTGATCCCCACTGGCCCCGGCTCGGGGGGAAGCGGCTCCGGGCCGAGCCCGGTGTTGGCTGGCGGCAGCGCGGGGCGCCGGGGTGCGGCCGTGCCGTGGCCGGAGCACCGGCTGCCCCCGGCCCTTAGGTGGGCGGCTTGCGGAACACGCTCCAGGCGTGGAAGCAGCGCGTGAAGGGCCAGGGCTCGTTGCCTTTCCGCACCAGCCGGAGCTTGCGGGGATGCGTGGGGTCCTTGGAGCGCATGTGCTGGATGTAGACCTGGGGAGGAGCGCTGCTGTGGGGAGCCTGGCCCTCACCCACCTCCAGGGATGGTGTTCTCCAGCCCAGAGCTCTGCACCACCCACATCAGGGCCTCGAAGGGAGATGGAAGTGCCCAAATCCTCCCCAGCGCAGTCCCAGGACGGAGGGAGGTCTTACCTGGCACGCCTTGAGGCTCAGCTTGATCTCCACCTGGCTGGTCTGGGTGCCCACCCACATGTAGACCTGCAGAAGATCGGCAGGCGGGCTCAGCCCCCAGAGCCAGCGGCAGATGGGGGCCCAGCACAGCCTCGTGCCCCCAGCTCACCTCCCGCCCGTTGTCCAGCAGCATGATGTCATCATCAGCCAGGTCATCCTGGCAGAAATCTGAGCACTTTTCTGACACGGAGAAATAACCTTTCTCGTTGGAGCATCTGCAGGGAGATGGACAGGGACAGCACCAGGCTGTTAGGACTTGGCTCGTATAGAGGGATGGGATGGGATTGGGATGGGATTGGGATGGGATGGAGCAGCTGTTTTGGCTGCTTGGTTCCCAAGGGGGAAGGGAAGCAGCACAGACTGGAGCATCCCCCTCCAGGCCAAGCGTCCACCTGAAGAGCCGTGAGTGCTTCATGTAGTCGGCATCTTCATCGTAGGGCTTCTGGCCCCCAATGCCCACCCAGAAGAAGTTTTCGGGTTCTTCTCCCTCGTTGATGACCTTGGAAGGGCAGGAACAGGGCTGAGCGTGGCCTGGGCGGTCGCTGTCACCCAGGTAAGGTGGCACTGAGCCCCGCTCACCTGTTTGCTGTAGGAGTCATCAAACATGTGGTTCATGATGTCCTCGGCCAGCTTGGCCTCGTCAGGGTCAGCCGCCCGGCCCACCCAGGTGTAGACGATGCCCTGGTTGTCCGTGCTCTCAAAGGGCACCTGGGGGACACTGGAGTCAGGGCTGCCCAGGGCGGGCACCCAGGCAGCCCTGAGGACGCTCAGCCACCAGCAGTACCTTGAGGATGAAGCAGAACTCGGAGTTGAGCAGAGCAGCGTCCGTGTTGATCTGGATGCACCTGGAAGACGGAGCCCCCCCCGAGGCGCAAATCAGCGGGAGACCCAGCAGCCGTGGCCACCAGCAGGTATCCCAGCTGGATCTGGCACCCGTGGGTGCCGCCTGGCACGGAGCAGCCCCGGGGCGCTGACCTGGTGCAGAGGGCCCCGCCGTTGGTGCGGATGTGGTACAGGCTGGGCTGCGGAGCGCTGACCCGGTCCTTCCGCTTGCCCCGGTGGATCACAAACCTCCTCTTGAAGTGCGAGAGGAACTTGGGGTTCTCCTGCTGCTGGGTCATGCGCACCACCTGGACAGGGCTGGGTGTCACGAGGGGAACGGGGACAAACACAGCTCCAAGCCCCCCCTGCCAGCTCCCGTCTGTGCTGCTGCGCCCTGCCTCAGCCTGAGGGGCAGAGAGGGGGCGGGGAAGAAGAGAGGCGAAGCTGGGGCACCCCCGTGTCACCCCCAGACCGTGTCACCTCCAGCTTGCCGCGGAAGTGACTCTCAAACTTCTTCTGGAGACTGAAGGTGAAGGTGAGCCAACCCATGTTGGAGGCCTCCCGGCCCTGCCAGAAGTAGACGATGCACTGGGAGTCTTCCTCGGGCTGCTTCTCCTCCTCCTCTTCCTCACCCTCCTCTTCCCCCTTGCCTTCACCCTTCTTCTTTTTCTCCTCATCCTCCTCGTACTCCACTGGCACCCAGTACCTGAGGGCAGGAACAGGGGGTGATGTGAGGGATGGGAGGGCTGGGCAGGGGCTTGGGAAAAGGTGGTCCAGCGGGGGACAAGCCAGGCCTCACCTGCACAGGAAGACGTAGCAGTCGTGGGTGTGGAAGTGGCCAAACTCCTCCTCAGGCAGGCGAGTGAATTTCTTGCCCTCCAGCACAAAGCCCTCCATGCCATCCAGGTCCTCGTTCCACTCCTCCATCAGCTGCTCCGCCTGCGGCCCCGTGAGCTCCGTCAGCCCCCAGCTCCTCCCTCAGCCCCCGGCCCCAGGGGGGATTCAGGGGGCCCCAAGCCCTACCTCGCTGAGGGGCATGGGGGGCTGGCGGGGCAGGAAGAGCGCAGTGAGGTCGGCCTTCATCTGGTCCTTCTTCTCGGCGTCCTTGCGGACCTTGCCGGCCAGGCCGCCGTCCTGCAGCACCGTCTCGGCGTTCCGCGTGTAATCCACGCGCAGGACGTCATCCCAGTTCTTGAACTTGGACTTGAACACCTACACCACAGAATTATTGAGGCTGAAAACACCTCCAAGATCATCGAGTTCAACCTGTGGCCGATCCCCACCTCGTCAGCCAGACCAGAGCGCCGGCTGCCACGTCCAGGCGTGTAGAACGGGAGTCGGTGACAAACCCTCGGCCACAGCCCCCTCCCAGGCACCCAGCACCCATCTGAGGGGTCCAGGCCCTACCTGGCACTCGGTGCCCTCCAGGTTCCTGGTGACCATGGCGTGCTTGGGCCGGTGCAGCATCGTGCACAGCTCCTGGCTCAGCTTCAGCGCCGCCGCCCGCACCAGCCGCGACGACTTCCTCCCGATCCAGATGAAGACGTCGGACCAGCAGTCCAGGATGTACACGCTCTTGGTGTCCAGCAGGCTCTGCAGCTGAAGAAGAGGGGGTCAGGCACCTTGCAGGCGTTCCCAGCTGGAAAACACCCCGCCTGCTCCCAGCACGGCGGAGCATTCCCCAGCCAGGCGCTGCTGGCTGAACCTCCCTCTCCCAGGGCACAGCTGGAGGCAGAAGGGGCACGAAACCAGTCTCACTGGTCAGACTGGGAGATCCTCCCCGCCCCAACCCTACCAGGCGCATCTCTGGCATCAGGTCAGCCTTCAGCCTCTTCTTGTGCTCCACGGAGAGCTTGTAGTTGATCTGGGGAAGCTCCAGGTAGCCCAGACCGAGGCCGACCTGCAGAGGGGATGGGGACAGAGGTAAGCGGAGGCTGCAGGACCCCAGCAGGGCTGGTGGCCCCATGGATGCAGCTCCCCACCTTGTACAGCTTGGGCTTGTGGGGCTGGAAGTCATCAGGGACGCAGGGTCGGATCTCCTCGGGCTGCCCCCCCAGCACCTCCCAGAATTCGGGGGTCTCCTGGCCCTGGGTGAGCAGCGTGATCTCAGCCTTGCCCTTCCGCTCGTTCTTGTTGATCTTCTCGGCGAAGAGCCTGCAGTGGGAGCGGGTGAGGTGGCAGCTGGGGCTCCCTGCACCCCCGGGGCCCCCTCCAGCCCTACCTGGCCTTGGTGGTGCTGCTCAGCGTGGCCTGGCTCCCGCGCCACACCAGGAGCTCGAGGCCGTGGTCCAGGAGGAAAACAAACCTGGTGGAGAGAGGTGAGAGGAGTCAGGAGAGAATGGGGTGTGCTGAGCATCCTCCCCCTCCTGGGGGTTCCTGCAGGGCACCACGGCGGGTTTGAATTCTCATAGAAAGGTGCTGGCACAGCCCATCTGCACCACAGAACTGCAGCTATAACACCTCAAATGGACCCTGCTGAACCTTCTGCAAGGACCCTCTTGTCCCCCGGCCACTCACCGGGGGTCCAGCGATGTCCCTTTCAGTGCCACCGGCTCCAGCTTGACGTTCTTCTTCCCATAGACGCGGTAGAGCCTGGGGAAGGGACGGGCGTGGTGGGACACGGGGCGCTGCCTGCCCCACACACCCCCCCAGCCCCTGTCCCCAGCTGTACCTGGTGACGTACTGCGTGTCCTCAACGGTGAAGAAACCGCTGGCCGTGCCACCCTCGATGTAGGAGATGTCATTGTCGAAGACCTGGGGGCAGGGAGGGGGTGAGGGTGGGGCAGGACGGGTCGGGGGCTACAGGGGAGCTGGGGCTCGGCCTCACCTGAAGGAACTCCTCACTTTCGTCCCCCATCTCCTCCCGGATGCTGCGGCACTCAGCCCCCAGGTAGTTGCGGAGGTTGACGGCGTGGATGGCGGAGCAGGCCTTCTTGTCCAGCGTGGCCTCCTGCCCGATCCAGTAGTAGATCTCCCAGTTCAGGGAACCGTTCTCATCCAGGAAGGTCTAGGAAGGACAAGGAGTGAGACGGGATGGCTGCAGCTCCGGGACGGGGATGTGGGGGACCCTCCGTCCTCCCTGGGTACCTTGAGCACGATGTAGCAGTCGGCTTCGTAGAACTTGCCGTGGAAAGCCTCGTCCACCAGCGTGGGCACAAAGTTCTCGATCTGCCAGACGCAGAGGCCGGGCAGCTGCCCCACGTCCTCGCTGAAGAACTCCGAGTAGTCCAGCTGTGGCTTCTCCAGGCCCTGGTCCCAGCGCCGGGTCTTCAGGTCCGGCGCCTTCAGCTCCCCACTCTCCTGCGGGATGGGAACAGGTCAAATTAGGGACAACCACGACCCTGCTGGCACCCAAGGTAAGCCAAGGACATTGCCCTCAGGGCCCTTCTCCCACCCCAGACCCTACCTCTATCTTCTTATTCTTCTCCTGGGCCACGTCCGACATCCCCTTCAGCACCTGCTTGGCCTGGTCATCCTGGGCAGAGTCCTTGCGCCGCCGGAGCCGCATCTTGCGTGCCAGCGGGTCCTTGGTGCCGCTCCCTGGGGACACGGGGACGGGGTGAAGGCAGCCGGGGCAGCCTGGAGCCCGGCTCATCGCCCAGCCCGTGCCAAGGCAGGGGCCGTGTGCCCCCAGCCCCATGGACGTACCCGCCGCGGCGGCTGCCACGGTGGCGGGGGAGGCTCCGGCCAGGCGGAGCTGGTTCTGCAGGGAGAAGTCGATGTTGTACCACTCCGAGGAGCGATCCGCCGGCTTCGGGGGCATCACCAGGTTGGGGTTCTCGCGCACGTCCAGGACCTGCCAAGGAGGGCACGGGGACCTCGGTGAAGCACGTGCTGACAGGGACGTTTGAGAGAGCGTGGCGCGGGATGGAGATCCGTTGTTCAATTCTTTTTAGCCTTGTAATGTTTTTGCATTTTTGTAGTAGAGCTTCCCACAGATTGTAACATAAACAAAGCGATCGGTTTCGCTTCCTCTTTGGAGGAGGGACAATTGATGGACTTCTAGCTTGACCAGTGGGGTCGGAGAGGTGGCAACCTCATTCTCCAATCTCTGGTCATTGTCCAGAATCTATATAAATTGAGGTCAAGAAATAAACACCCCTTCTTTTACTCTTTTTACTCCAACAACCTGACTGTGTGAGTGTCGTTCTTTTTGTATGCGTCTGGCGACAGAGGCCTCTGGAGCGCTCCAGGATTCAGTGAGATGAGGGGATGAGGAAGGAGCCCTGAATTCGCAGCCTGCCCGGGCTGAACCGTGCGGCAGATCGCAGGTATCGGCCCTGAGCTCGCCTGCCCTCACCTCATCCAGCCCACCCCACAGCCCTGGGATGCCAGGGAGGTGCTGGGGCTGTGGTGGAGCCACCCAGGGCAGAGAGGTACTGGGCGCCCACCTCCACATCCGTCAGGAAGTGGATGGCCTCCGGCAGCGTCACCAGGCGGTTCTTGTTCAGCACCAACTTCCTCAGCTTGGAGCACCTGTGGGACAGTGATGGTGGTGACAGGCCAGCCCGGGGTGGCCTGTGACCACCGGTGACACGGCAGATCCAGCTGTGTGTTCCTCACCTGCACAGGCTCTCAGGGATGAGCTCCAGGTTGTTGTTGGCCGCCATGAACTCCTCGAGGTTGGTGAGCTTGCCAATGCCCGAGGGGATCCCGTCAAAGTCCAGCTTGTTGGAGTTCAGGTACATCTTCTTCAGCTTGGTCAGCTTGCAGATGGCCGACTGGGGAAGGGGGAGACGGTGGGGTGAGGGAGAACCACGGAAATGCGGGCGGGGACGGCGCGTACGGGCAGGGACGCACAGGTAAGGAGGTGAGCTGGTTGCGGGACAGGTTGAGGGTCTCCAGCTGGGTCCACTGGTCGATGCAGAGGGACAGCTCTGTGATCTGGTTGCTGCTGAGGTTGAGGCGCCGCAGGCTGCCCAGCGTGTACAGACACTCGGGGACACGGCTGAGGTCGTTGCAGGACAGGTCCACGTCTGAGGAAAGAAACAACGGGGTGAGACCACCAGCCAGACCAACACCGGGGCTGGGAGAGTCCCTGGAGGGCTCTGTGGGGCTGCATGGCCCGGCCCTACCCGCCAGGTTCACCAGGCCCTCCAGGCTGGTGGGCAGGTTGCTCTGCGTGCGCTGGGTGTTGCGGAGGTGCAGGGTCTGCAGGGCCGTCATGGCCGGGAGCTGCCTGCGGTCCAGAGAGAGCCACGGGGCAGAGAGAGCGTCAGGGTGGAGCAGGAACCTCAGCCCCAGCCCTGCCAGACCGGGAGCCGGGCTGGGAAGCGGGGCCGTACCGGAGCTGCGCGTGCAGGAGGGGGTTGTTGTTGAGGATGAGGGTCTGCAGGTGCACCAGGCGCCTCATCTGTGGTGGGAGACTCTCCAGCTTGTTGTCGCTCAGGTCCAGGTAGAGCAGGTCCGTCAGGTTGATGAAGAGCTGGTTGGGGATGGTGTCGATGCTGCAGGGAGTTGGGGAAATTCAGGATTGCCTAGGAGCTGCACCAGCCCCGGGTCCCCCTCAAGGAGGGGCAGCGAGCAGGACGCAGAGCACAGTGTGACCTGGAGAGGGAGGTGCTCACCATAGCCTGGACCCACCTGTTGTGGCCAAGGTTAAGGACCAGCATGTTCTTGGCATTCTCCAGCTCCCTGGGGCACTCTGTGAGCTGGTTGTAGCTCAGGTCCTGGGAAAAGGGGAGCACAAAGCAGCTGCCACCCTCTGCCCCACACCCAGCCACCACCACCTGAACCTGAGCACAGGGGCACGGCAGGAGCAGGAGCAGCACACAGGGAACCCAGGGAACCCATCCATGGTGCCAGCCTTTAAAGGAGGCATTGCCAGAGGGTCATCCTGCCAACAGCCAGCTTCCCTGGAGCTCAGCCATGGGCTTGGGACTGCTGCTCACAAGGAGCACAAGGAGCCACCAAGGCGCAGGAATGGGATCCAGGAGTCTGAGCTGGCTCCTGCATCAGCTGAGGAGTCTCTGCACCCACCAGCACTGAGAGGTCATCCAGCTGGAAGATGTCATCGGGGACTCCGGAGTTCTTCAGGCTGTTGGCAC
Source organism: Hirundo rustica (assembly GCF_015227805.2). Classification (NCBI taxonomy): domain Eukaryota; kingdom Metazoa; phylum Chordata; class Aves; order Passeriformes; family Hirundinidae; genus Hirundo; species Hirundo rustica. The sequence continues at coordinate 14,243,145 of NC_053464.1, forward strand.
GAGCCACAATTGCCTGCAAAGGCGAGAGAGGTGGGAATGCAGCCGCCCTGCTGAGCCCCCAGGGATGATCCCAGGGGTGCCTGGGGATCCCTGGGGCAGGAGAGGGACACTCACCCGGAGGCAGGGCAGGCCGGAGAGCTCTCCATGCAGCGTGGTGAGGCTGTTGTGACTCACGGAGAGGTGTTCCTGCAGGGAAGCCCCAGACAAGCCCCGGTGAGCAGACACAGGAGCTGGGGCTGTGCAGAGCAAGGCTTGGGCCCCCACATTGATGTGGAGGCTCCTCCGTCCCAGGAGAGTCGGGGACTTTGCGAAGCACCATCACACACAGGGCTGCTGGGACACTCCCAGTCCCAAACTGGTCGTTTGGCCCAGCGTGCCTGCGCTGCCTCCACATCCCTCATTCCCTGGGGCAGCCCTGGCTGGACACCTCAGCCCTGCTGCAGGATTTGGGGTGCTCTGGGCCCCCGCGCAAACAGACCCCAGTCCTTGGAAACGCCTCTCGCTGGGCGATCTGGGATCCGGCAGACGTGGGCACTGCTGGGGTAGGAGGAATTTCCCCAGGGAAATGTTTTCCTCTGAGCATCGCCAGCCCTGGCTGTTGCCTGCTCAGGAACACAAGGAACTGCCAGGCTGTGGGAGGGGTGCCAGGATTTCAGTCTTGCTGTGGCCCCCGAGCACCTGGCAGGGCTGGCGGGAGCGCGGCTCCGAGCGGCACGGAGGGATTCCCTGCACCTGGCACAGGGACAGGGACTTCTGGCAGCGTTTGAAGCACTGAGTTTGTCTGACACCAACACGGTGAGGTCCCTGATGTGCTGTGGACACCACCAAAGCCAAGCTGAGCCACGACTCCACCAAGGGCCTGGCTGAGTCGCCCGAAAAACAAAGCCAGGCAGCTGCCAGCTGCTGTTCTTTATATACTTTAGCAACAGAGAAGGAAAAAAAGCCCCAAAAACTTTGATCCTCTCCATTGTTACCATCACCCTTCCCCTCTGCTAAAGGGCAGGGGATCTAAGCATGGTTTGTAATGTGGTTTTCTAGGGTAACAAGGTGAAACCGAGTGCAAGTCCATCCCAGCCCCACTCCTGACAGCTCCTGCGTCCCATTTCAACCACACATTGTAGCTCAGTGCTATTATTAGACATGGGAGCATCTGCTGCTGAGCCACGAGTCTGGCAGGGAACAGGCTCCTGTCGGATCCCAGAGCCCCAGCGGCACAGGGGAGCCCCATTCCATCCCAAAACATGGGGCTCACCAGCTTCTGGAGGGCAGCGAGCTCCTCGGGCAGGTAACAGAGCCCCGTGCGGTTCAGCTTCAGCCAGCGCAGGCTCGTCATCGCCTTCACATGCTCGGGGAAGTATCCGCCCTGGAGAGGAGGAGGGTGAGGAAACCACCTGAGGATCTGGGGACCTCAGTCTGATTGATGCTCTGTAGTCATGGGAGGTTTGGGGTCGAGCAGTCCTATGGGACTGGGAACTGTGGGGTCACGATGGCCCAGTCCTAAGGGACTGGGAGCTGTGGGGATTGGGATCAACCGGTCCCACACAATCGGGAACTAGGGGGCTGGGATCACCCAGTCCTAGGGGGCTGGCAGAGGGCAGACGGGGATCGATCATTCCCAGGGGACTGGGAGCTGGGGACCATGGAGACTCGGTCCCATGGGATTGGGAACCGGGATCGCCCAGTCCTATGGGAGTGGGAGCTGGAGGCTCGGCAATCATCTCCCTGGGACCCCGTGGGCTGGGGGTCGGCTTGCTCAACGCTAGCGGCTCGATGGGGGTCAGGGATCGGGACCGGGACTGCCCCGGGTCACCCACCCCGGGCGTGGCCGGGATTCCCCCGCCCCGAGGGCCGAGCCGGGCCTGACAACCCCGCGGCGCCCAAGCCCTGTGGGGCCCCGCGGGCCGGGCCGTCCCCCGCTCCCGCTCCCGCGCACCTTGAAGTCGTTGCCGCTGAGATCGACGCCGCGGACGAAGGGCAGGACGCCGGTGGCCGCCATGGCGGAAGGGCGGGGGGACCCTGCGGCGGCGCCGCGCCCCGCCAGGCCCCGCCCCCGCCAGGCCCCGCCCCCTGCGGGCCCCGGCCGTGACGCACGGGGATGGGGCGGGGCCGGGCGCTACTTCCGCGCGCGGGTGGGCGGGGCGGGGCCGCGCGGGGGCAGCGCCGGGCCCGGGCTGGTCCCGGTGCCGGTCCCGGTTCTGGTGCCGCCTCCCCTCGGTCAGTGGGGTCCGGGGAGTTCCTCTTGCCGCGGGCCGCGGTCCCGCCCCAGCGCCGCCGGTGCCCCGCGAGGCTTTGCGGTAGGGCCGGCTGAGGAGCGGGTGACCCTTCCCCGGCGTGTCCGTTCCTTTTCCGGGATGCCCCGTCCTTTCCTGGGGTGTCCCTTCCTTCCCTGGAATGCCTGTCCCTTCCCTGCGGTGTCCTTTCCCTGCTGCGTCGCTTCCCCGGGTGACCCTTGCTCCCTGGCCGCACCCAGGCGTCCCGCCGGCGGCGGCAGCTTTCGTCCCGGAGGAGAACGGGCCAGCGGAGCCCCTTGTTCCCCAAACCCTCCCCGCCCTGCGGCTGCGCCTGTCCCGGCGTGGCGGATCCCCCAGCCCGGGGTGACGCTCCTGTTCTCCGCAGGGCGACCATGGCGGTGTTTTGGCAGCAGCGGGGCAGGCGGCAGGAGAACGGCGGGCTGGGCAGTGTCATCGACGGGCTGGGCAGCGTGTTCGATGTGCTCTTGGCCAACGCCAGGCTGGTGCTGGGCGTCAGCGGCGCGGCCGTGCTGGCCATCGCCACGCTGGCTGTCAAGAGGGTAAGGCTGGGGCGGGGATCAGAGCACGGGAAGATGCCCTGGAGAGCTGGATTGGACCCAGTGTGGTGGGGCCCAAACCTCCATGTCTGCTCCTGAGCTGGTTCCTTGCATACAGCACGAATGCCAAATGCCACAGGAGCTGCCTGCTGCCACCCTTGGGACCGTGTATCCATGTTCCAGTTTGCCTGGAGCATTTGGGATACGGTATCCCATCCCAAAATACCTGGGACTTAAGTTGTATTTGGGTATCTGCTTTCCGTGTAAAGCCTACGGGAAGATGATGTGCACATTTGTGGTCCCCCCAAACTGGGTGGTTTTTTGAGCAGAAGCTTTGAGTGGGGCTGTTCCCCTGTGTGTGTGCTCCAGAGGGGCTGCTGTCACCCATAATTCATGGAAAACAAAGATAACAACTTGTCCTCTTGGGTTTTCCTTCCCTCCAGCTGATCGACCGAGCCACCAGCCCTCGGGATGAGGGCGATCCCAAAGCTGAGCAGAAGTCCCTGGAGGAGAGCTGGCAGGACTTGGCACTGATCAAGACAACACCAAAACCCCCCAAGAAGCAGAGAAGAGAAGACCTCAGCCAGCCTCTGCTCTCTCCAGCTCAGCCTCTGGTGCCAGGTGAGGCTCCCAGTGCCCAGGAGGATCACCTTGCTCTGCTCTGGCTGGCTGTGCCGCTGCTCCCAGCAGCTCCGTGTTATTTTTAGCTCGGTGTCCAGAAAGCCGACCCGACTGAGCCTGCCCTCCTGGGAGGCTCCTGAGCATGGCCCCTTTTTAGGCAATGCCTGTGGAAGCAGCGCCTCTGATGACAGCCGGGGTATCCCGGGCAGCGCTGCGGGGCGAGGGTTTGTTTCCTCTGGAGCGGCGTCGGCTGCGCTCGTTTTCTGGGTCAGCTCTGCCTGTAGGAAGGTGCTGCAGACAAAGGCTGCCTTGTCCGGCTGCCCATGGAGATGGAGTTTGTCCAAGTGGGAAACCGGCCCAGCTCGGTCCAGGGCATGTCCTGAGATACTGGACCCAGAGCAGGGTTGTTTGTAGGATCCTCGTGTGAGGAGGTGGAGGGGCAGGCACTGATCTCTCTGATGACCAGTGACAGGACACGAGGGAACAGCAGGAGCTGTGTCAGGGGATGTTTGGGCTGGATGTTAGGAAAAGGTTCTTCCCCAGGGAACGGTCATGGCCCCATGGCTTCCAGAGCTACAGGGGCATTTGGACAACATCCTCAGGGACACAATGGGATTGTTGGGGTGTCTGTGCAGGGCCAGGAGTTGGACTGGATGATTTTCATGAATCCTTTCCAACTCAGCATATTCTGTGATTCTCTGACCCTAGCAGCCAGTCCCTTGCCTGGTTCCCATCTCTGGCTGAGGAGTGAGGCTGGGAGCAGTCGCGTTTTGGGGTTGGTTTGGGCTCTGCATGCCTGAGAAGTGCTGTTAACATCAATAGGGCCCCTTGGTGAGGGGTGGGCTGAGACCTGGGCACCCAACTCACGCCTTCCCCTCTGCTGTTGAGGGTTTCAGATGATGTGCTCAGAGCTGTGACTTTTCCTTTCCCTTCTCACAGATCCCAGGGGCTGCTCTGCCCCTCTGGGGGCTCCTCAGGTCCAGTCCAGCCCCCTGCGCTGCCTCACGCTGCAGGAGAAGCTCCTCTCACACAGCAGCCAGCTGGCCGTGCCCGAGATCCAGGCGTCCCTCATCCCACAGCTGGCCAGGAGCATCTGCACCCAGCTGCAGAACTTCCTGCGCAGCAAGTGCCCGGAGCTGCCCTTCGGCCGCTTCTTCCTCCGCGGAGCCCTGCTGGATGGCCTCGAGGTCCTGGCAGCTGACCACATCCACCTCATGCTCCCGGTGGTCCTTGACGCCGGGCTCTGGAGCCTCATCTCGGGAGAGGACACCGTGGTGAGGAACCCCCAGTACTGGATGATCAAGAGGATCGATCTGGGGTATTTCCCTCGTGGGTGCAGCCCTTGGGACAGGTTCATTGTGGGCCGGTACCTCTCCTCCAGCGTGCTCAACGAGACCCTCCACAAGCTGCTGGTGGCCTCCATCAACTGGCCTGCCATCGGCGGCCTGCTGGGGTGTGCCATCCACCCCGTCGTGGCCTCCCGGGAGCTGAAGCTGGAAGTCAAACACGATCAGGTTGAGCTGAGCATCACCCTCTTCCCGGTGGTGGAGATGGAGGACAAGGTTCTTCTGGCTGTTCCTCCTGAAGGACTGGTGGAGAACCTCTGGCTGGAGAGCTTTTACAAGGCGGAGGTCTCGAGGGTGAAGGAGCTGGATGCCGGCGACTCCGGGGCTCGGCAGCTCTGCCTCCGCATCCTGAACGGCGTCTGCAGGAGCCAGCCCAGCCTGCACAAACTGGGTGGCAGCCCCGTGACCAACGTCATCCTGCACCTCAGTGACGCTGCCTCGGACTGGGCAGAGGAAAGCCTTGCAGACAGGTTCCAGCAGGTGCTTGAGGAGCTGGTGGCTTCCCTGGAGAAAGGAGTCCTGCTTTCCTATTTCAACCCCAAAATCAACCTGTTCTCCAGGCTGTTGGAGGAGGAAATTGATGAGATGGGCTTTGTGCTCTACAGGGCCATATCTGAGCCGGAGCTCCTGCTGAAGTGAGCGGTGTGTCGGGAGCTCCTGAACGTGGGGTGTTGCTCCCCTGCCTGCTGCTCCCTGCTCTGAGGGCTGTGATGCTTCTAGTTGACTAGTCAGTAAGAGGCAAAGTTCTTGCACTTTATGAGAGAGAAAAAAGAAAAGTTTCCTGTGTGATTAAAACGTGCCTGAGCAGAGGTGGGTATTGGCAGAAGGAGCCTTTGCCTCAGAGGCTCTGCTGAACCCGGGGTGAGGCCACACCACACGTTGAGCTCTGTCTGCTGGGAGCCCAGTGCAGCATGTTTGGTCTCTGGCTCCCAGTGTCCTCTGCCTGTCCCAGCTGTCAGGTTCCCCTCACGCTCTGAGACCAGCTGGAGCTGGAGGGGAGCAGCCCCTTCCTGCTGCTGTATCCTGGCTTGGTCCTGTCACCAGCACCCCACGTGGTCTCACTGTGCCAGCACTCGGGGCAGGAGGGGGAGCTTCACCCGCCTGCAGGATTTTGCCAATCCAAAATAATCCCTGTGGATGATCTGGGTGATTGTCTGGGTGCTGGATGGTGCAGCCATAGCAAATGGGGGCTGGGGGTTTATTCCTTGGAAACCCTTCCAGCTGCCAGAAAGGCTGAGCTCAGCCCTACCTCTTTGTTCTGACAGTGTTGATGCTGCCTCGAAGAAGGGGCCCTTGTCCCATGCAGCGTTTTGCTGGAAGATGTCCTGAAAAAGAGCTGCTGGCTTTGGGGAAGCTCCTGGTTTCATCTGGAGGCTGCAGCAGGGCCGTTTCCCCTCCCTGGTGGGTGGGTGGCTGCCAGTGTCTGTCTGCAGGTCCCTCCCAGTCTGTCTGGTCACCTTTTCACACATGTATTGCTGCTGTCTTGAGGTCCTTTTTTTCCCTGGAGCCCCATGGTATGGGGTGGGGAAGCAGGGCAGGAATGATGTTGTGAGCAGATGCTTGCAAGAACTGAAGTGGTTTATGCTTTTTATTGAGATGTATTTTGTTTGGGTATTTCGTTGTGTTTGTTTTTTTTTTTTTTCGTTTTCCTTTGAGTGGCTGCTAGTAGGGTTTGGTCTGGCTCTAGTCCCAGAGAAAAGGAATTTATTCTTATATTTAATGGGAAGAGCTGGTTTTGCACGCGGGTGGAGCTGGAGGAACCCTGTGGACTTCTCTGTGAGCAGCTGTTGTGGTTTAGTTTCCTTTACAGCTATCATCTTGTTTATGGGAGGTAAAAAAACCTGCTTTTCCTCCCAGTCTGACAATTACTTTGTTCCTCCAAACCACTTCCCAGGTGTTACTGATGAGAATAAACCTTCCCTGTGCACACTGGTTCCCTGGTCTCAGCTCTCTTTTGTCTCCTTTCCCCTGCTAAGGGCTGAGGTGACCTCTCAGCTGTGGTGGCTTTCCTGGGAACCACCCAGGGCGTGTCCCTGCTGCCTGGAGAGCTTGGGGATTGTCAGAGCCCATCCTGCAAAGTCTTCTTCCTCCTCTTCCAAAGCCCTGGACCCACAGAGCGCCAGGCTGCGGTGTGGGAGCTGTGTGGACACCGAGCTTGTACCACTTACAGGGCTCGGCTGAGCATTGAGACTCCTAAAGCTGCTCCTGGCTGCTCCAGCAGCAAGGTTTAACCTGCTCCCTGTGTCCTGCACAGCTGCTTCCCACTGCTGTTGCCATTCCAAGGTGTCTGGCCCGGCTGCTGCCCTGCCTTGGCTCCGTGACTGCATTCCAAAGCCCGGTAATCCTCTGATTTTAGCCCAGGGTGTGTATTTTTAGGCCACGGCTGTCAACGGTGGGAGCGAGGGCTACAGGGAAATGCAACCCAAATTCTCCTGACTTTCTGCATGGATTTAGGCCTGACAGCAATGGACTGCTGCAGGGTTTCAGGCTCCCTTTCAGACCTGTGCTGCTGTGGGCTCTGCTTCCAGCTGCCCTCCAAGGGCTCCAGCCTCCTGCCTGTCCCCTCAGTGCTGACCCCAGAACTGCCCTGTGCCCAGGATCCTGGGCAGCCAGGAGGTCCTGGCAGCAGAGCACGCAGGAATCCTGCAGATCTCCCTCCTCTGATGAACAGAGGAAGCCCCAACAGCGAGGGAAGAGGCAGCCTGGCTTCCCAGGGAGTTCAGTCTGAACTCAGAACAGGAAAACAGAGCTTCTCTTCAGCTCAGCCAGCTCTGTCTGCTTGTCCCGGGTCAGCAGATGCAGCTGGTGAGATAAAAACCACTTTTCCCATCTCTTTGTAGCTCACTTCTAAATTACTGTGGGGAGTTTCTGCCAAGAAAGCTCCTGTATTGTTCCAGTGATTGGAAAGAGCAAGATTTGGCTGGATGCTTTTACAGTAAAAGCTTCACTGTTTAATGTAGGAAGAAATAATTAGGCAGAGTTAAGGTGTCACTGCATCAAATTTAAAGTTTAAATAATATTTTAATAAGAAATTCATTGGTTTGACAAAAATAACTTTCATCAGCTAGCAGCATCACAAAGGCATGTCTCAAAGTTTGAGGAAGAACTCACCTTCAAATTCAGGAACCATCTAAGATGAAGGCTTTTCCTGAGCACTGCAGCTGAGCTCCTGCCAAGGCAAGCACCAGATCCAGCTCCTCTGCACCTGACCCTCCTTCACTGGCAGGGACAACCCAGGTAAGGCTGACAAAAAAGGGGAATGTTGCTCAAGTAACATCAACTTAGAAGGGAACTTAAATTCCACACTGTGGAAAGCCAAGGACTAAGCAGAGCTCGGCAGCCCCGGTGTCTGTCCTGGTGGCCCTGATCCAACTCTTTCCAGCATGGAAAGACCAGGAACAGCCACCAGGATGGTGCAGGGGGACGATCCAGTGCAGTTTTCTCCACACACTCCGCTTCCAAGTGCTTCTTTGAAATGTTCAGACTTTCCCAATCTGCTCAGCAGCAGAGCAGCTGGAAACAAAAGCCGGTAGTGGAAAACCACTTTTCCAAGCTGGTTGAGCCCTTGCTGTAACAAATGGCATCTCTTGGCAGGAGCAGCCTGCAACACTCCAAACAACACTCCCAGAGTCCAGTTCCTCGTGGCAGAGGTGGCTCCTGCAGTTCACAGCCCTGGTCCTTGCAGGCTCTCAGAGGTCCAGCCCAGCTCAGTGGTTCTGAGGGCAGTTTTTCCTCGTGTGCCCAGGCTGGTGGCAAATGCTGCAGGTCCGTGGTTTCTTGGCAGCAGATCCTGAGGAGAGAGTGCCTGGTCTCTTGGCCTTGCTTCCCAACCCTCTGGAGTATCCATTGCTGCCAAAGTGGTTCAAAGAGTCACCTCCAGACGGGCCTAGAGATAAACAACCTGAATTTAAGGATCTTTGAAAACATAAATAGGTGAGAAACACAAGGTAAGCTCAAAATAGCAGATCAAGGATTCTCAGATTATTCCTGAACCTGTATTTGCTTCAGACTTGTCTGAACAGTGAAATGTTACCCTTTTGTCTTGCAGCATTAAGAGATCTGTGGGAGCAGCACAGGGGAAGCTGATCCGCCTGCCTGCATGCTCTGGTCTGCAGCTGAAGCAGAAACAAATCATGGCAGAGGAGGACTTGGGGTTTAAGTAGTTTTGAAAACTTGATTTTACCCCTACAGGCCCAAACGTCTGAGGAGAAGGAGGATCTCTCACAGACCACATCTCCCCCTCTGTACCTGGTTATGTCCCTTTTTGTCAGTTCTCTCTCTTTTGCGTCCTTAATTTTTTCATTATTTTTGTTCTCAGCATCTTTCCACAGTTTCATCTCTGATCAAAGCTCCAGAATGACTTGCCCTTTCCCTGTACCCCTAAACTAGGGCAGAGGGAGCAGCAGAGTTTTCCTGGCATGCCAGGTGGATTTAAATGTCTCCAGAGAGGGACACTCTATCACCTCCCTGGGCAGCTGTTCCAGAGCTCTGCCACCTTTAATGTAAAGCAGTTCTTCCTCATGTTGAGGTCAAACTTCTTATGTTTTAGTTTCTGGCTATTGCTCCTCATCTTGTCCCTGAGCACCACCAAAAAAAAAACCTGTCACCATCCTTCTGGCACCCACCTTTGAGATATTTACCTGCATTAATGAGATCCCCTCTCAGTCTTTTTTCCTCTAGACTAAACAGGCCCAGCTGCCTCAGCCCTTCCTCATCAGAGAGGCGCTCCAGACCCCTCACCATCTTTGTGGCCTCCACTGGAGCCTCTCCAGCAGCTCCTTGTTTTGCTCAGCTCAGGAGCAGCCCCCAGCCCGGCCGTACCTGGCGCCACATTCTCATCTGCCCACTGGAAGAAGCCGCACTGCTGCTCCCGTGGCTTGGGGCAGGTGTGGAACTGCCGCCCCTTGTTGGGCCCGTCCTTCTGCACGGTGCGCGTCACGGCAGGCTGGTCGCACCCGCACACCGCGCCCGCGCTGCTGCTTCCCGAGGGCTCTCTCCCTCCTCCTGGGCGCTGGAATCCCGCTGGGGCTCTTCCAGCAGCGGGCTGGAGCGGCGCGGAGCCGCGTGGAGCCGCGGTGCCTCCGTCCTGCGGCTGCTCGTCGGCCCAGAGGAAGAAGTTGCAGGCGCCGGAGCCGCACTTGTAGAACTGGCGGCCCTTGTTGGGGCCGTCCTTGCGCACGGTCAGCAGCAGCGCCTCGCTCCCACAGTTGCACACCACAGCGTTCCCATCGTCTGGAGCAGCTGGAGGAGCAGCCCTGGCGGTCCTGGAGGAGTTGATGGAGAGCAGGTGTCCCCGTGCCAGGCTTGAGGTGCCCCTGGCTTGCCTGGTGTCGCTGCTGGCTCTGTTCAGCGAGTGGTTGGCCTGCAGGTGATGCCCTGGCTGGGTGGACGATGCAGGTTGGGATGATCTGTGCAAGTACTTGAGGTCCAAAAGCTCTTTTAGCATCTCATCACAGCCTCCAATGCAGCCGACGAACTCCAGGGGCATCACAGGGGGAACGCTGCCTTTCTTGAATTTAAACTTCAGTCTGCAAGGAAAGGAAGAGTCCAAGTCTCCCAGTTTCTCCTCAAGAGACCTCAATTTATACTTGAAATTTTATTTATTGTTTTGATTCTGCTATAGGCAGAGGCCAGTTTCTCCAAGCCAAGTGCTACTCCAGCTTTCCAAGACTGGAATGGAAAACGGTCGCCCAGCCTAGCCCATGGAAGCCTCTGCGCCAATGTCCAGCAAGGGATAACTGGCATGACCTACCTGTGAACCGGATGGGGTTTACACACATCACAGATGCTCTCGTCCCTGGTCACATCCAGCACAAAATCAGGGAACCAGACTGCAGTTTTACAGGCTGGATAGCCCATGCAGCTGAGGTAGAACCTGTCGTGGGACAAAGGCACTGGATGAGGAAGAGGCAAACTCAAGACAGTTGGGGATCCATTCTTGAGTCTTCTCAGCCATCAGAAATTGTCAAAACTACCATTTTACAGGGGAAATACCTACTTGAGAAGAGATTCAGCTGAGCCCACACAGCTCATGTAGCTGGTGGAATCAGCGAGCTGCACCCCAAGGTTTCCAGGCTTTTACCAAAGGAGGTAAATGAATGCCTGGAGAAACACAAAGCAAACACAGGAGGCTACAAGAGGGAAGGTGACCAACCCGCCATTCTTCCTGGTCTTCAGGACCATGTCGCTGTTGCACTGGGGACATTTCCGAACAGAAACGGGCATTGCTGGGTACACCTCATCCTGCTCTGGAATTTCTGCAGCTTCTCCCAGATACTGAGCCAGGGCCTGGTCCAACCTGTAAAGAAACGAGCAGAACATCCTGGGTGTCTCTGCGAGGAGCAATCAGGTGCTGCAGTGACTCAGAGCTTGCTGCCCCCCACACAGCCGCTGTGAGCTTCTCCACGAGCACATTGACTCAGCACCACATTTCTGGAACAGGAAAGGTGTGGGTACAACATCAGAGGCCAGTGCATGTTTCCATCCCCAAATTTAATCTCAACTGCTCACCTTGGTTTAAACCCTTAGCTGGGAGGAACTCCTGACAGCCTGCCAGGCTTTGAGTCATCCTTTCCCAGGCAAATGCCTACACACAGGGGGCAGAGCTCCAGGGAAACAGTGTGACAGGATCCCTCATTCCAGGCTGAGCCCCAGATAAGCAACCAGCACCTCCCAGCAGAGCAAAGCACAAGGAAGAGGGCAAAGACACTACTCACTTGTTGGCTCTGGCCACAGCTTCAATGAAGACTTTCTTGTACTTTTGGACCTGCTGCTGCAACACTACAGACTTGTCTTTCTTCCCCTCACAGATCAGTTTTAGATCAGCCTCCAGCTCAGCTCGAAGGTCAGGCTTGGACATCTCGTAGCCCATGGAATCATAGCCTGAGGAATATGTGGGATGGTAAGGAAAAGGAAGGAGCAAGTAAGGACTCTGCCATCCCTGTAAGGGCTCTCCCCTCACCTTCCACCAGCCCCATGCCCAGCTGGCCGGGCAGGAAGCGTTGATCTGCCGTAAGCCCCACGTACATCCGCGTCTTGATCGTCTCGATGTGCTCGGCGTGCGTGGCATCAGTCCCTGCAGACAGAGAGGTGTCACTCGAATCAGAGGCTAAGAAGTGATTTCATCTGTGCCCAGGGACAAGGACACAACTTATGGTGAGGAGCAGCACTGCCCTCGTGCCCCACTGCTGGAAATGCCCATCTCCCTGGGTACCAAAGGCGCCCTGCAGGCTCCTGAGGACATTGGGACTTTGCCCTCTATATCCCTTTATTCTGCACATTTAAGTGATTTCTTATCTGCAGCAACATTTGGAGAATTCCCTGGGGAGAATTCCCTCTGCCAAGAGCAAGAGGCCGCGCTGCCCAGTACTGACCAATGCCGTGTTTTTCCATGAGAGCAATGAGATCTGCTTCTGTGAGGAGCAGGGGAGGGCTGGTTTCCCCATCCACCATCTCCACCGTGGTGGGCTGAAAGCGAGACCCTTTCTGGTACAGCGGGATAACCTGAGGGGAAGGAGGATCTCTTTGAAACGGCTTCCTGGTGTATTCACTCAGGACAAAGGCTCTGAGTCAAACAGCCAGAAATGGTCAAAAGAAGCTTAGCAGAGAGGTCTGAAGTTGGCAGTGAAGTGCTGCTTTAGCCTCTCCCGCTTATGTTACTCAAGGGGATTACCTTATCGCTCCACTTGTCGTAAGGATACACTTCCAGGTAGTTTCGGGCCAGGATCATGAGTCCCTGAGCAATGAACTGCTCGTTGGCAATGTCGATCTCCACAGTTGTTTCCTGTCCTTTGGCATCTTGAGAGCAGCAGGCCAAGAAGTGGCGCACGATGAATTCGTAGAGTCTCTGCTCGTTGCCCTGAGATCAAACAGCGAGAAGGGTGAGTGTCCTCCCAGCTGAACAAGACATCACGAAATCAGCGGGATATCGGGTGAGGATTTTGTGCTAATGACCACGTTAAGACTTTTATCTTTATCAAGGAACACAACCCGGTTCCCTCTGGTTACACCCACCTGCAGGCTGCTGGCGTATTTTGTGGGGTGAATGGGAGGGTGAGCCTGATCGGATTTGGTTCCACTCCGAGGGGTTGGCCCACCCTGATCCAAAATCCTCTGTGCAAACTCTCCCCAGTTTGGGTCCTGTGTCTGCTGCTCTACCAAGGCAGAGAGGTTCAGCTCCTTGGGGAAAATGTTGGTCTCGGTTCGAGGGTAACTAATGAAACTTAGGAAGAAAGACAGCAGAGCACTTTCATAATTGCTCCAAGATGTTTCCCATTTTAAACAAAAGGCCATTTAGTTTTAGAAGAATTCAGTTTACCAAGCCAAGTCTTGCTTTCTTACCCTTTAGTGTAGAGTTTTTCTGCTATTGTCATCGTTTCCTTCGCATTTATTTTCAGTTTGCGGGAAGCCAATTTTTCCAGTTCCTGCATTGAGAAGAGCCAGAAAACCCAAAAGTATTAGTGGATAATTCAGAGCAGTGAGTAAAACATCTGTTCAAAGCTCTTTGCAGAGAAACCCTTCCCAGATTTCAAACATACCACAGTGTCCAGGGGCAGGGGCCTCCATTTGCTCTTTGGCTTGCTCACAACATCAACAACAGTCGCTACCGGATCCTAAACAGAGTAAGCAAAGCCCACATCCCCTTTAGGAGTTTACACAAATTCTTCTTTAAAATTTAGTCTTGAACAAGACAGATACAGGGAATGTCTGGCTGAATCTGGATGATGCAACTATTTACAAGCTTTCCTACCTCCATACACATCTGGTAAAGGACCAGGCACGCTGTGTGGTTGAAGAGCCGGTTCCTCTTCCAGTTGAAGACCACGCTGCCGTCTTCATGGTCGTGGGTCACTGTGATGGACAAACAGAGCTGGCTGCAAACAGAGCTGGCTGACAGAGGAGCCACAAAATGGAAATACCACAGAGGAACTTGGAAACCTTCCAGCTCTGCTCAGTGGTCGTGGCAGAGGAAGAGGAAACCACCTCTGCAGCGTTTTATGTTAGCTGCTCCGATGTTTTTCCTTTCTATCCACATCAAACCCTCGAAGATGGAGCCCAGGACTGTGTTTCCCCAGACATACCTTTTATTTTGTAGAAGGCTTCAGGAACAAAGGCCTGGATGGCTTTGAAGCGTTCAACTACAAATCCCAGTGTTGGGAACTGGCAGCTGCCATAGCTGATCAGCTGATCTGCTAAAATATCAGGGAAGATCTTCCGCAGCCTCAGAGTCTGGAATCTGGTGAAGGCAGCACCTGAAGAAACAAAATGGGCACCACAACTGAATATGACAATGTTGAATGATAATCACAGCACTTCAGATCTTTTTAATATTCTGAGCATTAATTTTACTCTGTTTAATACTCAGTTGAAGAAGCTTGTCAGTGTTGCATGAGCTATAAACTTAATATTTGCTTCAAGGAGGAATTTCCTCTTTTCAAGAGGAATTTCTTCACAGAGGAGGCTTTTAAACATTGGAATGGACTGCCCAGGGAGGCGGTGGGGTCACCATCCCCAGAGATGTTCAAGAAACAACTGGATGTGGCATTCAGTGCTCTGGTCTGGTTTACAAGGAGATGATCAGTCACAGGCTGGACTCGATCTTGGGAGGTGATTCTCTTATTCAAAGAGGACATTTCCAGTAAAATGTATGATGCCATTTAGTCGTATCTGATCTAAAAATCAGGTTTATGAGACTGGAGAGAGCATTTCTGCCTCGTGCTGGGGTTACAGTAACAGATGTTTACGTGCCTATCCTGAGGTCCAGCTCCTGCCTGACGTCGACGGCATCGCTGGTTTTTTGGTCGGGCTGGGTGAGGTTCTCACAGGCTGATCTGACAGCATGGAGCGTGATCTCGGAGAACCGGGCTCGGAAAACCTGGAGGTTTGGCTTTGCTGCCACATGCACACAGAAGAGAAATCAGAGTGACTCAGACACCAACAGCAAGGAACAAATAATAAACAGCTATTGAGAGGGCATGCTGTCAGCTGATTCTACAGCTTTCCAACACCTGGATGCATTTCTGGTCTATCACAGCCACATATTTATTAGAATTAGCCAGCATCTAACCTGGTCACAATAAAACTGAGAATTTGCCTCTACTAAAGGAGTTGTTAAACCACTAATGGAACTCAGGCTGATGAAGGTGCTCTACACACCAGCTTTGCACACGTGGATGATCTCAAAGCCGATGTTCTCTCCTTCTCGATCACAGTCAGTCCAGATCACCAGGGCTTGGCACTGCTGGATTTCTCGTTCAAGGGTTCTCTGAGAGGAGGAAAACAACACAGGGAGAACATTCCAGGCCACTTGCTCTGTCATTTCATTGCAGAATGACTCACTGAAGGCAAAATGCAATGCGTATCCATGGAGATGGGTTGTTGCAATAACATTTTGTAATTGTGTGTCTCGGGAGATCAGGCAGCTTTCAAAGGAATTGAGTCATTTATTTACATCTAATTCTGTTAAAAAGTTTGGCTTTGAGCAGGCTGTACCACAATCTGTTTTCTAAAAATGTCTTTTTTCTGTAAAACTGAGACACTCATCAATTCCACCTTGTTGGAAAAAAACATTTCTATTTTCAGCTGTTCCTTCACTGCGCTACTTGTACACGAACAAGACTTTCAGTGTCACAAATGAACAGCATGTATAGTCCTAGGAAATGCAGGAGGAATCTCCTAAACTGCAGAAATTTGGATGTTAAGGACAAAGGTAAGATCATCCTTCTGTCTGGGACAATATTTGTTGAACAAACCCCTGAGCTCAGGGTTCAAAGTCTTAAAACCATGATGTACCTTGATATCCAGGTAATTTTCAGGGCAATACTTCTCAATTTCAGCATCAAAAAGAGCTAAAGGGTTGCAGCTATGCCTGGAAAAAAGAGGAGAAATATGTGTGCATCACAAACTAAAACGCCGTTTTTGAGACAATAACTGGTGCTGTCTAAGTACTGGAATTAATATTTTTTTACAGGCCTTGCTTCAGACAACAGGGAGTTTACGTGAAATGCTGAGTACACGAAAAGCAACAAAATGAAAAAGCAGTCACAGAAAACAGCAAATCTGGAAGGCAACAAGCAGCATCTCCCATTTGAAGCCTGGGTTACAAAGGAGGTAAGGCAGAGAAAGCACCCTAGAACAGCTCCTAGCTGAACAAAGAACACAAACCCATCCCATTTTGGAATCAGTTTAATTCCCCGTGTCTGCCTTGATGTATTTTAACAAGTCTTATGTCTTCAGGGGGTTTTAGCACTCTGAAGACAGGAATTTGAAGCAATATTTTGGCTATTTTCTATAAAATTTGGAACTGATCACCCTGCTCTGCGCCCCAGTCCCTCCCCGCCCCTTTGTCTCTGAGCTTGCAGTGTCCCAAGGATGTGTCAAGGATGAGAGCAGGAGGTGACAGAGCCCCTCCTGTGAGGGCCAGGAGGTGACAGAGCCCTTCCTGCCAGGGGCACGAGACACCAACCATTTGCGAAATGGCATGATAAAATCATGAGCCAGTAAATGTCCTGACACGGATGTCATCACCATGGTAACGTTCTGCAAGAGACAGAGCAAGGAAATTAGTGCCCATCACTCTCCAAAAACTACCCACAGCCCCCAAATCTCCCTTTAGTTCTCAATTTATGCTTCTCCTGCTAATCCCAGAATGGTTTGGGTTGGGAGGGACCTTAAAGCCCATCCAGTGCCACCCCCTGCCAAGGGAAGGGACGCCTTCCACTGTCCCAGGATGCTCCAAGCCCCATCCAGCCTGGCCTGGAACACTTCCAGGGCTGGGGAAACCAAAATTAACACATCATAACAAGCTCTATTCGTGGCCTTATCCTCGATTTTTTGTAGGAAATTTCTAAAAAGCAACACATTTTTGACTGACACAAAACCAGAAAGTTTAAATATTCAGAGCAACAAAACAGGTGGCTGAGCCAAGAAAACAACATCTGACTTCTTCTCATCTTTGGGCAGAACATCCTCATGGCTGGAGCTGTGTTTGGTAACTCCTGACAAATGGCTTTTATTAATTAGTATTTGTACTTCATTAATCCAGCAGCAGATTGAGAGAAAACTCTTACCTGGCCAAACATCTGGTAGTCGTATTCATAGATCTTGTTGAACTTGGAAAACCCTTCTCGCTGGAAAGAAAAGAATTCCTGAGTTTCTGGCTTTTAACAGGACACAAATTTTAATTAATTCTTTTAATTTTCTTTTTTAAATTAATTTTTTTTAACAGGTAACAAATCCATCCAGCCTTGCTTTTGTCCACACTGGGATGGAGCACAAGAGGCACCTGGCAAAGGAAAACCAGGTACTGGAGCTAACAGGAATTGCAGCAAGGGGATGAAAATCCCCTGTATCATTTATGGAGACACTGAAATGGTGATTTCCGAGGTAAGAGGATTTTAAACCATTCCTGAAGGTGGTTCCAGGGTTATCTCCCCATGAATAATGAGGAACTGATTTATTTAATGGGGCTGATAACACCTTTTATTCAAATACAGGAGGTTGGAGCCAAGTAGGGGTCAGCCTCTTTTCCTAGGTGACCACAAGATGAGAGGAAACAGCCTCAGGTTGTCCCAGGGAAGGTTTAAGTGGGACATCAGGAGTAATTTCCCCATGGAAAGGGTTATCAAGCATTGGAAGCGCACAGGGAGATGGTGGAGCCACCATCCCTGGAGGTGTTCAAGGAACAACTGGATGTGGCACTCAGTGCTCTGGTCTGGGTGCCAAGGAGGGGATCACTCAGTAATCTCAGAGGTCTTTTTATTCAACCTCAGTGATTCTCTGATTCTGGTCTAGTAGCACCATAGTTTGGAAACAGCAAGTGATTATGCAAACTGTTACCAGAGCAGCAGAGAGTAGAAACCTTTGGGTTTTTCTTCTCCAAACCACAGCTCGTTTTTGCTTTATTTGGTGACCTCCAGTAAACCCCTGTCACTTGCTGATGCTGCAGGAGTGGTGCTTTTAGACGGGGGAATGCACGCCAATGGATGGTGTCAGTTTCTGAAGCTCTTGTCATACACTGCTAATCCAGGAATGACCCAGGGAGCCCTCACCGTGGAGCTGAATGCCTGGGGAAGGCAGCCCGTGCAGAGGGAGCTGAATTCCCACTGGACTCAAACCACAAGGACCTGACGCTCCCAAATACATTTGGACAAGCGGTGTTTGTCCACAGGACAAAGCCATTCCTGTACCCTCGTGCGTTCAGGGACAAAACCAGCGCCAAGTGTGCCACATGCTGAAGTGAAGTGTCCGTGCCGAGCTCTGCTGAGAGTGCCGGGGCTGCCAAACACCACACGGATCCTCCCCACCCCTGTCTCCGTGCACCAGGGAGCAGCACGACGACCTGTGGTGATCCTACCCGCCGCATCCTGCTGTTGGAGAGCAGCTCAGCGATCCCTCGGGCAGCATCGTTCTTCTCCGCCACGCACAGGACCTTGCGGATCCTCTGCAGCGCCGAATCCTCCGCGGCCCGCGAGAAGAAGCGCCAGGGCTGGGGCAGCATCCTGCCCTTGGTAGACAGCCGCACGCAGAGGTTCATCACAGGAGGTGAGGCCAGGGCATGCTGCTGCTCCGCGTCCCGGGGCCGGATCCTGCCGGGATGGAGGAGGGATCGCTGCTGTCACCGCTCGGCCCCCCCGGGAGGCTCAGGGCAGCCCCTCGGTGCCGCACGGGGATGGAGAAGGCGTCACCCCGCTGCAGACACAGCTGTCGGGGGGTCCCGCAGCCTGTCCCTCGGCTCTCTCCTGTCCTGCTGGGGCTCCCCTCTCTCTCACCTGGGGCAGCGCAGCCCCTTCACCACCCCTGATTCCCCCCTCGGGCTGTCTCTTACCTGGGGCAGAGTTTTCCCTTTCCTTTCGCCCTTCTGGCCCCGCTCCCCCCTCACCTCCCAGCTCTCCCGCGCTCCGCTGTCGCTCCCCCTCACCGTCACGTCCTGCCGTAAAGCGCAGCCGCCGCTGCGGCACGGAACTACAACTCCCGAGATGCCCAGCGGCGCCCCTAAGCGTGCGCCGCAGCTACGCCTCTGTTTTCCCCTTTTCCCGCCGCCGCTGGGCCCGTCCCGGGGTCGGTAACGACAAAGGGCGGCGAAGGTAAAAATAAACAATTCCAACTGAGGAAGAGGAGGAGGAGGCGGCGGCGTCGCTTCCTGCCGGCGGGGTCGGAGGCCGCGAGTCATGTGACTCCAAGATGGCTGCGGGGCCGTGAGGAGGCGGCGGCTCTGGCCATGGCGGCGGCGTGAGGGGGACACGGGGCTGCGGCTGCGGCGGGGCAGGGCCGGGGCTGCGCCGGTGCCTCCTGCGGGGCCCGGCGGTGGCGGGGGGACCGGGGGCGCGTCGCTGCTCCATGTCGGTCCCGTCCTGTGGGAAATATGATCAGCGCCCCTGACGTGGTGGCCTTCACCAGGGAGGAGGAGCTGGAGGATGATCTGTACCGCGAGCCGCCCCTGCCCGAGGAGTACTCGGTGCCGCTGTTCCCCTTCGGCGGCCAGGGCGCCAACCCCTGGGCCAAGGTCGCCGGCTCCAAGTTCACCCGGGACTTCATCCTCATCTCCGAGTTCTCGGAGCAAGTGGGGCCCCAGCCCCTCCTGACCATCCCCGATGACGCCAAAGTGTCGGGCACCTTCGATCTCAATTATTTTTCCCTGCGGATCATGTCTGTGGATTACCAGGCATCCTTCGTGGGGCACCCTCCCGGCTCTGCCTACCCAAAGCTGAACTTTGTGGAGGATTCCAAGGTAGTGCTGGGGGACTCCAAGGAAGGGGCTTTTGCCTACGTGCACCACTTGACCCTGTATGACCTGGAAGCCAGGGGCTTTGTGAGGCCCTTCTGCATGGCCTATATTTCTGCTGACGAGCACAAAATCATGCAGCAGTTTCAGGAACTCTCCACCGAGTTCTCCAAAGCCTCCGAATGCCTGAAGACGGGGAACCGGAAAGCTTTTGCCAACGAGCTGGAAAAGAAACTGAAAGATCTTGACTACACCAGGACCGTCCTGCACAACGAGACTGAGCAGCAGAAGAAAGCCAACGACAAGGGCTATTACACAACCCAGGCCATTGAGAAGGCCAACGAGCTGGCCAGTGTGGAAAAATCGATCATCGAGCACCAAGACCTGCTGAGGCAAATCCGGTCGTATCCCTACAGGAAGCTGAAGGACTCTGAATTCCACCCCTACGAGCCAGAGTGTGCCCTGGAGCGGGCTGAGGTGGGCAGCGATCAGGACCCGGCTGCCCCCGACCCCGCTGAGCCCGGTGAAACTCACCTTTACACCCACGTGCCATCCTACACCCCCAAACTCATCAAAGCCAAGTCTGCCAAGTGCTTTGACAAGAAGCTGAAGACACTGGAGGAACTCTGTGATGTTTATTTTTTCACCCAGACCCTTGACCAGTTGCACCATATCGAGAGGACTTTTCGAGGTGATGTGTGTTACCTCCTGACAGAGCAGATCAGCCGGGCTCTCCTAAAGCAGCAGACTGTCACCAACTTCCTCTTCGAGAACGTGTCTTTCCTGGATGAAAAACCTCCTGAAAAACAGTACAGAGGCTGCCAGGGGCTCGGCGAAGATGCCGTAGATGAAAAGTGTTCGGAAGAGTCCCTTGCTCCTAAAGTGGTCATCAGCCTGGGCTCCTACAAATCCAGCGTGGAGTGCGTGCCCATCAAGATGGAGCAGGAAATGGAGGACTCCGAAGAGCCCAAAATGTCCGAGTCCGTGATGTCTGAGCACCAGGAGAACCTGGACTATCTGGATGCTGATATCAAAGGCAGCATCAGCAGCGGGGAGAGCATCGAGGTGCTGGGAACGGAGAAGTCGGGCTCCGGGCTGACAAAATCGGAGAGCCAGGCCAGCCTGCCCGTCATGCCCAGCCCCCAGGCGGGCCGGAGCAAGGTGGGCAGCCGGCGCACGGTCAGCGAGGACAGCATCGAGGTGCTCAGCACGTGTCCCTCCGAGTCCCTCATCCCAGAGGATTTCAAAGCGAGCTACCCAAGTGCCATTAACGAGGAGCCCTACGCGGATGACGACGAGGGAGGCCTTCGCTTCACCCCCAGAGCGAACCCGGGCCTCGACGATGGCCAGGGCGACGCCTCGAAGCAGGAAAGCTTAGTGCAGGTGGACGCTGCCTGTTGTATCGGCAAGGAGAGCCCCAACTTCCTGGAGCCCCTGCCCGAGCTGGGGCAGAAACCGTGCGAGGAGGACGGGGTGGTGCGGATCCCCCCGCAGCCGTACCGGCCGGCCGAGCAGGGCCTGCGCGGGGGCTTCCCCTCCTCCCAGGACGGCCTCTCGGGGGGGCTCCTGCCCTACGAGCTCGACTCTCGCTACCTTTCGGGCAGCAGGGAGGTGAGTAAGAGCAGCCTGGACGAGTGCTCGGACTCCACGAGCTACATCAGCAGCGCCGCCTCCACGTGCTCCGACAGGACCCCGTCCCCGGCCCACCTGGGTGGCGCGGCCGGGGAGAGGCACAGGAAGAGGGCGGGGCAGAACGCGCTGCGCTTCATCCGCCAGTACCCCTTCGCCCACCCTGCCATCTACTCCCTGCTCAGCGGGAGGACCCTGGTGGTGCTGGGGGAGGACGAGGCCATGGTCAAGAAGCTCGTGACGGCGCTCTCCATCTTCGTGCCCAACTGCGGCGCCTACGCCAAGCCCGTGAGGCACTGGGTCACCTCCGCGCTGCACTTGGTGGATTTCCAGAAGTGGAAGTTGATTGGACTCCAGAGGTAAAACCCGAGGATCTGTTTGCTTTAATAGGGTTGAGGTGTGTGGTAAGACATTCCATCTCAGAGGGCAATAGGTGTGCTAGGGAGGTCTCTTAGTTACCAACACAGCTGCCACATTCTGCTGGTGGGATTTACTTTGGAGAAACAGTAGACTTGTCTCTTTGTGTCCAGCCTCACCTGAGAGTTAATGTTTAAAACATCTGCTGGGCGCTTGCTGCCTGCCTCAGATGAGTTACTTGGCCAGGAGGTTTTTGCAGAGAGAACAAACACCTGAGTCCTGCTGGGTTCCTGGATGACGTGGTACAAGTGTTCCTGGAGTGCTCTGCTTTGCCATCTCCTACTGGAGCTCTTCTCATGTTTCTAGCTGGAATTTTAGGGTAAATGGTGCTGTGCTGCAGGAGAGGTTTTTTTCTTGTGGAGCCCATTGAAAAGGTGATGAGATCTGTAGGTCATAATTGGAGTGCAGCACCCTGATCTGTGCTGGTGAGGTAGAAAGGCCCCTGGAGCTGTGCAGGAGCAGTGTTGGGATTGTAGGAAACCTCTGCTTAGGGTGAGAACTGTCCCGGAAACAAGTGCCCCTTCCCAACACCCATTCCTGAGCTGTGGCTTCACAGCTCATATTAGCAAAGAGTGTTTGCTCAGCTCAAGGGCCCTGCCCTTGCTGATGTTATGAAAAGGATTTTTCTGTGTGTGTGTGTTCCAGGATGTGTTCTGTGCTTTGGGTGCAGGTATGGCAGGGGATGGCCATTGCTGTCACCAGTGTGGAAAACATGAGTCAGAGTGGCAGACAGTGCTCAGAGGCGGGCTGAAACAGCTCCTACAGGAGTGTTTGTAAACAGCAGGAAAATGAAAACACAGAAACCTGCTTTCTGAGCTGCAGAGTGTTGTATTGCTGGGGGACGTGGATGGTGAAATTATCCAAAACTGAGAGTTTGCTCTCGTTTCTGTGCTTGTGAGGCAGGATGACAGCTCTGCCAACAGCTGCTCACAAGCTTTCTGTCTATCAGGGAGGTTTTTAAAAACCCCAAGTGTTTACTCGTTGCTCAGTGTTTGTGGTTAGATGCAATTTTTATAAACAGAAGTCTTTATTTAAGAACTGCTTGTAACGTGTCAGTCATCTCAGCTCTCCTCCGTGGAATGTTAATTAAGTGTTCAGTTTAATGTGGGTGCTCTCCACAAACCATTTGTAGGAGGGCTCTGGGAAGGAATTCAGAGGCTGAGCTATTCATTCCAGGAAGGATCCTATGTCTCCTGAAGCCAGGTGCTGCCTGGGCATGGGGGCAGCCCCTACACCAGTTGGGGCTCCCAGTTCGAGGCTGGGAGCTGTATCTCAGCCCAGCAGCCATCACCACAGAGAATGGAGGAGCTGAAGGGTTTGCGTAGGCTTGTGATTTGCATTTCAATAGCGTTAGGTTAAGCTTGGTGGGTAATTGTATCATTGTGAGCGCGCTGCTGTGGGTTTGCACCTGAGTGACAGATAGCCAGGCTGAGCCACGGGATGTTGTGGGTTAAGGATGGTTCTCTGTTTTAGCAAATGCAGAAGGTTCTGCTCCACTCAGGGCTTCGACCACCTCAGAGCAGCTCTCTCCCAAAGCGATTTGGGGGGGGAACATGGAGCTCTCGGAACGGAGGGATTGCTTTGGGTTTCTGAGTCACATTGATACGCTTCCAGCTGCTGTTAAGACGTGTCTGTTCACCAGAGATGTCCCATCACCCCCTGTCCCAGTCTCTGAGGGAGGAAGCTGACCTGAAGCATGGTGGTTTATGCTGTAGCATGCACAGTACAGATCAGGGCATGTGGGGCTCCAGAGAATCGAGGTTTCTTTGGGATCTGGCAGGCTGGAGAGCCAATTTATCACCTGCTAGGCTTTATTCACCCACAGAGGTCTTGCACCAGCTCCTCAACCACAGGGAAACTACACGGGATGCAGGGCACGGGATGCAGGGCACGGACACACCCTGCTGCTCAATTTCGGTTCTCCTCCAGCCGTGACCTCTCTCTTGCCATTGCAGGGCGGTGTCCCCTGCCGGGGTGAACGTGCTGCACGCGCTGAGCAGGTACAGCCGCTACCTGAGCATCCTGGACGCCGACAGCAAGACTCTGCGCTGCCCCCTCTACAAGGGCGCCGTGGTGGCCCGGCTGGCCGACCACCGCACGCAGATCAAGCGTGGCAGCACCTACTACATGCACGTCCAAAGCATCCTCACCCAGCTGTGTTCTAAAGCCTTCCTCTTCACCTTCTGCCACCACTTGCACCTTCCCATCAGCGAAAGGGAACCGGAGGAATCCGTTGTGAACCGCAGGATGAACTTCCTAAAGCTTCAGCTGGGCCTCGCCAACGAAGATATCAAAATCGTGCAGTACTTGGCCGAGCTGCTGAAGCTGCGCTACATTCAGGAACCGGGGCAGGGGGGGAACCCCCTGCTCAGATTTGACTACGTTCCCAGCTTTTTGTACAAAATCTAGCCTTGCACAGGCCGTGTGCCCGCGTGCTGGGAGTCTGACAGAGCTCATCCGTGCTTGACATTGCCGCTGCCTGCAGTAGCTCTCGCCCATCGGGAAGGGGCCGGGGGGGTTGGTGTCTCTGCTCGGCAGAAATCCCGGGCGTTGGGATTTCTGGGCGTTCCCTGTAGCCAAAAGCGTAGGTGTTCCATCACATAAACCATCGGGCACTCTGTAAATGTTAGAAGGGGCACTGGTAAAGTGGATCACGGCAGCATCCCAGAGGGGAGCTGGGCAATCTCGGGGATCAATACTGACTAGTGTGCAGCCCCCCCATATAGCACAGCGTCCTGCATGCTTCTGCCAGAGCCCTGAGCACTGTCAGTCCCTTCTGGTGAGCCAGGGCTGTGACCAGAGCTGTAAAAGCCGTGTGAAGTTTTGTATCCGCTGATGTGACTGTCATGTGAGTGTAGCTCAGAGCCCCCTGGCAGAGCAGCAGCTCACAGGTCTGTGCACAGCCACACTGGATGGTTTCCCTTCCTGCACTCCCTGAGTTTTCTGGGCACTTCCCAGGACAGGTTGTCCCTGGGTGAGTGGGAGCACAGCGGAGGCACACGTGCTTCTCTCCAGAAGGGGTTTCCCAGTTTGTCCCAGCTCTGTTAAGATCAGGAAGGTGGAGGCACTCCCTAGAGCCGGCGAGCCCCGAGGCGCCAGCCGCTGTGAATGTAGAGCACTGTGCCTTGTTCATTTGTCACGTCCGATTTGCTGGGCGGCTTCGAGCAGGCTGGAGGGAGACTGGGAATCCCCAGAGCGTGTCAGGGGTGGCTTTCTAAAGACAGAAGGGAACTGAAGGAGGGTGAGGGCCCTCTTTTTAGGTGCTTTTTGTGACGGGGAAATGATGTGATTCAGCTGGAGCCACGCTGTGAGGCAGCAGGCTGTAACCACAGGCTGCCTGGCTGGCAAGGTACAAGTGCTCAGGAGAGATTGGGGATGAATGTACTGGATTCTGTGTTCTATCCATAATAGTTTATTTTATTTTATTTTAATTTTTGTTGAGGAGTTGGCGTTTGTGGTAAAACAGGGCTGGCATCGCTGCATGCTGCTGCTGGCTGAGCCGTTGTCACATCCTGACTACCTCTCCTGGGTGGCTCTGGATGGGGCAGAACTCCTGCTCTCTGAGCCTGGGTACTGAGAACTTTTCCTTTCAAAGCTTCTGTGCCATAAAGGATGTACCACCAATGTGGCGACACTCCCAGATTGTTCCTGTCAGAGCTGAAGGCTTTGTGCCCGGGTGCAGCACTTCCCTCTCGGGTCTTGGTAGGTGCCCGGTGCCACGTGGCAGTAGCAGCTCCCAAGGTACTTCTAAGTAAGAAAAGTCTTGCTAGGAAAGCTAATCTTGGTTTTAATTCTTTTTAATGCTGATTATGGGGTGAGAACAGCTGAGATCGTACAAGAGCTGATCTGTTCTTTGGTTTGTTGTTTGTTTTTTTTTTTTAAACTTCTGTTTGTGGTGATAATGTGAGGCAGCTTTGGAGATGAATGTGATCTTCCTTTTGAGCCCAGGAAGTTTCTATGTACAGCTTGGGCCCCACTGAGACTCGCTGTGAGACCTGCACTCCTCCAAAACCATGTCCTGGAAGCAGGGAGGCTCCTTGGGGAGCATCTGTGCCTCAGCACCATGCCACCTCCTCCTCTCCCCTGGAAAGGGCTCTCTGGGGTACAAACCAACAAGGGCAGAAAGGCTGTTTGCAAGGTTATTGCTCTTTGTGGTGGCTCAGCTGAGTTGGCCTCGTGGCACACTCCAGAGGGATTTCCTGCGTCAGGGGTTGCTTGTGATGGTGTTTTGAGGTCGTGGTTGGAAGCAGTGTGGTGTGGCAGCGTCTCTCTGGGGCTGCTCACCTGTTCAAAGCCTTTTCCTGTCCTACCTGTGCCCTCCTGTCTCGTGTGAACCGAGTCTGCTGGTGAAAGGCCTCCGTGTCCATCAGACTGGCTGCTTCCTGAAGTGACTCAAGGTGCCCCTGATGGATTCACGCACACCCAAACTTCCACACTAAAGCTGAGGTGAGATTCCCTGGGGGAAGAGGCACTGGTAGATGAGTAATGCAGGTGACACCAGGCAGATGAAAGCTCCCAGCATCCCGCTCTGGAGCTGTTGCTCAAAACAGGAGCTTGTTTCTTGCTGAAAAACCACCTAGTGCTGTTTGGGTTTAAGGAGGGAGGGAGGGACAGACTTTTTTCCTGCTGACTCACTGACATCTTCCTCCAGCATGGAGTGGGAGAGATGATTCGTGGTGGCTCATCTTAGTCACAGTGGTCTCGACCTGCGGTGTTCAGCTGTGCTCATAGATTGATAAATAACTCACTTCTTGCTCCCTCTGTCCAATCTGTAGTATCTGATGTTCAAGGCCGTGTTGAGCAATACTTGCACTACCACCTAACCTGCTTCACCTCTCTGCCACAAAGCAGCTCGACTGGGGAGGAAGCCCCGGGGGCTTGGCTGGAACATCACTCCATTCCCGATTCCCAAGGGGAGCTCTGGGATTATCTGCAACTGGGAGCTGTGGAGAAACACCCCCTGGAGTGCTTATCCTCCTCTCAGCAGTGTAACCTCTGAACTTGGACTGGAAAGGAGGAGTTAACACCGGGCTGTGGCACCTCAGTGCATTTGGAGCCCTCTCTGCTTGTGGTGGC
Source organism: Hirundo rustica (assembly GCF_015227805.2). Taxonomy (NCBI): domain Eukaryota; kingdom Metazoa; phylum Chordata; class Aves; order Passeriformes; family Hirundinidae; genus Hirundo; species Hirundo rustica. The sequence goes on from NC_053464.1 coordinate 14,269,744, forward strand.
AGAAACTGGGAGGATTCCGGGTGCAACTGGTGTTTTGGGAGCTGAATTCCTCTTTCCTCTGTAATTTCTCTGTCTCTGTTCTTCTGTTCCTGTACAGCACAGAACCCTGTATTGGCACTTTAGGACTTTTCCCCATCTCTGGTGTGGTACCTCACCAATTCCTGAGGTTCGCAGACTAACAACAAGCCACGACCTTTGCACTGATAGCTCCCTCCACGAGTTCTGGCACGCCTGTCGTCGTCTTGCCCCAGCCATCCTTCCGCGGGGAGCAGGGCATGTTCCTGGCAGTGGCAGTGCCATCCCCACCAGCCTTTCAGCTGCCAGAGCCAGCGGTGCCCTGCATGGCCCTCCCCTGCTTCCGTGAGTGCCGCCAGCCCAGCATGTCCCCGCTCCCGCACGGCCACGCTGGCTCCTCCTCGCTGCCAGCAAGAGGAGGTGTTGGACCTGCCCGAGAATTCATCAGAGCAGAATTCATCCCCCGGCCAGGAGGGAGGGAGAGCTCCTGTTCCCCGTTCCTGCTCTTCCCAGCCCCTGCTCTGCTCTCTGCTAACCCGCCGCTTCCAGCTCCCACCCCAGGAGGGTCAGCCATAGCTGTAGGTGATCTTAACCCTACAAAGGTCTCATTTCTCAGAGAACAGTGCTCAGATTTCCTTTCATCGAATAGCAATCACTTCTGAGCGGCTCCGCAGCTGCCTTGCCTCGGCAGGGAGGAGCTGCCTATACTCTAGCAATATTCACCGTGGTGGGAGGGTGGCAGAGGCACTCCAGGGCTGGGAGCTGATGGCTCTGTGCCCCTAGGCCAGGTCTTCGGGTTTTATTGCACCTGAGGGTCTTGAGCCCCCTGCTCTGGTGGTGGGGGCCAGCCCACGCTGCAGATTCCGGGAGCTGGGCAGGACCCGGGGCTTGTAGCAGCACAGTGAGCAGGCTCCTGTAACAGGCTGTGAGGGAATTCAGGGAGCTGCCCAGGCTGCAGGAGAGCACCTGCCCCAGAGCACAATGTCACAGAGCACCAAACTGCACCCCGATGTTGGAGGGGTCACAAACCCCCCGCCCACTGCTCCCCGAGATGGATTGAACTGGAAGGCAGAAGCAGGGTACCCGGTCCTGCCGGTGGCACGGCTGCTGGCACGGGGATGGGGCTGGGCTCGGAGCTGCCTCTGAGGGCTGCCAGGAGGCTGTGATGAATTCTCATCTTATTTTAAAAGCACTGTATCCTATTCCTGCATGTTGAGTTCCGTGTGTGTGCCTGTGTGTGCCGAATGCTTGCGTCAGTAGTTAGGGCGAGTGTGACCGGGAGAAATCCAAGAAGCATGTCTTAGTGTCGTGCTGTAAGTGTTACTGCACAAGAGTTTAACAGATGTTAACACCAAATGACTAGTCTGAGAAATGTACTTTTAAAAAAAAAAAAAATATTTATTTGGGTTCAGATATTTTTGAAATACAAAAAAAAAAAAAAAAAAATTGGTCGTATTTTTTAAAGCTTATAATTCTTGTCATACATCGTGGTTAAATTCTTCATTTTACCGTGCTTATTAAAAAATGGTTCAACCTAAGCTTTGTGCCAAGGGGTCTGAGAAAATAGTGGAGGATCTGGATAGGATGGGATGGTGATCCCAGGAAGGGATGTTCAGGACAAGGCTTGGCCTTGTCATAGCCTGTGGAGGTGGCAAGGCACATAGGATGAAGGAGAATCCTCGAGGCTGAAACCAGGGGGACTTTTAGTGGCTTTGAGGTTTCTTGTGCAGCTGCAGCCCCGTCCCTCACACTGCCGTGGGCAGGGTGTCCAGGGAATGTGAACAGACCAGCCTCAATCTCACCTGCTGCTCCACAGCCAGCAGGAGCTGGATGGCACCTGGCCATGAGGTGAGCGTGACCTGGTGCTCGGTCCCAGTGGTGACACAGCAGTGAAGGGCTGCTGTCCCCACGGGGGTTGTACTCGGGTCCCCGTGCTCCACATGGGAGGGGAAAGGGCAGTAAGAGCCAAAGGAGGAGCTGCTGCTGCAGTTCCACAGGGAAGCGCTGGGAGAAGGCACTGGGGTGTTGGTCTCAGGCTGGGGATTGTGAGCATGCCACGATCCCGGGGACTCCCGTGGCTCCAGGAGCGGGCATGGCAGTGTCCCTTTCCTTACAGGACAGGCAGCCCCGGGAGCGGGAACGTGGCTGCGAAGGCTTCTACCTCTCCCTTCAGTGCCTTCAGCTCCTCACGGTATTTTGGGTCCTCTAATTTGTCCTTGAATTCCTTCAGCGTGGCCTTGGGGCTCATGTCCTTCTGCACGCGCAGAGCCAGCTCGATCCCTGCCAGGATGGGAGATGTCTCGGTCAGCCCTCGCAGCTGCTGCATCCCAGGGCTCTCCCAGCCCTGCTGCTCCCTGGGACACAGCCCCGCTCCCTCCCTCCTTCCCCTCTGAGGGACTTTCTGCCCTGGGAAACAAGTTGGAACTCCTGAGGACAACTGGGAGAAATCTGCAGAGAGGGCAAGCTTTCATCCCACTGCCTGTGCAGAGGGGAGAGTTTGGCTGGTCCCAGCTGTGGCCAGATGTCCTCCCCCACATCCAGATGTGGTTATTCCTCATTTGTGGGTGTGCTGCTTTGCCAGCTGTGGGGATGGCTCCAGCGTGGCTCAGCTGGTGCCTCCTCACCCTGGAGGAGCTGCCCTGGCCCAGGCCGGTGCTGGAGCTGAGGCCCAGCCCCACAGGCTCACCTCTGTGGATATACTGAGCCACCTTGCGGAAATCGTCCTGCCGGAAACCGCGCGAGGTGAGAGCCGGCGTCCCGAACCGGAGCCCGCTGGGGCGCAGGGCGCTGACATCACCTACACCACAAATTGGCACACGTCACCAACCCTGGCACCGAAACCACCGCCTGCAGGAGTTCAGCCCGGCTCCTGGAGAGCACCAGGAGCTGTGGGCAGAGCCTGTGGGATCCTCACCAGGGCACGTGTTCTTGTTGCAGGCGATGGAGCAGAGCTCCAGCACCCGCTCGGCCCGGCCGCCGTCTGTGCCTTTGCTGCGCAGGTCCACGAGGATCAGGTGGTTGTCGGAGCCCCCTGAGAAGAGAGCGGGTTTGGTGGGCACGTGGGCTTGGGGAAATGCTGCTCCCACAAGGAAACTTCAGCAAAAGAAGACTTGAGATTGGACAAGGGGTGAGGTATTGCGCCAACAGAGCCCTGCCCACGGTGTCCATGCCCTGGTCAGCCCCATCCTGCCGCCAAGACGTGTCCTCACCTGTGACGATGTCGTAGCCCATCTCCATCAGTGCTGATGAGAGTGTCTTGCAGTTGGCCACCACCTGCTGCTGGTAAGCCTTGAACTCGGGTGTCATGGCCTGGTGCAGCGCCACGGCAATCCCTGTGGACAGAGGCGGGCCAGGGTCAGTTTTGGGGGTCTCACCAGCAATGGCATTGCCAGCAGAAGCGATAATGGAGCTGAACAAACTAATGGACTGATCCTTTCTTTACCCTCACCAGGCTGGTGGCATCGCCATGAGCCAAAACACAGGGTAGGACAGGCTTGGGGCACTCCTGGGGCAATCAACCAGCTGCTTTTTGCCCCAGTGTCCCCAGCCTGTGAGCCCTGTAGGGCAGCTGGAGCGTCCCATACTGCTGCTGGGGCTCAGAGCCCTGCCAGGACACCTTTTCCAGCTCCCTCAGCCATGCTGGAGCTGGCAGCCAGCCTGGCTGCATACCTGCAATGGCGTGGTTGTGTGGGCCTCCCTGCAGCCCCGGGAACACCGCCTGGTTGATGAGGCTCTCCAGGTTGTAGAGGGTCTCCTTGCCTGTCTTGGGGTCCACGCTGCGGGTGCCTGCGAGACAGGCAGGACACGGTCACAAGGCAGCACAGCCACCCTTCTCCCACGAGCTGCTTTCACCCCCTGGTTTTTCCTCTTCAAATCTGAGCCAGGGTTAGCCCAGGGAAGCTCCCCCAGACTCTCCCAGGATCTTCCTGCCCTCCCTCTTTCCCGGTTGGAGCAGGAAGGAGCGTTAACTCGCGGCGTTTCTCCCGGCACCCCAGGCACGTCAGGCACCTTTGCGGTAGAAGATCATGCCGGCCCTGCAGCCCCGCAGGGTCTTGTGGGTGGTGGTGGAGACGACGTCGCAGTGCTCGAAGGGCGAGGGCACCACGCCGGCGGCCACCAGCCCACTGATGTGCGCCATGTCGGCCATGAGATAGGCCCCGTTGTCGTCGGCGATCTTCCGCATGCGGGCGTAGTCCAGGTTCCGCGAGTAGCAGCTGACGCCTGCGGGGACAGGCGATGAGGAGGGGACAGGAGCACGTGTGCAGCACCCTGGGGCAGCCCCAGGACCACGCTTGCAGTGCGGACAGCCCAAGCTCCTTCCAGGCTGGGTGGTGTTGTTGGAGGTTTCCTCCTGGCACTGCAGCATCCATGCGGGTGCTGCTGGCTTCAGGGAGCCATCCCCACCCAGGCTGGGGGTCGGTACAGGTGTGATCCCCCTCTTCCTCTCCCAGGTCAACCCCAAGACCGGTTACATGGATGTGTGTGATCCTTACCTGCTACGATCAGCTTGGGGTGGAAGAGCCGGGCGTTCTCCTCCAGCCGGTCATAGTCGATGTAACCGGTCTTGGGGTTGACCTGGGAGAGGAAGAGGAGGGTTCAGCCACCTCGCTGTGGTGAAGGTCAGCTGCAGTGCTGTCCTGCTGGAGAGGGTGCTGGCAGCCTGATGCTGGTGCTTTTAACTTGAAGAGGCACCAACATTGATGATAACTGCACCCTGGCTCTGGCTGGAGCAGCTCTCTGTACCTTGTATGGCATGGACTCGAAGAAGACAGAGGTGGCAGAGATCTTCTTCTTGTCCGTCATGAACCCGTGGGTGAGGTGGCCGCCGTCGGGCAGGTCCAGCCCCATGATCCTGCCGTGGGGCTCCACCAGGGCCGTGTACACCGCAAAGTTTGCGGGTGAGCCTGCAGCCAGAGCACACTGGGCTGGTTATGACTGCTGGGGCACACAGAGGCCTGGGCAACTGTCCTGGCTCTCCTGAGCACCCCGATACCTGAGTAGGGCTGGACGTTGACTCCCCATTTCTGGGGGTCGAGGCGGTAGGCCTGCAGGGCTCGCTTCTGGCACAGCCTTTCCAGCTCGTCCACACACTCCGTCCCGCCGTAGTACCTGCAGTAAAGGACAGGGCAGGGGGTGAAACCAAACCCATTACTCAGAACGGTCCCCGTGACCAAGCTGGGGAGAAACTGGGGTGATTCCCCGTTTGTGCAGCCACAGCAGACGTGACCCTGCTGGTCAGAGTCTGTCCTGGAAGAGCCTGGCTGCCAGCATAAGGACATCGCTTCCTTCCCTGAGGTGAGGCCTGGGGGGTTCTTCTCCCACCCTGAGGGTTTGGGTTGCTGTGCCTTGGCCCCAGCCCCATACCTCTGTCCTGGGTAACCCTCAGAGTATTTGTTGTTCATGCAGGATCCCAGGGCCTCCAGGACTGCTCGGCTTGCAAAGTTCTCTGATGCAATTAACTCCAGCCCCAACCTCTGCCGCTGCTTCTCCTTCTTGATGATGCTGTGCACCTTTGGGAGAGGAGAGAAATGGCTTCACCCATGGTGGCTCTGCACAGAGATGTGGATGCTCCACCACAGGGACAGGGCTTGGAGAGGGGCCTGGAAAGGTGCTGGAGAACGGATCCCTTCTTGGTGCAGCTGATCCCAGCCGGTCACAGAGAGGGCACAGAGGATGGATGGGTTCCAGCAGCTCAGCCTTGGACCCTGCCATGTCCCTGGGGTGAGGTCAGCACCCCCATGGCTGGCTGGGGGTGAATGAAGCAGCTGGGCAGGAGCCAGGAAGGGGCTCTCACCTCCGGGTCGTTGGTGTCCAGCGGCTCCAACACCATCTTGTTATGGGAGGCCCAGAGCTCGGCGCTGGGGAGGCCCTGTGTTGAGTTCGCCATGGTGCTGCTGCTGGGTCCGAGTCACCTGCCAGGGGAGCAGGGAGTCTGTGGGATGGCAGCAGGGCTGCGTGCCTCCACATCTCCCTGTGTGCTGCCTGCTGCCGTCCCATGTATTCCCTGGGAACAGCCATGGGCTGTTGGGTGAGGAAAACACACACAACCCTCAGGCTTCCCCTGCTGATTTAAGATCAGTTTGTTAATTGCAGTGCTTTGATAATGTCCGATACTCTCCCATCACCACCCCTCCCTGAGCTCCCCCTGCCCAGCCCAGCAGTGCCTGATGTTTAATTTCAAGGGCAGGGAAGTGCTCATGCCCACAGATCTCAATTTTAACACACGCTGCGATTCCCACCACGCTTAAACCTCTTGGCTGCTTTCCCCTGGGCAAAACCCCAGCAGGTCAGAGTCCTGCCCCAAACCCTGACTGAAGCATCTTGTGGAGCTGAGAGGCAGCAGCTCTGCCTCTGCTTGGTTCCATGGCACGGGTGATGCCCAGGCCTGGCAGGAGCCCTCTGGCCCAGCTGATGCCACTGCTGCTCTTGGGGAAGGAGTAACAGCCCAGCTGCTGCCTTGGCAGAAAACAATGCATCTTTGTACTCATTAACCCTGCAAGGACGGGTGAAGGTCCGTGAGCAGGTTATTAAGCAATCCCGCATCGTTTCCTTGTGCCAAGTTGCCGAAGTCCATTCACGGCGCCCTCACTGGGCAGGGATGCTCAGCCATGCTCTGGCCCAAGCCCAGGCCTCACTGGCAGGGTGGGAATCCTCACTGCCCGAGAGGCTGGGCTGGGCTGAGAGCTGCGAGGGGAAATGCTCTGGTGCTGGGCAGGATGCCTGGGTCCTGCATGTCCCCTCAGCACAGGCTGCTGCAGCACTCACACTCACTCTTCTGGCTCAGAGGGGACAGAGCTGCCGTTCCCAGTCAGGATGAGACCCCCGCACCATGTCCCCTCAGGTGGTGGACAGCTGGCACCTCCCCTGGGGAACCCCATTCCCGCAGCTCTATCTCCACCTAGTTCTGCACCCCCTGTATCCCGACTCCATCACCTCCCACATCCCGAGAGCCTGGTGCCGCGGCCCTCTGCCCTGCCCCAGCTGGCGGGGACCGGCGCTGCCTGGCCGCTGTCGTGCCCCAGCCCTGCTCTCCCCACGCCGCACCCCCGATCGGATCCCGATCCTGGCCCTGGCCCTGTTCCCGGTCCCTGATCCCCGGTCCCGGTCCCGGTCCCGGTCCCTGGTCCCTGGTCCCTGGTCCCCGGTCCCGGTCCCGGTCCCGGTCCCGGTCCCGGTCCCGGTCCCGGTCCCGGTCCCGGTCCCGGTCCCTGATCCCCGGTCCCGGTCCTTACCCGATCCTGATTCCACCACTGCGCGGGAGCCCGCGCGCTACCATAGCCCGGCCGGGCCCCGCCCCTCCGCGCCGCGACCAATCAGCGCCGCGCTCCGCCCCGGGCCCGGCGGCGGGGAATACGCTGGGGAAGGGTCTGAGCCAATCAGCGCGGCGCTCTGCCCCCTCCCCGCCTCCCATTGGCCCGCGCCGGGGCGGGGCTGGCGGCGCGGCCCGCACGTGGCGCCCGGGGCGCGGGTGACCTTGGCCGGGCCGGGCGGGGCGGAGCGGGGACCAGCGGCTGTCACCCCTCCTTTGCTGTCACCCTTCTTCTGTCACCCCTCCTCTGCCGTCACCCACAGCTCCAGCCCTGCCTGCCGTGCTTCTCCCGCAGCCCTGCGGTGTTCACACTGTCCCGCGACTTCCCTCATGAACCAAAGGAAGGGATACCCCAACACTCTGCAGCGGGCAGGGAGCATTTCCAGGCACCCCCAAAACCCCCCAGCCAAGACCGTGTCTCCAGGACAGCTGGTGTGCCAGGTCCTGGCACAGGTTGGGCGCGTTGCCGCAGTCGTGGGGAGCGGAGCTGGCCCTGTCCCCCCTCGCTGCAGGGCACCCCGGTGCCCGGAGGGATTTCTGGGTGCCCAGGAGGGAGAGATGCCAGGGGGATGAATGGCGCACGCAGGAGAGGGGCCGTGTTTTCTTCATTCTCCAAACCCGAGTTAGTGGGTGGGCTTGGCCAACCGGGCAGAGGGAACCTGCACCCTCTGGGGCTTCAGGGGTTAAATTAAAATACGGCAAATTGAGGAAGAAGATCAGGGAATAAGTGATCCTACTAAATTCCTCGTGATCCCAAGCCACGGGAAAATGGGGCAAGGCAGTGTGAATCACTCGGGAGAGGAGCAGCAGACGGGGAGTCAGAGACCACCGGCTGTGTGTAGAGCAGCCGAGAAACAGCTGGGTGAGTCCTGCCAGGATCTGCCAAGGCAAGTGCCAGGATGAACAGGAGCTACGTGAGGAGAAGGGTGGGCTCAGCAGAGGGTAGTGGGTGGGTAAAAGGCCTATAGCTACATTTGGATACAGCTCAGGAGTTGCTCCTCACCTCCCTGGAAGGGGCTTGGCGAAGAATTAGTCTGTTAACATCGTTGTTACCAGTCTGGATAGTTTTTGCTGCCGTAATTTGTTACTGGTCATCCAAAGAGGACTCCTCGCAGTGGGGGGATCTGGGTGTCCATGGTTTTGCTGCTGGCCCACACTGGATTGCTGCTGTGGGCTATTGATGAAGGTGTTGTTCCGAGACACTGGCACCAGCAGCAAAAACGGGGTTGGTTTCTCTGATCAAGGTGGTTTCTGTGAGGTGCTGCACGTGCTACAGAGAAGGACTTTATATTAATTACAAATTCATTCATCTAATCTGGCTTTTCACACACACTGTGCACAGTTGCTGGCAAGGGTTTTCAACTCTTCTGAGCTGCAGATAACAGCTCTGTTGTGATTTCAGGTCTTGGCTTGCTAGTGATGGACAGCACCTCTTCTTCCCCTTCCCCCTTCTCTGCCAGCTGCCCCACGGAGCAGCCTGAGAACGCCACTGACCATGAGTACTACTCAGGCCTCCAGAAGACCATGCACATCCTCTCCATGGTGGTGTACAGCATCGCCTGTTTGCTGGGGGTGACAGGGAACGGCCTCGTCATTTGGATTGCAGGCTTCAAGATGAAGAAGACGGTGAATTCCATCTGGTTCCTCAACCTGGCCATAGCTGACTTCATCTTTACCTTTTTCCTGCCCCTCAGCATCGCCTACACCGCCCTGGGCTTCCACTGGCCATTTGGGAAGCTCCTGTGCAAGCTGAACAGCACCATCGCCTTCCTCAACATGTTTGCCAGCGTCTTCCTCCTGACGGTCATCAGCATTGACCGCTGCGTTTCCGTGGCCTTTCCCGTCTGGTCTCACAACCGCAGGAGCCCGGAGCTGGCGGCCAGGATCGCGCTGGGGACCTGGGTCCTGGCTGTCCTGCTCAGCTCCCCGTACCTCGTCTTTCGCGACACTGTGGTCAGTTCCAGGAACGTCACCAGCTGTTACAATAATTTTGCGCTCTCCGATGACTACACGTCCGAGGCAACGCGCAGGCTGTGGAGGATGCGGCACAAAGCGATGATCATCACGCGGTTCTTGTGTGGGTTCCTCATCCCCTTCATGGTGATTCTCATCTGCTACAGCGTCGTGGCCGTCAAGCTGAAAAGAAGGCAGTTGGCCAACTCTGCAAAGCCCTACAGAATCATCATTGCTGTCACAGTCTCGTTTTTCCTATGTTATTTCCCCTATCACGTCTTCTCCTTGCTGGAAATATCCAAAAACTCTTCCAGCCATGAGATGAAGCTGGCCCTTTACATAGGGATTCCTTTGGTTTCCAGCCTTGCTTTCTTCAACAGCTGCATCAACCCCATCCTGTACGTGTTTGTGGGGCCAGATTTCAAGGAGAAGTTTCGCCAGTCCATCCTGTCGACCTTCGAAGGGGCCTTCAGCGAGGAGTCGTTCCTGGGCAGCCTGACCAGCCGGCGCAAGTCCCGCTCTGCTTCGGAAGCAGAGGTCCCGAGGGTCTGAGCAGGTGCTGGTGTGGAAGGGGCCATTCTTTTCTCCGCAATTACCCTCATTTCAGAGCTCAAATCATGGGGCTGGGGACTGTGAAGGGCTGCACTTGCTAATGAGGTGTGATTTCATGTTTCGGAGGTGTCTCAAATGTGCTATGATTTAACACACAATGGGAATGGAAGAACGCTCTGGAGCTGCAGCAAGGTGGGTCAAAGTAGCAGCATTTTACTCCTTGTGCCTTTTGACTCTTGTTTATGGAGCCTTTATAGAAATGCAATGGCTGTATGTATTTTTGTGGGGAATGGAATGGTAAGACATCTTTTCTCTCCTCAGGCAGGATAAATCAGTGGTCGTGCTGCTGTTACTTAGGTTTGATGTACAGCATAACTATTTCTGAACAATGCTTGTCTCTGTGTTTGACGTGTCCAGCCCTTGAATAGCGGAGATCTGATACTTTGAGCTGTTGGTGGATGAATATTAACCCCCAATAAACTTGTGTAAAACATACCCAGCCTGTTGTGTTGCCTGTGGGATAAAACACTTGATCCAGCCTGACCAAGCAGGTTCATCTTTGGTAGCAGAACAAGGAGATGAAAAGATTAAATATCTAGAATTTGGAAGCAAACCACTGGTATTAGCAGCAGCTCTGTGAGTGAGGCAGACAGGACATGACCTGGGTGTGAGGACTTGCCTGGGGCATCTGATTGCCAGACTGTGGTTATGGTTTATTGCTGGGTTTCAGACCTTTGGGTACATTTGAAAACCACTGACTGGGAGGAGAATGAAGAACAAGTGGCTGAGCTGAGTCTGGCCAAGCTTCCTGTTTGCAAATTGTCCAGGATGAAGAAGGTGGGGAATTTCTTCCAGGCTTCATAAGCCTCTAGAACTCTTACACTTCTGTGAGTAGAAAATGTTGGTCACATAACAGGGAATGACAGCTCTGAGGTGTTGTAATTTCCAGCCCATCCTCGGCAGCTGAGCGAGCAGTGACTGTATCACACCTCCCTCTCCTGCCCTACCCAATTTACCTGTAAATTACTCCAACCTACCAATTGTCCTGTTCATCCTGTCAGAAACCTGCCTTGGAGCCTCCCTGCTCCGGTGGCTGGAAAATCTCTGACTCCCAGCCGGAACGCAGGAATTTACACGTACCTCACTGTTCTGCATGGATGACGTTACGAGTGAGAGCTGTCACTTGATCATGTTGGGGATTAATTATGGGTCTGCTGGGCCATGCAGTATTGAATGAAGGTCGTGATCCTAAAGGCACACATGCACTTAACCTCACATTCATGCACAAACCCGCTGAGAACAGGGACTGTAACATGACCATCATATGTCAAGCTTGAGTGAACAGAGAGATTTAACCTTTGCCACAAATTGCTGCCTGTCATGCAGATAAAACTGCAATGTTTGCTATGCAGCACGTAACTCTGGGGCTATTTACTTGCTCCTGGAGGTAAACTACAGCATCGATTGCCATGTCAAGGTTGTGCGGACCCACGTTTGCTCTTTCTGGTTTTCCTTATCTGTTTGCAGAGTCCACATAATTCCTTGTGACAAGAGTCTCCGTGAGTGCTGGACCAAGGCCTTGGACTCTGGCCTTGGCTCTCTCCTCAACCCCGGCAGCCTTGGAGGTCAGGATTTGAAGTGTTGACCTGGTTTGTGGTAGGAAAGAAAGTAATCTTCCAGGTCATCTGGAGATCCGAGGCGGGTACAGATTCCCATGGGACGACGTGATTTAAGTGAAACAGAGAGTCTGGATGACCTGAGGAATTACCATGGGAAAAGCCTGTACATAACAGAGCAGGATGAGCTTGAGATGGAGATGGATTTGTCATCCTGGGTCTGATCCCTGCCCTTTGTGCAATGGGAAACCGTGCTGACAGCAAGACAAGCCAGGCTGCCAAGGGACTGCTTCCAAGATAAATCCCCCATTGTATCAAGTTCCCTCCTGTTCAGACAATCTCATTATCACAGGGATAATTGTCAGTCCCTCATTCCCAGCTAGGCGGCAGTTCATTCTCTCTGATATTTCCATTTGGCATATGCTTATCTAGAAAAGCTTGAATAAAAAAAAAAAAAGCGGGGGGGGGAAATACTTTCCAACAGGCAATCCGAGGAGGCTGAACGGCTGCTTTGGCAGCTGTGCCCCTCTCTGACGCAGCTTTGCTGTCAAGGCTCTTTCAGATGCCATGGGAGGAGTGGAACAGCCTGAACCCCCCCAGTATTTGCAGTCATTGAGAAAGGTGCTGAACCCGCTGCCCTGCTGGCGTGAGGCCTCATTGGCCCTGCAGAGGGGCCGATCCGACAGCCCCACTCTTACAAACGGCGGCATGGGATGGGCACAGCCACTGGGGTGTTCAGGCACTGAGGTGTGTGTGGTCCAGGCTGTGCACGGGGAGCCTTAGCTGAGAGAACAAGCAGGTTTTTGGCGAGCATTTAAGTCAGGGATCTCACCAGGAACAGCTGTTGCTGCCTCGCTTTGGAGGAGAGATTACTGCAGGTGACTCCGGAGCTGGGAGAAGCTGCAGAGATGTCAGGGAAGAAACCAGCCAAGAGGACGTGGCAAGCGGTAACAAAAGAGGACAAAGTATTTTCCCCCTGGGACCTGGATGACAGCAGGGAGATAAAAACTGGGCTCAGAATAGTTAGGAGGAAAGAGGAAGGAGCAGGAGATAAGAGAGCCTTGAAAGTACCAGCAGCAGGATAGTGAATGCAAATGAATGGTAGGGACATTGCAGCAGGTGAGGAAATTCTCATTAAGGAGAGCTTAATGAGACAATAAAAGCCTCTGGGAAGCCTCACAGACCCCACACCTCTCTCCTGGTGAGACTTTCCCGGTGAGTAAAATTTTTAAGTGTCCTGCTCTTGAACTTGTGGAATTTGACTTGTTTGGTAAGGTTAAAGACAGTGCAGTGGTCTGAGAGCAGAACCTCTTCAGAGCTTGCTGAAATCAGGCAGGAAATAATATAGGGAGTTAGAGGAGAGCTTCTCTGTGAAGGAGATGTTGGTAATAGTGTCAGTTAGTGGGGTAGGCTGAAGATACCTGGGTAAGGGCTCAGCCTTTTTTTGGTGTGGCAGCCCACTCCCAGCATGGGCATTAATCCGTTCTTGCTGATCCAGGGTTGGGCATGGTCAGAACCAAGCTGGAGAGGACACAGGATACTCTTTGCTGGTTGCACTTTGCTGCTTCCCTACACCTCTTCCAGCTGCTTTTTAGTGTACGAGCCAAGGCTGGTACCAAATCTTTCTTTACATCCCCCAGTTGTGTGTGCAAAGCACAGGACTTGCTCGCATACACTGAATTCTGCTTTAATCTGCAAAGTTGCCCTACAGTGACCATGTGAAGCCCTTGCCGTGCTCACTAAATGCCTGCACAGGGCATGGTGCCTGTGTGCTCTTTGGAGAGGAGCCGCAGCTTAGTGAGGAAAATGGCAAATCACGCTGGGAGCCAGTTGGTAGGACAAGGAGGAATGGGGCACTAATTAGTGTTTGTCACGGACTGTTCAAATTGATAAAATGACATTCTTTCCACTGTGCAGTCAAACCACTTCTGCCTGAAGGCCGATCAAAGGGCAAACCACACCCACACAAGCATTAGGTGATGGACGTGAACAGGATGTTACACAGACTCTGCAGGACAGAGCTCCCACAGAGAACCTGTGAACCACACAAGAGGCACCACTGCCAGCTTTTGTTTCGGGGCAGCGTTTGTCCAAACTCTCGCCCTGATAGCAGCTTGAGCCGTCTGTCTGGGCAGGACCTGTCACACTCCAGGTATCCCCACAAACCTCTCGTCTCCTTGTTGGGAGGCTGGTTGGAGATAACCCCGTGTCTGTGCTGCAGCCGATGCAGGAGATCTGGTAAACATTACAGACTGACCCGGAACTGGGAGTGCAGTTGGAAACAGGGAAAAAAAAATCCCTGAACTCAGGGGGTCCTTCAGTCAGAGCTTGGTGGCTCAGGGGGAACAGGACTGTGACAAATGAGTCTCTGCCTGTTTCCCACAGACAGCCAAGCAGTAATATTTGATAAAGCAATGAGTGCTGTCTACTGCCACAGCCCTTCACACAGAGAAGATGTGCTCCCTGCTCCAGGACCTTTTTTAAAGCACTTTGCTTCCCAGACATGGGGAATGCTATTTCCAGATCACTCCCAAGATATGATAAAATTACACCTCCTTCCATCAATTCCAAAATCAATTTATAGTTGCTTCTGCCCCCATAGCTGGGTAGTGTCCAAGGCAGAATCTTCTGGAAATTGGACCCAGTTGTTCCCCAGGCAATAAAGCTGAAGGCAGGGGAGCAGGGAGGTGATGGCTTTTGGTCTGTGCTCAGTGTGGAGGTGCCTGTGTGCTGCAGAACCTCCCTGCAGGCTCAGAGGGGCTGTGTAGGGATAGAGGATGTTTTTGGGATGCCTTTATTTGTTGGAAGAGACCAAACCTATCCAGAGAGCTCTGCCAGGATGAAACCAGAGTGTTTCTTTGGTGCACCGTGTCTGATAGTTCTTGCTGTCAGCTGGTTTGGTAGGTGAGCTTTAATATCCGTTTGGGTTTTTTTTTAACGAAAACAACTCTAAACAAACAAAAGCCAACCTGGCTGAGTAGTGATGGATGGAGCTCAGGAGCTGGGGTGGCAGCAGCATTTATCTTCTCTCAGGTGATGGATGCAGGCTGTCGTCCAGCTCAGTGCTGGATGAGCAGTGCCCTTCACCTTGGCTGGACTGGGTGTGGTGTGGGGGGAATTTTTTTTTTTTTTTGCACATCTCTGCTTGCCAGGGTTGCATCTGGATTAAGAGCAACAAACCTCTGTGAGCCAGTGAGTTCACACCCAGCAAATTTTCAGAATTCCTTAGATGGCTGTTAATTGAACCACTGTAAAGGAAATTAAATCCATGTGCACATCTTGGAGCAACTGTTGAACTCTTAGCGTTTGGATAGAGTATTGTCAAATTAACAAATCCCTCTCCCTTGGGAGCTGAGATTTAAACTGGTGTTCCTCTGAGCAAAAAGACAGAGGTGGGACAGAAATTGATTTCTTTTCCTCTAAAAAAGCCTTATAAGAAACAGATCGGAAGACAGGATCACTTAGTTCCTGGTCCTGTGGTTTGCTTAAGCAATGTCAGGCATTTGGGGCAGCACAAATCAAAGAGTCAGCAAATTCTGAGCGCCCTGGGGTTTTGAAAAATGCTTCTGGGGAAGGCTGCTAATTGCATTATGGGTCAGTGCTTCACCATGTGTTGTTTCTGGTTGTTCTGCATTAAACTGCTCTGCCACACCAGCTTCCTGCGAGGGAGACCAATGCGAAGAGAAATCTCCGCTACTCTGTGAAGAGGCCAACAAAAAGCTCAGCCCCTTTCCTTTTTGTCCTGAAAGCCCTGAAACAAAAAAACAAAACAAAAAAAAAAGAAAAAGAACCTGCTTGGGTCAATGATCCTGAATCAACTGTGTGGAAGCACCAGCCTGGAAGCAGAAAAACATGGACTGGGAATGGTGGGGGTGGCGAGGGAAGGGACTATTCCCTTGCACCTCCGTGTAATTTGGAAGAGGATGTAGGAAAGGCAGAGGATCACCGCAGCGTCTAAGAGGCTGATGGCCTCTCTGCTCACATATTTCTAACAGATGTCCTGGCTTTGTGAGCCTGCAAGTGGAGTGTTCAATGTCTGCTCCACGTTAAATTGCTTCTCCTTCCCCAGGTCTGACTCTGCTGAAAAAAAAAAAAAAAATCAAAAAAGGAGATGACCAAATCTTGGAATGCAAGAAGCAAATGTGAAATCTGGGGAAAACGCTGGCTTGTGAATATTTAAAGTGGAAAATGCAGCTTTGTAGTGGCAGAAGCACGGTTTCAAGCTATGAATTTAATGTTGTCCCTTCGCAGACATGTTTGGTGAGCAGGCCTGTGGCTTTTCCTCCTCTTTTATGTTAAGGCCAGAAATATCTGCTGGAATGATCAGCCTTGTTCCAGTCCACCCTGCAGTCCAGGAATAATCAAATTTAATTGCTTTTTGTGAGAAAAGCTGCAGCAGAAAGTACCTGATTTCTAGCTTTATGCTAAATGCTAAAATTCTGATCCATAAAATGCTGTTCAACTTGGGCGTACTGAGAAGTGTAATTTAAAACAGGTTCTAACTGCGCAGTCTGGGGAATAAAACATGGTATTTGGGTTTTGTATTTGAAGGAGGGATGTGTGTCTGTGTGGGATGACTGTAACTTCCTCAAAGCAGTTTTTGTCATGGGTGTCTTGGGATAAAGTTTTTTTTGTTGTTGTTGGGGTTTTTTTGTTTGGTTGGTTGGTTTTTAATTTTTTTTTTTTTTGTTTTTTCTTTTTTTTTCTTTCTTTCTTTTTAAACAGGGTGACTGAAATAAGAGTCTCATTTCAGATGACAAAAGAATCTTTGTGTAGTTCAACCAATGTATGTGGCAAGGAGAGCCTTGAGAGGACTTTGGATAAATCCTGTGCACTTTTGACAAGGAACTGAGAGCCCACTGATAGTTTCTGTTCTCACTTTACTTTGCAGAAACGCTTCTTTTTCTACACTTTGCTGATGGTAGCTCGGTGTCCGGCGGGGATGGAGACGCCCAGAGCAGCTTGGCAGCCGCCCTTCCATCCCTTCTCTGGTGGGGATGAAGATGTGAGAGCTCCAAAATAATGGCACTCTGTGGACATCACTGCGTTTATTCCACACCGATTTTTCACCAGGGGTAATTTTTGGTGGAGGGACAGCTGAATTGTGGTGTTGGGGCCTCCCCATCATCCCAGTTGTGGACTCAGATTTGTACTTCTCTTTTTCAGCAAAGAACAAAGCTCATGACGGGCCTAGAAAATGTGGTTTTTAAGGAATGGCTGAGCTGGGTTTACCCTGGAGGATGCTCAAAGGCCCTTATTCTCTCCAAATCCCTGAAAGGATGTTGTAGTGAGGAGGGGGGGGTTGGTCTTGGAAATGGCACTAAGCTGAGACATGGGAGATTCAGATTCGATATCAGAAAAATTCTTTTAATTTTCCGTGTGGTCAGGCCGTGGAACAGGTACCCAGGGAGGTGCTGGAGTCACCACCCCTGGAGGTGCTGGAAGAGGCATCCGCACCTGGCAGTGGGTGATGCGATTTCATGGGACCGCTGGCTTGACGGTCGGACGGGATGACCCTGAACCTCTCTTCCAGCGCTGACCACACTAAAATCCTAAGATTCTGTGGCTCCAAGACGCCGTCCCGCTCCCCGCAGCTGCCCGGCGGGGTAAGGGGGGAAGATGGCGGCGGCTCCCCTCAGCGCGGCGGGGGGGGGGCGGTGTCGCCTCGGGCCCGCCCCGCCCGCCCGCGCTCCCTCCCTCACGCCCCGCCGCCATCTTGCCCGCGGAGCACCGGAGGGGCTGAGCTCCGCCGCCGCCTCTGCCTCTCCCCCTCCTTCCCCTCCGGCCGGGCCGCTTTCTCCCGGGGCCGGGGGGCCGGAGCCGGCAGGTAAGGCTTTCAGCGAGGGGCAGTCCCGCCCGCTCAGCCCAGTTCAGCCGGCTGTGTGAGGGCAGGACATGCCCCTTCCCCACGCGGGGTTCTGACGCCTTGAGGAGTGGGCTGCATCTCCCTCCCCTCAGGGGATGGAGACCCTCTCCCGGGCGGCCCCTTTTCGGGGTTGCTCGGGCTCCCCGCAGGTCCCACAGGTGAGGGGCTGCGGCGTGGGGCTGCGGCGTGCCCGGGCTGCTCTCGGGGCGGAGGGATGGGATCCACCGGGACCACAGGGCCTGTGTAACCCACCTGGAGCAGCGGGAGGACTGGTAGGGAGGTGTGGGCTGCAAGGGTCCCTTAGCCCAGGGGGATCGGTGAGTGTGGAGGGACGGAAATACTCTCTATGGGGCGATTGGTGAGAGGGTGCAGATTCCCTCCATCCCATGGAGCCCGTTCCTTAGTGCCGCGATTATCCCAGCCAGTTATTCCTGCCTCTGTTGCTTTCTCTGTGGACATGCTCAGTTCATGGAGGCATTAAGCCATGTGTTCCCAGTAATTGTTGTGCTCATCATGATCTGTCTGTGTAATTGTGTGCAGCCCAAAAGGAAAGGCAGGAGTTTGTGCTGCAGCCTGTTCTGTGGTGCTTGTGTTCAACCTTGGAAGGTTGGCCCACCTCAAAACCAGAAGGTTATGGTCCAGTGTACCCTGTGGAGTCATGTCTTTGCACATCTAATAAAGTTTTGTGAGCTTGCTTTCATCTCAACACCTGTTTGAGGGGCGATGTACCCATTTTACTCTTGAAATGCAACTCCCCTGATCACGCACACCATAGCCCACTTGTAGCTGCTGAAGTACATTCACAAGAAAGTCCTTGACCTGTAGTTACGTGAAGAGCAATATTCACTGTTGCTTGTGAGTACATCTGTGTATTGTGGTGTCAAGTGCACCCTCAGCACCAGTTGGAAGCCCACAATTCATCTTTTCAGATTTCTTAAGGCGCTCCTCATTTCCCTGATCTGTGGAACAAAGAAGGCACACAACTGGAGAAAAATACACCTGAACACTCTATGCATGCTTCTAGCAATGTGGAAAGTTTTCTCCATGCTGTTCCCATCCAGGCACACAAGCAGGGAGCTGTCAGGTGCTGTTCTGAGACCTAAAAGCACTTCACGTCTGTGCTTGCTCTGGTGGAGCTGAGATGGATCTTGAACACCATCATGTATATTTGATGGGTGATGGCCATTAGTTGACAGCTGGGAGTTGCAGAGAAACAGCAGAGCAGAGAAACACTAGCTAAGAAATGGGGTGGGTTTTTTTAGGTGCTTAATTTCAGAGGTCTTGCTTTGGGGATAGGAGGGAGGCCCTCTGATTTTAGTGCACTGAAACATTCAGACATTCTAGGGGCTGAAATTGTCGCCGTTTGTGCTCGCTGTGTGCGCAGTTTGGAAGTTCTGATGACAGGCGGGTTTTCATTCACGGCAGTGGAGCAGAGCTCAGCCTTGGCACCCACAGATTTGTTGTTAAGAAGTTCCTGACTTGACTTTGGCTCTTCACAAGAGTGAATCGGGTTCCTCTGACAAAGTTAAACTGAGCCAGACTGTCTGGTTGTAAAGGAGGTGTGAAGGAGTTTCATTACAGACCTAGCCAGCTGTTCCTGTAAATACAAAACTCCTTTTTCTTTTAGTTGTTGTTTTGGAGTACTTAATAGTTGATACATCATCGGCTTTTTGTAACCAATTACGTGTGACTATTAGATAATTCTGTTTCTCAGCAGGGAGATGTTTACCAGGAAAGAAGTCACTGATGTAGCTGTAACTTCTGTTTACTTTGGTTTAAATTACACTGCTCCTATTTCGTATTTCCAGTCACCTACATAATACTGAAATGGATGATGGAGGATTGGATTATTTATGCAGAAGAAGTGAAGTGCAGCAGGATTTTGGGTTGAATGCTGCTTTGATCTATCCAGGGCTGCTGGTCATTTTTTTTTTCCTTTTATTTGACTAAAATTTTATAGTAGAAGTAACCATGAAAATGTGATTTACAAAGAATAATAAAAAGATGGAATCCCATCAAATCCTTGACGAGATTAGTGGTTTTTGCCTTTATTTGAAACAAAAACCAAATTAAACTGACTTCCTCCTGATATTTTTCTCCTGTTTTCACAGGAGAAATATTGCTTTCAAAGAATGACAACAGCTGCTCCAGCAAGTGGATTTGCTGTGCAAGAGGTTATTATTTACAGCTGCCAGCTTTATTGAATTCTTCCTTACATTTCATCTTTATTTGTAAGTTTATAAGCTACTGCAAAGTATTGAAAAGAGACTCAGCTATGGAAGTAGATTCTTCTAGCCAGGGCCCAGGAGCTCTTTTTGGCTCAATTCTACCCTAACTGTCTTTGTAATTTGGAAAAATCAATGAACGTTGCTCAGTTCTGGAAAATAAAACTGGACAAGCTGATGGAAAAAAGTATCAGTGTTACTGGATAATAGCCTGAGGAAAACAGTTAAAAAGGAAAAAAAGCTTGGTGCTAGAAGGTTGTCTTGGGGGATCTTTGGAGAGCTGTGGGGACGCTATTAAAGTGGGAATAACAGATTTTAAGGATGCTGGACTATCCAGGGTTCTGGGAGACTACACTTTCTAAACAGAAAATGCATGTCTTGTTCTATTTTGTTGTGGTTTTTTTTTTTAACATGGATTTAAATGACCTTTGATCTCTTGCAGTCTTCTAGAAGCGGCAAAACAACTTAGGGTTGATGTTTTGTGTGCCATCAACTGAAATTGGGGCCATCATGAATATCACCAAGGGTGGGCTGGTGCTGTTCTCAGCTAATTCCAATTCCTCGTGCATGGAACTGTCCAAGAGGATTGCTGAGTAAGTAAAGTCTGCCGGGGACCTGTGATCTTGGGGTTATTCTGGTGGGATTTGGAATTGGACACCTGATTTCTCTATTTAAGGAAAGTTACATGGGAAAACTGCCATGATTTGCAGGAATATGGAGTGTGCTCTGTTGGAGAGTGTATTTCAACAGCTCTGTAACACAGAGAGTAACTTGTGTTTGAATTGTTCCGTGGCTGGTTGTGATTGGCTGCAGCATTTTATAGGAAACACGTGGGATATTTAATGTTTGCATAGTGTTAAATCATCATGAAGAAGTTTTTCCTCCTTGTAGTGGGATTTTTTTTTTTTAGGCAGGAAAACTACATCCCTCCTGCTCTCTGTATATTTTGGATGGGAACACTTCTTTAGCTTAAATCCGTGAATAGTTTCAGCAGAACTTTTAGGACTTAAGTACATTTTTACTGTGCTAATTAGGATGTATAACATTACTGGGAATGTTGGGATGGATTTCTTCCAGAGGCTTATTTACCCAAAGTTAGGTGGGATAGGAGGAGAAAGGGGAGTGCAAAGGAACTCAGGTTGTGTGGAAAGAATTTGGGCCTGAGTGCACAGAATACTCTGGTCTCCTCTTTTGTAGTGATGGGCTCTGGCTAATGCTGATGAAGAATAAATACAGCTGATATTATTCTTCCATTATCCATAAAATAGTGCTTGCTACTCTTTCCTCTTTACTCGACGTTGACTTTTTTCTGTAGAGAAGAATGATTTAAAAGCAGTATTTTTAGATATTGTGCACATGTATGTTGCCGCATGTATATATGTGTGTGTATGTATGTATGTGTGGATATATATACACACACAGACACACACACATATGGCAAGACATAAAAATTACAAAATGTTACATGAATTAGTATTCCAGTATTTTTTTTTCCTGCAGCTTGTTCTGAGCTTGACTGGAAAATAAGTTTAGCATAGTCTGCAGTGCAGCTTTTGGAAATTGTAGGTGCTTTTTAGAGAGATGTTCGCTGTAATTTCTGGTTTTATGGTTTGGGGTTTTCTTTCCTTGGTTTTCTCCCACAGAATGCAGCCTTCTCGGTAACTGTTGCATTATGTGGGATTTACATTTGATTTGCCCTTCCTCTCCCCTTACTGACTTCCACCTTTTTTCTGTTCCCGCAGGCGCTTGGGAGTCGAGATGGGGAAGGTTCAGGTTTATCAAGAGCCAAACAGAGGTGAGCAGTTAATTAGCAGAACTGGAAACGTACCTGACACTGGTTTGAAGTTATTGGTTCCCCTTCTCTGACTGTCTAAAAGAGTTTTGCTCTTGCAAATTATATATTTTTCTCTCGGCAGAAACACGAGTGCAGATTCAGGAATCTGTGAGAGGAAAGGATGTATTTATCATCCAAACAGTTTCAAAGTGAGTAACTGTTTAAAGACCCTGTGCTAGCATTTGATGTGGGCTGTCCATGGGAATGCTTCTGTTTTTTTCTGTCATTTTTCATCACCTTTTATGTTTGTGATGCAGTGTAATAAGCTTGGATTAACTAGACAGAGGCTTTTCTTTGTGGAGAGTTCTTGTGATTGGTTTTGTTGGGTTTTTTATATGTACACAAAAGACAGCTTTGACATAAGGTAGCTTCTATGATTTTAATTTTTAGTGACTATATCAATAAAACCTTCCCTTTGGTCTCTCCATTCCTTCCCTAAGTGTATTCTTTTGCTTGTGTTTGTCTTTAAATTCTTCTGAGCTCCCTGTCCTAGCACCATCACAAAGTTAAGATGTAGGGGGAACATTTCCTGGGCAATGTGTCCTGTGATTCAGAAATTCTTTAATTTTATGTGAAAAGAACTTTACAAATGCTAAGACTTTTTTTTTTAATGGCAGCAGAAATGTAGGTCTTAGTTGATGACCAGTTCTCCAAAAAATGTGCCCTCTCCATCTCTGCTGGGTGTAAATACTGTGGTGGATAGAGGATTTTCCTGCACCAGCTACAGAAGCAGATGTTTCTCTCGTTGCAGGGATGTGAATACCACGATCATGGAGCTCCTGATCATGGTGTATGCGTGTAAAACCTCCTGTGCCAAAAGCATTATCGGAGTGATTCCTTACTTCCCCTACAGCAAACAGTGCAAGATGAGGAAAAGGGGCTCCATTGTCTCCAAACTCCTGGCCTCCATGATGTGCAAAGCTGGTAAATGTGGCTGTCAAATAATCAGAGCAAGGGAGGCTCCTGCTCTCAGCTTCCAGGTTTAGAGAGATCTGTACACAAATTTGGACTCTGTTTAAAAACGACTGCCAAGCTTTTCGTGTGTTTAAAACCTACGTTAAAAGGAGAATGTAATTAGAAATGTTTCCAAATGACGAGATCATAAAAAACCCAAATTTGATACAAACATTTTACATTGAGCTGGCAAAATGAGTCTGCTGGGCTGAGCTGCTTTGCGCTGTGGTATCCACCTCTCACAATACCATCCTTTGCCTTTCCTACAGCCTGGAACAGTTGTGCCTTGTCATTTTTGTCTTGTTTTTTTACTTCTTGGATGAATGCACTTTGTCCTTTACATTGGAGAACATGTGGGAGAATGAGATTATTCATTTTCACAGCCTTCAACACATTTTCTACTTTCCTTTCACTCCCATCCCTGGGAAGAAGCAGGCAGTTATAACAAACTCTGTGATCTGGGTTGTTATTTTGAGAGAAGTGGTTTTTGATTAGGAGCTCGGTCCATTTTGCAGGAGTTCAGAGCTAATGAGCATGGCAGGGTCTTGCTGTGTGACACAGGACAAATCAGTGCTTCCATTTTGTCCCATGTGCAGCAGGGAAGGCTCTTGCCTGCCTCAGTGTGGCACTGCAGAGTCAGTAATGTGCAGAGTTCTGAGGTTCTTTTAAAAAAGTCACTGTAGAAGCCTCAAAACACGTTAATGCCAGCGTGCTTAAGAGGGGCTAAAATTAATTTATTATGTGCTTTCACTTAGTACTCTCATACAGCTTAGAGATTTTCTGGACAAACTGCAGTGAAACTTAAAAAAAATAAAGGGTCTGTTCTTTCTTACTTTTCTTGATGTGCTTCTCTGTATGTCTTATTATTTTAAAGGACTAACTCATCTTATTACCATGGATCTACATCAGAAGGAAATTCAAGGTTTCTTCAATATTCCTGTTGATAACTTGAGAGCATCCCCATTTTTACTCCAGTACATCCAAGAAGAGGTGAGGAAGGCCTGTTATTACAATTGTTTCTTTTTAATTTTTTAATTTTTTTTTTGGTCATGTCTCAGAGCATCTGAAACAAATCCCTCTGAAAAGATTAACTCTTCAAACTGAATTTTACATGGGGAAGGGTCATGTTGGGGCAGGGAGTAGTGCTGGGAGATGTTGGTTCTTCTCTTCCCCACCTTTAAGTTTTGCTTTCCCAAAGAGTTGGTGTTTTCTTACCCATGCAGCAATGCTGGTTTTTTTTCTTAGATATATTCCTCTAACACTGAAAAAAATAAATTGGATTTTCTTGTTACTTTATGTCCTCTTCCTTTCCTATTTCCAGTTTCCTTGACATTTATAGGATGGGCTGCCTGTGTGGGTATAAATTTAAATCACATAATAAGAAACACTTTGGAAGTTGTAAACTGTGAGAGAGCCTATTGATTGTGCTCTGGAAGTCAGGCTGGTGGGTGGAAATCTCACCCACTCTTTGTTCAGACTGCATGTCTTGACTTGAGGAGCTTAACTTGGGATGTTCTGTGCCTCCATCTCTCCATGTTATTTTTACAAGGGTTTTGAGAAGTGCTGCTGGTGGATTCGCCCGTACAAAAAGTGCAACTGATAATTGTAGGTATAAGATGCACGTTAAGCCTCTGACTAATGGTAATTTGGAATAAAGCAAGTGCTTTCTTCCTGCTGAGAGAAAAGGTTTAACTCACTCTTGCTTTTGAATCCAAGCTATTTCTTTTTATAGAGCTAGGAATGCCTCAATTTAAAAAAAACAAAACACACCCCACCCCACCCCCTTAAAGAAACCCAAACCAACATGATTTTGTTATGACAGTATTAAAATCTGTTTGGGGAATCAGTTACCATTTGAATTCCTCATTATCATTTCATTTGGTGATAGAGTCAAAGAAGATGGCAGAACAAAACTCGAGGTTCTGGCTTTGCCAGTGTCTTGTGTTCCGGGAGAAAACTGTTGCACGTTGTCAGCATTTTCTAACTTAAAAAAAAAAGAACAAAAGTGGAAAACCAAATACACAGACACAAGACAAGTTTTGCCTTTATGTGTTGCTTGAAAATGTGGTTTATGCTCATTAACAAGATCATGGTCCTGTTTTGGTCTTGAAGCACATTTTGATTCCTGAGCTTTTAATGGCTTACACAGAATTATTGGCAGCTTTGAGTCTGACACTGCTGTGCAGTCTAACAAATGACCATATGTAGAGAGAAGTTTTAAAAGATACTTTCAGTTCTTCATCCCTCTGCTCATCCATGAAAGGGATTTTCCAAAACCAGGGTTAACTGAATGGATCTGATCACATGGGATCTGTACTGGCAAGTACCTTCACCAGCCAGATCATTTTTAGTATCTGTGCTTAAAACTTTGGTCTGTTTAGTATTCATCTCGAGTTCCTGGTGGCCACCACTTGCTGGATATCCTGTGCTGGGAATGCCAGAGCTTTCAAAGCTGTGGGAATCATGATGGGATGTACTGAGGAGCATGAAATGGAGTCCAGCTTGATAAGAATGAAAGTCACTTAAAAAACATTTCACTCAAAGTTAGGAGGATGAGGGCTTGTAGTTGTTCCCTCTTGGAAATTTATGCCTAGATGTGAAGAGAATCACTGCTCTAGGATGAAGACAGTCCAGTCAGTGAAATTCCTGTGATAGGGAAATAGTTTGGTGCTTTCCTCTCAGTGCTTGGCAGATGTTGAATACTTCATGGCTTCTCTTTCCTTTACTCAGGTGTTAATCCCAGAGTGACATAGCCCTTTGTTACACGCACTTGTTGACACCTCAGTGTCTTTGGAATGACATTTCTGGCTTTCTGACTTCATTTTTCAAGAGCTGAGAACAAATTTGGTAATTTGGCAGGGGAAAAATGAGGCAATGGTGTCTGAACTAGATCAAAGCCTTTATTCTGTCGAGTGACAGGCCCTGCCTTGTCCATGCCTTCCATCATGTTAATCTTTGTAGCCTCTTGTATAACTCAGTGTTTGTAAAGGACAGAACATGCTGAATTCATACTTAGGTGGAGTTACTAACGTTGTGGATTATTAATGTTGCCTACGTCCTCAGAAAATTTCTTATTTTCTGTTGGTTGAGCCCTTGCCCAAGTTCAGAACTTTTTTTTTCTTTTTCCCATGCCCATTTCAGGTAGAGCTTTTGGAAATAATCAGCCAGTGCAGTTTGTATGTTGTGGATAAGATTGTGGAAGAACTTACCTTGCTTGTGTTTGCAGAAACCCTAATATTTCAGTGCTCTGGAATGGGTATTTGACATCTCACGAGGTGGTGAACTCCATGGCAGGGTGTCAAACCCACAAATCTGTGAATTCCATCCCTAACAGATCATTTTGCGGGTGTGAAGTCTTCCATCCCTTAACACTGGGATTCTGAGGACTGGACCTGCTCGGTAGGACTGTGGTTTTTGGGTAGAAGGACAGACAGGTTCTCTTTAAGCTGCTCTCCACAGAGATGGATCATCCCAGGGCAGCACAGTGAAGGAAGAGCTGAGTTTGCAAGGAGTGGGGTGAGATGAGATACCTGAGGGAGTGCAGTTGTTGGAAAGAACTGGAAGTGTGAATGCTGGAATGCTTGGGAAGTTACAAGCCAGGTGAATCTGATGTGGAGTCACTGTTTGCAGGAAAAATGGAGATGAGGATAAGAAACTTCTGAGAGATGGGGACTAAAATGCTGGTTAAATGGGGTGAAAAATCAGTATGAGAATGGGGCAGGGGCAGCAGACTGTGCTTGTGAAGCCTGACTGAAGCGCCAGTAAGACATCAGGGGGAAACCCAAACTTCCTGGCCTCGTCCCTCTGGTGCTGTCAGCATTTGCAGCAGCACCTCCTCGTGCTGATCAGCGTGGGAGAGTTTGCAGCCCTGGTGAGACTGTGCCTCCAGTGACTCTGGAAGTTCTGTCCCTTCTGATGGTCCATAGAGTCAGTATGATGTGATGGAAAGTTGTGACATTTCTTGGGGTACTCTATAAGACGACAGGAAGTTGTAAAATGATGGGTTTTAGTGATTAAAGACAATTTAGGTTGAACAGGAGACTTTAATTTTGATGGTTTCCTGTTTCTTTTGACACTTGTGGGTGTAACCCTGATGTCCTAAAGCAGTTACTTTTCTGTTATCTGTACTACAAAATGGGATTTATAAAAGGTACAGTTTGAAGTCAATACCTGAATTTTCTAAATACATGTTTTTACTGAGCTGTCAACCCTGATCATGTACCATGGATTCTTGAGGTTGCTTTCTTAGGGAAAGTGTTCGATGCTTAAAATTCTTCTGGCAAAATAAAGTTCTCTGATTCTTACTGAGTTTAAATTTGTCTAAAGATATGAAGTGGACATTGCTATCTGTTATTTACTACAGATACCAGACTACAGGAATGCTGTAATTGTGGCCAAATCTCCTGCGTCTGCAAAGAGGTGGGTAAGATCTGCTCTCTTGCCTTAGAGCAGGAAATCTCTCTCGGGGTTTTGTTCTCAGGATCAAGTGAAGGACAAATACCCAATAATTAGAAGATGCAGCCTTCACATCCCTCCCAATTCTCCTCTGTCAGCTGTGAAGTTTTTATATCATCGCTGTGATCACAATAAATCTAAGGAGAATTAAAAAAACATACAAAAAGATGCTGTAAATCAGTGCAGCGCTTATGATTAAGAAGGTTTTTAATCATGTTATATTTGTGTGCATTTGCATTATAAATCTCCTGCTGTAAGTGAGGAAAGGTGGCTGGAAGTGTAATGCCATTAATCCAGATGAGTTTCTTAACATGGGCATACCTGAGAACGTGACTGATCAGATCCTAAGTACAGATGGTGGGGCTGGGTTTGCTGCTTGACATGATTGTCATTGTGAAGTCTTTGGTGGCTGAACGACTGTTCTTAATCCACAAAGCTTTTTAGTTGACTGTTCCTAAACTCTGGAATTCCAGTGCTGTCAGCAGGTGCTGTAAGAGCTGGATGATGGTTTAAGAGATGAAGTATTTGCTGTGATGACAAACCAAGAGTTTGTGGAAAAGATATTTAGACTTCCATGCCAACAAATTGTGATACTCTGTGTTTTCCTTGTTTTCTGTAACAAATCACCTTTTGTCATCATCTTTTGCGATTTCTTTTGTTCTGGCCAGGTAATTTTACTTTTGTTTCTTTTCCATTTCTTTTCCACGGTGTCAGTATTGCCTCTTGGGTGGAGGCAAGTGTTTGTTGCAGCATTTTAATGCTTATCCAGTAATTGTTAATGCCAGCAAATAGACAGATGAGCTGCACATCACGCAGTGATTTGTGGAGGAGAGGATCCCAGAACTATTGTTTAGCTTCCTCACATATTCCTATGAGTATTTAAGGACAGTATTTGAAGAGTTACATTGTATTGGGAGAGGGATAATTGGATGTTTCAGCCTAATCCGGACTGAAAACAATCGAGGAAAATACTTTTGATGAATGCCTGCTTGTGAAAAAGAACCCCTGCGTGGTGAAGTTCAGAGTGTCGCTGTGGTTTCTGAGCTCACTGGAAAATTAATAAGTCATTTGGCTTTGAACTTTATTCAGTTTAATGCTGCATGCTAAGGTAATTAATATGGTTTTATTGATAGGATTATTCCTGCTAAGTCATAATTCTTAATGTTTGTAATAATAATTACCTGTAATTAACTACCTGCAAAAATATTATAACTGTATGATAACCACAGGGTGGAAGATTCTTCATTTTTAATTAACTGAGTATCACAATGGGCAAATTATTCTCTGGACTTTGGATTGTTTGGATAGTGAAATAAGGCTTAAGGACAGAGGAGGTGATTCAGGCACAGGTCTGAGGTGCTGATGTTAGAGCAGAGTGAATCACTCTGTATGTGCTGGGCTTGCTTGGACCAGAGGAGATTTGGATGGGTGGCGTAGGCAGGATCCCAAACCCTTGGGTGTGCAGGGTAAGGTGGGATGGATGTGCTAATTTGTATTCGCTGCTTCCAATATCTGGGATGCAAACTCCTATTTTCCTGACTCTCTGCTTTTCCCACTTCCCCAGCTAACCTTACACTTCTTTAGAGAAATTTCTAATTTTAGTTGAAGAAATACTGGAGTGTGAAGGAACTTCATGTCAGCTAATTAAAAAATGCAAGCTGTTCAACTCCCAAGCATGGTTTGTCAGGCAGAATGATCATCTGGATCCCCTTTTCCATAGGGTATCTCAGGTTATGTGTCAGCAGGTCAGGGATATTGCCTTTATTTAGTACTAAATAAATAGGTGAACCTTGTTTTCTCTTTTTATATGAGTATTTTTTTTTTCCTGTTAAATTTAGACAATCCAGACATCAGGGCTGTTCTTGGTTACTGTTAGATGTGTCCTGTTAAAGCATGGGATCCCAAGGATGCTGGAGGCTGGGAAGTGTTATTTTGGCTGTTGGGCAAAGCAGAAGGGAGTAGTCAGCATTTTGTGACTTGCAGCATTTATCCTTTTACTTTAAGGCCCATATGGGCACTTTGAAGGTCATTCTGACTTTAACAAACCTGACAAAAACAAGATAATGAGAAGGCAACTGATTCCTTCTATGAATTCTCTTAAAATTTTAGGATCGTTTGACTGCCCTGTGAAATGAAATCGGTTAGGATTGCACATGTGTGAATTATTTTAAATGTAACCTTTCTCTGGGTTCTTTTAACCCTTCCCCTGCAGGGCACAGTCGTTTGCTGAGCGCCTGCGGTTGGGAATCGCCGTGATCCACGGGGAAGCTCAGGATGCTGAGTCTGACATGGTGGACGGTCGGCACTCCCCTCCCACAGCCAAGTACGTCGCTGCTATCCACCCCAGCCTGGAGATCCCCAGTAAGTAAGTGTGTGTGGGAAAGTGCTACCTGCTGCTTTTGTGGGCTCAGGGATTGCGTTTGGCGGGGATGGGCTGTCTAAAAGGAGTGGTTCTTCACACGGAAGAACAAAAAAATCATCTTTCTTAGTGGGGAGATGATTCCTTCTTGCTCGAATGTGGATGTGACCTGCAGCTGCACCACCAAAACTGCAGGGCATAAACACAGCGGGGGTGTCAGTGGGTGGCTGAACTGGTTGTGTCTGCAAGCCACTCTGTTTCTGTGCTGAAATGAAGAATTAATTGAATTGGTAAAGAATTCAGGTATAAATTAATGTAGTTAATATTTTAATTAAGCTTAAAAAATACTTATATATTAGAATCCTGCTTATTCCTCAGTGGTGATATTGAAATAGTTGTTGCTTCATGTCTCTTAATAGTGGTGACCCATCAGACATTTCCGTCGTTCAGATAAATTATATAAACTTTTCTTTCTCCTTTCTACCCCTCTAAAAACGTTTGCCATTAATCAGTGCTGATTCCCAAGGAAAAACCACCCATCACAGTTGTTGGAGATGTAGGAGGAAGAATAGCTATCATTGTGGTAAGTGAGATGCCATCAGTTCTCATAAATCATGTTAAACCTGTTAAAGCTGCAGAAATCAAGTGGCTGTTCTGTACCAGCCACTAAACTTTGGGTACTGGTGAGGATGGGGCAGCGCTGAGCACATTGACAGAGCTGGCTGGGAGCTCTGGAGAGATCCACTCTGAAAGCAGCACTGGGGCCTTGTTTCCATGAGCAGGGCGGGTGAAATTCTGTTCAGTGCTTACCTGAAGGGGTTCAGGTGCTGCCTGCACCCCGCAGGAGGGGAGAATCAACTTGTTCCTACTGGTGAGATTAGAAATGCCAGCGAAGCTGAGGTGATGGACGTGGACTTGTTGGAACAAGTCTGGAGGAGGCCACCAGGATCATCAGAGGGACAGAGCTGCTCTGCTGTGAGGAAAGGCTGAGGGAGCTGGGATTGTTCAGCCTGGAAAAGAGGAGGATCTGGGGTGAGCTAACTCTGGCTTTCCAATATCTGAGGAGAGCCTGCCAGAAAGATGGAGAGAGACTGTTTATAAGGGCCTGCAGTGACAGGACAAGGGGGAATGGCTTCAAACTTAGAGAAGAGTAGGGTTGGATTGGATGTAAGGAAGGAATTTTTCCCTATGAGAGCAGCTGTGGCTGCCCCATCCCTGGCGGCATTCAAGGCCAGGCTGTGTGGAACTCTGAGCAGCCAGGTCTAATGGAATGGGATGATCTTGGAATGAGATCTTTCAGGTCCTTTCCAACCCAGGCCATTCTGTGATTCCTTGGTGCACTCATGATTTCTCTAAAGCACTGTAATCTCTGGGTCTGTCAAGCAAAAGGACAATTTTCTGATAGTTTGGGGTGTGTTACACTCGGTGACGCTGTGCTGTCAGTCGGATGTTGGTCTGTGTGGTGGACCCTCGGTGACTCTGGGATTTTGGCAGGATGACATCATAGATGACGTTGACAGCTTTCTGGCTGCAGCTGAGACCCTCAAGGAGAGAGGGGCCTACAAGATCTTTGTCATGGCCACCCATGGGCTGCTGTCCTCGGACGCTCCCCGGCTGATCGAGGAGTCCGCCATCGATGAGGTAAGTGAGGACTCTGAGCTCTGATCAAACCATTTGGGCCGTTTCTAAGCAAGCAGTTTTCTCCTGATTTGATTATTGACATATGCTGGCATTAAGGGTTTAGTTGGGAGGTTCCTGGTTCAGGCTTTCTTACTATGGAATTGTGTGCTAGAAAATCAACATCCACATGTCTTTAAACTGTAGCAGTGGGAAATGTGGGAAGTGGTGGGATGGTGGACTGTCGTTATCAGCGCACCTTTCCCTTCAGTGGGTGGGGTATTTTTGTATCTCCTCTTGATCTGTGTGGCAGAATTGAGTGAATGAGAAGAAGGAGGGACAGTGCCATTAGTATCCATGGATACATGAAACCTATGGCAACACATGGCTCTTCCTAAGACTGTGACCCTGACAGTGATGTAAAGTGTTATTTTGTCAGCCAGGCTGGTTTTGTGGGATCTGTAAAACTCCCTTTCACAGTTCCAGTATAAAAGGTGGAAAACATAACAGAGCTATGTCTTCCTGACCATTTCTTCTTCCTGTAGGTGGTTGTTACAAACACAATTCCACATGAAATACAAAAACTTCAGTGCCCTAAAATCAAGACTGTGGATATCAGCATGATCCTGTCAGAAGCCATTCGCAGGATCCATAATGGGGAGTCCATGTCATACCTTTTCAGGAATATAGGAGTGGATGATTAAAGCTCCTTCCTCTAAAGAAACACCCCGGGCCAAACTGGAAACGAACAGAGAACGAGCTGTGAAGCATCTTCAATTAAATTCCTTAATATTTCCATTGAGCCACTTCTTGTTTTCTCTTGGTTTAAGTATCAAGGTAGAACAGTTTTTAAGTTTTTTTTTTTTTTTTTTCCTTTTCGGGGTTTTTTGGGGGGTGGTGTTGATGGGGGGAATAAACATTTTACAAAAAACTGTTCTAGTTGCTTTTAGGTTAGTTGCACTATACAGGATGGAAAAAATCCCACAAAACACTTGAGGCAAGAATTTGGCTTCTAAATTAAGCATTCCTTTTCCAAAGCTGCTTGCTACAAGTGCTTTAAATGGTAACAAAATGAAGTGACTGTATAATATTTGCATTTTAAAGGCCAAAAAGGTTGTACTGTTGTATGCAGTTCAGTGATTTTGTAGGAGTGCTTTTATAGAAAAGCATATGGAATATGCACCTGTATTTATTTTCTGCAACAAAGAATAAAGACTTGTTTTGTGTGAGCTTTCTAAAAACGTTTGTGTGTTTCTCCTTTGTCTTCTAAACCGGGTGTCCTTAAATATGGCACGTGGATGTCAGGGAGCAACAGGGTCTTGCTCAGACAATGGCACAGGTTCCCAGGGAAGCTGTGGCTGCCCCTGGGTCCCTGGAAGTGTCCAAGGCCAGGCTGGACGAGGCTTGGAGCCACCTGGGGTAGTGGAGGATGTTCCTGCCCACGGCAAGGTTTTGGAATGAGATTATCCCTCCCAAGCCAATCCATTCTGTGATTCTGTGGCTTGGGAATATTGTGGGGGGGTGTAGGCTCCAGCTGGTAAAATCCAAATCTGCTCATCACAGGTAAATGTTTGGGTTTTTTTGAGGTTTCTTGCGTGTCCTGAATGCGTGGATGAGCTATAAAATACTCCATGGTGCAGAGCTGAACTTGTCCGGGTTTGTTTTCCCAGCCCTCCTTGGGCAGGTGTGGGTGGAATGGCCGGCTGGCTGCCAGGCAGCTCCCAGCCCCACAGACTCCAAGTTCCTCACCTGTTGCAGAGAAGACAGTGGTGGAATTGATGAGCATTCAGAGGTGGCTTGGTTTAATCTTTCCATCATGTCCTACAAATGACTATAAAGCTTTTGGCGTGTTCAGAAATGAAAATTAACCTTTGTTGACGCCGTTTCTATGTTGGAGACAAACTTCCAAGGACTTTGGAGGGTTCATTGACGTTAAAGGATATAACCAGGTGCTTTCCTTAATGCTAGTGGATACAGCAGGCTGATTTATTGACACGTGTGGGTACTCTGGATGTGTTAATGCAGGTCAGATTCCAGCTGAGCACTGAGGGGGAAGGTCGGTTCCTCCTGCTCCCGTGCTGCCGCGGCTCCTTCAAAGAGAGGAGAAACGCTGACCTGGCTCGGTGATGGGCACGTTAACTGCACCGTGTTTATTTTATTAGTGAGACCTTGTGGAAGTGTGCTGCCACTTGGGAATGAGCCAGACGAGCGCAGCAAACTCATGGCTAAATCCCCCAAAACAAGGAATTCTGAGGTGTTTTCCTGTGCCTGTCTCGTGTTTCCTTCAGAGGAATTGCTGTGTCTTCCTCTCTCCACAGCTCCCTGACGGGAGCAAGGTGGGGGTTGGTCTTTTCAGTTAATAAGTGACAGAGCAAGAGGAAACAATCTCGAGTTGCACCAGGAGAGGTTAGGTTGGATATTAGGAAAAAAATCTCATGGGAAGGGTTGTCAAGCATTGGCACAGGCTGCCCAGAGCAGTGGTGGAATCACCAGGGATTTAAAAGGTGTGGTTTAGTGTGGGTTTATTGTTGGACTCAATGATCTTAGAGGACTTTTCCAGACCAAATGATTCCATGATTCTGGGATCTCTTCTGTGGGGGTCTCTGCTGGTCAGCCCTTGCTGCCATGCCAGGCTCCACCTCAGGCATTCACCCAGCTCCTGTTTGATCTTTGCTTCAAAACACATAAATCCCAACTTTGCCTGGTTTCGTGCAGTGCAGTTATGATCCTGACGAGGGCTCAGGAATTTGGGGAACAAACTGCATCCCTAAGGCTGCACTGCTGGTCCTTTGGCTATTGATAGCATTGGAATGGTGGGAAGGGAGGGAAGCACGTGAAGGCATCACTCAGACGTTTTTCAACCCCGCCCGTTTGCGAGACACCGAAATTTGGGAGTTTGGGCTCCCTGGGGAGTGGAGAGGGGTGGGAAGCAGTGAGGCCATCCTGCCCACCCAGGCACCTTTGGAAGCACAATTCCTGCAGCTGGGCTGTTTAATGATAAATGCTCTTGGGCTGCTAACGAGTTACTGATTCGGTGACTGTCCCTGTGAGGCTGAGGATGAAGAAGGAGGCAGAGGGATGAAGGAGCTCAATTCCCCTGCTGGATCTGTTGCCGCCTCACAGCAGTTCAGCGTTGCTGACCGTGTTGTAGTGATTTATTTTTCCTTAAACCTTGGTTTAGGAATATGGGTAAGAGCCTTTTGTTCCTTTCTTGTTTGAGTAGGTTTTCTTTTCGGGCCCGGCTTTTCTGCGTGGAATATTTGAAAGCTTCCATTATTTTCTTGTCGTTTTCACTTGTGTATTTTGTGTGTTGAGCTGTGTGGAGCCAGGCTGGGAGAGCTCACCTGGTGTTCACCTGGAGAAGAGAGAGGTCTGGGGGTACCTTAGAGCCCCTTCCAGTGCCTAAAGGGGCTCCAGGAGAGCTGGAGAGGAACTTTGGACAAGAGCCTGGAGTGATAGGAGAAGAGGAAATGGCTTCTCACTGCCAGAGGGCAGAGTTCAATGGGATATTGGGAAGAAATTCCTTCCTGTGAGGGTGGGGAGGCCCTGGCACAGATTCCCAGAGGAGCTGTGGCTGCCCCTGGATCCCAGGAAGTGTCCAAGGCCAGGTTGGACGTTGGGGCTTGGAGCAGCCTGGGATAGTAGGAGGGGTTTGGAACAAGATGAGCTTTAAGATCCCTTCCAATCCAAACTCTTCTGGGATTCTGTGACTTGCTCTGTTTTGCATAAATCCTCTGCCCCTTTCACCCCCTATGGAAAGGCCACAGGAACCTGGGAGCAAGGTAGAATTAATTAACCAATTAACCATCTGTCTGCTGGGTGTGAGCAGCTCTGCCCCTTGTCTATTACAGGGTGTTGAGCCAAATGCCCTGATAAGAGCCCTGATAACAGAAACAACAGCCTCAGATAAAGACTCTTCAAACTGCATTTGTTCTGCCTTGCAGAAAAATCCTGGCCAAAGCTGTGTCCTATTAGCCAACCTGTCTGCCGGGGATGGCACAAGGACGGGGACATCCTCCCTGCTTCCCCCTCTCCAGGTGCTTCCTTTGCTATTCGTGGCTCCAGGTACCCGGGGTGCAGCCACTCTTTCGTGTAATTAAGCTCGAGTTGCAGAGCTCCCATTAATTATCGAGTCTCCTGTCTCTTGGCTTCTTGTCTGGGCGCTAGTGACTTGTCTGGGTTTTTAGGGAAAGGGTGCTCTGTGCTGATCTTTCCTCCTCCCAGTTTTCCTGCAGGGTGAACAGGAGAACTGTCAGTGGTTATTTCCTTGCTGGGAGAGACGTGGCCAGTGAGTACAGACAGACCTCTGTCCCTCCTGTGACACCAGGGACGTCAGCACCGCTGCCACGCTGAATTCCCCCTGCTTTCTCCACTGCTTGCCCACGCTTTCCACATCAGCTCCTGCCAGAACTGATGTCCTCGGAGCTGTGTTTCCCTTCTCATCGCACAGAGGATGCTGGAGTTTGTTGGGTCTTCCACAGGCTGCTCTGAGTTGGCGAGGGATCTGTGGAGCCCAGCATCCATCTCCACCGTTCCTGCCTGCTCCTGCTGACTCCCACAGGCTGCGGCTGTCCCAAGTTTCTTTTTATCCCCCAATTATTTCTGTCTGATCTTGACAAACTGACTGCTGGTCCTCCCCGTGCCTGGCACCGGCTCCTTGCACAGGAGGCACCTCCAGCAGGGTTTGTGGCCGCTGCGGCAAACGCAGCAACGTGTGGCTCCTCATCCTCCTGGAGACGGGAAAGCCAATCCCGAACCCAGCAGGGATGTCCAGATGAGCTGGGTTGTGGGAGCATCACGTTCAGCTACCTGAATTTTACGTGTTAAAGGACTTTCTTGCTGAATACACACACATCCCTCATCCCACGTGGGGGCTCTTTGGCCACACTTTACTTTTAGAAGCGACGCTGTGCGCTGCTGCTCCAGTTCAGACCTTATTTTTTTTTTTTTTTTTTTCCACCTCCTTTTCCTGCCTTCTCCCCTGGGGAAGCACCAAAGCTGGTCCAGCTGGCACGGCAAGGAGCCGGCGTTGGGGCGCCTGTGAGCACCTGCAGCTCCTCCTTTTCTCCTCGCCAGCAGCGAAGGCTCCGGGCTCTTCCTCGGCTGCCGCGGGAATCGCTGTCGCCGGCTCGGAGCGGAATGTCAGAAGCGTGTCGTGTGATTAATGACAGCGAGCCCTGTCGCAGCAGATGGGCCATTTCACAGTCTCGGAAGGTTTGGGAGGAGCCGCGCAGGGGGGTAATTAACACAACCCTGCTAACTCAGCTGCTGCCGTGTCCTACGGTGAGGCTGGAGTCGGCTCAGCTCCGTGTGCTCCGGGGAAAGGACATTTGGGAGCCCAGTTCCCATTCCAGCCCCTGCAGGTCCTGACAGGGGCGTGAGCGAACAGCTCATTCATTCCCTGCTTCCCCACACTTTGTATCCAAAGTCCTCGGGTCCTGCAGAAAAAAAAAAACAACAAAAAAGGCATTTGGCTTTTGTGGTGCTCCAGGAGTTGGTGGGAAATGTCCAGGGCAGGAGCTGAAGGGCTGAGGGAAGCAGGTTCCTGCAGGGGCTCTCCATCATGTCCCCATGCCCAAAAGGACATCAGGGGGATCTGAAGCCATTTGTGGGTGTAAATGTGTCCTTGAGGGGGAACCAAGGCTGGATCAGGAGCAGAGACAGGGTCTAGGCTGCAGTCAGCATCGAGCTGCAGCAGTATCCATGGTTTTTCTATCTCTTTCCTCCTCCCTGACAGGCAACTTACGCTCTCCTGGCACTGGCCTGGGTGTTTGTGCCCGTCTACATCTCACCTGGGGCACGTACAGCTGAGCCTGTCGTGGGGAGCGTGGCCTTGCACGGGTCCCCCACTCCCAGGAATCCTGTGGGACTCCCGAGTTCTGCTCTGGGAATAATGCTGTCCCCTCGCCCTCCCAGGAGCATCCCAGCAGGATGGGGCCTGCGCAGGGCAGTGACGGCTCTCCCTCCCGGCAGATTGTCACAATTCCTGAGTATCTCCAGCAGAGGTTTGGAGAGGAAAGGATCCATGGGTACCTCTCCAGCCTGTCGCTCCTGCTCTCCATCTGCACCAAAATATCGATGGGTATCCCCTCCTTCAACTCTGTGACCAATCCAGGACTTATTTCCAGCTATCAGAAGGTTATTTTGGGGGGTTCAGACCTTGTAGAGCCAAACTGAGGGAGAGAAACTACAGAAGTGGGACAAAAAGTGGGAATTTGTGGGCAGACGCTGTGTGTGACATCCCGAGAGTTCAGAGATGGATCCAGCAGTGACGGTTCTTTCCAGGGGGCCCCGATGGATGTGTGGCTGTGTGTCACGAGTCCCAAACTTGCCTTGTAGCAGAGGTTGTGGGCGAAATGTGCTCAGAGTTCGGGCTGCATTGCCCGGGTTTGTCTCCAATCTCTGGCAGCGATCTCCAACTTCCAGCATTCCCAAAGGGCTTGGGACAGCCAGGGACTGAACTGGGAATGTGTCCATTCCTTTGGGGCTCACGGGTTTTCTGAGGAGAGGAAGCCTTGCTGCAGCTACAAGATATTCGAGCCCGTGCAGTGCCTGGAAACCAGGCACTTTTCCACAGGGATGTTTTCCCCTCGTTTTAACCTCATTCACAACTCCCCGTGCGCAGCCTCTGCTCACGCTGGTAACCACGGGAAGGGTTTATCCAAGGTGAAACAGCTCGAGAGCCTGTGATACCAGGTCTAGGGCAAGCAGAAGAGAGCCTGGCACAGACAGCCCTGGGGGGCTGCAGGGAGACAGCGAGACAGAGATCAAGAGAGAAAACCTGCCGCAGGGAGCACTCCTGCTCTGATGGAACAGGTGGATCCGACCTGGGCTCTGCTGGGGCGAAAAGAAATGTGCTTTTGCAGGTGCCTGGCTGCAAGAAAGGTGCTTTTGCACCAGCTGAGGCAGGAGGGGCACTGCTGGCGCCCACATCGAGGCGCTCAGGGTCTGCCCCCGTGTTCGCCAGCTCCAGCGCCTCTGGATGCGCCATCCCTCCCTGCAGGGCGTTTGTGCAGCCCCAGGCCCTGGGCTGAGCTGTGGGGGATCCTCCGAGGGATGTGGGGGATGGAGCAGCCCAAACCCGGGATCTCTGTGCCCATCCCTGGGTGCCTCGTGCAAAGGGAGAGGCTGCATCCGCCCGGGCAGAGCCCGGCGCTGCCGCTGGGAATCCCGGGCTCCAGGAGAGCTCTGTCTCCCCGAACTGAGCAGGGTCACTGTGCTTTGGGTCTGACAGGCAGGTTGCAGGGACATGGCAGCCCTCTCCACAGCCTCCAGAGCGGCAGAGGCGGCACTGGTGACTCTGCTGCTGCGGCTGTATTTCCCCCCACAAACCCTGGCCCTGTCCTGCTGGAGGGCATTCTTCCACGTAACTAATACTCTTTGTATCCCAGTCGTACGAGGTGTTGAAAAATCCTGCAGAATCAGATGGTTCCTGAAATCATCTTGGTAGCTTTCGGAGCACCAGTTCAGTTGGCAAGTTTGGACAGCTTGGATTAATCTCTGATTGTCCTGATATCCAGGAAGCTGTTGAAACTCACTCCCCTCATGTGTCACATCTCCTTCCTGCTCCCAGCAAAGATCCAGGAGGAGCTCGAGGGACGTGCTGGAGCACGTGTGTGTCTGTGGTCCCTGGTTCCGTGATCCCTGGGCTTCTCACAGATCCCTCCTGGCGTTTAAAAGGAAAGGAAGCTGGGAGAGGATTTCTGCTGGGATAATTCGTTCTTGCCGGTCTGAATTCAAAGGAGGAGATCACTGGAAGATTGAAGCTGTCTTTCAGCCTCTCCCCTGGCATTCCCCCACGTCCCCTCTCCTCTCACCAAATCATGTCCCACTAACCCACGGGGACACGCTGCTTCCCTTTGTTTTCCAGCCTCTCCGTGGCTTTGCCCAGAAGCCATGGATGTCCTACAAGCTCCGTCTCAGCTGGGGAGGTGGCTGTGGCATCACCTCTTGCCCAACACCAGATGAAGCTGCAGATGAGCCCTGTGCAGTGCCCGCTCCAGTGGGAGCCTCTGCGGGCCCTCCTCCACACAGCCTTTCCTTGGGAGCTCCGCGGACACTCCCAAACTCCTGCTCCCCAGCCTCCCCCCAGCCTCTTTGGTCTGCTGAGCTTTCTCTGATCTCCGAGTCAGGCAGGATGTGACAGAAGAGGAATCAGGCTAATAAGGGGATTATCTTGGCATCTGGCTCCTCTCTCAGTAAATCCATCAGACAGTGGCTCTTTCCAGCCCTGGGTTGGGATGAGTGTCTGCAGACACGCGGGGCATCGCCCGCCTGGCCCCACGTCCCCAAACCCCCCGTGGCCGCAGTGGGAGGGAGGTGTGGAACTCTTTTCACAATTAGAGCAATTAGGCAGGGCTGTGTCCCCGCGGGTTCCTTTGGTCCTTGCTGGGGGCGGGGAGCTGCCTCAAAGCCCGGGATTATCTGGGTTTTTCCTGCCTCCTCTCCCTGCAGATGTTGTGTTTGCAGATGGAGTTTTTTGCTCTCCCAAGCTGAGACGCTGCTCCCTCAGCTCTTCTTTTTTGGCAGTGGGGATGACAGACCCTCCTCTTCTGGAAACCTCCTTTTGGCGGACCCCAGCCTCCCACATTTCGTGGCAGGGTGCGGCAGGGCAGCCCAAAATCCTGCTGGGAGATGGCTTCCCACCCAGCTGGGAACACGTGAGGAGTCACACAGGCGTCCTGGCCTTGGTAAAGAGCCCCTGCAGACTCCTCTGCACCCCGGGGAACTCGTTCTGCCGAGGTTCTGGCTTCACCAATTGTTAATCCCAAGCCGTCTCCAAAGCCAGCTTTTATTGGGAAGGCTTTAGCGACAGTTGGGTAAGAACAAGTTTCCAGGTGAGGTCACCGGTGGAGGCAGGGATCTCTCTGGATTTTGAAGCCTGACTTCAAAGGCTTCTCCTCTCCTCTTGAGGTTGAAAGGACTTATTTTATGAATAGGTCATGCCTGGTTTTAATTAGCTTGTTTTTGTATTTGGGATGTCTTATTAATGCCTCAGTCACATGTGCTTTTATTTTTTCCCACCCTTGCAGAATTACCAGGAAGGGAGGTGGAGGTACCTCTGCTTCCTCATAGCAAAGGCTTCGACTCATTTGCAGACGAGTGCAAAAATGATTAAGCATTGAGAAAGCCGGGAGAAGCGATGATGAAATCTCTCGTCCAGGGCTGAATCTCCCAGCTGGGCTGCAGGGAAGGGATCCTGGAGAACGGGGAGAAAATCAAGGGGGAAGAAAACTTCCTGGGTGGGTGGTGCTGAGGTGACAGGAGATGGATCCCTCTGAGGGACGTGAGGAGCTCTGTTTGGCACCAGGGATGCTTGGCTGGCACTGTGCTAGCAAGGCTTGGACTCTTTTGGGTTCCCACTTCAGGCTGCGTTGGGAGGAGGCGGCTGAGGGCTTTGCTTTTGCTTGGGGCTTTTCTTGTCGCTGGAGCCTGTGCTGGGTGAGGGATTCACCTGTCCCCTTGTAGGGCTGCTCAGGGGGATCGAGCTGTAGCTGCGTCGCTTTTGAGGTGGGAAATGTCCAGGTCATTCCCTGCTAGAGGTCATGGCATGGCTGCCCATGAGTTGGCTCCTCTTCAAGAGGTCATTCCGGGGCTGAGTTCCTTCCTGGTGTTGAGGAGGGCTCTCCCAGACGCACGGCCAATCCCAAGGGCAGCTGAGGACAGGCAGTGCCTCCCTTGGGAATGCCAGGCATGACTGTGGTGTGAGGCCTGGTCCAGATGCCATGGAAGAAGCCCTGGATCAGGATCCTCAGGAGCGTGGTGTGGTGCTCTTCTGGCTGGTTTGATTGCATTTAATGACCTTGTGTCTAACGCTGCGGGCTCAGGTGCTGGGGAGCGGCTTTTGCCTTGTGCTGAAGCCGGCTGTGCGCTCCCCTCGTGGGTTTTGGGCTGGTGGAGCCCTCCTGGGCAGCTCACACCTCTGCTCTTCCCTTGCACCATCCTGCAGGGCCCCTCTCCATCACCCCGTGCTGATCCTCAGCTCCGTGTGGGAATGTGCTGGGGCAGAGCTGGGGCCAGGAGGGGTGACACTGGAAAAAAAGTCCTGCCCAGCACCTTCCTAATCCCCAGAGACGGCTCCCACATGACAGGGCAAGGTGGCCCTGCTGCTGGGAGGTGTGTGAGGAGATGTCAAATCAGAGCCGCTGTCTCGGCTGTGGGAACCCGTCACAGCTCGGGGCCAGGGTGTGGAGTCAGCTCTTCTTGCCTCTTCCTGCCCCTTCTGGCCTCATTCCCTTCCCCAAACAAGGTTTTTTGTGGAGAGCTGAGCGCCAGGGATGGCTGAGCTCAGCTGTGGGTGGAGATGTGGTGGTGGTGGCATTGTCACTGTCCCTGTGCCCGGTCCTGTCCTCCCATGGTGTCAGGGTTTTTCCTGAAGGAGGTGTCCCAGCTCTGAGCCTTTGCTTCACCTCTCATTTCCACCCAGGTGGGTGCAGTGCCAGCTGGAGCTGCCTGCTCTGCTCCCCGGGGCTGGGGGAAGGTGACACAGCCACCCCCGGGACCCTGGGCTTCAGGATTGTCCTGGTGTGTGCCACAGGGTTCCAGAAAAGGCTCCACGGGGACCTGAGTGCAGCTTTCCAGTGTTTAAATGGCTTATAGAAAAGAGGGAGAGCCACTCTTTATATGGGCAGGTAGTGACAGGAAAAGGGGGAAATATTTTTAAAATAAAAGGGGAGAGATTTAGATTGGATACAAGGAAAAAAATCCTCCCTGTGAGGGTGGGGAGGCCCTGGCACAGATTCCCAGGGAAGCTGTGGCTTCCCCTGGATCCCTGGGAGCATCCAAGGCCAGGCTGGACGGGGCTTGGAGCACCTGGGACAGTGGCAGGTGTCCCTGCTCATGGCAGGGGGTGGATGAGATGATGCTGAAGACCCTTTCCAACCCAAACCATTCCAGGTTCCCACGTCCCCGCTGTCCCCACAGAGGTGGCTGTTTCCCTGCTGTGTCACTCCTGCAGCAGTCCTTGGGCGATGGATGTCACCTGAGCCCTGGTTTTCCACACACACACACACATCTCTGCTCAGGGACCCTCTTTGTGCAAGTCTGCCTGGGCTGGGACCTGTCCCTGTCCCTGTCCCTGTCCTGGTGGTCACGGGGCTCTGCACCATGGCAGGTGGGCTGCTCAGCATCTGCTGGCCTCCGATTTTCTTCTTTCGTTGGAGCACACCCCTAACCGACCCTTCTGCCTTTCTTTGCTTAGCGGTTCTTTTTGCTCCTGGAGGGTTTCCGGTCATCACACGGACGCACTGCAGACACTCATCGTGCTCCTGGGAGCCTTGGTGCTGGCGGTGAAAGGTGGGAGCTGGGACAGCACAGATCCCTTCAGAGGCACCCTCTCCCCCCAGCGGGGTGCTCTTGGAAATAAATGTCCAGTCTGAGCAACCTGGTGGCCAGCAGGGCCCCGGTTTGTGGCAATCACCTTCATAAATCTGTGTCCCCTCTGCCCCCGTGTGCCGTCCCACCGGGGCAGACACGAGACGTGCCCCTGGTGCTCCTCCTGGGGCTGTCCCCTGCCCTGGTGACATTCCTGAGGCCACCGCTGCTCCCCAAGGTTGCGTCTCGCTCCGAGACTGAGCGAGGGCCTGGCAGCAAAGCAGAATTCCCAG
The DNA here is from genome assembly GCF_015227805.2 of Hirundo rustica. Taxonomy (NCBI): domain Eukaryota; kingdom Metazoa; phylum Chordata; class Aves; order Passeriformes; family Hirundinidae; genus Hirundo; species Hirundo rustica. Next base: position 14,312,105 of record NC_053464.1, read on the forward strand.
TTCTGCTCCGGGAGTTCTCCGCCCAGGATCCCAGAGCCCAGGGACGTGGCTGGCAGGAGGCAGTGCCGGGATGTGGGTGCTGGTGCCCCGCTCCAGGGGGAGGGTGGCTCATCCCCAGCCCTTCCTGAAGCCCCAGCACTGTCGTGTCTCCCCTCTTTCAGCCTCAGAGCATCCTTGGCAGGCCGGGAGCTTTCACCAGCCCGCCTCTGCCACCGGGGCTCTTGGCCCTGAGGAGCAGGAAGCAAAAAGTCAGGTCTCAGCTTCAAAGGCAGGTGTTTAACTACAGAGGAGGATTTCTAGAGGCTCTCCCGAGATGATTCCCACCATCTCCCGGGGGAGGCTGTGCAGGCGGGCAGGAGAGGCTCTGACCCGGAGCTGTGGAGGGGGACACAGCCCCAGCCCGAAGCAGAGGTGTATTTACAAAAGATGAAAGGACAGAGGCTCTCTGGAGAAGGGACAACAGCATTTAACTTCCCCGAGAGCAGCACAGAGCTGCTCCAGGCAAAGGAGGACTTTACCTGCCGGGGCAGATCGGAGCAGTGGCCGCAGCCGGTGCGTTAGGCAGCGCCTGGATGTTGGGAAGGGTTGTTTGGAGCCGTCCTGGGGATTGTCTGTGCCAGGTGCAGCTGTGCAGAGGAGCCAGAGGAGGAGGGCAGGCAGGCAAAGCCTGGAAAATCCCCTCGGGGAGCCGCAGAGCCCGGTTTGTTTTGGCTTTGCTGCCTGCGAACGTGGCACGGTGTTTGCAGGGAGGTGAGGGCGCTTGGCAGGGGGAACCATCCAGGGGAGCCAGAAGAAAAGCTGCTGGTTGCACAGGTTTTTCCTCGGGTCTCGGGAGACCTCAGGGCCTGGAGGTGGGTGTGCCCCAAGGGTGCTCGGTTTGCTCCAGCTCCTGTCAGGCTCAGCTAATAAAGGACATTCAGTAGAATCCCAGAATGGATTGGGTTGGAAGAGACCTTAAATCTCATCTTGTTCCTCTCCCTGCCGTGGCAGGGACACCTTCCACTATCCCAGGTAACTCCAAGCCCTGTCCAACCTGGCCTTGGACGCTTACGGGGATCCAGGAGCAGCCACGGCTTCTCTGGGCACCCTGGTCTAGTGCCTCCCCACCCTCAGAGGAAACAATTCCTGCCCACTATCCCGTCCATCCCTGCCCTCTGGCAGTTCAAAATCCCTTTGCTGACCAGAGACCTTGCTGATGGCTCTGCCCAGCTCCAGCGGAGCCGTCCCACCCCTGCCTGCCATTCACCGCGGGGATTTCATCCCAGCAGAGCCCACGGGCTGCATCCCAGCTTCTGCCAGCTGAGCTCCTGCTGCCGGCAGGGTTTTTCCCGTCTCTCCCTCCTCGGCAGGCGTGGGTGCCGTGACTCGCTGGCGAACACCTTTGGGGAGGGAGCAGGTCCGCACCCCCAGGCGCAGATCTCTGCTTTCAGCACTCGGCCTCTGCCTCTGGAGAGCCTTTGTTGGTGCCCAACTCCCATGCAAAGCTTGGGAGTAGCCGGCGCCTGGATAAACCAAGCGCTGGAGCGGCGCCAGGGCTCCTTGCACAAGAGCAGGAGGAGTTCCCGAACGCTGACTCCCTGTGAAACACGGGAGCGCGGATCGGAGGGGGGGTGTCGGTGGGGAATGCCCCTCTGCCAGCTCCCCGAAAGCCTCCGCTCAGGGGGACGAGGGCAGGACCGTGGAAGAACGGGAGGGCCGCAGGGAGAGCGCTGTTCTCCGGCAGGAGAGGGCAGCGGCGGAGGACGAGCGCTTGGAAATCGGGATTTGCTCAAGGCGGGCTGGGTGATTCCCAGTGCCTGATGCCCGAGGGATTTGCACTGGGTCTGGAGACAGCAGCGCTGGTGGGCAGGGGCCTGTGGGAGGGAGGCTGCTCGGGAGCACATTCCCACCTCATCCTGCTGCCCTGGAGGGGACAGAGAGGAGGGTCTGGACCGCAGGGATGGGAGCGATCCAGGATGGGCCATGGACAATGAGTCTTGCTTTTGTCCCTTCCTTCCCTCTGGAGCCTCCTCTCCTGTCCCAAGCACCAGCAGCTGCCGTGGGTTTGGGGGTTCCAATGCCCCTCCCCGCTCATCTCCCCAGGCTGCTGCAGGGGGAGCGGGCTGGGTGCCTCCCATCCCTCCCTCCAAAAAGTGATGCCTCTGGCTCCAAAATTCTCCCGCTGGAGGTAGCGGGGGAGCTGCAAGGAGGGTTGATGCCGTGCCCCCCAGGAGCAGGGAGGCAGTGGGGAGCCAGGGCAGAGCCCAGGGCCGGTTGGCAGGAGGAGCATGGAGCAGCTGCCAAGGGCTCACTTGCAAGGGCTTGTTCATGGCACACATTCCTGGTCAGGGCTCAGGCTCAGGCCCTGGCTCCCATTTCCTAGGAAGAATGCAGTGAAAAGGGGATTCTTTTCTTCTTTTTCTTTTACTGGTTGCTGGAGGTTTGGGGATGGGAGAACGTGGGAGTGCTCGGGGAAATGTTTGGGGTGGGTAGAAAATATTTGGCTGGACGTCTGTGCACTTTGAGCACCTTGAGCTGCAGTTTTATTGAGTCCAAGGCCACCCAAACTTGCATTTTAACCGTCTTAGGCGAGGTTCTCCTGCCGTGGGACCAGGCAGCTTTAATGAACAGGTTGCATTTTTTACAGTACAAGGTTAAAAGAGGGGGATCCCTGGAGGAGTCTTAGTCCCAGGACACGGGTCACCCTCCGAAGGGAGGGCAGACTGCAGTGGGACCTGCTGTGCAAAATGGTAACAGAAGAGTCTCTTAAATAACCAGAAGGAAACACGATCAGGGGCGATCCCTCCCTTTCCAGGCAGCACTCTGGCTTCGGGATCTGGCCGGGTTTTGCCAGCTGATCCCACACACTGCTGGGTTTGGCTCCACTCTAACCAACGATGCTTTCCAGCTTTTAACGAGGTCGGGGGTTATCCCAGCCTGGAAGAGGCCTATTTAAAGGCCGTGACGTCCAAGATTGTTCCCAACACCACCTGCCCAGGGCGGATGCCGTGCGCCTCTTCCGAGACCCTGTCTCTGGAGACCTGCCCTGGGCAGGGATGACTTTTGGGCCGTCCCTCGTGGCCACGTGGCACCGCTGCACCGACCAGGTCAATGCAAACAAGAACCCCCCGCCCCAAGGAACGCGCCTGGGCTCCACCAAGCTCTGCAAGGCCACCGTCACCAGCCCCTTACTGCTCCTTCTGGCCCGTGCTCTCGGGGGGCTGCTTTTTGGAGTCCACAGAAGCGCCCTGGACCCTGTTCTTGAGGTGCTTGGACTGGGACAGTTTGGAGAGCGGGATGCCCAGGGGTGTCCTCATCTCCTCGGCCGGCTTCTGGCTCTCGGGCACGGAGCTGAAGCGTTTTCCCGACGCTCTGGGCTTCTCTGGGGGCAGCTGCCCGGGTGCCGTGGGCTTGCCGGGGCTGAAGGCTTTGCTCTGCCAGTAGGGCCGGCTGCCTGCGATGGTTTTTTTGGGTTCTGCTCCCTCCCCTCGGTACTTGGCGGCCCCGAGGGGTTTCTCGTGCGTCGGGGAGCAGGAGAGCTCCTTGCCCGGCTCTCTGCCCGCCGGGGTCCTGGGCCGGTAGCGGAAGATGTGAGTGCCCTGCTGGGGAAAGAGCAGAGAGAGGGTGAGATCTGGCTGGTGGAAGGATGCTGCTCCCTGCAAGGCCACCTTGGAGAGAACACGTGGGAGAACACACGGAGACAGTGCTGAAGGCACTCTTGCCCCAGATCTGTTGCAGCTGTGTGAATTACCCAAGAGTGGGAACAGCCTTGTCCTCACAGCTATGGGTGATAAAAGGGTGAGTTAGCTGGGAGAGGGGTCAGATGGAGTCTGCTGGCTGTGCTGCAAGGAGGGGGGGACAGGAGGTCGTGAGAGGGACAGGAAGGGTAAGGTGCTGCACAAGGGACAGGACGCAGCCAGCTGAAACTGCTGGAGAAAGAGCCAGAGTTGTGTGGGGTTGCTCATGGGACTGCAATGTAGGAAGGGTATGAAAGACTCTTTAGATAATGAGCTGCTGATACTTGAGGCCCTCTGGAGTTTTTAAAGAAGCTTTCTCAAGTACTGTGACCATCTAGAAGATGACAATTCTTCACCAGGTATCCTCATGGACAAATCTCTCTGCCCCTTGGTCCCCTGCCCAAATTCAGCGACAGCTCAAAGCTGCCGCAAATACTGACCACGGGTGCTCGCCTGGTTCCTGACTCTGGCACCAAACACTCCAGCAGCCACATCCCAAGCCGCCCTGGCAGCCTGGAGGCTGTCCCCAGCCAAGCTCCTCCTGCCTGGAAATCCAGGACAGGGCATCTCAACACCTTCTCTCTGGCAGCAGCCTGAACACTCACTTTAACCCTCTCAGCCCCTGAGTACATCCAGTCCCCCAGACCCGACCTGTGGGATGAGGTGAGTGCCAGGATCGATGAAAGGATGGAGGCTTGGACAGCAGACAGCATCAGGAGCCAAGAGCGAGCTGCAATGCCGCTGTGGGGGTGGCTCCCATTAGCTGGGTTGAGACACACGTTTGGGTCGGGGCTGAGCACCAGGAACCTTAATTCTGGCCTGGGTAAGGCCGTGACACACGGCTGTGGTCACCAGATGTTTATCTCCCCTTTGGGTGTGCCCCGATCTGGAGGTGTGATTGCACCTGTGCACCGGGGGAGGTGGGAGCTGGGGAGCCAAGGTGCTGATGGCAGGAGGAGCTGCAGAGCTGGCTGTGCCAACCCGCCCTGCCTCTGCCGTGACCCTCACCGTGCTGCTGCTCGGTTGCCAGGCGGCCCAAATGTCCCAAAGGCCTCCCTGGCCCTGGAGCTGACACCTCCTGCGTTGAGCAGGAGGGTTGTGTTTAAGCAGTTTATCTTAGCTCCTCCGAGATTGATTTAATTAGGTGCTTAAAATCAGTGTTAAGGTGTGAGAAGGATTAAGGATGATTTAGCTTTTCTCCCTCCGAGCCCATCATGTGCCTGAGCTGGGTGGTGGCTCCTGTGGCTCCTGACGTGCTCTGGCTCTTGGGAAGAAGTTAAACTGTGGCTTTCCCAAATATCCCACCCCAGGAGCCATCACCCTGTCCCTCCTGCCCACCAGCACAATGAGGCAGTGCTGGCTCAAGAGAGCCTGAATCCTGCTGGATTTCAGCAATTCCCTGGAAGCTTTTGGAGAGACCCCAAGCTCTTTGAAGGCAGCAGCTCCTACAGACGTTGCCTGTTTAAGAGGGATTGCCTCAAAGCCCGAGGTGTGGCTGATGTGGATGGACACAGCTTGGCCAGAGCTTTGAGGTGTGATGGTTTGAGTGGAGCTGTGGCTGGAGGAGGAGGCTGGACTCGGTTTCCATGTCATTGTGGGCGCTCTTTGGGGAGGAGGTTGGGTAGAAGGGGCAGGAGGGGTGGGATGGTGGTGGGGAACGGCTGCTCCTGGCTGGAGGACGTGCTGCTGTGGTTGCACGGGGCTTTTTTGGTGCTGCGGTGTAACCCCAACCCGTTACTGGTCTGGAGGGAAACCCCTCTGTGGGTGTCCACACTGCCTTTGGATGGCTCCAGCACTTGGGATGCAGTTTGGCAAGGCAGAGGCTGATGCGGAGGAGATGTTGGTGCTGCTCAGCTCTCCTGCCTGGCTCTCCACAGGTCATTGTCCAGCGGTGACTCTCTGCTAAAAACCTGAGCCACGCCGAGGCCGGCCCCATCCTGGCCAGCCACCTGAAGGTGCTGCCCCTGCTCCTCATCATCGTGCCAGGAATGGTCAGCAGGGTCCTGTACCCAGGTAAGGGCCCCCTGTGTGACCGTGGAACTGCTGGGGTGGGGATTTTCCCTCTCACTGAGGGGGGCTTGCCTGGAAACCTCAGCTCTGCACAGACCTGGGGGCTCTGCAGGTGGGAGACGGACAGGAGAGGACCCCGGCGTCCCTGGTGAATGGGGTTGTGTGTTTGGGGAGGGTGATTTCCGGAGAGGAATTGGTTTCCATGACATGGAAATCACGATGTTTGCCCTGAGTGAGCCTCCACCTGTGTTTTGGGCTATGCTGGGCAATGGGCCAGACCCTGAGAAACGTGTGTACCCAGAAAAAAACCCCGTATTTGAGAGAATCAATAGTGATTTCTGTCAGATTTCAGTTTTCGAGAGTTAATCGAGGCTTGCTTCAATTTATTACTTTTACACACAGGAGAAACTCTTCCCTGCTCCTCTCCACCGAGCGCTGGCTTTCCTAACCCTGATGCTGCTCTAATTATCTGCCTCTCATCAAAGGGCCAGAACAAGTTCCTGCAGGAACACCGGCGTACCCAGCCGTCCCCAGCAAGGGGGACCTGGGTCACAGAGCATCAAAGACCTCGGTGCTCCTTGCCCTGCAGGGCTCGGGGGTATTTGATGTGCAAGGATTAAAGCTCTGAGCTCCCTGTCACCTGCTGGGAAGGGAGAAGCAAGTGGACTCTGGGATAGTAAATTTAATTCCCTGTAAATACAGATTAGATGCTCGGCCAGGGTAACCTCAGGCAGTTTCAGTGATTTCAGCTGCTGGTTTGGCCCTGGGGGTTTGAATGCCCCAAAAAAACAGCGGGCGGGGAGCCTCGAGAAGCCAGAACGCTTGGCAGGGGTGCAAGAGGTTGCACAGCTGGGGTGGAAATCGGGGGGATCACAGCGTCACCGCCCCTGGATGGGATGGTGCTGTGACCTCGTGCTCCCGGCAGTGGGAATCTGGCACGCTCCCTGTGGGACATGCTGGCCCTGCGCGGTGACAGGGCCTGGCGTCACCCGTGGATCAGCCACAAAGCTGCTGACTGTGGCACTCGCCCACAGAGGTTGCCGTCCCTGTTTCTCCGCTGTCTTTCTCTAATTACGTGTCCGAGCGCTTTCCCTTTGATGCTAATCGCCCCGGAGAGGCGCTGGAAAACAAGCCCGAGAAGGAGACGCCTGCACGCACAGTCTGTCCCCAGCTGGGCGTGATGCCGCTGCCGAGGGAGCTCAGCGAGTCCCAGCACATCTGTACAGCTGTGCCTGGAGCTGCTGGGCTCCACCCCCAGCGCTGTGGGATAATCTTTAACCACCAAAACCCTTCCCTTTGACATCCATTGCTGGACACCAAGAGCTGTGGCACGGCCACCATGACTTTTGTCACCTTCTCCTATATAGGAAGGGTGATCTCAGCATCTAGGACAACACCAAAGGGTCGGGATGACACCAAAACTCAGGATGACGCCCAAACTCTGGGTGACGCCAGCCCTGGGTCGAGCTGACGGGGTCACCTCCGGGTTTGCAAACCTCTGTAAGGTGGAAAAACAAAAGGTGGCAGCAGAACGTCCTACCTGGGCGGCACTGCTGGGGTAGGAGCTGTTGCCATCCAGGAGGATGTGGGGCAGCATAGGCCTGATCTCCACGGCGTTGCTCCTCCTCTTGGTCACGTCCTCCAAGCGCAGGTGCTTCAGGGAGGGCAGGCTGCCCAGGGGGCTGATGAAGGTGCCCCGGCTGATGTGAGGGTCACTGAGCTTCCTCTGCATGGGGAGGATCTCCCCGTTGTGGGTGACGTCCGAGTTGGTTCTCCGGAGGGGCCCGTAGCGATCCCTCACCTCGAAGTACTCGTCTGAGATGGAGGAGGCGTTGGAGCGGCGGTAGCTGTGGTCGGCAGAGCTGCTGGAGTAGCTCTCCTGGTCGCTGAGGGTGATGTACTCCTCTTCCTCCTCCTCCTCCTCCTCTCCCAGCCCGTTGTGGGTGCAGGGAGGCCCTTTGTCCTCCTGCGGAGCTGCCGCTGGCCGGTCCGGCTGGACGCGGCAGGGCTCCGTGGAAGCTCGGTTGGGTTTCTCCTCCTGCTTGGCGCCCGCGTGGTCGGCCGGCAGCGGCCGCGTGTCACCCTCCAGGGCAGCGCTGCTGTCGCAGGTTGTGACGGCTTTGGCCATGAGGACACCAACGGGGACGGTCCTTGGCTTTGGAACCGGAGGCTTGACACCCTCCAGTGCCTCCTCCTGCGGCTTCGAATGGTGGCCCAGCGGTGAAGAGGCAAACGTCCCCCCTTGCCTCGTTGCCCAGCTGACGCCTTCGATGGGGCTGGGGGCTGCAGGAGCTTCCACGGGGGGCTGTGGGATCTGTCGGTGGCTGGGGGACAGCAGGGGCGGCTCCTGGTCTGAGTTCTTCCTGGCCTCCATCTCCCTGTTCTTCAGCATCTGCCGGTGCTGGGCGCTGGCCTGGGAGACGTCGCAGACCTTGATGCGGTTCATCTGCGACAGCTTCGCGTTCTTCACCTTGGGGTCGATGATGTTGATGTAGCCCAAGACTTCGCTCCCGGGCTCGGGGTCGGGCTCCACCCATGTGGGCAGGTAGTCAAACATGTTGGCTTTCTCCAGGTTCAGGAGGCCGGGGTGGATGAGCAGGGAGAGGTCGGCCGCGTCACCGTGCCGCTCGCCCCCCTGGCCCTCGGGAGGTGCTTTGCCTTTGTTGTCAGCCTTCTGGGTTTTGTCCTGGTTCTCGGATGAGGTCTTGCTGATCTGGTCGGCGCTCTTGGCCTTCACCAGGGCGTATTTGGGGTTTATCAGCTTCTTCACCACGGCGTTGGCGGGGGTCACCGGCACCACGGAGGGCAGCGTTACGGGCTCGGGTTCGGGCTCTTCACCCATGGAGATGGACTTGAGGCTCACCCCCTTGGACATGAGGTAGAGCTCCTGGAACTGCTTGTCAAACGCCTCCACCACCTGGCCCGACAGCACCGTGATGACGTTCCGGTCCGTCCTCGCCGCCGACCAGGTGAAGCTGGAACAGAAACACAATGGGGACTCTCTGAGCACTCGCTGGTAAATAACAGCTCTCCCCAGCCCTGGCCTTCCCCGGGGGCTGGTGGTGCCAGCAGGGACGTGATCTCACTGTAAACATTAATAACAATAATAATGGGATTGAGGAAATAGCTCCCATCCCAAATTAGAGCGAAGGGTCGAAGTCTTGAGCACAGTGGGACTCGAAGTAAAAATAAAAGGTGTTTGCAGTGGGTCCGTTTTTCACTTTGGTGTTGTCCCCATCTCAGTTTGGATTAGCTAAGAAAAGCGACTCATAAGGGGATGTGTTATTTGTTATGGTCAGAAAGGAGGAAATGTTTCAGTTCCATGTTTATAGAACTTGTCTTTTAGACCTGAAATCTGATCAGGGCTGGTCCATTTCTACCTAAGTAAGTTTTCCTTTGAGCAAACTGAAATATACTCTGTGTAGGAAACTGACAGGAAAAGCCGAGCTTGGTGTGAGAGTTGGGCCTGGCTGTGGTTTGGTGCTTTGGTCCTTCCTTGCGCTCACCAGCACAGAAACCCTTGGTGTGTCCCACCACCCCCAGGAAGGGTGGGTGTCCCAGACCTGGCGGTGTAGGGAGCAGTGGGAAACCCTTGGGACCACTCCAAAACTCCTTGGAAGTTCATCTCCCAGCTTAGGAGGAGGAGAGCAAGTCTGGTGTGGCGTCCTTGGACCACGTGTGTGCTCATCGCTCCTTTCACCAACACCTCCGCGGGGTGGCCAAGAGGGGATGTCACTGATTTACCTGTAGGAGCCACACATGGCTCGGTCCCCGTCCACGAACATGAACTTCTGGGCCAAAGCCCCCTTGAACTTGGTGGCCGAACGGGTGAAGAACTCGGTCCCTCCGGTGCTGCGGACGCGCAGGTTCTGCGGAGCAGAGGCACAGGCGTGAGCAGCAGCGAAGAGCTGCTGTGAGAGCAGCACCCACCGCTCCAAGAACGCCCCTCTGGACGCTCCACAGCCCCTCTGAGGAGCGGGAACGTTCTTCCCGGCCGGCTCAGAGGAGCCCACAGCCGTGGGGAGAGACAGGAACTCGCCCAAGGCCACGCAGTGAACCGCGGGCTCGGCTTGGGGAGTTTCCTGCTTTGCCCGTGTGCCAGGCTGTGTTTGCCATCTCCTGAACTCGGTGCCCGTGGGCGAGTGCTGCTGCCAAGCTCTCCCCGGCTCCTGCAATCTATGCAAATGCCACCATGGGAGAGGAGGCTCCACACCTGCTCCCAGCGGAGATTTGCGGGGGGTTTTTGGGGAGGGGGTGACCCCTGGACAGCCCACGTGGACCTGCCTGCAGGGGGTTTGTCCTTCCCCACGCTCCCCTTTTGCTGTGCTCCCAAATTTGGGCATCCACTCCTGCTTTTAGGGGCTGGTGGGAAATCAGGCAGTGGGGAAACATCTTTTCACCCTGGGGAAACGAAACCCGGTGACGTGGGAGCAGGTGCCTGGAGCGGAGTTGGGTGTCCTCCCCAGGGAACCCAGTGATGCAAGGGCAGCCCTGGCTCTGTGAAAATGTTTCTGTTGGTTTTTTTTCTATCCCCAGTCTGGCTCCTGTCTCCCATGGATCGCACTGGCACATTCCCCAGCAGAGCAGATAGCATCTCCCATGGCAAATGGGCTCCTTTTGGGTGGGGAGAAAATATTTTCTGCATTCCTCCTGTTCCTGCTGCGATGTTGGTAATGCTGTTGCAAAAGGCTCGGTGTCATCACTGGGTCATGCCCTCCGTGGCTGTTTTATTGTGTGCTTTGCTTCGCTTTTTAAAGAAAAGCATCAAAATTATTTGTCTTCCCTTCCTCCAGCCTTTCTCATCTGCTTCCCTGGGCTCTCCTCTCTTTCCCTGGAGACCATGTCCAGGCACAGTCCTGAGCCCAGGTGCACCCCTGCTCCCCAGCGCCTGGCAGGAAAATTCAGTGTGGATGACGTGAAAGCAGCAGATTTCCTGACCCTGTTTCCAGGGAAGTTCCACACACTGAACAGAGAAGGTTCGGGGTGGGGGGGAATTTTTTGCGAATTTCACAGTTTTCATTGCATTTTCCTTTTTGCCTGCAGTGAAAACTGGTGCCGAGCACCCTGATTCAGTGTGCCGCACTGGGGGTGCTGGGAGCCAGCTGGGATGGCAATTCCCATCCCTGCCCCGTGTTATCCCTACACGTGGGGCTGCTGAGAGAGCGGTGACACCCACGGCTTCACCCTCTGCCCACTCGGAGCTCACCCTTTTCCCGAACTCAAGCAGCAGCTCGGGGTTTTTCTCGGGGAGCAACGCTCCCGGTGCTGGTGCCTTTTCCTCCTGGCTGTTCAGTAAAATCTGATTTTTAACCCCTGCCCAGGCAGCGGGACGGCCGAGGAGCAGTGCTGGGTGAATCACTGCCCAGGCAGCCCTTGCACAAGCCTGCTGCTGATTGCCAAGCGCCGAGATAACGAGCCACACGTTTCGTTAACATCTCCCGCCTCGAGAAGCGGCTCCCAGACTCTGCCCTGCTTTCCTCACCTCCTCCTGCACCCCGTGCCAGCGAACCGCCTCGCAACGTGTGGCAAATCCCAACTTCGAGGCATTTGCCGAGCTCTGCAGACGTTCTCCTGCTTTTCCAGTCCTGCCACCGGGCCGCTAATGCAGGAAAACACCGGAGTGCGTCAGCGCTGGCTTTTCTGGTCTGGAAGCGGCAGCAGCCCGCGGGATCCCAGACTCTCCAGGGGGGTTTGGACGCAGGTAAAAAAGCTCGGCTGTGTTTGATTTTAATCCTTGGGAGCAGCCATTGAGCCGGGAGGGCAGGGCAGCAGGGGAAGGCGCCAGGCTCTGCCGGCCGGTGCTCCCAGGCTGGGGGTCCCTGAGCCCACCGCACCTCGCCAGGTGTGAGCGTGGCGTGGCTCCTGTGTGCTCCTGCCCGGGCAGGGGCTGGCCCTCGGCGTAAGCAAATCCGGGAGCCTGCCCGGGCACGGGCCTCGCCGGCGGGCGTTTGGCAGCGGGCGCGCGGCCGGCTGACGTCAGGAGCGGCAACACCGCTTTTCTGCCAAGCAACAGGCGAGGCCGAGCCGTGCTGGGCAGGAGTGGAGGGTCTGAAAGACCTCACCCCAAGAGCGTGGGGCTGCTCTGGTGTGTTTGGATCCGATGCTGGGGGCGGGAGCGTGGTGTCCAGGGCAGAGCCTGGGACGTTCCCGTGGCTGGAGTGATGCGGCAGGGCTCCTGCTGTGGATGTTGCTCCTGAGGCTGAAATAACGCCCTGTCCTCTACTCTGCCTTTGCCTGAGAACTGTGACGGTGATTTTCCCTGCACCCCCTGCTCACACAGGGGCGTGGAAGGAGAATCCCAGAATTGCTTGTGTTGCAAGGGACCTTAAATCTCATTCCACCCCCCTGCCATGGGCAGGGACACCTTAAACTACACCAGGCTGCTCCAAGCCCCATCCAGCCCACCCCTGCGCTGACAGGCATCCCCCCTTGTGCTTTGCCTCCCCTGGTTTTCCACAGGGATTGTGCACAGGGGCAATTCCACGTGCATCCAGGGCTGGAGAACACGGCATGTGCGGGCAGCTCAGTGCCTGCAGCGTGCGCTGCCCAGCGCAGCGAGGGCATCCTTGGCAGCTGCCAGGGCCTCGGGCAGCGTGGGAACCTCCCTGCTCCGCTCCCGGCCCTGCGCTGGGGCGGAGGCTCCGGAAAAGGGGAAAATCGAGTTTTTTAATTCCAGCCTCTGACTGGCGGGAGAAGCCCCTGGGGCGGCAGCAGGGCGCTGGGGACAGCAGGGATCCGGGCCTGGCATGGCCTCTGCTGCTCCCTCTCCCTTGCCAGGAGGAGCTGAGCTGGCAGGTTTGCCCCATGCCCACCCTCGTGGGGCTGCACCCCACAGCCGCTCCTCTGTCCCAACCCAAGCTGGGTACCTGCAGCCCCCGGGGTGCAAATCCACATCCCTGCACCTCAGCCCATCCCCTCCGTCCTGCTGCTCCTCAGTTTGGGCATCGCCTCCAGCTCTGGCCATGGGAAAAATGGACTGAACCCTTCCAGCGCCAGGGGTTGTGATGGCCCGAGACAGGAGGGAGCAGAGCTGATCACTCTGGAGGCTCCCGAGCTGCAGAGCCTCGGCTCAGCCCTACCTTCAGGTGTCCAGCGTGCATGTGGGCTCGCTCACACATCTGAAGGAAGTGCTTCACGTTGGTCTCGTCCAAAATGATGTAGACTCCCACTTTCCTCTTGAAGCCGGCGTCCAGGAGGTCCTTGAAGATGTCCACGTCGGTGAACATGTCCATGACCACGGCGATGACCTGGAGAGGGGAGACGGGAGATGAGTCTGGGCCTTGTGGCCGGGGACAACCCAAGGTACTGTCAGTGCTTGTTTTGTGAGAGCCAAAGCAAAGTGCTCCCTGCAGGAATTTGGGGTGGGGGTGCCCAGGGTTGCCCTCAGCTCCAGACAGTCTGAGGATGGAAATTCCTCTCCCATTCCTCTGCTGTCACTGTGGAAAGTTTGATCTCCAAGAGTGGTAGATGTGGCACTTGGGGACATGGTTTGGTGGTGGCCCTGGTAGTGCTGAGTTAATTGTTGGACTTGATGGTCTTTGGGTGCTTCTTTCCAACCCAAACCATTTCAGAGGAGATCCACAGCATAATCTCCTGATGAAAAACCAGTTACCGAGAGTGAATCTCACTTTCCTGCCTTTAACAGGCTTCACAAAATTCAGGGTCCAGCTTCTGGCTGAGAAGTTTGGTGTCCCTTTGCCCTCAGAGTTGCAGGGAGCGGTCAGAAGGGGAGATGCACAACGATCGCAGAATTGCTAAGGCTGATCAAATCCTGTAGGATCATCAAGCCCAACCACTGAGCGGTGTGTCCGCCTGCCCTGGTCTCACTGCCCAGCCTGGGGTGCTGCTCCTCCTGCACAGCACCCCTCCTTCCTCCCGGGCTGCACAGAGGGAGCAGAGCCGGGACAGCAGCAGCACCCCGAGCAGTGACAGCTGTGTTTGTCACACGGCAGAGTGACCGATATTCACGAGCTGGAGCTGCCTTTGTACCCAGGGCGTTTGCTGCTCTCCCAGCCACAGCTGGGGCTGATAAGAAAATGGATCTGGGCCACGCTGGGAATTTCACTGGAATGTCTTTCCTGGGCCCCCTGGGCTCTGTGCCCGTGGCTGTTGATTTCCTGGTGACGGCATCACCTGTGGCCGTGAGCTCCTGAGATCTGGCAGGCAGAGGGGCTGGAGGGAGCTGAGCATCCCAGGGCAGCTCCACGGGGATTTCTGCCTCCCCTCATCCCAGGGGAAAGCTTTGGCATCAGGCTGCTGGCTCGTCATTGTCCCATGGCTGGAACCCTGCCGTGTTCCTGGAAGGGAGCAGCCCTGGGCTGGGGCAGGTGGGTGCCCTTGGCCACTCGCCCTTCCAGGAGGGTCCTGCTGAGCCGGGGAGGGCACCAGGGAGAGCCCAGGGTGCTCCTCCCTCCCTCAGGAAGGAGAGGATGGAGGTACTTGCACACTCAGACACGTCCAGTCCGGAGCTCTCAAAGCTCCGAGCTGCCTTTTAATTAGTTTTGTGCCACAGGACGTGGAGAGCTTTAATTAAGCGGAGGGTTGTTATGACACTGCCGGCTCTTCCCTTCCTTTTCTGCAGGCGATGGGGGGGGAAGAGCACGGCTGTGTGTGGAGCCCCAGCCCTGCTGTCCCTGGTGCCACCCTGGTGTCCCCAGCCCTGACCGCACAGGAACGATTTGGGAGGTGCCAGCTGAGGGGGCACTTCATGGCTTTGCCACTCGATTTTAACGGAATTCCCATTTTTCCTTGGCCTTGCTGTGACAACCCTCACTGCCCCGTGCACCCACTCGTGTGTTGTGCTGGTGGGGAAACTGAGGCAGGAGCCAGCTGCTGGATTTGCATGGATGCAAAGTGGGCTGGGTTCAAAGCTACTCTGGGAGCTTCGGGCTTGGATTTGCCATGTTCAGCAAGAAATCGGGGAGGAGCTGAGCTGTCTTCCATGAGTCCTGGGTGAGGGACAGCTGCGGTGGGACATTGTGTGCCGGGTTTGGGGGCAGAGGATTTGGTGGCAGATAATTTGGGGGCAGATGATTTGCTCCTGCCCCTGGTGCTCCGTGCTCACGTCGCTTTTCCTGTGCGCTGTTTCCCCCGGGAGGAGTTGAGCACTTGTAAAATGGGGATGAGGAATAGCGCTGAGCTTCGTTTTGGAGGGAAAAGAACATTTTCCCACCGTGGTCCCGAGGCCTTGGGTCACAGCTGTGGCTCTGAAGGCGTCAGGGAGTTTTGCAGGGCTGTGGGCAGGGCGCTGCAGGCAGTGGCCCAGGGTGGCCAGCTCGGGCACGGGAAGGTTGCCCGGCTCTCACCCACTTGCCCACGTTTTGAAGCCGATTCCTCCTGCTCAGCTGGTGCGTCCTGTCCCTGCTCGGCTCCTGCTTCCCTCCCCACCGCGTCCTGCCTGCAGGACAGGCTTGGCCCTGCTTTGTCACCGGGATCTCGGGCCGATGTGCCAATGCTGCCCTGGCACAGGGCGGGCAGGGAGAGCCGGGACGGTGCTGGCAGCGCTCCTGCTGTGGTGACTGTCCTTGTCCAGGTGAAATCCGCTGCTGGGCTGCCTGTGCTGGAGCCCTGGGATGCCAAACCCTCCCGGCACAGGGATAATCTGTGAAGAGTGAGGACCTGTCTGCTCTGGAGCAGTGAAATCCTGCGTGCCCTTTGCTTCCCAGCGTGGGGAATGGGATTGTCTGGAGCAAGCTGTGCCACCTGGCCGTGAGGAGCGAGCTTGTCCCTCGTCCCTGTCACCCCTGCCAGGGCAGCGCTCGAGGCTGGGGTGTTCCCTCTCTGAAGCCCTTGCGCTGCTGTGTCATCCCAGGAAGCTTTGCCATCCTTTGCCCTTCTCCTGGAGGGCGCAGAGGAAATCAGCCCTGAATCTACAGCTGGAGGCTCCCAGTGCCCACGCAGGTGAAGCTTTTCTTGCAAGGAGCTGCCAGAATCCATCAGACACAGCGGAGGTGCAGGCGCTGGGTCCCAAATCCCTGAGGAGCAGAGAGCGTCGCGTCCCCCTGGACACCGGGCGAAATGCCGCAGGGATTTTTTTGGAACAGCTTTGATGAGCACATAAACTGCAGGATCATGTTTTATAGAGGAAGTTGCAGCTCTTTATTGTCTCACTGTGAATCATCAGATAATGACTTTTGGGGTGCACCACGTGGGCATTTAATAAATTAGGCAGGCACCAAGGCACAATTAGAGGAAGAGTGTTGGGATGGAGGAGAGGTGGGACAAGTAACATTAATAATTGCTCTCCCCTGTCGACCCTTTCATCCAGAAATGGCAGCAGGTTTTGTAAACAGTAATTAATAGGGCCTCCCAACCTTCGCTGGAAGTTGTTCAGGGTAATTACATCACCGCAACCCCAGCCTGGAACCTCAAGTGAAGAGAGGAGCTCAGAGTCACGGCTCTCTCCGGTGGCTTTGGGCCAAGGTCAATGTTTTCATGCTCTGGTTTCTGGTCAGAGAGAGCCGAGAGGAGGAGGGAGATCTTCCTCCCTTCCATCACAGAGTCGTTAAGGTTGGAAAGGACATTCAGGATTGCCAAGTCCAACCCCGGACCCATCGCCACCTCCACCAGCCCGGAGCACTGAGTGCCACATCCACAAATTCCTTGGATACCCCCAGGATGGGCACTCCAAACCTCCCTGGGCAGCCCCTTCCACCCTTTCCATGAAGGGATTGTTCCTGGTGTCTAGCCTGTGAGATTTGCAGCCTGAGGGCATCCACAGCAAGGAAGAGACGGCCGTGCCACGGCTCCAGCTGGTGAAGGTCTCTGGGATGAAGCTGCTGGTGCCCCACATTCCCCACCACCTCAGCTTCTCGGCCACAAAGATGGGATTTTCTGGGAGAGCAGGGACGTGGCCACAGGATCCTGCCTCTCCTTTCTCCCATTCCATCCCAGAAGGAGGAGGGGATCATTCTCATCTCCATCTCTGGCACGCCTGGGTTTGAGGCTCTGAGCTCAGCTGCATTTGGCCTCATCCTTGCAAGCACCAGCGTCCCTCTGACCCTCCGAGCGGCCTCACACCCCTGGTGGTCACACAGCGGTGACCTTCCAGCACCGGCAGAGCTCTCACGGGCTCTGATCTTTCCTGCGCTGACACCAGAGGACTTTGCTCCGCGGGCAGCGACGCGCGCGGCGGGGTTTGGGGTTGGCGCCGGCAGCGATGCAGAGCGAGCGTCTGGGACGACGTCTGGAGCAAGGGTCATCCTCTGGCAGGGAACTGGGAGCCTCTCCCAGGCCACCACGTGGAGAGCACTTCCACGGCCTGGTGGGACGGGACAGTTCGGCAGGGATGTCCCCAGGGGGACAGAGCACGTGGACAGTGTGCGTGACATCCGACTGCGCCCACCCTCAGCTTCCTCAGCCAAACCTTTTCACCGCTGAGCTGCTGTGAAGACCTTGAGCCCTGGCAGAAATCAGCAGGGTGGTCTAGCCCAGTGCCCCCCACCCTTGGGAGCACCCACAAGTTGTCACCTGGGCTCCACTGTGTGACAGCAGGCTCAGCCTCAAATACGGGATGGGAGAGCACGGGAGAGCCCCAGCCCCCGTAACTGCTGCCAGCCCCAGCCCCTGCAGCACAAAGCACTCACCCATCTCTGAGTCTCCCGAGGCACCGTGAGCTCCAAGCAAGCTCCTGCATGTCACCGGTGGTGTCACCGTGTGTCATCCCACAGTCAGGCACCGTCTGGACCGGGAGGCAGA
Source organism: Hirundo rustica (assembly GCF_015227805.2). Taxonomy (NCBI): domain Eukaryota; kingdom Metazoa; phylum Chordata; class Aves; order Passeriformes; family Hirundinidae; genus Hirundo; species Hirundo rustica. The sequence continues at coordinate 14,329,528 of NC_053464.1, forward strand.
GCCCAGCCCTGCTCAGGGGGCAGCCAGGTGCCGGTGATGAGCGCAGCAGCACCGACCGTGGCCACGTCCCCGTGTCCTGGAGAGGCTCCAGGGGAGGTGGGGACGTGCCTGACTCAGCTGCCAGCTCCGGGAGCAGGAGCAGGGCGTGGGGTGACTCAGGAGGAGCCGCTCGCGTGGGGGCAGGTGGGAAGCGGTGAGTAGGCAAAGCCAGGCGGGAGCTGCAAGCCCGAGTCGGAGGCAGCCGGAAAGACCCGAAGATGAGACGTTATTTGTTGTGGCATTGCTCTCCCATCCTCCTCCATCCCGCGGGATGTCAGCTCCCCCTTCCCTTTGCCCTCGCTGCAAAGCGCTTTGGCTGGGAAGATGTCACAGGCGAGGACAAGTGACCTCGAATCTGTGAGGTGACAGCGGCCAGAGAGGGCTCCTGCCGTTCCCGTGACCCTGCTGCCTTGAATGCTTTGAGAGATTCACGTTTCTGCCCGAGCTGGTGTGAAGAGGCTCTGCTGGCTGCGTGTCACGGGTTTCCCTCTCTCCTGCCAGGATGTGCAAACCCCAGAACTCCCTCTGCAGCAGCCAGGTGAACCTGAATCATCCCAGCCTGTTCCCTCTGCTCCACAGCTGCCCTGGCAGGGGTCTCCTTGTTTTCCTTCTGGGACATCCTCTGGGTTGGGAAGCTCCTTCCTTGGAGTTCTCACGGTACTGGATGCACAGAACTCAGAGAGCACCAAGAAACCAGCAGGTACCAACCCATCCTGCACTTCCCAGCTGGGACTGGGTCACTGGGGGACACCAGCAATGTCTGCCCACCTCTGCTGGCCTTCAGGCCACCACCTCGCTCCTTCCCCGCTCCTCCTGCCCGTGGGTGATGTCTCATTCATCCCCACTCCCTGCTCCTTGGTTTGACGCCACAGGGAGGACAAGTCTCAACCCAAATTCCTTCAGCATCTGCCCAGCCTTGTCCTGCTCATCCTCCTCCTCTGAGAGCCAGGATGAGCCAGCTTGGAGCACCACGGCCACCTCGGGCCAAACTTGACCCTCGTGGGGGTCAGTGCTAGACCAGAAGCTTGGACTGCTTTGCCCCAGGGTCACGGGCTGGACAGATGGTGGACACAAGGACTGAGGCTGGGCCATGACCCCAGGGTCAACACCGGACAGCTGGCACACCCAGGGCCTGGAAGAGCATCATCCCAGGTTCCTGCATGCTGTCACACCGGGAACAGCGACTGTGGAGCGGCTGGGACCACGGGCTCACAGCCGGAGAACAGCTCAGCCCATTTTTCTCCCCAGCAGTTTTCCCCAGAGCCCCGCAGGGACCCCGGGACGAGCAGCGCTGCCGTCGGGATATCGGGAAGGGCTGCTCTGACCCAGGCCAGCAGCATCCTCAGCAACCCCAGCTATCGGTGACGAGGACAAACCCCGCACGCTCTGCCCGGCGCTGCCTCCGCTTTGGGCAGGGATTGCCCGGGGCTGGGCAGGACTTCCACCGCGACGCCCCGGGGCCAAGCCTGCCCCGTCCCCGCGGCTCTCCTCACCTTCTGAGCCTGGCAGATCATCTTCCTCACCACCTCCTTGATGTGCGCCTGGCCCTCGATGGGCGGCTGCATGTACACGGTGGCCCTGGTGACGCCGCGGTAGGCGACGGTCTCGGGCCAGCCCAGGTCCAGCTGCGGGATGGAGCGGTCCGACCTCTGCGGCCAGTACTCCAGGGAAGGGGCCACGTCCTGCTCGTCCCCTCGGCTGTTGCCGTCGCCCTCGCTGTCCCCGGCGCTGCTGCCGTGCCGCGGGATGTACTCGGAGCCGGGGTCGTAGGTCTCCAGCGTGTCCAGGATCTTCTTCAGCTCCAGCTCGGACAGGAAGTCCCTGATGTTCTCCCTCTTCAGGACTTCATAGAAGGCGTCGGGGCCGCGGGAGGCCAGCGCCTCCAGGGCCAGGCGTTGCTCCTCGCTGTAGAAGAACTCGGGCTTGGACTCGCTGGACCTCCAGTTGACGTGGCTGTCGTCCAAGCACTGCACCTGGGAGAAAGCCATGGTGGCCCCGCACGCCGGTCCCTTCTCCCGAGGGAGCTCTGCGCCCCCGGAGAGCGCCGGATGTCGGCAATAAATAGGAATTAATTATTCTCCCGTCTTTAAACAGGCGGTTCGCTTCACCCTGGCCGGCTCCCGGGGAAGGCACCGCTCCCTTTTCCAACGGCTCCTGCCACGCCGGAGCTCTTCCTGCCGGGGAGGAGGGCTCGGTTTCTGCTCCCGGCTCCCGGCAAGGAAAACGCGGAGTTTCCCACAGCAGGGGCTGCGTGACGGGGCAGAGAGCCCCGGGTGTACCCGCAGCGCCGGGAACGTCCTTCACCCCCGGCTGCGCTCTCTCCTCATCCTCCGCTCTCCCCACACAACGCCGACACCGGATGAAATAAAAAGCGGGGAGAGAAACAAAGAGAAAAAGCGGCTCAGCGCAGGGCAGCGAGGAGCAGGATGTCTCGGCCGAGGTGCCCTCCGTGCCTCTGGTTCCTGGAGGAGCGGGGCAGCCGGAGGCGAGAGCTCTGCCCCAGCCTCCTGCGCATCGCCCTGGCAGCTCTGGGCTCGGGGCTCTGCCAGCGCGCAGTGCCGGGGCCGGACAGGTAACAGCAAGAAGTGAAAAGAGGAAAAGGAAAAGAGTGATTCATCCCTCCGCCCTGCCCCACCTGCAGTCACATGCTGCCTTCACACATTCCCTGCCCAGCCCGATTAACTCTTTCGGCTGATGCGCCCTCACACCTGAGCGCCCGGAGCCCCGCGGGTGCGGGAGGGGCCTGGGCGGCTCCAGAGGGCTTTGGGTGTCCTGTCTTTTTTGTTTTTAAAAAAAAAAGCTTCTCTCCTCTGAGATTCCCCTCTCTCCCGATGTGCTGGTCAGTCAATATTTCCCAGGAAAAGAGCTCTGTCCTGTGATTAACCCCTCCCATGCTGGTGCGGGATCTCGGAGCTCCGGTGGGTCCTGTGGGAGCTGCCAGAACGGTTCAAAGCTGCACTGGGGCAGGTTTAGACTGGATATTAGGAAGCGTTCCTTTGTGGAGAGGGTGTTCCAATCCTGGAACAGGCTGCTTACAGAGGTGGTCAAGGCCTCAAACCTGTCAGTGTTTAATTAAGAGGCATTTGGACAATGCCCTTCATATTTTGTCAGCCCTCAATTGGTCAGGCAGTGGGGCCAGATGATTGTTGAAGCGTTCTCCCAAACAAAACCATTTATTCTATTCTGTCCTGTCCTGTCCTGTCCCCTCCTCTACAGGGTTTGCAGCATGGTCACGGTAACATCACCACACCTGACCACGACAGATTTCATTAATAACTGCGGGATGGACAAAGAAAACCCCGCTTGGTGCTCGCAAACCAGAAACGTGGAAGCTCTCTCGAGCTTTTCTCTTGGAAGCTCAGCCGAAGACGAGTTTCAGGAATCGGGGTCAGATCCTTGCGCCAATGCAAAAAAGGGAATTGCCACGGGCTGTGTGTCTGTCCCCGGCGTTGGTGTGGCTCATCCGGATTCACAGCCGGGTAAATGAGGGCCCTGCCTGAGTCAGGCTCCCGGGGCGAAGCCGCCCGTCTGTCCGGCCATCAAAGCGCTCCTCTCTGCGGGCACGGTGGCCCTGCTCGTCCCACGGTGACAAATCCTGCGTGGGCTTGTGCCCAGCCCTGGCCTGGCCTGCGCAGGAGGTGGCAGCGGGGCTGGGGGACGCGGGAATGTCACAGCTGTTTGTCAGCATCATGGAATCATTGAGGTTGGAAAGGATCGCCAGGCCCAAGCCGGCAGCGCCGGGTCCAACGCTGCACCGCGTCCCCAAGTGTCACATCAGCTCTGGGGAGGTCGAAGTGCTCGGCTCCCGAAGGATGTCAGCTCAGGAGGTGTTTCAGGCGGGGCTGGTGACTTTGTGACTGGCCCTGCAGGGGTTTCTCAGCGGTGGGGTGACATCCCCACGGCGGCGCAGCAGACACTGAGGGAGCTGGAGCCGAAGCCGGGTGTTTCAGGTGAAATCCCAGCGCTGCTGGCAGCGATGGGGACAGCAAACGGGACAGAGGTGAGCACTGAGGCAGCACCCAGGACCTCCTCGGGTATGACTGGAGATGGCCCAGATGGGCGCTGGAGCGTGGGCGTGTGTGGCGTGGCAGGAGCGTGTTGTGGTTTTCGCCGCCTCAGCCGCTCGCTCCGGGTGTTTTCATTGTGCCAGGAGATTTACAGGCTCTTGCACGGGGTGTGTGCGCTAATGATTTATTGCATGTGGGGTAAATGCTGCATCCCAGCCAGGTGTGCTGTGCGCTGGCTCCGCTGGTGGGGGCGGATTGGGGTGGCAGAGCCCCACGCCTGGAGCAGCACCCCACGATCCTCACGAGGGGCGAGGACACCTGGGTCATCATCCCCCTCCTCATCCCGGGGGTTTCTTCGCCCCACATGGTGGATTTGGCCCCTGAACTGGGTGCAGCCCCTGTTTGCAGGCTTGGGTGGCTGAGGCCGAGCAGGTTGGTTCTCGTCACTGCAGCCGTCCCCGGGTGGATCCGGCCGGACAGGCAGCGCAGACACGGCCCCTTCCCTGCAGATGGAAGCGTTAATTACGAGGTCCTAATTAATTTTCCATTTTTAGCAGAGGGCCTAAAAGTGAGGCAGTGGGGAATGACACTGGGCTCTGCTCCTGGCTCGGGGGCTCCTGCTTCCCACTCACTCTGAGGTCCCACCAAGTGTTCTTAGGTAGAGCTGAGGCCTGGGGCTGGCACTTCAGCTGGAATACAACATCCAGACGCTGCCTTGCCCTTTGGAATGTTTTCCCCCCTCCAGCCACCAACGATTTGCATGGAGCCGTGCACAACGTGGTGTTTTAGACGGGGGAAACTGAGGCACGGAGCGCTGATGGCAGCTTTGCTCACGGCTGCTGCAGGAAGGAGTCACCGGGGCCCCAGCGCTGACTCTGACCCGGGGGAAAGGCGGCTCAGCTTGGGCTTTTCGGCATCCTTGGGATGTGCTGAGCACGGCCTGTGGTCTGCCCACAGCCGAGCCGTGCTCCCACCTCACCCCACGCTCCTCTGTGGAAGGTCCCAAGCTGTCCCCACTGGGGTTTGAGACAAACTGGGAGGCTGAGGGTTCCTCTGGTGGAGGTCACCAGGCAGGAGCGCGGGGACAACGCTGCCAGTCCTGTGCAGGGATCACCCCAGCTCGTCCCCGTGCTCCTGCCTGGGCGGGTGTAGTCCATCCATATTTATGCCTGATGTTAATTTCCATCCATTTCAGTATTTTATGAGTGTAACAATTAGGAAAAAAAAAAAAAAGAAAGGTTTCAGTGCTCGTTGAGACATAAGAAATAATTGGGTGTTGATGGTCCTGGCGTGCTGCCACACAAATCCCAGGAGCTGCAGGTGCTGCCCATGCCCAGGAAATTGCCACAACGGTGCACGAACCCGTGGGTGGGGATGGGCAGCGCCTGCCCCGGGGCTCTGCTGCCTCCAGCAGCCCCAGGACCTGGTGGGGCTCTGGAGATCCCCCCGGGGCAGCTGTCACTGGATTTGATGTGAGAATAGAGCCAAGCTGCGCTGGGCTGGGTGTGGGCAGCGGGAGGGAGGGGTGGGATGGATCCTGCTGCGTTGGAGCAGAGGTGAGTGAGGCAGGGGTGGGTTTTCACGTGGGATGTGCTCCTTGCTTCTCCACCCCGTGTCCCGCCAAGGCCTGGGCACCGTGGCCATACTCAAGGGTCAACATCTGCCTGCTGGGAGGGGGCACGAAGGGGCTCAGGGCTGGCCTCCACCCCGTCAGAGGCCTCCACGTGTCACCTGCCTCTGTCCCCCAGACACCGTGGCCTGTGTGGACCCTGAGGAGTGCACCGTGGGCTGCTCCAACATCGCCTGCACCGAGCTGGTGGTCGAGCTTCGAGCTGATGCCCAGCGGTAGGTGGGTGCCGAGGGGTGACTCCATCCCCACCGGGCTCTGCTGCACCCCGAGGCTGCTTGGATGATGGGGGACACCCCAGGGATGGGCTGGGTCGCTCCAGAAGCGATGTCAGGAGATGTGAGGTCTCAGGGTGCAGCTGAATGTTCCCCAACTCCATCCTCGCCCCAGGGGAGACCCCGGCGTGTGGCTGCACCATCCCGGGGTGATCCTGTCCCGTCCCTCCCGGTTCAGCCGCTGCCTCTCCCGCAGGGCTGCGGGGTCTGATGATCGAGGTGATGATGGCAGCGCTCCTGTCATCCCTGACTCCGATTTCAACAGCAGCAGCACCCTCATCAGCACGGACATCGGGAGGAAGCTGCGGGCCGGTGACCGAGAGCTGCTCCTCGAGAGCCGGTACCGACCGGGGTTTCGGGGACACCGGGGCTTTGGGGGACACCGGGGCTTTGGGGACACCGGGGCTTTGGGGACACCGGGGGTTTCGGGGACACCGGGGGTTTTGGGGACACCGGTGCGGCCGGTTCATCCCGCAAAGCGCCTCCGCTCGGCCCGGCTCATGTAAGGAAAACAAACCCTTGGATTATTGTACGGATGAAAGCGCTGGAAATGCGGACGGGGCGCTCGGTGCAGCCTCTCCCCGTCGCCTTCAGCCCGGTCCGGCCGGGAAGCTGCGGCTGCTCCCGGCCGTGGTCACACACGGGGAGCTCGGGATGGGGACAGAGGAGAGCGCTGGCCGCACAGCCCCGGCCGTGGTGACAGGGACAGAGGGCAGCGGTGCCCGCACAGCCCCGGCCGTGGTGACAGGGACAGAGGGCAGCGGTGCCCGCACAGCCCCGGCCGTGGTGACAGGGACAGAGGGCAGCGGTGCCCGCACAGCCCCGGGGAGCCCCGGCAGCGCCCGCTCGGGGCGGTGCACTCAGCGCTGGGGAATGCCCCGGCACGGTGCCACGGGGCCGGGAGCGTCCTCGGCCGGGCAGACAATAACAAGGAGAGAATCTGGGTCAGGGCTTTGGCTGCGCCGTGCGGAGGTTTGGCTGGAGCAGAGGCTGCAGGAGCGGCTGTTCCTTGGTATCCTCCACGTCCAGAGGGTGGGGAGGGGATGGGGCGGCGATCCCCTGGAATGGGGGTCCCGCATTGCCCCCCTTGGGAAATGGGGCGTTTGTCTCAGGGCCTGCTCAGCCCCTCCCTGGCACTGGCTTCGCTGCGGGTGACAAGGGTGTGACAAGGCAGGACGGCTTTCCCGAGGATGGATAATGAATGTTTGCGAAGGGCTTTGCCCGCCCGGGGCTGCTGCGGTGGATCCCGGGCAGGTTCCTCAGTGTTCGGGTGATTAGTGCGAGCAGGACGCTGCGGAGCGTAGGGACAGAGCCGAGGAAACGAGCTTGGGAGAAGGGAAAAAAGCTGTTTAAGCTGCAAGTTTGAGGTTTTGCTCAGCGTGGAGAAAGGTGGTTTGGGTCCTGAGCAGTGGTCAGGGGGTCCCAACTGCCCCCGCACCCACCGGGGTGGGGATGCCGCATCCTGGGATCACGGTTTGGGCTGGAAGGTTCCTTAGGGATCATCTCGTTCCGGCCCTGAGGAAAGGGCTTTGACTGTGGGGTGGCAAAGAGCTCCAAGTTCCCGGACCCGGGGGTTTGAGCTCCTGCTGCAGCCCTGGCGCCTGGCTGGAAACTCCTGCTGGAGCTGGAGGCTGCTCCGTGCCGAGGTGGTGGTGTGGTGGTGGGAACACCGGATCCCTCCCCAGCTCCCCCAGGCCGGGCTGTGCCGGGTGCTGCTCTCCATTCCCACCCGGATCAGCAGCGCTAGGCCACCAGCACAGCGAGCCCTCACCTCGCTCCCACATTCCTGCTTTTCCGTGATCTTTTAGCCTCAAGACCAGGTTGGACAGGACTTGGAGCAACCTGGGCTACAGGAAAGTGTCCCTGCCCATGGCAGGGGGTGCAACAAAATGAGCTTTAGGGTCCCTTCCCACCTAAACCATTCCATCGTTCTTTGACTCTGTCCTCTGCGGCTCACAAACGTTCCCGACAGTGGAATTTCTCCCTCCCCATGGATCAGGGAGTGCATTTTAGGATTTCTCCCTCCCCACGGATCAGGCTGTGCATTTTAGGATTTCTCCCGCCCCACGGATCAGGCTGTGCATTTTAGGATTTCTCCCTCCCCACGGATCAGGCTGTGCATTTTAGGATTTCTCCCGCCCCACGGATCAGGCTGTGCATTTTAGGATTTCTCCCTCCCCACGGATCAGGCTGTGCATTTTACTCTCAGGCTGTTTCCCCTCCCTCAGGCAGCAGTGGGAGTTCCACCTAGAGCTGCTTTCATGGCTTTATTTTTCTTTTATTCTTTCTTACTTCTGCTTTTCGAGATGAGCAGATGGAGATGTAGGAAATTTCGTGGAGCTGTGAATAAGCTGGGCTGAGCTATAAATGCAGCAGCTTTGGGATGGATCCTGCCCAGGCTGAGCCCGAAATCTGGGGGTCTGGCCAACGCCTCGTGCTCAGAGGAGGGTGATGCTGCGGGTGTGGCTGGGATCTGGGCAGGGACGAGGTCAGGGTGACGCTGGGGCCTCACACAGCCCTGTCACAGCCTGGCTGGGTGACCTGAGTGTGGGACGGGCATTGGGGTGGGGAAACGGGGGCTGCAGGGCAGCAAAACCACAGTGAGGCAGCACCTGCGTGAATGGAGGGACGGGACCACCTTGGCAGGGCTGGAAAAGGAACAGCTGCACGCATTTTACTGGCCCTAAAAAAAAAAATATATATATATATATATATATATTAAAAAGCGCCACAATCTGCAGCTATGAACAGCACCTGCAGCAGGGGATCCCCCTGGATCAGCCTTCCCTGGTACCCTGAGTCCTGGGATTCCTCCGTGGAGTTGTGCATCCCGGTTGTGTCCTGGCTGCCTGGAGCCGGGGCTTTGGGGCTCACTCTCTCTGCTGCTGTCGTCCCACTGGATTGTGGCTCTGGAGAAGTTTCTCTGGCCGCGGTTGAACACTCCTCAGTCCCTCCCCGGGGAGCAGCGCTGCCACCCCCATCCCTGGAGCTCCCGGGCTCAGGGGAACAGCGCAGCCGCAGCTGAGGCGTCACACAAGGACAGCCACCATCCTGGGGACACAGGGGCGCTCGGGCCGTGCGAGGGCACGAGGCAGCTCTGGGGACAACGGGGCCGGGTCCTGGCCGGTGTCCGGCGCGTGGTGACGGTCACGGTCACTTGTGGATGGGGTGGACGTGGCTGCGGGGGAAGAGCCCGACGCGGCCGTAGATCCTCCCCCGCCACCAGCCGGGGTCGGGGCAGCCCAGGACCTCGATGATGTCCCCACGCAGGAAGGGCAGCTGGGAGCTCTCCTGGGCTGAGAAATCGAACTGGGCTTGCACGAATCGGGGTCTCTTCACCTGCAGGGAGGCAGAGGGAAGGGGTTGGCGGGAGGACACGGGTCCCCGTCCGCCAACCCCCTGCCTGTGTCCTCGGGGTGATGGGGACACTGTCCCACCAGGGGATGAGGATGAGCCTTGGGATGCCTGCTTGGAGAGACAGGAGCTGGGAAAGGCAAGAGTGGAGTGCTGGGTGTAGGGGAACACCCCAGAGCACAAGACTCTCTGTTCTCGCTGTTGGGAGACACAGGATGGGTGCCCAGGGATCCCTTGGTGCCCTCTCCTTCCCAGACCCTCCCAGGTGCTGGAGCCTTCCCCACCCCAACTCCCAAAGTCCATCTTTGCCGCCTCCACCACCACTGCCCCAGGGCTTGGCTTTGCCGGAGTTTAGCTGCGCCCTGTCCTCATCTTGTTGGGCTCTGCCACCTGCCCTGGGCATCACCCCTGGCCCGAGGGACAGCGATGTGTGCCCTGCCCTGCCCTGCCCTGCCGAGCTCTCCCTCCCTGCAGCTCTGCCTGTCTCAGGCTGCTGCACCCTCTCCTGCTCCACACCCCATCGAGCCAAAGGAGAAATTCCAGCCAGGGATGTCCCTGTCCCCCTCCTCGGGGACACCAAGCCTTGAGGGGGCTCACGCAGGGCTTTGGGACCCATTGCCCCATCCATGGTGGTACCTCCTGGGTCTGCTCCTCGTCCCACAGGAAAATCTGCTGCTCTTTGGCGATGCTGGTGGTCCTGTAGAAATCCACCAGCTCGTTGAGGGAGTTGAACTTCTCCTCCCAGAGGAAATATTTGCCGTTCCTCTCCCTGAGCACCTTGAAGTGCTGGACGTGCTTCCCGTAGCTGCAGAAGGAGGATGGATGTCACCCTGGGGACATCCTGGCACCATCCCCTGAGGTGGGTAAAGCCTGGGGGTGCTGGCAAGGTCGGGGTGAGCCCAGGGGTCTCACTGCATGGGGACAGCGGCGCTGGGGTCATTCCCGGCCCCGCAGTGAGGACCCACAGCTGAGCCCCGGCACAGCTCGGGGGGCTGAGGGGTGGCAGCCACGTGGAGGGCGGGTGGCTTTGTCCAGGGGAAGGCACAGGGAGGCTGCAGAGGCTGGGGCTGTGCCCCTGGGGCCCCCCGCGCTGCAGGGGGACGGGGCAGGCAGGATTTCCCTTGGCTGTCACCCCACAGGGTGAGAGGTTGGGGTGCCCCCGGGCAGGGGCAGGACCCGGCCGCGCTGCCGGTGACGCCCGGCACAGCGCGGCTCCCGTTCATTAGGGGCAAGAACCTCCCGAAACGTTCCATTAGGGATTAAAAGTGTGAGAAAGTGCCCAGGGCCGCCCCCTGCTCCCCAGGCCGGGGCAGGGAAGGGGTGAGATGCCCGGGGACACGCTTGGTGTACGGCCAGTGCCCAGTCCTGGGGATGCTGCAGCCCTTCGTCCCTGGGGATGCTCGGCGCTCTGCTCCCCCGGGCCGTGCGCGCAGCTCGGCCCCAGCCCCGCCATCACCCCCGGCGTCGTGTTTAGGGCTGTCCCTGCGAGGGGACCCCAGCGAGGCAGCGGCGCGGGGAGCAGCGAGCAGCGGGGACGGAGGCGGAGCGGCGGAGGAGAGGAAGGAGGGGAGGAAGGCGCTGTGCGAGGCGGCGCTGGATGTGTCGGGGTAGCGGCTCCGCAGCCCCGCCGAGGTGACCAGGACAGGACAGGGCGCTCACGGGGGTGTCCCGATGCCTCTGTCCCCAAGGCGGGGGCCGCAGGGATTCCTCCCCTCCCCTCCCTCCCTCCCTCCCTCCGCGTGTCCGCAAGGCACTCACTTGACGGAGAGGGAGAACCCTCCCGGGGCGCTCTCGCTGTCGCGGATCAAGAAGGCTCCCGGGTGATCCCGCTGGAGCAGCCTCTCCTCTGCCAGGTGCCGGGAGATCCTGCCAGCGTACCACCTGCGAGGGGCACCGGCCTGAGCCACGCGGGCACCCCCGGGCATCCTGCGGGGTGGAGGCACCGACACTCCCTGTGCCGCCGGGACAGGGGCTCCTCACAGGGCTGGGACCCTCCCCGGGCAGTCCCACCCTTCCCTCCCCCTCCCGGATCATCCCGGCATTTTCGGGGGGCACCGCCGGGCGCTGTGGGCGCGCTGCGTCACCGGCAGCCGCCGCCGCATCCTGTCACCCCCGGCCCCTCGGCTTTGCTGCCTCCTCCGCGTCCCTCGGAACGGCCCTTGCAGGTGTGGAGCAGAAACCCTCGGTGCCAGGATAAACCCTCGGTGCCAGGATAAACCCTCGGTGCCAGGATAAACCCTCCTGCCAGGGCTGCAGGAGCAGAGCCCCCGTGTGCCACCCCTGCCCGGCTATTTCAGCTCTCTGGACCCTGAAGATTTTCTGCTGCTGTAAAACTTGCCCGCGGAACGCTCAGCCGGGGAGTTCAGCACAGAGGCAGCCCCGCGGGTGCCGCGTGGAGGAGGCTGCTGCATCTTGCCCATCCCGGGTGTTATCCCAAGCCGAAGAAGCAGTGGGATGTGCCCCGGGCTGCCCCGAGCCCACGCGTTCGCTCTGGCATTTAAATGTGATTTACCAGGGGCTAAGGATACACAAAACACAGGTTCAATCAGCGATGGATTAGGCTGGGCTTTAATAACGCGGTAATAGGATTGTGTTTAATGCAGTCGTAATCCCATAACGCTTTGTTGTTCCCCAATTATCGTTTATTTAGTGGCAGCTCGGTGCGAAGGTTGGATTTTTGGGGGTACGTGGCTGTGCTGCCTCCTCCTGTCCCCTCGGGCTGTGGTGGCGCTCCCAGGCAGGCAGACCCCGTCCCTGTGACTCAGTTTCCCCACGGGTGGGACTGCCCTGGCTGGCGGCAGGCCGCTGGGAACTGGGATCGCTGCCCGGCTGGTGGGATGGTACTCACGGGTGCGGCTTGACCTTGATGTAGTTTTTGGGGACAAAGCCCTCGCAGCCGAACAGCTCAGCCTTGTACCAGTTCTGGTCATCCTCCATGTTGAGGATCTGAGGTGGGAGAGGAGCGGGGAGGGGTCACCTGGCTGCCTGGGACAGGGGCTGAGTGGGGCCCCATTGCTGCCCCAGACCCCACAACGCCCACCCACCCTCCGCTGGGGACAAGGGGGCTCTGACAGCGCTGACACGCTCTGGGGGTTTGGGGTCACAGAGCTGGAAAGGGCCCGGTGTTGTCCCAAAATCTGTCCCTGGAGGAAGCAGGACACGAGCCAGGCCCCCGCGTCCCCCGGGCCGGTGGCAGTGGGTGCTGACACCGCTTCCGTGCGACAACATTTTCCAGCCTCCCACGCAGGGGCCCGGGGCCGGCGCAGCTGTGCAAACAGGATCCAAAACCCCGGCTCAGGGCACGGGGAAAACACTCGGCTTCGGGGCTCTGGGTTCCAGCCGGGCTGTGCCCCCGCCCTCCCCGGGGGGCTGCAGGGTGCCAGGGGTCCGGGGGAGCCCGAGAGGGATGAGCAGATGGGCAGGGAGGGGGTGCCCTCGCTGCCGTGGCAGGGCTGCTGCCCCCAGGGATGTTCTGAGCACCCCCTGGAGCTGTTTGGGATTCTCAGGTGGCATCTAAGAGCCCACCCCAATGCCTGAGTGGGTGTTTGGGCACATGCTCCTTGCTGCCGGGTCCCTGTGACCTCCCCGGACAGGGAAAACGTGTCCCAGCCCGGCTGGTGGCACCGATAGCCAGGGAGGCCACATGCCCTGTCCCAGCTGGGGGTGTCCTTCTCTGAAGTCATGCCCGGTGGCACAGGCAGGCAGGGAACGCTACCCCACACCCCCAAAATCCTCGGGGTTGGCTCCTTACACCCCACAGAAGGCCCCAGAAGCATTAAACTCAAGGACAAAGAGCGCACCCGGTGTCACCACGTGCCCAATCTGTCCCCGCAAAGCGACAGCATCCAACCCCTCCCCGTGCCCCGTACCTTCAGGGTGTCCCCTTTCTGGAAGGGCAGCTCGTCCCTCTCCGTCGCCTGGAAGCTGTACAGGGCCACCGACTCCATCGGGGGTGTGCGGGAGGGGTCCCGGGGCTGCTCGGGGCTGCGCGCACGGAGCGGCGGCGGGCAGGAAACGGCGCTGATGTCAGCGCTGCCGGGGCACCAGGCGGGCCCCGCCGCGGCCGCAGCTGCCCAGATGTGCGGCGGAGGCGGGGGGGGAGCAGTGCCAGCCCACCCGGGTGCCAGGGGATCCATGTGCCGAAGGGCGGATTCGGCGTTTTCCGTGGGCAGAGGTCTGGGATGGGAACGGGACGGTGATGGGCCGGGCGCGGGTTGAGGATTTTGGGAAGGGTAGAGCAGGATTTTGGGTTTGGAGAGCGGCACGGGAGGTGCTGGTGGGGGAGTCTCCGGTTGAGCTGCCGAAGGGGGTCTTGGTGGGATCGGTTGTTCCAGAAGCAAGAAAATCGCGGCGGGTGGGAACGGCGGAGGCGGAGGGAGGTGGGTGGATGCTCACACCTGGCTTCTTTGGAATCCAGAGCGAACCCTGCGCGGCTCAGCTCTGAACGGCCAGCTTTCAGCACAACTGCTGGTTGGTTCTTCGGGCTGTGGCTCCTTGAGGGGGTTGATTTTTTTTTCCCCCCCTCCCAGTTTTCCTCTGCAGGGCTTAGGGAATAAAAATCCCTTTTCGGCTAAAACTGAGCGCTAAAACTTCCCGCCGCTCCCGTGGGCGGCAGGCACCGAGCCTGCAGGGCTCGCACGCCGGGTATCATTCCCGGCGGGAAGGTCTCCGGAGCTGCTCAGCCTTCCTGTGTGTGGGCCGGGGCATGGAGCGCGTGGAAAATCCGCCAGACGCCGCCTCGTTCTGCTGCGAGGAATTAAGCCAGGGACAGCTGCAGCGCAGTCCCTGCCCATGGATTTGGGCATTTTCCAGCCAGGAGCAGGATGCCGCTGCCATCTGCCCGGGGTGGGATGTGCCACGGTGCCTGTAGGGCCGCTGCGGGGACACGGGCGCGGCGATTCGCCTCTCCCAAACTTTATTCCTGCTTCCCGACTGCATCTGAAAGGCAAAGGCCCTGTAACCCCACTGAGGCACTCCCAAGCTCCCAGCGCCCATGGGAAGCGCAGAGGGATGTGCAGAGGGTGTTCCCACACCCGGCGAGGCACAATCCCCACGTTCTCCCGGGATGTGCTGGTCCCGGGGGACACAGAGATGCCGGGATGGTCAGGGGGCCGTGGGAAGAGGCTCCGTGCGCTCGGCTGTCACGTGGAGGATGGGATCCAGCAACTCCCCACGTCCCAGAGAGACCCAGGGGATGGGAACGCAGCAGGAAATCACCCCGGGATGAGTTTCCCGTGTCCCTTGGGCAGGATGGAGCTGGATGTTTCCCGGGGAAAGCAGCCCAGCAGAGCCGCTGTTCCACCGCTGCTGTGGCCAAGGGCCTGATCCTTGTCCCTGCTCCCTCAGCCCAACGCGGAGGCTGCAAAGGCTGCTCCAGGCCATGGCCATCCCACACGGGGAGCAACAGGGCAGGGAGGGTGTCCGGGCACTGCAGGGGTTGGTGTGGAGAAACCTGCAGCCCAGGAGTGGGTGATTGATCAGGGTGACAATCAGCTCTGCCGGGGCGGGGGGACACCGGGAGCACCTTTGGGGTTTGGTTTTCTGGGGCAGCAGGGAGGCTTTGGGGGCACCTTGGGGTGTCCGGGCTGGAGGCACACGTGGTCGCACAGTGCCTGGGACGGGGCACAGGACAGCGGGGTCACGGAGGGGCCCCAGGCCGGGGACAGTGGCCAGGCTCAGGACCGGAACAGGATGGGATCCTGCCAGCAGATGGCAGCAGTGCCCCAGGGGACACCGGGGACATTGGGGACAACGGGGACACCGGAGACACTGGGGACACCGGGGACATTTGGGACAGCTCTGATGAGGCAGGCAGCCCCTCTGACACCTCTGCCACCTCCTACATCACAACCTTTCCCCAATTCCCTTCCCTCGCTCCCATCCCTCCCGCTGTCCCTGCTCCCCCCGTGCAGGGCCCGGGTCCCTTCTACTCGCTGGTGGCTCGCTGTCCCTGTGGTCACCGTGGGGTGACAGCCGCACCTGCACCCCAGGAGAGGCTGGGCTGGTGCCAGAGCAGTCTGTGGCCCCTTTTCTGGGTCGGGACGCTGCGGTGTTCAGCGGGACCCTGGTCGCTGTGCCAGCCGTGATGCCCGGCAGGGTGGGATCCCGGGGGATCTGTCCCCTTGTGCCCTGCATGTCCCCAGTGTTCAGAGGGACACAGGAGGTGCCACCACACGGTTGCTGTTGTGATCTCAGGGGTTAGGTGCTGAGCTCAGCTCCGCCTGCAAGGAGATCCCAAGGGATGCCATGGATCACCCGGGGGCACAGAGCAGTGGGAGCCCACCCTGCCCAGGGCTCGGCCACCAGCCCACGCTGCCTCTCCCTGCGGGCAGGGAACTTCCATGACCCTGGGGACAGGAGAAAGGTGCCAGGGGCTCTGGCATCGCCCTCTCCCAGCTGCAGGCCCATTCCAGGAGTTGGGAGATGCCCGGAGCTCCTGCTGACTCCCGGCTTGCCCAATCTGCCCAGCCCTGATTCATCAACATCCTGTGTTTACCTGGCTGCAAAATCCCCACGCGGGAGGGAGGAAGAGGAGGGAGGGGAGCCTCTTCCTCTTCCTCTGCGGCCCGGGGAGCTTTGTCACGGACACCACTCCGGGCTCCCCGGCCCCTCTCCGGCCTCAGTGACCCCCTTGCTCTGCCCACGGGAGAGGAGGGGGTGTCTCAAGCCTGGCTTTGCCTCCCGAGGGGTTTGGAGCTGGGCCTGGATGCTGCAGGGCTGGGCGAGGTGAGGCGGCCTCATCCCGATCCAGGGCTTTGCTCCCGGAGCAGGGAGAGGGATGGAAGAGGGAGAGAGATGGAACAGGGAGAGGGATGGAAGAGGGAGAGAGATGGAACAGGGAGAGGGATGGAAGAGGGAGAGAGATGGAACAGGGAGAGGGGTGGAGCAGGGAGAGGGATGGAGCAGGGAGAGGGATGGAACAGGGAGAGAGATGGAACAGGGAGAGGGATGGAACTGTGAGAAGGATGGAACAGGGAGAGGGGTGGAACAGGGAGAGGGATGGAGCAGGGAGAGGGATGGAACAGGGAGAGAGATGGAACAGGGAGAGGGATGGAACTGTGAGAAGGATGGAACAGGGAGAGGGGTGGAACAGGGAGAGGGATGGAACAGGGAGAGGGGTGGAACAGGGAGAGGGGTGGAACAGTGAGAAGGATGGAACAGGGAGAGGGATGGAAGAGGGAGAGAGATGGAACAGGGAGAGGGATGGAGCAGGGAGAGGGATGGAGCAGGGAGAGGGATGGAACAGGGAGAGGGATGGAACAATGAGAAGGATGGAACAGGGAGAGGGGCCCCAGCTTCGTGCTGGGGGTTGGGAACGCAGCCCAGCCGGGCTTCAGCCTCGTGCCTGGGCTGGTGAACGGGGGCAAATCCCGCAGGATAAGGGCTGTGGCTGCCTGTGTGCCCAGGGATGGAATCAGCCCTTCCCCTGGGGATCCGGATGTCTCTCGAGGAAGCGGGAGCCCCACTGAGGCCCCGTGCAGAGAGGAAACGACGGCCTGGGCTAGAAAATGCCACGTCAGGGCTCCCAAACAGGATCTGAGCGTCAGCACTTTCCCCCCGGAGCAGAGGCCGTGTCGGTGATTCCTGAGCGTCGGAGCTCGTGCGTAACCCAACCTCAGCACACACCGAGGAGCTTGTGTCACCATTTACACCCTGGTGTAGCTGAGGACAGAGGATCAGACCCCTCTGGACCCCAGATTATTCCACAGGACCTGCAGGAAAACGTTTACAGGAGGAGCAGACCCGGAGGCAATTGGCCACACCGGGTCCAGCGTGGCTGTGAAAGGCTTCTTGAGGAGCTGGTGGTCTCCAGATGTGGAGCTGCAACTCCTCAGGGTCAGCACAGGTGTTGGGGCTGCTCTTGGGGTTTTTGGGCTGGTAAATCAGAGCAGGGCCCGCTTGCTGTGATACAGGTGGGTTAGGAAGTGGGACTGTGCTCCCATGGGAGGAGCCTGAGGGTGAGGGGACTGGGGGTGGGACCTCACTTTCTGCTTTTGGCCCCAAAAATGGATCTGGAAAAGGACTGGAAGTCATGAAGCCTCGGGTGTGGAATTCAACCCCAAACCTACACGAAAGGATCACTGACGGGGTCATCCCCAACAGCCTCTTCAGGAGGGTACACCTTGGGTGTGGCTGGGATCGGCCTCCTGGGAAGGGGCCAAACACAGCTTTGGTGGGGAGGGAGAGCCCAGACAGAGCAGCCTGAGGGGAACAAACTGTGGGGGCTTCCTGGGAGCTCCCAGGACTCAGTTTGGGGCTGCTGGACGAGGTCACTGTCAGTGCCTGGCTCTGGGGTGGGGGCTCAGGCCAGGATCGTTTACAGAGGTGTGACCATTAAACGAGTTAATCATCAGGAGCTGGAGGTTATTTAGGTTATTTGCCTCCCTGGGCCCTATAAAAGGACGTGGAGGCCACTTCTCGGGTTTGGGCTGATGAGAAGGGAGTGTTCTCTGTGCCTTGGAGCTGCTCCTGAGGTCCTGCTGCTCCCTGGGATGCGCCAGGAGTGCAAGGTGAGCTGTCCCTCTGTGCGGTGGCTGTGTCCTCCCTGTGCGACCTGGAGAGGATGGAGCCGTCCAGGTCCGGCGGGAGCAGGTACTCGGTGTCCAGCTGGCAGCAGATCTCCCCATGGCTGGGTGTCCTGGGCCCTGCTGTGGTCAGTGACACCCCCGGGGTAACTCTGGGACCTGCTGGGTGCCCTCACGCGCGTCAGGCTCTGCTCTAAGCTGTGGGAGGGATGTTTTCTGTGGAAATGCCTGATGGCGACTCCCGGGATGAGCAACTCTGTCTGGCCTCCAATCTCCATCCTCCTGCCTGCCCTATGGAGAAGGCAGAGATTTCCAGGCTGAAATTCCCTGGCTAGGCTGGTGCTGGGAGCGGGGAATGCTCTGCCAGCTCCCGTGGGGGCACCGAGGGTCACAGCGCTGCTCGCTGCGCACGGGGAACAAACGAAAAGGGTCCCTTTAACTGGAAGTTCCGAAGAAAGCGGGCGGGAGGCGTGGGATTTGGGTGCGGAGGCTGTTTGCTGTCGGTGTTTGCCGTGGGTGGGAGGCTCCTCGCCCTCGCCATGGGCTGGCGGAGTCGCCACCCACGGGCGCGGGAGTTCCGCGGCTCCCGCAGGGCTCGTTTGGGGGGAACCGGGAATTTGGTCACATCCAGGCACAGCCCCGCGGTGGGGTGGGAGGGCTGAACGGATTGCAGGAGTCTCCCCCTCGAGGAGAGCATCTGTTATTTTTCTAGGAATTCAAAAGAAGGAACCCGCGGCGGCAAGCCTGCGCCGCGTGCGTAGGTGAGGGGACCGCGCTGTCACCGCCCTGACTCACCCGGGGAGGGCTGCGGTGCCCGGGAACAAAACAAAATTAAAAAAAAAACAAACAAAAAAAGGAAAAAAAAAAAAACAAAAAAAAAAAAAAAAACAAAAAAAAAAAAAAAAGGGCGGTGGGGCCGGAAAAAAAGTATGGAGAAATTGTGAATGATCGCTGGCCGCCGGTGGCTGAGCTCTCCACCGGCGCAGTCAAATTTCGGTTCCTCCTTCGGGCTGGCTGGTTAACAAAGAAGTTATTAATAACCAATTAAGCCGCAGCTCGCGTCACGCCTTCCTCTGGAAGCGTGTGGCAAGAGCGGCCCCGGTTCCTCCTTGGGCTCCCTCCCCACCCTGCTGCCTTGCGGGGACCTCCGGGGAGGTGTCCCCTGCCCGCAGGGCTGCTGGCGGCGGTGGGGACATGTCCGGGTGACACCTCCAGGGCTGTGGGGCACCGCCAGCACGGAGGTGACCTGGGCACCGTGCGTGTGGCAGCGATTTGGGCAGTGCCAGGGCAGATGGTGACAGCCGTGGGGACACGGAGCGAGGAGGAGGAGGAGGATGCTCCCGAGGCTGGGGATGTGCGCGGTGCCACATCCCGGGCAGCGGATGCGCCGCGAAATCCCAGAGAATCCGGGCACTGTGCTCCTCCTGAAGCCGCCTATTCAGGGCACGGACGGGCAGGACAAGAGGGAGGAAGCGGAGGGAAGCTGGAGCACTGAAGGCCTCTGTGTGCGTGGCCGGACGGATGCAGGTGCAACTGCGCAATTCCCGGATGCTCCACGCTGCCTTTTCTTGCGGGGAGTGCACTCGGGAGTCCCCCCGGTGTCCCCCCAGAGTCCCCAGCCCTGCTGTCACTCCGATTTATTTATTCCTGTGGCCGCACTGTCCGGCGCTGCCTTTTTTTATTATTATTATTTTATTTTAATTTTAATTTTCCCCGTAGATCTGTGTGCATTCTCTGAAGTCTCACCCAGGGCTGGGCTCTCCTGACCTCTCTCCCCATCTCAGCCGAGTGTCTGCAGGAAATGTTTAGTAATTAAGTAGCTGTGAGGGCTCTGCCCAGCCCGTCATCAGCCGGGGCTGGAATGAGCCTCAAAGAACGGCAGGATCCACACACGTGGCCTTGACCGTCCCAACCCACGCGGTGCTGCTGCTTCTGCTCGGAGAACCAAGCTGAGCGAAGCTGCTGCTTTGGTGGCAGAGATTTCTCAGGGTGCTTTTCCCGAGCGGTGATTCTCGCCTGTGCGAGGCAAGAGGAAAATCAGCGCAGATTTTTTTAGGGGAAGCCACGATAAAACCGGTGAATTCCTCCCAGGGGCTGCGTTGGGTTGCGATTTCTGACACATCAGCTGTGGCAATCCGGGGTGATTTCACTGAAGCCTCTGCAGACATCTGTTTGTAAATGAGACCAGGATCTGGCCTGTGTTAAAGGAACGCTGCCCAGGGGTTTTCTCCAAGATGTGTGCTCTTGCTTTCTGCTCTCTTAGCAAATTCAGCGCTCCTAGGAGCCAATTCTGCATCTTAAATAGAAAGCCAAGGCAGTGCTTTCTCTTGAAGTATTCCTGCAGAGCTGGGAACAGCATTTGCTTCAATGGAAGAGTTTGAGATCCCCGGGAAAACGGGGACCTGAGCCCCCTCCCCGTGAAGCCGATGGCAAAGGAGCAGCGCTGCTCTGACAGGGCTCGTGATGTAAGGCACTAACATTAGCACAGGTAATAAAAACCCTCCCCACGTAGGTGTGTTGGGCGCAATTTGCAGTAGCGAGCAAAGCATTTGGCAAAATCCTGTAAAATATCTCTTTCTACAGCGCGTTCCTTTCGGCAGCTGAGATGCAGATTTGTTATCTCCCTTCCTCCCCTCTCTTCCTCTCTCAGGCTGGAAGAGGAACTGGGTTTGGGTTTTGGTTTTGCAGGTTTTTGGGCTTTGCTGGGGGGCTGGTGGTCACTCCAGGCCGAGCTGCTGGTGAGGTGGCAGCAGGACACAGCGGTGTGTTATCTGTCGCATTAATGTCACATGGGGATGTCCTGCTGTGCTGGAGAAATGGCCCTGCTGGTCCTCCCTGCTGCAGAAACTGGGATTTCAGTGCCATTTCCTGTCAGGGAGGGTCAGGTTGGATGTTAGGAAAAGGTTCTTCCCACCAGAGGGTGGTGGTCACAGCCCCCAGGGGAATGGTCACAGCCCCGAGGCTGCCAGAGTTCCAGGAGCATTTTGAAAACGCTCTCAGGGACAGGATGGGATTGTTGGGGTGTCTGTGCAGGGCCAGGAGCTGGATCAATGATCCTCGTGTGTCCCAGCTCTGTGATTCAGCCCCAGGCAGTGCCTGGGAGCAAGGGGCTGGAGGCACCACGGGGCACAGGATGCCTTGGAAGGGCTCAGATGAGCAGCAGGGGCCGGAGTTTGATGGTGGGCAAGCTCCAGCTCCAAGCGGAGGGGTCAATGTGGAGGGTGAGGTGGCTGGAGGAGCTTGGGGAACCTCTGGAGCAACAGAAACAGTCTGGACTGGGCATAAAGGACTGGAATCACTTGTGGGAGACCCTCAAACACAGCTTGGGAAGGGGCTACAACCCCTCCCCACTGTGTCCTTCTCCCTCCGGAAACCAGATTAGCACAAATTCCATATCCCAACCTGATACCTGCTTGCTGCTCCCTCAGCTGGGACCAGGAATGCAGCCTCCAGTGGTTTGCAGCCGTGCTGTTCTTGCCTCCCCAGGGCAGAGATGGTTCAGCAAATCATTTTAGCATTTGTTTAAATCTCCCTGAGCACCCCTGGGTGTGGAAGGCTTAGGGAAACGTGCCACGTGTCTGCAAGGCTCAGGGGAGGCTTTAGGCTCGAGGGTGGAAAAGGTGCCAGTCCATGGAGAGTCTGGGGAAAGGAGCTTCACAGGGATGGAGCTTTTGGGAGAAACCCAGGAGAGCTGAGGAAAACAGCACGTGGGTGCTGCTCCCGGCCCCTGCTCTCAGAGATGATAAACATGAAGGTCTGGAGCCAATGTGTGGGAAGATAAGAACATCCATCCTGCTTAAAACCAGGTGTCCGGTCCAAAATCTGAGCACTGGCAGTGCTTAGAGCAAATGTTTGAGGATAATGGCAGGATGTAATTGGAGAGGGATTTTTCACTGAGGTGTGTAGTGATAGAATAAGGGGGAATGGCCTTAAGATGGAGCAGGGTTAGATGAGGTGTTAGGAATTCTTCCCTGTGAGGGTGGGGAGGCCCTGGCACAGAGGAGCTGTGGCTGCCCCTGGATCCCTGGAAGTGTCCAAGGCCATGCTGGATGGGGCTTGGAGCAGCCTGGGACAGTGGAAGGTGTCCCTGCCCATGGCAGGATGATCTCTACCCAAACCAGCCTATGATTCTCTGATAAGAGGAACGAGTGAGTGAGCAGATGGAATTCCACACTCTGTTCTCCTTGGATTCAGCAATTCTGGGCACCTCCCGAACCGGAGCTGTGTCTGCAAGACGCATCTTGAAAGAGGCACCCGTTGAGTGACAGCATCTCCGGCTCCCCGCCTTCCCCCAGGCCCTGATCTCAGAGCAAAACAAGAGGTCCTGCCCTGCCTGCAGGGAAAACACGGGAGCCTCACGTTTCTCTCTCAAGCTCAAGCTGGAAAAGCTGATGCAGACACGCTCCGGAACGCGCCCGTAACGAGGAGCAAGGCACAGGGTGCTGGTGTGGAAGTGCCTGTCAGTTTTCATTTAAGGGTCAGTCGGTGGCTTCTTGGAGGAAATGGCCTGCACAGCCCAGCCCTTCCTCCCCAAGCGCTGGAGATCCTGCCGAGTGCAAAGAGCTGCGCAGCTGAAGCTGCCACAAACCCTCCTTCCAGCCCGCTGGTGACGCGTGTGGGGCTTTCGTGACATCAGGTGTTTTGGGCTCCTTTAGTTTTCACCCTCCCGGACTGGATTATTCAGCTGATGTTTCACCAAAGGCCGCTTTCAGTGCCGCTGAAATCTGCGGTGGTTGTGCGTGGTTTGCACCCCGCGCCCCTCCCAAAGCGCTCCGAGTGACGTGGAAGCGTCTTGAGGGACAGAGGGAACTTGCTGTCTGTAGCAATTTGCTCTGCAGTTATTTTTGGTTGAGGTTGTTGTGGTTTGTGCCCCAGGAAAGATGGGGCTGTGCACAGGCAGTTCCCAGCAGTGCTGGTGTTCGTCTCTCACCTTCTCCTGTCAGAGGCGTCTGATTGCTAAAAATCAGAAGGCAACAGACCCCTTTGACTTCCTCTCGTGTTCACGGGGTCAGGGAGCAATCCTGTATTTCTCCAGCTCAGTCCACAAGAATGTGGAAGCTCGTAGGAGTATTAATTACAGCCAATTATAACCTGCTTGACTGGCTGAGGTGCTCAGATGGCTCCCGAGACTCGCTGTTGTTGAAGAGGAGCGCTTTCCTACCACCAAGTTTTTGAGGAGCTGGGAGCAGGGCTGATCCATGGAGCAGCTTGGCTGGATGGTGCTAGGATTGAACAGGTTCTGGAGGAATTCTCGCCTGCAGTGCTGTGCAGTTTGTTTGCTTTGTGGAGTCCTGATGGCTTGTCATGAATCTCTTCCAGCCCAGCTGGTGAATTTTTTTTAATCTGCTTGTTTATCACACAGGGACCATGTATTTACAGCTCTGCAGTGCTGTTTAAGGGGTTTTTTTACAGAGTTCCTGGGAAGCCCTGTTGAGGATGAGATGGGGCAGCAGGGACAAGTTTGGAGTCACAACCGTGCAGGCAGATATGAAAGCTTCAACTGGCACTGCGAGCCTGGGGATGGAGGAAGTCACTTTGCAGAAGTGGGAATCAGAAACCCAGAAACTGGGCCAACTAATTAAGCGACTGGCTGGATGCTGTGCAAACACAAACCAAACAGACAGCTCTCAGTTTTCATCTGTCAAGGGGGAAAGCTACCAGCTTGTCAGTGATGGGCATCCAGCTGTACTCCAGGGATGTGGCAGCGCTGTTCCAGCCTCTCCGTTTAAAAGACACAAAATACCCGCAGCTCCCAGTGCGTGCTGTGCTTTGGGGGGGGGTCACATCTCTGGTGTCTGAGAGCAAGGCTCTGAAATTTGAGCTAAAACTGGCTGTGGCTGTGCTGCTCAGCTCCCAGGGTTGGAGCTGAGGTGGATTTCCAGGTACTGGATGCTGTGGGAAGCTCCAGTTGTCCCGATGATGCCCCAAACCTCTGTGAGCACCACGCTGTGGTGTGATAATGCTGATTCTAGCGTTGGTACCACTGATTGTCCCCGGGTTAGGGGTGGATGAATTGATTCCTGCAGGGAAGGTGGTGCTTTCTGGGGGTTTGTGCTTAAAAATGGAACTCCTTGTGCTGGACCAGCAGTGGTCACAGGCTGGGTGCTTGGTTGTAGGTACACGTCAATCCCCCCCTCTTTTACAAGTGTACAAAGCCTTTTGTCACCCTTTCCAGCCAGGACCAGCAGGAGAGAGGAGACCCAAATCCCCGAGGATTCTGCAGAGCCAGGAGCAGTAACTCCTGACACACTCCTCAGAGCAAAGCCCACAGGGCGTTTTCCCTCCAGGTTAGAAACAGCTGGGAGGAGTGAGGATAATCCCTGGCCACGTGAGGTCCTTGTGCAACTGCACAGATCATCCCGAAGTTTGGAAGTTATTACAGTTATTACAGAGCCCTTATCAGTGTGAGGATGGGCCTGGGGCAGAAGGGAGGCTCTGACTCTCCGGGTGACATTCTTCTGGTGGCTGCAGGAATGAGGAGGAGGAATTCTGATGGGTGACAGTTGTCCATCAGCCCCATCCTGGCAGGAAGTGCTCTTGTTGTGACAGGGAGGAAGTCAAGAGGGGCAGAACAAACTGTACCGAGCAAAAGGCAATGCCCGTCCTCCAGCAGGAGCTTACAGGCTCTGCCTTGGTGACTTGCTTTGGGGAGCCAGATGGTGACAATAAATGAGCCTGGCTTTGCTGGGCCCGAGTCTGCCGCTCCAAACTGTGCAGATGGTCCTAATGGGTGAGTGCTCCCAGCCTGGAAACAAGCAGCAGGCCCAGGCTCTTTAGGTCAACCGTGTTCCTTGTGTCCTATAAACCCAGAAAAATACCTCCTCAGCAGTCAGAGTGGCCTTGCATGGCCCTGTCCCCTCTTTTGTGCTGATGTGGGTGCTGGTCTGAGCCTCTGGTGAGCTGGTTCAGGGAGCTCAACTGGCTGAGAAGCAGCACTCCCCCCCAAAAAAGTGATTAATCTTCACCACAGGTGGTAAAAGCTGGCGCTGGTGGCAGGGAGGGAATGGGAAGGGGTGGTGGAGGAAGGGCAGGAACCGCAACACCCTGACTTAGGTCAATTAAAACTTGTGGAATTTCACCCCCAGGCTCCAGTGGGATTTAATGTAAGCAGCACAGTAGCCTGGGCTTCTTGCTGTGGCATGGGAGAAACTGCACCTCCGGAGCAGTAAGGAGAAAGGAATGAGGGAAGGTGCCCACAGATGAGAACAGCTCCAGCTTCTAAAGAAACACAACACTTGGTAATTACTAGAACTAAGCACATTCAAACGTCACTGCCTCCTGCACTGTCAGAGCACATTCATTTTGAGAAAATCAGAATGTGCTGGGCTTGCATTCTCCCTTCTCTTTTCATGAATCTGCCAACGTGCTCAGAAAAGGTCTGGTTTGAATACCCATATTAGAGGTGTATTAATTTTGAACTTGTCAAAAGGAATATTTGCATTGGAAACAGTTCTACGAGTTTGTCTGCATCACGAAGGGAACGAACCCCCTCCTGCTGGCTCCGTTCTGATTAGCTTGGGCTGCTTCCAGCTGAACTCAGGCACAGGCTCACTGGGCTCTACTCTCCCTCATTCCCATCCTTCTGCTCTTCTCCCTTAGTTAAAGATGTTTGAAGAAGCCAGGCTAAATATGATAGGAGCTAAAACTCTTTATTTTGGTTCTCCTGGCTTTGTAGACAAACCCTGGAAGTGTGGTTGGGCTGCAGACCCCGTGGATCCCTGTGTCTAATTGAAGCAGACAAGGCTGCAACTCAGACTTTGCATATTTCAATGAAATATTCATGAATCCAGGAGAGAATAACCCGGGGTGAACATCAAGTTGTATAATCTGAATGTATTCTCTATAACTGTCAGCAACACGCAGACAGCTCAAGAAAATTCCGGGGAGGGTCTGTCTGTGCTTGTTGAGAAACACCTCGCTGCTTTGGCTCTAAAGGACAATGATGATTGTGTTTGCCCAGACTATTTAATTAGCAGATTTCCCAAATTGGGCTCTTAGGGACTGAAGTCCCCATTTACCCCATGTGGAAGCATGTGGCTTCCCGGGAAGCTCCAGCTGCCGCTGGAGTGGAGGGTGCCCAGCCTCCTGAGACACGAGGCAGTTTCTCACTTGGCTATTTAATCCAGACCGAGGCGCCGAGCATTAAGCACACCTTCATTAGAGGATGCTCATCTCTGTTTCTGCATTGATTCCTCTGAAGACCTGCAGGTTAGGAGTGGGAAGGAAAATCAGTAATGGAGCAAAATGACTGTGATTTAGAGATCGGATTGCACGCAGCCAGGGCCGTGCATCAGGATAATGAGATTCAGTCTTGTTTGCTTACAAGCGCTGGAGACAGAAGCAGAAAATGCGATCCACCAAGCCAGCTCTCAGGAAATGAGGAACAATAGAGTGAGGAAATCAAATTTCAAACGGCAGGGATGCATTTATCGAGTTTTCCTCGGGATTTTTGCAGAGCTTTGGGGCGGTTCTCTGCGCAGCGTTTTTTCGGGCAGCCGACATATGGCTGGAGGATTAGATCACTGCAAAGCACCGTTGTTTGTGACCTATTTGTTAATGCGGGGCTGGGGTCAGCGACAAGCGACAAATGCACTCTGTCATTGTTCGGGGCTTTTCAAGTGCTGCTCCTGTTGTCCCTCGCACCGTGGCCAGACACTTGGAACAAACTCATTAGCTAATTAGTGGTGTGCTCAGCCCCACGTGGGTGATATTCCCATTATGGCTGTGGAACGGGCCCTCCTGGGGATCCCTGGCAGCTGCTCTTCCCTAGGTTAGTTGGGAGGGCAGCTGGGGGAGGATGTGCCTTCCTCATCTTCTCTGGGAGAGCCTCCTGCATTCCAGACACCCCACTCCTTATCCTCCTGCTCCTTATCCTCCTGCTCCTTGCCTTGCAACAGTCCCTCCACTCCCACTCCTTGGATCCGCTGCCACCAGCTCGTCTCTGGCGATCAGTGATAGGAGCTGAGGGCACGGTGCGAAGCTGTGCCAGGAAAGTTTGGGTTCTCGGCAAAAGTTTTTTCACCCAGAGGGTGGCGGGGCACTGAACAGGCTCCCCAAGGAATGGTCACGGCCCCAAGGCTGCCAGAGCTCCAGGAGAGTTTGAACAGAGCTCTCAGGCACAGGGTGGGATTCATAAAATCACAGAACAGTTTGGGTTGGAAGGGATCTCAAAAACACCTTCCACCATCACAGGTTGCTCCAAGCCCTGTCCAACCTGGCCTTGAACACTTCCAGGGATGTGGCAGCCACAGCTTCTCTGGGCAGCCAGGTCTAGTGAAAGGTGTTCCTGATCCTCGGTGTTGTCCTGTGCAGGACCACGAGTTGTATTTGATGCTCCTTGTGAGTCTCTTCCATATCCCAAGGACATCCTGGGAGTCTGTGAGCTGCCTCCTCCATGTGGATTGCTCTGCTGGTTATCAGGGTGGTGCCACAGCTCCCGGTGCCCGACTCAGACTGCAGATCACGGCCTTGGACTCTGGTTGTGCCAACGCAGCTGAAAGGTTGTGGGCAGGGGAGATGGCTCGGGTCAATATCCAGGTACAGCCCGCTCCAAAGCGGGATGGGGCAGGGCTGCGGTGGGAAGTGTTCTACACCTGGGTTTAAAGTCACAGGACTAGCTCAGTGACATCCTGCTGGTAATATGAAACGAGAAACATAAATCCACTGCCATGGGAGCCACCAGGAGGGAACATCCCTGTGCAGCTTGGGCAAAGCTCTGCTCGTGTACCTGCCCAGGGTAGCAGGAACACTGCAATTTAAGGCATTAACAAGGGTATAATAATAAAAAAAAATGAGTGATTTTTACTTGGCTGGTTTGTTTTACTCGCACCAAGGGGCTTGATCTGGTTGATAGAAAACAGGGGTTTTTTTGGTGGAAGTGTGCCAGCTGCAGGAGGCTTTCGCTGGGTTTGCTGATTTGCACACTTAATGATGTAGACAGGCACCTGGGATGGAGCTGGGAATGGAGAGGAAGCTGCCTCCTGCTCTGGAGAGCTGTCTGCCCAGATCTGGAAGGAACACAGGCAGGAGAGAAGGCAGCAGGAACAATCCCGTTCTTCCAATTTTATTTCAACCAAGAGCTTTCTTCTCCTCCTTTGGAGCTGTCAGCACCTGATCATTAGGATTAATGAACGTGCACAGAAACATTGGGTTTCCATCACTGCTGTTTTCTTGCAAAGAAGAAAAGGGGGAAGCATTCTTTCAGCTCCTGCTGATACCATCAGATGTGTGCTGATCCCTTATTTTTTTCACCCAGAATTTAATCCTGCCAAGCTCAAGGTTAAGAGCTAAGCCAGAATCACAGCTCGCTGCAGAAGATTCGGAGCTTCCCGGCTCCCAGATGGTGTTCCAGGCATTGGAATGTGCAGCATTTCTAAACAAGTTGCTTTTAATGCAGCTCACTCGGGTGTTTCACTGCAGTCCCCGTTCTTCCGTATTTAAACCTCAAATCTGTGGCAGATTTGATAGTGGCTCCATGGGAGGAAGGGCTGGGCTGTAAGTGGTGGATGCTCCATCCCTGGAAGTTTCCAAGGCTGGGTTGGACGGGTCTTGGAGCAACCTGGGATAGTGGGAGGTGTCCCTGCCCCGGCTGGGTTTGGAAGGAGATGATTTTTAAGGTCCCTTCCCAAACTGTTCTGGGATTTGATGAAGTTTGCAGCGCTCAGCCTGACCTTCCTCTCATTTAAAAGCAGTGAGTCACAAACTGGGTTTTGCTCGGCATTTCTGTTTCCTTATGCTTTTTGTAAGGCACGATTCCTCAGGAATCTGGGTTTTAAATAACCCAAGGCAGGGCTGCCCTGTGCCAGCAGTGATCCAAGCAGAGCTCTGCTATCCAGCCTCTCCCCTGGCCTGCTCCAATCCCGACTGTCTCCCGAGCAGCCACGTCCCGTTTCCTTGAATTGTCTCCCGGTTTTGAGATGGGAACAAATACATTCAGGGAGGACTACAATGGGACCCGTAACTCCTCCAGCCCACGATGCCGGACACTGGTTTAGTCATTATCCCGAGGGGAAGGACGTGTGCTCCGACCCACCCAGACCTTCCGGCTCCTCCTGCCACGTTTGTGCCGCTGCGTCCCTGCCGAACTCCCCTTCATCACCCAGTGTGGCGACCCTGATCCACAAATGTGTCCATCAAGTGTCTCCTTCGCCATAAATGTGGTTATTTTATATTTAAGATATATTGGTATCTTCAGTGGGAGGGGGAAAGTGGAGCATCTTGTGCTGGGAGCTGCGCCGGGGAGGTTAAGGTTGGATATTGGGAGGAATTTTCTCACTGAAGGAGTGATTAAATATTGGAATGTGCTGCCCAAGGATGTGGTGGAGTCACTGTGCCTGGAGGTGTTTAAGGAAAAGCTGGATGTGGCACTCAGTGCCATAGTCTAGTTGACATGGGAGTGTTTGGCCACAAGTTGGACCTGACGATCTTGAATCTTTTCCAAACCAATTCATTCTATGATTCTGTTCTGGGGGCTGCCAGCCCACACTGGACCTCGATTTTTGGGGGGCTACCCTGCCCTGAAATCAGTTTCTGCTGGGTGCTGTGAGTGGGAAGGGAGAGTGTGCTCCCCAAGCCTTCTCCTTCCATCAGACACATATCCAGACTTGCTCTAAAGTGTACCATGATCCATGTATGTGGTTATTGTGCAGATAGTCATTATTTTGTATTTTTTGTCCCTGGATTTTGGGAGATCTGTGGCCCTGAAACCAGTTTCTCCTAGGCTCTGTGAGCAGTGAGGAGGATCCCCGAGCGTTCTCCTTCCATCAGAGCCAGCCCTGGACCCTCACTTAAAAGCGTTCCCTGACCCAAAAACGTGGTTATTTTGTACTGGTAGTCATTATTTTGTATTTTTTGTCCCTGGATTTTTCGGGATCTGTAGCCCTGAAACCAGTTCCTCCTGGGCTCCGGGAGCACTGAGGGGGATCCCCAAGCGTTCTCCTTCCATCAGAACCAGCCCCGGACCCTCACTTCCCTGACCCATAAATGTGGTTATTTCATAACGACAATTTTTTTTTTTTTTTAAATTTTTTTTTATTATTCCACCCAGTTTTTTGGGGGGAACACCTGGTCTCTGTGAGCACTGACGGGACTCCCCAGGGCGGTCTCCTTCCATCAAAAGCAGCCCCTTGGCCCGATCCTGCCTCACTCCTCACCGGCGCCGGGTTTGGCCGCGAGGAGCCGCGCCAAGGAGGGAGGGAAGGAAGAGAAGAGGGAGGGAAGGAAGAGAAGAGGGAGGGAAGGAAGGGAAGAGGGAGGGAAGGAGGGGACGGGCAGCGCCGCGTCCCCCCCGCCCTCAGCGCGGCCGCGCCTCGGGGCCGCGCGCGGCCGCCGGTTCCGCCTCCTCCGCCGCCTCCCCGCGGCCGCCGCCGCCATGTTGGATGGTGCGTGTGGGTGTCAAGCGCAGCCCGCGGCCGCCGGGCACCGGGACACCGGGACACCGCGCCCGCCCCGCGCCCGCAGGTCAGCGCGGCTCCCGCGGCTCTGCGGGACGGAGGGTGGGCAGGACGGGCTGGGCGGCCCCCGCGGCCCCGCCTTGCCCCTCGGCGGGGCCGCGGGGTGGGCGCGGGAAGGGCCCCCCGGGGGTCCCCGCGGGGAGGGCGCGGGGCCGCGGCGGCCCTTTGTTGTCGCCGGTGGGTGGCTGGGCGGGCGGCGGCGGGGATGGGTTTGGTCCCCTCCGCCCCAAGTTCGGGCCCGGCTCCCGATGGGCCTCCCGGGGCTGCGGGGGATGGCGGGGCCTGCGGGCTCGGGGGGCTCCCGGCGGCGGCGCTGGGGCGGGGTGGGGGGGGGGGGGCTCCGGTCCGCCCCGTCCGACCCCCGCCCCGGCGTTGTTCGCCTCCATCGTGGCGGGGCGGGGGTTATTTTGTTGTCTTTTCAGTCGTATCGTTGTGTGGGAGATGTGTATGAATGCTTTTAATGATTTTTAAGGGTGTTTTATATAGGGGGTTTGGGCTAGATGAGCTCCGGAGGTCCCTTTCGACCCCAGTAATTCTGTGATTTTCTGTGGTTCTGTGATATTCTCTTTTCTCTCTCTTTTTGTATATTTACAGTGATACATACTTATGTATATATTTAAAAATCATGTTTATATTTTAATTGTTTTTTTACCTGCAGTACCCCTGATGCTACAGATTAGGGTTGGGTAGTCAGCGAGCTCTATTACATTATTGCTGTGAAATACATTGAAACAGTAATTATCACAGGCTGCCCACAATGGAAGTCCCCTATTTTAAAGCCGTAAGGCTTTAATGTAAATGTTAAAATATTCATGTTAAGATTTAAACCTCTAAGGCTTTAAAGCTGGTAGCGTTTGGTCTCAGTTTTTATGGGTGTGTAATGTTTCCCCCTCCCCCTTCTCAAGTACGCTATCGACACTGATCTGAAAAGCCAAGTGAGATTTTAAATTTACGGCAATTGAACATGCTTCTTGTTCTCATCTATTAAGAAAATAACCTGGGTTATCTACATGCTCATCCATTGTCAACAGGAGGCCTAAAAGACTTGTTAGGATTGTGAAGCTGTTGCAGATGTTTTGGGCTGTAGAGTCTGACTTGAGGAGTTCAAAATGCAAATCAGCCCACGAGATTAAGTTTTATTATTCTCTGCACTGAAATATGTGTTTTATGGTAATACAGACCTCTTGCATAATTCCGGTGTGTTGCTGTGTTTCGTGAGACACAAGGTCATAGGAAATTGCAATTGCTGGGGTGTGAAATGTGGGATGAATGATTTTTTTTTTTTATTAGAAATAGAAATGTATTGTAATGGTATCTTTAGCAAAATGCAGCCTGTTTAGGAGTTACTTCTAAATATGTTTGTCTTGGCTGATTCTCAGATGTGTTATTTTTGAACAAACTCAAGTATAGAATTTCATTGGGAAGAATCAAAACTTCTGATAAATTTTCCTTTATAAGCTCGAAGTAATGGTAAACTAGCTCGACAGAATTTCGGAGATAATCTTTCCCATATTAAATATTTAACCATGTTATCAAAAATTACAAAGCACGAATGACCCATGAGTGTGCATTCCTGAAGGCGAACTCTGATAAGGCCAAATTGACTGTGGGTTCCATTTGAGGAAGTTTGACTTGGGGGTGCTGATTGTAACTTCCTTGATTCCATGAAGTAGCTCTGCAACATTACCCCCGTGTCACAACAGTTCTCTGACACAGCAGCCTGGCTTTTGCATCTGCTGAGGAATGAAAATTATTGTCAGCCTGTTAGAAATGCAGAGTAGCACTCACAGGATCCTTGGATCCCAGAATGGGTTGGGTTGGAAGGGACCTCAAAGCTCATCCAGTCCCACCCCTGCTGTGGCAGGGACACCTCCCTCTATCTCGGGTTTTTCCAAGCCGCATCCAGCCTGGCCTTGGACACTCCCAGGGATCCAGGGGCAGCCACAGCTTCCCTGGGAACCTGTGCCACTGCCTCACCACCCTCACTGGGGGGAATTCCTTCCCAGTACCCCATCCAGCGCTGCTCTCTGCCAGTGGGAAGCCATTCCTTCTTGGTCTTTCACTCCAAGCCCTTGTAAATAAATGTCCTCTCTCCATCTTTCTCCATCTCTCCATGGACTTGTCTCCTGAGAAAAAGTAGTTGACTTGTTCCCTAGGTAGGAGCTAGGCAGTGGTGGGTAATATCTGGGCTAAAAAAAGTGCTGTTTATGAATTACCTGATGGTTGTGGAAGGACCATAGTAGAGATCCCTGACTGTCAGGTGGCCTGGCTGGTGATGTTCGTGTTGCTTTTCACTTCCATTATTCCTACAGTCACGTTTAATGAAGAGTTCACAAACATCTAGTGTCCACTATAATGCAGGCAGCAGAAATGAATTCAGCTTGCACTGACCACATCATTATTTACATAACTGGTTAATCACGCTAGTTTTGTTCCAGCTGTCAGCCATTTGATTGCTTTAAAACTTGGAGCTTTTAAGAAGCCTCAAATCTTGGATCGCTGCTGGGAAATGCCAAAGGCCTAATTTGTTACTTCATAAAAATGCTGATAGTCTCTCCTGATACAGAAATCGGGGTTTTGTTTTTGTGGCTGTTTTTTTTTTTTTTTTTTTTTTTCCTTTAGAGACAGAGAGAGAGAGAAAAATCATTAAATGATAATCAGTTTAGGGGAAATACATTAAAGTGTAGTTATGATGTTCCTGATCTTGCTTTTCTTAGGTCTCGTACGTAGGATGGGGAAATGACTCTGGCTTTTGCTTGGTGGAGAAGAATATAAGTTACTCTAATATCTTTCTTTAATGACTGGTACTCAGGAAGCAACTTCCCAGTGTTCCAGGGCCATATTTGCAGAGCGCTAAAGTGTCCCTTGGGACGTTGCTAATAGAAAATGAAATGTGCCTGCTTTGTAGGAACGCCTGTAATGTTCTTTTCCCACTTCGCCTTGCTCTGATCTGTGCAGGGAAAATATCGAAACGTACCAGTATCCTGCTGGCTTAAGTGCTTCAAAGAACAGCAGGTTTTTGTGTGTTTCAGTAGCCTGGCTGCTCATTAAGAAGGCAGGAGACTCCGTGGAGGAGAACAACATGGATTGCTGTCCTCTGGAATAAAACCTGCTGGGGCTGATTGTAGGTCTGCTCCAGGTTTGGTACAGGCCGGGCTGTGCTGAATAACAGACCCTAAAAAGGCCGAGTTATTCAGTTTAGCTGGTTGTTACAGGACTGCTTGCCTGTTCTGCATGAGAAAGAATTCAGAGTGGCTGAATGTGAGAGTGAATTCAGAGACTGGGGGCTTCAGGACGGATCTGGAACTCAGTGGCTGTTGGGCTGTGTCTTTCAGTGACTGGTGCAGCAGGTAGAAAGCTACAGGAAAACTGGTATTCCTTATTTATCATTTTATAAATAACAGTTCTGTCTCTGGTTTCCAAATTCGGGCTTTGCTGGATTTTATGATGCTGCTCCAGACCACTGATAAAGGTGAAGTAGTTGGGTCAGAAGGTTCTGTGGTGTTTTCTGTAGGTAACCAGTGGTTGTAGACAGGGTTTTAAGGAGAGTAAATTAAGTTACCAAGATTGGGTTCTATGTGAATATCTAATAGTGGAGTTTGTATGAATGATGATACTAATTAGAAAATCAGTATAGAAGTACTTGTGTTTGTTGGTTGCACTGGCACTGGAGATGTCTGCAGAATTCAGTTTGTAATTCACTCTTGGGCCTTTTTATATGGAAACATAACTTTGAGTTATTATGCTAGCAAGATGCCTTTCTTCTGTATAGATAATTTTCAGCTCATTTTTCTGGTGTTGTTACAAAAATTGGACTTGATCTGATCTCAGAGCCAATACCTTGCCTTGCAGTAATTGTCAGTAGCGTGTGTCTCTGGTTCCTGTCACCCAGGGCTGTTCACGTAAATGCCTCTAACTGGTACCTCGAGCTTGTGTTCAAGGTCAGGCCTGGGCTGTTGACGCCTCCTGTGCCTTGGCTTGCAAAATCCAGCTCAGTGCAGGTGGGGAAGCAGGAGCTCAGGCTCGGACAGGTCCCCGCTGGCTGTGGGAGTGCAGCTGCCTCTGCTCTGGGACTGGGTGAAACCCGTCCCAGCCCAGGCCTGGGCGCAGCTCCGCCTTGGAGCCTCCTCTTAGCTGCCTTTGACGGTGGAGGTGGCTGGGGGAAGTTTGAAGGAATCTCAGCCACGCTCTTGTTTTGTTGTCGAGATCCATACGAATTGTTTTCAAGGTGTAGTTTTCCTTCCACCATCAGGAGTGGAGCTCCCTGAGCTGCCTCAAGTAATTAGCTGAAATTTGTGTATGAGGTCTCTGCAGTTTCTTTCCACCTTGCTCCTGCCTTTCCTTCCACCCTGCTCCTGTTCCTGCCTCTCCTCCCAGAGCTGTTTTAGCCGTGTTGTCTGTAGTGCCTGAGCCTTCCATGTCACCATATAATAAATCCTCAATGGTCATGAGGTCCAGGAGAGTTTGGAAGGTGACCCAGGCAGGAGAAAGCCTCTGTGCTGCTTCTGCAGGCTGGGGACAGACCTGGCTCTTTGAGGCTTTTTTGTTTCTCAGAATGCAGCTCTAAGTGAACAATACTTGTGCAAATTGAGTAATAAATTGGGTTTTTTTGAAAGTTGAAAGCTGCTTATTAGTTTAAAACCATGCCAGATACCTTAGTTAGAGATGTTTTATGTTCACCCTACCAGACAGAAATCTGAAGACTCCCTTGCCTTGTTTGCTTTTCAGTACTGGAGGAGCTATGGCAAATTTTGGGGGCTGTAGTTTTAGAGCTGATTACTTAAAATACATGGTGGAGTCTGGGGGTCATGGCTAAAATTCAGCAGCCAGACACTGATTTAATCTCTCTCCAGTATAACCTCATAGAGACTTCCTTGCCCTTCTGGAGATGTCACTTACATAATGTGATGGCTTCTAAAATCCACCTGGGAGTTTTCATTATTTAAAAGCAGCAACCCAGGCAGAGCAAGCTCCCTACTTCTCTTTGCTGGGTTTGAGTTTTGCCACCAAGAAATGCTGCAGCACGCGTCGTACCCCTGCTAGGGAGAAACACCAGCACGGGTGACAGGGTACTAATGATGTCTGGGATGTTCTGTTACATTTTTGTCTTTATTCTCCCAAATCATATTAATTTCTAGACTTAACATCAATTTTGTAGTTTCTGAACCTTTGCAAGGGCAATGGTCTTTTCAGAGCTTTGCTAGAACAAAGACATTTTAAGAATCTTAATAGAGAATCGTATAATCTTATTACAACTGCTCCTGTTTAAATCACTTCCTTGTACTTAAATAACAATCTGTCACCAGCTATTTCTTGATTGTAGTTTTTGTCGGTTACAATCTATCCTCCTCCCTGGTTTGGTTGTACTGCTTTTTCCCCCCACCTTGATTGTGCAACCTTTAGGTTGGCAAAGCTCCTCCTTTCTCACACAGCTCTTCTGAGTCCACTGGGAGTAATCGCATGAGTAAATTGCTCACTGGTGTAAGAGCTGTGCAGTTCACAAGTAAAACCTTTGTGGGACAGACCCCGCTGAAACAACTGATACAGAGAGTTCTGATATTCCTCAGGGAGAGACCAAACAAACTATTTTTAAAGGTGACTTCCTCCCCTGAGATGGCAGCACAAAAGAATGCTTCAAACATGTTTCCCTCTAGGTAGGAATTCTGTTCCCAGGAGGATCCTCGCGTGTGCTGCTAACGGGGGCGAGCAGACCCCAAGCATCACCTCAGTTTTGTCATTCTGATTTTTATTTATTTCTTTCTTTTTAGTGATGAGGATTTCTTCAGCCAAATCTGTTGACCCAATTGCTGCTGAAGCTGCTTTTCTACTGACTTTCAGCTCTGTTTGGACAGGGATGATGAGGCTTGTGACAACAGCAGTAAGGCAGAGATGTTTGCTCTAACCTATGAAATCAGCCAGAATTGAAGATCTTTAATTAATCCTTATCTGCAGAGCTGTTCTAATGTGCCTGTTCTCCGGTGGATGGTCAAACACAGTGTGCTCTGCCACGTGGTGCACGTAAAGGAAAGCGCTTCAACTGTTATTTGAAAAACCAGAACTTTAATATTTTTAATTATTCACTTAATTAATCAGAGAAAGACCCTCCCATTTTGTGCCGTTGCTGGATTGTGACTGGCACTGTCTGGTCAGAGGTTCCTGATCAGGCATTACCCTCAATATTCAGATCCAGGGAAGATCTGGTGCATCTTTAAAATGCCCCTGCCCAGGTATTTAATTATTTGATGAAGACCTCTTTCTCTGATGACCACTGGAAAGCATAAACTCCCCTCTGTTGTGTTACCTCATGAAATATTTGCCTTCTGAGCCCATCCTGCCTTATTGCAGGGGTTTGATTGCTTCTTGCAGTGTTCTGCTGCTTGCAGTGATTTTTTTTTTTTTTTTTAAGATGGAATGCTTATTACCTATGAGAAGTGTTGCTATATTTTGCTGCTGTTGTTGAGCAGAGTTCACCAAGTTAAACTTTGTCTACCAATTTAGAAGAGTTTCTCAGAAAGTCAAGATAGTGCCTACGTTGGAATGTTTTTAGATAAACAAGCATAGGTGATGGTGACTGCTTTTCTTAGGAGTATGCAAATGCAGATCAGAAATCAATATTTAATACTGTAATTTTTGATAACTTTTTCAATTTATGGGTATTTTTAAGGCAGAAATTTCTCTCTGCTGCTCAGAGGAACAGCATGACTGTCTTCGCACCAGGCTATCATCATGCAGCCCATGGTTTTTCATAGTTTTTCAGCAAAACAGCTGCTTTCTGAAGATTTTATTGGTACTTGGGTGACTCCTCTGAAAGATATTTATGTGTTTACTGGTTCTCTTGGGAAGCTTTAATAAGGAAGTAAAATACAGGAATGTTTATAATTGCTTTGACTCGGCTTTCAGAATTCTTGTAGAGGAGCTGAAGTATAAAAGCTCCGGTACAGCAAAATCACTTTTAAACTGGCCTATTGCAGAGAAGCACTGAGGTAAATCATCAAAGGATTTTTAGTCTGCAAAACTGCTTAAGTGTTGTGTTTAAAATTTACAAACGGCTGACCCCTTTGTGAAACAGACTGAAATGTCTGGCTCTTTTTTACGTTTGATTACCTAGTGAATAATCTCCTTTTGCCTGGCCTGCTGCTTTAAACACTGAGTGCTGCGATTGCCGTGTTGCTGTCTGCCTGCCAGCCAATAGTGTCTGTGTATATTTAATTTCATCATAATACGACCATAGGATGCCTCCAGGAGTATTTACATCGGCTTTAAAAAGTCAGGACGTGTTGTGCGGCTGGAGATTGGGAATTTTGGGGAGTGCTCTGCGTGATGGGAACTCTGCTGAAATGTTGAGGAGCGAAGAACAGCGGGAGAGTTTTGTAGCTTGTCTTTATTATTCTGTTTTTAATTAGCTTTATGAGGAGGGGTGTGTTCTGCAGGAGATGGTCTGGATCGAGCGGAGTGTGAGCACATCTTTCACCCTGGAGGGGTGAGGGACCTGTTGATCTGGGGCTGACTGGGATCCCTGGTTTTTAGTGCTGTTTGTTTTCGGGTGTGAGTGCAGGAAACATGCTCCAACATCCTGAATGCGGGAACACTTTTGTTCTCTATGCTCTGTGCAAAATTGTGTCTGGTTGCCTTGGCTTTCAGCCAGGCTTTTAATCTCTTCTTTTTTGTGTCAGCTTGGTTAGTGTATATAATACTATAGTGCCTTTTCCTGACCCTGGAAATGCTGATTTTTAGTTTTATTTTAAGAAAGGTTCTCTTTTTTTTTTTATTCTGAAGAAAAATAAACTTTAAAGGAGAGGAGGAAAGTCTGTGCTGTTTTTTATTTTTTTTCGTTTCTTCTTGTAGTTTATGATTTATAGAAAGGCCTGAAATGTGTTGTCAAAGCTTTGTCTCTTGTCTCACAAATTCAAAATTTAGAAATGGGCAGGGCAAGGTGGGGAGGGCTCTCAAGGCAGTTGCAGTGAGAGAAGGGGAGAGTTAAAACCACATTCAGTGCCCATCAAATGTGTGAAACGGATGTGCCTGAAGATGCCACAAGGCTTATTCTTCCATCCAGCTTGGCCAGTCTTTTGTCAAAACTGCTATTTTAACTATTTAAATAAAATACGGTGACTTTGGCATTCTCTCCTTTCATGGGAAACCAGAGTAAAAGAGAATTAAGCCCCGCCTGCCGCTTCCATGCTAAACAGATGCAAATCAGAGCCCCCTCCCTCCTTGCCTCTTCTCTCCTTCTGGGTTTCATTGTTTTGATGAAAGCTGTTCTAATGCCAACTCCCAGCCCAGAGGGCAGGTGAGAGGAATTAAAAAAATCCCAGATTCCAGCTCGGTGATTAACATATCTTTTGGAGCTTGTAATGTCATCCTTGCACACAAAACAAAGTGGCAGCGGCTTCACACAGCAGAGGTTTGTCAGAAAGGCAAACATCAAAGTAGCAAGAAAAGAGGAGTTTATTTAAAATATAGCAGAAAGATTTAAAACATTCGTGCTCACCTATGAGAGCTATTAAGAAAAAAAAAAGCCTTTGAAGGCAAGCATTAAAGATTTAATAGTATTAATTGAATTAAGCTGTGGGAGTCGAGGCTATGTAGACACATGTGTGTGTCTGTGTTCTGAGACATCAGCTGTGTTAAGGCAGCAGAGGTGCTGAGACCTGAATTAGCTGTGTTTGCTTTATAAGGGCTACCTTAACAACACCCTATTTATTCCTGGGGTTAATTAGAGATACCATTAGAACCGAGAGTGTAAACACAAGGAAGGGACTTGGAGAGATGGAGGACTGCAGAGCCCACCAGCCTTGGCATCCCTGGGCAGGGCAAAGCAGGCAGAGCAGTTTCCAATCGACATTTAAGGATAATTTTGTTTATATCATTAAGGCTGATGTATTTTTTTTTCCCCCAAGAATTCCTTTTCCTTTGTTGTGAGAACAGTAATTTAATACTGTTGTACTCCAGCCACAGGTATGGGCTTTTTATTTGGCAGCTAAACCTCCTTGTTACTTGATAATTATTTAAAGACTGGCTGATTTTGGTAGCTTTTAGCTTTTCTTATGCATAGAACTTTCACTGGTAGGAAAATGTCTTGCTGGAGGAAGAAGCTTATCCTTCCATAGCTCTGCAAATAGACACAAAAAATAAAATCACAATTCAGCATCGTTGCAGTAATCTGGTGTGGAGGGGTTTTTGTTGTTTTGTTTTTTTCCTTTGCAGTTAAAGACTCAATTTAAGGCTTGACATATTTGCATTGTGCATTAAAAAGCAGGGAAAAACCCAATCCTTGTGTCATTTATAGAAGGAAAAAGCGCTGAAAGCTCCTTGCAAGCCTGCAGGTGGCTTGGCAAAGGAGGGATGTATCCAGGGGGAGCAGCTCCAGCGGGATTTGATGGCTGTGGGAATCCTGGTGTGGAGAGGCACCACCAACCCCATCCAAGAGGGATAACAGAGCTGAGGGAGATCTCAATACGTGGATTTTTCCTTCTCCAGGGAGGTGGCTGTGCTGGAGGTGTGGGGAGGGTTGTGTGAGCCCTTCCTGCTGCAGATGTAGTTACCAAATGATTCAGCACGATGCAGTGCCCACGGATTGGGGCAATATTGATGAATTCATTACTGCTCTCTGATGGATGTTAATGGGCCAGAATTTCTGCTGTGCATTTGGACTAGGTGGAAAGCTGTTGGGGAAAAAAAAAAAAAAAAAAAAAAAAAAAAAAAAAAAAAAAAAAAAAAAAAAAAGAGAGAGAAAATGGAGTGGGTGAGTTTTAAAGCCACTTTGGTGTTTTGCTGCTAAATCTAACGAGAGAATGTTTTTAATGACTTGCATGAAAACAATGGTCAAAACAACAATCACCAGGCGGCTCTGGCAGGGACAGGGAGGAGCAGCGCTACATGGGGGATTTATTGCGTTTTATTCAATATATCCCGAGCCACAATCAGCTGCTTTGGAAACAGAGGCAGGTATTGCCTTTTCCATGTGGATTCCTTGGGAGATAACCTGGAGTCCCAAGGACATGATCCAGTTGCTGCTTGCAGGGTAACAAAGCTAAGGGGGTAGAAGATGTTCTCTGCAAGAGCTGACTGGAAGAAAATGACCTTTAATGAGGGAACAGGCACAGATGCTTTTGAGTAACAAGTCTTTGTCATCCTCTTTGAAACGAACAAGCTGCCTCCCACTCAAATAATTTTCCGTCTAAATATCCAGAATAGATAAAAGAGTAGGTAGAATTTTACTGCTGGAGGGTGGATTCAGAAGATTTGAGGAATTGTTATGCTGACAGCTGAAAATTTCTGGATATCTGCATAGGAGAATGTGGGATTCACTGGTATTTTCAAACCAGGTTGTTTTTCTTTTTCCTGATTCCACAAAAGTCAACAAAGTAATAATAAAATAATAAATATTTTCATTGTTGAACAAGGATGAGTCTTTTTTGTGCATGAATGAAGGAATTTGAAAGTTTGAAGCAGCAAGACGAGGCAAAATCCTTCTGTCAAATGTGCTGATATTTAAAAAAAAAAAATCTTTGAGTGATTCACTTCCATCAAAGCTGAACTTAAAAATATAGCTCAGAATCAGGAACTGGGGCACCATAGAAGTTGACCAAAGTGAATTATTTTTATATTCTTCAATATTCTTGAGTTCTATTTCCCAGGAACCAGAATCCAGGGTAGATCCAGGTTGCTGATGGCACAGCTGGGACCTCTCCTCTGGAACTGCTGCTGCCGGGGTGGTGGTGCTGGACACGTCAGACATGTCTGATAGGAAGAGGGAGAAGAAGTGGGTTGGTTTGGGAAGGATTTTGGAAACTCTGGTGTGTGCATTATGAAAATACAGGAGATACAGAGGAGTCAGAGGGGAAGCTGAACATTCGGTGTCACAGGGCAGAGCTGAAATCGGGATGAGAAAAGGGCAGGGCTGAGATTTTATGAAATTGGGTAATTTGAAGAGTGAAGGACCACATTTCCTCTTTCTCTGTGTCTGTCTTCAGGATGGTATTGCTGTGTCACTGGGCAGGAAAAGGAGGTTTCCCAGAAGCCCTGTTTGCAGTCCTTGCAGAATCACCTGCTGAACCAAGTCCTAAATCTAAACCATCAACGTCACCTCCAGTTTGAGCTTCCCAGGTGCAGCTTTGCCCGGTGAGCTGTAACTGGAGCCTGCTGTTGAAATGACTGGTGCTCCCTGTATTTGGGGTGTTCTTTCCAGTAATTAGAGTGACCTTGGCATTAATTGGTTGGGTGATGTGATCTGTGAGCAGCCCCGGTGTGCGGGATCAGGTCACCGGAGCGTTCCACCTGCGGATCTGGTGTGAGGCAGAGTGGAGCAGGCAGGAGCTGGGACAATCCCATCCTCTGTTCTCCTCTGAGCCCCACCGCTGGCAGCAAGTCCTGCTCTGGAACCCTGGGCTTTGTCCAGAACGTTCCTCCAGTGATGGGCAGGGAGGATTTTGGGGTGTGTTTCCTACTTTGCAATCTTACAGTGTTTTATTTACAGAATCCCACAATGGGTTGGGTTGGAAGGGACCTTAAAGCTCATCCAGTTCCATCCCCTGGGACACCTCTCACTGTCCCAAGGTGCTCCAAGCCCTGTCCATCCTGGCCTGGAACACTTCCAGGGATCCAGGGGCAGCCACAGCTTCTCTGGGAATCTGTGCCAGGACCTTCCTGCCCTCACAGGGAAGGATTTTCTCCTCCAGTCCAATCTCATGAGCAGACAGCTCCTGTACCTGAATTTCTGAGGTTTAAAGCAATCTGATGTCGAATTAAGACATTGTGTTGACTTTTCAAGATGATTGTGCAAAAATCTGGTGGCTGTGAGGGAAGGCACTTGAAATTTTATGCCATGAATGGGCATTGATGAATGTGAGTAGGATATGAAATCAATCTCTGTTTTCTTTGCAGGCTTGTAGTTTGTGCTGGCAGGCAGCACACTTAATTAAAATGGAAAAAATAGTGTTTGGATGGATGGACAGGTATTTCTTGGCATCTTGTACTCGAGCAATCCATTATCTTAGAAATCCATGTCATAAAATAAAAGTATTAATCCTTCTACCAGTAGTAACATGGAGAGTTAAACTATTTTTCCCCCCTGATCTTTGTCATGGTGAGTATTTGCCTCTGGCCTACTGAGTGTATTAATGTGGTTTCATGTCTGGTGTGTGTAGGAGGACGGGAGAAACTGCACTTGGTGACGTCTGCTTCGTATTAATAAAAGTTCAAAATCAATTTAGTTAATGAAATCGTGGGGTCATTTTAAATAGCGGGTATCTTCCCAGAACACATTCCTGAAATATGGAGTCTGACACACGAGCACACATTTTGATGAATACGAGTTTGAAAAATCGCAGTTCTGTAGGAGAACTGTGGGGCTTAAAGAAGGGAGCTGACATTTTGTGGTCTTGTATTTTTTGCAGTCCTTCCTGTGTTCAGGCTGATCTGTGATCTGAGCAGGTGCCTGTTACCCCATAACAGCCTAAGTGACGAGGCTGGACTTTTCTAAATAGTAATAGATTCTAAGGCACGTCCTTTGGCAAGGATTTTGGATATTCTCTTCCCTTCCAAAAGGAAAATATGAGAGAAGTGTCTCCTACTGCCCTTAATTCAGTTGAAAATACAATTCAAGTATAGAACTTATTCCAGATTGTTACCTTTCAGTCAAGGCACACATTGGGTGATTTTTTTTTCCCTATTCAATTTGTGAGAAAACGGACAAAATGCTTTTGTTGGAACAGGTAATCCCCAGAGAACAAATTCCTTTGGGGAAGTATTTTCACTGCCCTGTTGGATTAATTTGCATTTGGCATTTTTTGGTTCAGTGCCTGTAATGGCCTGACCTCACCCTGGTCTGTAATTCTGCAATATTCTGATATTCACTGCACACCTGCTGCATGAAGAATAAACTGAGATGTGCCCCCAGTTCAGGTGGCACTGTGGGTGACACTTGACCTGGCCCTAGAAGGAGGAATGTGTTATTTTTAAAGAG
This sequence comes from Hirundo rustica, assembly GCF_015227805.2. Lineage (NCBI taxonomy): Eukaryota > Metazoa > Chordata > Aves > Passeriformes > Hirundinidae > Hirundo > Hirundo rustica. The sequence goes on from NC_053464.1 coordinate 14,372,774, forward strand.
CTGTTGTCAAAGCTCGTAATCCTAAAATTAGATCCCGGTGCAGGTCGGATTTGGGTCGTGAGTGGTGATCTGCAGGTTTGGCAGAGCTCTCCTCTCTCCCAGCCCTTCAGAGCACATTTACAGTCACCCTGTCAATAATTCCAGCTGCAAAGGCTGATGGAGCTGGGGTGACAAAACCCCACAAGATGGAGCTGAGGTGACAAAACCCCACAAAGGCTGGTGGAGCTGGGGTGACAGAACCCCACAAAGGCTGGTGGAGCTGGGGTGACAGAACCCCACAAAGGCTGGTGGAGCTGGGGTGACAAAATCCCACAAGATGGAGCTGGGGTGACAAAACCCCACAAAGGCTGATGGAGCTGGGGTGACAAAACCCCACAAAGGCTGGTGGAGCTGAGGTGACAGAACCCCACAAAGGCTGGTGGAGCTGAGGTGACAGAACCCCACAAAGGCTGGTGGAGCTGAGGTGACAGAACCCCACAAAGGCTGGTGGAGCTGAGGTGACAGAACCCCACAGGAGTGAGCTGGGATGACAGAACCCCACAGGAGTGAGCTGGGGGTGACAAAACCCCACAAAGGCTGATGGAGCTGGGGTGACAAAACCCCACAAATGCCAGTAGAGCTGGGAATGACAAAGCCCCAGCAGCTGTGGTTTGGCAGGTCCCAAAAGGACGTGGCCAGGTGGTGCTGCTGTGTGAGGCAGGTTCGGGATCTGCTCCTCACCCCCTATTCCCATACACTCTGAGAAATGAGCTCAAATCCTGGGAATTTAAGGAGACAAGGGGTAAGAAAAGGCGGTATGGGGAAAACAGAACCAGATTTGTGTCCGTAAATCTCTTTTGCAGCTAAAAGTCTGCTCAAGCTGGAGCTGCTTTCCCTCAGCGAGGCTGAGACAGGACTGTAAAACCAGTGCAGACTCAAACCTCGGCACTCATGAATATGCATCAGTTTGAAGGAGAATTATCATTCAGCATTAACTCTTTAAATAAAGAAATAATTTGGCCACCTGCTGTCTGTGAAAGCTGACCTTGTTCTCTCATTTGTAAAAGGGAGTGGAAAGCTTCCAAAACTTTGAATTTCGAACCATTTCCTCTCCTCAGAAATTACACTGAAGAAGACAAGCATTTAAGCTGTGAAAAATGGAAATGAAATCTTTCCTCTGGAGTTAACCCTGTTCTCCAAACCCTTTGCCAATCTGTATTTGTAACTCGTTTCCTAAATAATTTTGGAGGTTGAGGAAGGGCATTGATGGGAATTTCAGGCTCTTCATTTTGCTGTTTTATTCCCATGAATTGCTGTTTTCTCTGCTGTAGAATAGCAAAAGAGAGCTAATAAGTGTTCTGCTTGTTGGCTTTTCTGTGTAGTGCCAAGTGTCTTCTCAGTCCTCTCCTCCAAGTGGCCACGATGCACAGTTTCCCCTTTATCCTGTTTGGTTTTGGGAACAATATTTGGATTGCAGTTGAATATTGTATCATAGGCAGGGTAACGAGACCCTCTGGTCAGCCAGTTGTTCTCTGAGGATAATTTATGAAGAGAGAGAAAGAAAAAAAAATCAGAGAATTAGTCAGGTTTGAAAATCTGTCTAGCAGCGTGGAATTTAGTACAAGAAAAATGACTTTTTTTCTGCATTGTATTACTGATTTTTATAGAAAGGTTCGTGCTCGGGGTTTTTTTTGTTCTGATTTCTGAGCCGTTTGTGGAAAATGAGACTTCCTAAACCACAGTGGGCTTGGATTTAGACAAATAACAAGCTACCCCATGAAAATCAGGATGTGGATTTAGTGCCAGGCATTGGGAATCCTTTTTCTTTGCCATAAAGAAGAGCTGACTCCTTGTTGGGATTGGGGCTGTGTGTGCAGGTGTGGTGTCACTGTCTGTCTGTCTGGGGGAACTTCTTCCTCAGTCAGCACCTGGCAGCACCATCTCTGAGCCTGATCCTTTGCAGATTTGCAAGAATTCCCTGATTTATCCTGGAATACACGTCCCTGAGCATCACCTGCCTCTGGCATTCCAGGGGAATGGAATCTCAGCCAGGAGAGCAGATCTCTGGGGGTGTGAGTGTATTCCCACCTGAGAGGGGAGGCAGCAAGGCTGGGATATTTTTATGTAGATTGATGTCTGCAGATTCAGATCACAGACTGACTGAATTAATAACTATTTTCCAAACCTCGCTTTCCATGCGTGTGACTTGCAGTAATTGCCTAATCTTAGGATATATGTTGCCTGTAATACTGCTAATTAAAATTTTATGCAAATGTCTGGTGAACTCCTGATGTTTAATGTTAATTTTCACACTTGATATTAAAGGCTTTTCCTATATTTCCTGTGCATGCTTCGCTGGGCTATGCAGATATTTACCTTCAGGCTGATATGAAGGGCATTTTATCAGTGCAGGCAAATCCTGGTTGGAGTTTTACATTCCAGAGGTGTGAATGGATTCTGCTGAAAGCCTGTCTATAGGTGGATTTGTGGGGCTGTTCTCTTTGAGCCGAGTTTATGAGGGACCTTGTGGCTTGGCCTTGGTTCTGTGTTAGTCTCAGCAAGTTACAGATGTTTCCTCATGCAGATTTCGTTCACTGAGCTAATCTCTTGTGAGGGAGAGGAGGAGTTCAGGCAAGAATTCCTTCTGTCTGCACATTGTGTGTAGGAAAGCATCAGGAGAATTCATTATTTGTGTATTGAAACTGTTGGAATAGCGAAAAGGGCACGGGGTGTTTCCCTCCAGGTGACACAGGTAAGCTTCACCTTCTCATCTGCACATCTGTTTGCTTTGCCATTTGGAGATGTCAAAATACTTCAAAAACAGAGAAAATGGCTTGTAAAAGAGTGAAAATGAGGAAGGCTCCCCGAGACTAAACTGTTCAGCTTCCACAGAAATCTGCTCAAGCCTTTTTTCTGCTAACCAGAAACAGCTTGAACCAACTGGTCTCGCTTTCTGCTTTCTTTGCAACTCTGCCGTTAAAAATGCAAACTCACATTTTTGCTGAAGTTGCAAGTGCATTGTGCTTCCTTGTGGTTTGTTGTGAGAAGTTAATTCACTGAGATCTCTGGAAAAAAAAAAAAATCTAAACTTTCAGTATAAGAATTTGGTCACATGTTACAAACAGTTCCTCAGTTCTGTGCAGTTGGGGTGTTTGGCTTTTTGACCTGTTTTAATGATAAAAGAGGTTCTTGTGGTGCTGCAAGGCTTGGAATAATCCAGGAAAAGGCTTCCATTGTGTGATGAGGGAGCAGGGACAAAAGCAGGGCTCTTGGGTGAGGGTCAGTCCCGCTGCCAAGGCAGGACCTTGAATATTGGTCCAGCTGCATTGGTGAGGGGAACACGAGCTCCATCAGCTTCCCATCCTGTCACCCTTTGGGTGTTTGTTGTGAGGTTTAGAGTGAGTTGGTTTTTATGGGTTATGAGTAGAGTAAGATGAAAACGTGTCCATCAAGAAAAGGAAAAAACAAACCTTGGTGTTTCTCTCCTTAAAGGCCTTGGTTTTCAGGACTCGAAGATACGAAAGTGAAGAACCGCTCAGCGCTGATGGATTGATGGGTTTTGAATCTATTACAGAACAGTTGAAATTTAATTTCCTGGAAGTGTGTAAATCACTGGTTTCCCTTAATCCGGTGTGTTCTCTCCTGTGTTTGCTCTGGGATTGTTTTTCCAAAGCTCTATTCCAGACTTGGAAAAGCTTCCAGTTTGGAGTTCTTCCTTTGGTTTCTTCTCCAAAACCAAGTGCCTGCTTTCCTAGTGGGGTGTAATTGGGAGGGAATGAAGGCTCTTTGCTCTGGTTTTTTTACATCTTGACAGCTTTGTGTTGCATTTCATCAGCTCCAAAAGTGAGCCAGAGTTGGGTTGTTCTTAATTTGTCTTGCAATCTGCCGTGCAGCAAAGCTTAGGAGACTTTGAGTATTTTTCCTGTGCTGTTGTGTAAAAATGGTTGGATTTGGTGCAAGAGAGAGAAAAGGGAAGCAGTCTTGTTGTTGTGAGGGTGGTTAATTCTTCAGGGATTTTTACATGGGAGGTATTAAAATGATTTTTCCCAAAGCTTGTGAAGTTGTAAAGTAATAAAACTTGCTTTTGACTGGGGAGATTCACACGGGTGAGGCGCTTGCTCCTGTAGTGTACTTGTAAAAAGATTTTCGGAAGGCCTCTCATTCCTGGCCTTGAAAGAAATAAAGCTTGCATAAGGCAAGAATGTTTTTCCTAGATTTGCAGTGGGTTAAAAAGTCAGGAAATGGGGTTAGGAGTAAATGTTGGTTCTCACAGGGAAGGACTCTTCCCAGCCAAGTGTCCTGCCAGAGATCAGCGCTCTTGCAAACACTCCCTTTTGCAGATTGGCCCAAAATAATGTGGCCAAATTGAAGCAAATTGGTCAAATTTGAGATAAATCTTGAATTGAAAGGAATGATGAAAGATTGAGACCTGCCGAGGGATAAAGTGGCAGGTGAAATGCACGGGGAGAAGAAATGTGCAGTAGAAGCACAACTCCCAAGAGGAACGTGGAATTTCAGGAAGTATTTGATATATGGGGAGTGCTAAGCAGTAAATGACTGTGCTGTGATACAAACTTCCATTGCTGCCAAATCTGAAATCCAGAGTGCTGGGAACTGTGTGTATCCCAAGAAATGGGAGTTTAATCCGGGCACGGAGAGACCACAGGGATGATGGAGATACGGAGAAGCTTCTGAGTAGCCTGAATTTCACAAAACCTCAGCTCAGAGGGAGTTGGCCAACTCCTATAAAACCACGAGGGATGCAGAGAAGCCCACGGTGGTGTTTTCTTTCTTAGAAACCTGAAGGAGTTGTTTGTTGAGCTGTTTGTACCTGCTGAGGGTCGCACAGGGAGCTCAGGTGGCTTCCAGAGGGGTTGGGAGAGGCCCAGGGTGTCCCAGTTACTGATAATACAAGGCAACATGAGTGTTCCCTTCTCATGCTCTTTGCCACGAGGATTTACGTCTTAGCTTGTCAGGCTTGGTGGACTTTTTATCCAACGGGTTTAGAAGGTTTTGCAGTTCTCCTGGGTTGGATTTTTCGTGTTATTCACTGCTTTTGTGGTTGAAAAAGCTCAGTTTTTATAGGGGGATTGTATTCTTCTGCTCTGGGATGTGTATAACCGTCAGGATTGTGTCCATGATTCCCCTGGCACTTGGATCCTGTGCTGCCTCCAGCTGCAGCCTGCTCCCAGTTCAGTGTGACCTTCCAGGTCCCCTGCATAACTGGTTTCAGCTTTGCTGGGAACTTGCCTTAACCCATTCCGGGCAAAAATAAATGGTTTGGGCTAAATAAGATGTACCTTGTGCTTTTTTTGTTTAATTTTTCTTGTTTCCCCACCTTTTACAAGTCATTAGAGAGAGATTAGAGAGGGATCACAGGGGCAGGTGAACCAACAGATCCGGGCAATGTAAAATTCCAGAGGGAAGGAGCACTCATGGAATGTGTGTGTAGGATCAACATTTTCAGGTTCTGCTTTTGATCCACACAGAACTTAAATGTCCCGAGAGATGCCCCATTTTATTCCTGCTGCTGTTAGCCATCTGCTGTCCTACAGCTGATTCTAAATATTGGGAACAGCATGGCGGGCTGCAGTTTACCTGTAGTTTAGTGATGGTCTCATTCAAAGTTAATCTTGCATCATGTCATAAGAGGTGTTTATTCTGCCAAAAATCAACTTTAGTGGAAGAAGATCAAATAAAACAATTCATTAGGTGTGTTCTGTGGTAGTTAAACCTGCCCAGAAAGGCTTCCAAGGAAGGGAATTTGTCATTATGCTGGAAAAAAATCCATTACAGACCTTTGCTGACACTGAATTCTGCTTCCATTCCTAACGGCGCCGTTGTAATTTGAAGAATTATAACAAAGTCAGGCTTTAAATCTGTGCTTTCCTTGTCTCCAGTGTCTCTGTAAGGGATGGTTCTTGGGAGTGTTTGGAGGAACATTATTAAAGGACATCTGGAATGGGCATCTCTGTGAATGTGGCCAGCTCAGTGTTTGTGCCACTGGTGGCTCTCAGGGCTGCTCTGTGTTAATGGAATGGCCAATCTGCCAGTTTGCTCAAGTAATTTATTCCAAGGCTTAATAGGCCTCTGTTTACTTGAAACAGTGACCTTAACTAAAGAACTGACACAGCTTTCCAGCTCCACAGCTTGTCCTTGCCTTTTCTTGCCAATCATTTTGGCTTTACAGCTCCATTCTCATAGAATTAAAAATTCTTCTGTGCTGTGTGAAAGACACGCAGAGCAGAAAGCGTGGATCTGCTGAGTGTTGTCAAATGAACAAAGTAAATGCATTTGGGGGGGAAAAAAAAAATTCCTTCTAATCTGCTTATCATGAAGGTCACCTTGAGTTGGAGTGTGTTGGGCCACAGGATCCCTGCCCTGAGACTGAGAGAGCTTTCAACTTACCCAGGGTTTCAGAAGTGGCTGGGTTGATGTTTGGGAAGTTTGCTCGTTCTCTCTGGATGGAGATTCCTGCTGTTAGTGGGCTGCTGAACATGGAATTTCTCATGTGGTTTCATCTGAGCTCTGTAATTTCTGTAATTAAAAGTTCTAGGTAGGTTTTGCTTCAGAAACTAAGTCTCCAGGTTGGACTTTCTTTCTGGCTTGCTTTAAAAATTTTGCCTTTGTATCAGCGTGATTGTCCTCCTGCTTTTGTTTTGCTCAGCGCTTTAGGTTTTCAATCTTAAATGTTCAATGTGACTCGTGAGAAGAACAAGTTGTTTTCAGAATCAGAAGAAATTCAAGGAGATAAAAATCCAGGAAGATTTCTCCCAAGTGCTTGTGTCTTGCTGTCTGTGCAGAACAATCAGACCCCACTAACCTGCTTTGTTTTCTTTCCTCACCCAGGTCATGATTTTTATTTTCTCGTGTCATCCTCTTGAGGAGGGGAAATGATTGTAGTGGAACGTGTCACAAATACGCCACTGCTCCGGAGCCTTCGCACTTCAGAAACGTTCCTAGGAGAGCAAATTTAGCCCTTTGCTGTTTGTGTTCTGGAATCTGCCTTGGTAAAAAGGGAAATAAAAATGACGACTTCGTCTATCAGGCGGCAGATGAAGAACATTGTGAACAATTACTCAGAGGCCGAAATAAAAGTTCGGGAAGCGACCTCAAATGACCCCTGGGGTCCTTCCAGTTCGTTGATGACTGAAATAGCAGATCTGACCTACAATGTTGTGGCCTTTTCTGAAATTATGAGCATGATCTGGAAACGACTGAATGACCACGGCAAGAACTGGCGACACGTCTACAAGGCCCTCACTCTCTTAGATTACTTGATTAAAACTGGGTCCGAGAGGGTGGCCCAGCAGTGTAAAGAGAATATTTTTGCTATCCAGACGTTGAAAGATTTTCAGTACATCGATCGAGACGGGAAAGACCAGGGCATCAACGTGAGGGAGAAATCCAAGCAGCTGGTGTCCCTTCTGAAGGACGACGAGCGCCTCAAGACAGAGAGGGCCCAAGCTCTGAAGACCAAAGAACGCATGGCTCAGGTGGCCACCGGGGTGGGCAGCAACCAGATCACCTTTGGGAGAGGCTCCAGCCAGCCCAACCTGTCCACCAGCTACTCAGAGCAGGAGTATGGGAAGTCTGGAGGATCCCCAGCATCCTACCATGGCTGTAAGTACAGGCGGACGCATCCCAGAGCGGTCATCCTTGGAGGTGGGAGCGGGTGGTGCCTTTGGGAGAGTGGAAACGCTGCCTGCAGCAGGATCTGGGAGCTCTGGGGATCTGCTCCGTGGTGTTGATGGCCTGGGGAAGTATTTGCTTTGGAGAGGATGTGTGCAGTGATGGAAATCGATTTCAAAAGCTCGTGTTTACTTCCAAAGGTAGCGCTGCCAGGCTGCTCTTGTGAGCGTGTTCCAGTGCTTGGTGTGATGGGGAGGGTGTGGAGGGGGGTTCTGTTCATTTCTGGTTTTAAAATCAGTGCTTGAAGACGTGTTCTTTTTGTTCAGGATGGAATCACAGGATGATTTGGGTTGGGAGGGAGTTTAAAGCTGATCTCATCCCACCCCCCTGCCATGCTCAGGGACACCTTCCACTATCCCAGGCTGCTCCAAGCCCTGCCCAACCTGGTCTTGGATTAGGAATAAATAGGAAATACAGAATATTTCCTGAATCATTTTGCTGCTTTATGCTGCTCCTGTTGTACTTTGGCGTCAATGCTGCTGTTTAATTTCCTTTATTGCTTACTCAGCACTTCTTGGAGGAGGAGTGCTTTGAATCTCTATTGAAATATTTATATTCTCTGTGTTTGGTGTGTGAGTGTCTGTACTAAATACTAAATACTATACTTCGTTCTTAAAAAAACGAATACAGTGATGTGGGAAGAACAAATTCTTTCCAGCACTGCTTGGTGGGACTCCCTGTCATGTCAGGAGGAGGCCTGATTTGGCACTAAATCCTCCTTAATGTAAGTAATGATCTGATGAAAGCTGCTTTGGCTGGGGTGTCAGTGGTTGTGGTCTAATTCTGAAGGGAAATCTTTTCTTTAAATGAATGTTTAGAGTGTGTGGAGGGCTGTGACTGAGCCAGGGTGCAGGGACCATTGAGCACCAGCTTTAAGAATCTGAAGTTTGTCATGTGCTGGATCCCAAAGTGCTTCTTAAATCATAAATCCGTGAGTGGGGTCAGCCCTGCTGACATTTGCAGGAGGAGATAGCAGGAAAATCAAACCAGGATGGAGGAAAATCTCTGTTTAAACTCTGGAGATGAGCAGAAAAAATGATTTCCAAAAGGAAATATTTTTAGGACAGAGGGCACAAAAAATGTGAGTGAGGATTTCCAGCTATGAGAATTTTTGAGCTTGGCTTTTAGGATAACAAGCATCTTACTTTTTCTGTAATAATAATTTTTCTTTATTTATATAGTTTTTCTATAATAACCATGCTTGAACACTGTGAATTTTTAAAGAAAAACCCATTTATTGTTACCTCAATAATAACACCTTTTTTTCCTTTCCAAGCCTCTAGATTGTTGTTGCCTACAACAAAAATTCTTGATTTAGAGGTAGCTTGAAGTACTTGGGCGGGTGGGCTGAAGTAAGTGACTGAAATACGCTGAGCACACCTTGGGTTTCACAGGGTTACTGCTCCACCAGTCCCAACTTTTAATTAGTGCCTGGAACTATTGTTTGGAACCTTAAATGCTACCAGAGGCTCCAAACTATTCCTCCCAGCAGGGCTGAGCAATGCAGGGCGTGTTCCTCGATTGTTCCTCGGGTGCTTTAGGAATTTTGATGGGAGAAGCAGCAGAGTTTGGCTCTTCCCTCAGTATTCCAAGCGTGGATTTACTGCTCCTAATTCCCTGTGTGTGTCCGGTGGCAGGATTGCTTTGGAGGTAAAGATTCCTTAAGCTTTTCTTATTTTTCCTCACCCCCTAAGAAGCTTTAGAAATTTCAGGCTTTTTTTCTTTCACTCTGTCCCAGCTCTCCTGGACTTTTTTCAGTGTGGATCAGCAAAAATCCAGGTGGCTGTCAGTTGGAATATTTTGAGGTTTTAATGTGTTTCTTGTCTGGTTTAATGGAGTGGAGCAAAGCAAACCAGCACCTTAGCTGTGCTAAGTCCTTCTGATACTGGGAAACTGGGAAGAGCTTTATCCCAGGAAACGAGGAAGGAGTTTCATTAAAATCCAGACATTTAATCTGTTACATAAATGTGGGGTTATTCCTGTGCCTGCTAAATTTGATGGAAAAGATGCTTTTCATTATTTAGAGTGAAAGAGATTGTATCCATCATGTGGGATCTTTTTTTTTTTTTTTAAATTATACCCTTCTTTTGTGCTGAAAATCTGGATTCAGGAGAAAAGGAATGAAGTTCTGCTTCACTCCTGGGAAATACTGCCCTCAGAACATCCCTAAGATGCTGTTGCTGCTCTGTGTATTCTGGCAGAATTCTCTTTCATTCCTCTAAGCCTTTGAAGAAGAGATCAGAGACATTTAGATTTGCTGTCTACAGCACGAGATTTGCTTCTTCAAAATGTCCAGCCACCCTCTTTGCTAAATGTTTAGCACGTCTGCTTACCAGGCAGATGGAAATAAAGTTTGGGAGAGTGGGCAGAGCCTTTTTGCCAACACCACCACAGGAAATGTTCCATCCCTCAGTGCTTTGCTATCAGCACATTTTACTCCTGGTCCTTCTAGGCACGATGGGTGGGGGTTGCACAGTTCCTTCCCCTGGCTTGAAGAGTTTATGTTGGGTTATAAAATCTCATTTTTAGTACCCTAATTGAGGAAGAAAGAGCTGAAAGAGTTTGGTAGGTCCTGCAGGACGGCTCCCCAGAAACTTCCAGTGGACACTGGGATACTGGATTGGGCATGAGGGATCTCTGCCCTCTCAGGGACTAAAAGTGCAATTTTGGTTAAATCAGTGATGCCTTTTTGGGTCAGTTTGTTGAGAATGTTGAACCCATGCCGGTTTGCCTGGGAACGATTGGATTTTTGCTCCATGTTGAGCCAAAAGGGGTTTTCTTAAAGAATTCCTGTTTTTTTTGTGTCTCAGATTCATCCTTTGTCACAAAATAAAAGCAATGTTGATGCCCCGTGTAGTGTGAGAGAATTCAAGATGGAAAAGGATCTCTTGACTGATATCCAATCATCCCTCACTGCTGCAGGCAGATCAGGATACTTTTCCCTGTTTCCATGTGAATATTTTCATTTCATCTCTAAAAATCGTTTAGAAACTGTGCAAAATGAAATGGTGCAACTTGATCTTTTTTAATAAAATCCTTTCCCCCAAGTTTTGCCTTAATGACTTCGTTGGCTCTGAAGATCTGTCTGCTTGGGTAATTCCAGGGAGCACATTATGGAATGTGAATTGTAGAAGAATTTGTGTTTTGTTTTTTTTTTTAACTACCTAGTTTCATAACCTGAAAATGGAAGCCAAGAGAGAAACTCAAAAGCAAAAATAAAGCTCCTCCCAAGCTCCATCAGCAATTTCCGACATACTGGGAACAATTGGTTTTATCTTCCCTCTTTAAACAATTAGTGCTCAGATTAGGAGCCATTAAATACTCTGTGACAAAATGCATAATTTTTATTTATTTTGGAAAATGTGCCAATTCTGTGGTGTTGCATCAGATCTGATACCAGGTTTTATTTCACCTTAAGGAAATATTCTTGTGCAGTGCTGAAACTAAACCAGCTGAGGACAGGAAGGGAAATAAAATGGATATTTAAAATCTTTTGCAGCAGTAGTCCCTCACTCCTGATCTGCCTTTGTTTGGGTCTAAATAATTGGGTTTTTGCCTGGCATTTGTCACCCAGTTTCAAAAACTTCAGCCTCTTCTTCCTGGCCTTGTTTCATCTCCAGCTGCCAGTGACCACTTAAATAGGATTCTGGATTTATGGCTGCACGGGGAAAAGTAGGATGTTCTTAATTTAGACCTCTTAAGCCTGAGCTGGGATGCTGCTCCCAGCCTGGCAGACGCTGGTGGTGGTTTAAAACCAAGTTTACCGAGGCCACGCTTTTTAAGAGATCCAATCCTGTTATGTCCAAGCTGGGGCGGCCTGGTGTTATTTTGGGTTGTGCCCACGTCCTTCCCTTTTTCCCTGTGCTCCTGGAGGGTTTGGGAAGCAGGGCTGGGATGGGATGGGATGGGGTGGGTGAGGTGGGATGGGATGGGATGGGATGGGTGAGGTGGGATGGGATGGGTGAGGTGGGATGGGATGGGATGGGATGGGGTGGGTGAGGTGGGATGGGATGGGTGGGATGGGATGGGATGGGTGAAGGTGGGATGGGATGGGTGGGATGGGATGGGATGGGTGAAGGTGGGATGGGATGGGATGGGGTGGGTGAGGTGGGATGGGATGGGATGGGATGGGTGAGGTGGGATGGGATGGGTGAGGTGGGATGGGATGGGATGGGATGGGGTGGGTGAGGTGGGATGGGATGGGTGGGATGGGATGGGATGGGTGAAGGTGGGATGGGATGGGTGGGATGGGATGGGATGGGTGAAGGTGGGATGGGATGGGTGAAGGTGGGATGGGATGGGTGAAGGTGGGATGGGATGGGTGAGATGGGATGGGATGGGTGAGATGGGATGGGATGGGTGAGATGGGGTGGGATGGGTGAGGTGGGGTGGGATGGGTGAAGGTGGGATGGGATGGGTGAGGTGGGATGGGATGGGATGGGTGAGATGGGATGGGATGGGTGAAGGTGGGATGGGATGGGTGAGGTGGGATGGGATGGGTGAGATGGGATGGGATGGGTGAAGGTGGGATGGGATGGGTGAGGTGGGATGGGATGGGTGAGGTGGGATGGGATGGGTGAAGGTGGGATGGGATGGGTGAGGTGGGATGGGATGGGATGGGTGAGATGGGATGGGATGGGTGAAGGTGGGATGGGATGGGATGGATGCCCTGATTTCAGTGACACAAACAGCTCGGTGTGACCTGGTTTCAGCAGCACTGCCCAAGGTGGGCTAGGCTTGGCTCACTGTGCTCAGAGCCTGCTGGAGAGGAGATGCTGAAAGATTCACCGGAAAGGGCTTTTATGAATTTTGGGAAATGCCAAGTCTTTAACCTGAACCTGAAAAAATTCTGGGAGCAATTTGCTGTAGCTGAATTAAGGAGTTTTATATTTCCAGCGATTATTCGCGTCAAGCTGACTCGTTATTTAAAACCAGTTTGGTGAAGCCTCAGCAACCTTGTGTTCGCTCATCTGTTTCGGGTTTGTCTCCCCTTTCGCTTGGAGTAGAAAATAATTCAGAAGAATTGCAGTTTTGGGTTTGACACAATAAGAAACTTACGAAATCCAGAATGGTTTGGGTTGGAAGGGACCTTGAAGCTCATCTTGTCCCAACCCCCTGCTCTGGGACATTTCCCACTATCCCTTGAACATTCCAGGGATGTGGCAGCCACAGCTTCTCTGGGCACCCTGTTCCATTCAGAACACTCCTGTTTTTAAGAGGTTTGGTTTATATTTGACAATTAATTTCTTTAATAATCCGTTCTGCATCTCTGCAGGTTGGAACCCATCCCTGCCTTCCATCTCAGTCAGGGAACGTAGGGAATATCACCCAGCAGTGAATCTGGTTGAACAGCGTGGAGAATTCCCGTAGTTTGAGGTGTTGAAGGAATGTGGCAGACTCCTGTCAGATGTCATTTGACAGCTTGATTAAATCCTCTCATCATACATTTATTTTTCTGGTGCTGAGAGTGGAGGTGGGAGGTGCCACTGGTGTCTCTAGACTTTGTAGTGACACTGAATTATCCAACTGTGTCCATTCACACGGGTGTAGGGATCACCTGAGACGAAAATGTTCCCAACCAAACAAGCCTGAAGGATTTGTTGGGTGTTAAATGAGTTTCAGAAGCTCTCAGTCTGCTCAGTGCAGTCAGAATCCTGCAGGAAAGCTGAGCCAGCTCCTCCTTGTCACATTCATCAGTGTTATCAGCTCTCTTCTTGTACCTTGTTCCTTCATTCCCAAGGGAAAGGTGGATTACACAATTCCTTCCAGATTAAGCAGCTTGCATTTACCTTTCCATCATTTGGCTTTTTAAAATTATCCCATCTTTATTTGAGTGGTGTTCCACTGGCAGACTGACAGATGGGATCTCTGCCTGCTTCCCAAGTGAATTGCTTTTGGTTTCTGAGTCCTTACCTTGATATTATTTCAGTTTTTCAAGTCACTTCTGGTTTTACCCACCTTTGTAGGTTCACTGAGTGAGTGAGGGAGCAGCTTTTCTTTCCGAGAGCTGAATTCTGTTCTTCAGAATTCCACCTGCAAATTAGAAAACCTGACACTAAAGAAAAATCCCAGAAATAACAAAAACAGCCCCCCCAAACCAAGCACCGGATTCTGAATGAAAAAAGAGCCTGATTTTTATTATTACCGCAGGCTCTGCTCTCTGTGTCCTGTATTTCACTTGAACTCAGCCAGATCTATAACCAGCTACAGAGGCCTTTCAACAGAGCCAAAATATAGGAAATTATCAATAGCTGTGTCTGGGAGCTGCCCGAGCCTGGGCAGGCACAGATGGTGCAGCAGAATCCTGCTTTAGTGATTAACTGAGCCTCCAGATGATTTCCTTGAGCAGCCGAGCCCGGTGCTCCCTGCGGGAGCAGATTCCCAGAAATTCCCTCCTGGGCAGCCTGGAGGGATCAGGATCTCCCAGATTCCCAGCAAAACAGGGCTTGGAAGTCAGAATTGATCTGTTGAGTCCCAGCTTACATAAACATCTGAGTTAACTGTCATGTGCTGGGGGATGAGGGATGCTTTGTGCAGCACTGTCCTGTTCCTAAGGCCATAACCTTTCTGCTGGATCCTGGGAATTCTAACCTTAGAGCAGGGTGAGGCCCATAGGGATGGGAATCTCAGATAAAACTTGTCAGGTTTTACTCCCAAGAAGAGTGTTTTGAATTTCCCTTAATCCTTTTCAAAAAAAGAAAAAAGAAAGAGTGCTAGCAGCTCTTTAATGTGGATGGTTTTATAACACTGCAGAGGCTTACATGGAAAACAGCAACATTCCTATAGTTTGTTTTTCTCCTGAGGCCCGAGGAAGAACTTCAAATGGACATTTCCCCCTTTTATTTTAAGTCAAAAGGAGCTGGGAATACCTTTTAGAGCTAATGGAAGCAAGTAGAATGAATTGCTGGAAAGCCAAGAAGTGAGAAGGAATAATGTGTGTGTGTGTGAGCCCGTGTTATCCGTGTGGGGATCCTGGAGCTGCTGCTCTTGGGATCTGCTGGGAGCTCACGGAGCTCCCTGCCAAAGCCAAGGCAGCCCTTCCCACGCCTGGCTGGGAGTGGAGAGCCAGGGAAGGGCTCAGAGTGGGATGCAGTCCCTGCTTTTCCCAGCTTTTCCGGGCAGGAATGCATTCAGCAAGTCCTTTGTGTGGAAATGGGAGGGAGAGCCATGGAATTGAACGCATTTCGCATCATTTTAATTTTAACGTCATCCCGCCATCAGGGTCTCGGTTGTTGTGGAATGCAGTGATGTGAGCAGAGATGGAGAAGCTGGGATGCAGGAAATGCAGGAAATCCCATTTCCCCCCACAGGTCAAAGCCCAGCAGAGCAGAAGGTTCCTCCCTGCTCCCAGCCCAGGTGCCATCTGTTCTCAGGTGACTCTGCTGCTGTCCCGTTTGTCCCAGGCTCTGGTTTTAAACCAGTTAGGGCTCTTTCCTTCTCTAATCCCTGCTGCAAAACTGCTCTTCTCCATCTGTATCTCAAGTCTGTCCCTGGCCAGTTTATACCATGAATTCTTGCCCCTTTATCTGAAATAGTTTTTTTTCTCTCTGGTATTTGCAAGCCTGAGGTATTTAATGCCCATAAACTGCTCAATCTTCTTCTGGCAAAGATAAACAGAAAATATTCTCTGGGCTCCCAAGGGAAGTGTTTCCACCTCCATGCTGGTTAAAAATCGTCCATTTTGGATTAGAATGATTAGAATTAGTGCTAATTTATTACCTGCATTAGGTGACTGGCTGGGAATTATCACATGCTTTAATCATTGTATTTTAATATAATATATTGGAGAGCCTGGCCCTGACTGTTGGAGCAGTAAGTACTCATCAACCAGGCTAAATTTAATTATTTTACATGAGATAGTTTGAAAAAGTAATAGAATTGAGCTATGAGTAGCATCTTAATTGGAGTGAGGTTGGCTTGAGAGCTTCAGGATCAGCACAGGGTGGAAGAATCGCGGTGGGTGATAAATGAATTTGTGCCTTTGGAAGCAGATGGGGTGGGATGGCACCTCAGGGTGTGGTGGGAAGGAGGAAAGGTCGTTCCTTGGTTATGGAGAGTCCCCTTCCTTCTGGCCTGCTGGAGGAGAAAGTTCCACTTGTTCTGTGATGTCATTTTGGCCTCAGGCTTAAGGAGAGAGAGAGAGACGAGACTGGGAAATGTTTGGAGGATTAAAGTAGCGATGAAAAAGTGGTTTTCAAGCTGGGTTTGGCAGTCTCGTTTTTCACACGCCCATCTGAACCTGGTAGGAAGAAACTTGATTTCTTCGAGCTTGACACGCTGGTTTGAAACGTTCAATTAAATGTATTAAATGTCAATGTGTGTTTTGCCAAACTAATCATCGTTCCAGCCACTAAATGCAAACTTCCTTGCCAAAGCGAGATAAAATTTCTGTGTGAGTGATTTGGATGCTGAAGAATTTGGATAAAGATTTGGATAAAATTTCTGTGATAAAATTTCACAGATAAAATTTCTGTGTGAGTGATTCGGATGCTAAAGAATTGTCTGAGAGAGAGAGTGAGCACAAAATAGTTTAATTCCTGTATAGTGCTAAACCTGCTAGTGGTGTAGGATGGGAATTTCACATGCTCCTGGAGTGAAAACATCAAAAAAAGATGGTTTGTGTCTTGAGAAATTGCATGTTTGAGCTGTTCCTTGAAGGGGAGGGGAGGAGATACCCCAAAAAACCCCAACCAACACCCCCAACCCCTTTACCAAACTCCTCTTTACCAGAGAATGATCCTGTATCTGTGTAAATTTGGAGCCTGAATAGCTGGTTTGTTTATCCCCAAGCCCGCTCAGCAGTTAAGAATAGTTCTTTATCTTCCCATTAAGACTGTATTATTTTACAGAAAAGTGGGTGGTATCCAGTTTTACCCCAATATTGGCCCACTCCCAGCAGGTCCTTACTGACACTGGGAGATGGAAGAAATACCCACAAATGTTTCCTTCGACAATAACTCTGTACCTTTTTTAATTCAGGAGCTCTGATACACTCAGGGTATATCCAGCATGAGCTGGGGGTACTTCTTGATATCACAGCCCCATTAAAAAACTTTAATTTTCCAGGAATATTTTTCCCTTAAAACAGCTGAACTGTCATGCAGAGCTCAAAGGGGGCTCAGGGGTGACTTTATCACTCTCTACAACTCCTGAAAGGTGGCTGTGCTCAGGTGGGGTCGGTCTCTTTCTCCAGGCAGCACTGACAGATGGAGAGGACGCAGTCTCGAGCTGTGCCAAGGGAATTACGGGTTGGATATTAGGAAAAAGGTTTTTATGGAAAGAGTGATAAAGTACTGGAATGATCTGCCTGGAGGATGTGTTCTGGAAAAACCTGGATGTGGCACTGGGTGCCGTGGTTCAGTTGAGGTGTTGGGGCTGGGTTGTGGATGCTCTGGAACGTCTCCTCCATCCCGGTGATTCCGTGAATTCCGTGAACCCCAACCTGTCCCCCTCACCTCCTGACCCTGGGGGAGTGCAGAGCCGAGCCCTCTGTTTGCTGTTTGCTGCGCTGAACGCGCTGGGTTTTGTCTCCCAACAGCGACATCCCCTCGAGTGTCCTCGGAGCTGGAGCAGGCGCGGCCCCAGACGAGCGGGGAGGAGGAGCTGCAGCTGCAGCTGGCGCTGGCCATGAGCCGGGAGGTGGCGGAGCAGGTCGGTGCCCCTGGAGGTTTTCCAAAGCGTCCACGCTTGGAGAGTTCACATTGCAACCTTGGGTTGGTTGGTTGGGGTTTTTATTATTTTTATTAACGGCAGCTTGGCTTTGCTCCAGGTGGAACCTTTTTTTTTTATTATTATTATTATTATTATTATTATTATTTTTATTTTTTAAATCTCTTTTTAAAGTAACTTCAGCCTCCGAGCTGTTGAGACTAGTGGAAGATGACAGTCACTTTTGCGAGAAGACTTTTGTGTGGGAGGACGTTAATCACCGCATTACTGAAGATGTTTTCAGTTAGGCAGGGCTGAAAACATGACTGGTCCTGAAAAAGCTTCATTAATGTCACTGGATTCTGATCCCAGTGGAATTTGGAACGGTCTGTTCGGTTGGTGGGAGTTTCTGGAACAGGAGGGTGACCTGACACAAAGTACCAGAATATATATTAAAAAACCTTGGTTTAAAGTAAATTGACTCAGTATCTGTCACCTGGGTTATGTTACTGTGCTAATTCTTAGGAGCTTCATTCCGAATTTGGAGCAAATTTGGATAAAACGACTGCATTTTAATACATAACAAAGTCAAATCTCAGCTCTGAGTGAAAATTCAAGTCAGCCTGTAATATATTAGAGGCTTCCTGTAACAATTTGGTTTACAGCTCTATGTTAAGCATGAGTGCTTGCAAAGGAAAACTATCACCCAGTAAACTTCATCATTATTGGGCAATAAATGGAACAAAAGTATAAATCAGAATCTAAGCATTTGAAGTAGCTTCAAAAATGACGAGCTGGGGGATTAGTCAACTTCTGAGAGACATGATGCAAGCAAAGATATTTAAAGGAATTGAATGTGGCACAAACATTGTAGTTACAGATGTTTAAACCTTCAGATTACACATGGAGTTGGCAAGACTTGCTTCCCTTGGTGGGTCTTGCACCAGCGTGGAGGGAAGTGAACAAAAGCCGGGGAAATTGAAGTTTTAGTTCCCTGCAACCCTCAGTGGTGATTTGAACGCTGAAAAACCATTGTGATAATTGAAAAATGGGCCGTTGGCTCGAACCTCTGCGGTGTTTCCAACAGAACTTTTGGAAAGAATAAAACAACACCAGGGTAAATTCCAACCAGCAAAAACTGGCTGTTGTTTGTGACCAGCGGGGTCGGGGATGCTCCTGAGGCCAGAATCGCAGGAGAACTCCTTTCCCTCCTTGGTGTTCTGTGGAAGTTGCAGCCCCGACATCCCGCCCCGGAGCGCAGGGTGGCAGGGTTGGAGCCCTGCAGGGAGCAGCAGCTCAGAGCAGGCTCGTGCTCTATATCACCAGTGTTGATTTCCTTTGCAGGAGGAGCGCCTCAGACGCGGAGACGATCTGAGATTACAGATGGCTCTGGAGGAGAGTCGCAGAGACACAATTAAAATTCCCAAAAAGAAGGAGGTAGTGCCTTCGCCTAAGAAATTCCCGGTTACGCTGCCAAAAAAGCTGAAATACAGTAACACAAACTTAGCTTAATACTGAGCTCTTTTATGCTTTTGGGTTCGCTTTGTTGTGTAGCTTAAAGCTTCTTCCATGCGGGTTAAATTTGGAACTAGTCGATGCAGGCGTGTAAAAGGAAAAAAACAATAAATAAAATCATAATTATAATAATTGCTTCTTCACTCTGACGGGTTTGTACTTCAGCCTGCCAACGCTCTTGAGTAAAGCTCAGCTTCTCTCCTGCCCTCAGCACACCACTCTGTTGGACCTGATGGATGCCCTGCCCTCCTCGGCACCGGCCCCACCCAAAACCGAGCCCTGGGGACCTCCTGCTGCTGCTGCTGCTGCTCCTGCTGCCAACCAGACGGATCCCTGGGGAGGATCCACAGCTGCAGCCCCTGCCTCCGACCCCTGGCAATCATTTGGTAAGAGCAGACTGCCAGGGGCAATGGGATTTTAAAGGTTAAGCTTTTTGAACCTTGAGCATTTCAGAGTTCCTCAATGTCCGGCTTGTGTATGAGTCCATTTTCACTCGTTCCACTAAATTCCTCATTTCCCAGCAGAAACCAATGGCAGTTGCACTTTATTTTTTTAAGCAGTTGGGGTTTTGTGTGTGCAGTTTGAATCCTAAGGAAGAGGAGAGTGGCACCTCTGCTGTCTTTACAGCAAAACCAGCTTGTCCAGCTCGTGTCTCACTGCTGGTTGTGTCCAGTGCCATGGGTTTACACTATTCACAGAATTTAATCTGATATTTAGGCAGGGTGCTGAGTTTAGGAAGGCCATCAGTCCAAATGATCACATCCCTAATTGCTTGTAGAGGACTGGGATGTGTTTGAGTATGGTCACAACCAAAAGAAGATTTTTATAGCAGACAAAAAAATGCAGGTTGCCATTTAAAATATTTACTGTTCCATAGGATTTTGCTGCTAAATCCATGGAATAGTTCTGAAGGGAAAGATGCAGCGTTTCACATTTTAAAGAGCAACTAAGCCAAATTTTTGTGTGGTTTTTTTTTTGTGGATGTTGCCGCCTGTGTGGTGGGCTGGCATCTGGGTCAGCCACAGCCTGTCCAAGGAGTTAGAAAGTGGATGGTTCCTCACAGTGTTATACTTGGAGCTGGAGCTGGATCTAATTTTTTTGTTGGAATTCTTGGCTTTTTTAAAGGGCAGGGAGTTTCTATGCAAACAAAAGCTTTTCCATGAAGATTGACAGCTTTGTTCTGCCAGTTCTGCTTCAGGCTGGTGATTCTACAACCTCTGCTCTAAAGTGCTGCAAAGTCGTTTGCATTCCACACACACACCATCAGATTCCTGATGAAAAAGTAGGAGTTTAATGATGAAATGCCTTGTTTGGGGTTTTTTTCCCCCTGCTCATGATGTCATTAAAAACAGCTACAAAACTCTGTGCCAACTACCAGGTCTTCATTCCAAATGTTCCATTTTGGTGATAGGAACTGAGAAGAAACCCAAATTTTGGGCCCTGAGGCCGTTCAGTTTATTTTTTACATGGCTGAAAGCAACCAAAGTCCACCTTGCTCAAATCTCCTGCCCTGATGTGTCCCCCTGTGACAGGATTTTCCTTGTACCAGTTCCAGCCGTCGCGTTTCCTCGGTGCTTCCCAACTTTCTTACAGCACAGCACAAACCCTGCTTCCAGCCTGCTGGATTCTCCTAGGGATAGTCTCAGAGATGCAAGTTAATGAATTTGCTGGTAAAAAAACCAAAAATGACTCATGAACCTGCATTTCCCAAATCCTGCCAGTGCTGTGGTGTTTCAGTGGAACTGATGGAAGCTCCGGGAAGGGATTTTCCTGAGCACTCTCATTTTGGGTGCTCCCTTTAGGAAAGAAAGGACATTTTGGGAAGTTGCTGTTGATGGGAAATGCTGTCATCAGTGTGGCATTGCTCTTAACTCAGCACTGGGGGCAGATGAAGGAAATGGAAGTACTGGTGTGGGAATAATGGGGCTTCCTTGGAGAGTTCTGGCATTTCCTGCTCCAGAGCTGCAGCGACCACGTGCCTGCTGATGAAACAAAACCCAAAATTCCAGCTGGAATTTGTGCCACTGCGTGCAGCATTCAGTTGATTTACAGGAATATTGGGATGCCAGCGGGGCTGAATGGAGTTTTAAAAGCTAAAATAATTCTCAGTTGTAACTTGAAACCCACAGGATATTGAAAGTAAGAGTTGTTGCATGTGGGTGATTCCGTCCTGCTCTTTTGGGTTATAAAAATCCTCATTTGGGAATTAAACCTTTGGTGATTGAATTTGTAGGAATGAAGAGTTGTCAGCATCTTCCAGTAAGAATGAGAACCCTGAACATACACGCATTGGGTTAAAAAAAATAAAGGGGTGTCAGTGGGCAGCTTAGATGTGTGTCAGGAGTGCTTAGAAATGGGAATAAAAAAGCACAGCTGGCTCAGGGAAGCTGATTATATTTTTATAAAACAGCAGCGTGGTTGAAAGAGCTGGAAAACTTTCCCTTTGAATCTTACAGATTTCCTTTGTGGAAGGGTTAATGTTGTGTACCTCACACCTTTTACCTTTGGGCTTTTTATAAACTCACTTTCCCCTGAGCTCATAAATAGACCCTGTGATTTAGGTCACCTCCAGCCAGGGATTGTCACTTGTGGCGATGTCAGGAACAAAGGCAAGTTTATTTTCTTGTTGGGAGCTGCAGGTATTTGTATTCAGGTTCAGGGAGGGGAATTGTTTATTCCTCTGCCTCGCCCAGAATTTCCTGGTGCTGTTGTTGTTCAGAGTTTGTGACAAATGCTGGGAGCTGCTGGTGCTGAGCTGCTGCTCCCGTTTCTGCTCGGTATTAACGAGGAGTTCAGGCTCCTGGGAGGGGTCAGCCTCCAAGGAAAGCTTTCCAAAAAGCTGCTCTGACTTCTCTTCCTGCTGATTCTTCCTGCAGGTGCCAAACCAGCTGCTTCCGTTGATCCTTGGGCAGCACCAGCAGGATCCACAGCTCAGCCTCTGGCCAAAAATGTGGACCCTTGGGCTCCTGCTCAGCCATCTTCTACTGCAGCAAAATCTTCCGTGGATCCTTGGGGATCAGCACCTGCAAACAAACCTCTCTCCACTTCTGGTGAGCAGCGGTCTCCTCCTGTATCCATCTTACCTGAGTAATGAGGAGAAGTCCAAGTGATTTTCTTGCAATTCAATTCAAAGAAACTGAACAATTGGCAGAGTTGGTCTTCAGAATAAAAGGGACTTGTAATAACCAGCAGCAAAAAGAAATTTGAATGTAGTTGTTCAGACTTAAAGCTCTGAATTTGTGGTGCTGCTCTGTGCTCTGTCCCTTCTGTGTCTCCTCCTGGTATTTGTGGCTGCCTGTTTAGCACTTGGGACTGCTGCTGCTCTTGGGTTTTACCTTTAATTAGACAAGGACTTAATTTCTTGCAATGAATGATACTCTGATTTCACCTTTCCTCATGATAAATAGCTCTGCAGATGGATGTCTCTGCAGATGGAGATTGACAGGTTGAGCAGCTCGGAGGAGACTTTTAGAGGTGCAAATGAAGGTTTGTTCCTTCAGGCTGAGGGTGTGAAACCTTCCCTGAGCCCTGGTAAAGATGCAGAAGGTGCTGCTGTAATTGTCTGTTCGTGCTCTGTAACTAATGCAACCTTGATGAGTGTTAATACCTGGCATTTTCATATTGGCACCGTGGCTAAAAGCATCCAAAATGCATTTTCTGCTCGTCATTCATCCCGGTGCACAGCAGACAAAGGAATCTGAGTGCTGCAAAAAGTTGTCTAAGCAGCTTTTCCCTGGGCAAAGGGCAAGAACTGGAGCATTGTGCAATGAGCCTTTAGCTATGGTGGCTCTTTGTTCTTCAGAAATGTTTTTATATTCAATTTTCACTCCTTCTCTTGGGGTCATCATCTTGTGCTCTTCTT
Source organism: Hirundo rustica (assembly GCF_015227805.2). Taxonomy (NCBI): domain Eukaryota; kingdom Metazoa; phylum Chordata; class Aves; order Passeriformes; family Hirundinidae; genus Hirundo; species Hirundo rustica. The sequence goes on from NC_053464.1 coordinate 14,395,470, forward strand.
GCTTGAAACGTACTGAAGGTTAAAAGTAAATTAAGAAAACAGTTCAGCTAATTATAAATACCCACACAAACCTTAAAGCTGTTCAGGAGTGTGACTGCTGGTCATTTAGGTGTGGTTTTTCTGCCTCCAGTCCGAGGTAAGAGCGTGTCCCCATTTTGGAGCGGTGACGTTTCATTGATTGCAAACTCTGGGCGAGCGCTGGTGCTTCAGCTAACGGGGCTTTGCCATCTCCACAACCTCTGCTCTGGCATTCCTCCTCCTTTCCACTTGGGAAGCAGAAGTGAAATCATCACTGGTGGCCTTTTCCTCGAGGGCTGATTAACACTCGGCAGTTGAGGCTGTAAATCCATTTCTGTTCTCTCCTTCCACGGCCAGATCTGCTTGTCTCTAATGCAGACACTCAATCAGCCGACCCCCAGCATGCTCAGGTGTGCCCTACACTGATCCAAAAGCAAACTGCTCTGATTTATTTAGCTGTTCCAGAAAGGACAATTCTGTGACATTCTCCTTCTCCCAGCTCCTGGCTCAGGGTAGGAGCATTCCCAACTGCTGCCCTGGACCCTGTGGTGGCTTCTTGGGTAACCAGGAATGGGTTAGGAATTGCTTCCAGGAGGATCAGCTGCGTGATGCAACCGAAGATGTGTTAATGACAGGGCTGTCTTGTTGTTTTGAACAGGAAGTACATCTTTTGACCTCTTCAGTAATTTGAATGGTACAGTTAAAGATGATTTTTCTGAATTTGACACACTTCGAACTTCCAAAAAGCCAGGTATGAATCAAATTCTTAGCATGTGGACAGGTTGGGTGACAAAAACACGGCAACAAATGTCTCTGTTCTTAAATTTGAGGAAAAAAAAAAAAAAAAAAAAGAGCTTTCACAGAGGGAAGGAAGCGATGATGCAGCAGTAAAAGCTCCTTGTTCACATTTTGGCCTGTGCATGAACTCGTGGGGAATGGGCCTTTTGTAATCCATGGAATTGTACCCTGTGACCTTTTGCTGCATCGACCCAGAATTTTGTTGGACTTCTTAATTTCCAATGTCCAGCACGTTTGGAGCAGGGCTTATGCTCAGAGACTCAACCAGAACCATGCTGACTGAATCTCTCAAATGTGTAAATTCCAGTAGGAAGATGAGAAAATACCTTCCATCAATATTCTGACCTGTTTCTCCTCTGGTCAGTGGTCAGTAAATCAGAACTGCCAGACTGTGGTGCCATTGCTCTCAGGATGGTTCTGCCTGAAGCACAGCTGAGCTTTTTGAGAAGAAAACCCTGGGTGGAATCCAGCTAGGAAGGGCACAGCAGCGGTGTAGGGCCAGGGCACAAGGCAAGGCTTTGGAGTATCTGTTCCTTGGAGCCTGTGAGTCCCACCTGGAGCAGCAGAGCTGTGGGAATTCCAGCAGTGGAGCACTGCAACTCTGACTGCAGCTTCTTCATGCTCTGCTAAAGACCACTGACCTGCTTGCATGCTGAGAGGGCGTAACAGCCTGAAACACTGAGCCCTGACTAACACAAACTTAGCATAAAGCATCTCTGCTCTCACACGCTCCTCTGGGCCTGCTCTGTGCATTAACCAGGGGCTTTGTCTGTCCCTTTGTGTTGTTGCAGCTGAATCAGGTTCCACTCTGCCATCTCAGCACAGCGGTACCACGAGCCCCGATCTCTTTGAGTCCCAGCACTCGAGTGCGACATCAGGCAAACAAAGCACGGCCCGAAAAACCCCGGAGTCCTTCCTGGGCCCCAACGCTGCCCTGGTCAACCTGGATTCTCTGGTGTCTAAGCCACCACAACCTGTTACTTCTCTGAACCCGTTCTTGGCACCAGGTTGGTTTCTGCACGAGTCCTTCACGTTTCTGTTGGAGATTTCCCTTCCTGCAGGAAAACTCTGCACAGCTCGGTGCTGTTGGGGTCAAAGATGGGTGATTTGAGCTTGGTTTTCTTGGTTATTTCAGCCAACAGATCATGAGCAAGAGCAGGAGGGTCTCAGGGAGGCATCCTGGGCTCACCCAGCACAGGGACAGTCCCTGAAATCACAAAGTCTCTGCTCTTGGACTGCAGCTGAACTTTATTCCAGCAGTTCCCCTCACTCAGAATTACCCGTGTTAAGTTTGGGCTTGGTAAAAATGGCTGAACCTCAGCTGGATTTTGTGAAAACAGGTGAGATTACCTTGGGAAGGTGACAGGTAGGAGTTTCCTGTGGAAGAAGGTTGGAATTGCCCTTTTCTTGGAGCTGCAGCAGGCACAGGAGATCTCTGAGAGCAGCCTGAGGTCCCAGAAAGCAAACCCTGCAGGGTAATTCGGTGAGCTGCTGGTTAGTCTGTCTTAGGCTGGCACGGTGAGCCAGTTTTGATCTGAAAACACATTCCCAGTGTGTTTTGGGGAAAAAAAAATTGCTGTTGCAGTTCTCCTGCAAGCTGGGCCTGTTAGAGGTGAGCCCTTGCTTGGAGCAGACTGAAATGGTGACACCAAACATGTGGCAGAAGCGTTTCTTAAAAGCTGAATTTGCACTGACGTTTTCCTGTGTTGCTCACAGGGTGAAACACTTGGAAATGCTCTTTCAATATTTATTTTCATCACTCTTCCAACGGAAGAAAAAGTCAATTTATTAAAATCCTTGAGTAGGAAAAAAGCAGTGATTCTGAGCAGCCTTGGCAGGGAGAGAGGAAATCTGTGTATCTGCCCTTCCCGGGTACTACAAAAAGTTTGTGAGGGGTCACTGGGCCATCCAAATAATCCTGGGCTTGTGCAGTAAAAGGAATTTGCAGGGCTGGCAGCAATCCAGGGAACCTCAAAGGCTGGGAAAGTTGTGCTCTGCTTTTTCGAGCACCGCTGTAATTCGGAAACAAGTTGTTTACTTTGGGAATTCTTGTCCCAGCTCGGTGCCAGAAACATGAAAATGGAGGTGGCTGCTGAGAGCTTGGAGCAAAAGTACAAGTCACAGAATCCCAGGACGGTTTGGAAGGGACCTTAAAAAAGGAAGGGACGCCTTTCATTATCCCAGGTTGCTCCAAGCCCTGTGCAGCTTGGCCTTGGACACTCCAGGGATCCAGGGGCAGCCACAGCTTCTCTGGGAATCTCTGCCAGGGCCTCCCCACCCTCACAGGGGAGGATTTCTTCCCCATACCCGAGGTAAACTCGCTCTCTGCAGTAAAGGAGCACTGAGAGCCTGCAAAGTAGCATTTAAATGATCCAACCAGTGACGTGGATGTCGTGTTAGGGCTGTTGCAGGTGACCAAATCTGGCACCTCCGGCTCCAGTCAGGGCTGTGGGCAGTGGGAGCTGTCGGTCAGGGAAGGGCTCTTGGAGACTTTGGCTGCTCCAAGGGAACAGGCTGCGCTTTGCTGATGCTCCACGGGGTGTTTTGGGCACGGGGATCCACTCAGGGACTGTTTTTATGCCACGAAAGACCATTCCAGCCCCTGGTGTTGACGGCGCTCCCTCTCTCTGTCTCTCCCTTCTCTCCCGCCCAGGCGCCGCTACGGCAGCGACTCCAATCAACCCCTTCCAGGTGAACCAGCCTCAGCCACTGACCCTGAACCAGATGAGAGCCAGTCCCGTGATGGGCAGCAGCCCCTCCTTCAGCGCCGTGCCCCCCATGAGCATGGAGCCAATACCTCTGTCTTCCATGGCGCCCGTGCCCGTGGGGATGGCACCGCTGCCGGCCATGGGCACCATCAGGATGGGCCAGGGGCTGAGCATTGCAGGATCGATGCCCCAAGCTCTGCACAGTACAGGAATGCCGCCGGCAGCCTCCCAGGCTGCAAATACAACTAACCCTTTCCTCCTATAAAGACCCAAAATTAAAGGAACTTTTCTTTTCCTAGCGTTTCCAGGCTGAGAGTCTTTCCAGCGAAACGAACGTGGCCTGTGTGGACTGAACGGTGTGTGAGAGACTTGGAAGTAGATTTTGCAGTTTACAGTTATGATCTTTGAAGAGTTGTCTCTACTTACCAGTTAATCTAAATCTAGTCTTTGCTACGGATGGTACCTTACTTTGGCTTGTTGAGCATCGTGTGAAATGTTCGGAACTTTTCCACCAAAGTTAGATTCTGCCCATTTTTGTTACTTTGTTAATCATTTCAAACACACTTTCTAGGGAGAGAGCCCGCCGCCGTCCGGAAAAACTCCCTTGGCTATTTTGTAGGTGTCAGATCATGTGCTGGATTTCCGAATTTACTCTTCCCCTGCATCTGTCACTTCCTGTGCCCGTAAGATAGACCTGAGATTCCGAGTGCTAGTGAATGTTTTTGCACATAACTACACACAGTTCTATAGACTGTTGGTTCACCCATAGTCCTTACTTCTTAGAAGAGACCGACCCGGAGGGCCCGGGGGGGGCTTGGTTTTTATGCATTAAACATCGCAAACTCGCACTGCTTTGGTATCTCTGAGGTGTGGCTGACAACAGCAAGGAAAATAACACAAAAACCCCAGGCAAAAAAAAAAAAAACCACCCGAGACCGTGCTCGAGTCGTGCTGTCGTGTGCAGTGTTGAATTCCTACACTACTCTAAGGACTCCTGGAACTCTCTGTGAGTGGCTGCACTCGTGCCGAGTGAGCGTCCTGCTCTGTGCTTGTCCAGTACCGGCTTCGTTTGGAATTTTTTTTTTTTTTTTTTTTTTTTTAAATGTGTATTTTGTTTTTATTTGACTTACAATGTGAGTTGCAAAGGAGAAAAAAAGAAAAAAAAAAAAAGGAAAAAAAAAAAAGAAAAGGAGAAAAAAACAAAAAAAAATGAAATGCAGCGGGACAACTTTGAATTCAGTTTCACCGGGGCAAGCTTTAAAACTAATTCAGGCTTAACCTTGCTATATGCAGTTACTCTTGTATACTTTTGCACATATTTTGTTTAGTACAGTTTCATATTTTGCGTTTGCAGAGTTACCTAATAGTCCTTTTTTTGCTAATTTTTATAATGTGGTTCTTATTTAACTGTCTGGTTTTGATAGATTTATCAAGTCTGGCTGAAAAATTAAGATATTGGCAAATGTCATTTTTATGGTTTTAATGCCCTCTTATTTATGGTTTTAGCTCTTTGTTTCTGTAAAGAGAGTTTAAAAGGGAAGATTAACACTAAAATATTTACTTTTAAATGAAGTATTCATAATGCAAATCAAGAACAAATCCTCGTGACTAATTATTTTTAGATGAATTGAATTTGAGCATAACATGATTTAAGACTACATTAAAAAGAAAAAACACTAAAGTCGCCTTTCCCTTGATTTGTTCCCGTTTCCCAATCCCCAGACTGGACAGACTTTTAGCCTTGATGAAGATTCCCAAGGGAGGTTGCTTGGTTTTATTTTCCTTGTAAAGCTTGTGGAGCTGTTAAAAATGTACAAACACGACTTTGTTTCATTTTATCCGCTGATTTTTCCTGTTGGAAGGTGTGCTCTGTGGGAATCACTGCTTCCACGTCCAGCCATGCCTTGGGAGCTGAGTTATCCCTTTTTAATAAATGCTCGTGTCTGGACTCCTCACCACGCTCAGGGGTTCTGCTGGAGCCCCGGCCCAGCGGGGCTGAGCTCTGCTCCCCCAAAAATCCATGGGAAAGGATTTTTCCTGCCTGCAGGGCACCTCTGAACGCCCTTGGTGGCCTTTCCTTAATTTAAGAGGGGGGAAACAGAATTTGCCAGAGTTGTGTTGTGGTGGAACAATTCCCTGTGGGGCTGGAGAGGGGCTGGATCCCATTGGAGGATTGGATCCCATTGAGAGGATTGGATCCCATGGGAGGATTGGGATCCCATTGGAGGATTGGATCCCATTGGAAGGATTGGATCCCATTGGAGGATTGGATCCCATGGGAGGATTGGGATCCCATGGGAGGATTGGATCCCATTGGAAGGATTGGGATCCCATTGGAGGATTGGATCCCGTTGGAAGGATTGGGATCCCATGGGAGGATTGGATCCCATTGGAAGGATTGGGATCCCATTGGAGGATTGGATCCCGTTGGAAGGATTGGGATCCCATGGGAGGATTGGATCCCATTGGAAGGATTGGGATCCCATTGGAGGATTGGATCCCGTTGGAAGGATTGGATCCCATTGGGAGATTGGATCCCATTGGAAGGACTGGGATCCCATGGGAGGATTGGATCCCATTGGGAGATTGGATCCCATTGGAGGATTGGATCCCATTGGAGGATTGGATCCCGTTGGAAGGATTGGATCCCGTTGGAAGGATTGGATCCCATTGGAGGATTGGATCCCATTGAGAGGATTGGATCCCATTGGAAGGATTGGATCCCATTGGAGGATTGGATCCCATTGGAAGGATTGGGATCCCATTGGAGGATTGGATCCCATGGGAGGATTGAGATCCTGTTGGAAGGATTGGGATCCCATTGGAGGATTGGATCCCATTGGAAGGATTGGGATCCCATTGGAGGATTGGGATCCCATTGGAGGATTGGATCCCATTGGAAGGATTGAGATCCCATTGGAAGGATTGGATCCCATTGGAAGGATTGGATCCCATTGGAGGATTGGATCCCATTGAGAGGATTGGATCCCATTGGAAGGATTGGATCCCATTGGAGGATTGGATCCCACGGGAGGATTGGGATCCCATGAGAGGATTGGATCCCATGAGAAGATTGGATCCCATTGGAAGGATTGGATCCATCTCCTGGTGGGAAGGAGATTTAGGAACACAATGCCAGACGGAGCTGTGTAGGTCAGGGTAGCTCTGGGAATGCTCAGTGTGTGGATGTTCCTGTGCAGATGTTGGATCCTCTGGGATCCTCTGGAATTGGCAAGGAGGGTTCCCAATCCTTGTTTTAATAGAGGAGGGAAGAGGATTGCTGTCCACACCCAGCCCGTCTTTAACAACAAAACAAAACCCCATTGATGTTGCCTTTCAGAGCGAGGAAAAGCTGCTTCTGTTGTTGTTGAAGTTATTGCAGAGCCAGGAGCAGGAAGGGTGTGATTCCTGCCGGTGGGGTCAAAGTCCTTCCCAGCCGATCTGGGACGAGATTCCTCGGGGTTCTTTTCCCAGTTGGGTTTGATCAGCGCTGGAATCGAGGTCACCCCGTGTTTGTCCCTTGGTCTGTCCCCTGAACTGAACTGAACTGAACTGCAGGGGATGGGGCACTGCCTGTCCAGCCAAGAGCCCTGGCCACGTCCTGGAGGCTGATAGGAAAGGACGAGGTTGGTAAGAAAGGACGAGGTTGTTAAGGAATATTTAGGTGCTGAGATGATCCGCAGCCGGAGCTGTCGCTGTGAATTGCTGAAGCTGTGCTCTGGGAGGGAGCCCTGGCTAAATGAAGCTGAGGAATGGCTTAATTGTTGTTTTTCCTCCCGAATCGCTGCCCCCCGAACTTTATCCCTTTTATTTTAAACAGAGACGTTCACGGCACGACAAACCCCGAGGAGGCTCCCTGAGGAGCCACAGCCCAAATTCTGGTGCTGGAAGTATTTAGGCTGAGACTAACGAAGCCCAGATCCCAGGCTGGCACAGGGCTTGTGGCAGGAGCTGAGTTTAGGAGGGGAAGGAGCTGGTTTGGTAAATGCTCCTGGGCTGGGCTGTGTCCCCAGGGGGTGACATGGGGCGTCACTGTCCTGGCTGGGGATGCTCTGAGTGTTCCAGCTCATTTTGTGATGATTTTCCTGCTCTCCAGCAAAATCCCACATTTCTGGAGGATGTTTGTGTGTCCCATCGCATCCCCTCTGCCCCATCTCTCCTTTTCCCCCTCCTTCTATTTCTCACTTTGCAATTATTCAAAGTGCTTTTTTTTTGCTTCCTCTTTCGATTTTTAAAACATTAGTAACCCGAAATAGCCTTACTGGTCAAATTGACCAAAAAGTGTTAGATATCTCGTAAAAAGAATAAATTAACACACACACACTCCTCCTTGGCATAATCCCCCCCCAGATAAGCTCAGTTATTTATTCAGTTTTATGCTCTAGAGGGGGCAGGGAAGGGAAGCCCTGGTGGGTTTTGGTGTTTCCAGTTTTTTGCTGTTCCGGTTCGAGGTGAGCTCTCTGCCTGAATATTGCACAGGTGGGGACAGAGAGGAGATTTCTTTTTTTTCCCCAGCAGAATCTCACACAAAACTCTTCCTTTCCAAGCGTTCCAATATTCCCCAAGCCTCTCATAAATCCCGGGAGCCGGCTGCTTTTTTTCTGGATTTGTGCTGACTATTGCCATTATTTCCTGTATAAATAATTTATCATTTGTACTATTGTATCATAATGTCTGTATCTTTGTGTCATTTTTTTTTTCTCCCCCCCCCTCCCCAAAGCGATGTCGCAGGTGTGTGATATTTAAACGATGCCATCGGGACAGTGGGAAGACGAGAGGGGTTTGGAGGTGACTGGTCAGAATTAAAATTGTATTGCTTCTATTTCCGGCCGTGTTGCTTTTTCCAAGCTTCTTTCTGCGTGGTGTTTGTTAATCCCCTTCCCAGCCAGGCCCTGCCGGGTGGGGATTTGCAGGGAGCTGCTGCAAGGTTTGTGGTAGGAGGAATCTCCCCGTGGCTGAGGGCTCCTGTGGATTCCTTGGGTGCATCCGTGACTTTTCCCAGGACAGGCTGCTCTGGCTGGGAGAGCGGAGGGTTCCTGTGGCTCACTGAAATCGGGCTCGGCTGAGACCTTACCGACTCAATAAAAATGCAGATTTGTTGTGTGGCAGGCGGCTGAATTCCTTCTTTAAACCGCGCTGCCCCTGGAACAGGGGGGAGCTCGGGGCGGTGCCTCGCTGGAGGCTCTGGATTTGTGTCCAGGCAGGAATTTGGGGAAAGGTGGCTGTGGAAGGAGGGCTGGGGAGCTGGGACACAACCTGGGCGAGTCCTCACTTCCCACTTTTTTAGCTCAGCCTTGGCTCTGTCCCACGGATCACATGGCAGCGCTTCCAGCCTGGAAGCGATTCGGGCTTCTCATTCTGCCCGCTTTAATTGAAGGGCGCTTCATTAGCAAGAGCTGCCTCTGCAGAGCCCCTCCAGGTTCCCTCTTCACTTTGCTGCCAATCAGGCTGATCACTAATCAGTGATCACTAATTAATGAGCTGTGACTGTGGGAAAGGCGGCTTTGGGGAGAAAAGTCTCTGGTTTGGTTTCAGCCGGAGCTGCCTGGGGAAGCTGCAGCTCCAGAAACGCTCCAGTTTCCCTGGAGAAGCTCTGGGTGCCCCTGGATCCCGGGAAATGTCCAAGGCCGGGCTGGACGGGGCTTGGAGCAGCAACCTGGGACACTGGGAGGTGTTGGGGTTGGAACTGGGTGGGATTTAAGGTCCCCCCCAACCCAAACCATCCTGGGATTCTCTGATTCTACTCCCACCTCTCAGAATTGCACATTTTGAGTTAAATCTGCTCTGTGTGGAAGGAGTGGGAATGGCTCAGAGTGGAGGCTGTGGTGGCTCTGATTTCTTCCAGAGCAGCTGGGTTCTGGTGAGTTCTGGTGGTTCTGCTGGGTTCTGGGGGCTGTGTGAGCCAGGGGAGCCGGAGCTGCCCCAGCCCATGGTCCAGCTTTCCGCTGACCTTGCAGAGCTGCTCCCCCATCCCACATTTCCTCTTCCTCTCCTGAGGAGTGAGGAGGATTTGCCCGCTCTGCAGAGGAAAAGGACTCTGGATAAGGATTTATCTCTTGGCTTCCCCTTTCCCACGCTGCTGCTGAAGATTTTGCTGAGGTTTTTTTGCCCCTCTGTGCTGAGGGTGCAGCTCTGCCTCTTCTGCTGCTCCTCACGGAGCTGCGAGGAAAGGGCTGGGCCCATCCCTGGCTTTGGCCTCTCCAACACCCTGCAAGCTGCATTCCAGGGAGCCAGGGGGATTTATGAACCCCTCGCGTTCAAAACTCCCGTCTTTTTCAAGTGGACAGGTCACATTTATGAGCTGGATTTCCCGAGGGCTGCCGTTTGTTTGGGAGCCCGGGATTAGGAATGGTGAAGGGGCAGAGTGGGCTGTGGTGGTGGCACTTCTGTTTTGCTGTTGAATTGTTGCACCCTGTAATTACTGAAGCCCAGGAGTGGGAAGCTCCCCTTGGTGCCAGTTCCACTGGCAGGGCCTGGTGATCCATAGGGAATTGGGAGGTGGGAAATGAGGATTGGGGATACCCTGAGGGGACACGGCACATCCTGGGGCTGTGCAGGGGGAGCCTGGAGCTGCTCCAGACCTGGACTGAGTTGTGGGACCCTCATGATTTTGGGAAATACCTCCCTGAGAGATTAAAGAAAATCCCACCACACCTCTCCCTGTCCCAGTCTGCTCCAAGCCCCATCCATCCTGGCCTTGGACACTTCCAGGGATCCAGGGGCAGCCCCAGCTTCTCTGGGCACCTGTGCCAGGGCCTGCCTGCCCTCTCAGGGAGGAATTTATTCCCAGTATCCCGTCTAACCCTGCCCTCGGGCACTGGGAAGCCATTCCCTGTGTCCTGTCCCTCCAGGATCACCTGTGTCCTCTCAGCCCAGCTCACGTCGCTCTGCCCGAGCTGTTCTTGGCCCTTGTTGAGCAAACACGTTCCCATTTCAGGTGAAGGAAAATCGATGAAACCTCAAACCACGCAGATAAAACCGGAGCAAAGGTGGAGTTTGAATTCCCAGCTCCCTGCCCGCTGCTTCCCGACAGGAAACCTCGCTGGGACACGGGCGCTGCCAGCTCAGCATCTCGATCAGAGATCCTCCCAAGGCAGGAATGACATCCTGCCCCGTTTAACCACCAGCTGCGGGTTGGATCAGAGCTCCATCCCAGCCGGGGGAATGCTGCTGGAGCAGAGATATCGGATTTCTCGTGGCTGATGAGCTGATTGATAACCCCCGAGTGAATCCATCCCCCGTCCCGGCTCCTGCGGGATCAGCGCTGCTTGGGCCGGGCTGGAGCGGATGGAGGCGAGAATCCTCCACAGGGCGCTGATCCAACGTGGGCTGATCCCAGCCATCCATCCTGAACCCTCCTGATCCCAGCCATCCATCCCAAACCCCCCCAGTCCCACCCATCCATCCCGAACCCTCCTGCTCCCACCCATCCATCCCGAACCCTCCCGGTCCCACCCATCCATCCCGAACCCTCCTGATCCCACCCATCCATCCTGAACCCCCCCAGTCCCACCCATCCATCCCGAACCCTCCTGCTCCCAGCCATCCATCCCGAACCCTCCTGATCCCAGCCATCCATCCCGAACCCTCCTGATCCCAGCCATCCATCCCGAACCCTCCTGCTCCCAGCCATCCATCCCAAACCCTCCCGCTCCCACCCATCCATCCCGAACCCCCCTGATCCCACCCATCCATCCTGAACCCTCCCAGTCCCTCCCATCCATCCCGAACCCTCCTGCTCCCACCCATCCATCCCGAACCCTCCTGCTCCCACCCATCCATCCCGAACCCTCCTGATCCCAGCCATCCATCCCGAACCCTCCTGATCCCAGCCATCCATCCCGCTCCCACCCATCCACCCCAAACCCTCCTGGAATTCTCCCCAGGGCCGCGGCTGAACCACCTCGAGCAGAGCCTGCGATGGAAAAGCCATCAGACACCTTTGTGTCCTTCTTTCCCTGGAACCTGTGAAAACCACGGTTTTTCCTGCCTTCTTCCTAAAGGGTTTTTGTGGCCGTGGAATGGAATCTGTGGATTTTCCAAGCTCCGGGGAGCCGTTTGTGCTGTGCTGTAGCAGCCCTGCAATCCGTGGGCTGCCCGGGGTTGTGTTGGGTGATGGTGGTGGTTTTTTTTTTTTTTTTCCCTGCTTTTTTCATATCTTCATCAGCAAGTCTGGCACTAAACGGAGTGATGATATTCTCCGAGGTGAATTTGGGTACTTAAATATCCTGGCCTGAATAGGGAGCCAAAAATAGACGCCTTCAGCAGTTCCGCGCGTCTGCTGCTCTTCCCTCGGAAGGACGAGAGGCTGGATCCCTCAGATCCCGCTGGGAATGCAGGGGTGTCGTTCCCTCCCTCCCGGGGGCTCAGCTCTGCTCTCCCTGCCCCAAGGATGGGCTCTGAGGGATTTGTGCTGTCCTGTGCTCCCCAGCACCGGGAGCTCTGCAGCCAGGTGGGAGCTGCAGCTTTGGGAGTTTTTGCTTCCAAAAGCGGAGGCGGCTCCTGGGCTTGCAAATACCCGCGAGGGTCTCGGGAGTTGTGGTTTGAGCTGCCCCACCTTTGCCTCCCAGAGGACTCCTCAGGTGATGGAAAAAGCCCTCAGGGATGCCCTCTGCACCCCGAGGGTGGATGCTGAGAGGGGACAGGGTTGGGCTCTTTGGAGAACATCCCAAACCGGAGCCGGTGGCTGCTCCAGACGCGCTGCTCGGGCCTTGTGCTGGGCGCTGGGGGGTTCTCAGTGCCCTCACGGGGGGCTCGGATCTCAGGGACACCCTGGAGATGTCCCGGGTGGGTTCTCCAGGGCCACCAGCCCGTCCCGCTGCGGCTGGAGCCCGGAGGGAGAGGCCCGGGCTGGGGGCTCCTGCTGCCTCCCCGGGTCTGGGTGAGCCCAGGAGCGGGGAATGCTCCAGGCTGTGGGCGCCAGCCCGGCTCTGCCCTGCTCCCACCCCAGCTGTGCCCCCCAGACCCTGTCCAGCACCGTGGATCCAGGTCCTTTACCCCCACCGTAATGGCACAAGCGAGAGGAAACAAATCCTGCCAAGAACCGGAGCGAAACCCCCGATTTTCTTCCAACGCGGCTGCTCTGCGCTTGAACGTTTGATTTTTTTTTAGTTTTTTCTTTTTTTTTTTCTTTTTCTTTCGGAGCATTTCACAGATCTCCTGCTCCCAACCCGGCACTGCTGCTGGGGAGAAGCTGCTGTCAGCTTGAATCCCTCTCATTTTCGGATGGAGATCGTTCCCAGCTGCCGCGGCACTGCTGGTGTAAAGCGGCCGGGCAGCCTCGGGGCAGAGCCGGCTCCTCCGGCGCTCGTGGATGCTCCGATCCCGGCTCCGTCCCCTCTCAGCAGCCCCGGGATGTGTTTGTCCCCTGCTCTGGGGACAAGGGGCACTGCCGGGGCAGCCAGCACCGGGCGATTTCCACGGAGGAAATTCAGAATTCTTCATTCAGCCTCGGAGTTAATTAATTGTCGTTAATCGCTTCCAGCGTTTTTTTCCTAAAGGTTGGGAACAGCCACGAGAGGGCAGGAGCCGCTCCTGTTTGTCCTTTTGGTAGGAAAGGCGGTGAATACCGATTCCTAAGGATTGTCCCAAGGATTTTCCTTTTCCTGGAGGGTTTGATCCCCAAGCTGCTGTTCAGTCCCTGTCCTTGGCTGTCTCCCTCCCCCGGTAACAGCAGGAAAACTCCCTTGGAGTGAATCCAAAGCCTCTCCGGGCCAGGAGAGCTGCAGAGATCCCAAACATCTCCAGGCTCCTTGGTTTGTGATGGCCTTGGAGCCCCTCCCGTGTTCTCCTCGTTCTCCAGGAAGATTTTTTTCCCCTGCCCGTCTGGAATTCAGAGGATAATGACCAGTTTCACCGTCTGGGAGAGATTTCAGGGGAAGGAGGCAGCAGAGCTCCAGCTGAGAGCCGCGTGCTGCTGGTGCGGGGTTGGGAATTTCAGCGCAGGTTTGAAGAGAAGGGAGAACGATTAACCAGGAAAGGAGCAGGGTGTTCCAGAGAGGAAACCACCGTGAGCCTCTGCTGCTGGCTTTTACTGGGATTTGGCTGCTCTTAAAGCACCGGCTCTTCTGGGGTTTAACTTCCAAGAACAATTAGGGATCCTAAATCCCTTCCTCGCCACCGTTCCCCGCTCAGGGTGCCCGTCCTTACCCAGAGATTGCGAACGCCCTGCCGCACCTGAGGAGCAAAGATTGCCAGCAGGAAATGATAAAAGGCAGCAGCAAGGTCATTTCTGGGAGAAGCTTCTGAGGGGTATCCAGAGCTGCCCCTCGGATCTGAGGAATGGCTGATTCCAAACATCAGCTCCTGGGGGAAAAACTCACAGGAAACTTAAATCAGGAAATTTTGCCCAACCCCTGAGGAAGGTAGGTGAGGTTTTAGATATACTCAAGCCACTGAGGAGCCCAAAACCCCCCCCAAAACCCAACTAAACCCAGAGAAAAGAGGGGAAAAATCTCCAGTAATGCAGGTAAGCAGTGTGGGATCTGTTTAGAGAGCACCTTAAATACCCTAAAGGTGTCTTTAATCCCGTTTTATGGAGCTCAGGAATTTTGCTTTCCATTGTTTTTAACCTCCCTTCCCCTCAGCTCTCAGGGGGAAGCTGCCCCAGGTCTGGTTGTTCCCGCTGGGGTTAAACACCCGACAAACAGCTCCTTTGGGACAGGAGGGGTCCCGGGGAGCTGGGTGGGAATAAACCCCCAGGTCTGGGCTTTGCCAGGCTCCCGTGCCTGCTGCAGCTTCCTTGCCGTTGGAATGTGGGCAGGAACTGCGCTCCAGGGGAAATTGGCTCTCCAGGCAGCAGCAGGAGGTTCAGTGTTTGCCTCCCAAGCCTTTCAAACACCGATATTTATGCTGCTACCGGAGCTGACCGCTTCCCAAAACTTCCGAAAAGGGAACAAAATTCCTCCGAGCCAACAGGAAATGCTTCTGGAATTTGGATTCCAACATGAATCTCTCAGTTCAGAGATTACAAATTACCGAAACAACTCCCCTGGAAGGGTGGAATCAACAAAAACAAGGCAGGAGGTGAAAAATTATCCCTAAAAACTGCTGGAAAAGTCTTTCTGTGTGGTACAAAGGGTGCTGCTGCTCCCAGCAACGTTCCAGTGACCACTTTATGTCTTCGGAAATTCAATTTATTCCATGCCACTGTGTGTAAGAACAATCTCTGCCCGGGTGTTTGGTTGAGCTGAGGCCTGGGGGATTTGTGGTTCATCCCTGGGTGTTTTTCTCGGGATTTCTACACTTGGAAGTCTCGGTAGTTCCCTTTTAGGGAGGTGTTGTCGTTCTCCTGGGGTTTGCATTCAAACACAAGAGGTTACATGCCCAAAATTGAACAGGAAAATGACTCAGCAATTAGTCACTGCATCGAAACACTTATTTTTCTTTTCTACCTTTAAGTCTGGCAGAGCTTGGATGATTTGGGCCTTAAAAACATCCTGGCACCAAGGAAAAACCCCTTCAGCAGCAGAAAGACAAACGAATCCATCGACACAACTGAGTTTATTCAGCCTAAAAGAGCTTGGAGGGGGACGAATTTCACAGGACCATTTCTGGAAGGTGCAATAATTTCAGTTCCTCGTTTGCAACAACAACAGAAACCCACAAAAAAAAAAAAAAAATAGCCCAAAACAACAACAAAACAAATTAAAAAAAAACAACCAAAAAAATCACTGAAACGTAACTGGGTTTGCAAAGTTTTAACTGCAGGGAAACTGCTACAGCTCGAAGCTTTCTGTGCCATTAATTCTATAAAAAGGTGTACAAAAGGCTGCTATAAAAATATTTTGTTCCAGGCCTTACTCTGACCCCTAAAAACACTGAAAGTTACCAATAACATCAATTCCCACAATACTTCAACCTCACTGAGAGGATCAGGCTCGGTCATTTCCCCAAATCCTCCCGGGCTGGTGGGTTTGTTGTGTGGGGTTTTTTTGGGGAATGATTGAGTTGAAGCAGCTCCTCCTTTCCCCTAAAAAAGCCCCGAGGAGCTTTGAGCAGGTCCTGGGGAGCTCAGAAGCCGTGGAAGCCCTGAGGCCCAGGCCCCTCAGCGGCGGGGACGTCGTAGCCCAGCTTGTGCAGATCTTTGGTCATCACGTTGAAGGAGACGGTGACGAAGCCTTGGGATCGCACCCTGGTCACTGGCACGGGCGGGATGGGCACGAATCCCGTTAGAAGAGGGTTTGGGAGGAATTGTGGAGCTCTTTTCCTTCCCAGGACTCACCTTCCCGTCCTTCTCCCTGCGCCACCACCTTGGGGTCGGTGAATTCCGGGCGTCTCCCCGTGAACCAGCTTGGAGGAGAGAATACAAAATGAGGAACTGCGGGGCTGAGGTGGATCCAGGGCAGCAGTGAGGCCGCCAGGAGGGTGTCCAAGCCTGATTCTCTTTGTTGAGCTACTGCAATCAAAGGTAAGTTTTGTCTCAAGGGGAAAAAAAAAAACCCCAAAGAAACCGATTTCATACAGATTTTGTTAAATCTTTTTTTTTTTTTTTTTTTTTTCTGGGCTAGAAGGATCTCTCTTTTTATTTTTATTGTTGAAAAATTCCTCTTGATCACCCAGAGGACCAGAGAGGCGCAGAGACCTTGGATTTCTTAAAAAAAAGTAGAATGGGAATTGGTTTTTTTCATGGGTTTGCTCCTCCTGTTGGCTGTCCTTCCAAAACAGCCCCGAGAAGATTCAGGCAGTAATTAAGTGCAGTTATCAGGTAATTAATATGCTTTTAATAGAATATATTAATAAGTTTGTATGAATATATTATATTAATGCAATTAATATTGTTGTTATATGTTTATGAAAGTTTTTCAAAAAGACCTAGACACCTGAAAATGTGATTTTTTTAAACCTACAGGACACAAAACTGGTTATGGCATTTTGTGGCTAAGGAGAGAAATTCACTCTTTAATGAATTAAAGTCATTAATTCTTACCTTGTGAGCTGCTGCAGCCTCGAGGTGGACTCAGGGACGAACATAGCAATGGTTCTTTTGTGCCTGAAACAAAGAGGAGCCTCAGGAATGACCAAAAAGGATTTAAAAAAAGGATTTTTATATTTATGAAGGCACAGAGTTCCTGACACATCAGGTGCTTTCCCCCCACACAGACAGGGTTTGTTTGCACAGGAACAACGGATCTCCCTCCATTCCCAGGGGTGGGAATGAGAATTTGACGTGTGAGGAACTGAGCTTCACATCTGGGCTTTAGACAGGCCGGTTTGGCCTTTACAGGGTTACCAAAACTTACTCCACAAAGAAAGATCTCAGCCAAAAAAACCTTTGTGAACCGGGGAGATTTTTTTGGGGGGCTTTTTCTGTTTCTGGAACAAGAGAACAAGCGCCCAGGGAGGTGTCTGAGTCCTGCAGGCCGGGCTGGCGCTCACCTGCCCGGCACGAAGGGCACGTGGACGGCGCCGTAACCCCTCACCACGTCGTGGCCGAAGAAGTCGGGCCCGTAGACGCTGAGCACGATCTGCGGCCCTGCGAGGAGGCGGGGGTGAGGGGGGGGGCTTGGCAGCAGGGCCGCGCCCCCCCTCGGCACTCACAGCCAAAAGGGTTGGTGCTCTTGAAGGTGATGTCGATGGGGAAGTTCCAGACCAGCGTGGTGGGCGAGACGCTGCTCTTGGAGGTGATCTGGGAGATTCCCTCCTCCAGGCCCTGCAGGGAATGTGGGGTGAGCCCGGGGGGGTGGCAGGGAGGGGGGACGGGGGGGGGACACAGGGGCTGTACCGCCGTGGGGACCCAGTCCTGGCCGTAGACGAAGGAGAACTTGCAGTAGAGGTCATCGAATCCCGGGAACTGCAGGGGAGAGAGAAAGGGAGAGGGCCCACTGAGAACTCACCGGGAATTTTTGAGGATCTGCCCGAGTCAGGGTGCTGAGGGCAGCCTGTGCCAGCGAGACTGGGACAGACAGGATGGGTTTGGGAGCTGAGGCTGGGATGGGTTTGGGGAGCTGATATTGGGATGGGTTTGTGGAGCTGAGATTGAGGTGGGTTTGGGGAGCTGAGATTGGGATGGGCTTGGGGAGCTGAGGATGGGATGCGTTAAAAGGCTGAAATTGGGATGGGTTTGGGAAGCTGAAATTGTGATGGGTTTGGGAAGCTGAAATTGTGATAGGTTTGGGGAGCTGAGGCTGAGCTGGATTAAGGGGATGAGGCTGGGTTGAGTTTGGAAGAAGGAGGTGAGACAGCGATGGGCTAAGGGGGATGAAGCCAGGCAGGGTTATGCGGGCGCTGAGGGTGTGCAGGGCTGAGGGGGATGAGGCTGTGCTGGGGGCTGAGGCCGGCCAGGCTCGGGCGCGGGGGGGGCAGATCCTCATCCCGCGCGGGCGAACGCAGCACCGAGACCGAGACCGGGCCGGGACGATCCCCCCATCCCTCCGTGTTGTCCCGGTGCGTTTCCCGTGCTGTCTCCGGGTGTCCCGCACCTCCCCGCTCTCGATCTCGCCGCTGACGGCCAGCAGGAACACGCTGGGCGCAGCCATGGCGGGCACGCCGGTTGCCGTGGCGACGGACGGGGCGGCGCAGCGGACAAACTTCCCCGGCGCCGCGCTTCGCTTCGCTGCGCGGGGCTCGCGATCCGCAAAACCGCCCCAAAATCGCCTCAAATCACCCCAAAATCGCCCCAAAACTCGGTCACCCCATCTCCCGGCTCCCCCGGCACGGGTGTGCCCGGGCGGATCCGACCCGCTCCCCTCAGCCGCTGAGGCCGCCCGGTGCTGCTGCCCCGTTATCCTCGCACCGCCACGTGTCCAGAACTTTATTTATTATCGTTATTATTGTTTAATATCGACCTAAAGCAACCCAAACCGGGGACGGGAACGGCCCCAAGGCTCTCAGACTTCATGGCCAGCGCTGTGAGGGATGCGCAGGACGGGGTTGGGACGGGATTCCGGGATGGGCCGGGATGGCTCCAGCTCAGGAAATTCCCGATCCTGCCATTCCCTGTGTGGAGCCACTAGATGATGCTGCTGAAGCGGCTCTGGCTGCCGGGCGAGGTGTTTGAAGGGAGAAAGAGGGAAATAAAGGGTGGATTTTGTGCTCTCCGGAGGGTCAGTCCCAGCCGTGAGGAGAGGGACTCCTCGGCACGGCGATTTTTAATTATGGATATCAGGAGAAATGCCCTCACACCGCTGGGTCTGGACTGCGGGTGGGAAAAGGAGGGGACAGCACCGGGCTGGTTTAATTACCCCGCTCTAATTAAAAGGAGGAGGGGTGAGTTGGGTGTGTAAATGAGGAGGATGGAGGTGGTGAGGCTTTGCGGGAGCTGGGACCGCTGAAATCTGCGGCTGGTGACTTGGTTCGCTGCAGAGAGCCCGGTGTGAGGGTGCGGGGCTGGGGACGGGACGGGGCTGGCACGGTGAGGTGACGGCTCTGACCCAGTGAGGTGACAGTTCTGACCCCAGTGAGGTGACAATCCTGGCTCAGTGCTGTGACAGTTCTGACCCAGTGCTGTGACAATTCTGACCCCAGTGAGGTGACAGTTCTGACCCAGTGCTGTGACAGTCCTGGTTCAGTGCTGTGACAATTCTGACCCAATGCTGTGACAATCCTGGCTCAGTGCTGTGACAATTCTGACCCAGTGCTCTGGCAGTTCTGACCCAATGCTGTGACAGTTCTGACCCAGTGCCGTGACAATCCTGACCCAATGCTGTGACAGTTCTGACCCAATGATGTGACAATCCTGACCCTGTGATGTGACAGTTCTGACCCAGTGATGGGATAGTTCTTGTTGGAGCCCTGGACACTGAGAATTCCAGGCTTTCTGTGCTGCCAGGCTCTGACCCCCAAGCAAACACTGCATTGGACCTGAGGCTGTGGAACAGCTCCCAAAATTGAGTTACAGCGCTGGGATTGTGGGTGTGGAGTTTGGATACAAGTGTGTGATGTCACAGGGGGCAAAACTCAGAGTTTAAGGGTTTAGAATACAGTAATATCTATAAAGCAAGATGGAGGATTTAGGGCAGAGGCTGAGTCTTCCTTTTTCACCTTCTTCTCCATGGGTCTGGGTGGGATTTTGTGATTGGGGAGAAAAATCCACATTGCAGACCATAGGTGTTTGGCTGTTGGCTAAAAGTAAAAATAATTTAAGTGTCATTTCATAATTGGACAATTTGTTCTTAAAAAGCCTTGTAGAGAGATAGAGACAGAGCCATTTTTTACTTTGTTAGCTAGAACTCACAGCTCGTGAGACTGTGCTATAGATAAGAATTAATAAACATCTGAGTCCAAACACAGAACAACGTCTCTTGTGCAGTTAATCCCGGCTCAAACAGAAGAAAGAAGATAAAATACCACAAGTTGTGGACTGGTGACACGGTGCTGGCCCATCGTGACTGGGAAATTTGCTGCCCACGCACACGTCAGCGCTACGGAGACTCCTCAGTCCTGCTCTGCTTCATCCCTTCTCCTCCTTTCCACATCCCAGACCCTCTGCCAGACCCTCTGGGGAAAGGTGGGAGGAGTGAAGGGAGCCCTTCCACGTTTCAGTGGATGTGTTCTCTGTCAATACCTGTTTCAACTCGGTTTTTCAGGCCGAACAAATTTGGCCGAGAGAGGAACAGGGACAGGAGAGCAGGAGGGATGGGAGGGAATGTCTGAAATGTTATCCTTTCTCCACAGCCCTTCAGAAATACTTCAGGGAAAAGAATTCATTTGAACTGAAAATGGCCAGGGGTGAGGGGGGGAGGTAGAGCAGTTCTGGAGCAGCTGTCTGGAGCAGCTAGCGAGGCTGTTTAATTAACACTGCACTTGGCTACCAGCTACCTCGGAGCCAATTTCAGGACATTTTTGTTGCCTGGCAGGAGATATACAGCTGCTGGAGGAGTTCTCCCAGCGCTAGGAGACCTTCCCCGTGGCAGAGAGACAGCAGGGGGGTTATTCAGCAGCCCTGAGTCATCTCTACCTGCATGTGGAAGGACTCTGTCCCCTCCCAGCCGTAACAAGACCTTTTATTCTTCGCTTCTTCGCATGCCAGCCTTGTTTTAATTAGCTGTATTTTTTTAATCTTTCTGAGCGGAGCGAAATCCCAAGCAAGGAAGTGGTTTTATCCTGCTGGAAAACTTAATTAATGCTCCATCAGAGTTTGATTTCCATGCATGGTGGAGGTTTGTGGATGACGGCGACCCCATGGGTGTTATTTGGCCATGCTGCTGTTTCTCCTGGCCATTTAAAACACTCTCCTCTTCTCCAGGACTTGTCCCGAGCCTGTGATTTGTGATTGGAGCCGCAGTCATCCTCACGGGGAGGAAGAACACGCTCCTGCTGACTTGTCACCTCTTCCAGGTTGGATCCCAGCTCCCGGAGAACCATCCCCAGTGTCCCTTAAGCGCTGACCTCCGTGCAGGAGTCGTGTCAAACAGCTGAGGGAATTGTGTTTGCTTCGTTCCCAGGAAGAGCCAGGGGCTGGAAAAATCCAATCTGGCGGGAGCTCTGTCACTGGGAGCTTGTGAATCAAACCCAGACACCGTGACCTGCCCAGGCTGCCTGGCTCGGGGTCCAGGGAGGCTGGAGAGTTGTGGTGAGCCCTTTCCCTGGGTTTCCCCTGGAACTGCCTCTGGATGAGCCCTGGGGAGTGCGGGCAGGGGCTCTCCTCCTCCTGGGCGAAGCTGCCAGGCCGCGGTGCCAGCGGGGGATTCCTGTGGGATCTGTCTCCTGCCCATCTCCCCAGCTCTGGGCTCATCCATTTCAATCACACTGGGAGCAGCAGATCCAAGGAAAAGAGAGACACCCCGTGCTGCAGGGAGGGAGCAGGAGCAGCCCCGGGGCTGGTCTGGGGAAGGTGGGAGAGGCACAAACACCGCCACAGTGGCACAGCACAGAAGTTTATTTCCAATCCCAAATATTTATGAGCGGCACCAGGTAAATGGCCAGTGAAAGGCGTTTGATGGTGTCATTAATCTGCAATAAAGCGTTCGTATTTTTAGAGTTGTTTGCACAGCCTTGACTCATCCCTGCCTGCCAGGAGGCTGCGGGGAGCTTCCCTGCCCTTTGTCTTCCCTGCCTTTTGCTCCCGCTGCTCAAATCAAACAGGGAAGGAGCGGGATCTCACAGCAGCACACAGAGGGGGATATTCCCGCTGTAATTCCTGCTGAATATATTTACCTGGAGGCTGAGTGTGGTGGGAAGGCCCCTGGGTGAAGCCAAGGTGGGTTCTGTGTTAGGCGGCTGAAGCCCAGAATGGTTTATGTTGGAAAGGGCCTTAAAGCTCATCCCATTCCAACCCCTGCCAGGGGCAAGGACACCTTCCACTATCCCAGCTTGCTGTCCAACCTGTCCTTGGACACTTCCAGGGATGATCCCTGTGTCCATGTGGCCGCCAGCCCCATGCCAGGGGCCCTGCTGGGTACGGACGCTGTAGCTGCCAAGGAGCTGTAAAGTGCCTGGTCTTCCCTGAAGAATTAATTTGTACTGGAGCTCATTATCATTGGTGAAATTTCTTTAAGATTTCTTTTGGCTAATGAGCAAAATTAATTAATGAGCCAGTCAGAATAAATTGACACGGAGGCAGGGAGGGGAGAGGGTGAGGAAGACCCGAGGAGACGGTGCCCAGCAGGAGAGGTGGGTTTGATAAGGACATAAGGAATAAAAGCAGGGAGGAGAGGGGAGGGTAAACAAGCTCCTTCTCCTGCCAGGCGTGGAGCCCTCCTGCTTGCTGTCCAGTGGTTGCCTGCATTTTTTGGGAATAACTCAGGTGGGAACGCTGTTTTCCACGCATCCAACAGACCCTGCAGCCATGGCCACGGGCCCTCAGCAGCTTGTGCCTCCACGTGGGGCAAAGCAGGATCAGAATAAGCTGCTCCAGAGGGCCTCAATCAAATATTAAAGTCATTAATCTGGCTCTTCTTTCCCGCGGTGTGCCTTAACGAGGGTCGTTGGCGTTTTCTCCCTTTCGGCGTGAACGGGTTTATTTTTCACTGGATGGCCCAACATCCACAGCTGGAACCAACCAACCCAACGCTGACCTACACGTGAGGGCTCCTGGCATGAGGAGCAGCCCAGGATGGGTGAGGAGCACTCCTGGTGACCTCGGTGAACGCCAGGGAATCATGGAATTACAGAATATCCTGAGATGGAAGGGACCCACAGAATCACCGAGTGGTGCCAAAACCCAGGGGGGTCCATCAGTGCCGCTGCACATCCCTCACCCCAAGCAGCCCCTCAGCACCTTCCCAGCCTCCACAGAGGGGCTGAGCCCCTGGAAAGGGATAAACCAGCCCGTGGCAGCACCATCCTGCCGGGAGAGCATGGAGCACACACCTGGTGTGAGCTGGAGTTATTCCAGGGGCTCAGCGGGGTTCCAGCACAGAGACACGGGCTGCTCAAAACCCAAAGAGCCACAGAGATTTCGGCTCCTGTGGCTCTGACAGGGTGTGCTAAAATTCCTAATTAAGCCCCCTCGTCTGGAGGATGAAGTGGCCCCAGCCATTAAAACCCAGCCACGGCTTGAAAACTTAATAGGGGGAAATTTAATGGATGAAGGCAATTGAATTATTCATCCCCAGAAAGCTTGTACAAATATCAAATGCTTATTAGCATTCATGCAACCTGTATGATCTCACAGCTCTGACAGATTAAGGTTGGGGCTAATTGCACCCAGGATGGCGTCAGATTTGGTGGTTAGTATTTTTTAAAGCTTTTTTTTCTTTTTCCCCCCTCCCCGGCATGACAAAGAGGATTTCAGATCGATGCCATCTGAGATTTACCCTTGAAGCAGAGCGCCTGCGATGGTTTCCTTCCTCGGCAGGGTGGTTTTTAATCCCTGTCTGGTTCCTGCTCCTCAGAGGGTGCTGAGGTGGCTCTGGGCCAGCCCAGATGGACACAGCGCCCGTCCCTGCGGGCTGTGGGTTTGCCGGGATGGAGAGTGGCTGGGGCAGAGTCTGCCTGATAAATGGACAGGACTGAATGGCCATTAAAAATGCAAAATAGAAATCGATCCAATTAAATAATCATGACTTGCTTTTACCCCGTGCTTTTCACTTCCGATCTTAAGCAAGGCTCGCAGACAGTCCGGGGGGAAATTGCTTAATGCTGCAGAGATTTAATCAACAAAATTAACACCGGCTGATGTTAAATAGTTTCCCTGGCCGGGTTTGGGGATGCAGCTGTGGGGGTTTTGCACCTGCAATTCCTGGTCCCCGAAAAAAGGCGTCAGGGAGCGACCCACGGTCACTCTCTGCTCTCGGAAAATTCCGTGGGAGCTTGATTCTCCCCATGTTGCCAGGATGCTCCTGCAGGCTCGTGGGTGGGGTTGTTTTGGGTCCTGATTGAGCTTTGAGGGGTTTGGGAAGGGCGGCAGGCTGAGCAGAGCGAGAACCGGGAACAAACAAATATCCCAACAAACAAACGTCCCAACAAACAAACGTCCCAACAAACAAACGTCCCAATGCTGCCATGGCCTCAAGCCCTTCCGAGTTGCTCTACACCCCCTCTCCATCTCCACCATCAGCCACCAGCCCCGTGGCTGAGCGGATTTTCCCCCTGAAGGGAATTCAGGCACAGGGCCAGAGGGGAATTCAGGCCTTTTCCAGCAAAGATAAATAACCCCAGCAGTAAATGACACCCTGAGTGTCCCCTTACCCTGAGGGACACCCCGGAGCATCCCCCACACCTCCAGGCAGAGGCTGGAGCAGAGGGATCCACCTCCCCTCCTCAAAAACTGCAGCACGAGGAGTTTGCCATCCTCCCCGAAGCGCTGTTAATCGTGGATTTTGTGGCTCTTTTCTGGAATTCCTCGCTACCCCGCCGAGAAGGAATCATTATTTACAATAATTCTGAACGACTCTTAATTACGGCGGCGCAGGTGCTCCTCGGGAAGCAGCCGGATCAAGACATGGAGGCTCCCGGGTGAGGGGAGGGATTCTCTGAGCTTGGGGACGGGGAGGAGGTGGGAGAAGCCTCCTGGGAGAGGTTGAGCAAAAGAGTTTTCGGGGAATGCCGAGCTCTGGGAGCGGGAGGGGCACACCTGGGCTCCCCCCCGCTGCGGCACAAAGGGAGGCCACGCTTCCAGTTTATACAGTTTAATAGATGTGAAGCAAGATACATTTCCTTTGGAGTAATGGATGCATCGATAACAGAAGATAAATGTGAAGGCATAAATATGAGGCGGCACGGAAGGAACCAAACAGAAACGGCTTGGGATGGGTTTATTCCCCTCCCCGGGATGTCCACGGGATCCTTCCTGCTCCTATTTCCCGCGGCCAAGCCGTGCCGTGGACACAGGGCCGGCAGGAGGGGTGGGGAAGGAGGGTGAGAGAGGAAAACCAACCCCAAAAAGCTGCAAAAAACAACCCCCCCCCTCCCCAAAAGTGGTGTTAAAAGGGGACCTGGATTCCTCTAGAGGCTTCTGGAAGGGCCTTGGGAAGGGAAGGGGTCCAGGGATGGGGAGGGAGGGACAGGGAGTGCAAACTGCCCCGAGGGGTCGGAGCTGTTCTGCCACGGGGAGGACAAATCATCACCTTAAGTGCTCACAAAGAACATCACCTACGACAGCTCTTTACACCTTTACACACTGTATCAATAATTTACTTAGAACTGCAGTAAACAAAATACATTTCTTAAATAATTTACTATTTATTTGTTCAGTTTTTTTTTTTTTTTAATCTCTCTGTAAATGTATTTTTTTTTTTTTCTTTTTTTTTTCATTAGGTTTTTTTTTCTCTTTGCAGCGCAAGAAACCGCCTTTGTGCACGTTATTTCGGATTATTGCGGCGTTTAACCTGAATTTCAGTTAAAAAAAAAAAAAGGGGGGGGAAAGAAAGCAACAGGACAGTTTGACAGACAAGAAGAATGAATAACTTATTATTGCACTGGCTACAATTCAGTAGTGATTTGGTTTTTTTGTCTGTAATTAGGACAACCTCTAAGGTACAAAAGAAAAATGAGCGAGACGTCAGAAGCATCAGCTGTGAGAAGAAGCTGGTGGGGTGATGGTGGAGGGAAGGAAGGGAAGCGAGGAAATAGGAGAAACGTTCGGAAAATGAATGGCTGGAATAATTAATTCCACAGAAAACCCAAGGAAACACCACCCATGTAATGCAAAAAACAGCATCTCTGTTTCTCTATAAAAATATGTGCATTATGAAGAGAGAGTTTTTCTGGGTCTTTTTTTTTTTTTCCTCCCTAGGTTTTTGTTTGTTTCCTCGTTTTGTAGCTCACAAGTACAGATTTTTTATTTCTAGAACTGCTGATATACAGACAACGTCCAGCTCCCAGGCACCCCAGCGTTAATGTGACAGCTCGAAAACGTGCCTCAGGAAAAGTTGAGCATCTTTAAAATAAAATTAAAAAAAAAAAAAAAAATCAAAAATACCAAACCCAACAAAACAACAAAACCCCAAGAGAATCCTCCCAAATCCCAACCGCCACCGGCTCGGACCCGAATCAATGTGATCGAGGCCACGGAGCGGGGTGGGAGGAACGAAACCACCCCTGCATCAACCCCACCTTCCCCTTAGAAAACAAACCCCAAAACCTCTTTGCCAAATCCCCCCCAACCCCCCAAAAAACCCCCCAAAACCCCATCCCCAGCTTCGTCCAGCCGCTCGTTTGGTTTCTTCTCCATTTTTTCTGTCTGTGTCTGTGTCTGTGTGTGTAGTGTGTGTGTGTGTGTGTGGTTTGTATTTTTTTTTTGCGAACTTCCACAGCGCTTCCCAACGGGTGACGGCGGGGAGGGGACGGCCCCTGACCCCGCTGTCCCCTCGCTTTGGAACCCCCGCGTTGGTGACAAGCCCTTGAGACCCCCCCCTCTCCCCCATCCCAGCAGCTATACTGGGTCCTCCGTGCCTTCTTCTGTGGCGACAGTCACGGGCCCCAAGTCCTGCTTCCGCAGGGGGCTCTTGGCGGTGCCCAGCAGCTCTTTGCCCCTCTCGCCGTTGCCCCGCTGAGTTTTTAAGTGATCCGTCTTTCTCAGCTCCGAGTCCGCGGAGGCCGGCGTGGGCTGGCCGCCGTCCAGCCGCTCCGAGAGGCCGCTCAAGGAGCCGCCGTCCAGCTGCTCGAAGGAGAAGTTGGGCACGCTGAGGTGCTCCCCGCGGCACGAGGGCTGGCTCTCCGGGAGCTCCAGGGATTCTCGGTAGGCCGGGAACTCGCAGGACGGCGTTCTCCTCCGCAGCAGGGTGTTCTCGGAGGGTTTGGTGCGCGGGGCCGCCGCGCCGTCGTCCTCCATGGGAGGATCTATAGAAATGCAGGGCGGGCTCATCTTCTTCTTCCTCCGGGCTCCGTGGATGTACTCGGCCTCCGGCTGGACGTGCCCGAGGGGACGCTGCTTGTCCTCGGCCGGCTCCTGGAAGCCGCGGTCCGTGGCGCCGCCGGAGGGGCAGATCTCGATGGAGTGCCGCCGCTGCTCGTCGGCCCAGCTGGGCTTGCTGAGGAAGCCCTTGGCGTCGGTGCTGTAGAACTTCTTCAAGTCCTTCTCCTTGCGGGAGAGGCTGCTTGTGCTGCAGTTCTTGAGGGGCACGGGGGACGGGGCCGGGGAGGTGAAGGGCGAGGTGGAGCGGCTGCCGGGGTCCGAGCTCTCCTCTGCCCAGTCTTTGGCCGAGCTGTTGATGTGCCGGACCTCCTCGTCAGCCAGGTCCGAGGGCTCGCCCTGGCAGCCCTCGGGGCCCTCGGGGCTGGCGGGGCTGGGTGGCCGGCTGGGAGTGCCGTGCTGGCCACACGTGTGCTTCCGTGCCAGGGGGCTGAGGGGCCGGCGCGGGGAGGACGGAGGGGAGCGCGGAGGGGTGTCCGGGAGCGGGGAATGGAGAGGGCTGGGCGTGAGGGAGCTCTGGGACTGCTTTGCTGATGGTTGGGGCTCTCCAGGCTCTGCTTGCAGGCTGTCTTTGCGCTCCGGGGTCTGTCCGTCTACCGAGTCCGTCCGAACGGCCTCCTGGAAGGGGAGGAGAGAGAATTGGGGTGAGAGCCTGGGGATGTGCTGGGCAGCAGCACCTCCAGTGATGGACACAGGATTATGGAACCACCTTGTGCTGGAAGGGGTCTCAAAGCTCATCTCCTTCCACCAATCCAGGTTGCTCCAAGCTCTGTCCAGCCTGGCCTGGGACACTCGCAGGGATGGGGAACCACTACACACAGCCCACCTCACTCCTGCCCCATCGTGCCAGGCCTGTCACACCCTGCTGTACTTTTGTTGGCAGGAGCCGTCACGTTCAGGGCCGTCATCTGCTGGGCCTTGGTCTTGCTCCAGCCCCAAATCCTGAGCCAGCACCACCCATCACAGCGGAGAGCTCTCCCAGCACTGGTAAAACGGATTTGGGCACCTTCTCCCCACGCTTTAGCTCTTATTTCCTGGAATAGCACAGCCATGAAGGCGGAAGTAGGGAAAAGAGGGCCTTCCCACGTGTCATTTGCTGGGACAGGGACGTAAAACTTATTATATAAAACTTACGGCACATTTCATTCTGAAACAGGAATTCTGCCCTTCGCTCCAAGCAGAGAAACGCGAGAGAGGGCTGGGAAGGGAGGCGAGGAACCAGGTGACAGCACAGGAGTTACCTCTGGATGCTCCGTGCCCCTCACCTGTCTGCAGAGCAGCTTGCTGAGAGCAGGAGATCGGGGGGTGCCCTGGGGGGCCAGGACCTTCCAGCGGTGCCGCCCTTCGTGGCCGGGGCAGCGCGCGGCCGGCGGCAGCGACTCCGGGGGCACCCTCAGCCAGGAGCTCGTCCCCACGGGCTGGGAGCGGATGGAGGTGATGGATCCTAGGGCAGGACACAGGGAGCAGTCATTGCTTGGCCCGGGTTTGGGGCAGAAGCTTCGGGAGGGGAGTAAAGAAAGGAGGGAGAAGGGGAAAAGTTTTTTGCGGAGAGGGTGGTAAAGTACTGGAAGGTTCTGCCGAGGGTGGTGGTCGAGGTGATGCCTTCAGTTTTATTTTTCGTGTTTTTCGGGTTCTGCGCTGCCCAGGGTGCAGCTCTGAGCTCACACTCGGGGTCACTCAGCTCTCTGCACACAGCAGCGACACAAAACAAATCCTGCTCCTGCTGCACACCAAGGACAACTGTCAGCCCCAAAGCACAAACAAGGGTGGCTGGAGGGAGGAACAAGAAGGATGGGACCTCACAGCCTGAAGCTGGAATGGGATAATTAAACCCCAAAATGTGCAAATGGACCAAAACTGATCAAAGTGTGAGACCTCGTAACCCTTTGTCCATTCTCTGACCATTTTGTGTCCATTCTGTGTCCATTATTTGTCTATTTTGTGTCCATTTTGTGTCCATTCTGTAACCATTTTGCGTCCATTTTGTGACCATTTTGGGTCCACCTTGGGTGTGGCCCTGCCCAGGCTCTTGTCCTGCCCAAGCTGCATCCTTTGAAGGCCTTTTAATGAATCCCCACTTTATTCCTTTATCTCTGCCCAGCCTCTGTTCCAGGCAGCCTCTCCAGGCACTGCTGCAGGCCCAGGGCAGTTCTCCCACCCAGCCCAGCCCAGACACCACCAGGGGCTGTCCCCGAGGCACAGCTTGGCTCAGCATGGTCCCACCATGGTCCCACCAGGTGCAGCTCCGAGTGCCCTGACAGCCCCGAGCCATGGACAGGCTGGAATCTTTCTCTTCCCAAAGCCCGCCTGGAGGCCATCCCTCCTTCCCCAGCCCATCTGTGGTGCTCCTTTACTGCACTTGTGAGTTGTTTGAAAGATCTCCTGCTTCTCTGGTTTTTGGCTGCAGGATTTATCGTCCTCATTAGTTTGAGACCCAGCGTCTGTTCCTCCGGCGCTGCCCCTCTCCGTGTTAAAAACACCGTTATCCATCACTCCAAGAGATCTCACCCGGGGGTCAGGGAACTTGAACCCCTGACAAAAGCCATCCAGACACATCGCAGTTGCGTTTCACTGACGGATTTGTTGGTGGGGACAAAGAAAAATGAGTGTTTAATAATTTTTCTTTTGGAGCTTTTCTCCAGAACACCACAGAAGGAATTCCCACCCTACTTCTCCCCATTTTTGTTTTTTTTTGGGCTCTCCTAGACCCAGAGTTTCAGGCTGAGCCTGTGCTGTTCATGTGCTGTTCCAGGCCTTATAAAATGCTTTTTATGATGCAGAAAAACTCCGTCATAAAATCTGTCACAAACATGGTCATAAAATCCAGACCCAATGCTCTACTCCCTGTCCTCAGCTGGAATTTCCTCCTGTTGGAAACTTTCCACCGAGCTCTCACATAAGAAACCCAAACTCCCTCCAAACTGGATGCTCAGGAGCACTGAAGATCTCTGGAGCTGGATATTTTCCCCCTTGTTTTTCTAGGAAATCGACAAACTGCATCTAAAACCAAAATATCCCGAGATCTGCTCATCCCACAGGATTTTCACTGTGTGGTCGGTGGAGTGTTGGGAGCTCAGACATCCTGAAGCCCGTGGAAATGCAGACTCTCATGGGAGTCCCCATGGGCCCAGTTTTATTTGGGTATAATTTATAGATCTGTGGCTTGAAGCAGAGTTTGGGCAGCTCAGGAGCAGCACAGCTCAGGGCGCTGCTGGTTTTGCCACCAGGTGAAAAGTCATATCCATCGTATCCACCCCTCCAGTGCTCTTGGAGAGAAATTTCGGAATTTGGGAAGCATCAGAGAATTCTTGGTGGGTTCTACCCACCCCTGCCAACATCCCAGCAGTTTTATATGGATATAAATCCTGCTTTACAGCCACTCCAGGGATGAAAAGCAGCCCCAGGAGGCCGCCCGTGAAACTCAACCCCTGTTTTCTTTCCTTCATGAGGAATTTGCAGGTGAAATAATAATAAACATTGAGCAGAGAACACGGCCTGGCTCCCAGAGAGTCTGAACAAACACAGAGTTCCTTCTCCAGAGGAAATCAGAGCAAATCAGGGTTTGCAGAACCCACTGAGCAGTTCTTGCATTTCAAACCGCGCCGGATCAAAGGAAACCAGGCTGGGAAAAGTTCTCGGGAGCCACTCCGGGAGCGCGTGTGCTTTTAGGGAGGCAGAGATCGTGTTTCAGATCGATTTCCCCTTCAAAGCAGCTCGACAAAAGAGACAGAAAGGCCTTTTCAGGGAAATGCAGTGGATGGATGCCCCCTCAAAGGCTCCCTGCACTCGTGATTCCCGGATTATGGGGTCTCTCCATGGGGTCTCTCCATGACGTTCATTACAAGGAAGAACCAGGGAGTGGTTTCTAATCTTTCTGCTCCCAAAGAAACCCCTGCAGCTCTGAACTCGATGTGTGGTGCTGAGAGGCGCTGCCCCGAGGCTGCAGCCCGCCTGAAACGATGAGGAATTGTGCTGGAAGCAATCCCGACTCCGGCTTTTATTCCCGGGGATGTTACCGGAGTCGGAGATGGAATGCACAGCTTCCCTTTTCCCCAGCTAAAAATTTGTGCCTGTGCTTGGGAACTGCGCTTCTCCCCGAACATCTGAGCCGCCAGCTTGCTGCTGGGAAAGTGGTGCAGATGTGGAATTACGCAGGATGTGGGAAACCAGTGTCGCGCTGATGGGATCAGGTCGGAGCAAGCCCTGCTCAGGCCGTGTCTGGGGTGGTTGCTCCCCACTGAACCCCCCCGTGCAGCTGCTGCCCCGCGGCTGCAGTCACGGAGTTGTAAAGGCTGGACAAGACCGCGGATTCCAACCACGAATCCGGCACTGCCAAGGCCAGATCCACAGTTTTTTTTAACACTTCCAGGGCTGGTGACCCCACCACTGCCCTGAGAGCCTGTTCTGATGCTTGAGCACCCTTCCAGTGAAGAAATTTTCCCTGTTATCCAATCTAAACCTCCCCTGGCAGAACTTGAGGCTGTTTCCTCTGGAGGCAGAGCCCAACCCTGTCCCCTCCTGCCAGGGAGTTGTGGAGAGTGAGAAGCTTCCCCCTGAGACTCCTTTTCTCCAGGCTGAGCCCCTCGGGCTGTTCCTGGTGCTCCAGCCCCTTCCCTGGACATGCTCCAGCCCCTCCATGTCCATTCTGGTCTTAATGTCTTGGGTTGCAAGATGTAACCAGAGGTTGGTATTCTATTGCCAGCTGTTCAAAGCAGCAGGGACAGTGTTCTTATCTCTTCCAGGACCCATCCCTTGTAATTCTGGGGGATATCCTCTGTTAAACCATGTGGGACAATGTTCTTTATCCTTTCCAGGACCCATCCCTCATAACTCGGGGGTTTATCTTCTGTAAAACCAGCTGGGGCAGTGTCCTTACCTCTTCCAGGACCTATCCCTAATAACTCTGAGGGATCTTCTGTTAATGGAACAGCTGTTAAAACCAGGTTAAAACCTTATCCCTTCCAGGACCTGTTCCTCATAACTCTAGGGAATATCCTCTGTTAAACCATGTGGGACACTGTTCTTACCTCTTCCAGGAACTATCCCTAATAACTCCTGGGAGATCTTCTGTTAATGGGCCAAGTGTTAAAACCAGGTTAAAACCTTATCCCTTCCAGGACCTATCCCTTGTAATTCTGGGGTTTATCTTCTGTAAAACCAGGTGTGTCACTGTTCTTTATCCCTTCCAGGACCCATCCCTCATAACTCTAGGGGTTTATCTTCTGTTAATCCAGGTGCGTCGCTGTTCTTTTTCCCTTCCAGGACCCATCCTCCCTGCAGGGATCTCTGCTGTTCCTGGGCCATCCAGGCTCACTGCAGGGCTGAGACAATTCCATCATCCATTGGGAGATGCTGCACCCAGGGGAGGAGCCCGGCATTCCCACCTGGATCAAACCTGGCGTTGGGAGCAGCAGCACAGGCTGTGTGCACGGGATTGCCAGAGGAACACCGGAGCCATCTCAGCAGCACTGGAGCTTCTGCAGGATCATCTCTGCTCCACCAGAACCACGTCTAGCCCTGCAGGAGGGCTGGACTGGGCTGTGACCGACACCCTGACCAACAGGGGTCAGCTCCTGTCCTGACTCTGTCAGGGTGGGGGTTTTTTCGGTTTTTTTTTTTGGGTTTTTTTTTTTTGTTTTGTTTTGTTTTGTTTTGTTTTGTTTTTTTTTGTTTGTGTGGGGTTTTTTTTTTTGGTTTGGTTTGGTTTTGATTTTTTGGGGGGGGGTTTGGTTTTGTTTTTTGTTTTGGTTTTTTTTGTTTGTTTTGGTGTTGGTTTTGATTTTTTGTTTTGTTTTGTTTTGTTTTTGTGGTTTTATTGTTTGGTTTTGGGTTTGATTTTTGTTTGGTTTGGTTTTTTTTTTTTGGTTTTTCTTTTTGTTGTGGTTTTTTTTTTTTTTTTAAGTACTACTGCATTTTTAGTTCAATTTTCCCAGTAAGGTACTATTACTCCTATTCCCACATCTTTGCCCGAGAGCCCATTTCGCTATTAAGCCCATTTAGTTATTAACCCATGAGGGTTAATTTCTAAATTACAATAATTCGGAGGCAGGGGGGCGGGGGTTACATTCTCCATTCCAAGGGACGCTCCTGCCTTCCTGGGCAGACACCCGTCTTTCCAAACCAGGAGACGTGAGGAACCCCAGAACTTTGCCTCAGGTGGTACCTCTTTGGGCTTTGCAGGGATAAGTTTCCATCTCCACCTCGTGCAGCGGCAGCGGCGCCTTGGCCGGGGTCACGGGCCGGAACATGTAGCTGTCGTTGGGCAGGGAGTGCATCCGGGACACGGAGATCTTCCGGACCGTCAGCAGATTCTGGGAATCCTGGGGCCTCAGCGAGGCTGCGCTGCCCTGCAGAGCAAGGAGAGAGGGAGGATTTACTGGGAATTCCGTCCCTTGCTGCTCCCAAACCTGGCGCAGGCGTTCCCGCTGGGGTCTCACCCAGAGCCTGCGGGACAGCCGAGTTACGCTGAGGGGAGAGCTCGGGATGTGGCTGGAATAAAGCGAGGCATCAGTGACCCACCGCTAAAAAAGTCAATTTTTTGTCCCAAGTCAACGCTTGGACATGCAAAGGGAAAGGAAAGGGAAAAGGGGCCCATTTGTTAAACACATGAGAAAAGCAGCATTTCTCACATTTTCCCCATCTGATGTTCCAAGGAGATGCTTTCAGGAGCCCAAAGGTGACGCCTTTCCCCTCAGAGGACAGAGGGGCCAAACCAAGTCCTTCTGGAAATTCTCCCCAAAACACCCTCACAGGGCAGACATTTAAACACATGGACACCACCGCAAACCCCGAGGCCTCTCTCCTAGAACCTGGAGCACTCTGGGCACCACTGAGGCCTGAAGGAGGAGGCAGAGGGAAGGAGAAGGCACGGTGGCAGTGGGGCTGGGGTGTGGAGCCTGTTTGGGGATGGAAAAGGGATTTTTTCTTTCTTGTCACTCTGGTTGGAAAAGCCCACACAGAGCACACCACAAACCTTAAACCTGACCCCGCTCAGCAAATCCTTCCTGGGCTCACAGGGAGCTTTAGGGACACAAATGATGCCCCTGAGGGGATGGAGAAGCCGAGAGGTGATGCCGGTACTTGGCCGAGTGTTGGGGGAGCAGGAGCCCCAGGGCCAGGCCCTGCAGCTTGCCTGGACACGTTCCCTTCCCCAGCTACCTTTTATCTAAAACACAGCGAATCCCCCTGGTTTCCCTTTCACGTCAGCCTCCCAGTGACTGATTGAAAACACTTTTCCCAGCTGCATGTCTTAAATTAAACGCGTTTTGCTTCGCTCTGCCGGGCCGTTCTCCCTCTCCGCCAGCAAAACCTGTCCCTGAGATCCCTCGGGTTCGGAGCTCACCAAGGACCTGGTTAAATCTGGCTTCATCCTCATGTTTCTGGCGCTGAAATGCCTTTCCTCAGCTCCCTGAAGATGCACGCCCCGAGGTGAATTACTCCCCGCTTTCACCCTGTGGAGCTTGGCTGCTCCAGCAGGTTTTTACAGCTCGTTGGCATCCGGCTCTGCCAACTGCGGCCGTGCCCAGGAGCTCCCCGGGGCTCTCAGCTGATGGATTGAAGCCTCAGCAGCCAGGGCCAGTTGGTTTTTGGCCGTCCCAGCTCCACCAGCACGGCGTCACTGAGCTGGGGGCAGCCAGGGGCTTGTTAACAGCCCGGAGCCACACGGAGAACAAAAGGTCTCAGCGCTCGAACAGAAGGATCTCAGGATTTGGCTCCTAAAGCTCAGTTTGTCTTTGGCTGGAACAAATGAACAGAAAGCCCTTCTTGACATCAGCCACTTCAATTTTTAAGGGTTCAGCTGTCGAGACCTGACTGAATTAGGGACGTGGGTAAATTTCAAACGAAATAGGTGCTTGAAATATGAACCACGGACGGGAAATTCGTTGGCTCCCTCCTGGAGAGCTGCTCCGGAGAGTGAGGAGGGTTTGGAGACATCCCTGCTGCTCCTCCTCCTTGCTGGGGAACACCTGCTGCACTCCAGAGCCTGATCCCATGCCCTGGAAATCGGGATGGGACTGAGCAGAGAGGGTTGAAGCCCTTGTGGTTTGCTGGGAATCTCCCCCTGGAGCATCTCTGAACCCCCAGCTCTGGGGATTGCTGGAGGCCTGAGGTGTCGATCCCACCCTGCCTCAGTTTCCTCAGCATCATAAACAAGTCCTCACAACAACAACCATAGACTCCAACCTGAAGCTGTTTTCTCCACAAACAAAAGCTCTGGGTTTAACCTTTGAAGTCCCGCCGCTCACGCATCACCAAGTGTACCTTTTAAGGGCTGAAAAAAAGTATTTCTCTCCCGATCCCACACAGGGCTGATTCCTCTGGGATTTCCCAGCTGGGAAGGACAGAGGCTGGAAGGGTTGTGGTTGTGAAGGGATGGGTTTGGGACAGTTCAGACACAGCCCCAAAGCACAGCAGCACGGTGGGTGGGACATCAGCCACCCCAGCCTGGGCTCTTGTGGGACGGTGGCAGGACGTGCTGGGAAGCAGAGCAGGAGGATGAAGGGGATGCTTTTCCCCCCTCATCACCTCCAGGGTTAAAAGGAGGCTCTGCCCAGCTCCTGATGTGCTTGGGAAGTGTTGGAAGATGAGGAAAACCCAAGGAGAGCGGACTGTCTGCAATCCCAGCCCGTGTGAGAGGATGTGCCCACTCCTCCCTCAATTAGAAAAGCAGCCTGTGCATTTCCCTGCAGGAACGTCTGTCAGGAGCAACATTCAAATTCCCCATTGCTGTGTAACCAAATCTCTTTCCTCGCCTTAATGGAGTCCGATAGATTTCACAAAAATCTAATTTAGTGTAATTTAATCTCCAAGCCCCTGCCGATTTCGCGGTAGATTTATTTGTGATCGTGGTGACAAAGCAATTCCATGTTCACTCTTAATCACAGGCTGCTGACATGGGATGAGACAATTATCTCACGCCCTCCTTCCCCCCTGCTCTTGATTGTTTTCTGATTTGATAGGAATCAGAGAGCAGGCACTGTCTGGAAAATCAACCCAGGAACCTCCGGCTCCTTGCTGAGGGGCTCCGATAATTCCCAAGTGATCCATGTCCTAAACAGAGCCAGTGGGGAGCTGCAGGTTTACACCAGCACTGAACAGCTGCAGGATCCTCTGGAAATCCCAAAGTGGGGTTTGAGCAGTGCCCATGTGAAGGGAATTTATCCCATCCCGTGCTGTAGGTGTCAGAGCTCCCAGTGCCAGCATTCCCAGGCTTTTTGGGATTGCTGCTTGGTCCTGCTGCCCTGAAAAGTGGCAAGGACTGGCTGGGACAGCAGGACAGGGACCTGTGGCTTTTATGGCTCTGACCTTAAAACCCACAACCTGAGAATGGAGTGGAGAGACGGACTTCCAACTTTCCTCTGGAACAATGGCCAGGAAAAAGTTTCCAGCACCTCCTAGCTCCCAGGAGCCCTGGGAGCTGACCCAGGATGTGGGAAGGTGTTGGAATCCTGGGCACTGAGAATTCCAGGCTTTCTGTGCTGCCAGGCTCTGACCCCCAGGCAAACACTGCACTGACCTGAGGCCGTGGAACAGCTCCCAAAATTGAGTGACAGCGGTGGGATTGTGGGTGTGGAGTTTGGATAGAAGTGTGTGATGTCACAGGGTACAAAACTCAGAGTTTAAGGGTTTGGAATACAGTAATATAGATAAAGCAAAATGGAGGATTTAGGGCAGAGGCTGAGTTCTTTTTCACCTTCTTCTCCATGGGTCTGGCTGGGATTTTGTAGCTGGATGGAAAAATCCGCATTGCGGCCCACGGGTGGTTGGTTATTGGGTTAAAAGTAAAAACAATTCAGGTGTCGTTTCATAATTGGACAGTTTGTTCTTAAAAGGCCTTTCAGCGAGACAGAGGGCGGCGGTGACCTCCCTGCTGCAGGAGGCTGGGGCAGCTCCTCGTCTCCCGTCCCTCCGGCTCCGTGCGGAACCTGCCCGCGTGGGATCTGCCGGTCAGGCTGCTGGGATCCATCCCCTCCCCAGCCCAGCTCTGTGCAGGCTCTCACCAGGGCTTGGTGCTTCCCCTTGGCGTGCTCCTGCTTCCCGTGCAGCGCCCGGCTCTCCGCCGCCCCGCTCCTGCTCCCGCTGGCGGTGTTGCTCCCTTTGGACATCTCCAGCTCGATCTCAGCGTCCATCTCCGCGTCCTCCTTGGCCTCCTTGTTGCTCTCCTCCAGGTGTTTCATCAGCACCGCCACCACCACGTTGACCAGCACGAACTGGGCGATGAGGACGAAGGTGACGAAGTAGACGGGGGAGATGACGGGCAGGTAGCTGAGGCAGTGCTTGTCCTCCCGGGTGCACTCCCGGAGCGTGTCCTGCAGCAGGGAGGGACAGGGCAGGCCTTAGTGGGGCTCTGCTTGGGCTCCAGGTGCAGGAAAAACCCAAAAGAGCACAAAGTGGGTATGACCGAAACAGGTAAGAGGAAATACGGACATCTGTGAATCGCGTCACCTACAAGAAGGGGAATGGGCTGGGCAGAAGTTTGGGATTTCCTGTCCCTGGAGTGTTCCAGGCCAGGCTGGACAGAGCTTGGAGCAGCCTGGGATGGTGGAAGGGGTTCCCTGCCCGTGGCAGGGGGTGGAACTGGGTGAGTTTTAAGGTCCTTTCTAACCCAAAACATTCCACGATCTTGTGACTCTATCACACATCCCAAAGGCGCAGGACACGGAGCACGTTGTTACTCCTCCCAGTCAAAAAACTGGCCTAATTCTCCTTAAATATTATACCCAGGAGCAAAACCTCAGGCTGGGTGAGACTTAGGACAAACCTCTGCTTGAAAACACACCCGGCTTTTATATCGGGAACTCTCATTCTGACGTTTTGAGAAGAAACATTTTTATTTTCACCCAAGAGTTGCCTAAATCCGTTTGAAAACTGTCCCTCCAGCTGCCCCGAGAGCACCCGGAGCCTGCACACACCTTCATGATCCCGTTCCAGTTGTCCCCCGTGGACACCCTGAAGAGGGTGAGGAAGGCCATGCCGAAGTTGGTGAAGGTGGCGTGGCGGCTCAGGCCCTCGCAGGGATTCTCTTCGCTGCAATCTGCGGGACAGGGGAGGAGCGGCGCGTCAGCCCAGCCGCGCTGGGTCATCCACGGCAGCCCCCACGGCCGGGGCTGGCACCCTGAGCTACGACCCACGCGTTTATGGCATCAGGGGGTGGTGATGTCCCGCCCAGGAGGAGCAGCGAGGGCAGGGGGAAAAGGTGTTTTCAGCTGGAGAACCTTGGGATAGGACACTGGGAGGTGTGGAAATGGTGGAGTTTTCATCCCCTGGAAACATTCCAGGCCAGGTTGGACGGGGCTTGGAGCAACCTGGGACAGTGGAAGGTGTCCCCATGGCAGGGGGTGGCACTGGATGGGCTTTAAAGTCCTTTTCAACCCAAACCCTCCCACGATCTTCTGATTTCTGGGATTTTCTTTACTCCTGCTCTACAGCCTCCTTTGTTTGTTTTCCTCTTGATTGCGCCCTTGCCTTGATGATTTTTATGCCTCCACCACGAGGGATATTTTCACTGAGATAAAGCGGAGCAATCTGACATTTCCCCCCCCTGAGAATTAACAGCCTAATGAATGCAAATTGAACATATGAAATATCCATCTTCCCATAAAACACAGCCTCGTTAAATATCCATTAGGACAGGCAGCAACGGCTCTTGGTTGGACATTTCAGTCTTAGGTAATTGTTTTGAGGTAAATTGGAAGGAAAAACAAACAAACAAAACAAAACAAAAATCTAAGAAAAACGCACAAATGACCAGTCCTGGGGGAGAGAGAGTTCTTGTGGCTGGTGTGGATTGATCAGGAGAAAGGAGGGAATATTCCCATTAAATTGGGCTGGGGAGCAGAGTCCTGCTCCAGTGAGGTTTGGATTGATCAGGAGAAAGGAGGGAATATTCCCATTAAATTGGGCTGGGAAGAAGAGTCCTGCCCCAGTGAGGTTTGGATTGATCAGGAAAAAGGAGGGAATATTCCCATTAAATTGGGCTGGGAAGCAGAGTCCTGCTCCAGTGGGGTTTGGATTGATCAGGAGAAAGGAGGGAATATTCCCATTAAATTGGGCTGGGGAGCAGAGTCCTGCCCCAGTGAGGTTTGGATTGATCAGGAGAAAGGAGGGAATATTCCCATTAAATGGGGCTGGGGAGCAGAGTCCTGCCCCAGTGGGGTTCCCTGGGCTGGCATTGCCCAGGTGTGTGTGGAAACACCAGAAGAGGCATTTTTCACCCCATTTTTTCCATTTGTGACCGCACAAATTCACCCATAACTCCAGGGACGGATCACAAACCCACGCTGTTCCTCTCAGGGTGGGTGCAGAGCTAATTCTTTTCTCCAGAATTTGTGGGAGACTGAAAAAAAATAATTTGGTTTTGGTTGAAAGAATTATTCTGCTCTCAGGCACTTGTAATCTGAGCAGAGGGCTGGGCTCATAAAGGGCAGTAATGACAGCCATAAACTCTGCTCAGCACCCTTCTGGTGCTCCTGGAGCTCTAATTGGGATGGAAATGGTGAGGATGCAGACACAGCTCCTTCCAACAGCTTTTTCCAGGCTGGGGGGGTTTGCTCTGATTCTAGCAACGGGGAATATTCCTGAGCAGCTCCAGCACCCTGAGAGCGGAGGATTGATGGGCGCTGGACAAGCAGGAAGCACGGGATGCCTCGTGCTGGATGGAGAGAGGGGAAGGTGGTGCTGAGGACACGGGACAGACGGGCCCCGGGAGCTGGAGGAGCAGCGGCAGCCAAGCGCAGGGAGCTGATGGGCTGCGGGGGAAGCTGGGAGCAGGGACGTGTTTATGGTGGCGTCTCTCCAGCAGGAACCTGACCCCCTTCCAGCTCTGCAGGCTCGCGTTCTGCCTCCAGTAGCAAACTTGAACAACTCCACGCTGGGCGACGATGTTTAAACAGCGGAGAGCTCCTCTACAGCCGCGGGCGGCGTTGGACGGAGCCCTGAGTGCGTGTGCCTGTGTGTGTTAGGAGGGTTCTGTGTTACATCCCCGTGTGTCAGCTGCGACCCCGAGATGGAGAGAAAGCTTCCATCTTCAGAACGTGAGCGTGAAGCTAAGGGAGGCCCAAGAACGAGAGAGGGAGAGAAAAGGGAAGCAGCCAGATCCCAAATAAACACCAACCGGATGGGGAGAGCGGCGCCGGGCCCATTACTCACCGAGCTTGCCAAACAATTCCACTCCCAGGGCAGCATAGATAAAAAACAGGAGCATAAAAAGTAGGCCAAGGTTCCCTACCTACACAAGGAGAGAGCAGAACAAGGGTCAGGCAAGTCGAGGTCATGAATGAAATCACTCCATCACATTTCCAACACAAGCAAAGCGGGGACGGGGGGCACCGGAGGTAAATCAGCTTTCCCTCGGCTTCCAGCACCCCGGTCCCCCTCAGAGTCCTGCTTTCAGGGGCACAGGGAGTTCTTTGTGCCCTTGGGGAAGGCAAAAGCTTCTCCATCACCCTCCACTCGTCTGGAATTTGGCCGCCCCAGGGCTCTGGTTTGGGTTTGCGGGGGGGGGTCTTTCCTTTCTTGGGACTCTGGGACAAGAATCCTCCACAAGAGGAGCTGGTTTCCAAAGGCTTCACGGGCACGGAGGAGTGCTCCAGGGAGAGGAGAGCTCCCTGAGCCTTTTCCTTGACAGGAATATTGTATGTGCAGGAATCTCGCTCCTTCTCAACAAGAACTTTCTGTGTCCCACAGGAAAATCCTGATCCCACACACCAACCCTGGCGGCTCCAGGGGCTGCTGGAGCTGTTCCAAGCCCCCCCAGGGTGGCTGAAGGCGGGGTGACAAGTGACATGAAAACAGCACAAAAATCTCTTCACACCACCACAGCATCACAGCTCTCGGCGCTGGATCCCATCCCAGCGCAGAATCCAAGCCTCCAGAACATCTCCTCGAGCAGATTTTTGGTGACTCAGGCGGAGAGCAGCAAGGGCAGAGCGACACGACCCGCTCCCACCTGCGAGGAGCTGGTTTATTTATCTCTGCTGCCACTTTAATCGCCCTGTTAGCAGCTCCTAAGTGAGACAAAGCGAGTTCTCCCAGCCAAGCAGGATTTTATCCCTAAAAAACAAGCAGCTACGAGGTGATCCAGGCAGCCAGGCCCAGGGATTCCTGGTCTCCGAGGTGCATTTTAGTGAACTCTGAGTTTGGGAGAATTTTCTTTGACGTGACACAGACACAGTTTCTTTTTCTTTTCTTTCCTTTCCTTTCCTTTTTTTTTTTTTTGCTATTTTGACTGCGCTTAATTTAATCAGAAAGTTTATCAGCGTGATATCTGTCATCATAAAATTAACACAGCCCTCACTGATGAAAGAGTGGATTTGTTTTTTTTTTTTTTTTAATAGTAAAGAAATGGGAATAGTCCAATCACCCCAGCGCAGGCTGTAATTGCTATAAAGCCTAAACTGGCTCTGCAATTTCCCTAACATTATTACCATCCTCCGGGGAGTAATAAAGATAAAACAGGGATGTGGATGGCTGGGCTGGGTTATTTCATCTGCCTTCTGGAAGAGCTTTTCCTGCTCCTGTCTGCTGGACCACTGATGGTTTGGGAGCCATTAGGGACGAGCAGGCACAAGCACAGACGCACCAAACACACTGCCGGGGAGGCAAACCAGCAAATAATTACAGGGGATTAAAATAAAAGCCGCAAACAAACTTTCGAGGTTGAGGTAACGGGAGAGGGCAGTGGATTTTGCTCTGAGCAGGCCCCGAGTGTTTTGATGGCTGAAAAAAAATCGGGCTGCAAACTTAATGTCTTTGATGAAATCCCAAGGAGTTTTGGGTGATGTGGGAGTTTTTACCAGGTTGTCTTGTAAAAGGTGTTATCTGGATTTAAATGGAGGGGAGAGGGAAGAGGGAAGGGAAAGAAGAAGGAGGAGAAGGAGGAGAAGGAGGAGAAGGAGAAGGAGAAGGAGAAGGAGAAGGAGAAGGAGAAGGAGAAGGAGAAGGAGGAGGAGGAGGAGGAGGAGAAAGAGAAAGAGAAGGAGAAGGAGGAGGAGGAGAAAGAAGAGGGAGAGGAAAGGGAGAGGAAAAGGAAAAAAGGAAAAGGAAAAAGGAAAAAAGGAAAAAATGAAAAAAGGATAAAAAAAAGGAAAAAAATGAGAAAAGGAAAAGTCCTCTTCATCCCGTGTGTGTCTGTGACCCGGCCGAGTCATTCCCGGTCCTGTAACTCCACCTTTCCCTTTGGAATTCCCTCGGGGACAGGTAATCGGCATCTCCAGAGCACTCTGGGATCCACTGAGAGCAGACAAGGAGAAGACGGTGCATGGATCACGCTGCTGGAGGGAACGGGAGGGGGCAGGAGCTCTTCTCCAGAGGCTGGGATGCCTGTGCTGGATGCTCCACCAGGAGCAGAGATCCAGCTCTGGCAGCAGCCTGGGCTCTGGCAGCCCCAGCGGGCCCTGAGGAGCGGCTCTGGCTCTGAACAGCTCATCCCAGGCTCTGTTATCCATCCAAATCCCCTTAACCTGGGCACGGAAAACTCCAGATATCCCCTCTCTTGGGCAGCCAGGAGCTATCCGTCATTTCCCGGGAATCTGAGGGGGGACTGCGGGCTGCAGGGAGAGAAGCACAGCTGGAGAATGCTTTGGAGATGTTGTTGATGCCCTGAGGGCTTCAGGGAAGCCACGAGAGCTGGAGATGCTGGTATCTGTGATTCTCCTGGACCTTCCCTTCTGGAAGGCTGGCTGGCAGCACCGGGATGCTGTGGGGACACTGGCATTGTCCCCCCGGCCACCCAGAGGAGCTCCAGGAGGGGCTGCAGCCTCTCCCGGGATGTCCCAGCTCCATCCGTGCCCTCACACTGCAAAAACCCCGGGAGAGCCGCCCCAGCTCGAGGGAAGGGCTCTCCACACGCCCGGCCGGCTCTGGGAGAGGCACCGATGGAATTTGTGTCTCCTCTCCTGCCCGGAGCCCCTTCCTCCTGTGCCTCTCCCTGCCCGCTGGCATTCCCAGGGTTGGTGCACTCAGCTCCCTGGGAAGCCTGTCCAGAGAGATTCCTCATAAATTCAAATCTCCTTTCCGAGGTTCTGAGCCCTCCCCATCCTCCTTCATCACTCTCTAGCCAAGCCAGAAACCCTGGCAGAGGGAAAACACGGATTTATGCACCAGGGCCAGGAGAAAATGGACACACCTGCCTGGAAAGCAGAGGCCATCTGTGAGAATTCCAGGGCTGCTGGAGAGCCAGAACCTTGGAGGGTGAAGTCTGGCCCGAACAAGGTCCCTTTTCTGTGTCCCCTCAGCCCCACGGAGCCCCAGCAGCCAGCAGGGGTTTTGTTCCCGTGGGATTCTGCGTCCCTGAGGGCTCCCTGGGGACCTCCCTATCCCCCCAGACCCATCACGCCCAGGGCTGGCTGCTCACCCGTCCTGCTCCCCGAGTTCCCGTCCCTGTGGCTCCCCAGGCTCTGGCAAAGGCAGGTTGTTGTTTTTGTCGCCCGACCGCTGCGGGACAGCGCCAGAAAAGCTCTTCAGGAGCTCACACTGAGACAAGCCCAGGAATTACAGCACCAGGAGGAGATAAACCCCTGGACAGGAGCAAATCCGGGTCCTGCCCTTCAGGGCTCTGCTGGGACGAGGAGTAATTCCCCTTTTTTTCAGCACAGAGCCCCCGTGGGGGCAGCTCCGAGCTTTTGAAGACAGAGAGGAGCCTCTTGCACAGCCTGCAGGGAATTATCGTGCCATCAAGGGGAGCAGGGAAGGGAAAACCACCCAGATCTTTTGATAGGGAAGTTCCACATCTCATTGTTGTCGGAGGGTGGGAATTGGGCCGGATTCCAGTTGTCCTCCCCACCAGGAAGAGCGGTGGCAGCTCAGCAGTGACTGCTGGGGGGGGGATTCGC
This sequence comes from Hirundo rustica, assembly GCF_015227805.2. Classification (NCBI taxonomy): domain Eukaryota; kingdom Metazoa; phylum Chordata; class Aves; order Passeriformes; family Hirundinidae; genus Hirundo; species Hirundo rustica. The sequence goes on from NC_053464.1 coordinate 14,439,062, forward strand.
TTCCAGGAGAGCTTTAACCCAAACCTGAGACAGAAACTGTGCTTGGGAAAGCTGGGAATGGGGAAAGGACTAAAGGAAAACCATCAAAGAGGAGCTTGAGAGAGCAGCCTCTGCTCCCAAACCCAGCAGCCGCCAGCCGTGGAGCGAGGAAATGATCAGGGATGGATGAGTGGTGTAATTCATTACGGAGCCTTAACGAGCGGGAGCAGAGAAAAGAGAGGAGAGCACTTGAAGCAGGTCTTGAGGAGCTGCTCCACGCCGAGGCATTGAAGGAGCTCCCTGCTCTCCTGTTCTCCAGGACAAGGATCCCCGCAAGGGATCCGTTAACTACGGCTGCTCCGGAAAGGAGAAGTGCCGCAAGAAAAAAAGGAAAATTACCTCCGGTGAAAAAACAAACTCAGATGATTCTGACTAAACCCACCAGGTTTGGGGTGGTTTTTTTTTCAGTCAGTAGAGTAAACACGAATGTATTCCATCAACAGGGGATGGCTGATTCCCTAACACTGATCTGTAAAACAAGAACCAGGAGATTGGGATTTTGTTTTTTTTTTTTTTCTGGGATTGAGAGGATGTGGGGAAGGTGGGCAGGGAAGGTGTCTGTCTGAGATCATTCCCTGGCCATTCTTTCTGTCCCTGCGGCCTCTCCTCATTTTTTATTTTTTTTCTCATTTTTTCCCCACAGATCAGGTGGAGGAGAAGGTCTTTGACCTGGCAGACGGAGGTCACCACGCAAAGAGCAGGGCAGGAGCTCTTTGAAAAGAGCAGCTCAAGCTCAGCCTGAAATCCCAAAAGAGGAGATTAATCCTGTCAGAGCCTTGGATCAAAATGCTACATTCCCCCGGATTTAGGGAAAATTGGTTCTCCAAGTGTTACTCCAATTGCTGAATAAAAACCAAATCCAACGCTGATGAAAATCATGAAAAATGCAGTGACAGTTCCTTGTCATCGCCAGCCCATAAATGGGCATTCTCCACACACCAGACAAAGAATTTCCCCCCAAACCCGAATGAATAAACATTAAATTATTATTATTATTATTATTATTATTATTATTATTATTATTATTTCTGTCACTTAGAAACCACATTCTACGAGGATTTTCCAGCTGTGGTTTTAGGATGCGAATTTAATTAGGGTAGGAACTCATGCCCTGCCTCGGAAATGGAAGCTTTATGAAGAGTGATGGCTGTCAGAGAGCTCTTCCTAAAATTCCCTTCTCATTTTCTGGGCTCCTCTGGACGCCAGAGTGGCGTTCCTTTATCTGCACGAGATCTGCTGGGAATATCCCCTGGGATTTCCCCTCGACAGGAGACCTTGCTGGGAACGCAAACTGCAAGAACACCCCAAGGAAACCAAAATCCTGGCCTGGAGCCACCCCATTGTTTGTGTGTGGGGGGACAGAAAACGAGGAGGGAGAGAAAATCCTGTCTGTGGTGACAACGCTCTGTAAACTGAAAAAACAAACACGAATCCAAGGATTTCCAACCCAGGGGTCAGGTTGGTAAATCCCTGCCTCGGCCCCAGCCCAAATCCTTGAGGAAATCTGGATTCCAAAGGGCAAATGCTGGGATTGGAAACATCTTCATGGCAATGAGGAAGAGCAAAGCGAAGGGGTCTTTGCAGGGAAAAGAAATTCCCTGTTTTCCAGCTCCCTTGGAATAGATCACGGGTTGTTCTGTGCTCAGGAACTGAGTCCCAGGGGTGTTTGTGGGCAGTTCCGAGTATTCTGCTGCTTCTCTTGTGGCCACTCGTCCTCTGGAGGAGACTCCCACCCTGGGATCTGCCCTTGGCTGCTCCTGGGATCCAGGGAATTGGGATGGGCGGGGATCTGAGTTCACTCCAAACGCTGAACCACCAGAGCTCACACCAGCACACCCACAAGCGAGCAGAGCACACCTCAGAAAGGACAAAACGAAAACAAAAACAGCCCCAAACACCTTGGAATTCTGATGGAGGGCTGAAAGCCAGCAAAATCTTCTTTCCTTCTCTTCTCAGATCCATAAAAATGCGGTCCCAGGAAATGAACACTTGCAGGATCCTATCAAATTCCCTAAGTCTGGAAGTGTTGCTGTTTCTCTTGCAGCTCAGGAGAATTTGGTGGTTGCTGGCCCCAAATCGAGATTTTAACCCTCAGAAGCATCTCCCCAAATTTGCCTTTCCAAGGCTGCAGCCCCGCTCTCAATAACTGTGGCTGCTCCTGCCTCCCAAATTAAATTCCTGAGCTGGAAGCTCCCAGTGCTTTCTCCAACATCCTCCCCTGTCCCTCCTGGTGTTTCCCAAACTCGCCAGAGTGAAATCCGGGCTCTGCACCAGCTCTGCCTGCAGGATTTGCTCTCTGGGAACTCCTTTCCCGTAATTTTGGTTCTCCCATCAAACACGCCCCAGGATGAGCCGTGCAAAGCTCCGCTCCCGAGGCCTGGAGAAAGCTGAGACCCTCCCCAGGTGCCTTCCAGAGGCCACCGATCCCGGAGCTGTGCCCGGGCCCCAAAGGCACCTCTGTTCCCCAGGGGAACGCCCTGGGAATGGAGGAATTTCGGGGGCTTACCTGGGGCAGGGCTTGCACCACCGTGTCCAGCAGAGCTCTCATGCCCGTGGCCATTTTCAGCAGTTTCAGCACTGAAACGAGGAGCAGATCCCGCTCAGCAGGGCTGGGGAGACGCGTCGGGGAAATTCCAGGGAGGAATTCGAAGTTCAGGGCTTTGCAGGGAGGGTTCAGATCTCTCTTCCCGCTGTTTGCACACCCGGGGAGCTCTCTGCATGGCAGCAGGGCTGAACATCCCACTGCCGGTGCCAAGGGAATGGATTCCCACTGCCAGAGGGCAGGGTTATGGGATACTGGGATGGAATTCCTCCCTGGGAGGGTGGGGAGGGGCTGCGATGGAATTCCCAGAGAAGCTGGGGCTGCTCCTGGATCCCTGGAATGTCCAAGGTTGCGCTGGGCAGGGTTTGAGCTACCTGGGATAGTGGAAGGTGTCCCTGCCCCTGGCAGGGGTGGAATGGGATGGGCTTTGATTCCAAACCATCCCGGAATTCTATGGCAAAAACCTACAAGAACTCCAACAGGCAGGAAAATGGGAGGCAGCTCATCAGTGAAGAGCATCTTCCCAAGCCCTGAGCGCCGTCCCTTCCCACTCTGCTCCAGCCCAGCCCTGTGATCCCGGGCTGGAATCCGAATCCAACCTCAGATCCCACAGGAAAACCCCGTGGGACCCCCCAGCTGCTCTCTGAGCTGCCGCTCCGTGTTCCCCCCTGGAAACGAACCAGCAGGGCTGGAAGGACAAATGTCCAAAGGATTTCCTGGGGTGGGCTGGAGACCCCCAGACGCACCTCTGGCGATCCTGAGCACCCTCATGATGCGGATGATGGTGGGGTTGATGGGAAGGGCAGCGTTCATCTCGATCTCCTCCAGCGTGATCCCCACAATGGACAGCAGGACTATGGCCAGGTCCAGCTGGTTCCACCTGCAGAGGGAGGTTCCGGTGGTACGTGGATAATCCGAGAGGAGGGAATTTTCTGTTAACATTTGCGTTAATAACGGGAAGTGCGAAACCCCGTCCTCATTCTCATCCAGGCCCGTGATTTTTAGGTGGTACGAAACCAGCTCCGAGCAGCTGGTGCAGGCATCCTGTGAGCCACAGAATCCGGCTGGGAGCTGGCTGGGAAGTGTTTCTGACCTCAAAGCTGAGCTGGTCAGGCCTGGTGGGAAGGGAAGTCCTGGGTGGGGAAAGATGCATCTGGAATTGTGGGAGATCCCCTGAATCCCTCCTGCAAACCACAGCCAGCAGTTCTCAGGAGTTTCAGTTCTTACACCACAAAGTTTGCAGGCAGAGAGACCCAGCCCTGTGCTCTTCCCGTGCCACCAGAGCTGCTGCACCTCCCTGGAATCTGGCTCTGGAATTGGGTCAATCCAGCCCTGAATCCCAAACCCGCAGGGGTTCAAAAATGCCCTCACCTGTCCTTAAAAAACCTCCGGAAACCAAAGGCCACCAACTTCAGCAGCGCCTCGAACACGAAGACGATGGTGAAGACGTAGTTGCAGTACTTGAGGGCTTCATCCAGGGACTGTAAAGAGAGATCCCAGTTAGGCCAGCCCAGTTATCCCATCCTGGACCCCCACGGAGGGACTGGCAGGGAGCGGGGTGAGAGAAGCACGGAAACATCAGGGATAAACTCATAAAGGCTCCCGGAGCTCCCTAAACCACCCAGCAGAACTCAGGTGAGGGCTCGGCCCCTGAGTCAAACAAAACCCTCCCAAGCACTAAGGGTAGTTCTGCTAAAAATGCCAGGTTCAAGCTCAGTGCACTGATCGTTCAGCCTGGGCCAGACACGAAATAACTCTCCCCTTCCCCATCTCCTGAAGATTCCTTGGCCTGAGCTGCCCAGCCTCGGGGAGAAGAAAAACCCCCCACGGATCATTTCTTGATTCCAGCCCTCGGGACAAAGGCTTCGAAAAGCCCAGGAGGATAAATAAACCTTGGAGATGGATTAAACCTCGCCTTGTTGAAAAATGGGACATCTCCAGAGCTGGGCAAAGCGTGTCCATATTTGGTGCAGCGTTCCCGCTCTCGGCGGAGCCGCTCTCGGAAGTCAGGAATCCGCAGTGTTTATACTTGAGGATGATGAGTGTTTATAGCGGGTTTCATTGGAGCTGGGGGCCAACAATAGCAAAGGAATCTTGTGGGGACTTAAAATAGACAGCCGAGGGGGGAAAAGCAGCTCTTGGTGTGGGGAGGGATTGGGGACGGGAGGGAGGGAAGGGGAGTTTAGTTCAGGGCAGCACAGGACTCCGAATTTCCAATAAAAAATGGGAATCGGGAGCATCAAACCGGACAAAACTGGAAATAAATGCAAGAGAGGAGCCTGCAGGAGCTCCCAGGGCACAGGAAAGCTCTTTGTGTCCCCTCTGTGTGATGCCTGGCTTTGCTGGCCCCACACACAGCGAGGTCACCAGGGCATGGCCATGCCCTGGTTTTTGGGAATGAGAGCTGGAAGTTTCTCAGGTGTTGGCAACGCTCCCTATTTAGGTATCCAGTACCTAAAATAAAATGGCAGATCAAAAAAAACCCAAAAAAGTCCAACAAAACAACCCCCCAAAAAACCCCACGGGAAAATTTCCTGTTCCAGCCAAAGCATGAGCCTGACTTCTCCCATTTGGATTTACAGCTCTGCGTTAAGTGAACGCAAACCAAGCGTAAATAAAACCTAATCTGGATAAACAGCATTTCCATGGGAAACAAAGGAATTACCCGGGTGTGAAACACACAGAGTTACCCTCTGGCCATTTGCAGGTTACCACGGAATGCCGGAAAAGTAAATGCTGAGCTTCATAAATGATAACGACATGGAGAATTGAGAGATGGAAAAATTCTATAAATTTCTATGAGTTTACTTATCAGCCCCTGTGATTTATGCCAGAGGCGTTCTGAGGGGAGAATGACTTTATAACACGTTAAAAAAGGGAGGATGGTACTTTTAAATCGGTTTGTTCGAAATTCATTGAGGGAGAGAAACGCTCTGCACGCCGTAACTCCGAGTTTATATCTGTCAGTGCAATGTTCTGAAACTCCAGACTGATCTCCAGTGTGAGGCTCAGTCAGGTTTGGATCAGGGCAGGAAATATTTGGCTTGATCTTTTCCTCGTAAAAGCTTGATTCACTCTCCGTTAGCTGTTTTGTTTTTTTTTTTACCCAAAGCAGGGAAATCGAGATTTTGCCTGAGGCAGTGAGTCCCAAATGGCAGAGCTGGACCAGAATGCTGAGGCTCCCCAAACACTGGTGATGCCTTTTTGGGACTACCTAGAAACAAAATTAAGGGGATAAAAAGTGTTTCTATTTATCAAAGGGCCCTCAGGTACAATTAGGGCAGAAAAAATCCCGCAGGGGCTGCACCCAAAAATGGACAATGGTCACAGGATTTCACACTTTGATCAGTTTGGTCCATTTGTATATCGGGGGTAAACCTTCCAATTACAGCTCCAGCTAATTAAGCAATTTACCCCAAATTTGCTGCCTCCCAACTCACTTTTATTTACATTTCTCATGGCCTGAGGCAGTGAGGAGTCCTTGATCCCCAGGCCTGGGGTGGCATTGCTGTGTCTGACCAAAACGGGAGAGCAGCAGCGACTCACACCGTGAATTCGGAGTTACACACTAGAGAACTGCAGGGCCACAAACAGACGATGAAAACACAAAACCCCAAACCCCTAAAGCGCCGCTGGGAACGGCCCCGAGGCCGATTTTGCCCCGGGGTGGGTGCAGCTCCTACCTTGGGCTGGTTGTAGTGCTCCATGGACATGGTGATGACGTTGACGCCGATGATGAAGGTGATGAAGAGGTCGAGGTAGTGGCTGGTGCACAGGCTGTGGATGGATCTCCTGGCCGGTGAGTAGTCGGCGTAGTAGGGCCTGCGCTGGGCTTCTGTGGGGACACGGGACAGCCGTGAGCCCGGGGGGCGGCGGGGCCGGAGCTCACCTCCCACCCGGACACGGGGTGGGAAACGGAGTTGGACAAAGCATGGGGAGCGGCTGAGAGATTCCCTAGGTGACCCCTGAGTGATTCCTGTGTAATTCCTGTGTAAAGTCTCAGTGATTCCTGAGTGACCCCTGAGTGATTCCTGTGTAATTCCTGTGTAATTCCTGTGTAAAGTCTCAGTGATTCCTGAGTGACCCCTGAGTGATTCCTGTGTAATTCCTGTGTAATTCCTGTGTAATTCCTGTGTAATTCCTGTGTAAAATCTCAGTGATTCCTGAGTGACCCCTGAGTGATCCCTGTGTAATTCCTGTGTAAAATCTCAGTGATTCCTGAGTGACCCCTGAGTGATCCCTGTGTAATTCCTGAAAGATCCCTGAGTGATCCGAGCATGATCCCTGAGTGATCCCTGTGTAATTCCTGTGTAAAACCTGAGGGATTCCTGAGTGACCCCTGAGTGATTCCTGAGTAATTCCGGTGTGATCCCTGAGTGATCCCTGAATGATCCCTACGTAATGATCCCTATGTAATCCCTGTGTGATCCCTGTGTGATCCCTGAGTGATCCCTATGTAATCCCTGTGTGATCCCTGAGTGGCCCCTGAGTGATCCCTGTGTAATTCCTGAATGATCCCTGAGTGATCCGAGCGTGATCCCTGAGTGATCCCTGAGTGATCCCTGTGTAATTCCTGTGTAAACCCTGAGTGACCCCTGAATGATCCCTATGTAATGATCCCCATGTAACCCATATGTGATCCCTGTGTGATCCCTGTGTAATTCCTCCATGACCCCTGAGTGATTCTGCCTCCCGCCCCAGCCCCGGTGGGGATTTTTGGGATCAGCAGACTCCGGTGCCAGCCAGGCCCTTCCCCGTGTCCCACAGTCTCCTCCTGGCACGGGAAGCAGGCAGGGGCAGGAGCGGGATGGACACGGGACCCAAAGCCGAGGGAAAAGCTTCAAACCCAGCCAAGCTTCAGCTGCAGGTGAGGGCAAAGCTTAGGGCAGGACTCATCTCTCCCAATCCTGCGGGTGCTGCCAGGAATATTCCAGCCGGGAGAAGAACACGCCCCGAGCTCCAGAAAGTTTTTTTGGGGGGCGTTTGGAAGGCCTAAGGAAAAGCAGCAGGGCATTCCTGAGGGATGGGAGCACACAGGACACAGCCACAAAGCGCTTGGCTCTGCCAGGACAAGCAGCACAAGCTCCTCTGGAAAAAGAAATAGACATTTATACGTATAAAATATAGAATTAAACAATACACCTAGGGCTGAGGGCACGGCTGCATCTGAAACCATCCACGGGGAATTTTATATCTCTGCCTCTGGCCGTGATTCCTCCTTTTTTTCTCTTCGAAAGATGGAAATTTCTGCCTGTCACCGAATTCCTGGGAGTGTTTGGACCCCAGGGCCGCGTTTGCTGCGTGCATCCCTCTCCAGCGAAACTGCGACCACAGGGACGGCTCTGGGCACTGCACGGAGTCAAATTCCTTCCAAACTCCAGCAATGTAAATATCCCGAGTTTACCCAGGGCCGAGGCAGCACCGCTGCGGGTTTTACAAGTGGGTTGTTCTTCACGGAGAGGGGGTTTTGTAAATATTTCAGCCAGTTCAGCTCCAAGTGCACGAGGAGCTCAGAAAAAGCTGCTTCGCCTTGAAGATGAGGAGAGGACTCGGTTCAGGAGCACTCAGTGCCCTCCCAAAATCCATCTCCCACTCCTCTCATCCTGCTAATACCCTTCAGATGGAAGGGCTCTTGAAACGTGGGAGGTTTTTTTTTTTAATTTTTTTTTCTGGCGCAGCTGATGCCAGATCAGAATCCAAAACCTTAAAATTAATTGGATAAAGTGAAACAGAATCTGCAGCTCTCTTTCAAATGTATTTTTTTCTTTTTCCCCTGGTAGTTAAAAGTACAGTGGAGGCATTTGAAAAACATTTCCTTCTGACCAGGGTCACCGAGGCTTTATTTTTTTTTTTAATTTCTGCTAAGGGGGTGTGGAAAAACAAGATGAAAGCAACCAGAGTCGGTTTTGAATACAATTTTTTTTCCCCCTGTTGCTTTCATGTGCCTTAATCCTACGAGTCATCTTGGACTGCTGGGGCTGTCTCTGCTACTGAGCTCAGCCTGCCTGAAAAATAATAATAAAAACATCGCAGTACAATATTTATTTCAGCCTGGACGATGTGCTTTCATGTGTTTTCAGGATTACAACATCCTTGCCCTTATTTATTTTATTTTTTTTTTTTTTTAGATATATTTTTAGGGAAATGTCTTCTTGGGAGTGCAAATAACTCCTTGGGAGGTCTGAGAATCCCCTCAATAGTTAAATGTTGTATTAAGGGGGAATTTATTAATGATGGCTGGTTGATTAATGGGTTCCAGGACAAGAGGAAGAGAGGTTGCAGGTGGTTTAAAGCACCTCTCACCTGCCCAAACCCCTGATTTATTCACCATCCAGCAAAAGATCAGGTGTTTACTCTGGTTTATCGACTAATTACAGAAGGAGAATCACAAGAAGGCATTTCCCACTGCCAGGCACTGAGCTGAAAACCCCCTAAATTCCCTGGCAGCTCCTTCTCTCCACGGGCTGGAGAGGAAAAAATCCGAGGAGGAAGCAGCCGGACCCAAAGGAGGGTCTGTCCTGCAGCACAGAGGGGTCCCACAGGTCTCTCTCTCAGCACTGCCCAGGCCTGCCCAAATCCCTGCCGGGAAAAGTTAGGCCAGGCTTAACCCGAGGGAGCTCTGGGAGAAGCCTGGCTCCTTTGGAGGGACGGGGAAGGAATTCCCGCAGGGGGAGAACATCAAGGACAGCCGGGAGGGAGGTGACAGAGGGGACAACAACCACATGCAGCAGGGCCGTGCTCGGGGGGATCCCATGCAGTGTCCACTCCAGGAGATGCTGCCCGTGCCAGGCTGGCAGAGAGAGATGGGATGTGCTGGAGAGAGCCGGGACGTGCCTGGAGAGAGCTGGGATGTGCCCAGGGATGGACAGAGGGAGCCAGGATGTGCCCAAGGAGCCAGGACGTGCCTGGAGGGAGCTGGGATGTGCCTGGAGAGAGCTGGGATGTGCCTGGAGAGAGCCAGGATGTGCCTGGAGGGAGCTGGGATGTGCCCAGGGATGTGCCCAAGGAGCCAGGATGTACCCAGGGATGTGCCCAAGGAGCCAGCATGTGCCAGGAGGGAGCTGGGATGTGCCCAGGGATGGACAGAGGGAGCCAGGATGTGCCCGGAGGGAGCTGGGATGTGCCCAGGGATGTGCCCAAGGAGCCAGGATGTGCCCAGGGATGGTGCTCTCTCTCCATTAAACACAGACAAGTTTCCCTTCAGCAGCTGGTTTGAACTGGTGGAAATGCAAGAGGGGAAAAAAAAAAAACCAACAAACCCCCCCCCCCCCCAAAAAACCCATCAAACAGATGAAAAAGGGAAAATCCCAGCCTTTCCTCCCCCTGCTTTTAGATGCTGGCTAACACTCGAACCTCACCTCTCTGCGGAGTATTTCAACTTTGCTTGTGGTTCTGCTGACATGGAAATTAATGAAGCCCCGTTCCCTGGCTTAAAAGCATTTTTAGCTGGCATTACAATTCCCAGCTCCAGCTCCTCCATTACAATGCTCTGCATGAAACATTAGAAAGCCCTAATGGGGTTATTCATGCCTGGAACGGAGCGGCTCTGTACCTGCAGCTGCCTGGAAAAACAAGCAGCAGGCTTTGATAATTCCCTGCTTGGAAACTCTCAACACCCAGGGATGCAGCACCCAAAAACTGTGGCTCCAGCTGAAGGGATTCTGCTGGGTGCAGAGAGGGTCGGGGCACTGAGAGGATGTTTAAATCGAAATATCACTCATAAACCCTCTAGGGAAAGGTTTGCACTCCCTGCTTTGAAAGGCACCTCTGCTGGGGCTTTAAATCCGCCTCGTCCTTCCACGATCCCCAGCTCTGGTGGGAAAAGCCTCGGAGGGAGAGATTTGTGCCCACCCTCCTCTCACAGAGCTGAAATCAGGAGAGACTATTTCTGAATTCTCAGTTTTTGGGGTCTTCCCGAAGGGGCACCACCGAAAGGCACTCTGCTCCCAGCTGAAGCTGTGATTTCCAGCTTTTCCAGCTTTTCCAGCTTTTCCTGCTCTGCTTTCAGCCCCCAGTGTCACCCAGACCCTCCTGCAGCCTTTGAAGTCCGGAGCTGACCTGATGGAGCAGATCCAGGAGGGCTGGATTTGGGCCCTGGATCCCACAGGCAGAGGAGATCGAGCTGATCCACGTGTTTTTAATCAAAACCTTCAATCTGGGGAGGCTGCTTTCGGTCCGCGTCTTCTGAGGAGCTCATTAAAAGGCCGAGAGCAGCAGGAGTGTTAAATTGCACTTGGATATAATGGACGGAGCAGGGACAGTGTCAGGGAAAAAAAAAATAAAAAAATCTGGTTTATCTTGAATTTTTTTCTTTTTTTCCCCTTGGCATAAAAAAAAAAGTTCACTGAGCAATTCTGCCTTTCAAACCACATCAAACGCGTTTCTCAGTGTCCTCACCCCCTGCCCTCTGCTCTCCTGGAGCAGAGCGAACCTGCTGCCAGCCCCTCCAGCAAAGCGGCCCTCAGACGGGGAAAAATAAATGTTTTGGGAAGATCTGAGGTGGTGACAGCGGGGAATCAGGGTCAGAGGGACCTTCCTGCTGAAAAATCACCCCAGAGCAGGTGGAGACTGCCCATCCCACCTGAGATGGAGCTGGGCCCTGCTGCAGGGCTGTGCTCTCCATGGAGCAACCCCCAAATCCTGCATCCAGCCTGGGATTGGCACCCAGATCCCCCAGGTGAGGTTTATCCCATTCCCAGGGCTGTGTTTTCCACAGAGCAATCCCTCTGCCACATCCCAAATCCTGCATCCAGCCTGGGATTTGTACCCACATCCCCCAGATGAGGTTTAACCCATTCCAGGGCTGTGTCCCAGGAACAATCCCTGTGCTGGAATCCAAATCCTGGATCCAGCCTGGGATTGGCACCCAGATCCCCCAGGTGAGGTTTATCCCATTCCAGGGCTGTGTCCTAGGAGCAATCCCTCTGCTGGAATCCAAATCCTGGATCCAGCCTGGGATTGGCACCCAGATCCCCCAGGTGAGGTTTAACCCATTCCAGGGCTGTGTCCCAGGAACAATCCCTCTGCTGGAATCCAAATCCTGGATCCAGCCTGGGATTGGCACCCAGATCCCCCAGGTGAAGTTTATCCCATTCCAGGGCTGTGTCCTAGGAGCAATCCCTCTGCCATATCCCAAATCCTGGATCCAGCCTGGGATTTGTACCCAGATCCCCCAGGTGAAGTTTATCCCATTCCCAGGGCTGTGTTTTCCACAGAGCAGTCCCTCTGATGGGATCCAAATTCTGGATCCAGCCTGGGATTGGCACCCAGATCCCCCAGGTGAGGTTTATCCCATTCCCAGGGCTGTGCCCTAGGAGCAATCCCTTTGCCAGGCCCCACATCCTGGATCCAGCCCGGGATTTGTACCCAGGACCACTCAGCTGAGGTTTAACCCATTCCCAGCCCCAAGCCCATCCTGCCACAGCTCCATGGGTCATCTCTGTGTGTGCAGGCAGGGACAGACCCCCCAGCCCTCAGTCCCCAGGGGACACGGGGACATCACAGACAGGGGACAGCGCACACAGACACGGTGCATTTGTGACCTAGGCTGGATTTTCCTCCCGTTAAAACACAAATTCCTCCTCCTCTCCTGGTCTGCCCAACGCTGGGAATGCTGGCCGAGTTAAAAGCAGGGATCTCTGTCAGCATTGCCACATTCCTCTCTCCTCTCTCTGAGGGGGGACCGGGCTCTCTCCTGCTGCTCCACAGGGGTGACACGGCGTGCTGGGACACATGGAAGCGGTGGGAAGGACACAGGGAAGCAGGGGAAGCTGCCAGCTGCTGTCAGCACGCAGACCCCGCGGCTCCAGCAGCACACACACAGCGCCCACGGTCACAGCTCGCATCTTTCTGAGTCTGCCACGGCTTTTTTGGTGGGTTTTTTTTTTTTGTTTTCATCAAATCCATCGTCACCTCAAGCACCCTTGAGGTTCAAACCCCTCCCAATCAAAACAAAACAACAACAACAAAAAAAACCCCTTGAAATGGAAGCAGCAAATTCCCAAATGTGCGGCAGCTATTCGGGTTCACCTTGTTGACAGCTCCACCTTGGACGCCAGGCTGCCCTTGCAGGTAGAGCCAGGCAGTTTTCAGGGAACCTTCTGGAAGCCCAGCACATGGCCAAATGTTTCCCTTCTCAGCTGCTCCACTGACTTGATCCCCTTCCAGAAATCTGTCCTCCTCCCCGTGTGCTCTCTGTGAAATGTTACAACCCTCATCTGTGCGATGGCTGCTCTGAAATAGCTCCTCGGAGGTGGCGCATGCGGAGGGACAGTGTCACAGTGTCCATCACTCTGACAGGGACTGGCTCTTCCCCGTGTCTGAGCTGTGGAGTCGCAGCCAGGCTTTAATAAGATTTATTTCCCAATCAGGAACTGAGCTGTGCCTCCAAACCTGTGCCCCTGTTTTCTCTAAGGAGGCTGAAAAAATTGCTTTTCTTAATTTTATTTTTTTTTTTTTTAAATTTCATATACACTTGGAGTTTATCTGAATGTCTTTTAGGTCAGCACATCGGGGTAGAACTGCACAAGGAGAGCCCCTGGGACCCTAAAACTGATTCTCCTGGCTGTGCTGCAAACGCTGCCTCCAGTATTTCCCCCCACAGACTGCCCAAGCAGAATGGGAAGAGGGGGAGGAAATTGCATTTGAACTCCTGGAAATCTCAGGAGAGGCTCAGTGTCTGAGCTGGATTTCATTTTGAGCCGGGCACTGAGCTCACAACGGGCTAAACTCAAATGGGCTCGGCCCTCGCTGTGGCGCCGTTGGGGCTCCGTGGGGACAGCGGTGCCACCATTGAGTGCTGAGGTGTCCCCTGGCTCTCAGAAGGAGCAGCAGAGGGGCTCTGAGGGACACAGCTCCTGCCTCAGGCCTGGAGGGACGCAGGGAATGAGGCAGGGAAAATCCCAGCGCAGCCTGTGCCGCCCGTGTCCTTGGGGCTGGGCTGCTTTTCCAGCTGGAAACGGACATCCGTGGCTGGACGTGTGGGACACGGCCAGTTTGTCACAGTTTTTGTTCCTTCCAGGAGGTGACACGGCCAGGCAGAGTCACAGCAAGCAGGGCAGCAAAAGCTCGGCCTTACCCCTGACTAAGCCCAGCTTTGATCTCAGTGGCCAAGCCGGGTTTGCTCACTCCTCAGAAATGAGCCTGGCAGGCTCTCCCTGCTCGCTGAAACTCCTGGGAGAGCTGGGGCTGCTTTCCTGGCAGTTTTCCTGGGAATACCCTCCCAGGGGAGGCAGGGATGAACAGGTTTGGGGCAGGAAAGGAGCACAGGCTGAGGCGCTTTTGGGTTTTGATGTTCCCTGTTGGATCCACTGAGAAGGAAACTCTGGCTAAAGGCCCTTTTTTGGCTAATGGCCCTGGCCAGCATTCCAAGGACAAAAGGAGTCCCAGGACTGAGTCCCAGCCTGGAATGGGACGAGCATCTCTTGTCAAGGACATCTTCCCGAGAGGAATTCTCCCGCCCCGGGGCTCTGGCCGTGTCCCCATGCAGCGTCTGTGGCATGCGGGGCCATGCTCCAGGACTCCCAGACTGCACCAGCGCTGTTTCAGCTGACAAAAGGACCCCCAAATCAAACCCCACCGCCGTCCTCGGGGTGCAAGGCGGCGCGTTAAGGCGCGGGGGATCCTCGGAGGGGTCTCCAGGCACGGGGGGAGCACTGGAGCTCTTCACCCCTGGGCGCTCGGCACAGCCTCGTGAGAGGACTCTGCTGGAGGAGGATTTTCTCCCCGGCCAGGTGAACAGGTAACTCTTCCCACCAGGACAATCCCGAGGTGTCACCAGCCTTAAGGCACCGCCAAAGAGGTAACGGAGCAACGCGACCTCTTGAACCCCAACGAGAAAGAAAACCAACGAGAAAAAAAACCAACGAGAAAAAAAAACCCAAAAAACAACCAACAACAACAACAACAACAAAAAAAAAACAACAAAAAAACCAAACCCAAAAGGAAATCTGGCTTTGGGAGCAGGCAGGGCTCAGAAAGATTTTGGTTTGTAAGGCACTCTACCGACCAGACAGGTACATCTCCTTACTCCTGCGCTTTTTCTCCAGGCGGCGCAGCCGCTTCTCCTCCCGGCGCCGCGCCTCCTCCGCCTCCTGGTGCTGCCGGCACTTGTGGAAGTTCTCCACCACCACCCCCACGAACATGTTGAGCACGAAGAAGCTGACGATGAGCAGGAAGGAGATGAAGTAGAGCAGCATCCAAGGGTTGTGGTTCTGGATGGGCTGCGGGAGGGGGAAAACCGGGGAGAAGCGGCACAGACCAAGCGGGTTAATTCGGAATTTTGGAGCAACAAGTCGTGTGGGGAGGAGGACTGGGGGGAGATTTTTCCCAAGGTGTTTTCCTCTCATTCGCCTTCTCGCTGACTAAAATTTTACTGTTTGGTGCACAAAACCCACCCAAAACTGCCTCAGAGGGTTTAATTATTTTGGCGTTTATTTCACACAGCTTGGGATACATCTCAGTGGATGAGCATCGTCCCACCAGCAGGGTTGTTTCAGCTAAAGATAGGCTCCAGATTTTTAATTTTTCAGATGTGGGCTCCTGCTTGATGTTTCTCAGTTGTTACCAGATCTTCAGAAGTGGGGGGAAATGGAGCCCAAAGCGTTACTGCGGCTCTGGGTGGGTCCTACTCATGCGAGACTCGGCTTCCCACGGAAAATGCCACGGGACTCACAAACTGACTGCCTTTCTCACAGCATTCCCGGTGGTTTCCCATCCTCAAGCCCCCTCATTCTAATCCATTCTACATCCTCTGATGCAGGGCACGTCAGAGCTTGCCCTACACGGGAAGCGGACGTGGAAAAGCAACTCCAAAAAAAAACCGGAAAACCGGCAGCTCAACGACCTCAAGGAGCTCTGCTCCTTCCTGGGATTTCAAAAACCCCGGAATCCCCAGCCCTGAGAGGAGCACAGCTGAGCTCTGCAGGACAGGTACCTGTTGGTCAATGCCCACGGCATCCAGCCCGTCGTACATGATGTTCACCCAGCCGTCCTTGGAGGAGAGGACAAACAGGGACATCAGGGCCTGGAAAACGGACGGGAGAGCTTGGTGTCACCTTTCAGCCCCCAGAGAAGAAAATCCCCACTCCTCCTACGGCCTCGCCTGCTTTTCAGCCAGCTCATTTTTATTATTTGCAAAGAGAACAGCCAGAGAACAAAAGGGGCAGCTGAGGGATTGCACTCCGAAAACCAAGGAATTGTACAACCGTAGCAGGAGACCAAGAGTTGATCCGATCCATCTTTACACATTTAGCGTAAAAGACAGAGATTTCCAGATCAAGCCATAAGAATGACCAAGGATAAAAAAGGCCTCAAAGGTCACCGAGTGCAAACATCAACCCGCTGGTAGATGACTGCAACATCAATTTTGGGAACTTCCCGTGATGGAGGCTCCACACCCTCCTGAAGCCACACATTTCTAGTGCTCATCCAGGAAATCCCTGCAGGGAGGACTTTACCTGCCCCAAGTTGTCGAAGTTGTACTTCCTCCGGACCCATCTGTAGTGAGCGTTGGTGCAGTCGGCCTTCGTGGTGATGTTTTTGACATCGGGGCCATCACAGTAGTAGAACTTGCCTTTAAAAAGCTGCATTTGAGAAGACAAAGGAAAAAAAAAAAAAAATAAAGAAATCAGCAGCTTTGAGAAGCCTGTTCTCTGATTTATCTTCCAGTCCCTCAGCAGAGTTCATCAGGGAGGTCTGTCTGTTCTCCTGATCCTGAGATCCTTGCTGGGAGCAGCTGCCAGTCCCACCCTGGATCATTTCTCCTAAAGCCTGGCTCTCCCTCCCAAACTGAAATCTTCCTTTGGAGGCGTTTCAGCTCGTTATTTCCACCTCAACCCCAGCGGGTGAGAACAGCAGCTTCTCTTTTGCAGCAGTCTCTGACAGGGGAGGGAAATACTCTACCTGGACCCCTAAAATCCCGAAGATAATGAAGAAAGCACAGCAGATGAGAACAATATTCCCAATAGGCCTCAAGGAGGAGATCAAGGTTTCCACCACCAGCTTCAGACCTGGGGCTCTGCTGATGACTCTGGGGAAAAAAAAAAAAAAAAAAGACAACTTTTAATTTTCATGCGTGTTCTGTTGTCACTCAGCTGCTCCTCTACCTGCAGGCAGGGATTCCTTCAGACAACCAGGACATTCCCAGCCACGTCAGATGGAATCCAAGCGGTGACAGCTGGGCAGAGTGAGGAGGGGAGAGACTCCCTGTGGGCAGGATGTCACAGAGATCCCTCTGCGGGGCGTTTGTGCCTCCCTCCAAGGGCTCCGATCCCACACAGGGACACAGGCAGGACCCTCCTTCCTCCCCCAGCAGGTGGACAGCTTCCCCGTGGGCCTGCAGAGCACGTCTGGTGCTCCTCCTGCAGCGGTGGCCATGACGACTTTGCAAACAGAGCCATTCCAATTTGTTTCCTAATTAGTTCCTGAACTGGCTCTTAGCTGGCGGGAGCCGGTGGCCAACAGCCCCACAGAGCCAGAGGGTCAATCCCGCTGGGAAGCAGACATTCCAGGTGTGCTCTGAGGCAGGTTTTGGGTGTTAGGAAGAGCAGGGGCGCTGCTTTCCTGGAGGAGAGCCTGGGGAATGCACTGCCCTTCCCTAAAAACCATGGAATTTGTTTTGAGGACGGGCTTGTAGAGGGTGAGTCCTTGCAGGCAGCTGCAGCTCACAGGGATAACGACGCCTTGTGCCTGCCAAGCCCAGAGAAAGGAGTTTTGTGCTGCAGCATTTCCACAGGGTCTTGTTTGAGAGGAATCATGTGGAGGCTGAACTGCACCTCCAAGTGTCAGGAGTGGTCCCTGGAGCCCTCCTGTGCTCGGTGAGGCCGTGGTGGTGAGAGGTGATGAATTCTTATGAATTCCTTTCTATTCATAGGATCTGGCCTAGTTATTCCCAAAGACCGATTCCCTCTTTCCCCCTTCCCTTTCCTCGTGAACTGCCCCGTGCCCTGGATTCTGTTCCCGCTTCCGTGGGTCACACAGGGTGTCCTGGGGAGCCAGCACTGCCAGGGGACCCTGGTGCCACCAGAACACACTGATTTCCTTGTCACCGAGGTGACGCACAGCACAAAGAGCTGCTGTTCTTGTGGCCTAAAAGATTCCCTCTTCCCATCACTCTCACAAGCACGGCTTTGTCCCAGAAAGTTTCCAGGTTTTTGGAGGCGACTGCCTCATTCCCCTAAAATTTTGGCAAAAAAAAAAAAAAAAAAAAAAAAAGGCTCCTGTTTCTTGCCAGAGCAGGAGCTGATCCAAATCCCCCCCCTCCCAAGCATTATCCCTCCTTATTGCGTAATCACAACGCAATAAAGATAAAATACACATTATCTTTAGGATACAAGTGATCGTTGCTCCTGTTCTCAGACTCTGGAAGCTCTGCCCTCCTGTGCCTCGCTGCGGGAGGAGCTGCTTTGCAGGGATGCTTGGCAGGGTCAGGAGGACAGGGAAGGATGCTGGAGCTCATCAGATCCTCAGAAGGATCCCGGAGCTCATCAGATCCTCGTCAGCACCCGTTCAGCTGCAAACCCCTCTTTTCTGGGGAAGGCTGGGAGGTTGTGCAGCTGAAGAAGTGACTTGGGAAGGGCTGATAAAACCGCGGTGTGGGGGAGGCTCTGACCGCACTCGCTCCGGATTGTGGCAACGCCCCTCGCCCCAAGCTCCAGCCGCGCGTCTCCGAGCCGGAGAAGGTGGGTTTGGAGTTCACTTCGCTGTTTTCAAAGAGTTCCTCACCGAGTTTAGAGGTGCCCAAAGATGTTTCTACCCGTGTGGCATGTCAGTTTTTTTCGCGCCATTAAGCAAGACCTTGTGCGTTCCCCAAACTCTCTGATTTATCAGCGCGTACCGGAGCGGCCTCAGGGTCCGCAGAAGCCTCAGCACACGAAGGACTCCCAGGATTTTGGCTCCTCCTGCTGATGCCATGGACACAATGATGTCAATGATGGAGACAAAGACCAGGACTCCGTCCAGGACGTTCCAGCTGCTCTGCAGGTACGTGTTCTCCCCGGAGAAAAAGCCAAGGGCCACCACCTGCAGCCAGGAGAAGGGAGAGGTTGAAACCTCCACGCAGATCGTAACTCCGGCGTGGTCTTTGCCAGAGTTTGCTCTGGGCCGTGGGGTGAAGCTCTGATTACCTTAACCATCATTTCAGCCACGAAGATGGCAGTGAAGATGTAATTAGAGACGCTTAGGAATATCCTTTCCTGGAAAACGCAGAGGGACAAAGAGAGACAAGTCGGAAACCCAACATTTATCTAGCAGGGTCTGGTCCTGAGGAGGTGAAGACCTGGGCGGGGGGATGGAGGGAGGAAATGCCTCTCACCGTGCTCAGGGGGTCGATGTCCGGTCTCTCCAGAGCTATGGTGATGCAGTTGAGGAAGATAAAGACCAGCACCACGTGGTCAAACATTTTGTGGGCAATGACCTTCTGGCACGTCGCTCGGAACCTGGAGGAAGGCGGGAAGGACAGATCCTGTGGAAGTTTGGGTCAGGAACAGGCTCCTCCCCAAAGCGCCAGCCCAGGTGGTGAGGCAGCATCCCCACAGGCTTCGGCCACGACTGTCATTAATTATTAATTATTAATTATTACTAATGCTGGCCAAACCACTGACAGCAGCTCATCCTGACACGCAGCTCTGCCCGCACCGAACTGGAAACCTGACCTCGAAACCAGGAGCTGGAATTCTAAAGCTCTGAGGGATTTTTCCCAAGCGGAGAGCTCGCTAGGAAGGCAATATTCCATGACCTCGAACACCTGCCGGGCTGGAATTTCACTGGAATTTCTTACCTGTTCTGTGGGGAGAACAAGTAGAGGGACCAGTCCTCGTGGGTCTTGCACCACTGGGGTTTGTAGGGCTCCAGGGCTTTGCGGATCCGGTAGCAACAACTCTGGATAGAAAAGAAGGAACACCTTTTCTTCCTCTTTTATTTCCCTGCCTCTTCAACTTTCACAGTGTTTTTGTGGAAGGAAGGGGCAGGAAATGGCTTTTCAGCGTCTCTGTGGGCAGTCACAGCTGTGGCGGCTGTCGTCACGTTTGTCCAAGAAAATAAGGAGGAAAGGGGTGGAAAAAGGGGAGAGATGGACAGGACAAACAAGACTTCTGGGAAGGTGTCATTTTGAGATACAGAGTCGCGCCAAACCCAAGAAGGCTCAAGCAACCAAAAAGTTAAGTGTAGAACATTTATTTTTAGGCTTTGACAGCTCCTGTGAGTAAAGCCATTCACCTGTTGTGTCTGCAGCTCATTTTTGGAGGAATCCTGGGCCAATGGGACAATCCCAGTTGGTCCAAAAATGAGGCATTTTTGGAAAAAAATAAGTTTTTACCTCACAGTATGCCACTGCAGTGTCAGAGCCCAAAAAAGATCTCTTCAAGGGATCTTTCAGGAAGTAAAGGCTCATCCTGTGGCTCGGGATCGCCGTTCCCAACCCCAGCCTTGAGGCGATAACACATTTCCACACTGGATTTTCGTCCATCCTTTTAGGGATGGGAAAAGCCACTTAAAACACGAGCCCCGAACCCTAACACTGATCCTGATCCTAATCCCAGCTCTGAGGCAATAACATTTCCATGCTGAATTTTCATCCATCCTTTTAGGGATGGGAAAAAAATGCTTAAAACACAAGCCTGTAACACTAACCCCAGCCTTGAGGTAACAACACATTTCCAGGTTAGATTTTAATCCATCTTTTAGAGAATGGGAAAAGCCACTTAAAACATGAGCCCTTAACCCCAAACCCTAACCCTAAACCTAACCTCAGCCTTGAGGCAATAACACATTTCCACGCCAAATTTCCATCCATCCATCCATCCTTTTAGAGAATGGGAAAAGACACTTAAAACACGAGCCCCTAACCCTAACCCCAGCTTTGAGGCAATATTTCCACAGTGGATTTCCATCCATCCTTTTAGGGAATGGGAAAAGACACTTAAAACACGAGCCCCTAACCCTAATCCCAGCCCCAACCTTGAGGCAATATTTCCATACTGGATTTCCAAACATCCTTTTAGAGATGGGAAAAGCCACGCAAAACACAAGCCCCCAACCTCAGCCTTGAGGCAATAACATTTCCATGCCGGATTTCCATCCATCCTTTTAGAGATGGGAAAAGTCACTCAAAACACGAGTCTCTAACCCCAGCCTTGAGGAAATAACATTTCCACACCGAACTTCCATCCATCCTTTTAGGGAATGGGAAAAGCCGCTTAAAACACGAGCCCCTAGCCCCAGCCTTGAGGCAATAACGTTTCCACACCAGATTACCATCCATCTTTTTAGGGACTGGGAAAAGCCACTCAAAACACGAGCCCCTAACCTCAGCCTTGAGGCAATAACATTTCCACACCGAACTTCCATCCATCCTTTTAGGGAATGGGAAAAGCCGCTTAAAACACGAGCCCCTAGCCCCAGCCTTGAGGCAATAACGTTTCCACACCAGATTACCATCCATCTTTTTAGGGACTGGGAAAAGCCATTTAAAACACGATTCCCCCAGCCCCCGCGGCACTCACGTCCTCCATGTCATCCTCATAGTCCAGGCCGTCCTCCTTGTGCCCGTCCACCCTGAGGAAGAACTCGGCGGGGCCGTGTCCCGTCTTGCCGTTGCAGTCGTGGAACTCGGCGGGCAGCAGCGCGGCGGGGCCCAGCCCGAGCTGGCGCACCGAGGGCACCTGCAGCAGCTCGGGCAGCTCCTGGGAGCCGCGGTAATCCAGGGATTCCGCCCGCCGGGGCAGCGAGGGCCGGCTGAGCGTGCTGGACTTGGCGTCGTCCGAGTCGTCGTCCTGCTGGCCTTTTCCCTCTCCGACAGCAGCGATTCCCGTTACTCAGCCCGACTGGTTCTTCTTCTTGAGGCTGGGCGCCCTGGCCCAGCTGTTCCAGCTGGAGCGGCGGCTGCCCCCAGTTGCTGCCGGTGCCCCAGTTGGCGCAGGGGGAGCTGCGGAGGCTGGACTGGGGGAGAAGGCAGGCGTTGGGAGGGGTGGTTGGCGGGAGGGAGACGAAGGATCGGGGGTGTTTTGCCCGGGTCGGTGGAAGCCACAGCCTCCCGTGGAATCCCTCAAACCTCTCAGGGGAATCCCCAGGGTCCTGCCCTGGAAAGAGCTACCAGAGGGTTTTCCACCCTGGCTGGAGGAGATTTCCTCCATGGTGCCTTGCAACACTGTGTGATCCAGCCCAGTTTTGCTCTCCCCATGTGCCCCTAATTCTCCTGGTTTCTCCTTTCCCGGTTTCCCCATTGGCTGTGGCATCCCTGGCGGCTGCCCCGTGTCCCCTGTAGGGCACTGCCCTTTGCACCACCCCTGTGCCCTCACTGGTTCCTGACCCCACACTTAACCCTGCGCAGAAACCGTCAGGTCTTTTCCTCCTGATCCCTTTTGGCGTGTTGGAATAAACCTTTGCTGGAATAAACCTTTCCTGGAATAAACCTTTGCTGGAATAAACCTTTGCTGGAATAAACCTTTGCTGGAATTTCTCATCCCAAAGGCCCTTCCTGCCTCTCTTTGCTGAGCTGGCCGTGGTGTGTGCGGTGTGCGCACCCGACTGCTTTGCCTGAATCCTCCCCAGGCGGCTTTGCCGCAGGAGATGCGTATTGGGAGATGGGTGGCAGCTCCACCACCTGAAATCACACTGCTGCAGCCTCCCCTTCCCGCGTTTCACACCGCTCCAACTCCAGCCCCGAGGCGGGAGCACCCGGCCGAGGCCGCGCTGGAGGTGGTCCTGGAGCACAGCTGGAGCACAGCCACCAACCCTCTGTGCTGGTGACCCCCTGGCAGCACTAAATCTCCATAAAAGATGAGCCCAAAGACACCAATAAGCGGTGTTTTGGTGAGCTGGCTCACGTTCAGGGGGTCCTCTGTGCTGGTGACCCCCTGGCAGCACTAAATCTCCATAAAAGATGAGCCCAAAGACACCAATAAGCGGTGTTTTGGTGAGCTGGCTCACGTTCAGGGGGTCCTCTGTGCTGGTGACCCCCTGGCAGCACTAAATCTCCATAAAAGATGAGCCCAAAGACACCAATAAGCGGCGTTTTGCTGAGCTGGCTCATGTTCAGGGGGTCCTCTGTGCTGGTGACCCCCTGACAGCACTAAATCTCCATAAAAGATGAGCCCAAAGACACCAATAAGCGGCGTTTTGGTGAGCTGGCTCCCGTTCAGGGGGTTTCAGCTCACAGCTTCCCCACCCTCCAAAGGGGACCTGAGTCACCCCAGAGCCTGGAGGGAACTGTGCCCCTATTTCCGCTGCTTTCCTTCCATTCGCTCCGTGAGGCAGTGGAGTGAACGTTTCTCCTCAGCGCGTGTCGGTGCACGCGGGCAGGTACCAGGCAATTCCCAGGATGAGAGAGCTTAAGGTCAGCGCAGAAAAGCCAGGAGGAAAACTCCCATTTTTCCCTCTGTGGCTTCCTCCCAGCACAAACCAAGGCAAACTGCCTTCCTCCTCCTCCTCCTCCTCCTCAGTGCTGGCCTGCTCTCCCCTTTCTGCCCCGTCTGCCTCTGGCTGGTGGCACCGCCGCTCCCTGGGAGAGGATTGCAGGGATGAACATCCCTCCGCAGCAGCTCGCAATCCCACCAAAGCCCAAGGCGAGCAGCAGCCTGCTCTGTTTTCTTTCCAAAGGCATTAGGTTGGCTAAGCAGCTTAGCAAGGGGGGGGATGGCGGCTGTGCCTGGGCGTGAGGAGCCGTCACGGTCTGCTGCCTTGATTCGAACATGATCCCGCGGCCACGGAGCCGAGGAGCGGGACGGGAGAGCGGCGGCAGGAATCCAGTTTGTGCGCACAGAGCTGCCCTCCCGGCCCCCCTGCAGCAGGCACGGCTGCCAGAGCAGCAGCTCCTGGTGCGCTCCTGGCCTCGGGGAAACGTCACCACCGCCCGAGGGGGGCTTTGGGAACTCAGCGCCTTCCAAAGGAATTACGGAATTGGCTTGGGAGGGACACTGAGGATCATCTCATCCCATCTCCTCATTCCAAACCCCCTCATCCCTTGTTCCCTCGAGCTCCCGTTCAGCAGGGCTGCGGGACCGTAACCAGAGCTCAAGGGAAAATCAGCCCCTGACGCAATGTAAATTCAAGATAGGACCCTAAAACACCAGGGGGAAGGAGACCTCATCCTCACAGGAACACCTGGCAACTTCTCCCAGACATCCCAAAGAGCCGGTGTGCTTGGAAAAGGCTCCTGCTCCCGCTCTGAGGGGTCGCTGGGGTGACTGGACTTGTTAAGGTTATGTGAGATGGTTGTCTCCACTTAAGGTCATCTCCAGTGAGGTGGTTTGGAAAGGGCTTCCAGTGAGGCACCAGGCAGGAAAACGCTGGATCCCGGTGCATCCCTGTTTTCCCTTTCCATGGACTCTGTAGTCACTGCACACCCCAGCTCTGTTCTCCTCCTGCCTTCCTGCACCTTTCCCATCACCCTCCCTTTCATTCTCCAGCGGCGTCCCTCACCTCACCCTCACCTCACGTGACCCTAAGCTGAGCTCAGCTGGCGCTGACAACACCAAACTTGCAGGATCATCCCCTGGATCCTCGCGGATCCCTTCCACCCCAGAACGCCCCCACGACCCGGAAACCAAAAGACCCCGCGCCCTGCGTCGCTTTGAGGGGCGGTTGTTGGCCACGAGAACCTACCAAGGACTTCTGGTCGTAGCCCGTGGGGTCCAGCGAGGCGTTGCTGCCCCTCCTCGAGTCCCCCAGGGCGTGCAGGGAGTCCAGGTGCGGGGAGCACTTTGGGGTGGGCATCGGGGTGGCGGCGGTGCGCATGATGATGGGCGGGGGCGCGGCCCCCCCGGCCCTCCAGGTGCCCGTTGGGGGTGACAGCCAGCGAGTACATCTTCATCTCTGCACAGAGGGGGACAGAGGGCACGGCGTGAGGGGACACTGGGACCCTGCCAAGAGGAGCTGCGGGCTGAAAGTAGTGGTGCGGAAAGGCATCAGGGGAATGCTGCGAGCTCCCGAGGGGGTTTGGGAACTCGGTGTCCTCCAAAGGAGTGGTGGAATTATGGAAGGGAGTGGCTTGGAAGGGACCTTGAAGATCATCTCATCCCATCCCACCCATCGCATCTTTCATCCCATCTCATTTTATCTTATCTCATCCGATCTTTCATCCCATCCCATCTCATTTCATCCTATCCCACCTCATATTATTTCATCCCATTCCATCCCATCCCATCTGATTTCATCCCATCCCATCTCATCTTATTTCATCCCATCCCATCCCATCCCATCTCCCATCCCATCCCATCCCATCTCCCATCCCATACCATCCCATCGGCAGAGATGCCTCCCACTAGGTCAGGTTTCTCCAAGCCCCTTGGATCCCTGAGCGCTTCCAGGGAGTTTTGTGCTCTGTTCATTGGGATTTAGAGGGTGGAATTGGGGTTTTGGGGCTGGCAGAGAATTTCCAGGCTGAATTCCACCGAGGGATTTCACCTCCTGTCCGTGTCACGCAGAGCTGCACTGGGATTTTTTGGGATTCTCTGATGTGCCTGAAGCTCACACATGGGGAGGCATTCAGCAAACATTGGGGACAGGAAATGGAAGTCGCTTTTACCCGCTGATAACAGAAATCTAATGGCACAGCACTGTGGCAACCCCAAAAATCCACTATTTCAGCTGCACGGCAAGAACAGGCTGCAAACCCCAATATTTACCCTGAACCAGAGCAGACCTAACACCTCCAGCCCCGTAACAGCACCAAGGCTGGCTTCAAACCCCAAACTAGAGCTGAACTAACTCCTGCTTTGCTGGGCTGAGCGGGCTCTGCTTCCAAGGAATCAGAAATCCGCTGGTGTTTCAGAACCACCCCTTGAGAAGGGGGAAGGATCAGAAGGGAAGCCCTTCAGGTCTGCAGGGAGAAATCCAAGCGAGCGCCTTCCCGCTGCTCTGTTCGTTCCACCGGGGGGGCTCTCACAGTAAAATTTGCTTTGATTTGTGCACAAATCCCTGGTCTGCACCCCAGAGATCCACGGGGACGCTGGCATCCGCCTTGAGGGTGGAAATTCCGGCTAAGATTTGCTGCTCTGCCCCGTGTGCCCCCGAGCGTGTCACGCGCCAGGAGCTCTGCGCTGGAGCTGTTGGAGCCTTTGGAGGCACCAGCTGGCCCCTGGCCACCGTCACTCCTGGACTGACAGCGCCTGCTTTCTACCCCTGTGTCACCTGAGCAGAGGTGACAATGTTTATTTCCCCCGGGGAATCTCTCCTTGTTTGAAGCTGGGGCAGGTTTTGGTCCCGTGAGCCCTTTCCCAAACATTTGCAAGGGACATTCGGTCACTTGGGGATTTGTTGCTTCGTCTCCAGCCTGAGCAGCTCCACCACCTCCCTGCGATCCAGCTGTGCCTCAGCTCCCCCAGAAAACCCTGAATTCCGCCTGCTCCCCACAGCCAGCGCTTCCTCGGCTGGAACAAATCCTGGTTTAGGAGCACTTGGAGGGATCCTAACAGAGCCCAGGCTGGGAATCGAAGGGAGCAGGAGCTGAAGCGGCTCCCGTTTGCCATCATTCGCTGTTAAAATGCGTGATCCCTTTTTTTGTCACCCCTCTGGCTGCGAGGCGAAGGCTGTCACCTCCAATCCCAGGTTTTTGGTACACCAGGGCAGCGGGGGCCCTCCCCTCAATCCGGCTGCCAGACCCTCCTGGAACACAAATGAGCAGCGGCGCTTTCCATCCATCAAACCTCACCCGAATGCATTTCGTGTGGGAAACCAAAAGGAGCAGACGAGAACATGATTGATTGGAAAAGCTGCCGAGAAGTGGGGTGAGAACATCGCTGTCAGCAAAGCGCTCCGTGCTAATGGTGCGGGGGGGAGGAGGAGACACAGCTAAAAATTCTTGGGGACGTTTAAATTAGGGGAAAAAAAAAACCAAAAACCCACCACATCTGCCTAAAAGGAAATATCAATGCTCATTTAGCGTCCCCTACACTTTGCAGAGCTGCTCTGGTGACTTGGCAATGGAATTAACTGCCAGATAAACTGGATTCTTCCACTGTGGGAGCGGAGCTGGAGCTCCCAGATTCCCGGGAAAACGCAGACACAAAAAAACCCCCACCTGTGGCTCTGAGGTCTTTCAGCTTCTCAAACTCGTCCTCGAAGTTGGCAGATGTCTTGTCCTCGTCTGTGTCTGACCTGTTGGCATCTCCCTGCAGAGAGGAGGAGGGGAATTAACAGACCTGATTCATTTGGGTTCCTCAGCAGCTCAGAGCTACCTCTGCTCCCCGTGGGCGGCTCATGCCAAATTCCCCCTGGGAACACCCTGGGAATGATCCCAGGCAAGTCCCTCTCCCTTGTTTCCACTCATTTGGACAGAAAGTACCATGCTGTTGTTGTCACCACGTCCCTGCCACGTCCTCCCTGTGCTTCCTGCACTGCTCCAGGCTCCTGGAACAGCAAATCCCAGGGGAAAACATCACAGAGCAGCTGGGATTGCAGGAATGACCGAAAAGCCTGGCCTGGTGGGGCTCCTTGTTTGCTCTCTCCCTGATTCCAGCTGAAAGCGCTCGGGGTTTGATGTCGAAGGATGTCAGAGGGTTTTAATCCCGTGTTTGACAGCACTTTAAAATTGACTTAGGTCTGCAAAACCCCAATTTGCTTTCTCCGCGCTGGCTGGGAAGAGATTGTTTTGGGAAATCTCTTTGGCAACCTGAGGCAGAGGGAGCGTGGCCGGTTTGCCTGGCAGCCCTGCAGCACCTCAGGGCAGGGAGCAGCCACCCTCTCCCTGCCTCTCCTCCTGGAAGTCCAGCTCCTTTTCCCTTCTGTGCCTTTCTCTGCCACCAGGAACAGCCAGCCCGGGACAGAGGAGCCGGGGGAAGGGATTCCAGCAGAATGTCAGCAGGATTCCTGGCTGGATTCCTCAGGACTGCAGGGATCCGTGCAAATTGATGGCCTGGATTAAGGAGCTGATCCCGGAAGAAAAAGGAGCACAGGTCCTTCCCTGGTGCCTGAACAAACGCCCACCGCCTCCCCAGCCGCTGAAGCGGCAGCGAACTTCATTCTGCCTGTGATTTATTGCAAAGCCAGCACGACGGAAAGGCTCCACACAGTTCATCCTTGTCTCGGAGAGCACAAACACCGGTGCAGGGAGGATTGATAGGTTATTGCAACAATTTGGGAAAGTTTTTACCGGCTCTCCCAGAGCACCACCGGGGGAGATCTCGACAATGGCACGGGAACGGTGCGAGCACATGCGAGCACAATACGCATTTATGGCCCTGCTTGCAGGCCTGGGCTACAGTCACACATGTACCTAAAAATGGGTTTGTGGCCATTTGAGTCGTTCTCTTCCAGGAAAGCTCCTGGCAAACTGCTCCGGAGGCAGAGCAGGAGCGGGATCTGCAGGAAATGGATTTGTGGAGAATTTTTAAAGTTTGATAGAAGGTTTATATATAGTATGCATCTGTATGTAAATTGTGAGACAAGAAATGTTGCATTATAAATGCTGTAGAATAGGATGGATATTGTTGAGAAAGAAAGGGAATTGGAGACAAATTTTAAAGGATGACTTTGAAAATAAGATTAGATACTTTAGAGAAATAGAACTACGAAAGGTGCACTGTAGTGGGACCTAGGAGGGGTAATTTTAGATGATTACCTTTAAGGTATTAATAGTACTGTGTGGTAAAAAGCTAATAGATAAGAAACTTCTATAATGTATTGTAATTAAGAGATAGTTGATTTCTGAATGCAATAGTATGAATTACAACATTTGCATTGTTTCGCTTTCTATATAAGACTAAAAACGGAATAAAAGTTTTTTTAAAGCGTTTCTCAGTTGCTTTATTTTTGGGTTAGGAGAAGGGTATAACCTGATAAAACTACGGTGCTGTGGTTCACAGGACAATTTTTATTTAGTGTCCTTGCTGAAGCCCTGCTCTCAGCTGCACAGATCTCCCAGATAAATAAAACAAACACCTGGGAAATTCCCCGCAGTGACTCCTGAGACTGCTCACAACACCCCTGCCAGCGGGCACAGAGGTCAAAACAAGAATTCTGCCCCGTTCCCATCGCAGCAACAGAACCGGGGGCGACAAAAGCAAACCCAGCTCTGCTGAGAATCTGCAGGATTTGGTTTGCGGCCTGGTTTGGTGGAAGGTTCCCTGCAGGGAGCTGGAACCAGAGATTTAAAGTCCCTTCCGACCCAAAGCATTCCAGGATTCCGTCGTTTCTCAGGGCTCCAGAGGAGCCCCGGCAGCTGGGAAGGGTTCTGTGTAACACCTCTCCCTGAGACGGGTGAGGAGCCTGATGCCAGGATTGATGATAAACAAAGGGGAGTGGAGAGCAGGATGTGCCCTGCAAGTGCCCCGCCTGCTGCTGCCGGCCTCTGGGATGGATAATCCAGGCTGGGAAAAGCGGAGATCGCACACGTTAGAGTGGTGGCCCGTAAGAGCTCTGAGAGGAGCCGTCAGGGCTGAGCAGGGAAACCGCAGCTGCTTGTCTGGAGGAGCAGTCAGGCGCTCAGAGAGCTCCACACAGCCCTGGCCGCACAGCAGCAGCAGGTTCAGCATCCCGGGGGGCACGGGAGGAACGGGGCAAAGATCCCTGCAAAGATCCCTGCAGAGATCCCTGCAAAGATCCCACAAAGATCCCACAGAGATCCCTGCAAAGATCCTGCAAAGTTCCTTGCAAAGACGACGCAAAGATCCCTGCAAAGATTGCTATAGAGATGCAGCAAAGATCCCTGCAGAGATCCCTGCAGAGATCCCTGCAAAGATCCTGCAAAGATGCCACAAAGATCCCTGCAGAGATCCCTGCAAAAATCCCTGCAAAGATCCTGCAAAGATGCCACAAATATACCTGAAAAAATCCCTGCAAAAATCCTGGCAAAGACCCCTGCAAAGATCCCGCAAAGATCCCACAAAGATCCCGCAAAGATCCCATAAAGATCCCATAAAGATCCCATAAAGATCCCTGCAGAGACCCCTGTGAGCTGCAGGCTGCTGAGTGGAGAAATCTTCCTTCCACTTACAGCATCATCCTAACGACCTGAGAATTTAATGTCAGCAACCCGGAAACAGCTTTTGAACGTCTGCGCTCCCTGCCTTGAATATTCCAGAAGGGACAGGGTCCCACGGGAAGGACAGGGCTGGGAGCCAGGTCTCATCCTGGCTGCTCCTCAGGGCTGGAACGTGTGGAACCTCAGAACAGAGTCGCGTGCAGCACGGCGTCATGAGGGGACGGTCCTGCTTGGCCACCCTGAGCTCCTTCCAGGACAGGGAAACCGCCCCTCATCAAGGGAAGACAGCGGATTTAATCGTTTTTGGGGTTTAGTAAAACTTCTGAAAGCCTGAGTTCCACCACAGAGGAACACAAACCCTGGGATTACGTGGGAGATTTGGTGAGTGAAATTAATCCGAAATAATTCCTTCTAAATCACACGGCAGACTGTGTAGGAGACCAAAGTCCTGGTTCCCCAATTCCCATCCCACATCCAGCGCGCTTTAACTGCAAATATTGATCCAGAAGAGCTTCAGGTGCCCAGCCCAGATCATCTGCACCTTTAAATTTAAATTTAGGGCTGCAAAGACTGATCCAGAAGAGCTTCAGGTGCCCAGCCCAGATTATCTGCACCCTTAAATTTAAAGGCTGCAAAGACTGATCCAGAAGAGCTTCACATGCCCAGCAGAGATTATCTGCACCCCTTAAATTTAAATTTAGGGCTGCAAAGACTGATCCAGAAGAGCTTCACATGGCCAGCACAGATAATCTGCACCCCTTAAATTTAAATTCAAGGTTGAGAAGATTGATCCAGAAGAGCTTCACATGCCCAGCTCAGATTATCTGCACTCCTTAAATTTAAATTTAGGGCTGCAAAGACTGATCCAGAAAAGCTCCAGGTGCCCAGCCCAGATCATCTGCGCCCCTTAAATTTAAATTTAAGGTTGAAAAGACTGATCGAGAAGAGCTTCACATGCCCAGCTCATCTGCACCCCTTAAATTTAAATTTAGGGCTGACGGCGCGGGTAGATGTTTATCCCCGACACGGGTGATCCCCAGACGGTGTGTGCCGGCTCTGCCCGCCTCCCTCAGCCCGGAGTCGCTCACCTCTGCCTGGAACCCTTCCACCAGGATGGCCACCAGGAGGTTGAAGAGCACGTAATTGCCGAAGGTCATCAGCGCCACGAAGTAGAGGGCGGCCCAGGAGGAGGTGGAGGCCATGCCGTTGTAGAGCACCACGTTCCAGTCCTCCTGCGTGAGGATCTGCAGGGAAAGGGAGAGGGAAAGGGAAGAGCCTCAGCTCCTCTGAGCACTGAGACCCTGCCACCAGCCCGTTCAGGAATTCTGGAAACTTGGATTTGGGGGTTTTAGGATGTTCGGGTGTCGTCTGAGTCCTTCTTCTTCACTTTCTTCTTCCTCCTCCCTCATGGGTTTGGGTGGTTTTCTGTAATTGGGTGAGAAAGGTCGGCACTCCGGGCCTTGGGTGGTCATTACTGGGTCAAAAGTATAAATAATGGAGGTGCCACCTCGTTATTGGGTAATTAGCACTTAAATAACCTTGGAAAGAGGTGCTCCATTTTACCTCTTACGAGCTGGAGCTCAGGTGAGTCTGTAAATAAATAAGAAACAACAAACATCCCAGTCCCAACTCAAAACTTTCCAGTGTATTACTCATCCTGACCTTGGCAAGGTGAAAAAGAAGCCAGAACCGTCGCACCTCACACCTTCCCTCTCCTCCTGACCTTCCCTGAGCCAAGCCGCTCGCACACCCCTCGGGAATTGCCTTTATCTGGCTCTTTGCGTGTGATTGCGGATCACGCTGCGGGGATTTGCCTTTGTTCAGACCTTTGCACCTCCTCTGGCCAAGCGTCCCCTCCCTGCAGGAAGGTCTGGCACTGCCCTGCCCAGGGAGGACAGGCTGGATCCAAGAAATCCCAAAGTGAAGGATGCACTGTCCTAATCCCATAAACTCCGTGGAGATGTTGCCTCCTTTGATAACCGTCAGAGGATAACGGATCTGAGGGCACAGATCTTGTCTCCTTTCAGGCTGCTGCCTAGAAGGCAGCTGGAGCTGAAGGGAAGGGTAAGGGATGGGATTTTTAATGAGATAAATGACATCGAGTAGCTCCAGAAGCTCGGGGAAGTTGTTTTCCTTTAGGTAAAAACACTGGGAAAAAGCAAAAAACAAGCAAACAAAAAAGAAACCAAACCCAAAAAAACCGAGGGGGAAAAAAAAAAACCACGACATAAAAAACCCCCAAAAAACAAAAAACACCAAAAACCCCTCCTTCACTGCAAAGCTTTTCTCTGAGGGATCTTCCTCAGGGATTTCCACTCTCCAGCTTCAAAAATCCCGGAGGCCTTAGAAAAAAAAATGGATGACAGGCTCACGTTCCACATTAATTCCTGCAGTGAAAATGGCCTCAACCCCCCTGGACCAAGGTGGCTTTGGGGACAGCAGTGCTGCACTGAGTCATGCTGCTCAATAACCTTCCTGGGACACAGGACTGAGCCTCCGCGCTCCGTGCCAGCTGCATTTCCCACGGGACTGGGAGGAGAAACGCAGCAATCTGCCTGCTGGGGAGGGAGAAGTGGGAAGCTCTGAGGCTGGGGCCGGTTTGTCCTTGTTCCTTTGTGAGAATTTACACCCACAGCGAAGGCTCTGGACTGGTCTCCACCTTGAGTGACGCCGCTCCGCTTTTAGAGACTTTATTTACACTTGTTGCACTCGGATTCTAAAGCCTGAGCTTTGAGACGCGGGAAGTCTAATCCTTATATTTAAAATACCCTTGAAAGGGCGGCTGATCCCTCCGCTGCGGAACCTGCCAGGAATTTCAGGCACGGACCAGAGCTCGGTTTGACAAGTTTTTACGTCAAGCCTTCCCCAGCACCTCCAGCTCCGATTTGTGAGGGGATTTGTCACTCCCAGTTACACGGAATTGTTCCAAGGGGAATCTTTGGGGCAGGGAAGAGAAGGACGGAGATCCTGCAGGAGCAGGAGCAGGATGGGCAGCAAAGAGGAAAACAAGAGTGGATGCCCTCCTTTTACTGATAAGAGATATGGACAGTGCTGATTTTGAGTAGATTTCTTCTCCATGGGGGAGAAGAAATCTTTTAGACCTTTAGAAACCTTTTAGAAAGAAGAAATCTTTCTTTTAGACCCAGAAACACCACCTCTGCCCTCATAACTCTTCACTCCCAATTTGACACCTCCCGGAAGAGTTTCAGTGGAATTAAAAACTCCTCATTGTTCCCCCCATGAAACACCCCCTGAGGGCGCAGAGCTACCTGGAACACGGTCACAATGGCCCAAAGCAAGGAATCAAATTCTCCTGTCCGGAACGGTGTCTCCCGTGTCGGTTTTCAGCTGACCTTGCATCCGAAAAGATGCATGCCGAGGATGCTTGCAGCGGGGGGAGAGAGGGAGATGGGAGAAACCCGTGGGTGAAATGTGGTTGCAGGAGGATTGCAGGGGTTTCATGGGCACTTTTTCCACTCTCTGTGGGTTTTTTGGGTTTTTTTTTGGGTTTTTTGTTTGTTTGTTTGTTTTGTTTTGTTTTTTTGGGTTTTTTTTGTGTGTGCGTGTGTGTCTGTGTGTGTGGTCTGGTTGGGTTTGGTTGCGTTAGTTGTTGGTTTTGGTTTTGGTTTTGCGTTTTTTTGTAGTGTGTGTGGGGTTTTTTTTGGTGGGGTTTTTTTATGGTGGGTGTTTTTTTTTTTTTGTTGTTGGTTTGGTTTCGGTTTGGTTTGTTTGTTTGTTTGTTTTTGTTTGGTTTGGTTTTTTTGGACCCCACGATTTGATTCTCCTGCCTCCCATTCCATTTCCAGTTCTCTGCACTGACAGGAAAATCAAGGGATGTCCTTTGTCTGGCAAGAATGTCAAACCACGCCGCCCACCTCCCTGGTTTTCCAAGCAAAGGATCCTGAGGGACATCAGAGGGTCAAACGGACAGAAATCTTGGAATCTGCCACAACTTCCATCCCAAACCTGACACTGGTGTGGTCCAGCCAGTGACAGGCACAGCTCAGGAGCATCTGAGAGGCAGCTACTGCCGTCTGCATCCTTTCACTCACCTCTAGGAATGATGGCCATTCCATGAAAAACTAGGCTGGAGAGGGGTAAACCCCACTGTGAGCACTCCCCCACACACACAAGTGCCGTGTCCCTGTGGAACAACGCTGTCTTGGGCTGCAATATGTAACCAAAAACGTGTATTCTATTTGCCACCTGCTGAAAATGGTTGGGGAGGTGTTTTTCCTCTTCCAGGACCCATCCCTCATAACTCTGGGGTTTATCTTCTGTTAAACCAGGTGTGTCACTGTTCTTTATCTCTTCCAGGACCCATCCCTCCTAACTCTAGGGGATATCCTCTGTTAAACCATGTGGGACAGCGTTCTTTATCCTTTCCAGGACCTATCCCTAATAACTCTGGGGTTTATCTTCTGTAAAACCAGGTGTGTCACTGTTCTTTATCTCTTCCAGGACCCATCCCTCATAACTCAGGGGTTTATCTTCTGTTAATCCAGGTGTGTCGCTGTTCTTTATCCCTTCCAGGACCCCTCCTCCCTGCAGGGATCTCTGCTGTTCCTGGCCCATCCAGGCTCACTGCAGGGCTGAGACAATTCCATCATCCATGGGGAGATGCTGCACCCAGGGGAGGAGCCCGGCATTCCCACCTGGATCACACCTGGCACTGGGAGCAGCAGCACAGGCTGTGTGCACGGGATCGCCAGAGGAGCACCGGACCCATCTCAGCAGCACTGGAGCTTCTGCAGGATCATCTCTGCTCCACCAGAACCACGTCTGGTCCTGCAGGAGGGCTGGACTGGGCTGTGACCGACACCCTGACCAACAGGGGTCAGGTCCTGTCCTGACTCCGACAGCGTTTCTAAGATTTTTTTTTGTTTTGTTTGCTCATTTTTTTCTACTACATTTGTATTTTTAACATTCCTGGTAAAGCACTGTTATCCCTACTCCCATACCTTTGCCCGAAAACCCCGCCTTAACTGCAAAATCATAACAATCCGGGAGGGAGAGGGGACGATTTTACTTCCTCCCTTCCAAGGGAAGCTCCGGCTTTTCCCCGGCAAAACACCTGCCTTTCCGAACCGGGGCGTACCTGAAGATGAAGATGAAGAGCCATGAGCAGCATGCAGAAGGTGGCCACGTTGTCCATGGTCTTCATGAGCACCACGAGCTGGCGGCGCAGGGCGGGCATGAAGCGCACCAGCTTGAGCAACGCGGAGCAGCCGGAAGGTGCGGAGCACGGACAGGCCCCCCGTCCGACTGGCCCGATGATCTCCCACACGCTGGGGGACACGGGATCTCGCTGTGGCTAGGACCAGCACCCATGCTCCCTGGAATCCCCCGGGAATTCCTCCAGGAATACCCCCTGCCCCATCCCCCTTTTCCTGCTCCTGGAAAAGCGGCACGGATCCCGGCCCTGCTGTCGTGTGTCTCGTGGCACAGCTCGTCTGCTTTTTTTTTTGGGGAAATTCCCTGCCTTAATTCCCTCCTTATTCCCTCCTTAATTCCCTCTTTTTTTCCGGGGTTCTCCGTGTCTGCACCACTACAATAAAGCGGATCACGATTTTGTCCGGGAACATCCATTCCTCAGATATATGGAGTCTCAGCACAGCTCAGTTCTTTAAAACAAAGCTTTTTTTTTTTTTTTTTTTTTTTTTTTTTTTTTTCCCTTCCAGCTTCTCGTAACAGAATTAGGGAAACAAAACCCCACATCAAGTGAGGAGGATCAGCGGTTTTAGGTCTCTTGAGGTGTTATCTCCCTTTGGAAATCCTTTAGAGGGAAGTTTTGGGGGGGCCGGTTTGATCAGGCCCTTTGTGCAGAACCTTGAACCTTGTCTGGATCTAAGGGATGTGCCAAGGGCACTTCTCCTGGTTCCCGTCTCCATCTCCCCTGGAATTCTTTGCCCCAAAGGACTGATGAGGGGGTGATCAGAAAGGATCCCAGCACCGGGGCGTGGCTGGGGCACCCCAGTTTAGGCACAGCAGAACAGGGCCCTCCCTTCCCATCCTGCTCGCCCAATTCCAGCCAGGCTGGGATAATTAGGGATTGGGAAGACACTGCCGGCATATGGATGCTCCCAGTACCCCTTTCCCTGGACCAGCCACGCTGTGCTTGAGCGGAAAATCCACCCCAGTGCCAGATGTGTGGCATAAATAGATTTTCCTCTCCGTCTGCCGGGTTGGTTTACTTTGGACAGGAATCCAAAAGCCCGGCACAATGACAGCACATCCCGGCCCTGGGTTAACACACGGAGTCACAGGGTCACCAGGCTGGAAGAGACTTTCCAGATCTTCGAGCCCAACCCACGCCCTAACACCTCCTCATCCACTAAACACAGTGCCACATCCAATCCTTTCTTAAACACATCCAGGGATGGAGGCTCCGCCGCCTCCCCGGGCAGACCATTCCAGCGCTTTATCACCCTTTCACTAAAAGATTTTTTTTTTTCTAAAAATCCAACTTAAATTTCCCTCGCCATCCCCGATCCCTGTGCAGTCCCCAGCCCATCCCCACAAAAGCCAGGGTGGGGAGAGGACCGGCAGTGACCTGATGACCACGATGATCCCGTCGAAGATGTTGTAGGGGTTCTTGATGTAGCCGAAGATTCCAAAGGCCAGGAGCTTCAGGAGCATCTCCAGGGCAAACATGCTGGTGAAGACGATGTTGCTGATCTCCAAGGCGTTGGTCAGCTCGTCGGGCTGCGGGAAGAAAAGCAACCTGGTCAGGGGAAAGAATGGGAAAGGCCGGAATGTTCATCCCGCAGGGATTTGTGCTCCTTCTGGAAAGCTGTGGAGAAAGAGGAAAGTCTGAGGGGACGGCAGATAAACCTCCTGAGGAGTCCCTGTGGGTTTTACTGGAATCACAGGATCCCAGCCCGGTTCTGGAGCAGCTGGAGAGCAACTCTGCCCAATCCAAAATAACTCAAGCTACGCAGAGGAGAGGGTTTGTTCGCTGTTCCAAGACGGAATTCTCCAGGCTGGAATCTGCCGGGATTCACACGGATCACTCTGCTGTTGCCGCACCTGCTCCAGCAGAGCTTTATGGATGCTGCCACATCCAAACCAGGAACACCGCTTTGGAGATAGGAATATGACAGCTCTGTTCATTAAAGCAAAGCGTTTTCCTTCCGGACATCTCCAAAGAGCATTAGGGAAAAAAAGATACCAATTAAAATCAGTGGGATCAACAGTTTTATGTCTCTTGAGGTACTTATCTCCCTTTGGGAACTGTCCCCAAAAACTCCCGAAATTTCCTAAACCCAGCAGATTTTAAGTGACAGCAGCGTGGCCCCGAGCGCCAGGATTGCATCCAGGATCACTCGAGTTTCTCTGGGTGTACAGGATTTTAATGGAGCTGAAATCCAAGATTTTTCCATGCCCCTCCTCCATCCCAGCACCACATTCCCTCGGGCCCCGACCTTGCTTCCAGGCATTCCATTCCTTCCCTGGGAAGTGCAGCAAAGCCTGCCCAGGGTCCCAAACCGGGCAGGGAAAATGGGAAAATGTGGGATCGATTTGTTGACTCCCTGGAGCTGCTGCTTCCAGCAGCACCCGGCTCTGCAATGAGCATTTCTAGTTCCAGGCCTGCTCCTCTGTGAGACAAAAATGAGCCTTTTTCATTTCCTTTTCCTCGGTGTAATAACATTGTCTGGGAAAAGGTGTGATTTTCATATCTGACTCATCTCCTGGACTGATAATAATTGTCTTTATTCCCCGTCCCCCGTCAGGGGGTGGGTGAGAATCTGGCTGGGTTTTTGGGGATGCTGTTGCACTCTTCGAGGCTCCGAAGGAGGAACCACTGTAGCAGCATCACACCGAACCCCCCCTCGCAGCAAACCCGACCCTTGGCGGCGGGAGGAGAGGGTGGAAGGGTTAACTGGGATTCGGGAAGAGCCCGCACACCTCCTCCAGCCCTTGGGCTGCTAATGAGCCATCATTCACCGCTAAATTACTCCCTGCAATCTTCCGTCTGCTGCTCAACCATTTACCCGGGGGGTGGGGGGAAAAGCACTCGGAGCTCCTGGTTTTCTAATCCATAAACTCCAATTGCCATGGGATACCGGGAGAAGGATTGGGAAATTCGCGGCTCTTTCCTGTCCGGCAGCCACCTGCTCGCCAGGGCCCGATTCCCCGGAACCAGGCAGAGCTGATCCATCCTATTCCTTTCCCTTCACGATGCCAAAACAACCCGGGGAGAGGCAAAAAAAAACCCCCAAAAATATCCTAGCTAGAGGCTCAGGGCTGCTCAGGGATGGAATTTACCCAGCTCTCCAGAGACCGATCCCAAAATAGCCCTGCTGGCCCGCTCCGAGCCACAGGACACGGCGCTGGCAGCGTCCCCGAGCTCTCTGTCGGGGCCTGGCACGTTCAGGGTCCCCCCCAGGCGGGGTTGGACCAGGGAATTCTTGACAAGGAGCAAAATAACTCATTAAAGTCTCGCGTCCCTGCGGGCGCCGGCGGAGAGCTCCTGGAGCAGGGTGCTGGTGGCAGGCGGAGGCTGGGAAACTGACGGCAGCCATCAGCAAGGAATCACTCGGGATCCCGGGATCGCTGAGGTTGGGAAAGACCGCCGGGAACATCGAGTCTGGTCTGTGACTGGTGCCCACCTTGTCCCTGAGCCCTGAGTGCCACATCCAGGAATTCCTTGGACACCCCCAGGGATGGGGATTCCAAACCTCCCTGAGAGCTCCTTCCAATGCCTGATCACCCTTTCCATGGGGAAATTCCTCTTGGTATCCAGCCTGACCCTCCCCTGGCACAGCCTGAGGCCATTTCCTCTGATCCTGTTGCTGACTGTCTTGGGGAAGAAGCCACCACCATTCCTGACAGGAATCTGCACCTTGTTGGGGATGTTTTGTTCTCCCTGCTGTTCCCCAGCACTTTTTTTCCCTGGGAAACATGGAAAACCTGCCCAGGGCTATTCCCAGAGCCTCGTCCCCTCCCACAGAGCATGCACGGAAGGCAAAGGCAGTGTGGGGTTCTCCAAATTCGCCAAATTACAATTTTATCATGAAAATTTGGCTTCTGGGTGGTCACTTCAAAATCCCTAATCCTGGAATGAAGGGGGTATAGAAGCACAGAATCGCTAAGGCTGGGAAAGACCTCAGAGGTCATCGAGTCCAGCACGACAAGAAAATCTCAGAGTCGTCACCAAAAAAATCAGCGTTGAGTCTGAAAATCTGAACAACCCCAAAAACACCCTAAGGCAAATAGAAGGAATTCGTACATTGCTCTTCTCTAAAACCCCGAGTTTCCTTGGGCAAACCCAGGATCCTCCCCTGGCCTGCGGAGCACCGAGCCAATCCTGAATTTATTTCCCGATTCCCTTTGACCGTCCGTGCCCTTTTTCGCTTTGTCTCCGGCGCCGTGACTTTTGCTCCCCATCGAATTCCGGGAGAAAAACCCGCAGCCATCCGTCAGGGAGGGGAGAGAGGCCAGGGGGGACAGGGACAGGAGAGGACAAGGAGGTGGCCCGGAACGCCAGCAGCTGCGCCCAGGAGCTGATCCAGCAGATTGGAGCGCGGCAGGACGCCGGGGAAAGGCTGACGGGCGGCTGACGCTGCAAAACCTCACCTCGGGGATCTTTCATTATCCTTTTGGGATGGCGTTGGGAGCCAGGCGGCGCTGAGGCGATGACAGGGCCAGCTGCGAGCAGGGATGTTGGAGCAGGATCCTGCCGGGACGCCAGGCAGGACCCGCCGGGCACGGACAAGGACGGATGGCCCTGAACGGCGGCCAAGCTCTGCTGGGAGCTTGGGGATTGCTGGAGTGGATGCTGAGGAGCAGATGAGCCAAACATCCGCTGCTCCAGCCTCCCAGTGTAATTACCTCGTCCTGACACCGACGGGAGCCCGGGAAACGGGGATATTTTTACGCCTCCTGAGATGGTTTATTGCTGGCGGCGCAGATTTCCCGCTCCTCCCGCTCGCTGACGAGCAGAGACCCACGAGGAGGGTCAGGGAAGGGACACTCAAGATGGATTTGGCCATTCCCCTGGAGCCAGCCGCTAGGAGCCACTGTTGTTTTTCGTCCAAATGAAAGCCAATCCCAGATTTTTTTCCGGGAGTCTTTTTCCTCCGAGCCGTCGATCCGCTGGAAACAAACCTTTTTCACGGCGAGGGTTATTTTCACCCGACTTTCTGGCTGGGAGAAGGCGGGATTGCAACAACGCTCTCAGATTGCTGCGATGCCTCGTTCTGACCCGCTCGGGGCTGGAAACTTGGGGCTTTTGGCTCGAGTTTGGTTCTGTCACGAAGCGCAGCTCGGATCGGGATGCGGAGCAAAGCTTGGCAGCAAAATGAGGCGCTTCCAGGAGAGCTGGTCTAAAGTGGAGGTTTTTGCTTTTTGCCAATTTTATTTTTTTCCGAAGCCTTAACGACTCTGGCAGGAAAAAATGCCTGCCCACCATTGGGCTCCAAGCTGCATCAGGGAAAAAATTCCTTTTTCCAAACACAGGGATGGAGAGCACGACCCCTCCAGCGGCTTTGGGGATCTCCACGTGTTTTGCTGCTGTGCTTATTGACCTTCACATCAGCCCAGGATTCCAGAGCCGGAAGGTGACCACCTGGAATTGCGGGAGGATCCCAAAACCTCAGGAATCCCCAGGATGTTGGAGAAGATTGGCAGTGCTGGCACGAGGATCCCCCAGTCGGGATGTGGAGGCTGGAATGGGAATGGCCATGCGGGAATCTGCCACCAAAAACGAGCGCAGAACGGTTTAACCCCAAGTCCCACCGGCAGATCCCAGGGAAAGCTCGGAAAAGTTCAGATTTGAGTCTAAACTATAGAATTTCAGATTTAAATCGTCCTTGGCCTGCGGGACTGGGTTTCCCGCAGTTCAAGGGAAGGGCAGGAACTGTGTGGGATCAATTTGGAAGATTTCAGCATCCCTGAGTTGAAATAAGAACATCCCCCCCCCCGCCCCCTTTCCAAGGCCATATTTACGCTGCAGAATATTCCAGAAATTCCAAGCAACGCTTTTACTGGGGACAACCCTCAAACAGTTCATTCTACGCTCAGATAAACAGACCAGAAAAATCCTTTCCTGAACAGTTTAGGTCTGAAAACCTCGGAAGCCCGGGCCCTTTTCCTGTGGTTTTAGCAAGGACCCAGTGCCTGCCTGGAGCCACGGGATCCAGCGGAAGGGAAACCCACGGTGGTGAAATGAAGGATGGCTCCTCCAGGCAGAGGATGAAGGGGTGGAATTTGCAGCCTCAGATTCTCTTTGTGCGCCTGAATTCCTGCGGCTCTCCAAGGACCGGGATCTCTTTGTGCCTCCTTTTCCTCTCGCCCACCTTCTCCCTCATCTCCTTTGGCTGCTTGCATCCACCAGCTGCTGTTTTACATAATTTAGGCTCAGTCCCAGCAGGACAACTGGACACCTTTCTTTTATTCTCTCTCTCTTGAAATTCGGGAGAGATAATCACACCTGCATCCCTCCCAGCGGAGAACAGGGCTCTTCCACACCACCTCCTTTCCCGCTGAGCGAGCGGGGAAGATTCCAGAAACATTTAAAAATGTGTTTTTTTTTTTTCCTTCAGAAACCCCCCTCCGAAGCAGCTCAACTTTTCCTGAGCCGGGAGAGCTGAGAGTGGCAGAGCCCCGAGGAGCAGTAAACAAATGCAGAACATTGAGTCTCATAAACATCCTTTGCACTCCGGTTGGGGTTTTTTTTTGTTGTTTTATTTTTTATTTTTTTTTCTGCTCTTAGTCCCGAGCCTAAAGCTGTCAATGGGACTCGCAGCTCTTGTTTATGTTGGCTTTTCTGCGCTGGATGTTGCAGCTCGGCACGGTAATGATCTGTCAATCCCCGCCTGGCTCCCGGGCATTCCTTCCTCCCATCACCTCATTTTTTTTTGGGCAATTACAGATTTATTTTGGGGGAGGGAGACGATTACAACTCTCCTGTTACCGGGTTTTCCGTCTCGACAGAGTTCGCCTGTCCGCAGCCCCGCGTCACGGAATGAAAACCCAGGGAGCGAGGAGAAGGAATCCAGGGAATTGATGGAACACCCAGTCCCACCCAGGGACACCTTCCACCAATCCCAGAGCGCTCCAAGCCCTGTCCAGCCTGTCCTGGGACGCTTCCAGGGATCCGCAGCTTCTCTGGGGACCTGTGCCAGGCCAGGGAAAAATCTGAGCATTCCCAGGACAGGCAGGGAAGGAGCGGGAAGCCGTGGCATCTCCCCGGCGGGGACTCAACGCTCGGCTGCACACAGAAGGGACAGGCTGCCCCGCGCTCCGCAAGCTGCTGCGTTTTATTCCCGGCCCTGTCATTCCCGTGCCTCTGGAGCAGGCTGGGAAAAGCTCCTTCTCCAGGGGGTTTGGGGAGCCAGCGGAAGCGGAGCTGTCAGGGGATGTAAGTGACACCCCCAAAGATGAAGGCTCCGCTTTGACCTTTAGTTTTTTTCCCCCCTCCTTTCTTTGCTCGTCAAAGATCAAACTGAGCAATCCCCGGTATTTCTGAGGTAAGTAAACAAGCAGAACTCACCCCGGAGCAGCTGCAGACCCGGCTGCTCCCTGCCCGGCATTCCCTGCCTTCGAAAAATCAAACCCACCAAAAAAAAAACCCACCAGGAATAACACGAGGAGCTCCTGCCTCCGAACGCATCTGCCCTGTAAACCGTTTGGATGAGGTTTATTTACTGCGAGGCTGGGCTCTCCGCCTCTGAAAATCGACTTCAAACTGGTTTAGTCCATCTAGACCACAGGAATTGCCTTCCTTTATGTGATATAACTTATTAAAAAAAAAACCCAAACAAAAAAAAAAAAACCCAAACAAACAAACAAACAAACAAAAAAACCAAAAAAAACCAACCAAAAAAAAAACCAAAACCAAACAAAAAAATCCAACACAAAAACCCCATCAAAAACAACAAAAAAGGGGGCTGGGTGGTGTTTTCCCAGGCTCGTGAGCACAGTTCAATGTTATTTCTGCTCTCTGGCCTTGGAAAGGGATCAGGGACTTGAACCAGGATATCCCAGCCCTGGAAACTGAGATATTTGCTATTTTGGGGCGCCGCTGCCCCAGATTTAACAGCCAGGCACAACCACAACCTCTCAGAAGCACAAGCCCTGCTCAAGAAGGGTCTCTCTGCTGTTAAAGCCTCTCCTAAAAGTTGTGGTCTCAAGGAGTTTGTGCTTCCCACAGAGAAAAAAAAAAAAAAAAAAAGGTTTCACTGAGAGATTTCCAAATGGGCTCTGCTTCAAAGTGGGCTGGGAACAGAAGGAAAAAAGAGATCTCCTTCCTTGTGCCTGCTGATGGATGTTCCCTCTCTGGGTTTGGAATGAAAAATGGGGGATTTATTCCCTCAGCCACCTCCGCTCTCAGGTTTTATGCCTCCCTCTAAATGGGATCCTTCATCTGGAGCGATAACTATTTAATTGAAGATAACTGATGGTAATTTTTCCTCCTTTCAATTGACCTGCTTGATCTCCTGATGCTCTGCAGAGTTCCTTTTAACTCCCTGCTCCGTGGCTGATGATTCCATACCCAGAGGCAAAACCCTGCTCCCCCCGGGGCTGCGAAGGGGACATTGTGGGGTGGAGGAAGCACCAAAACCCCAAAACCAGCAGAGTCCAGCTGCTCCTGCGGCCACCAGATCCCAAATCCAGGCGCTCCCCAGCGCTTCTGTGCCAGCCCTTCAAGCTCAGGTTTGGATTTTGGGAAGGAATTGCTCCCTGGGGGGCTCTGGCACAGATTCCCAGAGAAGCTGTGGATCCCTGGAAGTGTCCAAGGCCAGGTTGGACTCGAAGCACCCTGGGACAAACCCTGGATGAGCTTTAAGGTCCCTTCCAACCCAACCCATCCCAGGATTCTCTGTCTCCAGCCTGGAAGCGTTTTCTCCAGAGGAATCCCTGGATGCCACATTTCCCTCCCCTGCAAGAAGAGCAGAGTTTTGTTTTTTTTTTCTCTGGGATAATCAGCTTCCCTCGGAAGCTTCCCAGGCAGGAAGTCCCACGTGGCAGAACATATTTGCAGTATTACTTTCCCCATTTCTCAGTTTCATTCAGCAAAACGCAATTTCATTCCCGGTGACACAAATGCCAGGCAGGATTAGATCAGCCGCTGCCTCCTCCGGCCTCTGGAGGACGGGACCTGGGCAACCTGAAATGCTGTCAGCAGAACTGCTCGGAAAAGCAGGGCAATCAGCCGGATTATGTCTGGATGCAGGATCGCTTGGAGCGACAGATGGCTCAAAAATAAGCCTTAAAATGAGGAGAAAAAAAACCCCCCACCCAAACCCTCCCAAAACAATGCCCTAAAGCAGGCCAGAAGCGCTCAGGTTCGGTTATTAAATGAGGAGTCACGGCAGGAAGCAGCCAGCTCTCCAAATAATGGAACGTCTCCAGCAGAGCCCCGGGAGCGGCTGGGAGAGCTGCACCCTGCACACTGGCCAGGGAAAAGAGGGAAAACGGGAATGTGGCTGTGCCGAGAGGCCAGGGAATGTCTGCTGTGCTGGGCGCGGGGATCACCCTCAGGTGGATGCACCAGGAGATGCTCCGGCCTCTCCCCAGCGTTCCAGAAGCTGTTACTGGAGCCTTTTCCCTGGGAGCAGCAGCAGGTTTCTCCCCGCTGCCATCCCACCCTGCATGGCCTTGGCTCCTTTAAAAGCCTCTGGCCAAAATCCAGGGAATCCATCCAGCCTGAATCACTGCCATCCGTATGCTGAGGAGCACCAGCGGATCTGCCGGCCGGGACAGCTCGGAGCAGGGCCCGAGCTCGCTCTCACCCGAGAAATTTGGCTTCTCCCTCGCCGTAAAAGCATTGC
This sequence comes from Hirundo rustica, assembly GCF_015227805.2. Lineage (NCBI taxonomy): Eukaryota > Metazoa > Chordata > Aves > Passeriformes > Hirundinidae > Hirundo > Hirundo rustica. Next base: position 14,483,337 of record NC_053464.1, read on the forward strand.
ATTCACCCGAGGAATTGTATCCACGCAGCTCCTGCCCGCTGCAAAGCTGTTCTGCGCTGAAGTCAATAATTAATGGCCCCCAAATCGTCAGCACAATGCCTGGAATCGGCCTTGTTTGGCTGGTTAACCACAAGGAATTAATTTTTAAAAGACGACGCAGCTTTCCTGCTGATTTACGGCCCTTTTAGAAATATACTATTAAACATATTTTTACATTTAGGCCGAAGGCACCTCAATCCTCATTGATTAGAGAGAAGAACGAGGCTCTGCCTTTTCCTTCTGGGTGTGAACCGAGTCCTGGGATATGAGGAGCTGGAGAATTTAAGACTGGGATGCACCAAAAAACCCCATGGAATACGGCACAGCCCCTTGCAGGCAAAAAAGCAACAACAGAGACCCTGCCTGAAGGAACCTGCACGAGGAAGGAAGGTCAATGATGGATTTTTCCAAGGAAAAATCCTCCAGCCACAGCCCACAGCTGCCCAGAGGTTCCGGATGCCCCGTCAGAGGTGGCACCGCGTCCACGGAAGGTGGCAGGAGACACGCACAGGGAGGGGGCAAAGAACCATTTCCCAGCTCTTTGATGATGCTTTAGCAACGATTCCACGACCTTTTTCCAGCCCCTGGCTCCCTGCAGCACCGGGATCTAAGACCTTCGGGCTGTCACGAGCGGGCGAACCCAACAGGAGTTGTTTACTTCGGCCGAGTTAACGACACTGGAAATATTTAATAATAAAAAAAAAAACAAAACAAAAAAAACCCGTACACGCTCCCCCTATTACTGCCAAGAGGATTCAGAAGGGGCCACTCAAATCTGGTTTTTGGAGCCGTTACTCATCCCCTGCTAGCAGAGCTTTGTGGAGAGCCCCTGTGAAAAGCGCAGGCCGGCGGTGCGATCCGCGGGCAGCGGGAGAGGGCTGCGGCAGGGCAGGGAAGGCGCGGATGTGTTTAGTCTGCGCTGGAAAAAGAGCCGGGCTTAGTCACCCACGGAGCCCCGGGAGAGGGGCTGGAGTGGCTGGAGGGGGAGATGGGTTCAAGGGGAGGGCAGCTCCTGGGGAGAACGGGAGCTCTGAGCGCCCAAGAGGGACGTGGAGAGACGGGACGCGATTGGGAGAGGCCTGGAAAAGGTTCAAGGGTGTTGGAATGGAAGGAGGGAATGGAAATGTTGGGGGGAAAGCCGGGGGTGGGTCTCTTTACGGGTTTCCCTTTGGGAAGCTGAATCTCAGGAGCTCAGAGCCCATCCCGTTCCACCCCGGCCGTGGCAGGAACACCTTCCACCATCCCAGGGTGCTCCAAGCCCTGCCCAGCCTGGCCTGGGACACTGCCAGGGATCATCCAGGGGCAGCCACAGCTTCTCCGGGCACCCTGTGCTTCCCAACCCTCCCAGGGAGGAATTCCTTCCCAATATTCCGTCCATCCCTGCCCTCTTGTCGGTTTGAAGCCATTCTCCCCGTCCTGGCATTCCAGGCCCTTGTAGAAAAATCTCTCTCTATCTTTTTGCAGATTCCCTTTAGGCACTGAAAGGCCACAATTCAGTCACCTCAGATCCTCTTCTCCAGGCTGAATATTCCCAATTCCAGTTAATCCCAATAAACCAGGGCTGTTCACCTGCTCGAAGCCAGAAAACCTCTGAGCAACCTGACGTGGAAACACTTGACCCTGCCTTAGAGCTGAGCTGAGCTCTGTTTATTGTGATTTTTGTGACACTGGAGCAAAAAGATCCCTTGGGATCTTAGGATCCAAGTCATTCCTAGGGTGGATAACTCCCGTTTTCCACAGGCTGATGGAGTTCAGGGGCAGCACAGCTGGAGGAACCTCCAGCCCTTTTATCTCCCAAGACTGGCCCGTGCTTGGCCCAGCCCCAGGTTTGATGCAGCTTCCCAGAGAGGGAAACGCTCCCAAACCGCCGAAGGTTCCAAGGATTAACAGCACGGAGATGATCACCTCCAACCCCACATCTGGAACCCAGGCCGCAGCTCCTCCGTGCTCAGACCAAACACGGAGCCGGGAGAACAAACCCAGGGGAAAATCCACCTCCCCTCCCCTCCAGCAAACCCCAAGCAAGCCCAGAAATCATCCCGAGCTTCTTTTTTGTCCCGGAAAACACAAATCTGTGAGAGCCCAGGGTGCTCCAGCCCTCAGCCAAGGAAGCAGATGGGAACCTCGGAGCTCCCTGCCGCTCTTCCCGGTGAATTATTGATCCCTCCTTTCAGCCAGCAGCACCAGACCAAAGCAGCGATTAAAGCTCATCCACCGGGATCACAAAGGGAGAGCGAAATGACAAAAAGGCACAAAGAGCAGGGGCTGTGTTTGCCAGCGGCCGGCCGGAACGAGCCCCTCCCCGGAGCTCCTGCTCCGTTTAACTCGGGAATTCCGGAATCTCGGAATGCCCCCAGCTGTGAGGGACACGGAGGGTCGGAGCTCAGCTCCTGCCCTGCTCAGACACCGCAAAAATCCCAGCCTGGGCATCGCTGGGAGCGTTGTCCAAGCGCTCTGGGGTCATGCCTGACGCCTTCTAAGGAAGAACTTTTCCCGAAAATCCAACCTCATCCTCCCCTGGCACAGCTCCACCAGGGAGCAGAGCTCTCCATGGCCCCCGGGAGAAGCTGCAGACCTTTGGAGGAACAGAAAAATAACAACAGCAGCAGCGAGCACCGACATCCCTCCTGCTCCCCGAGACGAGAGCGGATGGATCTGCTCAGGCAGGAGGGACACCGGAGGTCGGGAAGGAATTCCAGGGTGGAGGGAAGGAATTCCAGGGTGGAGGGAAGGACACCAGAGGTTGGAAAAGGGTTCCAAAGTGGAGGAAAGGACACCAGAGGTCAGGATTCTGAAGCACAGGGAAGGACACCGGAGGTGGGGAAGGAATTTCAAGGTGGAGGGAAGGACACCAAGGTCAGGAAGGAATTCCAGGGTGGAGGGAAGGACACTGGAGGTGGGGAAGGAATTCCAGGGTGGAAGGAAGGACAACAAGGTCAGGAAGGAATTCCAGGGTGGAGGGAAGGACACCAGAGGTCAGGAAGGAATTCCAAATTGGAGGGAAGGATATCAGTGGTCAGGAAGGAATTCCAGGGCACAGGGAAGGACACCAGAAGTCAGGAAGGAATTCCAGGGCAGAGCTGCCCTTCAGCACAGCAGGATCACCTGGACACTGCACTGAGTGAAAGCCTGGAATTTCCAAGTGGGAGCAAAAAGCAGCAGGAGAGCTCAGCGAGTCCTGCTCCTCGTCACCTGTTTGCATCCCGTAATTCTGTCCAGGCACAGGATTTGCACCTGGCGGAATTGCAGGGTCTGGAGATGGCCCAGTGCTCCCACATTTTCACCCCCTTGGCAAAAAAACCCCAAACTTCCAATGAAACGAAACTCCATGAAACCACCACCAATATCCACAGAAATCGCTGAGCTGCCTTTGCGCTTGGCTTCTCTTGCCATAGTTATTCCTAAATTTGGGAGAGGAACAAAACAAAGAAAAAAGGTCTGGAAAGCAGGACTGCAGACTGAGGAGGTGACTTCCCATGGGATTTCTCTCATTCCTTTTGCAGGAGCGATGCCTCACCCCCAAGCATGCCCTGGATTTCAGCCTGGCTTTATTGTTATGGGAACAAAACGATGGAGGAAAAAAAACAACCCAAACCCAGCGGTTCTAATTTGATAGAGTGGCATAAAAAAAATCGCTGCTAAAATAATTAAATTCAGCGGGATTAGGCCTAATAACGGCAGCACTAATTAAAATTATTGCCATTCGCTGCTGCTCTGAGGTCGGTGAGCACCTGAGGCTCTCCCCGGGCAGGAGGGGATGAGTTCGGCTCTGGGGGTCGTTAGTTCAGCCTTGGTGAGCTGGGCAAAGGGGGCTGTTAATGAACGCTAATTACCCGCCGCTAATTACGGCAGCAATAAACAGCGGCTCTCCAATCACCCCCGAGATTCCCAGGCTCTGCCAACCCCCTGCCAAACCAAACAAACACGGATTTCACGGGATTCCCCATCCCTGGGAGTGTCCAAGGCCAGGCTGGACAGGGCTTGGAGCAGTGGGATGGGGGAAGCTCCCTGCCCATGGATCCCTTTCAAGGTCCCTTCCAACCCAAACCTTTCCGGGATTATTTCATTTGCAATTTTCTCTCTTCAGTGCCTTGATCAAGGTGGTTTTTTTCCCTGTTTTTTTTTTTTTTTTTTTTTTTCCCAGCCATGCCGTGGCTCTGAGTGGCAGAGGTGAAGCAGCTCCCACAGGAAGAGCCCCGAGGAGCAGACACAGAACCAGAGATGCTCCAGGGCCTGGATCCACCTCCTGCTCCCAGCTGAAGATGCCTGAAGTTTTATCTTTCCTGTATTCCATGTTCTGCACTGCCCAGGCGCAGCTCTGAGCTCACACTCGGGGTCACTCAGCTCTCTGCACACAGCAGCGACACAAAACAAATCCTGCTCCTGATGCACACCAAGGACAACTGTCAGCCCCAAAGCACAAACAAGGGTGGCTGGAGGGAGGAACGAGAAGGATGGGAGCTCACAGCCTGGAGCTGGAATGGGACAATTCAACCCCAAAATGTGCAAATGGACCAAAACTGATCAAAGTGTGAGACCTCGTGACCATTTGTCCATTTTGTGACCATTTTTTTGTCCATTTTGTGACCATTTTGTGTCCATTTTGTTTCCATTTTGGGTCCAGCTTGGGTGCAGCCCTGCCCAGGCTCTTGTCCTGCCCAAGGTGTACCCTTAAACGCCTTTTAATAAATACTTATTGTATTCTCCAGCCCTGTCCAGTCTCTGTTCCAGCTCAGCCCTCCCAAGGCACCACAGGACAAAGCCAAACCGATCCAACCCCGCGCCAGGCAGGGATGGAACAGACAACACCAGGATGAACTGGAGAGCAGGAGCGGGAGAATTCAGACTGCAGCTCCTGCCTGGTGGCTTTAATAAACTCCTAAAGCTCCACCTCCGACCCTGCGCGGACACCGAGCCCCCGAGAACGAGCTCCCAAACCCTCCTGCCCACGTGGAAATCCTCCTGGTGGGCTCCCACGGCAGGCTGAACGCTGCCGGATTATTTCAGTGGCGGCGTCCAGCGCGGGCGCGAAGCCGTCGCTCGCTGAAAGCCGGGCTGGAGGAGGTGGCGAGAGTTTCCATGGCGATGAGTTGTCATCGCCTTGGTGACCGCGGGCTGCCGAAGCGCCCTGACCTCCGCACAGATGAGCGCAGCGCGGAATTTCCTCCTTCCCTGCCCTGACGACGGCTTTTACCGGAGCTCAGCCGCAGCCGGGAGTTGCCTCGGGTGGCTGCGCGGAGCCGGGGAAGAATCCTCGGCTCGTGGCTGCCAACCCTGGATTAACCTTTCCCACCTCCCATCCTGCTCCCGAGCCTCAATCCGCCGGCTGGAAAACGAGGCAGAGGAGGCTCAGCGCTTCATTAGCCCCGACATCAAAAGCAAATTAATCTGTCGGCGTTTAAACCTTTTAAGAGGAGGTCACGCCGAGAGACAGATGTGTTAACGAGGTGCGGGAGGAGCTGGCGCATCAAAGAGCAGCTTTGCGGTTCCCTCCCAGGTGAGGAGTTGGCCCAGATCTCTGTGGGAGAGGCAGAGGTGAGTCTGCCTCCCTCCAAAACCGTCTCCAGATGAAGTTTGCGTTGTCACGAAGGCCTCACGTGGCTCACATGGCAGGAGACTCCTGCACCTCTGCCTTTCCGGAGCTTCCACTGCCTCCCCTCCCAGCTTTTCTGGTTGCACCGACTCCTGCCCGGATCCCACCGAAACGTTCCCCGAGTTCCTTCTCAAATCCAGCCCCTGCCCTCCACAACCCCCAAGTGTTTTCCGCGGAGATGCTAAAAACACCCTTTGGGGCACGGCAGAAATGTGGGAGAGCGGGAAAGGCTGGGAGAGAGGAGTGAGGAGGGAACTGGGGACCTGCTGAGGAGCAGGGTCCCAGACCGGCTCCGCTCATGGAATTATGGAACCACAGACTGGAAAGGGAACACCCAGCCCTGCACAGACACCCCAACAATCCCACCCTGGGCATCCCTGGAGTGGTGTTATCCGAACATTCCTGGAGCTCTGGCAGCCTCGGGCCGTGCCCATTCCCTGCAGAGGCTGAGCAGTGCTCAGCACCCGCTGGGGGAAGAACATTTTCCTAAAAACCAACCTAATCCTGTGTCCTGGCACAGCTCCAGCCATTCCCTGGTCCCAGGAGCTGCAGATCCTGAGGAATGTCCCCTCAGCCTCCTCTTCTCCAGGCTGACTGAGGCACGGAAAAGTCCAGGGACACGGCCAAAACTTCCCATCCTGCTGACACCACTCCCCTGAGCCACGCAGAGCCCGAACCAGAGGGCAGTGACCCTGAGGACACGCAGCCACGCGTTCCAACGAGCCCTCCTGCTCCGAGCACAACACTTCCCAGCAGATTTGAGGCTTCCCGGGCCAAATTTCCTCGTTCAAACCAAAGTCAGAAGCGATTTTGTCTAATTTCAACAAACCTCTCTTAAGATCACCCATCCAGGGCTTCACACTTCAGCCACAGGAGGAGTGAGGATGCACCAGGGGACACCGGGCAGCCCGGGGGACAGGCAGAGCATCCCTGCCTCCATCCACAGGGTTTGGGACGTCTGGAGAACACGCCAGAATCCTTCTGGAGCGTCCTCTGCCTCCTGGAGAGCGCTCACCCCCGGGGTTTGAACCCGTGCCTGCAGCAAACCTGCCCGCTGCCATTCTGAGCTTATCTGAGCGTCCCCCGGGCTCCCCAGCCTGCGTTTGCCCTCTGGATTGAACAAGGGAAGAGAATCGGATCCGGGGTTTCGAGGGTTTCCAACGAAGGTGCACAATTAGAAAAGAACTCGCTGCAGTCGATGATGGATAACCCTGGGCCGGAGAACCTGGGAGCAGAGCTGCTCTCCAGGCGGGTGTGATGGCACCAAAGCCTGCTGCAGGGCTGTTTCACAAGCTTTTCCCCCCCCAAGCCCAAACTTGTTAACCTTCATCTCCCTGCCTGTTTGCAGAGGAGTGACAGCTGCAGCCATAAATCCAGCGCTCAGGTTTCCCGTCAGGGGTAAAGAAAAAAAAAAAAAAAAAAAATCAAACGTGGATGAAAACCCCGTGCTGTTACAGCCTGACGAGCAAGGAGGAAAGAAAAAAAAAAAGGAGTGGGAGGAAATCCACGGCTTTAAAGTAATTTCTGAAACACAAAAGGACTTGTGCTAGTCGGGTGGGGGAACATGGAAACATCCACGGCACGCTTTGCTCCCCTCATTACCTGTCTGGGAGTCTCAGCCTGCCTGTCCATCACCCTCTCCAGGCTCAGCTCAGCCCCGGGAGCAGGGAAAAAGCTGTTCTTGGGAAAGGAGGGAGCTGAGGAACATCCCCCGGCCGCCAAACTCGCCCCACCGCAGGCAGGGAGAGATTCCTGCTGCTCTGGGGGTGTCCGTGTGTGCTGGGAGCCCGGCAGGGCGAAGGGAGGGATGGAGCCCGCCCCATCATTCCAGCCGGGAATGGGGAGCAGAGGCAGGGGGAGCGTGCTTTGGCTATCATTCCGAGGTGGTTTTTGGGGCGGGTTGTGAGTGGCTCCCCTCGTCACCTGCGGCTCTGGGCGCTTCCAGAGGCACAAGCTGGGATTTCTGGCGCTCCCCTGCCTCTGGCACAGCATCCCCGGTGCTGCTCCCTCCTCCCGGCGGCTCCCGGAGCCCTCAGCCCCGGGGAGGGCTCTGCAGCGCACAGAGGTCACTGCCGAGGAGATAATTGCCCGGCAACCCACGCTGCTCTCGCCGTCCTCGGCCTCAAAATCATTTCCACAAACGGATTCCGGCTCTTTGTCCTCGCAGCAGCAGCGGCCGGCACAAACGATGCCCTCAGGGTGGGTGTTTTGCACACCCCCCCCCTCCCACGAGCGCTTCAGGAATGAAAGGAAAATTCTGATTTCTCCCCCATATCCCGCTCTCTCCCCGTGGTTTGATTTATTCCCGTTTATTGATGGGATGTGAGGCGGCTCAGGGCTGGGAAATTCCTGCCCGATGTGCCTGGGGGGGGCAGAGAGCCAGGGATTCGTGCTCCCGATCCCAGCGCTGCTCCAGGTGCAGTTCTGGGAGCTGCCAGCACCCTCCGGCCTCCCATCCCACCCCAATCCCGAGGAACTGGGACCAATCCATGTATAGTCATGTCGAGAGACAGGGAATTACAGGATCCATCTGTCTGCAGCAAAGCCAATTCCCTCCGGAGTATATAAAATTAACTTTTTTTTTTTTTTTTTTTTTTTTTTTTGGATGTTGCTTTCTCTCTCTCTTTTTTTTTTTTTTTTGCTACAGTCGCAGCAACTTTCAGATTTTTTCTGCGCCTGGGACAAGGAGAAGACAAGGACAGGGAGAGAGGATATATTAATCTGCACAGGGAACAGCCAGGAGAGAAAACTCCTGGGAAAGTGGTCTCCTGGCCCATCCTCCCTGCTCCGAGAAAGCTTTGCCACTGATGCTCCGAGGGCTGTGCGCAGCGTTTTTCCCAAATTGGGAGTCAGGCTGTCTTTAGGGCTGCAAACAAAAATAGAGCTCGAAAAGAATGCGAGCGGGGATGCCAAACCTCCCTCATTTCCAAGAGTCTCGCTCCTCTCACATCAGTTCCCCGCCCCGCTCCTAAAGAAGCATCCCCATCCTGGAACACAGGAGGAGCTTTCAAGGTGGCATTTGCAGCTTTCATTCATAATTCTGGGAGCTCTCGCTGTCCTGGGTGGAGAATCCTGGTTAAAAAACCTGAGGAAAATCCAGGGTGGGTTGGGGAAGGGAGCGGTTTGGGTGCCCAGGGGACCTGAGCGTCTTTAATCCACACCTGGCTGGTCTTTCCGTGCCTTCACAACGTTTTTCTCAGTGGAATCTGCTTTAGAGGTGCAAGGCTCTGCTCCCATTCCCAATTTTATCGTTACTCACAATAACTCAAAGTCACTAAAAATCAGAAAAGCTTCCCAAGGTCATCCAAACACCGCCAGCCCACCCCAGGAAGTGCCACATCCACTGATTTTTCCAAAATTTCCAAGGATGGTGACCCCACCACTGCCCTGGGCAGCCCCTTCCGGTTTTCAACCACCTTCCCAGTGAGGAAATATTTCCTAAAATCCCTCCTGACACATCAGGCTGGCACCGAGCACGTTGCAATCCCTGTCTCAGGGAGCGAAAAAAAAAATCCCAGGAAACAAAAGATGGATGCAGGAACATCCTCCGCTGATGGTGTTCCTGCCACACCAGCAATTCCACCCCTCCAAATCGATTGTGTCGATCCAAACCTCTCCCTGCTTCCCAGGGTGCCGGAGCTCTCCTGCCTCAGCCTTTCACAATTCCATCCTCTGCTCTCCCTGCTTTTGTCCCTGCTGTTCCTGGAGGGTGGGAGCTGCCGCCACGTGCTGCTGGAGGGAGCTGGCTGGGGCACAGTGACACCTCTGGGGTCCCTGATCACATCTGTCACCCCACAGCTGTTCCCAGACTTTGTCACCGAGGGGCTGCCCGTGGTGCACGGATTTGCTCCCCTGCTCAAAGCCACCCCACGGATTTGCTGCCCTCCTGACTTGGGTCGCAATGCAAGGGGTATTCTGCTCCCAGCTCTTGAAACCGGGTAGGGAGGTGTTTTCTTTATCTCTTCCAGGACCTATCCTTCATAACTCTGGGGTTTATCTTCTGTTAAACCAGCTGTGTTATCCCTTCCAGGACCCATCCCTCGTAACTCCTGGGGGATCTTCTGTTAATGGGCCAGCTGTTAAAACCAGGTTAAAACCTTATCCCTTCCAGGACCCATCCCTCATAACTCTGGGGTTTATCTTCTGTTAAACCACCTGTGTCGCTGTTCTTTATCCCTTCCAGGACCTATCCCTAATAACTCTAGGGAATATCCTCTGTTAAACCATGTGGGACACAGTTCTTTATCCTTCTAGGACCCATCCCTCATAACTCTGGGGTTTATCTTCTGTAAAACCAGGTGTGCCACTGTTCTTTATCTCTTCCAGGACCCATCCCTCATAACTCAGGGGTTTATCTTCTGTTAATCCAGGTGTGTCGCTGTTCTTTTTCCCTTCCAGGACCCCTCCTCCCTGCAGGGATCTCTGCTGTTCCTGGCCCATCCAGGCTCACTGCAGGGCTGAGACAATTCCATCATCCATTGGGAGATGCTGCACCCAGGGGAGGAGCCCGGCATTCCCACCTGGATCACACCTGGCATTGGGAGCAGCAGCACAGGCTGTGTGCACTGGATTGCCAGAGGAGCACCGGACCCATCTCAGCACCACTGGAGCTTCTACAGGATCATCTCTGCTCCACCAGAACCACGTCTGGCCCTGCAGGAGGACTGGACTGGGCTGTGACCGACACCCTGACCAACAGGGGTCAGGTCCTGTCCTGACTCTGTCAGTGTTTCCTTTTTGTTAATTTGCTTTTTTTGTACCACTGTATTTTTAATATTCCTGGTAGAGAGCTGTTACTCCTATTCCCATATCTTTGCCTGAAAACCCCTTAATTTCCAAATTACAATAATTCGGAGGGTGGGGGTTTACATTCTCCATCCCAAGGGAAGCTCCAGCTTTTCCCTGGCACACACCTGTCTTTCCAAACGAATACATCTCCCAAACCCCAGCCCCAGATGAAGAGCACGGATCTGGCCGGCAGCAGAACTCAACAAACCCCCTCTGTGTGGCCGTGGAATCCGCGTCACCCCCGCGTCCCTCCGCACAAAGCGGCCGCACGGCGCCAACCCTGCCCTGCCTGGAGCACATCCGAGCCCCTGTCCCAGCACCAGGCTGGGATTTGCACACATTCCCGAGGGAATGCAGCTGCCAGGAGCGCTCTGCTCTCCCTCTGGGCGCTGGATCCCGCTGGGTTTATTTCACCTGCCAGCTGAAGCTCAAACAACCCGGCTGCCGGCCCCCTGCCGCCCCTGGGGTTCGAGTGGGATCTGGGGATGGATCCAGGCGGGAAAAGAAATCCACACCTGGGGCTGAGCACATCCCCGGCTTGCAGGCGGCAGGGAGAGCTGCCGCTGTCACCTGCCTGGCTGGGGTTTACACCCCAACCCCTCACCAGGGAGAACGACCGATGGCAAAAACGAGGGGAGGCAAGCGCTGCGGGCGGTGGGAAACGTGCCTGCGGCTCCACAGGGAATTTCGGGATATTCCCATGGCCAGTGAGCACTTCCAGAGGAATCCAGACCCCGCTGCTCTGGCTCTGCCCGGGGGTGTCGGCGCTGGGGGGGAGTTATGACCTCAGCCCTGCCCTGCTGAGGTGCTGCTCCTGCCTGCTCCGAGGCCCAGGAATGGAAGGATCCCTGGGATCTCTTTCCCTTATATAGTAAAAAAAAATATACCAAGAGAAGGAGAACGGAGCAGGGGAGGAGCCCTTAAATTGGAGAAAAGGGGGAGAGAGGAGGCTCCGTGTGCGAGGACGTGGTTTATCCGTGACAAGGATCCCGCACCGAGCCAGGACATGGGGATTTTCCCTGCCTCCGGTTCCTGCTATCCTGCCCCTGATCCCGGATTCCCTCCGAGGTGGGAAGGACACCTTCCAGGTGGAAATCTCCACCTGGGGGCTGCTGCTGGCTCTGATCAGGGGTGGGGATCCCCAACCTGGTGCTGACCTGACAGAAAAGGGCCTGGATGTGCCATAAAAAACATCTTGGGGCACAAAAGATGGAAAGCATCCCTTTCTTCCCAAAGTTTTCAGGGAAAAGCCCTTCCCTGAGGCGGGGACGGAACTCAGGTTACCCACAAGCTGTGGAAAAAGCCGAATTTCCATCACTGGTGTGTTCTGCCCTGACCCACCCAAGGCCTGGGGAGAGCTGTCCTCTCGCTGCTGGGACCTCGGAGAAGGAGCAGGGAAGGGAGAGCTTGGAGTGCATCCGGCACAGCCCGAGCACAAACCCCAAAGCGCTCCTGAGGGCAGGACGAGTCCCACGCCATTCACACAACAACCACAAACACACTGGGCTGAATTTTCACATCGCAGGCTGGGCCGGGGGGAATCGGTTTTCCTCAAATCCTGCCAGTGTGTGAGTCCTTAAAATTGGATCCCGCGAAAATCTGGAGGAGAGAACAAGTTTTGCCGGCTGAAAGCGCGAGTCTCAGCTCAGGGTAATGTTTTATTGACTCACAACTCAAAAGGAATTTCAGCAATTTGCTTCAAACGCTGCTGAGAAATTCTGCTCTTGCTTTCCGTGTGAGTGCTGAGCTTCCCATGCCAAACCAATTTTTCAAGCCAAAATTGGCAAACACTAAAAACAGGACGTCACTGCCGGAGCGAGCGCTGCCTTCAATCACACAGAGCGACTTTTAACTCCAGAATAATAAAACGTTCTGCTCAAAACCGGAGCTCCTCTCACTCTGACAAGCCACGGACCACTGGGTGCCCCTCAAGGTCGGCTCCGAGCCGCTCCAAAGGCAGCTGCTCCCGACGAAACACGCGCCATGGATGAGGGATCAGAAAAGCAATTAAAAGCTCTTTGAACAGCAATAGCTTGGAACAAATAGTAATTTGTACCTCTCTGCTGAGGAGAGAATATAAAGTAACGTTTCTAGCGCCATTTGATGTAAATGGAGCCTTTTATGCGGGATCATTACAAGTATCAACAGCTCCTTCAGAAAATTCTTCTGGGAAGCTGAGCGTGGATCATTTCCCCCTGCAGGGATAACGCCAGCGCCTCTCCTGGGCAAGCCAAGGGCTCTGCCCTTCTCCCGGATGACCACGGAGCTGGGAATCGGGGCGGGCTGGAGGAGCAGCAGTTATCTCCTCGGAGCACTCAGCGGCACCGACTCTGGGGCAAAGCAGGGATCGGTTTTCCCGGTGTCCCGGCCCTCCGTCCCAAGGGCTCTGCCTCCGGAGCGCCCGGTGCCCTGCTCGGTGCTGCAGTGCCGTGGCAGGTCCTCAGCTCCTCTGGAGAGCTGTCAGCCGCAATGAACGCGGAGCAGAGCCCATCCAATGTTCCGGAACCGCCTGGGAGATTAATGCAAGGATCGCCTCCCTCTTCGTGCTTGGCTCTCCTCCTCAGCCCCGGGAGCGCTCCTTGCGCCGGGGAAGGGCGGATCAATGCATCAATAGACCAATAAATCAATACATTATCAAACCAATAAATTATTAAATCTATAAATTGATACATTAATAAATAAACGGAGCACAAGAAGGGGGGGGGAAATACAGCAGGGACTTGGCTCTCCTCCTCATCCCCGGGAGCGCTCCTTGCGCCGGGGAGGGGCGGATCAATGCATCAATAAACCAATAAATTGTCAAACCAATAAATTAATAAATTATTAAATCTACAAATGGATAAATTAATAAATAAATGGAGCACAAGGGGGGGGGGAGGAAATACAGCAGGGACTTGGCTCTCCTCCTCAACCCCGGGAGCACTCCTTGCACCGGGAATGGGCAGATCAGTACATCAATAAATCAATACATTATCAAACCAATAAATTAATAAATTATTAAATCTACAAATGGATAAATTAATAAACAAATGGAGCACAAGAAGGGGGGGGAGGAAAAAAAATACAGCAGGGACTTGGCTCTCCTCCTCATCCCCGGGAGCGCTCCTTGCACCGGGGATGGCCGATCAATGCATCAATAAACCAATAAATCAATAATTTATCAAACCAATACATTAATAAATTATTAAATCTATAAATTGATAAATAAACAGAGCACAGGAGGGGGAAAAAAAAAAAAATACAGCAGGGACTCCGCAGCAGGCAGTGAGGCTTTGAAAGCCAAGCTGTGCTGCTGCTGCTGAGCAGCGCCCTGGAAGCTCTGAATTCCCAGCCGTGTCCCAGGTGGAGCTGGCTGCGAACCCTGCGGATGTGCCGGGTGGGATCTGACTGCTCCTGACTCCTGGAATGCCAGGGAAAGGCTTCCCATCAGCAGCTGCCCGGATCTCCTGCCACCCACGGGCCGTGCTGCCGTGAGAAAAGCTCTGCAGAGCAGCTCCGGCGTCCCCTCACCTTCCCCAGGAGCTGTGCCCGGCAGGGATCCCCTGGAGGGAGCGACACGGTTTGGAACAAAGGCTTGGGAAAGGTGTCAGGAAGAGACTCTCCCCTGTGAGGCCCTGGCACAGATTCCCAGAGAAGCTGTGGATGCCCCTGGATCCCTGGGAGTGTCCAGGGCCGGGTTGGACGGGGTTTGGAGCAGCCTGGGATGGGGGAAGGTCCCTGCCGTGGCAGGGGGTGAATGAGTGATGATGGTGATGGTGATGATGCTGTTTCAGATCCCTTCCAGCCCAAACCATTCCATGATTCCACGGCTCCACCCAAGATGGTGCTACTTAGCCACGTGAGCACACTGCTGGGAATTTCACCAGAATTCCCATAAAAACACAGCCCTGAGGAGCCTTGGATATGGACAGGGCTCTCCTTGTCCGGAGGCAGCACCCGAGGCTGTGGCAGCACAACCTCAGCTCCTCCCCGTCTCTGCTCCCTGGGACAGGATCCAGGGAATGGGATGCAGTTGTCTCACAGGAGGGTTAGGCTGGATTTTAGGGAAAGGGTTTTTCCCCCAGAAGGGTGCTGGGCACGGCCCCGAGGCCGCCAGAGCTCCAGGAGGGTTTGGACACCGCTCCAGGGACGCCCAGGGTGGATTTTTGGGGTGTCTGTGCGGGGCTGGATGATCCCTGTGAATCCCTCCCTACTCCAGGCTGTTCTGTGATCCCAAAGACAGAGAAGTCCCGGAATCCCGGGGGGTTTCGCCCCCAGCCTGGCACTTCCCACCCAGCATTCCCTCATCCATAGGAACCGGACAGTGATGCTCCACTGCCTCAAGAGGGCTCCGTGAGACTTCTCTGCAGAGCTCTGCCTCGTCCCGGGGCGAGGGGATGGGAGCGGCGCCAGCGCTGCTCCATCGCCCTTCCCTCGCCGCCGGAGCCCCTCACCCTCCCCGCGCACACAGGGCCCTGCTCGGCTCCAACACAAATCCATTTTCTGTGTCCGTCTCTCTGCAAAGCCGCTGGTGACTATGGAGAAGTTGGAGGAAAAAAAAAAAACCCACAACAACGCAAAAAACAAGAAGGCGTGAATAAATTTTATAAAAGGGATCAGGCATTTCCCCACGGACAGTGGGGTTCGGGATGGGCTCCCCTGGGGCTGCTGCTCTGGTTTGTTTGCAGTTTGATACCAGCAGACCATGGCCTAAAGAAAGTGCTCAAAGTCAAGGGCAGAGGAGATGCTGAGGCTGATTCGCTCCGGATAAAAGCTGGGAAGTGTCGGTGGGAGAGCTTTCCTAGAAAAGCTGTGGATGTCCCATCCCTGGAAGCGCCCAAGGCCAGGCTGGATGGGGTTTGGAGCAGCCTGGGATAGTGGAAGGTGTCCCTGCCCATGGCAAAACGCTGGAACTGGACGGACTTTAAAATTCCAGATCATTCCAGGATTCTGCGCTTGTGTTTTGCAGGGATTCGGGGCCCAGCAGAGCCCTTCCCACGCTGCAGGTGCAGAGCACAGGCCTCCCTGGATTCCCTAAAAACTGCTCTTGGACTAACATGGAACAGCTCGGCGGGAGCAAGGAGAACAGAGGAGAGCCACAGAGCAGCTCCTAAATCCTTTAAAGGTGGGGAATGGCCTCCGGATTTGTGAGGATGGAGAAGACAACACCCACAGCTGGTTACCGCCTGGAGAGGAGCAGAAATTCCCACCTGGAATGCTCCGGGCAGCACCCAGAAAACCGCCATCCCGCTGTTTTTCCCGCTGGGCTCCTGATCCCAAGCGGATCCGCTCTCCCTCCCCTGCACCCCAGCACCGCGCCGGGGCTCTGGGACGCTTTGCCCAGACCCCTCCTCCTGC
The DNA here is from genome assembly GCF_015227805.2 of Hirundo rustica. Classification (NCBI taxonomy): domain Eukaryota; kingdom Metazoa; phylum Chordata; class Aves; order Passeriformes; family Hirundinidae; genus Hirundo; species Hirundo rustica. The sequence continues at coordinate 14,499,094 of NC_053464.1, forward strand.
TCTCCACACCAACCAGCCCCAGGCCGGGCCTCGCAGCCCATTCTCACACCAGGGCGGCCCCGAATCTCCCTGCTCGGCCCACAGTTCTCCTGCCAGGCCTGGGAGCCGTTTCCTCTCGGATCTGGACGGTGCCTCAGCCCCCGGGACGCCGCTGGGACGAGAGGGCTCGGGCCCGGTGTCACCAGCCTGGGCTCCGACACCGCGCACCTCATCACCCCCGTGCCCCAGGCACGCGGGAGAACTTCTCCAGGTTTCGCTTCCAAATTCCTCCCTTTTTATTGGGCAGCGCCTGCGAGCGGAGCTGGCAGGAATCCGACGCTCCGCAGCCAAAAAAGCTTCGGAATCTTTATTGCCGCTGGCTTCGAGGTGCCCCAGAGCCAAGCTTTTACAAGGTAGAGTCCAATAAAAGCCAGCCAGCTACAGCTCTCCTTTGTTAGCAGCGAGGCTGTAATTATCCCAGTCCGCCTTCACGGGACTGATTGGGGACACACTCCGTGTGATCCCTGGATTCTCTCCCTGCTGCCTGCCGCAGGTTTTCCCCCGGCTCCCATCACGGCAGCATCCGAGGGCTGACAAAGCTGTATCCGCCTGACAGAAGAGTATCCATGCAGAAATGAGGGATGAATGGCCTATTCAGAAGGCACTGCCAAGGTGGTTTTTTTTCCCCCCCCAATTTTAGAACTTCTTGTGGAACAGCGGAGCGCGATTCGACAGGGAGCTGACAGGGACAGCTCAATCCCTGCCGGATTTGGACACTCTGCTGTAATTCTGATTTGTCATTGCACGGCTGAGGTTGTTTTAGCTGAGTCCTGGGTTTTTGTTTCTGTTTTTTTTTTTTTTTTTTAAATAAGTCTCAGCCTAAAATAGTGGGTGTTAGAGCACAGAAGTGGAGAGAAAATGAAATAGTGGCACTCCAGAGGGTGGTTTGTCACGGTCCTGAGCAGTGCTTAATCCTGGGAAATGATGGAGAAGGAGCTGCAGAGCCTTTTGTCCTGCCTTTGGGGGGATTGTTCTGCCTTTGCTCCTCATTCCCAAAAGGACAGACCATGGAAGAGAGGAGGAGAAGCTTTAGAAATAACCCTGACCTGGTCATGACCCTGCAGGGAAGGTTTTTGGAGAATCACTGGATGCCTTTGATCCCAGGAAAACAGATCCTGGCCTGGCTGGGATGCGCTCCCTGCACCTGACACAGAGCTGACACGAGAAATTCCCGAGCGCGCCTCAAGAAAGCAGTGGAAAATCCCCAAGTTTTCCAAGAAAGGGAAGCCCAGGAGAACAGAACTTTTCCAGGGCGACCAAGTGGAGCTGCTCCCGTGGCGCAGCCCCTCCAGTCCCAGGCTGTGCTCAGCTCCAGCACCGCTTCCTGCCATCCCAGCTCTGGGAAGAACGGCGCCATTCCCTCTTCCCTCCCTCCAAACACTTCAACAAAGCCCTGCTCACACCCTGTGAGAGCACATCCAAGGGTTTGGAGCCTTCGGGGACACACCCCGAGTTATTTTTCTTTGTTGCTTTTAGCATCACCTGATCGTTTAAGCCTTATTTGAAGACCCAGATCAAAGAGGAAATTTCTGCCTGGGTTATCTCCAGCACGACCGTCAGACCAAAGGCATTTCCACCACAAAAATTCCGCTTTGTATCAATAATTCCCCGCCAGCGAGCAGCCAGGCTCTGAGCAGACACATTGCAGCTCTGCACACCCCGGTGTCCCACACCCCAAACGCTCCTCCTGCTGCTCACGGGATCATCCTCAGCCCCGCTTCCAACAAGGAAAAAAATCCTCCTGACATCGCTTCACGCCTGTCTTTATACCCTTCTAAGCTCTGAGCCTGCTTTGCCTTTCTCCTAACCCTATCCCACGGCAGAAAAAGGGTGAACCATTCCAGCAGGCGCTCAAACCACTGCACGTAATCCGGGAAACTGAAATCGGCGATCCCGAAGCCTCTGGAGTCACCCCAACCCACCGCTCCCGGAGCCCGGCGCCCCTCACCTGCTCGTGGTACTCGATGCCCATGCTGAGGGTGTTGATGAGGATGGCGATCATGATCCCGCGGTTGAAGTATTTGCTCTCCACGATCCTCTTGAGCTTGGCGCTGAATGCCTTCCACAGCTTGGTCACCTTGTTCCTCTCCTTGGCCTTCTTCTTCTTCCTCCTCCTCCTGCCCCGCTGCTGCTGCTGCTGCAGCTGGTCCCGGTGGTCGCCGTGGCGCAGGTCCTGCGTGAACTCGTAGACGCCGTTGCTGTCGGAGTCGCCGTGGCTGTCGGAGTCGCTGAGGGCCAAGTCGGGGTCGTCCAGGAGGCTGGCGCAGAAGGGACAGTCCTGCAGCTCGCAGCTGAGCCGGGAGCCGGGCAGCGCCCCGGCCGCGCTCAGCCCCGACAGCCGGCTGGGCGTCCGGCGGAGACCTGCGGGGACACAGGCACGCTGAGACACCCAGGGACGGCGAGGGACAGCGGGGGACAGCGGGGGATGGCGAGGGACAGTGAGAGACAGTGAGGGACTGTGAGGGACAGCGAGGGACAGCAAGGGAGAGTGAGGGACAGCGGGGGACAGTGAGGGGCAGCGAGGGAGAGTGAGGGACAGCGAGGGGCAATGAGGGACAGCGAGGGACAGTGAGGGACAGTGAGGGACAGAGAGGGACAGTGAGGGACAGTGAGGGACAGAGAGGGACAGTGAGAGACACTGTGGGACAGTGAGGGACACTGCGGGACAGCGAGGGACAGTGAGGGACAGCGAGGGAGAGCGAGGGACAGCGAGGGACGGCGAGGGACAATGAGGGACAGCGAGGGAGAGCGAGGGACAGTGAGGGACAGCGAGGGACAGCAAGGGACAGTGAGGGAGAGCAAGGGAGAGTGAGGGACAGTGAGGGACAGCGAGGGACAGCGAGGGACAGCGAGGGAGAGCGAGGGACAGTGAGGGACAGCGAGGGACAGCAAGGGACAGTGAGGGAGAGCAAGGGAGAGTGAGGGACAGTGAGAGACAGCGAGGGACAGCGAGGGACAGCGAGGGAGAGCGAGGGACAGAGAGGGACAATGAGGGACAGCGAGGGACAGCGAGGGACGGCGAGGGACAGCAAGGGACAGCGAGGGACGGCGAGGGACAGTGAGGGAGAGTGAGGGACAGCGAGGGACAGCGAGGGACAGCGAGGGAGAGCGAGGGACAGAGAGGGACAGTGAGGGACAGCAAGGGAGAGCGAGGGACAGTGAGGGAGAGCGAGGGACAGCGAGGGACAGTGAGGGACAGCAAGGGAGAGCAAGGGACAGTGAAGGACAGTGAGAGACAGCGAGGGACAGCGAGGGACAGCGAGGGATGGCGAGGGACAGCGAGGGAGAGTGAGGGACAGTGAGAGACAGCGAGGGGCAATGAGGGACAGCGAGGGACAGCGAGGGACACGGAGAGACACTGAGGGACAGCAAGGGACAGTGAGGGAGAGTGAGGGACACTGTGGGAAAGTGCGAGACACTGAGGGGCACCGAGGGACAGCGAGGGACAAGTGAGAGGCCTTGAGAAGCACTGAGAGACATCGAGGGACACTGAGGGACAGTGAAGGACACTGAAGGACAGTGAGGGACAGTGAGGGACGCTGAGAGACACCAAGGGACATCAAGGGACATCGAGGGACACTGTGGGACACTGAGGGACAGTGAGGGACACTGAGAGACACAACGGGATACCATGGGATATTGAGAGACACTGAGGGACAGCAAGGGACAGCGAGGGACAGCAAGAGACACTGAGGGACACTCTGGGACATGGAGAGCCACTGCAGGACACTGCAGGATGCCAAGAGCCACCACTGAGAGTCACCACTGAGAGCCACCACCCACCGAGAGCCACCATGAGCCACCGCAAGACACCACCGAGAGCCACCGTGAGCCACTGAGTGTCACGAGACACCGAGAGCCACCGTGCACCGAGAGCCACCGTGAGCCACCGAGAGCCAGAATGCGTCAGGAGACGCTGTGCACCAAAAGCCACCGCACACCGAAAGCCACCAGGAGCCACCAGGAGCCAGGGTGAGGTCATTGCCCCACGTTCTGCTGATCCCTGGCTGTCCCCTCCTGCCAGGGAGTTGTGCAGAGCCGGCAGGTCCCCCCTGAGCCTCCTCTTCTCCAGGCTGAGCCCCCACAGCTCCTCCTCACAGGAATTATTCTCCAGGCCCTAAAAAAGCCTTCCATCCACCTATCCTCCCAACAGCTCTGCTTTTTTCCCTCATTTTCCCCTCTTGGTCCCTTTTCCCACCCTCTGCTCCCTCTCCACGGGCTCTCCACAGGGTGTGGCCCTCACTTTGTGTCCCGGGCTGAGGGAAGAGCCACCGGCCCATCCCTCCCTCTGCATTATTCCTGATTATCCCTGAGCAGGCTCCCATCACTAACGATCCCTGAGCGCTGTCCAGCTGTTTCCACCCAATTTAGCCAGCGCTGCCGTTTGGTTCCTAATGAGGAGGGAGTGGGAGAAGGGACCGAAAGGTGGCTGCAGGCCACGGATCACAGCTCGGAGAGCGACGGCGTGCCCTCAGCCTCCTTCAGCCTTTAACAAAGCTCAGGGGGACTCGCTGCCTGGGGCGTGCGGGGCGTTTTAAAACCAAACACGTGTTCTGTGGTGTGAGGAGAAACGCCGGCTGTCCTGGAGCCAGGGAATGGAAGGACAGGGACGAGAGTAACTGGGATGGTTCCGGTGGAGCCTCGCCCAGATATTAATTCCTCGTATTTAGGAATCCAGTCCTTCAGTTTCCTCATGTTTAGGAACCTTATCCTCAGTCTCCTTATTTTTAGGAACCAGATATAAATGGCAGGAGAAGCCTCCAGCACGAGCACGCTACTGGGAACACGGGATCCTTTCCCAGGAAATTCCGTTTAAGCACCAATTCCTTGAGATTCAGGGTTGTAAGGCAAAGGGAGAATTTTCCCCTCTCACCAAACTAAGCTCCCCAAGTCCACTAACCCAGCACCATCAAACCACATCCATGAGCGCCACATCCGCCTGGTCCCTGTCCGGAGGTGGGACCGGATCAGTTTCGGGGAGCCCAGGCTAAAAGCAGCGGCTGCTCTTGGCTCTGAGCCCTGGAGCTCGGAGCTCACCCAGCAGGAACGCTGACCCCAGCCGCAGCCCCAAGCCGAGCCAACGCATCCCTCCGCTGGAAAGCCGGGATGTGACAAGAGTCGAAGCGCGTTCTCCCTTGCCCGAATGTCACACGGATATCAGAGCGGCCTTGGAGGACGGGCCTGGCTCCCGGGCATTGCCTCAAAGCCGAGATTCCCGCCAGGATCGGGAATATTTTGCCCCTTGCAGGGTGTTCCCGCTGGGGCCCGAGCCGAGGGGGGAAAGCTCGGCCCGGCCCCGGCGGCAGCGGCGCGGGGAGGGGTTTGTGCCAGATGGCTTTCGGTGCTATCAAAGTGTTAAAAGCGATATGAGAAGCCCTGGCGCCGCAGATGTCTTCAAAATACCAGAGTCTCCTTGGCTGCCTGCTAAAATAACCTCCAGCATGGCAGGGCACGGGAACACGGGGAACAGGCTGTACTCGGAGCTCTTCAAACCCACAACAAAGCAGGCAGGAGAATGCTCTCTCCCACCGCTGCATCCTTCCCGGCAGACACCAGCCTCGCCTCCAGCTGGGGCTGGGAGAGCCCGGGCTGATAATGTTCCTTAAAGCTCTCAGCTATCGCTGCTGCGCTCTCCTCGCGCGGCTCCTGCGCCCAACACGCTCTGCTCGTCGGCTGGGGAGGGGGGAGAGAGAATGGAGGGGTCTTTGTCCCCCCAGGAAAAGGCTGAGGGAGGGGTGGGATTCTTCCTCGCGCTGAGTTTTTGGGGATGGAGGAGTGGGAATTGGGGGCTGTGCCTGGCAGAGCTCCGGCCTGGCGCTGGAAGATCATCCCAAAGCCTGGAGGTGACATCCATCACTCCTGGAGGTCACATCCATCACTCCTGGAGGTCACATCCAGCACTCCTGGAGGTGACACCCAGCACTCCTGGAGGTGACACCCAGCACTCCTGGAGGTGACATCAATCACTCCTGGAGGTGACACCCAACACTCCTGGAGGTGACACCCAGCACTCCTGGAGGTGACACCCAGCACTCCTGGAGGTGACATCCAGCACTCCTGGAGGTGACATCCAGCACTCCTGGAGGTGACACCCAGCACTCCTGGAGGTGACATCCAGCACTCCTGGAGGTGACATCCAGCACTCCTGGAGGTGACATCCAAACCTCCTGGAGGTCACATCCAGCACTCCTGGAGGTGACACCCAACACTCCTGGAGGTGACACCCAGCACTCCTGGAGGTGACATCCAGCACTCCTGGAGGTCACATCCAACACTCCTGGAGGTGACACCCAGCACTCCTGGAGGTCACATCCAGCACTCCTGGAGGTGACACCCAGCACTCCTGGAGGTGACACCCAACACTCCTGGAGGTGACACCCAGCACTCCTGGAGGTGACACCCAACACTCCTGGAGGTCACATCCAGCACTCCTGGAGGTGACACCCAGCACTCCTGGAGGTGACACCCAACACTCCTGGAGGTGACATCCATCACTCCTGGAGGTGACATCCAGCACTCCTGGAGGTGACACCCAGCACTCCTGGAGGTGACACCCAGCACTCCTGGAGGTCACATCCATCTCTCCTGGAGGTGACACCCATCTCTCCTGGAGGTCACATCCAGCACTCCTGGAGGTGACACCCAGCACTCCTGGAGGTGACACCCAGCACTCCTGGAGGTGACACCCAACACTCCTGGAGGTGACACCCAACACTCCTGGAGGTCACATCCATCACTCCTGAAGGTCACATCCAGCACTCCTGGAGGTGACACCCAGCACTCCTGGAGGTGACACCCAGCACTCCTGGAGGTGACACCCATCTCTCCTGGAGGTCACATCCAGCACTCCTGGAGGTGACACCCAGCACTCCTGGAGGTGACACCCAGCACTCCTGGAGGTCACATCCATCCCTCCTGGAGGTGACACCCAGCACTCCTGGAGGTCACATCCATCCCTCCTGGAGGTCACACCCATCCCTCCTGGAGGTGACACCCAGCACTCCTGGAGGTGACACCCAGCACTCCTGGAGGTCACATCCAGCACTCCTGGAGGTGACATCCATCCCTCCTGGAGGTGACACCCAGCACTCCTGGAGGTCACATCCAGCACTCCTGGCACACAAGTGACCCTGACCCAGCCCTGCAGGAGTGGCTGAGCGGGAAGAAGCGCCTGGAAAGAGCCAGATCCATGGAAGGGAAGAGCTGGACACCCACGGTGTCTCCAGGTCTGCCCTGAACCCCTGCCCAGCCCGTTTCCCTCGGGGGATGGAGGAGCAGCCTCCCCCCACCTCCCAGCCCTTCCCAGCTGTGAGCGCACTTCTGGAAGAGACAAAACAATTCCAGGAGATTTGTTTAAAGCATTTTGGCATCCCCTGGGCTGAAATCCCTCTGTGGAAAGAGGACGGTGTAATTGCATTATTAACGACAGCTCAATCTAATCCCAGCTTTCAAAGAACCACCCCAGGCTGCGGGAAAATCTCCTAAATCACTGAATTGGCTCGGGGATGTCACAGTCGGGGCTGAGATTTGGGCCTCTCTTCTCCTAAAAAGGACCCCAGCAGCAGGCAGGAGGATCCAAACTCTGACTTCAACAGCTCTCCTGCTCCTTTCTTTCCCAATCCAAGGCTTCTGCAGAGCCTGGGTTTTTATCTCAAGGTAAAAAAAAACCCCAAAAACAACGCGTTCTCCTAAAAACCTTCGTTAATTTGCGCAGCTCAGGACTCAGCTTGGTGATTTACACCAAGCCCTTGCTGAACAACAGAACTGCTGGCAGCAACCTTGCCCCCCGTGCCAAGCTCCCGAGAGTTCGGAAGCGTCTGCCCGAGGCGGTTTCTATAAACAATCCGCTTTTACCCTTTCGTGTGGTCCTTAAAAACAACAAAAACTGGCGGAGGCGAGCCACCCGACCTCTCTGTCGAGCAGCCTCTCCTGTGACCCGCCCCCCGAGCCAGGCTTGGTATTTTTTTTTCCCCCAGCGCATGCATCACCAGGGTAAATATTTGTGTCCACGCAGATGCAAATAAACAGTTTTGGAAAACAGAGGCACCGAAAAAAAACCCCAAATGACGAGTTTGGCTCAAAGAGATTAAAAAAAATAGAAGCTGGATCTTTGTGACTTTTCACTGTTGGAGGGCTTAAGAGTATTTTGCAGCTTTTAGCTCCAGCCACGAGGACTGGAAAAAGCGTTTTATAAAATAGAAATCCAAGCGTTGCGGTGTAATCACCGCTCCAGTGGGTGATTTATATGTGAGGGGAGATAAAACCTCACTGGCTGTGCCGGGCTGGCTGTGTCTGTGCAGGGAGGACGGGACACAGGCACTAAGCAGTTCCCCAAAACGCTCCCCAGATTTGGAGCCCCAAATCTGCTCTGGGAAACTCAGCCCCACGTTCCCTTCTGCCCGCAGGAAAAGCCTGAGACGCGCAGCTCCGCTCCCGTCCTGCCCTCCACGCGTCCTCTGAGCGCCGAACCTGCTGCTCCTCCCCGCCAAGAGGAAATTCGGAGGCTCCAGGGCCCATCGGAGCGGAACCGGGAGCGTCTGGTTGGAGTTCTTTCAGCGCCTGCCTGTTTTAAACCTTGCGGGTTTGCTTTATCTCGCGCTTCTCCCGCAGATTCCACCCGCTCGTCCTTTTCAAGGCACCGTCTCCCGGCCCCTGGGGCGTCTCTGCTGGAGCTGGCAGCTCCGGCACCGGCTGGAGGTGTAAATCCTGCAGGGCTCTGGGTTTGGGTGGGAAGAGTGGGAGCACCTCCGGGATATCCCACAGCGCAAGAGAGAGCTCAGATCCTGAACTGGTGACCACAGCAGAGAGGCCTCCAGCAGTGTGCCTGACCATCCGTGGTGGCAAATCCAAGGATTTACCTGTCCCACCTCTGGCTCCAGCACGCTCACAACGATCCCAGTCCTTGGATTTACCCACAGCTCCAGCACACTCACAACAATCCAAATCCTTGGATTTACCCACAGCTCCAGCACACTCACACCAATCCAAATCCTTGGATTCACCCACAGCTCCAGCACACTCACAACAATCCAAATCCTTGGATTTACCCACAGCTCCAGCACACTCACAGCAATCCAAATCCTTGGATTTACCCACAGCTCCAGCACACTCACAACGATCCCAATCCCTGGATTTACCCACAGCTCCAGCACACTCACAACAATCCAAATCCTTGGATTTACCCACAGCTCCAGCACACTCACAATGATCCCAATCCCTGGATTTACCCACCTCTGGCTCCAGCACACTCACAATGATCCCAATCCCTGGATTTACCCACCTCTGGCTCCAGCACACTCACAATGATCCCAATCCCTGGATTTACCCACCTCTGGCTCCAGCACACTCACAATGATCCCAGTCCCTGGATTTACCCACAGCTCCAGCACACTCACAATGATCCCAGTCCCTGGATTTACCCACAGCTCCAGCACACTCACACCAATCCAAATCCTTGGATTTACCCACCTCTGGCTCCAGCACACTCACACCAATCCAAATCCTTGGATTTACCCACAGCTCCAGCACACTCACAATGATCCCAGTCCCTGGATTTACCCACTTCTGGCTCCAGCACACTCACAATGATCCCAATCCCTGGATTTACCCACAGCTCCAGCACACTCACAACAATCCAAATCCTTGGATTCACCCACAGCTCCAGCACACTCACAACAATCCAAATCCTTGGATTTACCCACAGCTCCAGCACACTCACACCAATCCAAATCCTTGGATTCACCCACAGCTCCAGCACACTCACAACAATCCAAATCCTTGGATTTACCCACAGCTCCAGCACACTCACAATGATCCCAATCCCTGGATTTACCCACAGCTCCAGCACACTCACAATGATCCCAGTTCCTGGATTTACCCACCTCTGGCTCCAGCACACTCACAATGATCCTAATCCCTGGATTTACCCACAGCTCCAGCACACTCACAATGATCCCATCCCTCAGCACCCCAAGGTGCCACCACAAAAACCAGAGCCATTTACCCTTCTCCCACTTATCCCAAACCAAACAAAAACCCCCTCCAGCCCGATTCCCCTTACCATGCTCTCCCACCAGCTGCTGCAGCTTCCCGTAGGAATCCAGCCCCAAACTCCCCGGGCTGTTCGCCACGGCCACCGGAGAATTCCCGTTCCTCTTCCCTTTGCTCGGCGCCGCGGAGCCGCCCTTGCCGCCGGGGGAGGGCAGGATGGTGGGGTAGTTCATGCCGCCGTGGCCGCCCAGCCCGGCCCCTTTGGTGGCCCCGGTGGCCTTGCACGCCCCGGGGGGCCCCTCCACGTGGCAGTCGGCGTGGTAGATGCTGTGCACGGCGCCGGCGTCGGCGCGGGGAGCGGCGGGAGCGGGGAGCATCAGCTGCTGGCCGGGCTTCACCAGCTGCAGCTCCAGCTGGCAGAGCTCGGGGTGGGCCCGAGGCCCCCGCGGGCTGCCGTTGCTGATGTGGTAGTGGTGGTGGTGGTGGTGGTGGTGGTGGTGGATCAGGTGGTGGATGGAGGTGATCCTCCTCCTGCCGCGCTGGCTCTGCCCGCCGCCGCCGCCGCTGTTGGGGTTGACCTTCTTGCGGCGTTTGCTCTGCCAGTTGTTGTAGAGGCGGAGCGTCCTCCTCTTGACCTTCCTGAAGATGTGGCAGATGTACTTGAGCAGCTCCTCGTAGCAGCTGCCCGGCTCCGAGAAGCTGGCGATGGTGCTGTCGTTGGACAGGTAGCGCGCCCGCTGCTCCTGCATCAGCTGGTTCTCCCGCTGCTTGGTCTCCGAGAACTGGGTGGCTATCACCACCAGGCACAGGTTAATCATGAAGAAGGAGCCAACCTGGGGAGGAAACAGGGACAGGATTCAGCAGGTGAGAAGGTCCTGGCTTCTTTTTTTCCTTGCTTGGTTTGGGATTAATACACGGGAAATGCAGATTTTGAGTTCGGACTTGGATATTTGTTATTTCTTATCTATTTACAGACCAGCCGTGAGCTCTGACTAGCAAAGTTAGAGAAACGAGGCAAAATGGAGCACCTCTGACTCTTTCCAAGGTTATTTAAGTGCCAATTACCCAATAATTGTGACACCTCCATTATTTATATTTCTGACCCAGCAGTGACCACCCAAGGCCGCAGCGCCGACCTTTCTCACCCAATTCCAGAAAACCACCCAAAGGAAGAGGAGGGAAGAAGAAGGTGAAGAAGAAGGACTCAGACAACGCCCCAAACCCTCCATCCTGACTCGTATGCATGACTACATCCTAAAACCCCAAATTCTCAGTTTCCAGAGCTCCGGCGAGCAGGGATCGCACGGAGCGACCTCCGCGCGCGGTTCTCGGCAATCCCGGGATTCCCAAACGTTGCCAGATCCCAGGGTCTGCTCACCAAACGCGCTGTCACCGGGGATCTCCAGGGAAATGAGGCTCCCTCTGAGCTCTGAGGAGCTCAAAGGAGGAAAAGTTTGGATTTTTTGGCACAGACATATCCAGGTGAAAAAACCGAGAGTGGGAGCGCAAGAGGGAGGGAAAGCCCTGAATCCTGAATCCTGCCTGGCTCCTCCCTGTGGAAAAAACCCCCCAGGGAACGACTTCACCCCCCAAGGACGAGGAAAAGGAGCGTCTGCCACGTCATACTTACTATGATAAGCAATATAAAATATATAAAATTGTAAAAAGAGTGCGCATCCATCACGTAATACATGATGTCCACCCATCCTTCCAGGGTTATCACCTGCAGGGAGACAGAGAAGCAGAGTGTGAGGACAGAGGTCACCCCAAAAAAGTGATTAAATATCAATTTCCCCGTCACTCCACAGGAACTCTTGGGATCCATCCAGAACTCCGTTCCCAGCTGGTTTGGGAGAGAAGAAATCCGTGTCTGAAGGACTGGCCTGAGGTTCCTACGGGAAGCTGGTACAATTAAAACCCTGAAACATTCAAATGAACCACCTGAAACACTGGCTCTGAGGCAAAGAAATTCCAAGGAGGGATTGTAACTCCCCCCCAAAAAAAATCTCCTTTCCATGTAGAGAAATGGAGTTTTACCTAAAGCTGCTGGTTTTGTAATGCAACCCAGAAAATCTCCACATTTTAAACTTGGTTTTGTTTCTGCAAACCCAATTTCCTTGTGAATTCCTCCTGGCTCAGCATTCCAACTGCACCAGCACTATCATAGTGGGAGAGCATCTGAATGGAAGAGAGGCTTTAATTAAATGTAGACTTGATTTAGGGCTCGTTTTCTCAGCCTTCCTTCCACTAAAAAAAGCAGCTGAGGGTTTAATTAACACCACCCAGGCTGTGTGCAGAGCAAAGCGGGCTCTGCCACGTAATTTACGCTTTTTATTTAGATAAAACACCCCAAAATTCCAGCGCCGGCTCGCTACTAGGGCTGAAATTCCATCCTGGAATTCCAAATTCCGTCAGAATCCCAGCTCCTGTCTGAACCCGCTCCCGGTGGCGTCCCCCATTCTCCCCCTCAGGCGAGCCTGGGAGGTCTCCTGGCAAAACCCCACAGCTGCTCCTGCCCCCAGTTTTAGTGGCATCATTCCCAATTTAAACCACGTTTGCAGGGAAGGGATTGCCGTGGGAAGAGCGGGCTCCGAGGATTTCCTGCCTGGAGCATCCCCAAAAGCTGATCCATAAACCCCTGGATCCTGAATAAAGGGAAGTCAGGCACGAATCCATGAATTCCCTGGGGTTTGTTTTTTTTTTTTTTTTTATTTTCACTCAAGGAACCGAAGGAAACTCCTGGATATCAGGACACGACCGCACGTTGGCACAGCCATCAGAACCCGCTCGGGGCTGCCGGCAGGGAAGCGCTTGCCTCTCTGGGATTCCTCACCCTAAATTCCAAGTGCGGATGTTTTCCCAGCCGGTTTTCCAAGCTTGTCCCAGCGAGGTTCACCCCCGCTGAGTGAGGAGGCAGCGCAGCTCCAGCCAGCCAAGCCCAGCCGCCCGGGAGGAGACGATTTGTGAATTTTGTCTCTGCGGCCGTTTCCCCGCGTCGGGGCTGTCGACGGCTGGCGGGAATCGGGTCTGACACCTCTCACTCCCGCCTCTCCCGTTCCTCCCCACATCCATCAGCTGCTCTTCCACATCCCACCCCGGCTGGTCAGCCACCAGCCAGCAAAGCTTTGCTTCCCGGAATTCCGGAATTCCAGCGTGGCTCAGGTTGGAAAAGACCTCAAAGCCATCCCATCCCTGCCACGGCGGGGACACCTCCCACTGTCCCCCAAACCCCATCCAGCCTGGCCTTGGACGCTTCCAGGGATCCAGGGGCATCCACAGCTTCTCTGGGAATTCCATCCCAGCCTCTCCCCACCCTCACAGGGAAGAATTTCTCCCCAAAATCCCATCTAACCCTGCCCTCCGCCCGCTTAAAGCCACCGCCCCGTGTCCTGCCAGAAGTGGGTTTAACAAAACCCCAGAGAATCCCTTGCTCATCGTTAACCCCAGAGATCCACCCGTGGCTGGTTTTATCCCCGCTTTTCCCTGCGGCGCTGTGATTCCCACGGAGCGGGAAGGGGTTAAGCTGCCCTGGGTGCTCATCCGTGAGGAGCAGCCGAGCAACCAAACCCCTCCTGCCCTTTCCTGCCTCTCCCTGAACGCGTTTATGGAGGACAAAGTCCTCCTGGGGCAGCCGAGCCTCCCCACGGCGGTTGTAGGGTGACGGCAGAACGGAGGGATCGCGTCAGGAGGCGACGCAAGGTGACACCAAACCTCTGCCTCTTGCCCGGGGATTATTTCCTTTGTTCCTCTGGATGCGCGGGAGGCTCTCCAGCCATTCCCACCGAGGGGTGAAAACCCAGCCCGGGGATCCCAAGAATACGGGATGCACCTCTGCGCTGGGTTTGGGTTTAGCTGGAAATCCTCAAATAGAATGGATTAAACCCATTAAACACAGAGAAAAACAAACAAACAATAAAAAAAGGAGTCACCTGAGGGTTTCCTAGCCAGCACTGAGGGCCAGACAACCCTTGGAGGGATGTTTTTGTTGCATTTCCCACAAAAAATCAATCAGCACCTGTTGGAGTCCAGGGCATTCCTTTGGCTGCCCTGGAGGGTCAGGGACCTGGGCAGGGGGATCTGGGACCCCGGCCCAGAGCCCAGAGCCCAGAGGAACACTGGCTTTGATTTCAGTCCTTGGGAGAGGCTTCTTGCGCTGCAGGAAGCATTGCAGGCCACAAGAGTGTGAAAAATAGTAGTTTAGTATATCACAGGGTGAAAAAACAGTGGGTTTGGGATTTTTGGCATTGAAGTGAATGGGGCAAGATGGAGAATTTGGGGCGTTGTCTCCTTCTTCTTCCTTCTCCTTCCCTCACTCCATTTCTGCAGTGATGTTGGCACAAAGTAGTTAGTGAGGATTGGGTCAGAGTAAAGATGACCTTTTTAGTAATAGTGATAGACATTAGCAATAAATAGTAAATAGAGAATACGTAGCAATTAGTATAAAAGATAAGGACAGCCCAGAGACAGGAGGAGTCACCAGATGTCCGAGCCGCGGCAAACATCTTCTGGACACTGAGAAAATTGTAAGATAAGAACTAATAAACGAAGCATGTAACCTTGAAGACTCCGTCTTTTCCTGCGTTTGGGACAGAGCTTTGCAGAGGGCCAGGACTCTAAAACCACCTGAATGCCGGGGAATTTAAACTCCTAAAAAGGAGCCCCCGACAACTGCCGTCCCTGAGTGGGCAGAAACAACTGCCGTCCCCCATATGGGACAGAAACAAGCACCTCTGGAGGGTGAAAATGCTCCTCCAGCTCTCGAATGTTCCAGGTGTAATTAGGATTTGCGCTATTCACTACTCGCCTGTAAAGCAGGGGGATGCAGGAGGGGCAAAGCGCCCGCTGGGGTTTGTCCTCGGTTGAGGGATTCATTCCTGGCCTCCCAGGGGAAGGTTCCTGGGCTGCCAGGATCCTCCGGGAGAAGAGGCGGCTCCCAGGCATCCGGAGGCGTTGTTAATCCCGGAGCTCTGGGGAGATGCGGGGCAGCACATGCACAGCCACCTGCAAGGGCTGCGCCTCTTCCAGCCTCATCCCTGCTCTTCAAACGCTCCCCAAGGACCTCCCCAGGACATTTCTCCCTGATCCAAGAGCTCCCTGCACGTCCCCAGCAGGGCCCTGGTGGAAATGGGAAGCAGAGCACCAGGACTCGCCCACAGCTGCTCTATAAACCCCCAGCCTAAAGCGGGAACCCAGACACAGGCACCTGCACGAGGTTCGCTGCTGCTCCTCACACGTGGATCCCACCCGGTCCTCCCCAGAGCGGCTGAACTCGTGGCTGCCCCAGCCCTGGAACTGCTCCTGATGCCTGAAGTTTTATCTTTCCTGTGTTTCAGGAATGTGAGCTCAGAACTGCCCAGGGTGCAGCTCTGAGCTCACACTCGGGGTCACTCAGCTCTCTGCACACAGCAGCCACACAAAACAAATCCTGCTCCTGCTGCACACCAAGGACAACTTTCAGCCCCAAAGCACAAACAGCGGTGGCTGGAGGGAGGAACAAGAAGGATGGGACCTCACAGCCTGGAGCTGGAATGGGACAATTCAACCCCAAAATGTGCAAATGGACCAAAACTGATCAAAGTGTGAGACCTCGTGACCCTTTGTCCATTCTCTGACCATTTTGTGTCCATTCTGTGTCTATTTTGTGACCATTTTGGGTCCACCTTGGGTGCGTCCCTGGCCAGGCTCTTGTCCTGCTCAAGGTGGATCCTTAAAGGCCTTCCAATCAATATCTGCTTTATTCTCTGTCTCTGTCCAGTCTCTGTTCCAGCTCAGCCTTCCCACGGCCTCATTCCAGGCCGGGTTGGATGGGCCTGGAATGATGGAGTGGAGTGGAAGGTGTCCCATTCCAAACTGGATGAGCCTTTTCCCAGCCCCAGCCCCTGTGGGATCCCACGGACTCGGAGGGAACACCAGGGACGCCTTTTTCAGCGCTGCTTTGCTTATTCCACCGAGGAGAAACCACTTTCTCCTCCCTCCATTCCCACTCCGATTAATCCACTTAACTGCCCCTCCAAGCCCTTCAGCGGCGTCTCCCAAAGCCCTGGAGAACTTTCCTGGTGCTTCCAGAGCTTGGCAGTAATTAAACCCCGCTCAAGGCCGGGCTGTTCACACAGAGCCCCGTTAAGGAGCCTCTCCAGAGGCTCCCTTCAAAGCCAACCCACAATTATTTATCAGCCAGGTTGGAGGGTGAGGACTCGCTCCTATAATTCCGTCGCGGTGGGAGGGATGTGCGAGGCGCAGGAGAAATCAGCAGCTGCAGGATTGGATTGAGAGGATTGGCAGGGCGGTGCTGGAGGCGCCGCTGGCGCTCCACACCCGGGGCACAGCAGATTTCTGGCAGGAGAGCAGAGGTGTCCTCTCGCCCCACCCAGCTCCCGGGCGATGCTCAGGTCCTTCCCTGCTCCTCCAGGCTCGGGATAAACCATTTCTCTCCCATCCACGCCGGTAAATATCTCGGTTTTGTCCAATATTCTCTCTTCCCCTCGCGGCAAGAATTTAACAGAAGGCTCCCCCAGGTGAGCAAGCAGGCAGGTTTTGGTTTCACCGATCCTTGGCTCGAACAGGAGCAGGATGAGAGCGGGCAAAACCCAATCAGGTTTAATTCTTTTTAGGCCTTCGCTGATGCCGATCCCCCTGCTCCGCTCATGCCACGGTAATTTCATCAGCTGTAATAAAGATGCTCCTCTGATTTATGGGAGAGTAATTGGGGACAGAATCAGATCTTCTAGGCAAGCTAATCAGAGTCAATCTAAAACTCCGGAGTGAAAAATCACGAGGGAAACGGAGATTAAAGATGCTGGCAATTAACTCAGACCTCCTCAGCGCTCCCAGGGAGGCAGCGGGTCTGCACTGCTTTTTCTGGGGTCACTTCAGAGCTTGCACAGAACGATTGCTTTTACTGTGTCCAGAAGTTTTCATCATAAACCCTCTTTTCTTTGATCTCTGCCAAAATTTTTGCAAGTCCTTGGCTGCGGCCGGCTCGAGAGCCGGGACGGGGTTTTGTTTTATTTTTGCTTCGGCGTCAGATAACAAAGAGCAGAGGAGAATCATCCAGGGGAGAAAAAAAAAAAAACCTCGTTGAGACTCCAACTTGGATCAGCCCAGGGCTGAATTCCTGGCTGTCAGGAAGCACCGAGGGCTGGTGCCAGCGCTGCGGCTCCAAACCCACCCCGAGGTGCCACCAGGCAGTGGAGGGAAGGCTGGAAAATCTCCGTGGGAAGCGAGGCTGGGGAGATCAGAGCCCGGAGCAGAGCGCACACAGCTCCAGCCCGGAGCTGTCTCGTGGCAAGATTTCCCTGCTCTGATTACCCGGACAAACTCCGTTTGGAGTGACAGCTCTCCCTGAGCACGGGCCCCAAATCAGCCTCTCTCCCTTATTAAAACCCTGATGAAATACGGCTCTGGCAACCAGAAATTCCTTCTGATTCCAGGATTGCAGCTGCTGGCTGAGCCCGGTGCCTGGCTGAGGCAGGAGATGCTCTGGAAATCCAGAGAAACCCACGTTTTGAAGTCTTCATCTTTGACTGACATGGCTAATTTGCACTCAGCCTCTTCTTCTTCGGCCTAAATTGAGTCCTCTGGGGGGGGGGGGGAAGAAAAAATGGGAATTATCTGCATCCGAATCAATAATCCTGAACCCAACAGCAGCTCTGAGGACGGCCGCGAGCATTTGGGGTCATTTGCTTTTTCATCCTCTCGCTCCCCTGGCCCTGCTGTGAGGCTTCTTGGGATTTTATTTTCATCAAAATTATCGAGATGGGATCGGGGGCTGTAAATTGTGAGGGCTATTAATTACCCTGATGGCCTGAGGAGGTTTTTATAAGGCCTCCAGCCTCCATTTCTGAAAGCCTCTTATCTGAATTCCCCCCTCTTGGGCAGCGTGGATTTGGCTCCCGAGCACTGCCCGGCGAATATTCCAGGGAATATTCCACAGGCAGAGCGAGCTTGGCAGATAATCAAATCCCTATTTTTGAAGCCAACGTCACAATTTTAATTATTTCCTCCCGAAACATCTCGTTAAGGAACCTCTGTGGCCAGAAAAACAGGTTTATTACATTGAGTAACATCCTCTGAGCAGATGCTTTTCCCTTTCACTTGGAGGCCTCGTTCGGTTTCGCCATTTCTTTACAAATTGAGCCTTGCAAAGCAGGGATCTGCTCCGAAAAGTGGCCCTAAATGATGGAATAAAAGGAAATTGTGCTTCTTTCCCCGTCCTGGGCTCCTGACACGTAAAATCTGTTGCCATAGATGCGATCCCTGGGCGGCGCTGGCAGCTCTTGGTGGATTTTGGGAAGCAAAGTGGGAAATGAAAGGTGGGGTGAAGTCAGGCACGTCACTGATGCTGCTGTCTGTCGCCCAAAACCCCATGGAATTACAGCTCTGGGACCCAATCCCAGCCCAAATCCCAGTCTGGCTCCGAAGGGAAGGCGAGCTGTTGTTGTTCCACACCGAGCAATGCAAAAACCTCCCCGATTTCACTCAGCTGCTGCCCCAGCAAATCCCAGCCCACGTTCCCCAGGTTTGACTTGCTGGGATAATGATGATGATGATAATGATAATATTAATGACAAATAATAGTAGTAATAGTAATAGTAATAGTAATAGTAATAGTAATAGTAATAGTAATAGTAATAATAATAAATCATTACAATAAAAGTCATTATCATAATTACTAATAATTACAATAATTACAATGTAATAATACAATTTAATTACTAATCATTATAATAATTACTAATAATTATAACAACTACAATGTAATAATATAATTATAATTATAATACGTGTATATGATAATATTATAATAATACATTATTTATAACAATATAATAATAATAAAACAGCAACAATAATAATAACAACTGCAATAATAATAACAACAATAATAACTACAACAATCATCATCATCGTGGTCATTATCCCAGCAATAGCCTCCATGGTTTTGTGTCAAGGATCCTTGGAGAAGGGAAGGGATTTAACTGTTCCCCTGCAGCTCTACCAGCACGGGGAGCCCCACAATTCCCAGATTTCTGGGAGATGAAGGATCTGCCACCAGGGGAAGGGGAGTGAAGCCAGGCTGAGATCTCTGCTTCCAGCTTATCCCAGAGCATTCCTGGGAGGATCGGGGCGCACGGAGGAGCTGCTCCTTTGGCTCAGGGAGAGGTCACAGCCAGGATTTGGGGCAATCCAAGCGAAGTGAGATTTCCCTGGGAGAATTGTGGAATTTTGGAATATCCTGAGCGGAGTTCAACCCTGACACCCCACAACCCCGCCCTGGGCACCCCTGGGAGCGATGTCCAAGCTCTCCTGGAGCTCCAGCAGCCTCGGGGCCGTGCCCATTCCCTGGGGAGTTGTTCCAGTGCCCAGCACCCTCTGGAGGAGGAACCTTTCCCTAAAATCCAACCCAAACCTGCCCTGGCACAGCTCCAGCCGTTCCCTGGGATCAGCTGTTGATGTTCCTCAGAGCCAGCAGCTTTTTGCTCCCCCGACTGGGCTCAGCCTGGGCCAGGGCCTGCCGCAGGATCCCCTCGTCCTACTCCAAACACAAAAATCAACGACTGAGGCTGGATTTGAAAACCCTCCCCAAAACCCCGGAGGTTCGGAAGCCCAAACTTCACCCACGGGAGGTTTTGACTCCATCCAACGCCCCCAGAGGTTGTGGGACCCGTCCTGGCATCGGGGTGGCCTCTCTGCCCCGTCCTGCACGAGACAATTCCTCCCAGCCTTCAAAACAAAGGTTTTCCAAAGGCAACAAACCCCTCCTGGAAGCACGCTCCGAGCTGCTGGAAAAGGGCTGGATATTTTTAGCCGGGGTATTCAGCCTGAGAGCTCTTCAAATGCAGCAAGTGCTGTTTATTTGGCTGACCAAATTAAAAAAAGCAACAGCAACAGAGCTCCAACCCCGTCATTTCCAGGGAAATATTTTCGGTGATCCAAAACAGATTCGAGTTGAGTGACAAAGCATCACTCTCCAGGCAGTGGGAATGAAAAGCTCCAAACTCTCTTCTTGCCAAATTCAGCGCGGAGAAGCGTTGCTGACACAGATCTCCAATTTAAAGGCATTGGAGCAAAAATAAAAAGAGTCCTTTAGGTCCCAAATCCCAAATTTCTCTGCTCACTGAAGGCTGAAAACACGAGCACCCAGTGCGACAGCTCCCGAAAACGCAGCCCCAGAATGACTCTGGGCACAGCTGGAAACCCCAGACCTTCTCCTTCTGCTCCAGCTTTTTGGCTCTTTCCCAAAATCTGCAGGACTCCTGGAAGTGGGAGAGCAAGGAAAGCAAGCTAGGGCAGTGCTGGAGCCAGTGGGAAAACCATTCCCCTTGGATCCACCTGGGATTGCTTTTTCCTTCAGATTTTGCAGGAAGCATCGCCCCTGGAGCGAAGTGGGAGCGCAGGCCTCGCTTTCCTGCAAATCCCGAGCGGAATTCTCCGCTCCGAGCTCCCCTGCTTCGCGGAGCACCCTGAAGAGCTCCTCTTCCCAAACTTCCGGCTTCCCGGTTTTATTTTATCAGGATTTCTGCCCTCAGGCCCGGCTGCCCCGGGTCAGGGAGGTGGGGAAGGTTCCGGTTGCTCCGCTGGGATTGTGATTCCAATTAAATTGGACTTTTGTCGAGGCGGGTAATTCATCATCCGCCGTGTGACAACAACACCTGTAATTACCGCTCGGATTGTTGGGGCTGGAATCCGCCTGCAATAAAGGGATCTTCGTGTCATGCCAAACCTCACAGTTAATTTAGGCTCCATCTCCTTTCATTCAGTCTGTAATAAGCTAATTAGCTCACCTAATTTGCCACCGAACGTGCCTTTGTAACGAACGCAGACACGAATTAGCCTCTTGCACAACAGATGAGGGGAAGCAAAACATGAATCATTTTCAGGATTACATAAGGAATTATCTTCCTTTACAGCACTCAGGGGTGCAGCTAGCCCCTTGATTTTTTTTTTTTTTTTTTTTTTTTTTTTTTTTTTTTTTTTAATTTGCACCAGGTTCTGCTCTCTCTGACTTCTCAGAAGGTCGACAACACATTTCCCTGTCTTCCTGCTGTTCCCTGTCCCGGCTCTGGGAAGTTCAGGGTCGCTCCCACGGAGAGAAAAGTCTTTTAAAAATCTCGGTTCTGGCAGCTGGGAGAGCCTCACCCATCCCTGGCTTTGCTGGATGTTCTGGAGGGGAAATCTTCAGGATTTTCTGCAAACTCTGGGGGTTTTTTTTCCGCTCTTGGTTGGGTTTATTCATGGTCTGAACGGTATCAGACTGTTCCCTTGGGAACTCCTGGGCACCACCTGCACTTACAAAATTCCTTCTGGATCTGTGGGGCTCGTTTCATCCCCCCTCCCTTCTGGCATCTCCCAAACTGCAGCGGATCATGGAATCCTGGAATTCTGGAAGGGGTTTGGGTTGGGAGGGACCTTAGAGCCACTCCCTGCTGTGATCCACCATCCCAAGGGTGCTCCAGCCTGGCCTTGGACGCTTCCAGGGATGAGACAACCTCTGCCAGGGCCTCACCACGCTCCCGTTATCCCATCCATCCCTTCCCTCCGGCAGTGGGAAGCTGTTCTCTCGTTGTCCTGCCACTCCAGACGCTTCCCAACAACCTCTGCCCTCTCTCCTGTCGGCTCCTGGAAGGTCACCCCGGAGCTCCCTCTTTCCCAGGCTGAACGAGCCGAAGCTCATCCAGGATAAATCCCGAGGGAAGCCGCATCCAGCAGCCACCTGAGCTTGCCGCGATTCCCACTGGAGCTCTGCCAGCCCCTCAGGGCTCCCTGCACGTCCCAGCTCCTGCGAAGTGCCGTGGATTCATTATCCTGAGGAGTAATGGCCCGGCACGACCGGCTCTGCCTCCTCCCAGTAATTCAACAGCGATCCCCAGGGAAGCTCCCGAGTTCCTAAATCCATCAGCTGGACTTTCTGCGCTGCTCCTCATCCAGCTGCTGACCTGGTGCTGTCCGGCTCCAGCTATGGGGAGGGATGAGAGCACGATTCCATGGATTTATTTGCTCAGTGTTCCCTGCTTCCAGCGTCTGTTTGGAGTTAGGGCCTCACCTGCTGCACCGATCGTTTCCTCTCCCCACATCCAGGTCGAGCCAGCACCTCGCCGCCTCTTTACCTGGGATTAAATCATTCCCAGCTCCTAAAGACGAGCCCTGGCATCCAGCAGGGATAAACACAGGAGAAGAGATTTCTGGCTGGAAATCCTCTGGGAGCCTTTGGACGGCCTGAGCAGCGCTAAAACCAACCACCGACCTCCTGGCAGCCGCCAGGATCGCCTGAGGACACGAGATCCCACTTTGCCAGGCATTGCTCTGCCCAAAGGAACCAGCTGAAAACCTCTCCTGGGGCTGGGGGTCCTTCCTGATGTTAAACCCAGCCTTTTTTAAGGATGGGGAAATCGAATGCCGAGATGGAACGAAACCCTGCAGCCTGGGAAAGGGCTCGGGAAGGGAAGGGGCAGCAGGAACCCTCTGGAGAGGCTCCTGCTCCTCCTCAGAGCCCTTTCCCTGCCAAAAGGAACCAGGTGGGATCTCCTGGGAACATCCCTCAGACCCATCAAAGAGCAGGAAGAGGAGAATTCCCTCTTGCCTTTATCCAGCACTCACCGGCAGCCAGCAGCTCCTCTCCTCCTCGCTAATTCCAAAGCATTTTCCCAATGGGATAGTTGGGATTCAGATCCCGGTGGGATCTGCCTGAGCCCCTCCGGATTTGGTTCTGGGCCTCTGGCACCAGCACTGGGCAGTTCCTGAGGGTGGAGGACGCTCAGGGCGAACATTCCCAGCTTTGCAGCTCCCGGGTGAAAGCCGGAAGCGCTGAAATTCATGGGATGGTGCGGAGCCGGGAGGAAATCCATAAACGAAAGGCAGAGCTCTGGATGAGTAATTACCCCTCATTAACGAAGCCAAAAGGAGAATTCCTCTCCAGGAACAGATGTCACCTCCGCTTCGGGGGGACCGAGTCAGCCGGGCAGAGCCGAAGGAATGTCTTAACACGCTCGGGTGCCCGATCAGGATGGGGAAGAACACAGGGATCTCCCAGCCCTGGGAAAGCACAGCTCTCCGATGCTCCAGAGCCACAAACGCTCGCGAAGCCCTTCACTCAGGAGGAGTTTTGTCACCTGTAAAACCTCCCCCAGTCCCAGCCAGGAGCACTTTGGTCTTTTCCGAAGTGCCTCAAAAAGAGACTGAAATTCCCCGGGGGTGGAATTTCCCCCCAGGAATTCTGGCCAGAAGGGATTTTTGCCCCTTTCCAGCGTTCCGGGCTCACCCTGTGATTTAAAACCGAGCCTAAGCCGTGCCAAGCTTCCTTCATTTTAGCACGGAATTAAATCTTGCCTGAAAAACCTCAACACCATTTTCGGTTTCCTGATGCTCCAACAACAAAGACCCTGCTCCCAAAAATCCCTGGGATTTGTCTGATTTGCCGGGAGTTTTGCTGCCTGAAGAAGTTGTTTTCCCTCTTTCAAAGTGATTCCAAAAGAAAAGTTTCCTCTCTCCCAACGCCCTCTTGCACCACCCGTTGCCTGGTTCATTTATTCCCCGATTCTTGATTTGCAGTTTCACACAGGGCCCAGAAAATTCCTCCCTCCTCTGCTGCCCTCACCAAAACCTTCCCAGGCCAAAAAAATGACAAAGCCCAAACCAGGAAAAAAACGAGAAACCAAGAGGAAAAAAACCCCAACCGAACAAAACCAAACAAATGAACAAAACCCAACCAAACGAACAAAACCCACCCTAAAAAACAAACACACACCCAAAAAATTCCCCAAACCCACAAAACAACCAAAAAAACCAACCAAAGAACAGCCAAAAAACAACCAACCCTCCCCAAAAAAACCACCAGAAACCCACCAAAAAACAACCAAAGAGCAACCAAAGAGCAACAGAAGAGCAACAAAAGAACAGCCAAAACCAACCAAAAAACAGCCAAAAAACAACAAAAAAAGCCAACCAAAAAAACCACCAAACAACCAAAGAGCAACCAAAAATACCCCAGAACAACCAAAAACCCACAAAAAACCCCCCCAAAACAACCAAAGAGCAACCAAAGAACAGCCAAAAAAAACCACAACGAAAAAACAACCAGAGAACAACCAAAGAGCAACCAAAAAAAAAAACCCCAAAACAACCAAAACCCCACAAAAAACACCCCAAAAACCAACCAAAGAGCAACAAAAGAACAGCCAAAAAACCCCCCCAAAACAGCCAAAAAAAACCAACAAAAAAACCCAACCAAAGAACAACCAAAAACAACCAATCCCCCCAAAATAACCAAAAAACCCACCAAAAAACAACCAAAGAGCAACCAAAAAAACCCCACCCAAAACAACCAAAACCCCACAAAAAACACCCCAAAAAACAACCAAAGAGCAACAAAAGAACAGCCAAAAAAAACCCCAAAAAACAGCCAAAAAACCCAACAAAAAAACCCAACCAAAGAACAACCAAAAACAACCAAAAACAACCAAACCCCCCCAAATAACCAAAAACCCCACCAAAAAACAACCAAAGAGCAACAAAAGAACAGTCAAAAAACAAATACCCCCAAACAACCAAAAACCCACCAACCTCTCCCCCCCAAAAAACCAACCCCCCCAAAAAAACCCAAAAAAGCAACCAAAGAACAACCAAACAACAACCAAAACCAACCAAAAAAACCCACAAAAAAAACCCACAAAAAAACCCACAGAAACCACAGAAAACCAACCAGAACTCCCCCCACCACAAAAAAAACCAACCAAAAAAACCCACCAAAAAACAACCAAAGAAACAGGAAAGCTCCCTCCCAATCCTTGGGAGAACCCTACCTGAAAAATGGCGATCCAGGCGTACCCGATGTTGTCGAAGTTGATGGCCCCGTTGTGGGGGTTCAGGTCCCCGGCCATGCAGACGTTGTAGTACTGGTTCCAGTTGATGCAGGAATTCCGGCCGGCCTCGGCGCCGGCCAGGCCCGGGCTGTAGGAGTCCATGCCCAGCGTGCACTCCACCTTGGACTCCTTCCTGCTGGGAATGTTGGAGCAGCGCTGCATGCCGTTCTCCCGGTGCGAGGAGCAGATGAAGGGGTTCTCCTCCGCCTCGTCCGGGCGGTAGTAGGGGTGAAGGAAGGTCAGGTTGTAGGTCCTGGAGAGGGGCGGGAAGGAGAAGTGTGAGGATTCGCCTGGCACCTCCGGGTCTGAAGGGATTTCAGCCTGCTCAGCGGCGCCGACTGCTTTCCCAAGGGAAAAGCTCCGGAGAAAAGCTCTTCTCAAAACAATCCTGGCAAAACAACCATCCTTTCCCTAAACAATCCTTCTCCAGGTGGTGTTTTGCTGTTTAACCGAGGGGATTAGGGAGGTGTCGTTCCCGTTCACCGATCGTGTTAAATTTGTATGGAACACCTTATAAAAGGTGATAAGAATCAGACAATAAAGCCTTTTCTACACTCTTTGCCTTCTGAAGAATACTTGGAGCTTTTCGTCTTTCTTTTGTCCTACAGCAACAACGGGGGGGAAAAAAAACAAACCAAAAAAAACCCTGTTTCATCCCCGATTTTTGCAGCGGGGGAAAGGCGCTGGCTGCTGCCCCTTCACCGAGTCAAAATTCCAGCCAAAAATTCCACCCCGGAAAATCAAACCCTTTTGCTCCCTCTGATCTCACAGTGAGGATCAGTCAGAGCTTCCCCAAGAAGGTAAAAGCAGGACATGAGAGGGGATGGAGGGAAAATTCCAGCAATTTCCAGTTCTTCCCCAGAATCCAGGGAGCTTTGGGACTCTCTGGAAGGATTTGAAGATGATCAAAGCAGCTTCCCAATGGATTTTCCCCTCGGGATGTCTCTGGTGAGGGGCTGAGCTCCCACAAGGACAGACCCAGAGCCAGAGCCCATCTCTCCTTCCCTCTGCACTTCCATAAAAAAAAAAAAAGGGAGAGCCCACATTAATGGGAAAACCACGGCGCTTCCTGCGTTTCTGATGGAATTGGCTTGGATAGAGCTGATGGCTCTGACCCAGCCTGGATAAAGGAGCGCTGGAATTGCAGCAGCAGGAGCAGGAGCTGCTTTTCCTCGGAGCTGTGTCCCAGATCTGGCACTTTCTGGGCCATCGGTGAGAGCCTGCAGCACTCTGGGCTCCAACCGAGGAGCTGCATTGCTCCAGAGCCAACTTCATCCGCTCTTTTCCGAGCTCCAGGGAATCTCGGCGGCTCCACAATCAGCCGGAGATAAGCGAGAGGCAACACAAACATTGGAAGAGATGTGGGCAGAAGATAAGCAGGTAATTCGTCCAGAGCCAGGACAGATCTATTTTTATCTCCCTCCCAACCTCCCTATCTGGTGAAGAGATTTGGCTTTAGCAAGTGTTATTCCAGACAATTGCTTGGAATTGCTCCCCAAAACCCTGGAGCCGAGCAGGAATGGCTCTGAGGCCGCGATTCGAGGGGAGAACAATTGCTGCAGGGCAGAGCGGAGGGGAAATCCCTGGGGAATGCGGCTCCGTTCCATCATCCGATTACCTGGGATGGGTGTGGAGGGTTCGCCAGCCTCAGGAACGGGAGCGGGAACGGGAGCACAGCCCCGGGAATTGGGAATTGCTGGCCGGGAATGATTTGTGTTCAGCAGCTCCTCCTCGCACCGCCCACGCCTCCAGACTAAACTGTGACAATCGCCCGCGCTGCCCCGGGGCCTCGCGAGTCGAGAAAAAACCTGGAAGATGTTTTTCCTCCCCGAGCCTTTTCCTTGCCCTCCCACCAGCCGGAGGAAATTTCCATAGGAAACGGGCGGGAGAAGGGGCCGAGAGCCGCAGCAGCCGCGTTTGGGAGGAAGTCAGACACCACCCAGCAGAGAGGGGGGATTAAAGAGGGGATCAAAACACGCCAAGACGCAGGAAAACTTGGGGAGAGCAGGAGAATTCGGGAAAAGAAGCGAGGAGCAGAGAGGAGACACCCGAGGAGCGACTTCAGCTCCCAAAAGGCGAACCACAGGATCAACCCCCATCCCGGTGGGACGAGCCACGCACAGCCCGAGAGGCTCTGCGAGCCCCAGGGGTGTCCGTTTGGGAATTCTGGGATGGAGAACGGCTCCCTGAGGATGCAGAGCCCCGGGCTGCGGTCTGAGGAGCTGCACGGAGAAGATCCGGGCACGAAGCACCCGGAGGAGCAGAAGTTTGGTGGCTGGGGAAGGAAAATCCGAGGAGAACCAAGCCCAGCCCTGCTGGGAGGGGTGGGGGCGGCCTGGTGGGTTTCGTCTTCCCTTTCCTCGCTTCTGTGAGGAAAAGCAGGTAAAAGCAGGACGTGAGAGGGGATGGAGGGAAAATCCCAGCAAGATCCGGTTCTTCCCCAGAATCCAGGGAGATTTGGGGCTCTCTGGAAGGATTTGAGGATGATCAAAGCAGCTTCCCAATGAATTTTCCTTGCTATTTTCCTGCCCTCCAAAACCATTTCCAAACGGATTTGTCCCCTGTGACAATATCAGTCCCTTGGAGGGCACTTTCTGCCCAACCTGCCCCTGTCCTGATCCAGGAAAGCCAGCAGCGATCCAATCCCTGCGTTTCCAGCTATCCCAGGTTTCCTGGGGCTCCCTGGGGAAGTTTTTGGGAAGGAGCCGCTCCTGTGGGAAGCTCCAGCACCACCCAGTGAGGTCTGAAAAATTCAGACCTTTTCTTAAAACCTTTTTCCTTTTTTTTTTTTTTTTTCACTTCTGTCAAAACCAAAAAAGGAAGGAAGGAAGGAAGGAAGGAAGGAAGGAAGGAAGGAAGGAAGGAAGGAAGGAAGGAAGGAAGGAAGGAAGGAAGGAAGGAAGGAAGGAAGGAAGGAAGGAAGGAAGGAAGGAAGGGAGAGCCAGAACGAGAAACAGAACTGCTGCAGGATCAGGGAATTCCCAACATCTCCCCAAAATCAATGAATGCGTTCTGCCAGGACCACCCGCCTCTTCCCTGCCCCTTGCCCCCGTGTGGGGAAAAATGGCTCATTAATGCTAATGAACCCGCTAATCAGGAGAGCTCAGGGGGGAAAGGCAGGAGCAGCCGAGCCCAGGATGGATCAGAGAGGATTAACATCCCTCTCCCAGCTTTTCCCAGCCCTGCGCATCTCCTGGGTTTCCCTTTCTCTGTCCACGTGGAGGAAGGACAAGAGCGGGGCAGGAAAATCCAGTTTCTTCCCGTTCCCGCTGGATTATCCTCTGCTCCATCCTGGTCCAGCGGAGGTTTTCCCATCCCATGCAGGCATCCCAACCCCTGGAATCCCGCTGAGGAGCACATCCCTGCCCCAACTCGGGGGAGCAGAGGAGGGAAGCGAGGGAGGGAATTCGGAGGGAAGCGAGGGAGGGAATTCCGAGGGAATCCTGCAATCAAGCACCTTTCAGGCCAACCCCGAGCCTCCTCCCGGCAGCGAGGGCAGAACGACACCGAGTTATCAAACCCAAAACCCGCACCAGAAGCGTCCCGAGGCAGCAGAGGAGCACGAAGCGTTTCACAGCTCCCTCCCCGCTCCTGCTTTTCCGAGCCGCTGGATTCCTTGAAAGGCTCCCGGCCTGGAAAACGCTGCTCTGCATCCCAACACCCACGGAGCAGCCCCGGGAGAGGAGCCCAGCCCGGCTGGGGCTGCCCCAATTCCTTCATTCCCACCGGGAGCGGCTCAGGAGGGTGGGAAGGAGCTGGAGTGGGAGGGGAAAAAAAACCATCGTGGAGATGTCACCCAGGAGCTGCTGGCTCTGCTCGTCCCTCCCGCAGCAAACCTTCCTCCTTCCCTCCAAAAAATCCTCGGGGAATTCCCCCCTGCAGCTCCCGCTGCCAGGATCTCCCTCGCAGCTATTCCAGGCAATCCCAGGTTTTGAAGGATCGCTTTGGGCGAAGAGGGAAAAATTCTCCCGTGCCCCAAGGAGCAGAGATCCCAGTTCCAGCCCAGCAATCCCTTCAGAATCCCGGCTGAAAAATCCTCAAATAACCTCACTGCAGCCCCGTGACAGCGCAGCTCTCGGAGGCGCAGGGAGAAAAGCAGAAATTCCCAGCGCACCTCCAAAAAAGTCCCCAAATTTCCCTGGCAATGAGCTCGACTTAAAAATAGTTGCTTCACTCGGAGCTGCCAGCTTTCAAGGGGGACTGAAAAGAAAAGGGTTTCCATGGGGAGAGGAGAATGACGGCAAAAATCAAAGTCCGTCCTCCCGTCTGATGCCGCTGGAGGAGCTGAAGGCGCGGGGAGCTGCGGGGCGGAACGCAGCTGGACCTGAAGCAACTGTTTGGGAGCTCACTTACACCTCCTTTCATCCAGGAATTTTGGGGTTAGGACCCTGCCTCGCTGGCCTCTGGATTTTGCTCCAGATCCTGTGTTTAAAGCGGTTTTGGTTTCGGCTGGGAGGGTCTGGCAGCCGCACCAAGGGGAGACCCTCCGATAGTTCAGGATTTCCTTCTCTCCAGGGCTGTGAAGGGAATCAGAGGCAGGGTTCAGCCCCAGCCTGGCCGCCCAGCCGTGCTCCAGCCCTCACAGCCTCCTGAAGGGCCGGGAATTCCTCTGCGCCCTGAGGAATTGTGGATTTCCCAGCCCTGGATGTGCTGGAACAGCCTGGGGCAGGGGAAGGTGTCCCTGCCCCTGCAGTGAGAATCTTTAAGGTCCTTTCCAACCCATTCCAGGATTCCATGACCTGTCCAACAGCAGGAAGATGAAACCCTGAAGGGTTTTCCAGGTCATTCCATGCCTTTTTTATTTCTTTTTTTTCCTTTTTTTTTTTTTTTTTTCTTTTTTCTTTTTTTTCCCCTTTACAATTTGCTGCTGGCGCGTTAACAGCCGCTGCAGGGGTGAACCGTGCCCTGACGCCTGGGCTGAGAGAATGAGTCAGAAATGACAAAAAAAAAAAAAAAAAAAAAAACGGGAATAGCTCCATCTGGATTCCCTAAAACTTCCCCACCAGGCTCCAAGAAACCTGGGACAGCCGGAATTGCTGGGACTGGATCATTGCTGGGTTTCTCAGGTCTAAAATGAACGCCAAGAGCCAGCAGCACTTGGGGCAAAGGCACCGGAGAACCCCATATTTTTCACACTGAGCTGGAAGCTGGAATATTCCTGCCCCATGGGCACCTCTCTTTCTCCAAATTCCTCTGGAATTCTGCAACTCCAACCACACTGGGGCACTCGGGGCAAAGGCACCGGAGAACCCCATATTTTTCACACTGAGCTGGAAGCTGGAATATTCCTGCTCCGTGTGCACCTCTCTTTCTCCAAATTCCTCTGGAATTCTGCAACTCCAGCCACAATAAACCAGAGGAATTGGGCAGAGCCCCCCAGTTTCCACTTTCCCAGTGGCAGAGCCCATCCCAGAGGGAAGGAGAGGATCCCAGACAAACCCCTGCACCCACGGCTCATCCCAAAACCTTCCCTGGTGAGGAGGAAGCCCTCATAAGAAAATCCTGTGACCCTGAAACTTCCCCACTGAGGTCCAAGAAACCTGGGACAGCTGGAATTGCTGGGACTGGATCATTGCTGGGTTTCTCAGGTCAAGCCAGCAGCACTTGGGGCGAAGGCGCTGGAGAACCCCACATTTTTAACACTGAGCTGGAATGAGCACATCTCTTTCTCCAAATTCCTCTGGAATTCTGCAACTCCGACCACAATAAACCAGAGGATTTGGGCAGAGCCCCCCAGTTTCCCCTTTCCCAGCTGCAGAGCCCATCCCAGAGGGAAGCAGAGGATCCCAGACAAACCCCTGCACCCACGGCTCATCCCAAAACCTTCCCTGACGAAGAACAAGCCCTGATAAGAAAATCCTGTGACCCTGAAACTTCCCCACTGAGGTCCAAGAAACCTGGGACAGCTGGAATTGCTGGGACTGGATCATTGCTGGATTTCTCAGGTCAAGCCAGCAGCACTCGGGGCAAAGTCACCGGAGAACCCCACATTTTTAACACTGAGCTGGAAGCTGGAATATTCCTGCCCCATGGGCACCTCTCTTTCTCCAAATTCCTCTGGAATTCTGCAACTCCAACCACAATAAACCACAGGAGCTGGGCAGAGCCCCCCCAAATTCCCCTTTCCCAGCTGCAGAGCCCATCCCAGAGGGAAGGAGAGGATCCCAGACAAACCCCTGCACACACGGCTCATCCCAAAACCTTCTCCTGCCTTCCCTGACGAGGAGGAAACCCTGATTAAAAAAAAAAAAAAAAAAAAGGAATGAAAATCCTGCGAGGCCTTTGCCGCTGCTAATGGCCATTACATAGCCGCCGCTCTTAATGTCTGTGCGCTCCGCGAACGCTTCCCCCGCGGTTCATCTCGGAGAAAATCACCGAGCGTTGGAAATCCCGGCTCCGGGGGAACGGGAGCGGCTCTGGCTGGAGCTGACGACAGGAACGCGGCCACCCAAGCAGCGGCTCCGGGCTCGGGGGCCGCGGCTCTGGGGCGGCTCCGAGCGGGGTTTTGGGGACGCGGTGAATTTTCCCTGCCGGCGGATGGATGCAGGAGAGGGTTCGGAGCGTCGGGAGGCGCGGGTGGGATGGCAGCCGCGGCAGGATGATGGATTTGCCGCTGGGATGAGGAAACGCGGCCGGAGCTGGCGCAGAGAGCGGGGAGAGGGAGGGGGAAGCCCGGGCCCGGAGAGAGGCAGGAGCAGGACCCGAGGGACGATCCCTGCCTGCCGCGCAGTCGGTGATTACCCGGGGATGTAATTACAGGCTCCATCTCCTCTCGCAAAATTTGAGCTGCCCTAAGAGCTGGGCTGGGGCATTTCCTCGCCTCGGAGCCTCCCACATCTCTGACAGGAGCCTTGGGAAGGGTTTTTCCAGGCAAATCCTCCTTTTCCAGGCTGGCTGAGCTGGGTTTTCACCCAGGGAAGGGGCAGGGGAGCAGCAAGGGGTGCCCCAAAAACCTCCACCCCAGCTCCAGCAGCACCTCCTCAATCCCGCCCTGAACCCAGCAGGGAGAGCCCGGGGCCGGCAGCAGGCTCCAGGGAATGAGCCGCGTGGGAAACGGATCCGCAGAGAATCCTGAAAGCCCGATGGAAGTTTCACACGGTTTGCATTCGCGTGTAAACGCTGAGATGAGAAATGCCGGCTTGGAAATGGAGCCCGGGGAACGGGACAGATGTCGTCAAGAGAGAGAAACGGAACCAGAAGCAAGTTTTAAAGGATGTAAATAAGTAAATAGGACTAAATGCTTCAGGAAAATAGAATTATTGTAGCAGGACCCACGAGGGGTCATTTTAGATGATTGGCTTTAAGGCATTAGTAGCTTTGGAAATCCTCTGCAAATCTATTTCCCACAGAGCCGGGATTGATCCCGGGAGCTCAGGGGCCAAAAGCACCAGGCGCAAAGACAAACAGCAGCAGCCCAGCCCAAACCAGGACTAAGAGCTTGGGCTGGGCTTAAACTGATCTGCTGGGCCCTGGGCAGGGCTGGGGGGTCCCAGGTGGGGCTCAGACGGGTGATGGAAGCTCATTATCAGATAATAAACCTTCATCACCGCACAACCGCCCAGCCTGGAAGAGCCCAAAGGAAAATTTGTCCCTTTAAAGTCGGGTCTGGTGTTCCTGGAGGTGTTTTCCAGCCTAAGCAATTCCATGATTCCAGGTCCCACACTCGGGGCCGCGTCCAAGCGATTTTAAGGCTTCTCCCGTCCAGTTCGTTGTCTCAAAACCCTGCCAAGGATTTACCTCTGGGTTTCAGCAGCATCTCTGTCTCAGCCAGGGGTCGGGGTGTGCTGGGTGACCCGAGCTGTTTGGAGAGCCGGGGATTTGTTCTAAATCCTCCAACTCCCAGAGTCAGGGATCTCAGGCAGAGCTAATCCAACCCACTCCCATCCTCGTCCTTCAGGTGCAGCAGGAAAAACACAAAAGAGCTGCTCAAACCCTCAGGAAATTGCTGACAAAGGGGATTTGTTTGTTTGTTTGTTTTTTTCCCCCCCAGACAAAAAGTTCCCAGCTGGACCCAGAGCTCTGCTGAGCGCTGGGTTTTTGTTTTTTTTTTTCCAGCAGGAGACAGAAAAATCCCCAGCTGGAAAAGGAATGAAAAGGAAGAGCAAGGTGGAGGGGGGAAAAAAAAAAAAAAGAAAAAGGAAGAAAAAGGTGGAGAATATTTTCCTTTTTCTGTACTCACATGGCAAAATTCCTGTCTAGGAAGCACCTGTTCCTGAGCAGCCCTGCCCAGAGCTGGACCCCGACGATCCCGAAGATGAAGAAGACGAAGAAGCAGAGGAGGAGGACGTTGCCTAACATAGGCAGAGTGTCCAGCAGCAGCGTGACCAGGATCCTCATACCTGGGGGAGAAGGGAAAACCGCCTCAGCGCCGGGAGAGATCGCCGTTCTCACCTCGGGTGTGCAGCCAGGGCAGAAAAATCGGGATTTGGGGCGTTTTCCCCAAAATCCCCAGGCTGAAAAGGGAGGCGGGATTGCCGAAGGCTTGGCAGGAGGTGGGAACAAACAGCGATCTCCAGAGGGTGGATCCAAGGATGGGATTTCCAGGTGTTTTCCGCAGCGTCGGAGGACTCACGGACTGCAAGACAATTTTTCCCTGAGGAACGTCAGCCTCCGGAGGAATTGCTAAAATCCGGATTTGTAAACATTGCAGGCTCCTCTCATGGAAATAATTCTCCTAAAAAACCA